>NC_135531.1:237379729-238629729 GCF_045843805.1 Urocitellus parryii | reverse complement strand
GTGTTTTAATTAGTTCTACTCTTAATTCGGGAAACACAACACACACACACACTTGGACTGTCAAGAGCCATAGTAAAAGTGTTGGTTCAGGAATAAACAATTTATATCTCAAATAAAACATGTAGTTTAATTTCTCTCTGATTTTATACTTCATTAAAACAAGTTCTCATAGTCTGAGATGTCTTATAATTATTGTTAAATGAGTTTCTTTGTTTTTATTGTGCTTATCACTAATGACAGTAACTTCTCATTTGCACTTATAATGTATTTCTTTTACAGGTTGTAGACTGTTTAATTGATTTAGCATAATCATTAAGGTCTCTTTGCTTTGAGTAGGATAAGTTTTCCAGTGAATTAAATTTCAATTCAAAGATTTAATAGTCAGAGGGGAAATGTCTACATTTAAAAACAACCTTAAATGAAAAACTCTATCATATTTCTTAACATGATAAAATAATCTGAAAGATATATGATATTTTTAATGAATAAAATAATTGATAAACAACCAATATGATACAAAAATGATTGAGTCTTGTATGTTTGTATGGAAGGGGAATGAAAATGTGTACAAATTTAATGAGAAGTTCATCTTTCTTATGAAGTATATGAAGGTCATAAAGACAGCATCATAATTTATATAACGATAGTGAAAGTATATTTTGCTGTGACCAAGAATACTATAGTTAAAACAAGAAATTCAAAACCAGAGATCTCACCTTTTTAGATGACTTTAAACTTACATTGCTTGTCTTCATGCTGACAATTATTTATGATCTCTACAATAAATTGAGGCATTCCCTAAAAATGTATACAAAAGAACAACAAAATAAGAGGTATAAAAAAAGTTAGGCAACATGGATGGTTTTGTGAATTTCATAATTCACTTAATAAATGTCACAAAGGGTAGAATTAGCAAATACAAAAGAGAAAAAATGTGCAGAGTATAAAATATCCTGAGCTAATGAAAGATATCAACCTTTGAATTAAGACACACAGAAAGTGGAGTAGATTTAATGTTTAAAGATTTCCATCTAGCAAATCCTGATAAAGTTTTAGAACTCTAAAAGGAAAAATCCTAAAAAATCATTTCAGAGAACAGAAAATCATATGTAAGTTATATATATATATATAATTTATATCTTTTCTGTCTTTATAACTTCATATTTCTGAGGAGATAATTTTGAGTGTAGAAACACAATCAGTATGAAAAAATATATAGATCTCTTCAGACACATAAGGAACTTGAGAATTTAATTCCAAAATAGTCTTTGTAAAGAAATTACTTAAGTTTTGAGAGATAAAGAAAAGAAAAACAAAGATGAGAGGTGTTTGCCAAAACTAGAAATAAAAAATAAGACCTTACTAAAAAATATGAATTTCAGGGACAATAGATTGGCTGTGTGGTTGGCAGAGGATATAGTGGTAGTGATTACTCTAGCCTAAGGTAAGAAATGTAATTTCAGCATGAAGACATCTTTGGGGTTCATTTTTTCCCAGCTCAAGGTCTAACCAAGATGAGATTTGGGATCAGAACCAAAGGCCAAATTGTTAACCAGAAACTCACATTTGCATACGATCTGTGTTATCCCTTCCTTGAACCCCTTCTTGGTAACAGAAAAAAAAAATGTATAACATTAGAATAGAAAAAGTGAGTCTCAATCTCAATTGTATAAGAAATGATACCAATACTAGGCTAAGTTAATTATATAACATGTTCCACCATGTGAAAGGTTTTGTAAATGTTTATAGCCACTGAATAAAGAAGGTTATAGCTCAAACACTTATCAAATACATTGGTTGGGGCATTAGGCAAGCAGACTATAGCCAAGTGGGGAAATCTTTTCTACAGGTTTCAGCTCTTATAGCATTCTTGGCTTTCAGGTTGTTAAAAGCTAGAAATCTGCCAACCTTAGTGATACATTCTGAGAGTTTTACCCTAATGTTATGAGGATGTTAGCTCAGATGCAGAGGTTGAAAGTGAATAGCTATTAAAGGAACTAAGAAAGCTGGAGATAAACATGGCTTTCCACCTGCACATTTCCATGTCTTCACAATGGTAATGTTCTACTCATCCAAGGTCAGTCTGTGGAATTGTTAATACAGATGAAACTTCCTCATAGAACTTTCCACCACTATACTACATTTAAATTTTGTTTACATCAGAATCCAATTCTGTTTTATTCATTACTAGATCAAGTCTTCCTCAGTAATAGGTGAATAAGACTGGGTTTTACTAAATATACACTGACTCTTGGGAAATTTGTAGTCAGAGTGTGTGTGCCTGGAGCTTTTTCAAACATATGTAGTAGCAGAGATGAATCCACCTGAAAATTAATTCCATATAAAACCTATCTTTATTCTTCATATTGTAGCAATGATAACGGTGAAAGTGCTAATTCTCAAAATATAAAAATAACAAACTTCTTTCAAAGACCAGAGTGAAAGTTTTAGGAGGACATCTTTGAATCATATTAAAGTCCAATTTATTGGTAAATAACATTTTAATGCTTCATAACTAAAACTTTCCATATATTTCTCACATATTTCTTTGGCTGGTATATTACTTATGATTTAAAAAGATCTAAAAGTTGTATGAATAAAACTATAGAAGAAATTATATGTATGGCTTAAGTTTTATGTATCATCTAGAAATTCCTTAGAAATAATGGATAACAGAATGCATTCTTATTTTTTTAATCTTTTTTGAAAAGAGTTTATGAACAATGTGGTCAGCCGTGTCTTATTAGCACGACTCTAAATAGCCGAATTATGATCTCTTTGCACCATAAGCATCTATCCTGAAAATCTGCTGAATTATAGTCTTGGTAGCTGTGTGTATATTTGCTTATGTTTGATGTGTGAAGGGAGGATGCATGGATCCTCTTAGTGTTTTCTATATGAAAGATCATGTAATTTGTGAAACAGCCAGTTTTACTTCTTTCTTTCTGATGTGGATGTATGAACACTTCTTATTTCTTTTACTTGGTTGATTGTACTGGCTAGAAACTCCATTGCAATATTGAATAAGTATGGTGATAATGGACATCCTAGTCTTGAATTTTATATTTGAGGGAAAGCATTTATATTTCTTGACCATTAAATATACTCAGAATATAAATATTCTATAGGCTGCCTTTATCAGATTCTAAAAATTCTCTTTGTAGGAGCTAAGGAAACCTCCCCCATTCTCTGAAGGTTAAGTAATTAACTCTACTTTCAACAAACTGACAGTTGACAGATTAACAGAAGAAAATGATGATATGCACATGGTCATCTCAGGAAAGTGAGAACCCAAAGAACTGATGAGATTTAGAAGACCATGAAGAACCTTATTCACATGGGACAGGGGAGTAAGGGCTGTAGGCACTTTTGGAAGGTGGTATAAATCTTAGGAGAGATGAATGTGTGCAAAAAATAGCCTGGAGTGGATATATTAGCTCTGGATGTGGTGTCCTAGTTCTTACTGTGAGTTAATATTCTGTAAAATTGCAGAATTTGTATAGACAGGGCAATTTCAGAGAAAGCCCATTTCCTGTGTTTCTAGTGGGAAATGGGAAAAAACAGAAGTCAGAGAGAAGAGGTAGGGAATGCAGGTCAGAGAGCAGATATGATTCTCCTTTAGTTTAAAGCTTTCAGCTTGACACAACATCTTATTTTGGGGTATAATTTTCTAAGACCAACACATTCCATTTCTTGTCCTTTGTGAGAATTTACTGTAAATGGGTGTTGGATTTTATCAAATAATTTTCCCTTTAGGAATTTTCCTGTGCCTATTGGAATGATCATGTGTTTTTTACCCTTTATTCTTCCAATACGGTGCATTATAAAAGTTGATATTTGAGGATACTAAATTGACCTTTCATGCCTGGAAGAAATCCCTTTGGTTTCTGTGTACAATCCTTTGTATGTGTGGCTGGACTTGCTTTACTAATACTGTTGTTGAAGTTTTGCATTTATAGTAATGGAGGATAAAATATATATATAGGTATTTTTGTAATATCTTTGGCATTTGTATCAAGGTAATGCTAGTCTCAGAGAATGAGTTAGAAAGCATTTCTCCTTTTCTGGAAGAATTCATGAAGACTTGGCTTTATTTCCTCTTAAATTTTTGATAGTCTTCACCAGGAAACCATCCTGGTCTTGACTCTTCCTTGTGAGAAAGTTTTAAAATGCTAGTTAATTTCATTATGTGATTTTTTAATTATAGGTTTGCAGGGCTAGAAAGGAACTTGTGCCAGAATATAAATCACATTATTATTTCCTTCTTTGAGAAACTTGACATGAAAAGTGTTTTTTACATCAGATGAATTAAAAAGTATGTTTAGTGAAGTAGTTGCTTCATAATCTGGTGCTTGGTCCTTATCTCATCACTGAAAATAGCAAGTGCTTCATGAATTAGTCCCTGCCCATGGACTGCATTTTGATAGCAGTGGTCTAAGTCACTTCCTGTAATATGAAGGTAGGGTAAATCAAAACACTTTGACAATACCTGTACTACTTACAGTAATATAAAGGGGATTTGTTATGTTTCAATGGAGTGTGTCAAGGAATGTGAGAAGAGGGGTATGTCCTGGTCTAAGATGAAATCTGCAGCAATGAACAGGAAAGTTCTATTAAGAACCCAGCAAATATATTTTCCTTATTTTTCTCTCCATCCCTCCCTCCCTAACTCAATTCTTTCTTTTCATTTCTTTTCCTTTCCTTCCCTTCCCTTCCCTTTCCCTCCCTCCCTCCTTCCCTCCCTCCCTCCCTTCCTCTCTCTCTCTCACTTTCTTTCTTTCTTTCTTTCTTTCTTTCTTTCTTTCTTTCTTTCTTTCTTTCTTTCTTTCTTTCTTTCTTTCTTTCTTTCTTTCTTTCTTTCTTTCTTTCTTTCTTTCTTTTGCCAAACAACTTTGATAGATTTTCTTTTACTTATTAGAACATAGCCACTACACGATTTCTTAAATTATGAACTTGGTTTCAGCTGGGCATTGATGGGTGTTTGCTACTATAATGTTACTTTTTAAAATCTTTTTATTGGTGCATTGTAATTCTACATAATATCAGGATTCATTATGTCATATTCATATGAGCACATAATAACTTGATCAATTTCGTTCCCAGTACTTTTCCTTTCTATTCTCTCCCTACCTCCCTGATCCCATGACTTTACTTCTTATAAAGAGGTATAATTATGTAATACAATCATGATGTTTAGGAGCCTCAACTATGGGTATATAAGAAGCATGTAGCATAGACATGATCTGGCAAACTATGCCAAGTGTTTTCTCTTAAGGGCAATATGATTGCTTTTATAACTCATTTTGGGATTAATCTGCAGAAATTGTAGTATATCAATAAAGGTCTCCAAAGTAGGTGAATCTTCCAGGGGTAAAATTTCCTTTCAAATAAGCCATATTTAATTTTGTTTGAATTTGTTATTTAAGTCATTGGGTTACCAGGCTGGGTGTGTAGCCTTTAGCAAAAAAAAAAAAAAAAAAAAAAAAAAAAACAAGAGGGTAAATAACCATTCTGATTTCCTATGATGATCATAAATCACTTGCAGACCTTATTAAAGAAGAATCTGAGACCTTTTTGAGTGATGAAGAAATATATAAAGTCCTAGATATATTGTTTAAAAATATAATGTTTGTTCAAATATATATTCTTGTTTGGAAAGCTTAATAATTCATTTGTACTAATATTTATCATTTATTATGTGCATGAACTTCAAGGCCACAGATAGAGTTTGTGAAAAACTAGTATTCTGTTAACAAAAGATAGAATTTTTTAAAAAAATGTATTCATGCTATTATGTGTTTATATATATATATAAATATATGTATATATATAATTTAATCATATGTGTGTTTGTGTTCTCATTAATATAGCAAAGACATTTCATTCAAGAAATTCTATAGGTTTTAGGTGGTCAGTGCCAGGAACTGGGGACAGAGATGAATATATACTTTTTATTATAGCACAGATATCCATTATAATTCTTATCTTTTTTTTTTTTTTACAAATATGGGGTGTTTTCTTTAGGTTCTTGGAAAACATTCTTTTCCTGAGGTTTCTGCAGTTTGAATATGATATGCTTACCTGCAGGGTTTTGGGTCTTTATTTTGCTTAGTGTTCTCTAAACTTCCTGCATACTGTATGGTTTAGTGTCTTGTCATTAAGTTTAAAAATTTCTTGGCTATGAGTATTTCAATTTTTTTTTCTTCTCTGTTCTCACTTGCTTTTCTTTCTGGCATTACAATTACATATATATTACACCTTTTGAAATTGTCTCACAGTTATTGAACATTTTGTTCTCTTTTGAGAATTTTTCTCTTTCTCTTTCAGTTTGTGAAGCTTCTATTGATTCACTTTCAAGCTCCCTAATCATTTCTGTGTTGCTTCTACCTAAAATATAGCAAAGGCAGTTCTTATTTTTGTTGCAGTTTTGATTTCTAGCATTTACTTTGATTCATTCTTATTGTTTTTATTTTTCTGCTTTTATTAACCGTCTATTTTGTATGTTGTCAACTTTTTCCATTGGAACCCTTAATGTGTTGAGATAATGTCTGATTATCTCAGGTATTTTGTTGCAGTAACAGAAAGTAGCCTTCTACCCTCCAATAAAACTTTTTTATTTCCCATTATCTTTGGGCCTAACTTAAGTTTTACTAATGATTCATATTCATCAAAGTACAAATTAAGCAGTTTGGGAAATATTTAATGTCCCAAAGAATATTATATTAAATCAATATCCTCCAGAAGTTAATATCACATAGTATGTATAAACTTACTCAAAGGTCTTTTTAAATTCTGAGAAAATATCAACAGCTTATCCACTCTCAGGTAGAGTACTGTATTTCACTACATAATCATTGCCACTGCATTAACATATATTCGTAAGTATTCCATGCATCTTAATGTTGCACCAAAGACAATTCAGTGATAAATGATGTTTAAGTAATACCAGAACAATGTTTTAAATGCTTCCCTTAATTGTCACACTTTACATAAAAAAAAATCAGCATAAAATTCACTATGATTATACAGTGAAATACAGTAACACCAACTAGAAGCAGCTTGTGGGTCTAGATTGTGAGGTGTTTCCTTTTACTTAAGAAGCTTAACATTAAGCCACATTAATATTAAGCCACATTTGGGGCTGGGGATGTGGCTCAAGCAGTAGCGCGCTCGCCTGGCATGCGTGCGGCCCGGGTTCGATCCTCAGTACCACAAACAAACAAAGATGTTGTGTCCGCCAAGAACTAAAAATAAATAAATATTTAAAAAAAAATATTAAGCCACATTACTTTCTCTTCTTTATTAGAGCTACTACACAAAATACCACAGAACTATACTTTCTCATGGTTCTGGAGGCTAAAGATCTGAGACTAAGTTGTTAACAGGGTTCTTTTTTCTGAGGTCTCTTTTCCTGCTTATAGAAGGCATTTTTTTTGTGCATTTCTATGATCTTCTTTCCCTGTGTGTCTTTTCCTAATGTCTTATAATTACCCTAGTCATATTGGATTAGGGCCTGCCTTAATGACCTCCTTTTAGCTTAATTTATCTTTTTAAAGACTTTGTCTACATATACAGTCACATTTGAGGTTTTGTAGTTAGTACTTAAATACATAAATTTGGTGTGAACACAATTCAGCCAATACCAGCATCAAAGTAAAGATGTGTCTGTTCACTGAGAACAAAAACTAATCATCTTTTTATCTTAAGATCTAAACACCAATTGGGGGCATAGTAAATATCTTTAGGAAACAAATTCATGAATTAACTAATTCCATGCATTTATGCAGAAAAAAAATAGATCATTGTAGTATTGCTCCTTTATATCCTTTGTTTTCTGTCTATAAGGAAAAAAAATCCAAAAACTACTGACTTGTTCCATGTACTAATGGGTTTAGAAAACTAAGTACATTAAAATTTTTCATACTATAAATGATTATTGTACATTGACAGTGTAAAATATTATTAGTGTTTTCAGGAGAAAATCTATAGCATGAAAATATAATAATATATCTATCTGGCTTTTTGTTTTTGTCCAGGTCAGGGGTCTTTCACAGGTTCTTCTTGAACTTGTTATCTCAGCCTCCCAAGTAGTGGAGATTAAAGGTATACACCACTATCCCCAGCTTGACATTTTAATTTTAATAAATTTAAATTAATATGCATATGAAAAGCAAACACACACACATTTCCTAACTAGATTTGTTTATGTGGGAAAGAAGATACTTCCAAATTTGGAACCCAGCAAATTTAGATTCTTTTTGTAATAGGTTTATAGTCTAGAGTTCTTTTTCTGTTTAAGGCTTTTTAAGAGCCTTGGGATTAATTCACCTTTTAAAAGGTCAGAATAGAGTGGATTTTATTTATTTATGGTATGTCATAGCAGGGAAGTTCATGTTGGGGAAAAGAAAAGTACTAAGAAGAAAGTAATTTCAGATGCTGAACAATCAGCAATTTAAGCAAAATCTGTCAAAACCAGATGTTGTTTTGACAATCCATCCTAAATAGACTTGTTTTGCATTCCTATCTCTGGTTTCAAAATAACACTACCCTGGAACAATGTAGTCTTCTGTAAAAGATAGATTCTACTGCAGTGTCTAAAGTTGGAACAAAAAAGTTGGAAGTCAAGAAATGAAATAGGATGATTCCATTGTTAATGAATTGAATTAAATTTATTTATCAGTAGTATAGAACACAATTATCATGATTACTTCAAAAGGACAGTACTGTACTTGAATTTTTTTTAGAAGAATTTTTTAGAGGGCAATGTTTTTCTTTTTATGTTTGAAAACTGGCTAATATGAATTCTTAGTTTTATATGTTTCAAAAGCCTGAACCCCTTAATTTTTTTTTTCAAAATAAATTCTACTCCATACCATTTGCATTAGAAATTAAAGCTTTGGCAAAGAATGTGAACAATAAAAATATTCTGTTATGACCCAAGGAAAAAAGTTAAGAGAGAACAGCTTCCTATGTGCAAAGCAGGTATCTGATAGGTTATCATTTACTGAAGTGCAAATCATTTTGGGTGAAATAAATATCAGAGAATTGACCAGGATACTTTAGAATGAATTTTGAAATTGAAAAGAACCCAAGAGAGTAGAAAGGGCAATGTCACAAGGAAAAGATATAGCAATCTATAGTTAGGCGATCAAAGCTGGGAAATCCAAAGTGACAGCTTTCCTCAGTGTGGAAAAAGCAGGCTAACCTAACAAGAAGCATTTGCACTTCCAGGGAAGGAGCAGTAGGTGTGATTCTGTTGAGCAGGTTCATAATTAAACTCAACAGCAGGTCCCAGGTCTGATCCTTTTTCCTGGGCTATCAACAAAGAGATGAGATGACTAAAATATTTACAACAAAAATAACACTGAAATATGCCAGACTCTCTAGAACAGTTTAAGAACTCTGAAGAAATTCAGATTTTTGTATGGCTTGGAACACATAATTTAAAATAATAAATAAGTTTGGTGAAATAAAAAACAATACTAGCTTAATAGTAAAGTTTGAAGGATTTTTTATCAGAGAAATATTGTGCCAATGAATACTTTAGTATCATCAATTTTAGCTATTCAAGTTATCCTGCTACATTTTAATGAACATGGGCATTTTTATGTCTTTACAAAATAACTACATGTTACTACTACTCATGGAATTCAGTTGATTTTTTTTCTGTCTTCCAAGCACAGATTTTTATATAATATTGGACTTGTTTTTATTTTATAATATTTATTAGATTGAAACCCCCAGCTAGATGAAAAGCTCTGGGATTTGCATTCAGATAAACACACACTTATCCAAAAACCCTGCATAATAATTTATGAAGTAAATTCAGTGATACAACTGTTGGTTGTTATAGCATTTGTCACATTTAAAAGTTCCTGTGTATTTGCCAACTCAGAATTATATTAAATATTGCTTATAGAGTCTTGGAATAGACCTATATATTTGCAATAAAATGATAAATATCTTCAAGAACGTGTATCTTATGCTGATTTCCATGATGTAAACCCACCCATTGTGGCCAATTTTAAATGAGTCAAAATTGCAATCAGCATTGTGAAGAAATATACATGCAATTGAATACCACCATATAGCCTTTCATCCTTATAGTAAGCATAACTAAGTGTAAAAACTAAGTGTAAATAATCATCAAATATAAAGTTATATATGTAAATGTAAAATAATTAGGAACCTCTGACATTTGAGTATGTATGATTATAAGCTTATGTTATCAATATTCTACATAATAGCTATATTTAACAACTGGCTAACCCAATTCCTGATAATTCAACAAAAAGCTGTTCCAATTGGTGAAATCGGATCTCTCCAATGACCTGGGTGCTTTCTTGTCCTTTCCTTATTTTTTATATGTGGATTTTGATTAGTTGGAATTTTTCTAAAATATCCATTCAAATCATCAGCTGTACCAATCATGTCCTCTTCATTTTGTTATCCCCAGTACAAAAAATTGATTTTAATAATTATTGAGCAATCATGATTTGCTGATATTGCACTAAGCCAGCATAGTCACACATATCAACTAATTAAGGTTGCTCAATGATTTAGACAGCTGCTTCTAATGAATAATCAGCCCATTGAATATTGATTCTTTGCCAATAGAGGGTATAAAGAGGCATATCTTGGAGCAGGCTTTTTAGTAAATATACAGCTCATTATGTACATATAAGGAATTTGAAGGACTTGATAAAAAACAAACAAGGGGCCACAGAACTTTAGTTGGTAGCTAAGAGTCAATCATTAATAGAGGAATGGGATCTGTCCTCATACAGTTGTTTATTTACTTAATCAATTTGTTTCTGGAGTTCTCCAAATGATAAAAACATTCACAGCAGTTTGGCTAATAACCTGCTGCTTCAGCTAAATAACAGTGTCAGAGTCTATGAGTTATAATGTAACATTAAGGAGTATAATGACAGTTATTCTCCAGAGGATGTTTCAAAATCACAATGAAGTAACAAGCAATTTGTTGAGGATCCTTCCCTGCCAGTTGCCAAAGCATTAGCATTCCATCTGCCAGATAGTAGGATTAGCATATCCCTAGTGGAGTTGTTAAGGGCAACTTTCAAAAGACTAAATCAGTACTTTGTAAAATCTTTAGGAAATCATGTTGAAGACTCTATTAACTTCTTTGTTTAGCTATATATTGTGTTAGCCATTTTTTTTTCTTTTTGATTATTTATTTTCATTCGATTCTGTTAAACAACAAATAGCAGCTAGGAACTAGAACATTTTGTTTCTACTTGAGCAATTGGAAGCATTGTTATGTCACTTTATTCCCCTTAGAAATAGCTTGAGAGTCAGCATTGTTTTTCAAAATTTTTCAAAAGTTTATCCAAATTGAAGCATTTTGAAGAATAGGACGATACATTATGCATATTTTTCTGGGCATCCGTGTTCAAAATTCCTGATATTTTCATCAACCTGCATTGATAAATAACTGGGATCTTTAAAAGTAATTTGCAATGTAAGAAGAGATATGTACTTTCTGAAGGTGTTTTTATCCCCTGCTCCCCCAATACCTTTTTTTGACAGACACTTGATATTAAATCAAATAGCCCTTATATCATTGGTTTACAAACTGA
This sequence comes from Urocitellus parryii, assembly GCF_045843805.1. Taxonomy (NCBI): domain Eukaryota; kingdom Metazoa; phylum Chordata; class Mammalia; order Rodentia; family Sciuridae; genus Urocitellus; species Urocitellus parryii. Next base: position 238,618,129 of record NC_135531.1, on the reverse strand, counting down.
GCAAAAATCAAGCTGCTAAAATAGTTCATATCTTCTAACACATGGGTAGAATATTGGTTTGCCAAGTGTACTCCTGTAAGATTAATGTGAGAATAGAAAGAGAGTTCAGAATGGTAGATGTATGTAAATGAATAATCCCAGGTAGCCCTATTAGGATTTTGTGTGGACACAGTCTGAGAGAAATGATACATTCCTCTTGTTTAAACAAAACATTATAAACATATGGCAGTTTATAAAGATCTGTACTACTATTTCCTCATCCTCTTGCCATATCAACCCCCACCTTTGTCCCAATTTACTATGGATGTCATTTTATCTAAAAAAAGTTATTAATATTTGTTAATCTAAACCAACTTTTGCAAAAACAAAGTGTTGTTTTAAAACTATTCCAATATAGACACATAATTTATAGCAGTAGATTCAGGTTAATTTCTTTTAGATTGAAGACATGCTTATTTAATTGTGGATTTTTTTTTCAAGTAAGCAATAACATACTATATTTTTAATGCAAAACCAGCTTCAGTGACACCAAAGTATATAATGGTTTAAACAAGATAGTAGTTTGTTTCTTATTTTCCTAAAATCCTGATCTTTGATTGTTTTTTTCCCTAAAATATTACTCAATGATGCATACCCTTCCCATTTTATCATCTCTAGCACATGACTTCCAAGACCATTTTGCCCATCTACATCATGCTAGCTCAAGAGGAAAGCACCCTATGAAGAATCCCATGAAGACTCAGAAGTGGCACTCATCTCCTCACATTTCATTGACTAGACTATGTCATATGACTACATACAATTAAAAGAGATGTTTGAAAAGTTACTCAACTTTGTTCACATGTTAAAAAGGAACTGGATCTGATGTCAAGCCAGTCATCTCTCCCATGGTATCCTATAGAATAATATTAGTACAGTATTATGTGAAATGATGCATTCCACCAATCTATGAGACTTAAATTATTAATGTTGGCCAATGTAGTGAAATATTTCTTAATACAGTTCTAAATAAGAAATATAGTCAGAGATATTGATTACTAAGGACAGTAGAGAGAGTATATTTATCATTTTGTCTTAAGCTTCTAATATGGACACATAATTACTGAAATGTATTTCATGCATTGAGAAAAATGATGCTGAACCACTCACTATATCATCCTTCTTCAGAGCACACTCTAAGAGTCAATAAATTAGAAAGATAACTAAGGATGAAATCATTAAAATAGCCATGCAGGAAGATTTTCTTCCTATCTTCTTTTTGCTTCAGTGTGTCAGGAAGGATACATTGTGTGTGTGTGTGTGTGTGTGTGTGTGTGTCTATTGGAAGGCATTTCTTTCAATCTTATGAGATGCTATTATAGTTGGAATGTATGATGTCCCCCAAAAGCTCATGAGAGACAATGCAATAATTTTCAGAGTTGAAATGTTTAGATTATGAGAGCTGTAAATTAATCAGTGGATTAATCCACACATCTGGATGAACTAGGTAATAAATATAGGCAGGTAGGGTATGGCTAGAGGAAATAGGTCACTGGGGGAATGACTTAGTGATTTGAGATCTTTTTCTGCTTCTTTATTGCTTTATCCTGAGCTTTTTTCCTCACCCTGCCCTTCTGCCATAATGTTTTGCCTCACTTCAGACCCAGATTAATGGAGTAGGCCATCTATGGAGTGAAATCTCTGAAACCATGAGCTCAAATAAAATTTCCCTCCTTTAGATTGTACTTGTCAGGTCTTTTGGTTATAGCAATGAAAAAGCTAACTAGAACAGAGAGTAACAGATAATAACAGATGAATCAATTATTATCACCAGATATCAGAGTAAAGTAAAAAAGCTCACTGGGAAACTTAACTCCTAGCTATTTTTTACAGGCTGAATAATCACCCCCAAATTATTTTAATCTAAATTCATGGAAACTATGACTCCTGCATATATGGTTGGGGGGTGGGTCTTTGCAGATGTGCTTATATTAAAGATCTCTAAATAGGAGTTACAGTGGATTACATGGGTGTGCCTAAATATGATTCCAACTTTTCTTATAAGAGGGTGGCAAAAGATTTGACTACAAAAAAGTAGAAGTTAATATGATGACAAAAGCAGTGGAAGGAAAGGAGAAAATTTTGAAAATGCCAAATTATTGACTTTGAAGATAGAGAAAGGACCATGATTTAAAAAAAGAAAAAAAGAAAAGAAAAAGAAAAAGGCAGGCAGCCAGGCAAAGCAAGGAAATGGCTTAAGACTCAAAGAACTCAAAGAATTAGCCCAGCTGATATCTTAGCTTTAGATCATGGAAACTGATTTGGGATTTCCGAATTCTGGAACAAAAGATTAAATTTATGCTGAGGGTTTTTTTTTTTTTTTTTTTTTTTTGGTGTGTGTGTGTGTGTGTGTGTGTGTGTCACTAAATTTGTTACAGAAAAATTAGGAAATGAATAAATCAGTATGTGAGCAAATCTATCTATACTACCCACAGAACAAACCAACTCAGGCTCCTTCCTACCGTGAAGCGTTATTTCTACAGCAGGTGCACTATATATGTGAAGTAGAAGTTGACGGCATCTGCTTCTTCTATATTTAAACATTTTCATGGTCAAGTGTTAGACAACAAGAAGACTGAGTAAAAAGAAGCAGGAGATTACAAAAGAAAAATGGGCAACAAATGACTAAAATCATGTTCTCTTCCTGAATAAGATTTCTTACCTTGTTTTCACTGCTTACAGAACCATTGTCTTTATAAAACGGCCATCATTTCCTCCCTAAATGTCTCTGTCTTTTGTTTCCTTCTCTGACAAAGACTCTCTCTCACACTTGTACACACTACATCTGTGGGAATATAAGAACTGGCTGGAGCTTCCATGCTTAATTTTATGAATGTAAAATTGACAGTTCTTAGAACTCCACCCCATAACATATCAGATATGATAGTTGGCCACCAAATGTGCCCACCATTAAAATAGTATTTAGGAACTTCTAGAATTATTCAATCCTGAACTCTGTACAAGATGGGCTCTCTCCATTTTTTTTTATTCAATTCTTATAAACAAACAAAACCAACCAAAGAACAACAATGAAAACCTCAGTTTACAATGCCATAGATAATCTTCAAGCATTTGCAATGACAAAAATTTGAAGACTGCATTGCATCATTTACTACTAAACAAGAATTATGGCACCTGGTAGTTTTTTTTTTTAGGTTGTGAAGATGACATACTCTATACCTAGAAGTTTGGATAAAATAGAAAGCTTCCATCCTTGGCAAAGGGCTGAACTAGAAAGGGACACTGTAGCAGGTCAAGACTGCCATATAAGCAGCTTCAGCTTACTGATAGGAACACAAGAAAGGTGGTTTATATAGAAGTTGCAGCTTATTCCACTGGAAAGAGAAACTGCCTGAGTTGAGAATATAGAGATTTCTGGGAAGTTGTTAATGGCCTGATGTTTTGTGAGGAACCTGGAAAGAAAATAAATGGAAAGTTGGAGATATGGAATTCTGTAGGAGGCATATGAGTAGATATTTACTTGCTGGCTCAGGATATGAAGATTTCTACATACCTCCCATAATATATCCACTGTGGAAGTGGCACTGAACAACCAAATAAAATGGCTTGGGCAGTTGATGTTAGGCAGCCTTTATTATGGATGTCCAAAGAACTGACATATGGGTAAATGAATAGACCAATGACATTGACCAAAATCGATGCTACAAATGGGCTTAACAGCACTTACTTCCACTGATATAGCTGCCATCTAAAGCTGATCTAGCTACTGAATCCTCTGAGTGTCTAATTATTCAGGAATAGAAAATAACATTGAACCCTGAATAGGTCAGCATTTCTTAAGACCTACTTGGCCTAGTGAAGGTACAACAATTTCAGTGGTTACCTTCTGTCTTGGAAGGGTCAGTTCTAACAAGAATAGGTATGTTTTTCCTATATAGATTTTCCTTTTTTTTTTTAACCCACAGGGCCTAATTAGTACCACTAATATTGGATTACAGAATAGCTCATCCACAGCTTTAGAATTTCACACTCATACCATTTAACCAAAATATCCACCTCTAAAAAAAAGAAAGAAAAAGGAAAAGGAAAGAATTGTAGAAATGGGCCCATGATCATGGTATTCATTATTTATGTTACATACTGGACTAGAAGCAGACAGGCTCTCAGAGCACTGTAATGTTCTAATGAAGACACAGCTGAATTGCCTTCAGAGATAATATTATATAAGAGTAAGCATTATTCTTAATTTTGCAGTGGTTTGAGAATCAAAACTACTTTACCTTCTATATTAGCATTAGTTTAGTAACCCACTATCTTCATCAATTCAACTTTATAATTCCAGAAAGCACTTGCCCAGGAAGAAAAGTAGCAAATTAGTTTGTTAATTGTTCCTGAAATTTCCTGAAAGACCTGATGCATCATCAGTAGAAAAGTACTAAACAACAATTTACACTTCTAATTGGACTTCACGGATTGTAAACCAGCAGATTACGATCCTTTATTCTAACCAAATTCCCTATTGTAAGACTTGACTTAAGGAAGACTGTAATATCTCAGTATCCAGCCTTTTTACTCTTCTCCTCTGAGAGGCTACTAAGATTGTCTTCAAGTAGTCCTCTTTCTGGTGAGAATCAATGAGGTGAATTTTATCTTTTTAACAGGTTGTTTTAATGATATGTAGTAGCTGGCTTTCAACAGATGTTTAACTGTACAGAAGTTCTGAATACTCCTCATAATGAAATTGAGCTATGTAACACACATATACAGACACACAAATTTATTATAATTTATTTAAAGTTTTCCTCTTATTCTATAATTGTAGCTTAGGTATAAAGTACATAGATAAATGAATCTCAAATCCTCTGTTTGGGTAGTTGGAGACTCTAATCTTGCCCAACTGATTCTGTTTCCTCACCAGACTTTATTGGCTCTAGGAGATACTACTGAGGTAAAAAAAATCTGGCTAGATTTACAAATAATACAACTAAAGCAATCTGAACATATGTGGAGAATAAAAATAAACAAAAATAACAGATGCCAGACACAGCTTTTCTATGAACAGTGATGGAAAGCCTGCATTAGTCACCTGCCTAATAGCATTGCTTTTGGAAGATAAATGGTTTTCTTCTGAGATGTACAAGGACTTTACAATTCGATTAATTAATTTTTAATAAAAGTAAATGACAAAGAGTAGTATGAATTTGATACATTAGCCACAAACATTCCAGAGATGTTCATTCTCTTAATGTGACCTGAAGTCACTTCTGCTAGATAGGTTCACTTATGCACTGCTGTGACTGAGAAAATCCTCTGAGAAGGTCCTGACAGATATGACATTCCATCTGCTTGGCAGGTTTCTCCTGGTGGTGAGGAATGAAGAACTATTACTAAACAGTTCTGATTGATGACCTTTATGTCAACATCATCTATTTTTTAAAACTTAAGCAAGGATGAATTTTATTAATATTTAGTAAGCTGAATTTTTCATAGCTAACACGAGAAAACAGAATAACTCAGATGTAGCAAAATAGTGCACATAAATGTATTGAACTAATAATTTATAAAGGGAATAGCCACTATTTTTACATAAAGAATTAAGTATACCAGGCTGGGGCTGTAGCTCAGTGGCAAAGCGCTTGCCTAGCATGTGTGAGGCACTGGGTTCGATCCTCAGCACCACATAAAAATTAACAAATAAAATAAAAGCATTCTGCCCATCTACAACTACAAAAAAAAATTTAAAAAGAATTAAGTATACCAAAATCAAAATGATATATAGTAAATATGATTTTTTTCTCCTGAATTATACCAATGCAAATTACACTGAAAAATAAAGAAAAACTAAAAACAGAGCTATTATTATTTTTATGGCATGTTGGAATATTAACCAGTTTAAAGCCTAGTCCAGTTGTTCTCAAAAGGTGGTCCTGTAAGGAACAGCTACAACATTACCTAAGAACTTGTTTAAAAGATAAATTCTCAGGCTCTAGCTAAATCTGCTCAACTATAAAAATTCTGGGATAGGAACAAACTGATTTAAGAAGCCTTGCAAATGATTCTGGCATAAGCTAATCTAATTATATATACATCTATATCAATAGATAGATAGATAGATAGATACATATTGATAATGACCAGTTACTATCTATTTGGCAACTCTTACTGGCCTAGACACTAAACTTATTTTTCCAAGTATGTATGTATCTAGAATCAATAGAGCAATATATTAAAATAAAACCTCAGTACAAAATGTCCCAGGTTCCACTCTGAAACATGTAGAGCATTTCTTTGAATCTGGAATCATATGACTGAAGAAATCATCAAAATAAAATGTTTCTGTAATCATAATTGGTGGGAAAAACTATGTGCAGTTTAACATGAAATGCTGAATCTTTGTGGGGAGAGGTTAAATCAAGGTTTGCATCAAGATTCAAAGAAAGGGCTCAGTTTGAACACATTTAGAGAAGAGGAGAGCATTTCTCATGAGAAAAACATGTGAGCAAACCCAGAGCAAAGGCAGGGAGCAGACCAGTATTCTGGCAGAGATAGTCGTGGGACACAGTGGGAACTGGAGGGAGGCTGGATTACCAGGCCCTGAAGAAAAACTAAGAAGTATGCCTTCTTTTCAGAAGGCACATTTTGTTTTCGAGCAGAGGAGTGAAAATGCGATGCTGGTATTTTTCCAAACTTGGCCCTAATAGGATTGATTAAAACAAAGGAATGGTAGGAATTTGTTAAAACCAAGCAGGAGAGTAATAAAGCCTAAGCTGCACGTATTTTAATAAGGATTGAGAATTAGAAAAGCAAAGAGAGAAATCAAAGAACAAGTTATTTTGAAAATGGGTGCTTGGGGAAGTAAAGAGTAGGAGGCTCCAGTGGTCCTCTTGGTCCTCTTGACACTTGTTGTTAATTTGGTTTGTACAACCAAGAAGTTAAACGTATTTGATTTGAAACACAAGTTAAAAATCTAGTATATGAACCATATAAAATTATTATTTCAATAATTTTTATACTCTAGTGATTTGGAACACATATAACATATATTCGTATATACATGTGTATATCTATCTACGTGTGTATATATAGAGATAGGTGGGGGGGTAGGGGGGAGAGAGAAACACAGAGAGGCATTTTCTCATCAAATAATGTCCTTTTATAACTATGAAAATAGTTAAATGTGTTGACACTGGAATCAAATTATAAAATTCAACTTGTTGCTTAGTCTCTAGCCAGCTACATAATCATGGGCAAGTTACTTTATCCTTCTTAGCCTCATTTTCTGTTTCTAAATTCTTGAATGTGAAATAATACCTACATCATTGTATTAATAATATGATAAACAAGGAAATCAATGTAAAATAGCATAGCACATAGTAAATATTCAATAAATGTAACAGGTATGTTTGGATAAGGAAACATCAAATCCAGAGGCAATTAAATACACTCTTATTAAAGTAATAAAGCATCAAAAACTATATACAAATTATTGCATGAAACATTACTGATATCTACAATTCCCCCAAGAAACCTTAAAAAGTATATGTTAAACATATAGCATTCTGTCAGTATATATACACTTGTGAAGTATATTTTACAAAAATTAACTTGTCTTAAGGAAATAAATGTTGAAAAAAATTTCTAATCTGTTTTAGTTATAATTCATATTTTCTCGCTCCTCAGACTGCTTTAATTTTTCTGAAAATATACCTCTCAAGCATTGAAATGACTACCCCTACATATAGCAATGTGGCATATTGAATATTTAAAGTTGAAGGAATTTAAAAGAATGGTTGAAGCAAATAGTCTCTCTTACCTACATCTTCCCTCTCCCTCCAAACAGACATAAAATCGAGGAAGGATTGCTTAATCTTCCCTTGAAGCAGGTTTGTTCCTCATGTGAGGGCTCTCTTCCAATACCTGAAGAATAGAACATCCTTGTCTCCACAGATACCTAAATATCAAGAAGAATCTGAACAGCCTTTGTTTCCTCTAGTTCGTTACCTAGATCATACTCTCTCTTTCACACAATTCTCCACAACTCTGCATTTTTCATCAAACCTACCATAATAAAACAATGAGGCTTAACTTTCTTGAGTCTTCCTTTCCTGGTGAAGTGTTCTATGACACATAACTTAAGTTAAATAGAATCATAATTTTTCTCTTATTAAATTGTCTTTTGTTATGTTTCTCCAAGGAAACTCACATGGGAAGAAGGAAAATATTTTCCTCTCTAGAGTACCACCTATGTTTAGAAAATAGATTTATGTTGTTCAAAATGTTTAGTTTAATGGATCTGAATGTTCATCCTAACCCTGTTTTGTTATTTTGAATTAATATCTATTGATATAGATTTAAAAATGTTGTTTCAAGAACATTTCTGATATTTTAAAATATTTTATTCTTTAGTAGTAGCTACATATTCAATAATTTACATCAAGTTTGTCTCAATAAATACATTAATTCTTGATTTTATTTTCCATTAACATACCTTTTAAAATGAAAAAGGTACAGAGAAGAGATTTCTATATGATGATCATGTCACTCTACTAGTTGAATCTTTTTCTTCAGGCAAGAGATCATTCTTTGTGTATTTCTAATACTTTATAATCCAGCAGTTTACCTGGTATTATATAATAAATCTACTTTAACATGCACACTTTTCTAAACTGTCTGCTTTTTCAGTACTCTGTGGTAAACAATTATGATGTCTCTGCCATATTTTTATTGGTGCTTCCAAACTTCAGAGAACAATTCTTGAAACATATTAGGCCTATCTCTAATATTCTAAATGCATTATTAAATTCTGAATGATGAGAGAGGACCTCTATATACAACAATTTCCTGTCAGGAAATTTCACTGTCCCTAGTTGTATATCCTCCAAATTTATTTTCCAGCATGTTCTAGAGATTCCTGCCAAATTATATGAGCCAGGATCTTTGGTGTGCAATATTCTTCCCATGACAGGAGTTGTACTTTTCCACTTGAGTTGCAGTGAGATATGCCTCTACTTATTGATCTAGAAGCAATGAACAGAGATGGAAACACATCAAAAGAGGCCAAGGATCATTTTGCAGGGTATTAATTTCTGAAGAAAACTTTATATCATCTCCAAGTAATGTGAGGCTGTCTAGGAAGGAGAATGGTATTTTTCTAGGCTTGTTAGAGTATACAGGGACACTTATGGGTTTAAAGACCTCTGTCCTTACCTAACAGCCTGGCCTCAGGGTCTTATTCATCTCTTATCAGGCCTCTCACTTTACATAAAACCCCTGTTAGTGCTGCTGCAATTTAAGCTTCCTTTGTGGTCTGTGTCTCTGACAACTCTTATAATTAAGACCTTCATTGTCAGTGTACTCTTAACTCCTAGATATAAGGGTCTCCTAAAATGCTACCAAGGACACTCCCTGTGTTTCTCAATTGTGCTCCAAGTGCTTTGGTTGCCAATTTCTCCTTTGGGATTTTGTGATGTCAGAATCACCAAACAACAACTGCAAACTGTGCAATTAGCACCATGCTCATTCCTTTCAGTGCTAGAGCTATTATATAAGCCACTGTTAACTTTCCACCTGTCTTCATCTTAACACATGATAGAAATTACACTGTACAAAATTCTACGGATTATTGTTATCCTAGTTACTACCAACAATGGAAGGCTTTGTTGACATCTGAAAGACAAGGAATCTTATTTTAGAATCCCATCCTTAACTAACTGTCTTAGGCTGAGTTCTCTAAATGCATATCTGAAGAAAGTGATTTGGAAAAGAGTGGGAGATAAGAAAGGGAAGAAAATAGTTAACTAAAGTGATATTCTATATAGGTTACCACTAAAGGCAACAGGGTTTCAATTTTAAGGGAAACCTTTGGCAGGTGTCCCGATTATCTGATATAATCTTCAGGAAAATTAGCATCTTAATCCTGAGTTCACTTTTATCAGTGAACTAAGAAAATCATTTAGGGTTTAACCTCAGTTATTTTCAGCGTGTACAGCAGATGAGTGAAGAGGAAACTCTCAGACAGGGAGGACATCTTCGATGTGTGTGGGTATGGCATGTGCCAAGGGGATGATGTATAAAGTTCCTATTGCACCTATTGTACTAGTTACATCAAATCCAGTAGTTTACAATCTGGAGGTCATTTGGTATGACATTTCCCAAATTAGCAGAAACCTCTCAAAGATCCCAGAAAAAAACAAAAAACAAAAAAACACTGATTTTAATGCTGGTTACAAGAGAAAATTTGCATGATCGTCATAACAGATCACCTTTAAGGCACTACAGTTATTAAAGAGGGTGGTGCCAATGCTCAATTAGCACAAATGATGTGAGGGATAGCATTGGTATTCAGTGATTTGACATCAGGGATGCTCATGATAGCCACACAAAATAATTGTCTCATTTTCCACAGGACTTTCAAATGGCAATATGCCAACATTTAAATAGAAAAAAATCTGTTAAAAAGAAACAGAGTAGAACACTGTTGTATGATTCAATTTTAGGTTTAACATAAAGTATTCTTAAGTTTCAATTTTCCAGAAATTAGTTTAATTTTGTTATTCAAAATTTTACTAAGTTTTACTGTTTTGGAAAATTTCACCACTGCAGGCTATGCTGCTCTTGGTGATTGAATTACTGTAACCATAAACTTATATCAGTCTGTAGTTTAAGGTTATAAGTTCACAACTGTTTTTACTTACCTATAACCATTTCAAGTGAGAAGAATCAAAGAAAAAGTCAACTCTTTCCTGTTCAATATAGTTTTTCTTGAATCCAAACATGTTCATTGTAAGTACAAACATATCACATTGATTAATGTGATATGCAATCTCATGTAGTACTGCCTAAGATTAATATTCTGGAATACATCTGAATACATATTATATAATGAATATATATTGAATTATGATTAAAGCATGTATAAATATTTTCATTTTTAATTTCAGCCTTTTTTTAAAGAGAGAGAGAGAGAGAAAGAGAGAGAGAGAGAGAGAGAATTATTTTTAATATTTATTTTTTAGTTTTCGGTGGACACAACATCTTTATTTTATTTTTATGTGGTGCTGAGGATCCAACCCAGCGGCCTGGCGTATGCCAGGCGAGCGGGCTACCGCTTGAGCCATATCCCCAGTCCTAATTTCAGCCTTTTTTAAAACTACTTTTTATTACTCCCTTTACCATACAGATATGACACTGGTCTGTTGGGTTGAAAAGTATTCCTTTGAAAGAATGCTCATGAGTTTTACTTGTGAAAGTAAAGGGGGAAAAAAAAAGAAAGAAAGAAAAGAAAAGAAAAACACTCCGGACCAGATTCTGTCTCCCGGAAATTCTGACTTGCAAATCTTGGGCTGTGGCTTGGGTGATTGTGACTGGAACAACTGATAAAGGTAGCTTTAATATCATAATGTATAAAATTATCACTGATGATTTAGGCAAAAAGAAAATTTAAAGCAATTTTACCCTATAAAATTAGTTTGTAAGTACAATCAACAACCTCATATTTTTCAGTAAATCATAAGTGGAACCAATTATTTTATTGAAATTAATTACCAAAGAGAACTATCAAATTCAAACTTTTTACAATATAAGTTCCTTTAGGAAAGATTAATAGTCCGTGTGTTATTGAAGTTTTGAGCTGGGGATGTAGCTCCTGGGTAGAATGCTTGCCTCCCATGCCTGAGACCCTGGGCTAGATCCCCAGTACCACAAAAAATTAAAACCTTAAGTTATGTCACTAAGAAAAAAAAAAAGCTCAGAGTTTAGCTGGTTAAAACTAGCACTGTATTATTTTTATGATCACATTTCTCTTATAGCTTATTGTAAAGAAAAGTAAATTAGTTAAAATTTTAAACTAAATGCTAATATTTATTTTAAAAACAGGATTGGGTTTCTATCATTAGTGCATAGTAGTGAAAGAACAACATGAAAGAGTTCAAAAGTTCAGTTTGAATAAACATCTAAGATGTTTGAGTCTTGGTTGACTCTCAGCCAAACCACCCAAATCTTTCAAGTAGGCAAAAGTTGACTAGAATTTGTATAACACTCTTCAGATATTCTTGGCAATTTTTAAACATTGATTCTGTTATGCCAGGAAAAAAATTTAAAAAAGAGAAAGAGAAAAGAAAGCAAACAAGAAAGTAAAAGAAACAGTAGAAACACAGCTTTGTTTTGGCTTCATATTTCTGATATCATTTTTTTATTATCCAGTCAAGTTAAAAACAAATGTAAGTAATTGTAAGTTAAAAGCATATATGCACATACATAAACCAGGAAATATTTTGGCTCCATGTTTTAAACAAACTTTTATTTCTCCATTATTGCTTGCTATTTCCCTCTGCCAGCATTTCTAGAAGTAATGACCTTCTTGCCTGTCTTTTCCTACCATTCATACCCCTCCCCCCAAGGAGAGAAAGCTGGGGATGTGACTCAGAGGTATCACTGAGTAGGGTACACTGATCAGAAGTGTTCCTCTGCTTCCAAATCTGTAGAAACTCCTTAGTCATCTGTCCAGTCTTCTAAAACAACTATAGAAGTGTAAAAATGCCAATAATGGTAATAATTGCAAATATTTATAAATGCTTACACCAGGAACTATTCTAAATGCTTCACATATTAAAAATAGTTAAATTTTAAAACAAATGCTGAGTTAGATACAATTATTGTACCTATTTTGTAGATGACACAAAACAAAACATAAAACCTGTTTGGAAAACCTCCTCCAATACTGCTGTACATTATAGCCATTTAAATCTCTATATAGTTTGTCCCTGAAGCCATTATCCTGGTTTTGTTTCTTTCCTGAGTACCACAGATGGAAGCCCTATGCCTGCAGAGCCTTATCAGCACCTGGCTAAATCCAAGGCAGGCATCCTATTATTAATTTAATGTCCCTACCCAGTTTTACTTAGGTGCTCATACTTTGTTATTGAAAAGTTTTTTGAAGACACCTCTATTATATCTTCTTCTAATAGTCTGTGAACTCCTCCATGGCAGAAGCTTTTTTTGGGGGGGGAAATACCAGGTATTAAATTAAGGGTCACTCAACCACTGAGCCACATCTCCAGCCCCCTCTCTTTTTAAAATTTTATTTAGAGACAGGGTCTCACTGAGTTTCTTAGTGTTTTGCTTTTGCTGAGGTTGGCTTTGACTCACAATCGTCCTACTTCAGCCTTTGGAGCTGCTGGGATTATAGGCATGTGCAGCCACTCCTGGTCATAGAAGAGATTTTAACTTTTATATTTGCATTCCTAGACTCTAGAACTCTCCAGTATAATATTCTGTGATAATGGACATGTCCTATGCCTGTGCTGGCCAGTAAAATGCCCCTAGCCACATGTAACTGAAGTATTTGCAATGCGATTGATGTGTCTGCTTAAATAGATGAATGGCTGAAGGAAAAATTAATAAATTGAAATGAATGTAAGTCACTTGGGTAAATAATGGAGATGGAAAACCTGAAAGTAGAGAGATTCTTAAGAAAATTGCTTCAGCCTTTTTATACGTCAGTATCATTTACATGAACAATTGTCTTATGGGGGAAGTAATAATAAAAGCAAAAAGTTAAGTTCAAATAGAGACAGCAGCACAATTTCATAGGCACTGTAACCAGGTTATTTGCCTCTTTTAGGAATGATTTCAGGTTAGAAAAAAAGCCATGTATATGACTTCCTATATTTTCTAACATCAGTGTTCATGCCTACTTGTTTGTATAAATAATTTGTATTAGAAGTTCAGATCATTATTTCAAAGTATATTTTCCATCGTACAATAACTTTCTTTCTTTCTTTTCCTTTCTTTTCTTTCTTTTTGTAACAGAGATTGAACTGGGAACACTTAACCACTGAGCCTCATCCCCAGTCCTTTTTATATTTTATTTTGAGACAGGGTCTCCCTAAGTTTCCTAGGCCCTCGCTAAGTTGCTGAGACTGGCTTTGAACTCAAGTTCCTTCTACCTCAGCCTCCTGAATTGCTGGATTTCAGGCATAAATCACTGCACCTGGCTAACTTTCAATACTTTACATATGTGTGCAATTGATTCGTTGCCTCTTGTTAGAAATCATTTCCTCTGACTTAATTATTATACAAATTTTAAATAATAAAGCACTTAAAGAAATATTCCCATTTGACATTTCTATTAATATAAAATTATTATAAATATTATCAATATTACTTTTAATCAGAACTATCTGATTACATATTAGAAGAAAAAATGATGCATATAGAAAATAAATCATCAGCATGATGGGTTTCTTTTCTTTTTTTTTTTTTTTAATTGTCCAAGGTTTATTCATTAAACAAGGCAGATTTTAAGCATACCCTTATATTTCCATGTTCTTTGGAGTAGTGCCAATGTTGAATATTTTGTTCGCTTGTTTACAAATTGCATTTACAACAAATACATATGTCAAAGAATGTGCTTGGATTTGGGTTCAGAAAGCATGGTCCTCTTAACCTGCATCACCTCTGCTGCATTTATTGGACAAATCAGCCAGACTCTGGCCACCACATTGCAGGTGAACCTGTGGATTGGATACATCCTTGGGGTCATCTTTGGAAAATACAGTCTATTAAGCAGTCCACTTGAGGGAAATTCTTTTTTTAATAGCAACAATATTCTTGGGTTTTGGGAGTTAAACACTCTATGAGATAGATTGCAGAGGGACAATTCATAGGAGCTCTGACTCTCAAGGCAGCCTCTGGGTCCAGTGCTATCAGTACATTGAGGGTTTCTTTTTAAAATTTTTTTTATTATTAGTTGTTAAAAACATTCCAAAGCTCTTGACATATCATATTTCATACATTTGATTCAAGCAGATTATGAACTCCCATTTTTACCCCGTATACATATTGCAGATTCACATTGGTTACACATCCACTTTTTTACATACTGCCATACTAGTGTCTGTTGTATTCTGCTGCCCATCCTATCCTCTACTATCCCCCCTCTCCTCCCCACCCCTCCCCTCCCAAGCAGCATGATGGTTTTCAAGTTATACTCTGCTTCTTAATTATTTTTTTGCTTTGTTATAATTGCTTTTTTGCTTAGACACTTAGAATACCTAAATTGGAGGATTAAGAGGCTTCTATTTGAATAAAAAAAAGTAAAATATAAAGTTAATTTACAGGGATTTTGATTATACAAATTAAAAAATAACATCTAACTCTTGTTTGCTGTTTATCTTCACCCCTTAGCACTGTATTAATCTTCCATGTTCTATTTTTCTACTTTTCATTCAATGTTCTGTTTTTGTTTCATTTGACATAACATATTCATACCTTGCCAATAAATGATTCTATCCACTTATGATAGAATATAGCAATAACTAAACTGCCAGCAGCCATGTACAAAGCATATTAAACCATTCATTTTGATCATTCCTACTTAATTAAACATGAGTGCAGTGATAGATGGTAGATTAGTACTATGGTGCTGATGGATCCTTCTTCAAGGATCTGCTTTGCCTGACCTGCTGGAAGTGTATTGGGAGATAACTGTCAGCTCCCAGAACATTCAAGGAGTGCTTCAGAAGCAGAGGTTCTGCCTGGCCCAAGGTTATACCCCTTCTAGGGAGGCTTCCATCAAGTGATTGTTCTGAATAACAATCAAGTGGCCCAAACCAGGGTCACAGTAATGGGCCCTTTGAGCTCCAGTGCTCTATCATAGGGGTTAACCCAGGCAATCATACAAACTCCATCCAAACCTCCTCTGTCCAATCTAGCTTTCTTCTCCTCCCTGCCAGAGGTATTTATGCCAAGGGCTTTCTAATAATCACTTTGCACTTTAAACTGCTTCAGAGTGGTCTGTTCCAGAAGCCCCAGCCTGCCTCAATTTAAGAGCTGGCAGTCTCTTCCAATGGGCTAGTGTCCAGTATGAAATGAAATCCTATAGATAGTTACTACTTCCAGAGCAGTAATCATAATAGGAAAAAAGAGGGAGGGGATAATGGTCATTAAAGTCAAAGTAACGTAGATGCTATGATTTGCATTGTTTGATTACTAAAATAAAAAAAAAAGAAAAAGAAAAAAATCACCTTTTTTTTTTTTTTTTTTGGTATCAGGGATTGAACCCATGGGCACTTAACCACTGCACAGCCACAACTACATTCTTGTTACTTAATATTGCACCACTACTGAAGATAATTTAAACTCAGACAATGCTATGTGCACAAACTGTTATATTTTCAACCTGCCTTAGTTCTTCCCAGTGCACATATTCTTTGACTCTGTTGAGTCCCCAGTTCTATGTTTCCTTTTCATTCCATAGTCCACTCCTCTTTTCTCTTTATTTTATTCCCTAGTTTCCACTAACAAATACTCCAATTTTTCAATTCCTAAAATTTAATTTTTCATCATATGTACTACCTTTCAGTGCTTATTTCCAAAATGATTTAAATACTGGAGAAAAATTGAGTAAACATATGCATTTATACAGATATTAAATGATCTTCTTAATTTTAATCTGTTCCTCAATGCTTTGTTTGAATATTTCTCTATTTTCCAGTTATTTTTCCTGCCCTCCTCAGTAAACATTTTTAACATTTTTTCATCCTCTTTTTTAGTTCTCTTTCAAAATATTCAGTCAGAGCTTTCTACAACACTGACAAAATAGGACTTCATATCACCCCACAGACATCTCTTTTCCTTCACTCCCATTTCAATGAAAGAAATACACCTACCATCAAGACTACCACATCCTCTACTTGTGATCTGTATGCCATCTTGTCTACCATTTTCAGGGAACATAGTTCCTGAGTTAAATCCTCCTCTTTCCTCCCCTCCCCTCCTCCCTTCCCTCCCCCCACCCTTTCTCCCTCTTTTTCTCGCCTCTTCACCCTCAAACCTCCTTCTTCCATCTACACACACACACACACACACACACACACACACACACACACACACTACTGCAGTCTTTCAAGGTACTCCTCTGTTTGAAATCATCCTCACTCTTTCAATTACCATTTACTTTCTCAAATCTATCTGTTTTAGCTCACACCTTCTGAATCTGTTCTACATCTAAGTTCACAACTTTACTTCACCTACTCCTCAAATTCAACAGGTCCGAAGATGATTTTTTGCTTCTATATCTGAGAAAACAACCCTATTACCATATGTTGCCTTCTGGCTTAAATGTGAAAGTAGGTATTCATTCTGACAATTCCTTTTTCCTTTATTTTCTCATTCAGTCTATCACTATGACATGTCATTTCTATCTTTTAAACACCAAAGACATAATTTCATTTTAGGTTTTCATCATCTATCTCCTGGGTTTTTGAGTTTAGTCCTCTTCCAAGCTACTTAATGTATTCAAGCCTTACTGCTTCTGTTTCTCTAAAAGCAACTTCAATAGTTCTACTCTTAGGATGTTTCCTGAAGTTATTAACTTGTTCCCAGTGGTGCCTAGGATTTGATCTCTACTTTTCGCCACAGTCTAACCTACTTCCCCATAGTTTGCATCTGTCTGAATGTATAACACTAACTTTTCTGTTTTGGTTTTTGAACTTGTTCTTTCTGCAGCATGTCCTGGTTAACTTTTACCTATATCAATCTAAGCTTCAGGTTTGCAAGTTGGATGTTCATCTTTTGAGAAGTCTCTGCCACTTCCTTTCTAAGCTATGGTTAAATGATCCACATTTGTGCTCCCACAATGCCCTTCACTAACCACATCGAAGCAATAATTGCTTTAGATAATTATTGTCCATTGACTTGAGGATTTCTCAACTTATCTATAAGCTTTGTGAGGAAATGAACCATGTCTACCCTATTCACAATTATAACCTCAAAGCCAGATTTATGTTTGGATTTATGATTGGTACTATTATGGTGTGGATATAAGGTGTACCCCAAAAGTTCACACGTGAGACAATGCAAGAATGTTTGGAGAAGAAAAAATTGGATCATAGCCTTAACTTAATTGGTGAATTAATCCCTGATGATATTAAGCGGGTGGTAACTGAGGGCAGGTGGGATGTGGCTGGAGGAAGTGGTTCATTGGGGGCATGGCTATGGTTATATTTTGTATCTGAAGAGTTGAGATCACTCTCTCTGCTTCCTGCTCACCATGTGAGCTGCTTGCCTCTGCCACACTCTTCTGCCATGATGTTCTGCCTCACCTTGAGCCCTGAGGAATGGAGCTGGCTTTATATGAACTGAGACCTCTGAAACCATGAGCCCTCAAATAAACTGTTCCTCCTCTACAATTGTTCTGATCAGATTCTTTAGTTACAGCAGTGAAAAAGCTGACTACAACAGGTACAAAGTAATTATTTATTAGATAATTGAATAAATTGAAAAGTGAAGAGAGACTGGAGTCTACCCAAATTAAAAAGGCACGAAGACACATGAATAATCTCTGACCTGCCCACTTCTTTCTTTGCATAAAAAAATGAATGATGTGGTTATAGAAGAAGTAGAGTGGAAAGCATCAGATTATGAAAGTACATATTTTTAGGATACTATTTTTACTTCATGTTTTTTATGAACTTTTGTTGACTGGCAAACTTTTGGAGGTTTTAGTGTCAGTTTATAATCAGTAAGTGTTCAAGATCTGGAGCAGCAGATTTACAAGTGTTTGGGTTAAAAAGGGATAACACAGTCAGTTTCCTTTTCTTAAACATAAATTATAGTTCAAGGATAGTAACAAAAATTACTTTGCTTGAAGAAAAACAAGAGACATTTCACCGAGAACAAGGTTATACAGAATTTTTTTATCCACCTGGATAGGATACATGTTGTCAATTCATCTTTCTTACAATATCTCCGCACTGCAACACACAAACACATAACTCACTTCCACATTTGATTTTTTTTATTGATGAAGAGTGATAGCACTCAATGTAGGTGGAAATTTGGCCTTGGTATACAGTCCAATCTTTCCTCTTTGTTTTCTTGGCTAAACATCATCTTTATCTTCACTTTGATAAAGATCTGGACTGTTGGAATATATTGAGTGAAACAGGATAAAGAAGAGGTATTTGGCAATGCAAACATATATATAATAAATTCCACAAAAATGAAAAAAATATGTATTTTTTCCATTATTCCTCTACACTTAATTTTGAGAATACACATGGTATACAATAATGCATTATTTCATGTCTACCTTCTTCTTCCCTTTTTTATGTAGTTTAAATAATATTTTAAAGTTATAAATTATACTTTGAGAGGTGGAGGTAGCAGAAAGTATAATATGAATTGTTGGAGGGGATCAGAAATGTTGCCCACTGATTTTTCTTTTTTTTTATGGAGAGTGACAATGACAAATCCCAGAGGTGATGCTCGTAATGAAAATGGTAGCAACATGTAACTCTTCCCCCAAATTTGTAAGTCTCTCTCTTTTATTTCCCTCAGGTCTGCCACCAAATGACACTATCAAGAGGATCTTCTGTAGTCTCTCTGTATACAAAAGCCCTCTCCCTGCCCCTCCCAACTTTGACACACCCTTTCGTTTTTTACTGTGACTCTTCAAGTGATCAGAGGTACACACATTCACTACTTGCTGCCCATCTCTCTCAGCTACAGATGAGCTCTAGGAGGACAAAATCCTTGTGAGGTCCTAGTTTCATATTTAGTGCCTTTTAGCTCTTGGACATAGTAGATGATTAATACCTGTAGGTTTACTAACAGCTCTGAATCTGAAAGATGAGAAGGTTAAACACTCTGTGAAAGAACACGTAGAGTCCACACAAAGTCCAAAGACCATGCCACACACTGGAATCTCATGCAAGAGATTTATTGTGGGTAACAGGAGACAAACCCACAAGGTTGTCCCTCTGAGAAGAGCAACAGCATGTCAGCACTCACAAAGCAGCTTTCTAGCCCACAAGAGGAATTTCATAAGCTGCTTATGGGTTGTGTCATAAGCTGGTGTGGGGTTTATCCTTTAGCAGGCACATGTTCTTACAGGAAGTTAAGCAGCATTGTCTCAGCATTGAAACTTTGGAGCCTCTAGATAAATGGCTCCCAACCTAAAATGGCAAATCTGATGCCAATATTGATCTGAGGCCAATACCCTGTAGACCTCCAAAATGTTACTTCCAAAGACATAGAAATATAAAAACTATAAATAGATTTTATAACAATTTTAATCCATTCTGCATTCTTTTAAATTTTTAATTTGAGCAAAGCCAGAAAGAATTTGAAGTTATTTACTCAGTTAGCATGTAATGTTTAAAAAGTAAGTAAGCCATTTGGGGAAGAATAAATTCTACAGAGTGGTCATTGCTTTAGCCTTCAGTTAATATACACACACTTTTCAATTTTACTGTCACTCTCATACATGTTTAACATTTTCAAACTTAAAAATAGTTTGTTATCCTCTACATTTCTAAAAATATTTTGCCTAAACATTTTAAACATTATTTTCTTGAAATGCACTTTTCTTGAAATTTGATGTTCATTCTGAGACTTTATCAAAATTTGGAAAACTATTGACTAAAATTTAGAAAGGACACTTTCTAGTATTTCTAGCCAAATCTTTGAAGTGAAAAATAAATGTAAAATGTTTGACCTATCTTTTAACTTTTATGTGGTTGAAGAAATTGGGTAATAAATTGACATACTATATATTGAGAATCTTGTTTTAATTATGTAATTAATTTCATTTGAAATGGCCAAAAGAAGCTATAGAGTTTTTGCACTTTAGTTTTCATTATTTTGACCAACAAGCACTTGGAGATATTTTACAAACATTTGAGGAGAAAGAGAAAGAAAGAGAAGGAGAGCACCTTTGGCTAAAAGAGTACAAAATGCGAGAACATTTTGAATGTGTATAATATGTGTTAATCTAAAAAAAATGGAAGAACGATTAATCACTATTTTCTGAAAGTAAATGGAGTGAAGCAGAGCTAGTGAGGGATACAAATTTCTGGATATATCTTGTTGCTTCCTAAAGTAGACCCTGAACCAGTTCTATCTGGAGGCTGCCCTGTGGAACCATTAGTTCAGATTTACCAAATATTCTGCTACATTTCCCCCCAAAAATCTCATCTAATACCCTTGCATTTGTAATCTTAAAATGTTTAAATATTGAAGTTTTAATTTTTAGAAAATCTTTTGAATTGTAAACAGAAAGCATCTGTGAGTGGTGTCTGTCTCATCAGCGATTAACTCAAAACCTCTAGTATGTATCTTCATGATCTTGCTCTGAAAGAATTCCTGATCAAAGATAATGAACTCACTTAGATTTTCAGCTTTATTCTTAGCACTAACAGGCTTCTTTTCATTTTTATCTCTTATGAATCTTGGAAAATAATTTGGGTTATGTGTGTAAATTATTTCTCCTGTAGTTAGCTAACTGTATCAGCTCCATTTTTCATTGTTTTTTTTTTCAAATAGCTCTCTTGCCAATTCCCATATTTGTAGAATTGCTTGTGTATTTGCTCTTTTATTCCCTTTATTTATTTGTATATCCTGAGTGAATATCCCACTGTAATTTTTTAGTATAAATTTCATTTTAGAGGGTCAATTTATTAACTATCATTTTAAACAAATTTATGATTATTCTTTAAAATAGACCCTAAAATTACCTTTATATTAACTCAGTGATAGTATTGCTTTGGAAAAAAAATAAAACGTTGTATGAAATTGTCCTGTTATCATTTTCACACACACACACACACACACACAAACAGAACACAGTTTTGTGTCTTTTTCGTATATATCCTTAAGACTTCTTTCGAATTGAGTACGTAACTTGTCCTCAAGATTATAAGTAACAACAGGCAACACTTAAGAAAGGGAAAATTGTATGATCACATGTTACCAAAAATTAGAGCCAACAAATTCAAAATCTTAAAAAAACTTCTTGTGAAATATTTCAATTTATGTAGGGTAGGGAACTCTTAGCTTCTAGGTTATATACTGCTACTATTCATATATATGAGCTTCAGAAATTCTATGATTTTTTAATGATATTTTCTTATATATTGTCCTGACATCCATGGATTTCGTTGCTCTGTCAAAGAATATTGCGATGTAAAATGCTTAATGTCTAAAGTAAAAAATTTCCCATATTTGTGACACATTAAAACATCAAATTCAACAGAAAGTTTCTAATAGTTCTTAGAAAATTAACAATGGAAAATTACCAAATGTTAATCACTAATGGAAGGCAGTCTATTCTAAAGATAAGAGCAACTTAAAGCCTTAATTCATTAGATGAGGTGGTAAATATAAAGTAAAGCCTCTTTCCCCTTCCTGTAGGTGATTGTACTCTTCCCCTAAAATAATTATGTGTTAATTATACTAAAAAATTATTATGATTTCTCACATTGCTACAAATTAATGAGTGCTCATCATGTATTAACCACTGTGATGAGCATGTTAAACACAATATATCATTTTGCCCTCAAAAAGTCTCAGGTGTTTCCTATTATCATCATATTTTTCATACAGAAAATGATCTTAGAAAATTATAGAGATGATTAGTGGCTTAATCAGAATTAGAACTCTGATTCTAATTTTCTCCCCTCTAAGTTGCATACAAAAAATGAGCCTTTTTTTCCCTCTGCTTTTTATCCCCTGCATCTTGGATATAAAGCATGAGCAAAATCGTGACAAAGGCTTTCTAGTAAACACACAGACTGTACTAAAAGGGCAATATTTTAGCAGCTGAAATTTTTCAGGATGAATGAATCTAAAACCACTACTAGACATTGTAGGGCTATAATGAAATTTATTATTGCTTTTCACAAATAGTCATGTTTAACACCAAGCATGTCAATGTTTAAGCTCCTTCATTAATTATCACTTATGATTATTTTTCTTATTTACTTCAGGGGACTTTAGGATTGGTAGACCATAGATGAAAATAAATAGTAAATATTCATGTCTGGAATCCAGAAACATTTGTGGAGTTGAAGAAAAGGAATATTTTTAAAAGATACTGTTATGATTTAGATATGAGATGTTCCCCAGAAGCTCATGTGTGAGTTGATACAAGAAAGTTTAGAGGTAAAATAATTGGGTCTGAGAGCCCTCACCTAAGCAGTGCATTAATCCTCTTGAATGGATTAGCTGGGTGGTAACTGTAGGCAAGTAAGATGTGGCTGGAAGCGGGTCACTGGGGGCATGCCTGGGGTAAATATTTTGTACCTGGTAAGTGGAGTTCTGTTTTCTTGATTGCCATGTCTGAGCTATTTTTTTCCTCCACACCCCTCTGAAACAGAATGCCAAAAGAGATTTTCCTCCTTTAAACTTGCTCTTGTCAGTTTTTTTGGTCACAATTATGAAAAAGCTGACTAAAATAGATACTGTTGAAAAAGAAAATTTAAAGTCAATGTTGTAAACTACTGTTTATATATCAATAACCAGATATAGTGGCTTAGTCTTTAGCCCTTAAGGTAGAGAACTCAGGGCATCATGTGAAGGAAAGTTGGATATCCTTTGTAGCCCAAAGAGTTTGCAGGTTTGGAAGAAAAGAAAAAGATAAGGTGTGGAGGTGATATCCTGACTCCTAATTTTTCTTTTCTTTTTTTTTTCTTTTTGCAGATTAGGAATAGCTGTATTATTATGAGAAATGTTGACAAGATTGAAATGTGTTTCTTGACATAATCTGGAGATGGAGGCCTCTAAGAGAAGTCTTCAGATAATGGTAAGCTTTATCAAGTGCCAAGTGGTTAGTAGAGAGTTCTATGTGGTGATGTACATTAACAATAACCATAAAAGGTATAGGTAGCAATATTTTACGAATTAAGAAACAAGTGCACAGTGATATTCCCAAGTTAACAACACTAAGAACCCTAGAGCTAGAATTTGAAGCATAGAAGTCTGAAACTGGAGTCTATTCTCTATCCATGAAAACATGCCATCTTGAAAGGTGAATAGTGATGAAGCCTTTTTTAGGTAGGTAGCATGAAATCATCAAAAAGGTAAAGAATATAAGTGACATTTTAGAACTCAAGTAAACATTAGCCAATTAGGTGAATTAAAGGGTAGAACAGGATGAAGAAATTACTGTTACTGAATTCCATTGTAATATTTTTCTTTCAGCATGCTAAAGTTATTGCTTTGTATTCTGCTATCATATACATTCTGCACAACTAAGATAAAGAATGTGTGTCATAGGAGTTGGTTACATGACATTAGTAGAGTAAGGTTCTATAGGGAGTTGAAGCTTGCTTTGGAAAACAGAGATGATAGGAATAAAGGCAGAATGCCAGACATATAGCCCCTCACTGATAAAACTCAAGAAACTCTAAAATGATGTGCCCCCTCCAATTTACTTACAAATTATAAATATTAAGGCAGCTTTTAAAAAATATATGGCTGACATCAAAGACATCATCAATGAAAGAAAGAATTGGCAAGCTGGATGTCATTAAAGTTAAAAATTTCTGCTTTGTGAAAGACATTGTTAAGAGCATAAAAAGATAATGTACAAATTGGGAGAATATTTTGCAAAAGGCATATCTAACAAAGGACTGTTATCCAAAATATACATTAAAAAACTCAAAAAATACAAAAAAATAAAATGTGAATCAAAGTTTTAAACAGACATCTCACCAAAGAAAATATATAGATGACAATTAAACTTATGGAATGATGTCCTATATCATGTATGCAATCAAGAAAATACATATCAAAAAACCACAATGATATATCTACTACTTAGCATTTTAAAATGGCCAAAATCCAGAACATCTACTGACAAACACTGGTAAGGATGTGGAGCAACAGAAATCCTCATTCATTACTGATTGAAGTAAATTGGTGCAGCCATTATTGAAAGCATTTTAGCAATTTTTTTCACAAAACTAATCATATTCTTACTATATGATCTGGCAATTATACTACTGGCATTTATCCAAAGTAATTGAAAACTCATATGCACACAGAAACCTGTATGTTGATGTTTATAGCAATTTTATTTTTAATTAACAAAATTTGGAAGCAGCCAAGATATCCTTCAGTAGGTAAATGAATTAATGAACAGTGTTATATCCAAGCAATGGATTATAATTCAGTGCTAAAAATTGTATGAGCTATCACACCATGAAAAGACATGGAGGAAAGTTAAATACATATTATGAAGTGAAAAAAAAAAGTCAATCTAAGAAAACCATATAGTGTATAATTCCAACCTTAAAATATTTGGAAAGAGGCAATACTATGAAGATGGCAAAAAGTTCAGTGGTTGGCAGAGTTTACGGGTTGGGAGGGATGAAGAGGTAGAGAACAGAATTGTTAGGGCAGTGAACTTACTCTGTAGGATACTATAGATGGTGGATGCATTGTCCAAATAGTAGAATGTCAGCATCAAGAGTGAGCCCTAGTGTTAACTATGAACTTTGGGTGATGATGATATATTGGCACACATTCACACAATCTAATAAATATTCCACTTGGGTGGAGGATGTTGACATTGGATAAGGTTATCCATATGGAGAATATTTTGGAAATCTCTGTATCTTCCTCTCAATGTTTCCATCAATCTAAGCTGCTCTAAATAAGGAGTTATTTTTAAAGTACAAATTTCATTATGGAGACAATAGTCAGAATGCCCGAGACTAGGTGCTAGGTGCTAGTAATTTTATGTGTCCCCTGGGAACTCTAATGAGAAGTTGAGCTCTGTTTCTTGGAGATGGTGTTACACTCTTTGCATTCTTTTCTACTCATTTTGAGAATAGCACAGTGATTTTCTTCCATGGAATATGAAGTTGGGTAGAGGAGTAATTATTTTTTTTTCAAATGCAACATGTCCTTACATGCGCTCTTGCTAGCACCACCAACCGCCCCATACCCCCTTACAGGGGTGAAGTACAGGACAAATGATTTGCTCATTTGGCTGGAATCTGAAATCACAGCATCTGTTTGGACAGAAATTTTGTCAGCTCTGGGTAATAAAATCTGACTTTGGAAGAAAGATGTATTTTATTTAACTACTGACCACAAATAAAAAATTTAAGAAAATAAATTTTTCTTGGCAACTTCTTTAAAAATATCTCCCTAAATAGAACAGTTTGACTGGTCATTGGCCAGTCTTATGTGATCTTTTAAAATTATTTTCGCAAAGAGGAAAAAGACAGCAAGGGATTTCAGTAAATGAAACAAAAACTGTCACAACGTAATTCCATTCCAAAGCTTTTGGAAAGATGCATGTTATTTTCTAAAACTTTTACTCCTACACATGGTTTTCATAATATTTACATTTCTCTTTTTAACTTTTCCATCTTGAATCCTGAGTACAAATACATTTCTACCCTGGAGATATTCTTTAAGAAACTTGCTCATTAATATTTAAAACAAACTAACTGTGACATGCTGCTTTTGAAATACTATAACCTGGGAGTACTTAATACTGCATTTAGAAATGGTTACATATTTTGATTTAAAAAGACTACACCATGCCATATGATTGTAGATTTTCTTTTGACTGTGGCAGATTTCTGTTGTTATTAAATAGGGATCTAACATATATTGTGGCTTTCAAGATGTGATGATACATATGACTCAACTAAATGATTAACTAAAGTCTATTTCTGTCCTGAAACTGTTTGAGTCTTCTAGTCCAGAAATACTGAAGATAAATGGCATTCAAGAAGATGAAAAGAAAAATTGGAGTATTTCCTTATTTGTGGATTTTAAGCATTGTCTTAATGGTGTAATAATTCAATTTCCCTGGTTTTAATTTATAAATAATCAAATCAAAATCTAATTAGATGAACATTTAGAAACAATTCTGGTATTTTAACATAGTATGTCAACTTAAATAAAAGAAAACTAAAAATTTATTTTTTAATAAACACAAATTTCAGTGCAATATTTCATAAGTTTTTTGTTTGCTTATTTGTTTGTTTGTTTTATGAAGAGTTTTACAGTACTTTTAGTTACTGAGTTTTGTCCATGTAGCCACGTTTATACTCAGATCATTTGTTTCTTGGCAGAGCTGCTTGAGAAAATGTGAGATTTATATTTAAAATATTAGACACTGCTAATTGACTATTAATAATAAAAACCTTTGTATTTATAAGAAGATACATAAGAGGGAACCAAAAATATGATTTAGAAGCATTAGTTTGTTTGCAACTTTGAAGAACATTTCCTTGTACAAAATGAAGAATAGCTATACATTATTTTTGTTTGTTTTTCAGTAGTACCAGATATTGAACCCAGGGGTGCTTTGCTACTTACTACAACTTTATACTGTTTTATTTTTATTCTTTTGAGATAGGGTCTTGCTAAGTTGCCTAGACTGGCTCAGAATTTGCCATTCTCCTCACTTATTAGGATTATGGACATGTGCCACCATACCCTATTTTAAGAGAAATATTAGCTATTACTTAAAATTACTATTAATTAATACTAACTTACTGAGGGACAATTCTGTGCATAATATTGCGTTATGTATCATGGTGATTTCAAAGTAGGTAATTTAGCCTGTCTGACAAGATGTTTACTGTTAGCAAAGGAAAAAACAAAAACATCACCATATTATAAAGTCAGAATATTAAAACAAAATATAACAAAATGTAAAATAAATACTTTAAAGAATGAAGAATATGGGGCCAGAGTTGTAGTTCAGTGCTAGCATGTGTGAGGCACTGGGTTCAATTCTCAGCTCCACATATGAATAAATAAAATAACGGTCCATCAAAAAGTAAAACAAAATTTTAAAAAAGAATGTAGAATATGCTGCTGATTTACTATGAAACACTTTATTGCAGACACATTTGATGGCCAGACTAGCAGTCATTCTCTGATCTCCTCTCATTTCTCTATTCTACTTTTTTTTTTTTTTTTGGTATAGAACCTCAGTTGTTTTAAAATGTTTGATATCCAGTAAAGACCCCTGCATAACAAATTCACATTAAATCATGGAATTTCTTCTTCCTGTTACTTTTTGCTTTACAAACAAATATCAATTTTGCCTGACCATTTGACAAATGAGTTTTGATGCAAAGCGGTAGATCTTGAAAAGTTTCCTTATTTTTAGAAAAGGTCACAAACAAAGGGAAGTACCTTCTTTTCTCCTTCCGGTTTTGGGCTAAAAATCTTAGAAATATAACAGGCTCTATGTGCCAGGAGAGTAGGAACATCAGGATAAAAATCTACATTCTGACAAAAGCAAAGTAAGAAGATGGAAGAACCCAGAGTTTTTCTGAAAATCCTCCAATACTAAATCAACTGACCCTGAGAACAGTAACAACAATCATCATTACAGCAATCCCTCCTTCTGTTAAGCGTTCTCCAATTGGAGATTGGGTATTTCAATGTGCTCCCATGCTATAGTGGATCTCAGGAAGCTTAATCAACCTGTTAGGCAAGGAAGTCTGAGATTTCCAGAAGGCTGACTTGATGCTGTTATTTTTATGAACAACATTTTACCGACTTGCAAGTTTTGAGTGCAAATTAGTTCTGTGAGCTTTCACTATAACTCTGCCTTAGAAGAATTCTCTTTATAAAATCAACTCTACGTGTTCTAGGTCACCAATTTTTCTACCTCTCTATTTTAACAGCCTGTAAATCTGTTTAGATTTTCTTCTGTGATTTCCACTTTCACTGGCCAGTTCATGTAACAGGTTGATACCATTAATTCTGCCTTTTAGGGCTTTTAGGGTAATTTCCATTAACATGCTATTGCCCTGTGATTCATTCATCACTCATTGCTTCCCCTCCCTACCATTTCTCAGGAATAAAATATTTTGACTGGTTTGTACCATTTCTGTCCCCGCATTTCAGGGATGAGATTGTCTCTTGGAAAGTCAAAATTAATTTGTCCTCAAATCTTCCCAGAGAAATTGGCTTCCTGAAAATCTCTGTGGAAACTTTTTATAGCTAAGTGCTTAAAGAAATCAATATTGGTCAACAAAAAGAATTATACAATAGTACAAAGACCAGATCAAGGAATAAACTGGTGTTATCCATTCTTCAGAGCTGATGGGTAAAGCAAGGCATAGGCCAAGTATTTGCCTTGGCTTACTGTTGTTGCATGCAAATCAGTAGGGGATACCAGTAGGGGACTGGCTGGTCCACACAAATCATACAGCCCATGGAGTAAGAATAAGTTTTCCTCTCCCTAAGTCTAACACCCATCCTTGTTAGTTCCCAGTGTGCTTAAACAAAATGCAGTGATCAAGGGGAGGCCCACATATTTAATGCTAATTCCTTTTCTTTGGATTTTCCTGATAAACATTTCTGTTGTGTGTTCTTGACCAGTTGCTTTTTAAAAAATTTTTTAGTTGTAGATGGACACAATACCTTTATTTTATTTATTTATTTTTAATGTAGTGCCGAGACTTGAGCCCAGTGTCTCACACATGCTAGGCAAGCACTCTACTAGTGAGCCACAACCCCATCCCAGCCATTTGCTTTTGATTGTTGAACATTTCCCAAACTGTTCACTCATTTGTGAAAGTAGCTTCAGCAAAGTCTGAGGTTACTTGGAAGGACAGTTGTCTGATGCCCCATTCAGAATACCCCAAATGTCTTTTCCTCACTTTGTCTTTTTGTTGCACTTATGCTATCTGCAGGCTATAAGTCAATCTTTCTTGGTAAGTGTGTTCAAAGGAGCCTGCCTAAAAGGGCTGGGCCCCGTGTTACTCCTGCTTCTGTGTCATTGTGCTGGTGTGCAGCTGTCTCCTCTCCTGTTATCCTGGCTTGGCTCACATTCCTTTCTTCTGCACTCTTTGTACCAAAGGAGCATCCTAATTGTACTCTTCAAATCCTAGGTTCTGTTTATGACTAGTTAGATTGGAATTATATTATAAATAGTTTTGGTTTCTGTAAACAAACATCAGCTTGGGGTCACTAAAGCACAGTGGCTTTTAGATTAGGGCATTGATTGATTGATAAATAAGTAACATTTCTCAGTAGACCTAAGTTAGTTTGCAGGTGTTATCTGAGGGACACGTGCCAAACTATGGCCCCAGAGTAAAATTTGGGTTGGAGAGCCACTATTGGCGACAGAGGAGTCCTGCCACAGCAGGTAATAAGGCAGTGGGAGGGGAAGGACTTGAAAACAGCAGTGCCTGGCTTTCCAGGTTCCCAAGGAATGGCCATGATGCCCATGGCAACTGGAACTCTCAGGAATATCCATTAGTTGAAATGCTTTGATGTTCAAAGAACATAAAGACTCACCTGGCAAATATGTAGCTAGCAAGGAGCAGAATGGCAATAGCTAAGGATGACAATAAAAGGGATCAAGAATAGCCTGTGCTTGTAGATTAAGATAAAGTATTCAGATTGCAGTTAAGGCACAGTGAGAGCCATTAAGAAAGTGTTGATCGATTGGCTTGACTTGATTTGATTTGTTTCTCTATACAAAATTCAATTTTATTGATTTACAGTTGGTGAATTAAAGGACATTTCTTCCTTTCTTGCTCACTTTCTTCCTTTCTTACTTGCTAGCATCCCCCTCCCCCCCCCACACACACACCTGCCACTCCTCCCCACCCTGCCCTGCCCCTCTCCTCTCCTTTCCTCTCCTCTCCTCTTCTTTCATTTCCTCTCCTTTTTTTCATGAGTGATGCACCAGACAGGAAAGAATTAATAACACAAAATGGAGAGGAAATAATCCTCAAAGAACAAGAGTATTCATAACATGAGAGAAACAAACTGCAAGTGAGCATAGAAGCATTGGCCTTGGAGAGGGGAGGCATGTCTCCCGCATGGACACAGGAAGAAGAAAGAATAGGTGAGTGCAGACACAGGTTCACTTCTGGAATTAGCCATGTGCAGTTGAGGGATATCCGACCTGATTAATACTTCATGGGACTTGTACAAGAAAGATGACAGAATTGGAGAACATAAATGGCTTTGGGGATAGTACTTTTATTAAAATGCGAATCTGCCTGGTTTTGTGA
Source organism: Urocitellus parryii (assembly GCF_045843805.1). Lineage (NCBI taxonomy): Eukaryota > Metazoa > Chordata > Mammalia > Rodentia > Sciuridae > Urocitellus > Urocitellus parryii. Next base: position 238,587,335 of record NC_135531.1, on the reverse strand, counting down.
TTTTCTTAACAAGCATTCATCTCTGTGTGCAGGAACAATGAAGGTGATGTAAGTCCATAGGTGACCTTTGGATTGTTCAGGCAACTAAAGACAGAGGTTCCCAAACAAATCAAATGGAAAATAAAATTGATGAAAACTAACATTAAAAGAAAGGTAAATACTGGATGGGTTTCCTGATTAATGAGAAATTGGTACAGTGGATTAACTGGAAGTTTCAGTAAAGTGAAAGAGGATTTCTTTCAAATACTTCTGAGTAAGTCAATAACCAGTAGTTAAGTTATTTTACAATAAATTTAATACGTTCATAGGGCAGAGCTGATAATCAAAGTAAGGCTTCCACCTTCTATGCTGATGTCCTTGATCATGTGCATACTCTGAGGCAGTGTCCTGCTTTGTTATCTGTTGGGTTCCCTTCCTTTATTTCTCATAAGATTTTCTGAAGAAGTCTTTACTCTTTCTAGAACATCTCTGAACTTCTTGAAAAGAATCATATCATCTGTTTTTTCCAGAAATTTGACCGTAGCTAGCAGTCTTTCATTTTCTTCTTCTGACTTGAAGAGGAGACAATTTATTCTGTTAAAATGTTCAACATTAGAGAGTTTCCAGTGGCCTATCACATATGACTTAGTGTTCCAGGATAGTGTCTAAAGTAAAGAAGCATCCTCCAAAGGGCTTTTAAAGCAAAAGTTTATAAAATGCAACACCATGTTTTGCTTAATTCAGAGGATGTAGGATATTCTACCTGTTAAAGCTTCCGCTCCCACGAATAATAAAATAAATAAATAAATAAAAATAAAAGTAAGTAAAAGCATAGAATGTATTTAAATTTTTTTCTTCTTTGAGAAAAAAAGAGAAAAGGTGTTTTATTGCTTTGCTAGCAAAGGGGGAACACAGGGGATTTGATTCCAGTCCCAGAGGCTGTTATTCTGCCCATCAAGGGGAACAGGGGCCTTTGAAGAGGTGATTTAAAGGGTACACTCCACATTTTGTCTGTTGTAGTTGTAATTCACTTGTCAATTTGGAAGATGATTGGTTCTGAGATTTTCTAGTGCCATCCCCAAAGTCTGAATTACTTTGTTCCTGTGGTGGATGTGTGCTCAAGGACAGATAACTCTGCCAAGGATAGGAAAGAAAGGTAATCTTGTCTCCTCTGAGATTAGGGAAGAGGAGAAATTAGGGAGGTGGAGGGAGAGAGGAAAAGAAGCATGTCCTTTTAAAAATAAGTCACAATGGCAGAGCAGCAAGGGCTACATTCAAAGAATAAAATGGGGCACTATTACATTTCACAACTGTGAATTTCTACATTCCATTTCTATGGAAAAATGGGTGAAGACATCTCCAAGTTGTTTCCTACTGAGAGAGGACAAAGCTAGGGTAAAATTTTAAAGTATAAGTTTAAAGAGAAAAGAATTTGTTTTCAATTTTCAGATAAATAAATATTACACAAATGAACGCATATAAACTGAAGTGAATGTAGTGAAAATACAGAGATAACTCTGAAAGTGGTCTGTGATGCCCTATATTAAACAGGAGTAAAACTGCACAGTTTGCAAAAATACTATTTGAATCATTTATTTGTACAAAAATATGTGAATATGCCAGTTGGTCCATTGATGCCTGAGATCTGTAGGAAAAGTCATAACCCATAACCAAGTTAATCCTAAGTTAATAGTTACACTGCTATAAATCTATTTTAATTTGTAGGCACATTTCAAGACTTTGTTGACTCTAACAATGATAAGGTATGTGAAGACCAGTGAGTTATTTGACATGAGTAATATAGAGAAACAACTTCATTTCTCTATAAACCTTTTTTGGAAAGTCAATGGCTGTTACAATTATGGTAAGGGCTTCTCTAAGATCTACATCAACATCATAATTGCAGAGGTTAAATATTTCATTGTAATTACAATTATTTTCATGTAATAATACTACAATGATATTCCATCGAAAACACCATGTGTCATAATTTATATGTTTAGCCAACTTTTTGATCATGGACTTGATATTTACAGAAGCCACATTGTAATGCTCAAGAAATGTCCTGTGTTCCTTTCTCAGTGTTACTTTAATATACTATCCCAAACTTTTTAACTTAAAATAACACATATTTAGTATTTTTGTTCAGAGTTCAGAAACCTAGTTGAGTTTTATTTAAACTCAGAACAGGCTGTCTGCAGGGTTATGTTATTTCTGAAGAATTCAGAGGAGAGCCTTTACTTTCTTCCTTCAGAAATCACCTGGATCATTGGCCCTTCCTCCATCTCCAACTTACCTTCAATATAACCTCAGCTTCCATAACCACATCTGATTTTTCTTCTTTGATCCTCTTGCCTCTCTGTAGAAGATTTCTCTTGGACATACCTGGGTAACTTACAACAATCTTGCCCCATCTCAAAGTTCTCAACTAAATCATACCTGCAAAATCATTTTTTATATGTAAAATAATTAGACACAGATTTTGAGGAATATTTGAAGCCATTGTTCAGTCTACCACACACCCACACTAGAGAACATGGTTTTATGCTTCAGAATTAAGCAGTTTTTTTATAAAAAGATTTGATGATGAATGACTATCATTACCTGTCTATATTGTAATTAGTGAAAATTGTTAATGTTTTCCATGGTGTTACAAACCTTTTCAACCTGATATTGTAATTCATCTTGTTGCTAAAATTTTTCAACTGAGCTAACTCATTTTGAATATGAAATACTATTAAAAGTTTGCAAATTAATGTATTCAGCGTTTATTCAATTGGATGACATTCTTTGTATTAGACATTTTGGAGAGGATGTAGATACAAAGATGAATAAAAAGTGATCTCAAAGATTAACAAGAAGAAACTTCAGGGCAGACATTGTACATGTAAAGCAAGGGTGGTAATGCAAATAATTACAATGTAAAGGAAATGAAAATATATGAAGGCTACAGAAAAGACAAGCAATTTTCAATGTGGCAAGACCTCACAGAGCAATGAGAAATAGGTTTTGATTTTTAAAAATGGAAAGGATTTTGACTAGTAGACATGAGGAGGAGAGAGAAAAAAGACAATCTACAGAATGAGAACTATTAATGAGAGTCAGAAAGCACATGGTTAGAGAAGTTTTGACAATAAGAGTAAAGCCTGGGTGATGTGGATGACCAGATGTTATGGCTTGAAATGCAGGTTAGGATCAGAGTATAGAGAAATTTAATGGCATAACAAAGAGTTAGAACTCTTAGAAAAGAAGCTACTAAAAGAATAATAAAGGGGATATAAGCTGGGCATTCTGGTACACATCTGAAATCCCAGTGACTCAGGAGGCTGAGGCAGGAGTATTATAAGTTTAAGTCCAGCCACAGAATCTGAGACCCTCAGCAACTCAGAGAGACCTGTCTCAAAATTAGAAAAACAAAAATGAACTAAAAAGGGTCAGGTATGTAGCTCGGTGGTGAAGTATCTGTGAGTTCCATAACCAGTACAAAAAAAAGGTGATTATTTTGAGGATATGCCATATCAAAGACACTGTTCTAGGTGCTAGAGAGACAACATGGAACTTCTACTCCAATGGCAATTTAAGGGCCATGTATGCTGATCTTTTAGTTCATCACTCTTTGGCCTTACTGACTTAATACTCTTAGTGTAGAAAGATTCTATTGTCTGTCTGTCTGTCTGTCTGTCTGTCTGTCTATCTATCCATCTATTGCCAATCTAATGGTATAGCATGGTATGGCATTTTATGTGCATCTGGGTTGAGTGAAATTTAAATTTCTGGACAATTTTCCTTTATCCAGAAGGGGGCAGCACAGGCCTTGTGTAAGAAGGTAAAGTAGCATTTCCCAAAATGTCTCAGTAGACAAGTGCTTGGAAAATGAGAGGCTAGTTTTATCATATTTCTTCTCAACTTTACCAAAACTCCTTAAGAGAAGTTGCCCATTTATAAATACATGAATTCCTTCAGACCAAGGATCATCTGGCACTAAAGTAATTAAGGCTCACTTCCTCATCAAAGAGCATTATGGAAAATTGTTTTCCTCTACCCCTTATTCCCCAGGACACCATTCCTGTGGTTTAGTCCTCCACGTGGATTTCCTAAGATACTTAGCATATTGATATTTTTCTCTCTTTTTTTTGTATCAGGTCACTTTCACTGAATTAAACCAGCATACAAAGCCATTTAGATATAAATGTATAAAATGATACATAAGCTTTTCTTTCTCCTATCAAATCTGTGATTGATGTAAAGGTATGCACCATAGAATGTATTTTTCTGTTTATTCTCATACAAGTTCTGATTTCACAGACTTATAAATTAAGATTGATTATAGAGTTTCCACATAGAATTGATGGGATGATTCCAGGTGGTAATTTTAACTAAAAGTCCTTATTTGCCTCCATTCAAAATCAACAACTAAACCACTTATAAACATATATGTCTTTCAATTTTGCTTGCAGAGTTCCTCTTCTATTTGGACATTATACTTCTGTTATTCTGTTTAGGTCATTCAAATCTTTCCTTTCCAATCTGTCCTTGAAATGTTTTTTTCCTTTTGTTTTGTTACCAGAAATTGAACTCAGGGTCCTTCAACCATACACCCAGCCCTTTTTACTTTTTTATTTGAGACAGGGTCTTGCTAAATTGTTGAGGCAGAATTGAATTTGTAATCCTCCTATCTCAGCCTCCCCAGATGCTGGATTACAGGAGTGCCCCTGGCCTTGAAATTTTATGACTAAGGTTCTCAACCTTTTCCTTTTTCACATGGAGCTAACCGGTATATGTTTCTAATTCAACTGATTTCTGTTTCTATAATTATCTAATATTTTGCTTTTAAATTTAATAATTATTTTGCTTGGTTACTCCAGACCTGAGGATTCTACAGAATTCTACCAGCATATACAAGCAGGTAATGCAAAATAATTTGTGGTTTAATGTGAGGGCATTTGAGAGATTCCAGGTGCATAGTACATTACTTTAAAGTACTTTCGTGATGCTACTGAAGAGACTGAAACTTGAACTGTTTCAGACTTTATTTCTTTAATAACATATGATAGGATTTGAATCGATGACCTGGGCTTGCTCTAACATTATCCAGCTTCATGCTAAAGCCAGGCTTTATATATTCAAGAATTCATCATTTTCATGTATTTTTCTGCATAATGAATGTGCAAAATCTTTATGTAGATAAATATATCTCAATATTCCACAAAAACTTGCATTGTTTACTTCATTCACATCAAGATGAACGGAAACTTCTGTGCTTTCTTGCTAAATATGTGACTTACATATTCATTCTACCTTTCTGAATTTGAGTCAACTTCTTATTACAATAAACAGACACATTTTTGTAGGTGGAACTAATAGGGATATCGCTGAGCATTAGAATCTATGATTATTCTGTAGATGAACATCAAAGGGTCTACTAGATAGTAGAAAATAATATAGAATGTCTTTTCCTGTTTATTCTCATACATGTTCTCATCCTTCACAAACTTATAAATTAAGAAGCATGTTGCATGTTTTAATTTCTTCCTTGCTCATTTTTCCACCTTATAGTCATATTTGTTTAAATGAAACTTTTTATACAACTAAATATTACCAAACATTTTAGCAAAAAAGTTCTCAAATATTTATTAATACATGTATTAATTTATTAAATAAACTTAGAATAATAATATATAGAAATAATATGGATAACATTTAATAATATCTAATATAAAAGAAAGCATTTCTGCATATATTTATATATTTCACATAAATGTATGGAATATTGATTTTAATAGAATTAGAAATGTATTTTATTAAGATTCCTTAGGCCATTTTAAAGTCAGCAAACGAAAAACATAATTACAATTTTTCAACTATAAACATTTCTTGTGAAATACAGAATACAGTTTTAGTATTTATTCATTGATTGGCTTAAACTGTTGATTTATATTATTAAAAGGCAAATATGTTCCAGGCAGAAATGCTTATTCATTAAAATTCTGGAGAAAACCACATTATATTATGTGCATAGCTCTAATTTTTCTGTAATAGTGTATAAAGGATTAAGAAAAAGAAAACAAATTATTTAATATATTTTATGCTTTAGTTAGTGATCATTAAAATTATGTGATATTTTCTTCATGTTAGCTTGAGTTCTTAGGATTGACATAAAAGTAATAATTACCAATCTGTCCAAATCTGAAAATCAAATTAACTACTTTCTCAATAATTTCAGTTCTTTAGTAATTTCAATTTTAATAAATTAATATGGTTTTTATAGCCAAAAATGAATTTCTATGAAAGTTTGTTGTATTTTGCTATTATGACAGATTACATTGATCAGTTTTTGAATATTTTAATCAGTGTTGCAGTCCTAGAATTAACCTCAATCATAATATACATATATATATATATATATATATATATATATATATATATATATAATTTGATTTGTAATATTTTGTGGAGATATTTTTATCTCTATTTTCATGAGGGATTCTGCACTCTGATTTTCTTATCATTTTGAGTGTGTGTGTACCCTGCTGGTACTGCTGGTGTTGTCTAATCCTAGCCCCATATAACCAAGTGAAAGTTCTGCCTTCTCTTCTGCTTTTTCTGGAAGAGATTATATAGAATTGGTGCCAAATTTCTGAATGTTTGTTAGAATTCTCTAGGGGAATCATTTAGTGGAAGAAACTTTTTTTTTACAAATTGTTTTAAATTTAATTTTTAATTTTAATTGACAATTAAAAATTCTGTGTGACATACAGCATATTCTTAAATATGTATACATCATGAAATGGCTAGTCAAGCCAATTAACGTATGTATTACCTCACATACTTATTTTTTTGTGGCAAAAATGCTTAAAATCTACTCCCCTAACAATTTTTAATTACCAAGTATATTTTAGTAGACTATTCTGATGTTTTAATTTTGGATGAGTTTTGGTAGTCTGCAATTTTTGAGGAATTGGCTCATATCTCTTAAGGTCAAATTTATGTGCATTGAGATGATGATGGCATTCTCCTATTATCCTTCTAATATCTGCAGCTTCAGTCATATTTCCCACCCTCCTTTTTTTCATTCCTGTTATTGGAAATTAATGTCTTTCTCTTGTTTCTTTGTGTTGTTAAAAGCTTATCAAATTTTTTTTTTAAGTAACCAACATTTTGTTTCATTTACTTTCTCTTTTGCTTTTTTGCTTTTAGTTTCATTCATTCTGTTCTTATCTGTATTATTCTTTCCATGTTTTGCTTTTCTTTTGATTCTATTTTCTAGTTTCTTAAAGGGCTATGTGAAAACATATTTAAAACTGAGGCAAAGGAAACAATTAGCCATATTTATTATATCTTTAATTAAAAGAGGGATACTGTTGACATCATGGATTTTTAAAATTTTTTAATGGTTGCACTAAAGTATTATTTATCTACATTACTTGGATTTTGGTGGCCATTATATTTTGTCCCTGAGACAAATGATTCACTAGCATAACTATGGAATTCTTCCTACTTAATTCTGACCTCTTTTATTAAGAAGTATTAGAATATAATATTGCTTCTGTAACATTTTTAAGCACCTACCCAATCATAGAATTGGAAACTATTTTCTGATCATTTCAGGACACTTAATGTCCTTAGTTTCCTCAGTGAGCAAACGGAGGAATGGCTCCATGGGCAAGTAATTTATTTAAAAATTATTCCCACATATATATGCAATTATTGTTTTTCAATTAAAATTAAATAGTTAAAAAGATTTTCCAGTAGAAAAGTACAGGATGAAGGACTTGTGGGAGAGGATGAATCCAAGGGAAAGCTCAGTTTTAGCTTAATTTACAAACTGAGGTTGCAGGAATATAAATTGGTGCTCAGAGGTCTCTACTTGAAAGAAAAAAAAAACAGAATTTTCATAAACTTGAACCTGTCTAAGATCAAAGTTGGATGAGGTGGATCAGGGATAAATTCCCAGCCACATTTACTCTTTCTGGCTTTGAGAGAAAACAGCTCCATTAGCTTAAGGCCAGTTTTTAGGAAAAAAGGTGAGAGGCTGACCTGTTCATAGGAGGCAAAAGGGCAGCACAGCAGGAGAAATGTGTTAAAATGGTAAAATGTGAGAACTGGACAGATCTGACACTGTGGGCTATACCTGCTATGTTACAGCATGATAATCACCAGCACAAAAGGAATTTCAGGCATATATATTTACTGAAATACAGACTAACATGAATACATTTGAATATCTCTCAAAGCTCTATTTTATACATATATGTGTATATGTTTGTACACACTCTAAACCTACATATGGACACATGTATATGAACATTCTCTGGCTCTCTCTTGATTGTCCTTTTGTACTATTTGTTTTTAAACTTTGATACCATTTGAAGGGATAGATAAGCTAACAGTAATATGAATAAAGAATAGAAGGGTGGCCAGGAGAGATTTTAGGAGGATTTTCTGTATGTGACATGACCCCTTCTTAAACATATAAGAAAAATTGTTTTTATGTTGTTTTCGAACAGTTTTTCTCTTGAACATTTCAAGTAAATTTTAGAAACCGCACAATGGTGTCAATCATTTTAAGTAGATGTCTGTATCTTATTACTACAAATTTAAAATAAATATTTCATAGAACTTTTAAATGAATTTATTTAATTTATACATATTCGTATATGCAATGTTGCATATTAATTTAATATTATGACTATTATATAAATATATAAACAATTATATATTAATTTTCATATCCATATACCTATGTATAATTGTGACTTGTTATTCACCAACATATACATAAAAACATTAAAAACTTTTTTCCTAGAGCTGGGGATATAGCTCAGTGGTCGAGCACTCACCTCGAATGGGTAAGAGCCTGGGATCAAGCCTCAGCACTACACAAGAACAACTTCTTCTTTAACAGCCAAACATTTCACTTTGTTCAATTTCCTTTATGTTTAAATATTAATTTAAGTATTTCCATTCCAACTGAAGATAAAAATTTATACTAATAAATAAACTATTATGCTTGTATTTAAAAATTATTTAGGTAGATAGTATTTTGAAAAAGAATATATAAAGAAATTAAGAATCTTAAAATCATCTTAAAAATTTATACTCTTAAAATTATATGTTCCTTTACCAGTCAGGGTATATATAAAATAGTTTGAACATCAAGGTTACATGATTTTTAAAAAATGTAATTCCATTATTGACTTTAAATTCATAGTGTCAATATGTTATAAAATTATATTATAACTATGAATTCATTATAAAGATTTGAAAACAAAGTCCATGTATTAAATTTCTCCTGGTTATGTTATAAAAAAGTACCTACCCTCTTCTCATCTCTAGAAAATTATATTGTCATAAATGACTAAAATTTTTTATTATTTGAGCCTGTAACCTATACTTCAAAATAAAATCTTAAAAAATTATAATAACAAAAAATAAAACATGGGGCTGAGGTTGTGGCTCAGTGGTACAGCACTCACCTAGCATGTGGAAGCACTGGGTTTGATCCTCAGCACCACATAAAAATGAATAAAAAAAAATAAAGCTGTTGTGTCCAACTATAACTAAAAAAATATTTAAAAAAATAAAATGTAAATTACTCATAATCCATGAATTTAAGTAATGTGTATATATATTTACTTTTTTCTCAAACCAACTACTAGTATCCCAGAAATAAAGAAAAATATCATCATTAAAAAAATTAAGGGAATAATGGGTACTAAGAGCTATAACATAGAAGATATGATTTTTTACTAGCTCCCTGGTGAAAATATTGTGTTATTTTCTTTGTAAGTTAGAAGTCCTTTTACATACCGTATTTAATTTACAATTGTTAGCATGTTCTAACAGTTCCCCCAAGGCATACAAATATTTTCAAGGACAAGTACATATGTAGGATATAAACAACTGATATTTGAGCCTGCAAAAAAAGTACTAAAATTTTCAAAAAGTGTGTTGACTGTTGGCCTGAATTAAATTTATGTTTAAGAATATGTGCATGACTCAACTATTACGGAAAATCCTACATGCTTCCCAAATGCTTAATAGTATCTCTTAGCAAAATAAATTATTCTGTGAAGATATAAGATGAATATGATTGACCTTTCTTTAGAAGATTGATTCTTTTTTCTTTATGTAAATTAATGATTTAAGTTGTCTAAAGTATAATATTTATTTTAAAATATTTTGATGAATGGAATTAGTTCTATTTATTCAAATATAATTTATTTTAATTATTTCCAGGAAAGTGGTATCATTCTTAGAATTCATAAAAATTAAAAATTGAGAAAACATTCTTATTTTATCATATTTGCTCTATCTGAACATTTTAGAAACAAATCAAAATATTTATTATATCAAGTGTTTTACATTCACAAAATGTACCAAGGGGAAAATTGTAATAAGATAAGACAATTAACTTTCCAATATTAGAATGTTATTGAGTTTCCTGAATATAATTAACGTGTCAAAGGAAAACACATCTTAAACTCCTAGATTCTAAAATAACTAAATTTGTAATTTTGTCTGAAAAAGAATATGTAAATGGTATTTCCATTGGAATAACAGAGGAAATGTAATTATGTTTATTTTTTAATGAATTTAAAAACATGCAAAATCAACTTTTAAGAGTTCATTTAAAAACAAATGTCTGAACATTCTTGTAAAAACAAGGATACCATTTGGAAAGAATGTATTTTCATATCATTAGATTATAAATTTCTGAAAATGTTTCTGCCATACATTAAGATACATCTTCTAATTAAAAGAAATCTTTTTGTAAATTATTAAGTCATAAGCCTATAATCAGTTATTTTAAAAGTGAGAAGATGCAAATAAATTATGTGGAGAAAGGAACAGATGTTGTGCAGAAAATTTAGCAGAAGAAAAGTTCGTAGAACAAATATTAAGGGAGAAAAATGTTATTGGCATAGTCATTGTGATGGAATCAATATAAATAAAGGGTATGTGTTTTCAAAATAAGTGAATCTTTTTATGGGAAGAATAAAAAGAAATGAAACCTTTTCCCAGATACACATTAGAGAAACTCACACAGAGAAATTTGAAATAATTTCATGTATAAACATATTAATTGCAGCATTGTTTATGGGAATTAGAATTTGGATATAATTGGAGAACAATTACTGTGACAAAAGTTAAAATATTATGCAGGTATATTTTGACCTTTTATGTAGCAGTTGGACCTATGGATTTATGAAGAAGAGAGGTAACATGTCCACTCCTATAATCCCAGCTATTCGGAAGGTCAAAGAAGGAGGATTTTAAGTTTAAGGGCAGCCTTAAATTTAGACCCTGTCTCACATTAAATTGTTTTTTAAAGGCTGGAAATGTAGCTAAATGGTAGAATACTTGCCTAGCATTCAGAAAGCTTTAGATTCAATCCTCAGTGGTAATAAATAAAGAAATACATACATTCCTTAGCATCATATTTAATTAAATTAAACACATCCACACATACACATACACCATCATCAGCCATGTTGTGTTTGTTTTCCAGATACATAGATAATCAGAGACATAAGACAGTTTCATTGCAGTGCAACTTCACACAGTAAATTGGGAAATAGATATAGGATATATTCTTGATGTAAGAAAAATGTCTATATACTTATAAATACAACATAAACATTCTATAAGCATATGCTATTATGGGTGTGCATGTATATATATTATATGTACTATTTGAAATACTTATAATTTATAGATATAAATGTGAATAAGTATGTGTACATATGTGTATTTCTGTGTATGTAATTATGTACATATACAGGTATATATGTGTGCGATTTTAACCCCAGTTCCACAATATTTTTGCATTGTTTTTACATTCATGTTTATATTTGTTACTTTAAAATATATCTTTCTATATATCCTGATCCACTGTGATTGTCGATTTCCTGTTTTGCCTTGTTTAGCTGAACCCTTGAATCTTTAAGTTGATGTGTGCCTTGGATAATTGTAGTAGACTGAATTATTGGTCCCACTTCTTCCTATTCCCTGTCCTTTGAGAGCTGATATTGCAGTTCCTTTTCTTGAAAGGGGGCACATCCTTCTCAGATCCTTGACTAGAGACTATGCGACTTTGAGAGTGAAATCTGGATGAAGGAGCAATGGCAGTTGAAAGTCAGGCTGTAAGAGGCAACTGCTTTTCTGTTTCCCTCTCGGGCCTCTTACAATGCTATAAGCACCTTCTCATGGAAGCTTAGCAACCAGGTCCTAAAATGAGTGAATATGAAGCAGACTAGACTCCAACACACAGGAAGTTGCAAAAGCTAATTTTTGACTCAGAGTCTGAAACATGACTAGACAGTCTAGATTAGTTAAGTACAAGCTAAACCATAGATGCAGGAGGAATACCTATTGTGATATAACTCTGAGATTATGTTGTCTGCTATGAAGTGAAACTTAGTATGGTAGTTCTAGTTTGCTGGGCATTTTCTTCCATCAACTGTTGAAGTTTCTGACTAACTTCTGACACAGCTAGTTCTCTAGGGTATGTACATGCAAAAAGAGTTTGGATTCACCTGCTAATGGCTAAAAGAAATTCAAATGTGTGTGGTATTTAGAAGTAAAGCTAAACTTTGTTCATATTCAAAGATGTCTTTGATATCAGCTCTTTTGGTGTGAACACAGAAAGATTTTGCATAAATTAAACAAAGCATAAATATGTTGGAAGGTCTCTAACAGATCAGAGAATCATGGAAAACTTGAGAATCTGTTTCAAAAACTGGCAGAAGGCAAGGCGGTAAGATATCAAGAGGAAGAATCATTATCACATCTCAGGAGAGAATCTTATTATGATGATGCTGTGAAGAGCACCCACACAGAATACTTAAACAAAGTGGAAGAATGAAGTAAGATAAATGAGAATAAGAAACTCAGAAGTGTCACAATTTGGTAGGATAAAGTAAGCACAGAGCTAAATGACAAATGGTGTGTCACTTCAGGACTGCCCTGGATTGAATCATGTAGAAGTAGACTAAAGAAGAGTCAGGGCCCCTCATTTTATGAATTGTGGCCCTTCTGCCTCAGAAGACCCACATGAGAGTATAACTAAGGCATTCCTTCCTGGTGAGAATCCCCATATACACTGCACAAGATTACAGAACCCTCATCTTAACCCCTAATCTGACTGAGTGAACAGTAATATTGGGTACTTAACAGCCAAGGTGATAGTTATTCCATCCCTTCATTAATCACTCCCCTTCAGTTTTTTTCACTAAAAATTTTAGCATGTCAAATTAAGGTCAACAAAAATACATTTAACCTTACACATGGGGGATAGTTAATAGTATATAATTATTCTGTATTTAAAAATTCTGTAGTATCCTTTGCTATGCTGACAGTTTATAACGAAGGTAGTATATATCTATTAAAGTGTTTAAAAATTAAAAAAAATAAATAAAAATTGGAGCTTAATCTATTAATTTTTAAAAACTTGTTTGATTAATAAATCATAGGTTTCTTTAAACCAAAAGAAAAATAAAAACATCCTTTATTTGAAAGACAAATTTATAAGGCAAGTAAAACTTGACCATTTTGATAATTAATTATTAGTAAATTTGGGGAGCATCTGGGTTTAGAACCAAATTTGTGTATATGTACCACATTTTCTTTATCCATTCATGTGTTGATGGGCATCTAGGTTGGTTCCATAGTTTAGCTATTGTGAATTGAGCTGTTATAAACATTGATGTGGCTGTGTCACTGTAGTGCGTTGATTTTAAGTCCTTTGGGTCTAAGTTGAGGAGTGGGATAATTGGGTCAAATGGTGGTTCCTTTCCAGGTTTTCTGAGGAAATTTCCATACTGCTTTCCATAGTAGTTGCACCAATTTTCAGTTCCACCCTCTTCCTTAAAGAAGAACAAAATTATGGCATTTGCAGGTAAACGGATGGAGCTGGAGAATATCATGCTAAGTGAAATAAGCTAACCCCCCCCAAACTAAAGGCTGAATGTTTTCTCTGACAATTGGATGCTAATCCATAATGGGGGTGGGTAATCATACATGTATATAGGGTAGAAATGTCTGTCTCATTCTACCATTCTTCCCATCCCCACAAACCCTACCCTCTCCTCACTCCCCTCTGTATGATCCAAAGTTCCTTCATTCTTCCCCACGTCACCTTCATTATGGATTAGAGAAAAGAAGATAATTGAAATAGTCCAGGTCAGAAATCTCCCTGAGGTAGATGTTTAGAATGACAAGATCAACTAATTACATATAATTAGTTCAACCTGCATGAGATTATTGACATAATTAATTTAGATTTTGAAGTGCCCATAAGGGAATCAATATTTATATATTTGCAAAGAAAATGTGTACAGAAATGAAAGCAATAAAGTACATAGGTTTTAATTTTAGAAAAGGGTCACAAAGTAAAATGTATAAATACCTATTTAAAGGTATTTCAGATAATCTTTCCCTCTAAGTTCTGGTCTGTTTTAGGATGAGAGTTATATTTATTTTCTATTTAGGAACTGAGAATTCACTTTGATAAATATATTGGGATAATGAATAAACATGTTACTTGGAATATTCCCTATTCTGATTTTATTCAAGGGTATAAATTAATGGTACTATGATTTCTTCTGATAACTTTTTGTTTAAATATGCTACACAAAATAAAATGCAATAAAATAAATAAAAATCATTAAGCATTTTGAACTACACACCCACATTATAATGATTCCAGATAAGAAAATGATCATTGTTACTTTAAAATCTTTTTTTGAGTTTTTCCCCCTCTTTTAGATATGAAACTTACAACATTCTCTTTTTAAAAAAAGTTTTTATCACCCTGTATGTTCTCTAGAAGCTATAGCTTAGTTTTACCAGTTTAACACTTTAAAAAGAGATATTTACTAAATGTATTATTTGTTTTGACTTGCTTCTTATTTTTAATGTTGTGACATTAAATCATGTCTTTGAGTGTACAGTGCAAATAATCTTCTGAGAATGTTGTTTTTCTGGTGACCCATCAGTTCCCAAATGCTTTCATGTTTATTTCTACAACAAGGACATTTTCCAGTTTACACACAATACACCCAATAAAATCAGCTATTGACCTGAAATTTCAGTCCTTGAGACATGGTCTGGCTAAGTTGCTGAGGTTGGCTCTAAACTTGCCAGTTTCCTGCCTCAGCCTCCAAAGCCACTAGTGGCTTTTAGTTTTCTTATCCTTGTCTCCTTAATTTCAAAGTTATTTAGCCAGCACTTTTTTTTCATTTTATAAATTTCTTCTTTTCATAGATTTGTTTTACAGATAAATTGATTGACCACATTTGCCAATCTATCAGGAATCTCCTGACATTATCAATTAAACTTCTATATATTTTTTTGCATTCTGGTGTTGTATAATATAATATATTTTCAAATCTATTGGGTAAATACCTAAGAGAATGATTGGTGTAGTACATTGTAAGACCATGTTGAGCTTTGTAAGAAAATATCAAACTGAATTCAAAGTAGCTATATCTATTTGCATTTCAGCTAGCAATGAATGAGAGTTCTTGCTCTCAAATCTTCCCAGTAATTGGTATTATCATTAATTTAAAATTTTTTCATCATTTTAATGTTATGTTACATATATCCTTATTTTAATTTGCAATTCCTAATGGCATACATTGTCGAGGGTTTTTTCATATACTTCTTTGTCATTTTTGTAACTTGTTTGGCGAAATGTTGTTCAGATTATTTACCCATTTTTCAATTGCTTATTTTTGTTGTTATTGTAGAGTTAAGATTTCTTTGTATATTTTAGATACAAGTCCTTTATCAGATATGTGCTTAAGATATTTTCTCTGAGTCCATAGTTTGACTTTTGTTTTTTGCCACAATGTCTCTTTAGAGAACACAGGTTTTTACTTTTAATAAAGTCTAAGTTGTCAATATTTTTCTTTCACAAGTTATGTCCTAGTGTTGTATCTAAAGACTCATTGTCAAAATAAAGGTCACACCTGCTTTCTCTAGAAGTTTTATAGTATTGCATTCTATGTTTGTATCTATAACCCTTTTCAAATAGTTTGTAATTCTAAGACCTATATCTAGATATAGTTTTCTGCATATGAACTGAAATGTTCTTTACATACTAAAGCTGGTATTTAAAATGTGTCCTGAAATACATTTTTAAAGAAAAAAAGTAAACTCTGGAACAATGTTGATAGTTTTCTGATTTATGCATAAAAGGGGGAGGGAAATATACATAGTTATATTTGTTTCTTCATACATATTGAATATAAAACAGAATAAATGTTAAGGAAGAGGAGGGGAGAGTGAGTTATGCATATATGAAAGGGAGAGATGAAACATTTTTGCTATGTGCATATGTACAATTTTGAAGCTTTAAATTCTAATTCATTCATGAAAAATATTAAGAATAAAAAACTGGATATTTTATATTATTTTCTAAATATTATTTTCATTTTGTGTGAATATTTCTCAAATTATCTGTATTTCCTTTCTCACTATCATCCCTTTCCTCAGTAACTAACAATTTCAGTTTGAGATACTACCATGATATTCTCCATGCCAACAGAGGAGTAACTGGAGATGTCTCTGTTTTGAGTCTCTCCTGCATCTTGCACATGATACCCTGACATCAGGGACAGACTTATAGAATTTTCTGTTTTATGTATAGTAACTTCACTACAGTGCAATGATAAAATTTTGGTAGATGGTCCTAAATGGACCTGTGCTCTCCCTGTAAAATTAAGTAACACTAAGGGAGACCTAATTACTTGTATAGGAATAACACAGAATGTGTCCATATGTCCTAGTAACTTTGGAATTTCTAGAAAAGGTCGTATATTATTGAGATATGATAACTTTATAAAGAGTAAACTGATTTAACTTTATATTTTAATGTTTAAAATAACAAAGACACTAATTTTGGGTTATATTATTGAAATAAATAATTTTATATATTATTATATTGACAAGTAAATCTAAATTTCATTATTCAGTACAGCTGAACATGCTTCTAATACTCATTATTGATACCAATCCTGATAATTATGTGCTGCCTTTCAAATTTCAGTAATAAACAATACATTGTTTTCTTTATAAAGATAGGCATGAATGGGGCATGGGTTATGGCTCAGTGGTAGAGCACTCATCTCGCACATGCAAGATCCTGGGTTTGATCCTCAGCACCACATTAAAAAATAAATAAATAAAATAAAGTTATAAAAAACCCAATGTTACAAAAGTTACTTAAAATAGACATCAATTGATTACATTTTTCCAAATTAAATTTTAGTTTGTAGAAAAAGATTCAAGTACAAAGAGTTGAAGTGGAAACGATGATGTTTTAGATAACAAATCCTCATTCCTATATTACCCTGATCAGACCAAGCTGCCTTACAATATAAAATCAGAACTGTGGGTGTGCTTGGCAATTTAACAATACTTAGCAACAAGTATATCCCCCCCACCAAGTTTACAGAGCTCATAATTATTCCTTTAATTCTATGGTAAAACAGTAAGAGACATAAAAGTTGATCACAACTTAAGTACCTCTCTTCAAGAGTGTTAAAGTAACATCAATCTAAAAGAATATTTTCAAGATTATCATGTACAAGAAGACAGCACATTGTAATCCCATACTTTTTATCTATTAAGTAGGACTCGGGAAAGATTGCCTGTAGTGCACACAGATGAAAGAGCTAAACAGCCTTTCAAAGAGACTCCTCAAAATGTGGTGAAACTGTCATCTTCAAAGTCCTCTTATTCTCAGTGTTTGAAGCTATTATTTGTAGTTTGAACCATTTATTGTGAAAGTAGTTACAGAGTTCTCTACTTTCTGTTTGAAAGACCTTTGTAAAGTCCAACTATCACTAACTTAATTCTTTCCATTTTTGTAGCTTTTGTTTGCAAGCTCTATGTATTGGATCTGAAAGACAGAACTGAATGACACACTTAATCCCGTAAATATGCATCAAGCAATGACTACAGGTGGGACATCAAGTGCTACAACTACAGAGCCCAATATGGTAGAATCTAACTGCATTCTGGTAACTCTAATACTGGTAAGATACATATTGGAATTTTTTTGAAAGTATGGAAAAGAGAGCAATCATTCTTTCTAACTCAGGATTTTTTTTCAATTTGAGCTTTGTTTTAAAGGATGAGTTAGTATTTGCCTTGCAAAGAAGAGAACTGAATAATAGAATTCCATCCAAACTCTTGTAAATTTTTTGATTTCTCCCTTGTCTCTTAATCCAAGCACTTGCTATTTATAATTTAGAATATAACTGTTTTGGGGCTGGGGATGTGGCTCAAGTGGTAGCGCGCTTGCCTGGCATGCGTGCGGCACGGGTTCGATCCTCAGCACCACATACAAAGATGTTGTGTCCGCCAAGAACTAAAAAAAATAAATATTAAAATTCTCTCTCTCTCTCCCTCTCTGTCTCTCTCTCTCACTCTCTCTAAAAAAAAAGAATATAATTGTATTATTATAAGTCCTAACTCATCGTCTGATTCTGTGCATCTCTAAGTAAATATTCATCCTGTGGCAAAGGTTGATGATATGCAGTTACCAGAGAGAGTTAATTGTTATACAGGTCATATCTCTTAGGGGACCATCAATCACTCACATTGTACAGTTTGTTTTAAACTATTTCCAGCTTAAAAGCCACTATTTTTGATTTTTATTTTAGTTTTAACTTTATTAGGAGACATTCCTCCTAGAATGAATCCAAGGGCACATCACCATTGAGCAGCATTCCTATCTCTTTTTCAGTTCTTGAGACAAAGTCTCATTAAGTTGCTTGGAAACTCACTAAGTTTCTGAAGCTAATTTCAAAATTATGACCCTCCTGCCTCAGCTTCCTAAGCCACTGTGATTTTGTGCAAGCACCACTGCACTCCTAGACTTTTAAAAATGATTGATATAAATTCACATTTTTGAAGTTATTCCAATTTTAAGTCTCATTTCAAGAGTATTTTGTTGGATGTTTGGGAAAGGAAAGATTAAACAAAATTAGACATGATGCCATCTTAAAGCAAAATAATATATACAGTACTTAAAAACTCCTGAGTAAGTTTATGGTGTCTTCATGAACTCTTCATTAATTGTGCTTATTGAAAAAGAATTATTAATATCATTTGACAAATTTAAGGGAGAAAAGAATATAAAAGAAGAAATAAGGAAAAAAAATTGAAAAAGAATATGAGGAAAAAAGGGTAACAGACTAACTAGCTTTTCTACCTACTACTTTTCCCAAGAGGTTCATTATCAATGTTGGTCTAATAATAAGAATTTTATGATGGTAATGGGCAAATACAAACATGAATAATTTATTCCAGATATTATACATTTCATGTGAAAGTGGTCCATATCCAATTCCATCTTTGTTTCTACTGATGGATCTTTTATTAAATTGATAGGTCTCTAAAACAATTTACTTTGAAATATTTTCCAATTCACGACTTACTCTTTTCAAGTGGCTCTCCCTTGGCTCTTCATGGCATCAGTGTAAATGCGATCATTTTTCTGTGTCATTGTGTAAAATGCATAGAGATCTGGCAGACCTAATGCAGATTCCTTCAAAAGTATTGCAGATACCCACAGGGTGTAAGGTGAATTCATTCAGTATCTTGCCCACTCCTTCATGGAACAAAAGAAATAAAGGTTTGTGACTGTTAGTGAAAAAGCCTATGTATTTAGTAAATGATCTGCTTTAATAAAAATGATTTATTATAACATTGGATTTTTATTTGGAAGAGTATGCCATGCACTCCTCTTAAAGACAGATAAATTAGTATCAATATTCAAAGTTTTCAAGCGAATCTATGGCTTGGCCCTTCCTCAGGAAGATGTAGATCACTACACCTGTCAGGAAGGTAATGAAGTCTTTGAATCCATGATTATTTATAAGCACTTACAGCTTATTCCTAAACAGAGTCAGTTTCCATGGAAACAGGAATTATCTGCTGAAGTCTGACCTTTCCTTTGCATAGTTAAGATTTGACAGTTACGTGAGCACTGTTTTATAAAGCACATGTGATTCTGAGAAGCTTACACAAGATATACAAAGTAGAAGGTGGCTGAAAATGTTAAACTTTAAAACTGCCATTGAGGCTATTTATTTTTTTAATAATTATTATTGATTTGTAGGGATTATGTTTAAAAATTTATTCTAATTTGTTATATATGACAGTAGAATGCATTTCAATTCATATTACACATATATAGCACAATTTTTTCATATCTCTGGTGGTACAAACATAGAGTCACACCATTTGTGTCTTCATACGTATACTTAGAATAATGAGGTCCATTGCATTCCACTGTCTTTCTTACCCCCATTTGCCCTCTTTTTCTCCTTCTCCTTGCCCTATCTAGAGTTGGTCTATTCCTCCCCTGTCCCCACCCCATCCCCCACCATCCCATTATGAGTCAGAATCCTTAGATCAGAGAAAACATTCGGCATTTGGTTTTTTTGGATTGGCTAACTTTGCTTAGCATTATATTCTCCAACTCCATCTATTTACCTGTAAATAAGGCTATGCAATTTTAATGTGACTTTATTTCTTCAAGTGCATGACCTTATTTCAAGCAAGTTTATCATTTAATGTTCGACAGTAAGAGCTGGAACAAGATGGAAAGTTATTATTGCTATTATTTTTATTACCTATAAACTCTACCATATAAGTAAATATTAGCAGGAACCAATGTCTATATAAAGAAACCTCTCTCAGCATATAAGAGGCACCCAAAAACAATCTAAATGTGTAAACAAATATTGGCAGTGTACTTCACACACATTACATTGCTACAAGAATCTCATTATAACTCTGGAAAGTAGATATCATTATAAAATTTTTCACTTACTAAAGGATTCAGCATGCTAAATGAAAATACATGTAATGTTTAAACACAAGATTTTATTCTAGAGATTCTGGAGATACGTTCTGTCTGTTTCAACCTTTAAAACATGAACAAGAAATAAAGTGAGATACAAGAAAAATTTTAACAAAAATTTTGGAGACTGTCTTTTAAATTTAGTTAATTATTATAAGGTCCATTTTTTAATGACTATCATGCTATCTTCTCCATTGAAAAGGTTATTTTTTAAAAATGTTTTTGTTGGTTTTCATATTTAAAATCAATAACTACAGTTTCAGCAATGTGACAGTAAATGAGAGAAAATGGTTTATTAAAGCTTGATGGACTAGAATTTTGTGAGATAGAATCTCAGAAAGAAGGTGATTATGGTAATCATCATTAGAGCTTCATGTTCAATAAAATTTACCGTCACAGGTACCTGAAAGGAAAGTATAAAGTTTTTTAAGGAAAAGCTATTTAATTGTATTTACTAGTGTTAACTTCCAAAATGGTAATAATAGAAAACAGCAGCTATTAGAACTTGAGGGAAACAAAAGTAGATCTAAAATGAGCACCTCAAACACAAGGGCAAAAGAACCAAAATAAAATTAAATAGCAAATCAGATGTGAAATAACTGAAATTCTAATTGTTTGACAGAATTATCTTAAAGAGTCTTGAAGGGCAACAAAAACATAATTTTATTTTTTAAATAAATATATTTTTTAAATCTCACATTATATAAGACATGAAAACACATACTGCTTCACTCTTTATTTTAATAATTTGAACATCTTAAAGAATTCTATCTTTTAATGTTCATCAAAAAATTTAGATATTGTACTGACATGTTTTCTTTCCCTTCCAAGGCTATTTATGATTTTATGACTTAAGTAAATATGTTCATATATTATCCTTTATAAAACTGAAAACATATATAAAATAAAAACTATTTCTACATTTACACATTTTTGATAATGTTTTCCCTGAGAATAATAAAGCTTAACAATTTTAAACTTTAGTTTCTGTTTTATCTCTCTTAACTTTGTTAACATAATCTCTGAAGGAAGTAGATTTCATTGTTATAAGATTGAAAAGCTGGAAACCAGTGGACTATTTTAGTGAGGGTTTGGTTGAAATGTGTGGGAAATCTAAGCTACATGGGAAAAGAATCTGTAGTGAGACTCAGAAAAATTTATGCAAGCCTATTCTGGCTCAGATAAATTTGGAGTGGATGATAGAAAAATACTTTACCAAAATATTTTAATAAGAAAGAGTGAAAGGAAAATTCCATTAATCTCCCAAGTTTTGGAGATTACATTTCATACTCTTAAAACTACTTTAGAAAAGAACCAGGACTCCTTGGAGAAATGTGATTCCAGAACTGAGATGTGGAATAAGAACATGGGCATAAAACATCTTTTTTGTGCATGTGCTGGAAAGAAAGAAAATATTCAAAGAATGATGGAGACATACCAAAACAATACAGGAGCCAGCTTGAACAAATCTCTCTCCAAATCTGAGAAGTTCCGAGAATCAAGTAGACAGCAAGGAAAAGATTCCATTTGTAGGAATGGACAGGAGAGGGGATATTTTGGACAAGTCACTCTTAAATTGAGGTGCTCAGTGCTACCTTTGAATTAACTCTGTATTCCTGAGTAAAACACTCTGAATTAAATGCCTTCATTTCTCTATAAAAATGTTGGTCTACATTGCCAAACATGTTTCCAGTTTTTAAAATCTACAGAGATGACATTCTGAATAGTGAGTGAGGGATACCTGAGAAACTGTTCAACAAACAGCCATTTAAATTTAAAAAAATAGGAAAAAAGCCAATTGTTTAAAGTCTCTGAGAATTTTCTTGGGGACATACAACGAAAGGAGAACGATGCATTCAAGAAAATCTATCTTGTTAATTCAGTGATCTACCACCAGCCTCCCTCCCATCCATCATAGGCTGCACCTTATGTAAAGGATTCCAGGAGCAAAATGATGGAGACTCACCTGTAAGTCTCAGCCTGAATTTTGGTTTCAACCTAGGGGTAGAAAGGAGCAGGCTGCAGGAATTTCTCTTTCCACCTCCAGCCATCCAAGTATTATTCCAGCCAGGTGGGTAAGAAGATCAGTGTTCTCTGGCTCTACCCAACCCTTACTTCTAGGGGTTTACTCTAGGTGCAACAGACCAAGAATACCTTGTCCTGTTGTCTTGTACCATAGCTCCAAGCTCACTCATATGGCCTAGATTTCACAGCAAACAGGACAAGATAGGAATACTAGGGGACCTGCTAGTACCTACTCTTAAAGCAGAAGAGTCATTCTAGGATAAGATCACTGTCCCCGTTCCCAATGCTCATGAAGGTGTCCACAGGTTCTGCCCCTGCAAAGAAAAAGGACGGAGAGGCAATTCTCACTGATGAAGAGTTCCACAGCTCTATGTGAAGGAGCTGACTATATTTGGAGGAGGGAATAGAGCATTTCATGACCAAGTGTTATGGTTTAGATGGACTGAGACCTCTGAAACTGTGAGCCTCCAAATAATTTTTTCCTCCTCTACAATTATTCTGATCAGATCTTTTAGTCAAAGCAGTAAAAAAAAAGCTGACTAAAACACCAAGCATATTAGCAAAACCAATGGAGTTCATCATGGAGAAAAACTGAGGAGACACATTCATAACTTCAAGATGCAAGTAGAAATAATAAAAACTGATGAGCACTGAAAATTACAGAGAATTAGAGGCTGAGTGAACTAAGTGGGCCCTCCTGTGATCACAGCCAACCCCCAGGGTTGTATGTAAGTTCTAAGCTGCAACTACTCAGGAGCAAGTAGGGCAGAATGTGGAGAATACTTAAAAGCATTTCTTAACCACATAGAGGGCAATCAACAGAGGGTGGAATTCTCAACAGCACTAGGGCCTTATACATAGCCTATGACCAAGGACTTTGACATAGGGACAATTCCTAGGAAACCAGGTTTAAAAATATAATTACATGTATCCTGGAAACCTGGAAGATTGTGAGCATGTCCAAGTCTATGCTTTCTCAGGAATAAATGGAAAAGGAAAACCTTCTTTACACATACTTGGCTGAGCATCTGTCAAAAATAAACTCCTTTAACTCATACCATCCTCTGAGTCACAGACACATCCAATAGTGCAGTTTAAAAATCTTACTGGCTAGGGGGTACTAATCATGACCTTTGAACAATAAATGGATTATGGTGGTCTGGGTAAATCCCTAGATAGTCAGGCTAAAAGATTAAAATAAAAAAAATCTAAGCAAGGATACAAAAGGTCACACAATCATATTTAGTGAGAAATAAAATTTGCAGGAACTGTTCAGCTAAGTCATTAATCGATGTATAAACAGACAAGTCACAAAACTGTAACATGTCCAGTTGGTGAAGGAGATCAGCATCATGAGCTGCTAGAATATAGATCTCAAATATTCCATCATTGACACAAAGTTATGACATGCACAGAAACAAAATCATGGTCTTAAGTGGGAGGGGGGGCAAAAATAAAAATTGTTTGGAATGATCTTGATGCTGTAGTTACCAAAGACCTCAAAGCAGCCATTATAGATATACTTGAAGAATTAAAATAGGTCATGTCTAAAGAATTTAAAGAATGTATAATGACAATGTTCCAGGCATAGAAAATATCAATAAACAGAAAATTATTTTTTCAAAGAACCAAATGAAAATTGTGCAGCTGAAAATGTAATAATCAAAATGAAACAGTCACTAAATAGACTCAACAGAAAATTTGAGTTGTTAAAAATATGCTCAAACTTGATGATAGATCAATAGGGGTTATGTAATCTGAATCATGGAAAAAAACAAGGAATGAAGAAAAACAGAGTCACAGAGAAATGGAAGGGACCAATATGTTCACCAGCATGTATAGTGGGGAAACCTCAGAGAAGAGAGAGGAATGTGTGGGACATTGTGTTCCTGAAAACTCCTTATATTTGATGAAAAGCATTAATCAGCAAATCTGAGAAGTCTGATGTGCTCCAAATGTGATAAACATAAAGGGATCCCTTCCCAGACACAGTGTAGTCAAATTTTCAATGCCAGAAACAAAGTCTTAAAAGCAGTGAGGAAAAAAGTGACTCATAATTGATAAAGGAAACAATGAAATAACAACTGAATCCTTGCCAGTAGCACTGGAGACCAAAGTTCTTAGGTCTATATATTTAAAGGGCGGATGTTAAAAATACCATCAATCAAATATATTATATACATCCACCCTCTCTTTCAAAAATATAGGTAAGGGACTGGGGATGTGGCTCAAGCGGTAGCACGCTTGCCTGGCATGCATGCGGCCTGGGTTCGATTCTCAGCACCACATACAAACAAAGATGTTGTATCCGCCGAAAACTGAAAAATAAATATTAAAAAATTCTCTCTCTCTCTCTCTCTCTCTCTCTCTCTCTCTCTCTCTCTCTCTCTCTCTCTCTCTTTCTCTCTTTAAAAAATATAGGTAAAATGATAACATTCCTAGATACACAAAATGTGAGAGAACTTATTGCTAGAAAACTTACTTTATAGAAAACACTATTACGTTTCTTCTGGCTGAAATCTAGTGAAACCAGGTAATAATATGGAAACACATGGAAAGGTTTTAAAATATTTCTAATAAAGATAATTACATAAAAATTATAAAAGGCAGTACAAACGATCTTTCTTCACTCCTTCTTTCTCTACCTCATTTAAGAGTAGTTGCATGAAAGACATGTATATAAAATATATAATTGAACTGTATAATATAGAGAAAGGGTGTGGACAAAAGTTTATCAAATTAAGGAATGAACCAAGATGATAATAACATAAAGAAATGGAAGAAATGAGACCACTAAAAAGGAGGTAAATATAACAAAACCTACAAACATTTATTATTTTCTTTTAAGTTCTTTAAAAGATTAAAAATTTTTTAAAGTAATAATTATAACAATGTTTTGTTGAGTTTATAACATGTATAGACCTCATGTAACTCCTTAATAAATTATCAATAGAAGAAAAATCCCTTAACTCAATAAAAAACATTTGGGAAAAATATATAGGTAATATCATACTTAAGGTGAAAGTTTGAAAGTTTCCTTTTATGGATTGGATGTACCCCACAATCTCATGTGTGAGACAATGCAAAAAGTTTCAGAGAATAAATTATTGGGTTATAAGAGCTTTAATCCAATCAGTGCATTAATAACCTTATGGGATTAATTGAGTGGTAACTGAGAGCAGGTGGGTTATGGCTGGAGGAGGCGGGGAATTGAGGGCATGACTTTGGGGTATATATTTGTATTTGGCGAGTAGATCTCTCTCTCTCTCTCTCTCTCTCTCTCTCTCTCTCTCTCTCCTTTCTGATCATCACATGAGCTGCTTCCCTCTGCCACACTCTTCCACCATGATATTATGCCTCACATTAAGCCCCAAGCAATGTTACCTACTGTCTATGGACTGGCACTTCTGAAACCATGAGCCCCTAAATAAACTTTTCCTCCTCTAGAGTTGTTCTGGTTGGATCTTTTGGTCAGAGAAGCAAGAAAGTTGACTAAAATAGTTCCTAAGTTCAAGAACAATTTTAAAAGAAACTTTGGCAATTCCTCAAAAAGATACATAAAGGTAGACCATTTGTCCCATCAAGACTATTCCTAGATATATATACCCCAAAGTAAAAATAGGTGAACAAACAAAAACTAGTATGTGAATGTTCATAGCAGCACTATTGGTAATAGTTGAAAGATGGAAACAACATAAGTGTCCCACTAAGGAATAGAGAAATAAATTGCAAAATATGCTTATAATATAATAAAAGTCTTCCATAAAAGAAATAGTGGACTGACACAAGCTATAACATGGGAGAAAGTAAGAAACTCAAATAGAGTGTCTTAAGTAAAATACTAAATATATTATGACTTCATTTAATTGAAAAGTCCAGAATCAAATTTATAGAGAAAGTATAAATAGATTAGTGGTAACAGGGCTGGGGTAGGGGAAATGAGTAAAGACTGACAATGGATGGATTTCTTTTGAGGATGGTAAAAATATTGCAATCTTAGATTCTGTGGCTGACTACACAGCTCAGTGAATATACTGGAATTACTGAATTGCACAATTTAAACAAATGGATTTTATGGTATGTGAATTATACCTCCAGAAAGATCTGTGGGAGTCTATGAATAACAGCCAATTAGTTTATTTGATTAATTATAATATTTTTAGTGAAAGATACATATCACTAATTCTGTGCCAGACATTGTTCTGAGAGCTTTGCATGTGTGAGTACTTTCTCTGTTCTTTATAAGAACTCAATGAAACAGGTAATAAAATTTCATTCCCATTACCAATATGAAGAAACCATGTTCAAAAAGATTTAAGTACTTGCCTAAGATTGTGCAGGCTGAAAACATGGAACCAGAATTAAAAGCCAGGCCATTTCTCTGCACTCTGTGTGGTTGTACTATGCCACTTCTTCAATTAGACCAATGTATGCAATCTCTGCAAGGAATTGAAGTCCCTTGCTAAGGAACTTCTTTAAGGTATTATCAATAATAATAATTAATAAAAATTATCAATACTTGTGTAAAGCAATTATAGCAATAACAATTATTTTCCACAATGTAAAATTTATAGCAATATTAGCACATATCAGAAAAATTAAATAAATTTAAAATAGTCTATGCTTTGTCACAAGAAGATTATTTGCTGTGTATAAAAGAGAATTAAAAAACTCAAAAGAAATGAAGGTGACCAATTTTAGAAAATAAAACTTTGTTAATAATAATTGTTAGCTTTTATAAAAGGTTAATAAAATTGAAATATTCTAAGCATCACACACACAGATTTCGCATTCTAGGACTTTTTAAAACTATCACTACATTACCCAAGATATTTAAAAGGTAATAAAGATACATTGAGCATATTTATTATAACAAATTTCATAATATAAATTAATGGTCAAATCATTTGAACAAACGAATTAGCCAAATGGAATCAGAAATAGAAATAATAGCCAACTTTCAGCCCAATATAGGGTGCTATTGCATGAGACCAACAAGCCACATGGTGGAAGGCTGATTATACTGAATCCCTTCCTTCCCAGCAATACTGTTTCTATGAGACATATCCTGAGCATGAGCTTGTCTTTCTAGTCATTAGTATCTCAGTCAGAACCACCATCTATAGCATTAGACTTCCATTATGGGATTCCACATAATGCTCCTCAGAGCTAGGTATCCATTCTAGTGCAAGAACAAGTGTGGGCACATAATTAAGGTGTGCACAGGCCCCCAAAATATATTATATGCCATATCACAGATGCTGACAGCTGATAGTGGTGGGGTAGTTTTTAAAAGCAATCTCTGAGCAATAGCTTGACTGTGGCACTCTAAGAAGATGGTCTACTACCCTCTGAATACAGTGTAAACCTTAAACCAAAATTCATTGCACAGTTTTGTTTCCCAATACGTAGATGACATTTGTCCAGAAAACAACACTCTTTGCCGCGACATGCAACTAAATCATTCAGGGTCACTCAAGGAGAATTTGGGTTGACATGAAATAATTACACAGACACAGAAAATACCTTTTTCTTGGGGTTCAATGAGGGCTTTCTACCTTAGGGATCCATTATAAAGACAGAGCTTGCACCTGAATTCTTTATTTTTATAGAGGAGGATATAGAGGGAGATTTGATGGAATGTTCTTTTCAAATAAGGCAAAGGTCAGGTTTCAGGGGGTTGAGTCTAGTTTTGTGATGTCTTGTGGTCAGTAGATTGATTGACATCTTCGCAAGTCACACCCATCTCAGTTGCTGTGTGGGAACACAGGCAGAGCAAGAGGAAAGTACACATGTGTGTTGCACGGCCCAAAGAGCACACAATACCAGGCCAGTCCTCCCATATGCTCAAATACTCATAGTTCACACACACCGACCATGGCTGGCCCGTGACAACTCCTGAAAATACTTGGGAGAATTTTTGTTTTCTTATCACTTCAAATTAGACTCTCTAAATCTAGGGGATCTGCTTTTCAGAGTAGTACCTATTGCACCAGGGCACTTAGCAACATTCCTACTGAATTTAAAAACTTCCTTTTGCTTTGTATTCCTCATGACTGTTAACTGGCAGGAAAAGAAAAGAGTTAACATTATTGGCAAATCCATTAACTCTCATCACAAGAGGTTTGTCTGCTGTTACACCATGAGTGCCTGAAGGAAAACATGGGCAGTTTAAGTAATCAACCAGGTGATCACTTTATTTGACAATTTTATCTTTAAATAGGCAAGGTGAACAACAATGGCTTCATGCAGACATGATAAATGGAGATTCAGTCACCTCAGTTAAGACAGTCTGGGTCACCCTTTCAGACAAGATACCCACAGTAATAGAAATTTTTCTTGAAAAATTGGGAATCTATAAATCTTGGTAAAGTTGGCAAAAGTTGGCAGCAGTCTTAAAATTATTTAAGATTGGGGGTATGGTGTCTTCCCCAAATACTTTTCTCAAAACTATTCCCACATATTGTGTCTGGAGACTCCTAGCAAATGTGTGTCCAGGTGGTGAAGTAATGTGAGAAATGAATTGAGCAGGAACTGCAGAAGATGCTGTTCAGGCCCCGCCTGTATCTCCCTCACTGCCAGTGCTGCCATCTCCCAGCTGCCATGTGTATACATGTCTCATGGCTCACAGGTTCTCTCCTGTCTGAAAAACTGCTTTGGTCTAAGGGAATCACTTCACCAGAACAGGCATGGAAACTTATGCCCTTTGCCTAGTAATGAGCTGCAGTCAATGACTTGCTAATATGGAGTAGAAAGCCTGTCCTTATCTGGACCTTAGACAAACCTATGATTCAGAGTTTTTTATTCAATTAATTTAATAGAAGTACATCTTTAGATGGCTCCTGGCCCAATTTCTATCCTGATTTTTACACATTTCTTTAATAAATCACTTGCACCAGGATTCCATGCCAAGCTCTGCTTCAAGAGAACCCTGGCCTAGGACAGAACCACTCAAAAAGGTTGGATCTCTCAGTTTAACAAAGAAATGACAATAGTTGGTATAGTAAACAATCTTTTAAAGAAATGAACACAGTGTTCAGAAACAAAGTAAGGCAAAATGATAAACCATACAAATGTGAACTAAAAAAGAAATTTTTAGAACTGGTGTTGTAGCTCAGTGGTAGAACCATAGCCTCTCATGTGTGAAGCCTCGGGTTTGATCTCCAGCATGGGAAAAAATATATATATATTTTTCTAACAGTGTTTAATTCCAGTAAAATAATAATAGACATGGATGGACAAATAAATGGTGGTATATCCACACATTCACCAAACAACATATTACAACTCAATTTAAAATGTCTATGAATAAAAAATCAGGTTAAGTATAACCAATTTGATGTTTATTTGTGAAATGACATTGGTGCTAATTATTTTCTCCTATACAGGTTCTATTTCTCCACTTTCAGTAAAAAAAAAAAAAGGAAGTTTCCATACAGATCTGTAAGAACATGCTGAAGCAAATTATAGAATCTCTTGTTTTTAGTGATTCATGATGTTTAGACAATTGTTTCATTCCCAATTATAATGTGAAGCCTGCACAATTCTTTTCTTTACTCATCATGTCAGGTAGAACTAATTATCTCATCTGTTGAGCACTGCTTGAACAATCTTTGAAATGGAAAACAAAATTCCTGAATTGGAGGGTGTTGAAAAGCACACACGAACTCTTTCAAAGGCATATTTTGTTCTCTCAGTAAATGATATCCGCTCTCTGCTCTCTTCATCTTCCTCCCTCTCTCCTCTCACCTGGAATAAAAAAGTAGCCATTTCATCACACATGATTTTTAACCCTAGAATATTAATATCCCCAAATGATTTTCTAAGATAGCAATGAGAAAGAACAAAATAATTTAATTTTATTTCAAAAGAGTTTCATTATTAAAGTTGTCTTCATTAATTACCAGTTACTACTCCAGATGTTGGCTAAAACATAAAGAGCAGAGCTGCACACACAGATGTAATAGAACAATTTCTTTACACTTCAAAATAGAAACACATCAAAGAGAATGTTTAGATTTTTTGTCATATCTTCAGAAACATAATGGATTATAATATAAATGTGTTCATATTATAAACCTACTTTCTCCAAAATCCTCAGAGAAAGATAGGATGGGAAAAAATCATTTTACATCCCCAAATGAGAATTATGTAAACTAATGGAATAGCACTCCCCTTGTCATAAAAGAATGCATGATCATGAACATGTTTTGGAAAAATCCTTTTAGGAGACAACATCTCTCATTGCCCCTGCCCCTTGTCAAAAATAGCAAGAACAGCAAATACCAGCCCTCCAGGTAATTCTAATGATAAACAGCATCAGAATTTTGATCAATCACTTAACTCTTACCTTAAGGAATAACTTAAGCTCCCCAAATACCAAGTTTCTGTGTTAGAAATAACTAATGACTACCAAGATACAGCTCTTATTTTTCCCCTGTGGTAATCAAACT
The DNA here is from genome assembly GCF_045843805.1 of Urocitellus parryii. Classification (NCBI taxonomy): domain Eukaryota; kingdom Metazoa; phylum Chordata; class Mammalia; order Rodentia; family Sciuridae; genus Urocitellus; species Urocitellus parryii. Next base: position 238,555,997 of record NC_135531.1, on the reverse strand, counting down.
TCCTAGTCTTTTCAAAATTTAGACAAAATAAAACTTTTTGAAAGTATTCATATGTGGAAGGAAATAAAAGAGTTGTTGAAATCACTTCACTCCCCATGTCCTGGGCTTTTTTGATAGAGGATGGTATTCATGGGTTTTAATTAGAAGTAGTCACAACTTCTAAGGAGAGGGGAGGCTACTGCAGTTAAACAGTAGCAGCAATAGCTGTCTTGCTTCCATTTTGGAAATAATTTACTGCTATTTCTTAACTCTCATCATGAAAGAAAAGAAAAATATGTATTTACATTGCAGCAGAATTTTAATGAATTATGGTGAATTTTAATGACAAATGCCTGAGTTTGTATTCTGGTTCTGACCCTTTTAAATTGACTGGTGTTGGTAAAATTTAAATTAACCTCTATAAAGCACAGTTTTTTCCCATGGGAAAAATGTCATCAATTAAATATGTAGTATTTTTGGGAAAGCAAATGAATAAATAGAGGAAAATGCCTACCATAGTTTTGCAAATATTCTACATTCAATAAATATTAGTTTTTTTCTTCTATACTAAAATCAGCATATGGCACCTTATTGGAAAGATTTTAAATCACAGATCTATTTGTATTGTGCTGTTCTGTATTATAATTAAAAGATTTATCATTTAGATGAGAAAATATAGCAGATGGGAAATGCTTCCCACTTTCTTTCTTTAGCTCAAACCTCTCTTCCAAGCTGTATACTTATGTATTAATTGTCTTTTACAAACCTCCACCTGGCTGTCACTAAGATATTTCATGCTTACTATAACTGAATTAAATTATTGATTTCTCCCTTTAGCCCTTCACAATATCTTTTTTTTGTCTCCACAGACACTACCAAATCAGTAAATGCCCCCAATCCACTCAGTCATGCCAGTTAGTACTAAGAATTTTGACACCTTAACCTCACATTTGACCTGTTCAATATAAGACATTTTCACTTCACCTCACAAAAACACTTACCATCTATTTCTGTACTTCATTTTTGGTGCAGGACACCATCATTTTTCATCTGAAGTATAGCAATCTTCTCCTGAATGGTTTCCTCTCTAATTGGCATTTTCCATTTTGTTTTCCACATAGCAGATATGATGATAATGTTAAAACACCTCATGCTGTTTTACTTTCTTTTCTAAAACCATTCCATGGCTTACTTTTCCACTTTAAAATAATGTCCATGCTCTATGCAAGACCCACCAGGCACTCTGTATTTCAGCTCCTCCCTGGATTTCAAAACTCTTCTCTTGCAGGTACTCCCACTACTGGTAGTGTATCACGAGGGTGTCTCAGGTCCTCAAACATGCCAAGCACTTTTTGATGTCAGGGTGTTTATTATGTGTGCTTTTCTTAGGCCTGAAAATTGTTATTATTCCATTCTTAATATAACTGGCTACTTCTCATCTTTTAAGTCTCATTTCAAATTTCTCTGAACAAGACCCTCTGGCAACTCAAAACAACATTGCTATCTTCTATGGCTTCCTCTTAAAACATACTGTTACTCCCTTTGCTTAGGGATATATATTATTATAAGCATGGAAAAGTAGAACATTTCATCCTATCTTCTTTCTCTTCCAGGTAAGGATGGATCCTTTGGTATGACACAGTAAAGAGAAAAAAATTGATGACATACTATGTTCATTCATTTATTCAAACAAAGCGTATGTGAAGGGGAGAAAAATAAAACACTTGTTGGGTCACAGTCATTTTGTGGAGATGAATCAGAGAAAAATTTTAAAATAAAGTGAGAATTAGTAGAGATATGAATGAAACAATGGAAGGTGGTCAAAGGAAGTATATTCTACACAGGAAGTACCAATACAAAGTCCCTGAGAGAGGGATGTTTAGTGTGTTTGGGGAGCGTAGAATGAGTAAGAAAGAGAGAGGGAAGAAAGGAGGAATAGGTTTGGTCCAAAATGCATAAGGTTGTATTGATTACAGAAGAGACTGATTTTCATTCTAGTGTCAACATTACTTATTAGAATCAGTTAATTTTGTTTTTATTTTTTAAATAAATTCTCCTGTCTGATAAAACTGAAGATAGTATATTCTCCAATATGAAATAACCACTGCTATTGGACATTCTAATCAAAAGTGATTCCCCAGATTTTAGCATATGCAGGCTGAAGCCGGGATACTAAAGTGGTAAACCAAAACAGTTAATAATTGAGAGAAGATGGCCATAGAAGAGGTTGTAGTCTAGAAGAGATTTTTTAGACTGTATAGAATCTAGGAAAGCTTCGGGGTGGTTGGAGGGACATTTAGTGTGAAGATTAAAGTGATATTTTGAATTATTCTCCTAACTCATTGTGAGTTCATAATCATCTAATGATGATGATAATCTTTCTGTGTGTTTTCTAGTAAGTGCAAGAGAATGAAAGTAAATACATTTGGCAGAATTATGTGATGTTTATTGATCTGTGTTGTAATGTCTGACTTTGCATGTATCTTGACAATCTGTATAACCAAACTAGAAATATACTCTTCTCCCTACACTACAGGCAGAGTGGTGCAGAGAAGGAGTAGAACCAGGAGAGTCAGTTCTAGAGTTAGAAACCATCTTGGAGGAGTCCTCTTGTAGTAGAAACTGATGTGACCATACCACTGAGGCCCACTAAGGGAACAAAACTATTTAAAAAGGGACATTTCAGAGACTTTGTTTCAGCCTTGACATTTAAAGGACATAGAAGGTGTTACTTCCATTCTTACAAGATACTATCCAAAGTAACTGAAATCAATAACTCTTCTTGGATACATGAGTGAATTGAGGTTGCAGGGCAAACAATACCCAGAAATCTGGAGAAGCAGCAAAACCCAGAGATTCACATCTAAATCAGCTGCACAGAGCAGAAGCCTCTGGGGCCATAATTTGGAAGAAACACTTAAATGGCAATTTTGACAAATTGCTGAGGCTGAGTGCACATTAGAGCAAGATCCCGACAGGAGTCTCTCATTCTCAATAACAAAACCCAGCAGAATCAAAAGCTGGCTTCACTTTGAAAAGATCAATAAAATTGATAACTTCAATCCAAATTAACCAAGGAGAAAAAGAGAATACTGAAGATACTGACATTAGAAATGAAAGATCTGTCACCATTACAGAGTCCATAACATTTAAGGATAATTTTAAGAAGAGAACAAAGAACAATAAAGTCACAAATTTACTAACAGATTAAATGGACCAATGCAAGAAAAAGAGATGAATAGAGTTTAGCTGTGAAAGGTATTTGTTATGCTTGCAATAAGGAGCCAGAAGTACATCTCAGAAATCAGGATTTGTGAAACAACGGTTAATTTTCAGGGCATGGAAAGTACAGGATTTCTGAGAAAATAAGGGAGACAAATATCAATAGGACACACCAAGCAGCTCGAAGAGACTTTCACTGACTAATCTGCAACTGTTTAACCATTAAAATACTTAATAATACCAATAGATGTTAAATCATTGGATAAAATTAAAATTTATGAATAGATAAATTTTGGAGAAAAGAACTAACAAATTACAACTTAAGTTGGATGCCATTTAATAAATATAGAAAAAAATGACAATATGAAGTCATCAATGATGATAAAGCTATGGATCAAAAGCTTAATAGAACTAGAATACTTACTCTAAGAATATGGATCCCCAAACTGCTTACTGATTAAAAGGAGGAAACAGAATCTTCTTATTGGCAAAAATCCTGACAGAGAACATTTTAAAGTTGAAGTCAGCAAAGTGGTGGTAGTTTTACATCACTAATACCAGGTTCTATGCACATTATGTGCCTCTGATACAGCAAGGGAGCAGAGCACATCCACTCAGAGGCACTCCTTCCAGAACACCTCCCTTGAACCCAGAATCCAGCCGTAGGACAAGCGCCCAACTGAGCAAAGTCTACAAAATACCAGGTTTCTACTTTTCAAAAATTATAATGCCAAGAAGGTTAGGAAAGGCTGAAACTATTTCAGATTTTAAAATCCCAAACAAATATGACAGCTAAATAAATGGTTCAATTCTAGATTGGTTCCTGGATCAAGAATGTCCTAGATATAGTTGATCATATTTGCATATAGAATGTCAGTTATAGTATGAATATCATCAAGGGTAACATTTTCTGATTTTGATAATTAAAATGTGTCATTTAAAGATGGCCTTGTCCTTGTCCATAAAGAAATGTACACATGTGAAAATTTACTGACAAAGAAGTAAAATATCTGGAATTTTTCCTCAGTTGTTTAGGAAAAGTTATCCCCCATCCCCTGTGCATGTGTATATATATATGTGTGTGTGTGTGTGTGTGTATAATACATATTTATGAACATATTATGTTTTGTTAATTCTATTACTGTATTTATATAGGAATTATATTATATAATGGGGAAAATGACATCAAATTATGAATATAAAAATATGTGGTAGTTCTCTGTACTTTTCTGTTGAAATTATATGAATATCAGAATTTAAAAGAAATTAAACATTATATATTTTAACTATGTGAGGATCAATAAGGAGGATATCAATTATCAGTAATTAAGTTCATGTGGGTTTTTTCAAAAGAAAATTCTTCTTGAATGAGAGGGTATAAAAATTTGGAAATTGATGAAATATATCTTAAGTATTTATTTTTAATAATGCACCCCCCAGTCTGAAGTTCAAATATTTTTATCTTTAAAATTATTGTTTTTACTTTTTGTCTATACTAGTATGAACATGAAGCAAGGAGTTTTATTTTTATTGTCGTTTAGATTTACTTTTCACATTTTCTCTTTACATATTTTATTACCTTTTTTTTAGTCATCAATGAATGGAAATGTTTTAATAAACCAAGGATTTCAGTTTTTAGAGGTTATGGCTTATGTTAGGTTTTTTCCCACCTGAAGCCCTTGGACTTGACATCACTAGGATTCTTGTGAATATTGTTTACTGTTTATAGTCAAATATCTTGTCTATTCATATTGACATGTTTTATAAAATTGATGAACACCCTACTATTAAAATATCAGATGGTTTGGTTTGGAAACAAATCTGCTTATCAAAAGAATAAAATCTTATTATTATTGATTATGTATAATCAGCTGTAATAATAAGCTTAGCTAAGTATAAACCAAAGACTGATTAAGCTCTTAATTAAATTCATGTTTGAAAAATTTATATTTGAGTAAGCTTATGTGGCTATATAGCAAATGGAGTATAAACCTTCTGTTTGTACACAATCTCAATGGCAGTTCAGAAGAAAGGCTATGTTCTGTAAAAGGTACTAACTGTGTAGCACATGCTACACCCTGGGCTCCAGAATTTGCTATAATCTTGAAAACTTGTATTTGTGTGAATTATCCAATCAATGTTGTGTAACAACTTTCAAAAATATTGCTTATAATAATTTTTCTATGATACAAGAGTTTTTGAGACATCTCAACATTAAGTTGTAGGTTTTCCCTTTATACTTCTGAAAAGGTGGTATTTTTTTTCTTTATATTTCTTATTCACTCTGGAATGTAGCTATTTGACCATGAAATATAGTTTTCAGTCCATATGCTGAGGGGAAAATTTGAAGATTAATCAGTGAAATCCACAGTGCAGCTAGCACATTTTTTGGTACTTTTTGTTACTTTCATATGTAAGAATATAATTTCTGTTCATTTATATTTTCTTGTAAAAAATATTTTCATATAATTAAGGAAGTCAATATAAACTGAGCAGATCTGACACAGGAAATAAAATGCAGTTTCAATGGGCTTCATCAGTTATCAAACGACACTTATATTACTGTAGATAAACTTAAAGACATTAAGAACTAACACTGTGGTCTTAATTTAAGTCATAATGAACTTCATTGTTTAATAAAAAACAACTTTCTTTATGTCATAGTTTGCTGTTGAAAACACACTATTTTATGGCAGTGATGAGTGTCAGGCCATTTAAGAGCGTCATTGAAATGTTGACCCAAGCTCCCTTTCCAATTTCTTTTTGGTGAAAAGAAAAAAAAAAAAAAGATGCTGAATCTTTTCTCTAGAACAAATAAAAATTTTCTCATAAATACAATAAGATCAATACGTTTCTAAAATTAAGAGAAAATTACCATACTGTTTGTAAATTTTTTGTATAGATTTTGGTTGGCTCTAATTTAAATGTTCATATTTCCTTTTTTTTTTTTTTTTAATTAGTACTGGGGATTGAATTCAGGGCTCTTAACCACTGAGCCACATCCCCAGCCCTAGTTTTATATTTTATTTAGAGACAGAGCCCCACATAGTTGCTTAGCAGCCTTGCATTTGCTGAGGCTGGCTTTGAACTTGTGATCCTCCTGTCTCAGCCTCCAGAGCTGCTGGGATTACAGGCACCATGTCCAGCCTCATATATCTTTTATTGGATAAAATATGTGCTTTGCCTTGGATTAAACAATACATCCAGACAGAAGGTAAGAGGAAATATTCTATATCATGTTACTATAAAGATACAAAACATACAGGTATTTAGTAATTTTAAGTCTCATGAGTCCTAAAGAGCAAATAGCCATTGGTTTTGGGAATCCTCTGACGTGTGTGCAATCTAAGCATATTCAGAACACATGCCTGGTAATCAGGGACATTCTTGCTTCTTTGCCTCTACAGCAGCAGCCACACACTGCAAAGTCTTCTGAAGCTGCTGTATGAATCCTCTCCTATCTGGCTACCTCGTTGAATTTGTGTCCAAACAGTTTAAAACATATGCTTTCTTTATTATTTGTGTCTACCCTGTCAATGCCAATGTTTATATGTAAGGGCCTCTCACAGTTGTTTTCGATTGTGTTACTCAATAGAGGCATGAGCTTCAATCTTTAATTATCTCATGTTTGTGTTTTCTTGTTTGTTGTCCATTGTCTATAGGATCAGTGACATTTTTTTTTTCTTTTTTCCATGGATATATCTGTATATCTCAGTAGAGTAGTAGATGTTCAACAAATGACTGTAGAATAGTATTTTAAATCATTCATGCAACTGCTCAAAGAGAACTGAATTGAAGGAAAACATTTTGTAGATGAATGACACATTTTGATATGGTATTTTAGTGTAATAGTAGTACTAGTAAAACACCAATTGTTTTCCATTGCCTTAAAGATAAAATGCAAATTAATTAGCACTAAATAGGCATTTTATAATCGAGGATGTGCCACCTTCTTGGTCCCTCTCAGGTCACAACTCTTCCTTCAGAGCAAACTGAACAGTTTCCAGAGCACCTCAGCACTACATAGCTTCAGATATTTGAACAGAGTTAGCTCTATTGGTAACATTATTCTTATTACCATTTCATGCCAGATATTATTTATAGACAGAGTCTTACATAGTGTCATGCAAAATTCAAACCAAAATTTTTCTCATTTTTTTAAAAACAATACTGCATGCTCCAAGTACAATTTATTACTGTTCACTCTGTGGTCTTCTGGTCTATTTTATTTGTCTTTTGGTCAGTTGACAGCTACTCTATCCTGGTACATAGTCTGCTCTCTTCACTATGATGGTAGCTGTGTTCCCACCTGCCTGTATCTGGGGCCCAACAGAGTACTTAACATGTCCTATATATCATATTTTGTTGAATGAAAACTTTAATCACAATAAGCATCTTATTTTACCCCTTAGAATATATATTAATTATTGATGTCTTTAGTATTTCCCTAAGTTCCCAATTGACAGAACATAATAATGTCCCTTAATTTCTTATAACAGAAATTTTATGTTGGATTTTAGTAATTGAGGGTAGCAGGTTTGTAAAGGTGACAATGACCCAAAACAGTAATCTTTCATTTCTCACACACCATCTGGGACACCTTTCATAACAGCTTATCTCTAGAACATAGTGATTAAATTGCACACAAATGTTATAACCATTTGAGAAATATTTGCAATTTCTCTAATGAAACTGAGATGAAGGAAGACACTTTGTAGATGAAGAATACAGATTTTTAATGTAATATTTTAGTTTTTTTGGATATTTACACTTGAGACATAACAATACTTAACAGATTAAGGAAAGAGCAATGTAAGTGATTTTTGCAGCATTGAGGTTTCCTTATTATTTGAAAACACCTATGTACTTCTCACTGGGGAAAATTCCTGAGTTAAAATACCAGAATTTCTTTCACAGATATTTTCTATTCTTCATCAATATCTCCTTTGTATTCTGAATGGATCACTTAGTTAGATACAGACAACATTTATAAGGAATTCCATATTGACCATTTTATCTTAGTGACTGAGTAAATGTTCTTCGATAGCACACAAGTTGAGAAACATTTATGGAGTACATTGCTTGATCTCCAATGTCATCAAAATGCCATATGTTAGATCTAATCCAAACTGCCATTTTGACGGACATATTTTTGGTGGAAAAGTAATTTATAAAAACTTAAATCTCATTTCCAGAAAGTAATAATAAAATTGTTTGCATAAACTGGGTTTTGTGTTTCATGCCTGTAATCCCTGGGGCAGGAGGATCACAAGTTCAAAGCCAGTCTCAGTGACTTACCAAGGCTCTGAGCAACTGACCTATACTTTGTCTCAAAATAAAAAATAAAAAGGGCTGGGGATATGGCTCAGTGTTTAAGCACCTCTGGATTCAATCCCTGGCACCAAAATAAATAAGTAAGTAAGTAAATAAATAAATAAATATTAACAATATTTGCAAAACTCTAAAAGAAAATTATTGTTTTGATCTGATTCCTAATATAATATTTCATTATTCAGTTACATGTTATGAGTTAAATGGTATTCTCCATATCATTCTAAGGAGAGAGATGCCCAGTAACACAGAAAAACCCAAGGAGAAAAAGTATGTGACAACACAGACAGGCAAATTTTGTTGACTGCTACTGAAAGCTAGGAAAAGGAAGATTCTTCCCTAGATCCTTCAGAGAGAGAGTGTGTGAGCCTGCTGACACCTTATTTCAAATGTCCAGACTGTAGGACCAAGGCAGAAATCACTGCTTTTTTAAAGTCCCTCAGTTGTGGTCCTTTATTAAAGAAGCCCAAGCAAACTAATACGGTGCTCACGATCCAGGATGAAAATACTATTAATAAATTGTTTTATGTTTCAATTTCTTAAGAAAATTACACAGATAATTGTAATAAGTAGGTCATTTTGGATACTCTTTTGCCTGTACCTGCTTTAATGACAAATTCTGTTTCCTTCATATTCAAAAATATCCCATATATCCTTCTTCGAAATCATCAATGAATAATGTGACTTTCAAGTGTCAGATGGCATATGAATAAAAAATTTATTTTGTGTGGTGCTAAGATAAAAAGAAATTTCTTTAAATTATCTCTTATCATGTTACAACACCTAATCTATCCTGCGTGTTCCCCACTCTTATTCATAACTCCTCCACCAACCATCTTTCTCCTGCCTTACACCTGCTGTAAGACATTTCTGTCCTTGGCTTATCCTCTTGACTTTTGTCACCTCTTCCATCTCACTTTTCACAGGTCTCCAATTTTTCTTACAATACTCAGTTTATTCCTGTCTCAAAATTTCTCCTTTACTACCCAAACATTAGCTCACTCTTAAAACACAGTGTGTTCTAAAATGAAAAAGAGAGTGAGTAGCAGAATAGGAGATAGAGTGTAATTAATCAATAAATGACCAAACTTCTTAAAAAGTCACCTGAGTTTAATAATATAAAATAATATTATTTTAGTTAATTATTACTTTAGTTAATAATAAGATATGATTGCATTCTCACACAGTACTTTTTACTGATGAGATTACATACTTTATATACAGAGATATGAAATATTGTGGTATTATGTATAATAAGAATTATAATGCAAATAAATAAATAAATACATATATGAAGACATGCATTGACATGAACATACTTTATATACAAAGATATGAAAAATTGTGCTCTATATATGTAATAAGAATTGTAATGCATTCTGCTGTCATGTAATTAAAAAATAAAATCATTTAAAAAATGAAACTTAAAAGTATCCAAAAACTAACTGATAACCTATAAGTTAGACATTTTATGAAGATTATTAATACAGTTAGAGTCCCTGGGCTAATTATTAAATCAAGGAAATTGCTTAATACATAGATATATTACTATGTACATTTTACTATAGTATTATATAAGTGGGTTTATTTCCATTTCTCATCCTGCACTGGAAACTATCAATATTCTGTATCTTTGCTAGAGTTGAAAAGAAATAATATATTGATAACTAATTTATACAAACTTTGTTATTTGGGAGTTTAATTTTCTAAAATATATTGTTTATAATTATTTTTATGCTCCTGTTTATGTTTTTTTTCAATTAAGTTGCGTATTTTTGCCAATATTTTGTATTCTAGAGTCTTCAGACCTGAATTTCTATCTCTATCTATTAGAGAATTGCGTCTTAATATTTTTATTCATAAAGTGTGTGTGAGAAAATCCACCTTTTAAGTTTGGTATTAGCAGCATAATATCTACAGAGAATTATTATGTAGTATAGAACAGATCCTTAGATATCATGAATGCTTTATCTTCAGTGAAAAAGAATCATCAATGATGTAATAAATGAATATCTAATGAAAACATTTGTTGTATTCTAGTAATTCATCAATTAAAATTTACTAATTACAGAAGGTAAGATATATTTCTCTTACAAATCTTCATGGGCTGGGAGTGTGGCTAAGCGGAAGAGTGGTTGCCTAGCATATGCAAGGCCCTAGGTTTGATCTCTAACACTTAAAAGAGAAAAAAAATAATCACAGGGCATCATCCTGCTTCAGTTGCAATTATTTTTGGACCCAAGTATATTATACTCATGTTCTTTCCTTTGCTCACTTTGTTAGTTCATCTAGAATGTCATTTGCTTCATTATTTAATAGCCCATGAACTATTTTGAAAATTTTATTGAATAATGTTCAGATTATTCTCTTTAATATTTTCCACTGCCATTCCATTTCTTTAGTTTCCATTAATTTTCATTATTCTATCTAAAACCTTTATAATTTCCTCAATAATATTTGTCTATTCTACCTTTACTTTATCCACCAACAATTCATTATGTTTTATCTCTTCTATAACAATGTATGTACTCTAAATTATCTCCATGACATTGTTCAGATTCTCTTGCTTCATATTTAAGGTCCAGTTACACAGCAACATATACCTGATCTCTATTTCACTATTCTTTAATATGATTCTTCCACTCTCTAAGGTCTACCACAAATTTCTTATCAAACAAGTGAATATAATTTTTAACATTAAGCTTTCTGAGAGCATTTCCTTTACTTGAAAATATTTTTTCCTTACTTAATAATAAATCTAATGTATCTACCCTTTCACAAGTTCCCTTATATACAATAATATTCATCAGAGAACATAGTTTTGTCTTACATATTGCAATTTGCTGAATGACTAGCAGGATGTCTGAAATCTCATAGGTGCTTAATAATTACAGGCTGAATACTCCATAATATCCTTTCAGGTCATGCTAAGATTTATTTACCTTCTGTTTATTTAAATTTTATATTGCTGCAGCCCGGCTGGCTGGGTAAAATAGCCGGGGGGGAGGTGAGTGACAAGGAACTTGTGAAGATTGATACAGCAGGAGCAGGAGCTGCTTTATTGTAGGACAGTAGAGGTATATATACATTACTGAATACACAGCTTATCTTAATTAACATAAACTAGATATAGCAGTCAACCAATAAGGAATCATCATCTTAATGATTACACACAGCTTAACTTAATTGACATAATCTAGACACAGCAGTCAGTCATTAAGGAATCTCTATCATCTCAATGGCTCGGGGGCATTGCTTCTCAAACCACTTCCTCTGGCAAGATGCCAGGCACCATCTTGACTTGTCTGTGGCTCTCAAAATTATATGACTTCTTTGTCTGTATCACTTCCTTCTGGGAATTTATGTATGCTGATTCACCAGAGAAAGCTCCATCTAGGCTGCCTTTTTTGTTCTTGATTTGCATGTCCAACATTTGAGTACTTCTCTGCTGGGATCCAGGAGAAAGATAGGGTTGAGAATATAGATACTGGGATCTAGGAGAATCCTGGTTCCATTTCCTATCAGAAACTGTGTTGGTAATGTACATGAGTGTGTATGTTCACTGTAATCACTAATGACAGAAGAAGAAATATGTTTTCAAATGACTCATGTATTTTGAAGAGTGAGAACATGAAGTGGGGATGTTGTGAGTACTGTCAGGTATTTCCTTTTCTTTTGACTGACTGGCTTAATAGAACCAGCTTTTAACTTTCCTGTTCCCCCACTTAGAAGTGCATATGCAACACAGCTCAATTCTCTGTATACTTTATGCAAGGAGGGTCTAATTAGCAATACTGTGATGTGAGCAGATGGAAAACTCTAAAGTTTCACATTTCTCACAAAGGTATGTAGATTCAATATTTCCTTGCTTTATTTCTTCTTTTTTAAAGTTAAAACATTTAAAAATAAAATATATTGTATATATTAAAGATATACAACAAAAGCAAAAACTGAGTAACTATATGAGGTGATAGTTTCAATAATTAATTTCACTGTAGTACCTGTTTTACTATGTATATCAAAATGTCATGATCTTATTTTTTTAAAATAAAACAACAGCTCATAACTACTGTTCAATTTTGTCTCATAAAATTCTAAAAGTGACTAAAGTTTGAGGGTGATCATTTGAAAGTCAAAATGTTGCTATTTAAATAAAAATATTTGTTAAGTTGAAGGACTTCTTTGGATTGCCAATTTTTAGAAGAATTAGAAGATTAGAAGAATAGTTCTTTTTTTTTTCTTTCTACTTCCCCTGAATGTTAGATATCTCTTTCTGATCATTTCACAAAAGATCTAGAATTAGTGATGTCTTCAATAGGTAAAAGGATATGGCTCACTTATGCAGGATTGAAATCGTTTTAATTATCATTACAATTTATCATTACTTCCCAGCAAATGCAATTTCTAAATATAGATATTTCTGTTGATATTGTTTCTGCATATTTAAATTATTATAATTAAAATTCTGAGTTTCATGGGACTAGTCACATTGCAAAATACCCAGAGAATACTTGGAAAATTATGAATGATAAATCAAGGCATTAGGAAACAGGGATCCCAAAGGAAGAAGATTTTGTGTTCTTTCTGTTATCTCTGTGCACCTTTGAGAAAATCTCTTAAATGGAATCATATCTATGTAGACATTTTATTTGCTTAAAACAAAAATAATATAGGAACTTTCTTACAAATATATGTTTGGTATCCTATTTTCCCAAATGCCACATAATTTACTTCTTAATACAATGTTTCTTTTCCATTACTATAAATATAAATTCTTTTTACTAATTGAAGTATTTTATAATCATTTTCATTTTCTTTCTTAATTGCTTAAGGTACAAAGAGACTCTACTTAACTAGAACTTTGTGAAAAACCACATGGAATGAAAAGTGTCATAACTAGCACTTCAGCCTTCAAATACAACCCAACGTACTTCTGTCCCCCAGAATGATGTTGGCATCTCATTTCCAACATCCCATTAAATAACAGACTCTTTTTTATTTCTATTCTATATAATCATTCTTGTGAAAAAATTTTTAAACGAATATGGAACACTTCATTTGTTGCTAGATATATGAAAAAAAGACTCAATAGCTATTGATTTTTCAAAGCTATTGAAATAGTAATGTCTGACTTCTAAGGGTGATTTTGTGGTTCAAAGAGAGTTTTAACAATCATCCAGGCCCATTAAATTCTAACACTAAAAAGGAGTTTAACACCTTAAAGATAAACACACTTGAGTTTTGATTATCTTTGGTTGATATGGTCCCTGATTAGCCTCTTTTGAATCATGCCTTTATCCTCAAAATTTTAAAGGAAGAATATTCACACTCTTATACATTTTTGTTATAGTTTCTTATTATCTGATTATTATGGTCACTTTTAGAAAGTTACTTTTATAACATCATTTTTTAAAAATGTGGTTTCCAGAAGTAAAATACACTATGAGTGATATCAGCAAAGCAAAATAGCTTTCTGGATTTAGTGAACTCTGGCTGATTCGAGGGAAATAAGAAAATCTGTTAAAGAAATACAGAGTAACTGAAAAGTCTAAGTGGCACCAGAAAGCAAGAGAGAAATAATTTTAATAGAGCTTTTTTAGGAGTTGTCATCAGGTAAACTCAGTTTCATTTATTTTTTGTTTTTGAGTCACTGAACTGGAGATTCAATAGCAATGACTGACAGTGCAGTGTGCATTCATTTGGCAATCTTAGTTTGAAGAAGTAGTTCAGTCAAGAATTTTGGCAGTAATTTTGCAGAGATTTTTATAAAAGGAATGGTTACCAAAGAATATTATCAAAGGAGAGGAAAGTAATGTTACAAAGGTGAAGACAAGTAATATCTGATTCAGGGAGCCCAGAATTCTTCAGCCATTTTGCCTGTGACTAGGTGTTAAATCAGCCTGGCTTTCTGAGCAGGTCCAGTTGTCTTCAAATGTATATGTTGATGGCAGACTACTGACTCCACTTCAGATGAAAATCCAGTGATCTAACCCTTTAATATTTATGTAAATTTTTCTTCCTTATTGTACATTGATAAGCTTTTTACCACTAAGAATACTGACACTAAACTTATAGGCAAATGTATATATAGAGATATGCATATAGACATATATAAAATCATGTGGTTGACTAAGAATCTAATGTCATTACTCTGTGCTTTTATAGCTTTCCTAAATCTTTTTCAATAAATATGCATTTTAAATTTTATGCTCTGTGGCATAGTAAAGCACCCTATAATTTATATTTATATATGTATATACATTTATGTCTCTGTGTGTATACACACATATATATATTACATATTATTTCCAGAGATGTTAATAGATATAAAATAAAAAGGATTTCATGAAAAAAAAATACTTGTGATGTGCTGCATATTCTTCCTGGAGATCCATAATTTATATTTCCATATTAAAGTCTTTGCATATCCCTGATGTCACACTTTGCAAGTCAGATGAAATTGAATTTAATTCTACTTTACATGTTTTTAAATGTATGTGACTTTGGCCTAGTTATGCCATATGTTTAAACTTCCATTTTCTCAGCAATTAAATTCAACATCAATACCTTTAGCTTCAATAATAAGAGTACAGACTTAATCATATGGCTGTTTCAAATTTTGAATTTTGAACTTCATCTCTGTATGATTACCTTCCCACATCTTAATTTTTTCCTATGTATGTAACAGAAGTGAAACTATCAAGGTATTCTTGGGAGGATTAAATTACATGATTATATACAGATTTTAACACTGTTCCTGGCACATGTGTCTTTATTATTTGGTTACTACTATCCTTGTCCTTATTATTGAGCCATTTGGGATACCAAATGGATACTTAATGGATACATAAGTTCTTAGCAGGTGGGGTAATATATTAAAAGTTCATTGAGTCAACAGATGATGCAGCATTGGTAGATGAGGAGAAGGAACAGGAAATAATAGAAATGTTTCATTTATTGAAATCATTCCACATCAAACTTTTGCAATCATCCTATCTTGCACAGAAATTTGGGGATACAATCAACTATTCGCAGATAAGCTGGAACAGACACCAGACTTTTACTTTTTGACATGAAGCTTGGTTGGAATTATCATGGTCCACCTCTGTGTGAATATGCCCGGGCCTTCTGGTCAGGCACCTGTCCTTGCCAGGTTCCTCATATTTCACAGGGGATGTTAATCTTACCTTCTGTTTCACTGATTGTTGTAGCATATGGCCCAGCACAAACTGGCAGTAAAGCATAGTTGCATTCCAAATGCTTGTTAGGGATTGTGACCTTGACAGTGATGATTGATAAAAGTTGGGTTAAAAAAATCATGTTGAGTACTTTTTAAATGATATATGTAAATCTCTCACTATATAAGTCAAATAAACTGCCTTTTAAGAAATTGAATCATGAACTTTGTTTACTCCTTCTCCCTCTTTCCGTATGGATTTTTCTTTTTAGTTATTTGAGCCATGAGTGCTATTCTAAGGTTATGTTTGAAGATAACGTTCAGCACATTTTTTAAGAGGATGAACAAAAATTATCTTGTGGTCTCTGTACCCAGAATATTTATATTATTCTGAGCCACAATTTATCTTAAACTCATGAACACTCTGCATCTTTTATTTGATCATGTGCAACTTTAGTTTTGGTTGCAAAAATATTCAAGCCAATCCTTTGCTACCTATTCTTTTTATAAATGTATTCATTTATATTACAGGCATTTTGTGTGATATGCTAACATTACTTCTGGCACTGTTATCTTTGATAAGCTAGTTTTGAAATTTCTATTATTTTAATATATTTATTTGACAAATAGATTGAATGTATAAGGTGCACAGCATGATAATTAGATATACATATGAACTGTGTAGTGATTACCACAGTCAAATTAATTACCACCTGTGGTGCATGTTAGATCCCCAGAACTTGTTCCCTTTATAACTGAAAGGTTGTATGCTTTGATCGACACCTCCCCATTTCCCCATTCCCTAGGTGATGGCAAACATTGTTCTATTCTCTGCTTCTATGAGTTCAAGTTTTTTAGATTTCACAAATAAGTGAGATTATAATTTTTATTTAAAAATCTTTTATTGAATTATTACATATGTGTAGAAATATAATTCATAAATGCATAACTTAAGGAATTATATAACATTATAGAAATATCCCTGTAAAATCCCCACTCAGAATGAGAATTAGGGCAGTACCAGAACAGCAGGTGCCCAATGCCCTCCTTCTTTATTGCTATCATCTTCATCTTCAGCCCCAAACAGTATCCTGGTTTCTCACATCATAGTTAATTGTTCCTGTTTCTGAAGAGCATGGAAATAGAACTATGATTGTACACTTCATGTGATGATTATGACATTCATCTGTGCTATTTGTAAGTAGCAGTTCATTGACTTTTATAAAGTACATATTTTTAAAAATACCCTCAAATCTCTTTATGTATTCTCCCACTGAAAGAACATGGTACCATGTACCTTTCTGTCAAATTGACCATTATATCATTGTTCCATTTTATTTCCAGTATTATGTTCTACTTTAAAGTTTGCTCTTTTGGACAGCTTTCTCTTGATTAGTTTTACATAATATTTGTTTGGTTTGGTTTTTAATTTTCATCTTATCTGTAGTTTTCCCTTCCTTCCTTCTTTCCTTCCTTCCTTCCTTCCTTCCTTCCTTCCTTCCTTCCTTCCTTCCTTCCTTCCTTTCTTTCTTTCTTTCTTTCTTTCTTTCTTTCTTTCTTTCTTTCTTTCTTTCTTTCTTTCTTTCTTTCTTTCTTCTTTCTTTTTGGTACTGGGGATTGCATTTAGAGGCACTCCATCACTGAAGTCATATCCCCAGGCCCATTTTATATTTTATTTAGAGACAGGGTCTCACTGAGTTGCTTAGAGCCTTGCTGTTGCTGAGCCTGGCTTTGAACTCTCTATTCTCCTTTCTCAGCTTCCTGAGCCGCTGGGATTGTACGCCCCCAAAGCCGGCTTATCTGTGGTTTTCTTAGAATTGATATACAATTAATTCAACATTTTCTGAATATTTTTATCTTGTATTTGCAATGCTTCAGTCCTTCACATTTTATTTAATTACTCATTTTACATACCTAATAATAATTACACTTCTAACATGTAACATTTTTAAAAATTTTATCCATCTTCCCTAAATCCTCTTTTAATTGTTTACCTTTTTATATTATTTTTATGTCACTTTATTTTTCCTTTATTCAAAGGTTTTTATTTTTGTACATCCAAATGCAAGTTCAAGTCACCAAGTCTAACTTATATGAGTACTTTGTTCACATCATAGATTATGCAAAGATATTAAAACTTTTCAATTACATTGAGTACCTTCTCAAAATTTATGCTATTATTTTTAATGTATGTTGACTCTATTATTTAAACTGCATAAGATATCATGTTATTTTCATTTACTATTTACCTTCTTATTTCATTCTCTTTATCTCTGAATACTCATGTTTTCATCTCAAAATATTTGTTTTCTGCAGCTGTCCTTTAGTTTTTCCATTAATATGTGGCCCCTGTGGAAAAAAAATTACAAATTGTTTGCTTAAAACAGCTTCTATTTGCTTTCTTTTATTAAGGGTAGTTTTTGCTTTATATAATAGTCTATATTGGAAGTTGTTTTCTTGCATTTAAAGCTATCATTGTATCTTGGTTTCTAGTGTTCCTCTTGATAAATAACCTGGAATTTCTTTCTTTGAAATTTATACATTTTCACCTTTTACACTCCTTTTAAGATGAAATGTCTAGGTATATTTAAGTGTTTAGATATATTTGTAGGTGAAATTATACTTGTTGGCTTTCATAACCTTTCTTGATGCCTGGCAACAGTTTTAGAAAATTTCCACCATTATATTTTAAAAGGTACTCTATCTCGTTCTATACCTTATCTTTCAATCTCAAGTTTCTTGATTGTAGTTCTTTATACCTGTCTCTTGTGTGTCTTATCTTTGTTTTCCTATTTTCCATCTTTTATTTTAAGTAATTTCAAGTTAGAATCCTAAAGTTCCGTGTATTTTTAAATTTCTATTTCTTTTCTTAAATTCATCATTTAAATTTGTATATGTAGTAGTTTAAATTTCATGTCTAATAACAATATGTGTCTGCTTTTGGCAATTTCCCATGTTACCTTTTCCTTTTGATTTTTATCCAAGTATTGTCTTTTTCCACATCTAGTTAGTTTTATTTAATAGTGTTTGTAATGTGTTAGAATTTTAGAGATAATGTGAATCTGCTTTTAAGATATCTTCTCTATGGAATTTATTGATTTTTCCTGTTCTTTATTCAATTGAAAATTGAGATGATTCAAAGATGAGACTTAGGTTTTTAAAGGGTTTGTCTGTTTCTGCTTTATCTTACAATCAGGTGTAGCCTTTTAAAGATCCCAAACAAAAATTTTGGATGTCTCCCAGGGCTCTTTCTCTTTGGCAGAATTCAATTTTTAATTGCTGTCCCCTACAGAGATTTGTAGAGTCTGTGTAGAGTCAGACATTTTGTATTCTTAGTTTCTTGGCAGTTACTTTTGCATTTGTGAATGCCATAATGAAAAAAACAACATCTAATGTTAAGTTCAACTCTCTGGATTCTTCCCCATTGTGGTACCTTGGCCCTTACTTCTCTAATGCTGCCTTCTAGTAGACTGTTTGTGTGTGTGTGTGTGTGTGTGTGTGTGTGTGTGTTGCATGTTTTACATTTTTTCCATATTTTCTAATTGGTCTAAGTAGGAAGATAGGTCTTAAATTTACATATTTATTATTCCTAGTAGATACATACTCATCAATTTATATTCACTTAATAAAATTTTATTTAAGTCTTTTAGCTTCCTAGAATCCTTCTGGGATATTACTAGTATTTCCCATCTTGGTTATTAGTATACCTTAATCATCTATTCAGAGCATTTTCTAAGATGAGAATGGAGAAGCAAAATAGGAGTCCTAATACTCTTCTGTCTGGATTACCTATGTAGTGACTAGCTCTTTCTTTATTTTCTTCTGTCTCTGAGCATAGAATAATACCTAAAAAAAAAAAAAAAAGGTTTTCTTCATGTTTTACTCCTACAATTTTTTTTCTTACATTATCTGTCACTCTACTCTCTTGTTTTCACCCTGCTACCATTGTCTGTTTTCCATTTATTTTCTGTTGTCTCCTGTTCTGGAACATTTTCGTCTCTGGTTTGCTTCTTTACCAAGTTGAAAGTTCTTATGGAGGCCCTGGTTCAGTTTCTGAAACAATTATGCCAAATGAAAGAATTTTTTTTTAAAAAAAGTTTTTTAAAATAACAATTATAAAACAGAGATCAATGAAGATCTGTGAAAACACTATAAAGAATGTTTAAATTTTTATATTTCAATTATTATATGGTCATAATGAAAATTTTGTTTCTCACAATCAGCAAACAGTTATTGAGGCTGACTCAAATAGTGTGAATATCATTTGGAAGTCAAGGAACAAAGTTAAAGTCCCTAACATTGAGAAAACCATATCTTGTGTGGAACTGGGGCTGGAGCTCGGTGGTAGAACACTTGCTTAGCATGCATGAGAGCTGTAAAAAAAAGTAAATAAACAAATGAATGAATAAAAAGGAAAAGAAAGAAACCCATCATGTAATGTCAGCCACAGACATGTCCACAAATTTCTCTGAAGTTCTTACGTAGGTATTGAGTATATAAAACTGTCATGGGAATGAAGAAGATGCAGAGGCTAATTGGACCTCAGAAGAGGGTAAGGCTGTATAAAGACAGAAATATTGGAAGTTTCAAAGGAAAAATGCAGAGGAAATTTCCGGAGTCAAGGTGACATCACAGAACATGTTTAGAAAATTGTCAATATAAATGTGTGTGTGTGTGTGTGTAGTGGGTTGATGGTGGCCTGTATGTATTTTTCTTGGAGTATTAGATATTAGATAACTGAGACCTATGGGTGAAATATTAGGACAGATCATACCACTGAATGCTGAAAGTGTCTGGGAAAACTGACAAATTTTAAGGTAAAACATCATAAAGCATTTTTTATAAGTATAAATTTTCTATGATGTGATAAGTTGAAAATTACTCTTAAAATCCTGTAATGTTCTTTTTTAAAATGTATTGTGCAAGCCTAACGATGATGAATGTTACCTTTCACAGCTACTTCAGACAGTTTAATGATATGATTAGTATCTTCTAAATGTTTCCATCACTTTCACTTCACCTACCAGAACTTTCTTTATTGTGTGTTAGAATTGTTCTCAGGGCAGTTCTCAACTTTTGCTCACTCTTCAGAGATAAAATTGTCAGCAAAGAAACACCTGCACTTATCAGATTTTCTATTTTAAGAGGGATGAGAATTCTAGCGCTTATCTAGATTAAGGTGCTTATACATAGGATAAGGGGACTAGTATACAGGGCTTTTCAAGCAATATGATACCATTGTTATAGGTTTTGCATGGATTTGATAATAATATCCAATAAAATATTATATTGACTAAATGGTATCAGTTTTATTCATGCTCTAACATGGTTATTCAATGTGGGAGAAAGCAAAAAAAAGTAATTAAATGCTCAAAACCTGCAACCAATTTTGTCCAGGTCACAGCCAGATCCCAGATGGATATACCATGTGAAGGAAATACAAATTATAATTCGCAAAACTTCCCAAGAGTAATTTATGGGGTTTATTAAAGCCTGAAAGAGTTTTCTCATTCCCTCAATACTTATACATGAATTAGTTCTCAGATTGTTTAAGGGAAAACAATCTGTTTTTTTGCATTTATTTATTCAAGAATTCTTCAAGTATTTAGTGTGATAAACTCTACTGAAGGCACTGTTTCAATCCAGTGTTTCTGTTGTCAATAGCAAGTCATTTGACAGATATAACTAATATGTCTTCCTTACTTGACCCTAACACTCATCATATACTACTTATGTGGATTTAATACCAACACACAACTTTTATTTTTTACTTATTTATTTGTACCATGGATTGAACTTGGGAGCGCTTAACTCCTAAGCCACATTCTTGGCCCTTATAAATATTTTATTTAGAGACAGAGTTTCACTAGGTTGCTTAGGGTCTCGATAAACTGCTGAGGTTGGCTTTGAACATGCGATCCTCCTGCATCAGCTTCCCAGGCCGCTGGAATTATAGTTGTGTGCCACTGTGCCAAGCAAAACTTTTATTTTTTTGACTGATCATTTTAAAACAATCAGAATGAGATTTATCTTGAGATTTATCTTTGAGATTTATCTTGAATAATGTTCCTTTAGAAATATTTTTTTACAATCCCAGTTGACTATGATCATTCCTTCTGCTAACTTATATGGCTATATAGCTGCCTCTGTATTTCAAAATTTTAGACATTTTCCTCCTATTGTATAATTGGTGTTTGTGTTTAGGAGTTTATACTGTGCATTTCTGTAAGATTAGATGCTCAGTGAAATGTAGCACATACATGGTTTTAATACATACTCCCAAACATCCTTGCATGTTGAATCTATTGTGTGGAACTCAAACCCCAGAAATTCCTAAAGAAATTTCAGTTAATTTAATTATATTTCAAATTAAAGTTCAGCATATGCATTATGACATTCATTACTATATCCCTGCACATATTAGTTCTACAGTTTTTAACTTGAGACCAATTAAACTTAAGATGCAAAACAGAATATTTCAATATAAATAAAGTTTATTTTAATAAAGAAATAACTTTATTTAATATTTTGAATATTTTATAATACTTATAAAATTATAAGTAATGTTTTATATATTAATATATTAATATATTTTGAAGTATTTCACAAGTCACATAAGGTCATCAACTGTAAATGCCTCTTAACTTTAAATCTTATTTCATATTATTAACTGTATAAAATTACTTTTTTATTGTTCATTAAATTCTGACAGCCTTTAATTTTTCTGTGTCATCCTTCAAATTTTCCTAATTTTTTTCTACTGTCTTTTTATCACCAACAATAAAACCAATATAATAACTTGAAAAACAAAATCAAGGACAGCAGCTTATTAAGAGGAGGGACAAAGCATTGCCACATGATGCTAACCCACCTACTCTTGATTTAGAAAACTTAGAAGTTAAAGAAAATCATTCATGTTCCTTAATCCCATTTATTGTCTTGTGAGTTTATTAGTTCCAAAGTGACTAGATTACTTTGAACTATTTTAAACTGTAGGACATTTTAAAGAATTATAATTATGGATATCTTCACTGTAATCTCAAAAATAATATGACTTAAAATTTTGAAGATACTGTGTGGGAATAAAATTTTCAATTTAACCTCTGTGATTTATAAAACTACTTTAAATAACTATCTTCCTTTCTTGTCCAATTTCATCTTTTTATACCACATTACATATGAAGTTATAATCTCAGACAAAACAAAGTTATAATCCCAAAGTTTTAATCCCAGACAAACTTACTTATATTGCATATGACAGCTTTCAGGTTTCATTGACCTTCATGGAAAAAGTAAATTGAGCCTTAATGTTGTCATTAGATTGTTAAGTTATAATTAGCAGTCTTGTCACAAGACTCTTATCCTCTGTGTCAAACCCAAAAACTTGAGCCTTAAGAAAGGAAAATAAGTTCCAAAATATGCAGTCTCATACCCATTCAATTACTTTGAAATAGTATTTCAATAGGAAATTGTTCTGTGACATAATCATTTTGCTAACTTCATTTTTGTCCCTTGAAAATCTTTTAAAAACAAGCTTTAGAATATACTCAGTAGTCTTAGTGAATATGCTCTATGAGAAAAGGCACTCTTCCCCAAGAGTTAATTAAAAATAGTTTTGTCTACTTATTCAAGGTCCTATCTCTGATATAAATTGATCAGGAAATTATTTTTCAACCAATGTTTAGATTATTTATTAGGTTTTATTTAATATCAGTTCTAATTTAGGTTTAAAAAATTGATAAACATACAGTTCATTATTTATTCCTGGTTTCATTTTCACAAATATCTCTTTATTATAAGAAAGAAAATGTTAAATTACAAATGTGGCTATATCTTGCCAATTGAGGTAAAATGTAAATGGCAGAATAGTTTTTGAATATTACCTGAAAAAAATTATTATAACAAAATGAAACACACACACACACACATACACACACACACACACACACACACACAGAAAGCTGCAATAAGTCTAGTCAATAAGGCATCTCCAAAAACCTACAAAATGAATAAGTGGCCTTATACCACCAGTATCATTAGCTGCATGTGAGATTAAATTAAAGATAAAAGAAAAAGAAAGCTTTATAAGGCATAGAATCTAGAAGTAATAGTAAGAACTTATCACAAAGGAAATATGACAGCTATCTCCTGCAGAAAGTGACAAGAAAAATTTCAGATATTTCAATTTGGTATTGAATGCAAAATATTGGAGGAAGATTAAGGATGCTGAGATGGCTCCAAATGTAAGGATCGCAGACACATCCATAAACTATATGTCTTGGAGAGTATCTGCGAATGTTCCCAAACACAACACCAAAGAATCCAAATAGAACAGAACAGAAACTCTAGAATAAAGGAGAGAGAATTTTAGATACCAGAGGAGAGAGAGAGAGAGGAGAAGCAGATAACAGAAAGTCCTGCAATGTCACTAGAAAGAGGAGACATATTTTTAAAAAGTAACTTATAATAATAAAAAAAACACAGTAGTAAAGCTATGAAAGTAAGTATATAACAGCAGTTCTACTCCCTCTGAAGAAATATTCTAACATTTGCAGTAAAGAGAAATCAATTAAATATTAGCTACAGAAAAGGGTTGCTTTCAAATTGAATTTTAAAAGTGTTAAAAAAAACTATAATCAAAAAAAAAACCCTGTTACTATTTACAAGGTTATTAGTGAGCTTTTTCTACTATTTGTTTCTCTTCCCTATCCCTTCATTTTGTGAGAATTGTCTTATAAATATCTGCCTATATAAATTGTCAGAATGCATAATAAATGTAAACTATTTTGTCATTCTAAAATCCTTAGCCTTGTGTTATTTGTACAGAGAAATATATTCAATGCCCAAGAGCAGTCTTGATGCTGAAAATTCTCAAACATGTCATGGCTATTTGAAAATGTCTTGATAATAGGCTAATGAGAAAAATATTCACTGATTTATTGTTTATTGATATGTAGCACTTTTCCTTTTGATAGTCTGTCTGGGTCAATATAAACTCCTGTTTTCATGATAATTTTCCTGGGTATTTCCAGTACATTTGCCTTTTTGGCTTCTGGCACAACTTGTGACTAGGTTTTTTTTCTTCATATATGAAGAGGCTGTGTTTTCTCTCCATATTTCAATAATTTTATCAAGTCTGTCTTTTTTATTATCTGAGCCAATTTCCCTTTAAAATATGCCCTTAGATTTTTTTGGGGGGAATATTTTCTGCTCATTGTTCAATGTTTCTTCTCTACACCTTCCTTCAAGAAATTCCAAGTTTATTCATGTTGATCTTCTTTGCTTTATTCCTATTGTTTTAATCTTTTTCTTCATTATTTTATTCTTAGCTTTATTTTTCCGTTTCATTACATTGCCTTGTTAAAGGTTTGATGCTTCTGTTTGTTCTTTGCTTTCTTTCCACTTTTTATAGATTCTCTTTTTCTCCAAGCCCTGTCAACTCTTTTTGATTCTCCTTCAGCCTCACTATGCCATTTTTGTATAACCCTATTTCTGTTTTTGAATTGTCATTCTTTGAGATTTTGTTACTTACATATTGTTTTAGCTAGTTTATAAATAATTGGCTACATCATGTGACTATTCATTTATACTATTGTGACTACAATTTAAATTTAATTTTTAATTGTCAATTGACCTTTATTTGTATGCAGTGCTGAGAATCAAACCCAGTGCCTCACACATGCTAGTCAAGCGCTATACCACTGAGTTGAAACTCAAGCCAATACATTTTTGATAATTTTGTTGGAAGCAATAATAAACAAATACTGTGTGTAAAGCTAGAGATCCAAGTATCAGAGTGCAGTTCTCTAAACTCAAAATTATCAGTACTATGACATTACTGAAATCTATGAAATGAAAAAATTTAACTCTTTGGTCTTCACTAGTGAGTTTTAGACTGCCTTCATACCTAAAATAAACATAACTTGCATGAGAAAGCTTATTAATATAGATTCAAACTGAAATTGATCAATTACACTTGTGGCAATTTAATTTATTAAACAGAACACTCAAATGTCTACTATTTGAAAAGAGGATTTTTAAAATTGCACATGATAATTTCGTTTTATTAATTTGTAGTTAATGATAGGAGAAAATAAAGATTATTTTTTTTTCTTTTTGGTCATTGCCATTTCTAATATTTTCTTATTGCTGCATTGATTTTCTGCTTTCAATTGTATTGGTAAAACTTGCAATATCTAGAATTTTTAACTAGGGTACCAGATTGCTTTTTACTTTCAATACATATTTTTTGCTTCTTGTGCATAATTTTAGATTATATTTAAATAATTACTTTAGAAATGTAATCTTAATACTTACCTAATTGTACCCTTCTAGGAAACAGAAAGCAAATTGATATTTTAGTGTCTGATAATTTTAAGGTGCTCCTACCTTAAAATCAGTTATCAAAATTAAGATATCCCATTTAATTCCAGAGTATGTAGCTTACAAATAGAAAACATTCTCTGACCATGAAAAAGTTTGGGAAAATATGACAAAGAAAAATGCATTAATGTTGGAAGATACTAATGTCAAGAGACCGTTAACTCAGGTTGCCAATACCATCATCACATAAGGTCTTTGGCTTATGTGGTCTACAACCAAAGAAGTACTTGTTCTAATTTCTGATAATAAACTTAATTCTGCTTTCTTTTAATTTACACTTCATTTCCCGGTACATTGTAACACTTTTGGTAGCTATACTGTGATTGTGATTCAGAAGGGTAATTAAGTTTATAAGGTAAACTTATTACCCTATAATCACCCTATTCTCACTCAGTATACTATGGAATCAAAAGATAAGACATTGATTCATAAACATAACAGGATCACCTTAACATTTCCTTTCTTCTAAATAGAGTCAGTAAAATTAAATGAAACAAGTAGCAGTGGACATTTTTATCAAATAAGTCTAGAATATAATATCTTTATTCTTAGTACTCTGGGACTCTGAAACTCAGTTTTTGTATGAGATAATCCGTAATAGAAAATCAGTTTATAAAATATTTTTCTTTTATAAGGGAGACTAGAGAGCTATATGAAAAGCACTAAATCAACTATAACATAATAATAGTAAGTTTCATGAAACATAAAGTCACATTATTAATGTAAAAGAATATTTTTCAGTAAGTGTAGACTTTACAATAAGCAAAAAGGAAGAGTGATACATTTATATAACCGAGCAAGTAGTAGCAAATTATCCGGAGATTCTTTCTTCCTAATTTTAATCCCAGTCTCAGTCTCACCAGCACAGGTTGAAAAGTTTAACCCATCTCTATTTGAATATTGGACTGATAAAGAACTGTTTAGTCAGCTTTTGCAGCAAACAAGAGACCTAACAAATCAATTGTCTTTTCTAATTTAAATTATAATTTTCCTTATGCTTGCCACCTTCTAGTGGATAGAGAGATACATACTACATATTGTATACATATAGATTAATATAATACATGTTGTATACAAAATATTGAAGATAAAACAGATGTACAATTTTTTTTAAATTATGTCCTAGATGTGTTGGATGTTAGGAGATTCTTAATTCTATTTACATCCTCTGTTTTAGGAGGCAATCACCCTACTCAAATGCAGTGTATAGGTTCTGACCCACTTTGATGAACTAGTTGTAACATATATGTGGCAAGAGTGAAGTCTTCCAAGTCGTGGCCAAGCTCTTGAGGTCTCCTTCATTCTCCCAGAGGCACTGAAGCTCCAGCTCAACACCAGCAAGTGCTACTTAGGCTGACAAGTGCTGCTGGGTGGAAATTGCAGGGGAAACATGCAAGTAGCTCACTTGCTGCCACTGGTAAAAGGACAGAGAGATGCAGACTTTTTGTGTTACCATGCCAGTATCATGTGTTGTAGGATAGGGAATCTTTGCCCAGAATCCACTTATGCTGTTGCAGTTTAAACCAGGCTCATCACAGACTGTACTGTGGGTGGGACATTGCTGCTGCCTCTACAGATCTGATCTGCATCCAATGGGTGGAGTTGGGAGACAATTTCCCTGACTAGGTTTCTGGCTGCTTGCCTTTTTCACTAGAGGGAGCAAGGTTTTGTGTGTACGTGTACGTGTACAGGCTAATTAGCTAGCTACTGGTTCAAGTTTGCTGGTTTCTCCAGTGCCCAGTTGAATATATATGACAAATTAAAGGAAAACTCACACAGTTGACCACACTGTAATTCCTCCCATGCTGATGTTTCTAAATCATCAACCTTCTTCTTTTTAGCTTAAAGTTCTTTTATATTTGTTTAATTATTCGAAGAATATATAAGAGAATATGTAAGAGATATGTAAGAGAGCAGAAATGAATATGTAAGAGAGAAGGAAAGTTTGAGTCTATGCCATCTTGTCCCTGAATTGGAAGAACTGACAGTTCTCAACGGAGCAATCAAACTTAACTGTTTAAGGCATTGATCCTTAAAGCATATCTTTTATAAAACATAAAGTGAGATTATTCCTTTGTCCCAGTCATCTCCTGGGTCCTATTTCACCCATATTAAAAACCCTTGGCCCATAAATCTTTGATGATACAGCTCTAACTTGCCTCCCCCTCTTCACTCTTTCTACTTCAGTGGTAGTCACCTAACCCACTTCTACACCCTGAGCTTTGTACTCCCACCAGGCACCGTGTGATGGCAGCCTCACCTCATTCAAGTCTGCTTACAGGTCACCTTCTCAACAGGTCTTCTTTAGCCACTCTCCATAAAATAACATTTGTTATCTTTTACTGAAGAGGGCCCTCTGAAATTTCCTGAGCTCTGCAATGTTATCTCTGGTTAAAAGAAAAAGAAGTCTTTTAAAACTGAAGATAAAATCTATATGGGCCTTAATCCTCTTTTACAACAAGAATTGCTTGAACAATTAAATCAATAATACAGTTTATTTGTTGATGTACAAATTTATGATTGTTAAAACATAAATTCTTCTCTTTTAACATGTGTGTATTGGGAAAAGAAACATAGTAATTAAAATTATGAAATGAAGCACAATAAAACACAGTGAATGCTGACAATCCTGGTGGTGTTTCTTCAGCTATGCAGAGGTTATTTGTGGACCGCAGAGCTGTTTTAATATAGAGGATACTCTTATCTCTGCCACAGCTTACCCTTGCTCATTCCTTCATACAAAACCAGTCCCAATTTCCTGTAGCTTATTTATGAACCCTTTTATAAAGAATAGATAAATACTTGAGAATGAAATTACAGGTTAGAAAATTTATCATGCATTATTGTAAGATGTAATTTTAAAGTATCTCTAAACATATTTATTATAAAATTTATCAGACTTTATTATAAAATGATATAAAAATCTTTGAATATTTTTTAGCTATAAAATTTATACACCTTATTATAAAATGGTATCAAAACATCTATCCTCCTCCAATTTCCTCACCACACTCCTGGTTAATTCCTTAGCACATATTTCTTAGTCTACCGCAGTGGCCTCTACAAAGACTGTGCCACTGTTTTCTCTCAGTACTGTTTATAATATTAAATACAATGAATTTAAATAAAGGTTTAATGCATAATTAAACTTCCAAAATACTTTGACATATTTTGTCCTCTTATTCTATAGAAATTCAGCTTATTTTTCACAAATATATCGAATTTTTTGCCTCTATTCTGTTACATTATTTTCCCTGTAATATCAAATTTCCTTTACTATAATATTTGTAACATCTTTGTTGTCATATCCATTATTGATCTTCCATTCATATTTTACATAGCATTATACTATCTTGTGGTTTTAGTGAGAATTTTACTATGAATATTTTAATTATAGTTAAACACTTCATTCCTAGTCAATAAAATCTTTGATCAAAGGTATTATTGAATTATTTATCTCTACCATTCCCTCAGAATCTAATATGTCGTCTCCAACAGAAACTATATTTGAGAAACTTAATCATCATATTCTATTGAAATCTACACTTGCTTATTTTTTTAAACACTTAACATTTAAAACGTTTTTAAATGTTTAATTTTGTTTTAAATTACATAGTAAAAAAATTCCAAATAATGTGAAATTAGACAGAGGATTTTTTAAAAAGCATATCTTCTTGATTTTACTTTAGCTTAATACATACAAACATAAATAGGCATCTATATACAACATACACATAGGCACACACATGCATATATACCATATGTGCGCATATTCATATACACACACACATATATAAACACATATACCTTTTATGTGAATTCTAGCTATGTAAGAAAAAATAAAATTCTAGTATAAAATGTTTCTCCATGCCATATTGATATGATTTGTAGAAAATTATGTTTTTTGTCTTCTGTGTTTTTACACAAATCGAAATAACATTTGAATAAGCATTTGGCATAGAAAATCCTGCCAACTTATTAACTCATTTTTTAAAAATTTTTACTTTTTTTTATTAGTGCATTACAGTTTTACATAATATTTGGATTCATTCTGACAGAATCATATATGCATTGAATTTAATTTACTCCCCCGTTTTCCCATTTCTCTCCCCTCTCCCCATCCCTATTCCCCTTCCTGTATTCTATTGGTCTACTTTTAAATCATTTATTTATTTATTTTTAATTGATACTTTATAGATATACATAAAGGTGAAATTCACTGTGGCAGATTTATACACACACATGCATTGATAGTATAATTTGTCAAATTCATTCCGCATTTTGTCCTATTTTTCTCCTCCTTTGCACTCAGTTTCCTTCTACTACACTGATTTTTTTTCTCTATAATCATGGTATACAACATCCCCTCCCTTTTTGCCATTATTTTGATCTAGCTTCCAGGTATCAGAGAAAACATTTGAGTCTAGAGGTTTTGAACCTCTGCAATTTGTTTTAAAATTTAAAAAGAAAATTGTTGAGATATGGTCAAATATAAATAGAAGAAAAAATAATAGTCTAAAATTTCATATGACCACCTGTTTAGAAAAATTATGACATTATCCACCTTCATTTCATAGTATGTATTTGTCAGTTGGGGTAAAAGTACATACTAAAAAGCATACCTAATTAAGGTTCATCTAAATTTGAATTATAACTATTAAAAATAGCTCATATATCTTCATTTTCTCCTTAATTTACTTTAAGGCATAGAATTATCGTTTATGGGCTGTAGTTAGAAGAAAGTAAATTGTTTTTTTTAATAACTCTTAATAGGAATTCTCCTGTTAACTTTTCATAGGAGTTCCTTGAAGAGTTAATAACCATTATCAGACCTACACTTAAATCCATGAGAATTTTTAAATCCATGAATATTTTAGAATAGACTTTGTTATAAATTTATCATATTTTATTATAAAATGACATAGCAATGAGTATGGCTAGAGATTGAGTATATGTAAATGTTTTTGTTATAGCCGGCCTATTGTTCTCTGAAATGAGGAATATAGCACATTTACTAATTGTCTTCTGGTTTATTCCAGAACTGAATGATTTCTTTGTTAAGTCTCTTTCTCTCATCATAAGCCTCTGTTAACTATATATGCACATTAGAAAAACGTACATAAAACAAAGTACATTTTTAAAATTGATGTTTGTTAAGAAATTTCAAGTAAAATCTTCCCAGAGTTAGAAAAGAATTTGAATCCTGTGGTTTTTATTCCTTAACATAATGTTATGGTTTGGATGAGGTATCCCCCAAAAGTTCCTGTGTTGATGTGGAAATATTCAGAGGTGAAATGATTGAATGATTGGGAGCTCTAAACTAATTGGTCTTTCCTACTTTGAATGCACTAATAGGGTGCTAACTGTAGGCAGATGGGGCATGGCTGATGTTTGACTGAGGGCATAATCTGGAAAGGTTTATATTCCCCGTGGCCCCTTCCCCTGCTTCCTGTATGCCATGAACATGAATGGAGCAGCACTTCTGTACCATTTCCTTATCATGTCTGTCTCACCATGGCCCCAGAGCCATGGAATCAGTCCATGGTGGACTGAACTTTTGTGAGCTAAAATAAACTTTTCCTCCTCTAAGTTGTTCTTATCAGGTAATTTGGTCACAGCCATGAAAAAGCTGACTAATATATATATATATATATATATATATATATATATATATATATATATATATATATATCTGGATGCCCATAAACCAAAATTTTCTAATCTTTTGAAGCAAACTAATACTACCAACTCTGAAAAACATATGGAATGACCAATAAATACTGGATTATATAAAGTAAAATAGATTTTTGTAATAATGGAAAGTAGAGTTTTTAACATGAAAATAAAATTTATGAATGTCTAATGATGCATTCTATTCTCCAAATGCATTTAGCCAGAGAAACATTCACCTTTTATTGCTTTCTATGCACCCAATCATGATTCTATTGAACAAATATTTTCTGAAAAACTAGTTGCAGAAATGCTACCCTAGAAAAGTAATATTCCTTAAGTTAGTGAAGTTTATTGGTTTTGCTTTGTTTTATTATTCATTTTGGAAACCATAAGAAAACCTTAAAGATATTTTTTTCAGCAAGTAAATGTCTGTTAATGGTTAATCCTTTCTTCTTGCTTGCATGTCAAAATTGTATATATGATATCTAACTTATTAAACTATGATTTACATTGCATTTAAATAGTAAACTTTTTATAAAACTTTGATTTCAAATTCACATTTTTTTCTCTTAATTCTGAAGAGGGCTCCCTATCCTAATATTTATGTGCTTCTTGACCCTGTATTAAAGAGTTCAAAATAATCAAAACATTTCTGTGCTCTTATTCGTTCCACCAAGTTCTCAAATTTAAGGAGCCCTCAACCATCTCCTGTGGCTCTGGCAGAATGAGAGGAAGAATTGTCTTTGTGAAATAGCCTGGAAACTGCTCTATAAGGAAAGCCTGCTCTCCAGGAGAAAACACATCACTTAGTTTTGTCTCAACAGAAGGTATGAAATTCCTCTGACTCAGATCCTCTCTGGCCTTCCTGTTTCACCAAACCAGGGTGGAAATCACAGTCAGGAGGAGTGAGGAGTTTCAGTCAATTGATTAGAGCTCTGTAGCCCAGGAAGAGAAGAGAAGAAACTCAGGGGTGGGAGGATTCCTTCATCGAGAAACACCTGTGAAGTTCACAGCACAAGGCACAGGCCAATGAAAACTCTGAGTTCATTTATTTATTTTTATCATTGTTGGGCACCAACCCCAGAGCTTCACATGCTCGGTAAGCTCTCAACTCTTACGCTACACTGACAGCCCAGAAAAAGACTGAGCACAGTCAGAGGATGACAGATCTTTCCTCTCCCATATAACACCACATCAAGAGGACTCCCATGTGTTAATAGTAGATGAAGCCTGACAGAACTACAAAACACAGATGTCCCCTGAGTAGATGTATTTTCTGAAGCCCCAGATCAGCAGAGACAAATGTAAGGACAACAATGTGAGGCTTCTAATGTTTATAGATATAAGAAACATCAAAGAGAGCTCAGCTGCTACCCAAATTAACACAAATCTTTACACTAAAGGCATATTTTCCTCAACCTGATACAACAGGTCTAGCTCTCAATTAAAAAAAATTGCAATGGATAATAAAGGCAAGATAAAACAAAGAGACAAAGAAAGCCTGAGAACTGGACATAGAAATGACATAGATACTGCAATCATCAGACAGGGGTTTAAATAGCTATCACTACTACTCTCAGTATAGTAATGGAAAAATGACAATTGTATGTAAGCAGAGGGATGAGAACTCTTAGGAAATAATCAAAAGGAAGTGGTATAAATTACAATCATTATAGCAGAAATGAAGAATGTCTTTGATGGAACATCAATAAGCACAAAATTGCTGAGGAAAGAATCACTGAGCTTGGAAGTTAGGTCAATAGACTCTTTTCAAGCTGAAATGAAAAAAAGTAAAGGAATGAAGACCAAGCAACACAACCATGAAATGTAAAATACAAAGAAATGTGAAGCATACACATAATTGGAATACCACAAGAGAATGAAGAAGGCAGCAGAAAATGTGATAGAAGTAATATTGACCAAAAACTTTCCAAATTAGTGATACACACCCAACTTCTGATCTAGAAAGCCCAGAGAACAGGAAAAAAAATGCACCTGCACATATGTGTATGTGGTGTGCGCACACACCACACACACAAACACACTCTCCTAGGCACAGTCTAAATTCTAGAAATAAAAAAAAAATAGAAGATTTTGAAAGAGGCAGAGGAAAACACCTAGTCTGCAAAGGAAGAAGTGAACTCACAAGATTAGAAACTGCACAAAGAAGAGGGATCTAAGTTAAGTATTTGAAGTGGTGAAAGAAAAATGATATGAAATAGATATAACCTGGAATCCCATATCTGGCAAAACTCTCTTTCAAAAGTGATAAGAGAATTCCCCAGAAAAAATCAAAACTAAGCAAATTCATATCTAGCAAACCAGATAAAGGGATCAAGTCTTTAAAGAAGCATGTCAATATTACACATATATGCTCCTAACATGTCAATATTAGTGGTTAAAAACTTAAAATAGAAAAAGATAAAACAACTATTATAGGTGGAAATATTAATATCCCTCTGTCTATTACATAGACCTAAGGTCAGAAAATCAGCAAAGATAAAGACAATCTATATAGCATCGTAAATTTACCTGGTTTATTTAACACTAGAACAATGCTAGCTTCATATATCGAATCAGGAAGTGTCCTCTGTTCTTTTTTTCTGAAAGAGAATATTGAGAATTGATAGCATTTCTTTTTTTGATGTTTGTTATAATTCATTATTAAAACCATCTAGGCTTGGTGATGTCTGTTTTGGGAAGGTTTCTAATTGTTGATTTAACTTCTACAATGAATAATGAAGATCATCTGTTTTTCCTTTTGGTGCTGGTATTTGTTCAAGAAATTAATTTATTTCATCCATATTACTATCTTTGTGGATATATATTTGCTCATATTATTCCTTTATTATCTTTGAATTTCCACAAGATTAGTAGAAATGATGTCCCTGCCATTTTTTTATATTAGTAGTTTATATCTTCCTTTTTCTTAGTTTAACTTAGTTCCAATTTTCCTACCATCTTTGTATTTTTTGATAGATTTGGGTTTGCTATTATCCCTATATATTTTATGTATTCATCATTATTGATTTCTGCTATTTTATTATCTATTTTCTTCTTCCTTTGTTAGGTTTAATTGCTCTTGTTTTATCTAATTTCCAAAAGTACAATATTATGTTTTTGTGCTTCCTCTTTTTCTGAGAGAGGATTGGAAGTGAATGATATACCATAAGTTCACTGGGCAGAGACTCTGCCAGTGAAACATGCCCACAGTGTCAGCACCCCTCCCCTACAAACTAACCCTGTTTTGCTTTATTAATAATTTAATACATAGAATACAAGAGGCAAAAACTCCAAACCAAAACTAGGCTCCAAGGAGAAACAGCTAGAGGGGGACAACAGGTCCCACTCAGGGACAACTATTTCTACATAAAATCAGAGTAAGATTCCAAAATGATGGCTTAGAAAAACTCAAGCTTATGGCAACTCTATAAGTGTGATTAAATCAGAAGTTTTACAGTGGAAAACTGAGAGGCATTGGTTGTTTAAATTAACACTTGGATTACATTGAACGTTTGTGTTGAAGCAAAGAGAAGCTACAGAGAAAAACATGGGATTAAATGGAGAGGTAGACCAAATGGACTAGCTTCAGCCTTTTGACTCAGACTCTAAAAACCAGGAGGGCTTGCAATGAGATCATCCAGGCACAGAAAGAAAACAATTGCCAAAGTTGCTCTATCCAGCAAAGCCATCATTCAGAATTGAAGAAAAAATAAAGACTTTCTACAATAAAAACAAAGTGTAAAACATCTGTATAAATTCATGTATTTAGTGCTATAAATTCCAATTTAAGTACTATTGTCACTGCATCTCATGAATTTAAATAAATTGTTTTATTGCCATTTAGCCCAAATGTTTTGTCTTCAGACTTCTTTGATCTACAGGCTATTTAGAATTGAATATAAAAATTTTCAACCCTTGGGGATTATTTAGCTACCAAAATATGATCTGCCTAGTGAAGATTACATGTGAATTTCAAAAAATATTTAGTTTCTATTGTTGTGTAAAGTGCTTTATAATGACAATTAGATTAAGCTAACTTCCCATTTCAGCTCAGGTATATAAATAATTCAGTTTGATTCAATTTACTTTCGCCATGTAGAACACATCCTGAATCTTAACAAACTTAAAGAATAAAAAACTAACAAAATATGCTCTCAGATAACAAAAAAATTTAAGTAACAGAAACCTAGGAAATCTTAGTACTATAAATATCTAACCATCTGTATGCTAGTTTGGCAATTTCAT
Organism: Urocitellus parryii; assembly: GCF_045843805.1. Taxonomy (NCBI): domain Eukaryota; kingdom Metazoa; phylum Chordata; class Mammalia; order Rodentia; family Sciuridae; genus Urocitellus; species Urocitellus parryii. The sequence goes on along the minus strand of NC_135531.1, from coordinate 238,519,984 downwards.
TGTTCAATCTTTTTCTGTCCAAATCCAGTAGCTCCAGTTTGAAATGACCTCCTTAAAAAGAGAACAAAGCTCTTTTTTTTTTTTTTAACTCTTGGCACTCCTCCAAAATAGTGTTTGAAAATTACTTAACACTGAATTTTAAAATCTCTTATTTATTTATCTTTATTTCTTTAAAGTTATGAGTCTATTTTCTACATTTAAGAAAAATATTTTTTAAAATAAGACTTATGCAATGTATGCTCTATTTTTCTTCATCACTCATGATAATTTGGAAGTTTTAGAGTTAAGTAATTTAAACCAATCTCCTGCTGGTTTTGACCATTTCTCTAAATAAGGTAACTTAAAAATTAACTGAAGTGGTGTGTGAAAATTTGGCTATCATTAAAATCAGTACAAGAAAAATTCAGAGTTCTCTTATGTTACGGTTTAGATATTAGGAGTTCTCTCAAAGCTCATGCATGAGACAATGCAAGAATGTTTAGAAATGAAATGATTGGATTATGAGACTCTTAACCTAATCAGTGCATTAATCTCCTGATAGAAATAACTGGGTTGTTTCCATAGGTAGATGGGGTGTGTTTGGAGGAGGTGGGTACCTGGAGGCCCGCCATTGGAATATATATTTTGTCCCTGAAGTGTGGAGATCTCTCTCTCTCTCTCTCTCTCTCTCTCTCTCTCTCCCCCCCCCCCTTCTTGGTGCCCTGTCCTGAGCTGCTTTCCTCTACCACACCCCTCTGCATGTTGGCCTGTTTCACCTTGGGCCTAGAATTAGGATCTATGGACTGAGACTTCTGAAACTGTGAGCCCCAAATAAACTTTTGCTCCCCTAATATTGTTCTTGCCAGGTCTTTTGATTATAGTGGCAAAAACTGATTGAATCGTCTTGTAAAATTCTATCATTCTACCTGTAGTTGATTAGGGGGAAAGAAGTTCTTAATTCATAATCTCTAGCTATTTCTAAATCCTAATAACAATTTAGCTTCTATAGATATTTTCTTCTGATCTATTTGCAATTTAGTACTACTTTTTCCTGAGAAATAAAGGAAAAGTAACAAATTTCAAAGTTAGGGGGAGGAGCTAATGGAAGAGAAGTATTTTAAGATAGAGGGAGAGGGCCAGGGAGAATTGACAGTTTTGAGCAAGGTCATTCCTTGAATTGAAATTTGCTTTTGAGGCCTCACTATGCAAGTTATACAAGCTGTCTTTCTCTCTTTCTTCAGTTGATTTATAAGTGCTGCTGTGGGCAGTTACAGTTTGTTTACAGCATGGAGTTATCTGACTCTAACATACTGCACTTGGTAATTAGAAGTCATCATGGACAGAGAAAACCACAGCTGGCCTGCTCGGGCCAGCACAAAATCCAGAGAACAGAAGGGGAAATGCAGAAAAGAATTCCTTAGGAATCTTAATAAAGAAATAAATATTTTAACTGGGAGTAAAGACACTAGAATACAACATTACAAGTATTTTTACTCCAGCCCTGGCCTCAACTACTCTGAGAGAATTTTGTAAAATTAGAGAATTTTGTACAGACAATTTTGTAAAATTAGACTTAGAAACTAATTTGATTAATGCTCTAACTTATTTTGCTTTTTTAAAAATTTGATACATCAAAAGGCCTAATTAGTGACATGCTAATTCCACCAGAAAATAGCCCATGCCCCTGCCAGGAACATTCTCACTTGGGTCATCCAAGTTCCTCCTTGAAACCTATGTACCATGTGTTTCTCTTAAACTCACCCCACAGGCAAGTGATCCATACTCATGGACATTCACCTTCTAGATTTCTGGGGTCTACCTCCTGAAGAAGAGTGACCAGGGCAGGGCAGCCCTCAAGTGGTGATGAGGAGTATGAACCCTTAATAACTAATTTTTCTAACACCACACTCCCCACTCCTGCTTCAAAGGATCTTCTTTATTTCTAAGCCAAACTACTTGCCTCAAATTTAGCACCCAATGACCAGGATGGTTCCTTTCCTTAGAAAGCACATACACATACACCCATATATTTTTGTTTTTATATTTAAATATAAATACTACTTTGTATTGTGTTTTAAATGAAGGACCAAGCACTAAGAACTTTCTCTTTTCAGGTAGGGCTATATATCAGTTTACAAAGATTTGTGTTCCTGGGAACACATGTAGCACCAAGCAAGGGAAGTGTTATAGCAGGAGACCAGGATATTTCCCTCCATGTATTAGGGTTTTCTAGAGGAACAGAATCAACAGCAAGTATGATTATAAAAAGGACATTTGTTAGATTGGCCTCCATGACCAGAAGTTGCATAGTCCACCATGGCCATCAGCAGGCTGGGATCAGCAATGGTTCCCTAGGCTTCTTAGACCAAAGGCTTCTGGAAACTCCCTGGAGAATCACTGGTAGAGTCTGCTTTGGAAGAGTGAGGGAGCAGGAGCTTGATATCCTCAAAAGATCGAAGCAGCAACCAATAACCTGTTCAAGAAGAGCTGAGCTTGCAGATGCTACTGCTTTCTTATTCTTCCAACTTATATTCCATCCAAGCTACCAACCTATTGGACAATGTTTCCCATGCTTAGGGAGGTTTTCCACTTCAATTCACTATCCTACATGCCAATCATTCCTAGACAGACCCTCACTGACACACCCAGAAGCCTCTTCATCACCTGCATCTCTTAATCCAATCAAATTGACAATTCAAATTGACCATTCCATTCAAGGACCTCCATCACCCCAATGTCTATAAAAAGTTGGTTATACCTTAAGAAAAGACCTTTCCACCACAAAGGGGAAATTCTAACCTAACCACACAAGGGATCCTCCTTCAGCTATTTGAAGAAAAATTTTCCACTCCACAAATATGCTGGGTCCCACAGCTATGCCTAACAGACAGGCACACCTGAGTGGGCACTGCTCAGCTTCCTCACTAGCACAGTAGAAAGCTTTAGGGATGGGAAAAAGAGTGGCTGTGTATGGAGAGAATAAGAATTTAATGCCTCTATCCTAGCCAAAGAAAGCAAGATTAACTTGGCATGAGGAATTAAAAAAAAAAAAGACCTTGATATTCCACTATTTGGGTTAGAACCTGGGCAAGCATGAAAACTGAGAGGGTGAAGAGTTGGAGTGGGATGCAGAACTAGGAGGGACTTGATGGTTGAGGTCTAGTCCTCTTTGTTTTTGTACTGGAAGTGCTCATCATGGTATCACTGAGAAGATAAATACGTAAGAAGGCTTTTGTCACTGAATAGGGGTCACAGTTGATAGAGGGAAATTGTCTTTAAAGTAACCCTTCTTCTCCTGCCCTACAGTTCAGTGAATGTAGATGCAGGCACTGTAGTTGACTATGCCAGCAGAAAAGTGGTTGATGTTGGAGGTTTTGCAGAATCCATTTAGGTGCCAGGCATTGTCGCCGCCCTTCTAGGCATCATAGGTACGGATGTGGTACTAGTGCCAGTTCCTCAATGGCCTTCTCAGTGTACTTCAGACCATTCTCCTCCTTCATGATTTTGGTACTAAAGTTGGTGTGGCAGCCTGCACCATTTCAGTTCTAAGGAATAGGCTTGTGATCAAAGGTATGCATAACTCCAAAGTCTTCACAAACATGATGCAAGATGAAAAGGGCCAACCAGAGTTGATCTGCCATGTGGATTTCTTCACGAGGTCCTGTCTGGAATTCTCACAGGGCAAGTATAACCTCAGCATTGGTCCTCATAATTGTGGCTTTATCATACAAGCAGGCATGGCAATAAGCCTCCACAATTTCCACACCATAGACTTTGTTGGCTCCCACACCACAGTAATATGAACCTTGGGCATCACGAAAGCTATTGAAGGCCAACTGAAGGGGTGACAATCTGCTCCCATGAGAGTATACTCCTGCTCCATATCAAAACAGGTGTGCTGGTTGCTCACCACGCCCATTATCTGTTCACAAGTATGCTTTAAATTGGTCTCTCCAGGTTTTTATTATGCTTTAAAATTTCAAAAAACACTAGCTTGTTGGGATCCTTAAGGAAGGGGTCCTAAAACATGTCATCAGGGACAAAATCATGTCATTATTGGAGCCTTCAGAATGAAAAGGACTAAAGTCATCAAAATTCAACTTGGGCAACTTTTCTTCATATTTGGGCTCACAGTCCAGGGTGCAGGTCTTGCTGCTAAGTCTTTCTCCAGTACCATCAATCTTAATATACATAGTTTGGATTTTCTCACCCAAGGCAGCGACATATAAATCTGCTTGATACATTTGTTCAGGTGGGAACTGGGTGGCCATGGTGGAAGATGTTCTGAATGGTGGGCAGGTGGCCATTGGTTGTGAGAGCGAGAGATGAGATAACTGTGCAGCTTGGTTGCTCAGCACTTTTCCCATTCTCTTCTTTCTGTAAGCAGACTTTCTAATATTTGTTGTTTTCTATACTGTTGGTATTGAGCATCTCTTAAATATATTATTAATATTTGTCATGTTAACATTTTCTGAAATCTCCATTATTGCTAAATTGAAAGTTTTTATATTTACCAAGGAGAATGTCAGAGTTATTTATAATGTATAACTTATAAAGGAAGTAGAAATTCTTCTCAGAAGAGATTGAAAAACTGACATAGAAAAACCCATGTCATATAAACTACCCAAACTGGATCAATCGACATATAAAACTTAAACAGATCAAATTCAAGCAATGAAATTGAAGATTCCATCAAAAGCCTACCAACCAAGAAAAGCATAGGACCAGATGGACTCTCAGCTGAGTTCTATTAGATCTTAAAAGAAGAACTCAATAGATGCAGAAAAAGCACTTGACAAAATTCAGCATTCATTCATGCTCAAAACACTAGAAAACCTAGGCATAGAAGAAACATAGCTCAACATTGTAAAAGCTATATACACTAAACCTAAGGCCATTCTAAAAGGAGAAAAACTAAGCATTCCCTCTAAAAACAAAAACAAGACAGGGATTCCCTCTTTTATCATTTCTATTTAACATATTCCTCAAAACCCTAGCCAGAGCAATAAGACAAAAGAAATAAATTAAAGGGATATGAATAGGAAAGGAAGAGCTCAAACTATCTCTATTTTCTACTACATGTTTCTATATTTAGAAGATCATGAAACTCTATTAGAAAACACCTAGAACTCATATAGGAATTCAGCAAAGTAGCAGGGTTTTAAATCGATACCAATAAATCAATTGCATTTCTATACATCAAAGATATATCAGCTGAAGAGAAATCAGGAAAACTATCCCATTCAAAATAGCTTCAAAAAATAAAATATTTGAGAATCAACCTAAAAAAAGAGGTTAAGGACCTACATAATGAAAACTACAGAACACTAAAGAAAGAAATGCAAGAAAATGTCAGAAAAATGGAAAGATCTCCTATGTTCCTGGATAGGCATAATCAATATTATCAAAATGGCCATACTACCAAAAGTGCTACACAAATTTAACACACTCTCTCTAAAGATCCCAATTATGTTCTTCACATAAATAGAAAAGGCAATTATTAAATTCATTTGGAAAACAATGAGGACCATAATAGCCAAAGCAATACTTACCTCGAAAAGTCACAGTATCCAACCTTAAATTATACTATGAGCTACAATAACAAGAACAGCATGGTATTAGCACCAAAACAAACATGAAGATCAATGGAAATGAATAGAAGATACAGAGACACACCCATATAAATACAGTTATCTCATTCTAGACAAAGGTGCCATAAACATGCACTGGAAATAGATAGCCTCTTCAACAAATGATGCTGGGAAAACTGAAAATCCATATGTAATAGAATAAAATTGAATCCCTACTTCTTACCCTGCACAAAACTCAACTCTAAGTGGATCAAAGACCTAGGCATTACTGGACCAAATTCCTTAACAAGACTCTTTAAATGCAAGAAGTAAAATCAAGAATCAATATGGGATGACATCAAACTGAAAATCTTCCTCACAGCAAAGGAAACAAGAACATGTACAGAAATACTACAGATTGAGAAAATCTTCCCCACCAATATCTCAGATAAGGTATTAATTTCCAGGATATATAAAGAACTCAAAAAACTTAACATCAGAAAAATAAATAACCCAATCAATAAAAGGCAGATCTAAGCAGGCCTCACAAAAGAAGAAATACAAATATTCAAATAATTTTATGAAAAAAAAAGTTCAACATCACTAGCAATTAGAGAAATGCAATTAAAACTACACTGAGATTCCATCTCACTCCAGCCAGAATGATAGCTAAAAAAGAATACAAGTAACAATGTTGACGAAGATGTGAGAAGAAAGGTACTCTCATATATTGTTGGTGGGACTGCAAATTGGTACAACCACTATGGAAAGCAGTATGAAGATTCTTCAGAAAACTTGGAATGAAACAACCATTTGACCCATTTATACCATTTCTCAGTCTACACACAAAAGACTTAAAAACAACATACTACAGTGATGCAGCCACATCCATGTTTATAGTAGCTCAACTCACAATAGACAAGCTATGGAAACAACCTAGGTGTCCTTCAATGAACGAATGGGTAAAGAAAATGTGGTTTATATGCACAATGGAATATTATTTAGCCATAAAGAAGAATAGAATTATGGTATTTGCCAGTAAATGGATGGAACTGGAGAATATCATGCTAAGTGAGCCAATCCCAAAAAACCCAATGCCAAATGTTCTCTCTGATTTGTGAATGCAAACACAAAACAAGAGAGCATGGGGAAGGGAATAATAGAAATAAATGGGACTGGATGGATAACAGAGAGAGGGAAGGGGAGAGAAATAGGAAGGACAGTAGAATTAGTAGGACATAACTTTCCTAGCTTTGTATTTGTATACATAACCAGGGTAACTCCCCACTATGTATAACCACAAGAGTAACCACAAGAGTAGAAACCTAATATAAAAATTTATAGTTTATGTATGTATAGTCTGCCAAAATATATTCTACTGTCATGTATAACTAAAAAGAAAAAAAAACATAAAACCCCATGTCAAACAAAAAAGAGGGTCCAGAATTCATTGACTCTATAATAGAGTAAGTTTCTTCATAAATTAGCAAGTTAAGGAGTGTCCTCAGGAGGATGGTCCATAGGGGATGAGATGCAAATTATTAGTAATCACAAATTTTCAACAGTTTCATGTACTTCTAGACGTTAATTCTCTACCACTGGATTGGAAATTATCAAGTTCACAGTTTGCACTCCCTGTATAACACATCCTTATACTTTCAACAGAAACAAGGCATCCTAAGACGAAAGATAATTATCTCAACCAAATCAGTGCTACAGACGAAAACAATTTATTTCCATATATTAGGAGTAAATTAGGAGTTTGAATAAGATATTTTATTTGGTTCACAAGTCAAATCACAATTTTTGTTCTATGTCTCATAATGTCATCATAATGTTTTTATACTTGCTTTAGAAGATCAGTTACTCAATTTGTCTTTAAATCACTGTTAATAATGCTACAATATCACAATATGTTGTAGGACTCTCCAGTGTTCTAATTTTCACATTGTTTAAATAACCATCATGGTATGAGGGTTAACTGAGAAATGTGAGAGATTGTTCTGGGTGGATGAAAGATTTTTTGTGTCAAGCAGGGTGTTGGTTATATGAAAGTAACATCAATTTTGCAAAAGTTGATTCATGATACCTTTAAGATTTGAGCATGTCATTATTTGTAAGTTATACTGTAATAAAATAATTTTAATACTGAAGTTGAGATACAGTTAATGAGTAATAGATTGTGTTCTACGTTACCTACTTTTATATCTTTTAACTTGGAAAAGAATTACTTTACAACAGAAGTATACTCAAAACAGGAAAGTAAAACATTATTACAAATAAGTAATAAAAGCAAAGACACACCTGTGATGTAATCATTCAGTTGTTACTAGTAACATAACATTAACATCTATGTCTCATTCTTGATGAAACCAATCCGAAAGCTTCATAATCCTGAAGAAAGTAATAATCCTTGCCTTTAAAAAGTATTTTTCACATTTGCTTGTATTTTAAGTCAAACTGTAGAGTCTCTATTAGAATATATCTCCAAAACCCATCTTCAAATCAATTTTTATTCAAAAAAGAGATGTACAGAAATCATATCTTTAAAAAATCAGTTTGCGCTTCTGTTTTTTTTTTCTCTAACATCCATATTTGAGCATATTTTTATAGGGCATGTATATTTCAGGGATTTACTGCTTTTGATCCTTTTTGTGTATTTAAAGTGTACTCTCTTTTCATATTATTGAAAAGAAAAACTCATATATGTTTTTCTGAAAAAACTTTCATAGTTGACCATTTGAGTGCTTCCTTGATAAGGTTTTTCATATAAGTAGTATAATATTTTCTGTTAGGACATTTTCTACTGAAGATCATCAGTTTTGTTTTAGAATAGTTGTTTAAAATTGCGGTTAAACTAACTACAATAGTTCCTACACACATAAAAATCAGTGCATGATATGATGTCATCTAAATTAACTGCCACATTATCATACAGGTTTTCTTTTCTCTTTTTTTTCTTCTGTACTTCATGTTTTCAATAAATATTGCTTGGAAGTTCACAGCATAAGAACTCTCAAAGTGAACAATGGACAATGGTCTAGCCCTTTTACTCACTTAATTCTCTCTCTCTCTCTCTCTCTCTCTCTATATATATATATATATATATATACATACATACATAGACACACACATATAATGTATTGCATTTAAAATTATGTATATACAAAAGTGTTTATGTGCATAATTGTACATTGTTTAATAACAAAAGATTTAATTTTGTAGTGTGATTATAGTGGAAAAAGGTAACATCTGAATGATCTTAATATGCTCAAGTAAATTTCTATCACATAGTATTTATTATGGATAGAAAATTAATACATGCTATTTGATTATTATCAAATAGTTTCACATTTAAGTTGCTATCACAGGTTTTTAAATTATTCATTCCTTATAAATATTACTTTTTCTATGATGCTTACTTTTTGTTTGTGTTTTAATTTTTCTTATTAAGGTTTCAGAGCTTTGGGGCAGATGAGTGGTTTTCTGGATAAGAAACCTGTCTCTTTTTAAAGAAGATATATTCATCCATAATAGGGTATTGGGTGCCACTTCTTGGACAAAGCCCTAAGATATCTGATGGCTGCATATTTTCTAAAAAGCTTGTAAAATGGGATTCTAATCAAAGAAGAGATCTATGAAAATGGACACTAATATTTGTAGTTTTAGAAGGTGATGCTTTTGGTCATATATATAGTGTGACCTCTCTGAAAATTGCTGTACTTTGAAATACTCTTACAAGGAATAATTTCTCTCTTGTTATTTCAGTGTGTCATTCTTAATTTCATATTTCAAAGATTGATCACTTTGAAAAGACTATGGGAATAATTCAACCCAAAGCCTTTTAAGTGCTAGATATGTTCACTGTGCCTATCTATAGATGACAGCAAAATATTAATTGTCTTCCAGATTTTTACTTTTAACTATGCCATTATATCAGGTAATCACCAGGCTAGCACAGGTTTTAAAATAAATTCACCAAGCTTTGAACGACCATTTTGCATATGGCAAAGCCCTTATTGATTATTGTCCCTTCCCCTGTTTGTGAGAAGTCATGTTCCTCTACTGTCACTGCACTTTTACTACTTAGCTTTATATTGAATGATGGATCCTCCCTGCCTGCTGGAACACACAATTTGTTACTCAGAATCAGAAATCCCACTGAGAAAAATAACAGAATTTAAAGGTCACAAAGTGATGTGGGCTACTGTCTTCTTTTATCACTGAGTAAAGTAGGGAACCATAGGGTTTGGATTTAATCCTAAGTGATTCAAATGACTCACGTGGTGAGGAAGACAGGAGGAGGGCTCACGTCCACTGGTTCACAACTCCCTCCTCCTGTACTTTCACTTTTATCCAAAGCTAACACATACCTTCCACTTGATGCCCCTCATATTTCATTTATAAAACAGATGAACTCAAATAAATCTACCTCATTACCCCATCTTGTTTCACATTTCATTCTTACATTCCCTGAATCCTATAGAATGGAAGAAGTGACTTGGAAGGTTGAGGCAGGAAGATTGAAAATTTGAGGCCAGTCTGGGCAACTTATTAAGACCCTGTCTTAAAATTAAAAAAAAAAAAGCTAGAGATCTAGCTCAGTAGTATAGCATACTTGGGTTTAATCCCCAGTATTAGCACAAGACCCAGCACTAACTTGCTATATGATTTAATGCAGCCATTACTTACTGTGTTTTTTTCTCTATTTCCATTTTTATTTTACTAATAGCTCATTTTTATTAGCAAACATATTTTTTGATGAATGAAAAAGAAATAAGACATGCAATAAACCTAACATCTAGATTGTTATCCTAAACTTCTGGTTAGTCAGCAGAAGCTTAAGAATAAAAAAAAAATGAATGGATGACTTGGTGACAGCTGCATTTTGAAAAGTTCACTTACATTAAAATGAGAAGTTCAGTAAACTAGATAAGGACCCATTGTGGTACTTTACACAGGATATAATGGTAGCTTTATTTTGTTAGTTTATGTTGATGGAGATGATCAGGCAGAACTTTAGGGAGTGAAATAGGAATTATTAAGTATTGGTCAGAGAATCCAGAGAGGTAGAGGTACTAATAATGATGCATAGGTTTACAACTTGCTGATATCTGATGGCTGTGTATTATATGAAAGATGCTTACTGAGATAGGAAAGGATGGATTATTATGGGGCCAAAGTTTTTTATGAGTTAGTTTATGTTGAATTAAAGTTGAGGAGGCTAAACCTTCAAAAGTAATGGCTAAGAAGCAGCTAAAGAGGTAAAAGGGGATAATTCCAAGAAATTATTATATTTTAATCTATTAGGTATGTTTTAATACCATGCCAACTTTTTTGAATTTTTTTTACAAGTAAGTTTGATTTAGAACATTATACTAAATATTTTGCACTTCGCTATGTAGTATAGGGCTTGACAAATTTTTCTGCAAAGAGTTAGATAGCAAATATTTTAGGTTTGTCCAAATAGTCTTTCTCAAAATTACATAATCCTTCCATTGTAGCAACCAAACACAATATGTGAACTAATGGGTGTCCCTGTGTTCCAATAAAAAGTTTTCTGGATACAGGCACCAAGCCAAAATTTATGTATCCCCAAACTAGTGTATAAAGCAGATGCTTCCAAGGTGGCTGGAAATGAACATGCAAAGGAAATCAAAGGCATTAAAAAACTATTTTCCCAAGAAGATGGTTAATATTAATATATGAAAAAAAGAATCCTAGTAATTAAAATTTTGAATTTAATATTCTTTTGAATATGAAATAAATCAAAACTCTATAATTACCCACACTATATAAATTTTCCAGAGGTATATAAATGAAGCAGATGTTTAAAGGCTCAAGTCTACACATATAAATATAAATGGAGTGGTGTATTAGGGTCCTCTAGAGGAAGAGAACCCGAAGGAGGTCTTATTTTTATTACTGTGCCTGATTTGTCAGTTAAGGACAAATGAAAATGAAAATCTCATGTTGGATATCAAGATCCTTTTACTTTTGTCAGGTCCATTCAGGTGTATGTGCTGAGTATGACACCACCTCTGGTCAAACACCTGCAGCAGCGTGGGGCCAGGTGCCCTTTGCCTTGTAAGTCTTCTCCCTCTGGCCCCTGGGGCATTCACCTTAACTGATCACTTGCTTTGTAACAAATGCAACATATTCCTCCTGGTGTGTTTGAGCCATATTGCAAGCTCATTGCTCCCCAGTGTCAACAGTCCATTCTAATTGACAACCTTTCCGGGATTGATGGGTAAGTTGATAACATATACTTCCACATAGATTTTAGATGGTGCTAAAAGAAGAATGACTCTTCTATGTCTTATTTCCCATGAACTCCTTGCCCAATGTGATAAAGCTAGAGAGAACAATGGACATTCATGAAGCATACGTTCTCAGAATGAAGCAGTTCTGGTCTAAAGAGTACAAGGGAGAGAGACAGACAATGTGTTGTCATAAATTTATACTGCAGTGGATGTTGAATAACAAATTAACATAACAGAACACAAAGTTACATTCAAATTTTCTTTCATTCCCCAAATAAAGTGTGTTTTTGACAGATGTGTATCATCATCAACTAAGCACAAGAATCTTTATAGTCAAGCATTCCTAGCGGCAAAATGGACAATGTGGCATCATGAGTATTCAGTGAAAGTTTCCTCTACCAATTACTTCAAATATTCATCAATAAGTTGCTATTATTACAAGAGGTCTGTGAGTGAAGTCATATAATTTTTAGGGGGAGTTCTTTATATGGACTAAAGAGCCTCATAAAATCACTTTCTTTGAGACTATACATACCGTAGGGAAACCCAGAGGAAGTGGCTATTATATAGGTAGGCAAAGAGATTTTTGAGATGTTGATAAAACACAGCATGAGTGTGGTCCAGAGAAAACAAGTTGTAAATGCAACTCAATTTCATATCTCTGCAATATTCAAGTTACTTGTGTAGATACCGGGGATGCTTGCTTTTATTAGAAATTAGAAAATGGAGAAAAATTACAAAGTGGAACCAAAGGAATGAATATATATATATATATATATATATATATATATATATATATTCCACATACATTTAAGTGTCTTGAGAAGAGTTTTATGGAAAAATTAATAAAATTCATTTGAAAAAGTTCAAGTCAATAATAGGTAAGAAAAATCATTACACAAATATAAGAAATACAATCATAGTATACCTTGGAAAACCTCCATTAGAAATATTTACAGAGTCAAAATCATTTAAATCATAAATAAACTTTTGAAAAAATGTGATATGGAAGAGTTAGAGATTAGGAGAGAAGGAAAATAGGGAAGAGAACACTCATCTTCTGCAGTAGGAAGTGATGAATAATGCCTAAAATTTTAAAAAATATCACAGAATATCAGTGAAAACTTAATATCTAGAATTTTTGAGGTAAACAGAAGAGTTCAGTTGTCAATGTGATTGTTTCAGGAAAAGGGAAAAAAGTAATAAAGGATGATAAAAATATTTGTCAGAATTATTAGTCACAGATCAAGGTGAACTTTAAAATTTCTGTATTTACTAATTTGATAATATTCATATTTAGAAATTATTCTACAATCAAGCATTTGATTTTGGCACAAATTTACTTTTTTTCTCAGTGTATATGGTTGTTTTTGCTTTTTAAACTGTGTTTTCGCTTGATTTGTCTATGGATAGACATGGTAAGGTGAAAATAGGTATATTGTAAATCAAATATAATTTCCTAAAGTAACTGGGTAATCTATGTAATCAGATCAATCAATTCAATTTGTCATTAACTCACTATACCAAGAACTGCATAAACCCAATTAGAATTATTTTGTTTTTTTTTGTTGTTGTTGTTGTTGTTGTTTTTGGTAAATATGGAAATGTCACAATAGCATGCTCTTGCCATCAGATGGTGATCATGTGCTAATTAACTGGTGCTTTTCTCCTAGATGCCCTTCATATTTTAGGACCATCTCTGGCAAAGACATTAGTGATCTTTTCATTTTTTGGTATATCCTAATCCTTCGTTGATCTCTTTAATTCTTCAGATTGAACATCTGATGGTAAAGTGACTTTTGTGGTTGTATTGTTGAGAAACTTTCTAAATCCCAAATTCTTAGATTAATAGGGTATGCTACATTTATCTCTAAACATATGTCTATTGTTTCTTAAGTTTTGTGTTTTTAGCTTCACCTCATGAATCTCTTTCAGTTTTCCCTGGAATTTCATACTTATGAAATAGCCTTATTAATGATGACTACAGCCACAAATTCCATGACTCATCCGGCTTTGTTGCAAATGCAACTCAATTTCATATCTCTGCAATATTCAAGTTACTTGTGTAGATACTGGGGATGCTTGCATTTATTAGAAATTAAGAAATGGAGTTTTCAGGCACAAAAACATTCCTCTAAACTTCTTTTTTTATTTGTACTTTTTAGATATAAACAACAGCAGAGTGTATTTTAACATATTATACATACATGGAGTATAGCTTATTCTATTTAGGATCCTTATTCTAGTGGTGGTACATGATGTGGAGTTTCACTGGTGGTATATTCATATATGAACATAAGAAAGTTATGTCCCATTTATTTTGCTATCTTCCTAATTAATTTACTTCTAAGTGTGTGTGTGTGTGTGTGTGTGTGTGTGTGTGTGTGTTGACTACATAAATGTAAGGGTGCATGCATAGAGAAATGTATATCTATACAATCTAGATGCAACATCTCTCCCAAAAGGAACAAAAAAAATGATAAAAGTTACACATAAAATTCAGAATTTGTAAAAGTTGCAATGGTAGATCAATTATTTATTTCCAAAAATATTGGAGAAAAGCGTTCTTTAAATGAAAATTTCCCCAGACTATTTTAAAACAAGAGCTTAAAGTGTTCACTTTTAAATATCCCTTTGTCTATAGCATTTAGACTCAAAGGAATAATCTGGCCACATTTTAAGACAAGGTGTAAATGTGGCTTCATCACTAAAAACAACCTATCCTAATGTTATTTGATAGTGTGTGTGTGTGGGGGGGTCATTTATGAGGTACACTAAAGGAAATGTCCAGGGGCATCCAGAGGCTCTCTTTATTTTCTCTTGTAACTATTTTTATTACTAGTCTAGAATCAAATCAGGTTTCTATATGTGACTAATAACCCTCATCAAAATACTTTGTATCACCTTAAATGTTTGGGTGTTCTCATACACCTTGCCTTCAATTTGCCTATCCTCATTTTCACTTGAACAAAGCTTCCCAGGGTGAATGTTCAATTCCAATTGAAGTTAATAGGCCTAATTCTGCTGCCTCTACCCAGATCCACTTGCCTGGTGATTGAATGTCAGTACCTTCGTAAAAAGAATCTGTGTGAATGTTGTGCTAAAGTCAAGTCTGTAATTAATATAGTTTGCAAACAGTGGAATTTAATTTCCAGATGTAGAGAGTCTAAATTTTATCTGATAATCTAGACAAAGGAATAAATTCGAGAAAGGAACAGAATGAACCTCATTCTCACTTCTGTTTATAAAAGAGCTCATAGCCTGGAGGATAAAATGGGGTTCATGAAATTAAAATGCTATAGGAAAAACAATTTTTATTCAATTTTATGAGAAAATATCCTAAATCCTTTTACCCCCTCTTTGCAATATACTTATTAGACAACAGTTATTTATGCAAATATTAAATAGTGCTTCAATGCACATTAGATTGTATTATCTACTTTATTTCTCTTGGTGATATGGGCATTTTTTTCTCCTCTTACATTCTAATTGTATATAAAATCACTTAATGCATTTTATATATACACAAGTGCTTCATAGTATATATAAAATCTTTGTTTTGAATTTCAACATCTGTTATTTATTTTCTGAAAGCATAATATGAATTTTTAAGTTGCATTCATAGCATGCAAACAAAATAAAATAATAGGCAAAAGGCCCCTGGCATTTACCATAAATATATATAAGCAAATATAAAGTAAGCCAAGTGATTTTGTGACAAAATCTTTCTGAACTGTTGCATGGTATAATTTTGATACTGTCACATTCCATTTTATATTGAAGATTTTCATAAGATGGTCTCGAGTTAAGCAGAGGAAAGCTATTTGATTACATTCTGAAGCAAGTAGAATTAGTTTTTGCCTATGCTTGTGAACAAAGGAAAATTCTTCCAAAAAAATAAAGTTGAAAGATTTGCAATTTAGGAAACTTTGGTCTTTATTTTTTACATTTTTTTTCACATGTTGATCATATGCAGAATTTGACCATTGTTAACATTATGACTATCATCCCCTGGTCATCATTTGAAACAATGAGTTGGGCAATTGTAATATAATATCTTACAAAGCCTTCATAAGTACCTCCTGAGATGGTAGTACAATCATCCACATTTCATTCATGTAAAAACTGGAGTCCAAAAAAGGGCATTTGCCATGTATAATGGCATAATTTACTGTGAACATACTTTATATACAGAGTTATGAAAAATTGTTCTGTGAATGAATAATTATGAATGTAATGCATTCCACTATTGTCATGTATGAAATAAATATTTTTTTTTTTAAAAAAGGGCATTTGCTAATCACCTTAGACCTGAACTCAGCTTTGCCTGGATTTAATTAATATTTCTATTTTAAAGTCACTAAAACATTAATTGAACCAAATACTGAATACAAATTATGGTGGCTTATAACAATTCTGGCTCTGAGTTAAATACTCAGGATAGATCCTGTAAACACTTTACTTAGAAATTTCTGTCTTTTTATCACCAGAAAGAAGTAAATTAAGTTTAGTATTACCTTGAAATCTTTCAGTGAACTGTCTCTAACTACCTTATCTTTCTGTGCCCTAATTCTCTAAATAATCTTCCATATTAGCGTTCCCAAGAGAATCAGAAGCAATCAGATATAGATAAAAATATCTATGATTGTAAATGATTGGATCAAAAGATTCTGGAGACTCTGAATTCCCCAGATCTGAAGCAAGCAAGATGGACTCCCTGGAAAGTCAATGTCATAGTTCCAGCCTGAGTCTGAGGGCCAGAGAACCCAAAGCTGCTGATGGTATGAATTCCAGTCCTAAAGACAGCCATCTTGAGACCCAAAAGCTAATATTTTAGTTTGAATGTAAAGGGAGAAAAAGACCAACATCCCAGCTCAAGCAGTCAGCAAAGAGGAACTCCCTCTTACTCAGCCCTTTTTGTTCCATTCAGGTCTTGTTTGGATTTGGCCCACTCACTTTAAGAAAAGCAATTTGTTTTACTCAGTATCTGAATTCAAATGACCTTATCCAGAAACACCCCCACAGACATACTCAGAATAATGCTTCTGTGATCCAATCAAGTTAACACAGAAAATTAACCATCACATCCTCCCTCCCTGAAAAGTTCTGATAGATACAGAACTGACTTATATGACGTAATTTGGGGTTCGATCCTGTTTTAGGACATGTTTCATGAAAGCAGGACTTTGATCTGCTTCTATAATCCCTTTAAACTCAACATTTAGAGCAGTGCTTTAAAAATAGAGTGTACATTTGAAAAATTGTTGTTGGGTAAATGTTGTTACAAGAGTGTTTTGGATTCAGATGACAATCTCCTATTTTATAAAGTTATACCTATATTAATACTGGCTTTGAACAATTTTATTAAATTTAAACATTTTCAGAAAACATAATTAAATATGATGGAATCAGAGAAAAGGGGACTTGTTTTGTTTTGAATTAGTCTAGATCAGTATTATAGAGAAAATGAGACAAGTTAGGCTCAGAAGTTTGAACTGGGTTTTGATAAGTTCAGAAAAATAGAAAAACATATTCTAAAAGGGATACAGAGTTTAAATAAATATTCATAGGAGAGAAAACATTGGAAAATAGGAGGGAGGAGATGTTGATCAAATTTGAGCAAGTAAAGATATTTATAATTTTATGAAGAATAAAAGCAAGGCCGAAAAAAGTTTGTTCTTGATATTTGAGGAGAAAATATCTGAAGTTAGGATTTTAGGCATGGAACCATGCTTTAGAATCTGAACTGTTCAGTATTATCAGGATTCGACATTCACCTGCAGGGAAATGGGACTCATCAAAAGTCCTTCAAGAGGTTAATAGTCTAACATATGTAAAGTATAAGAAAGTTAATTTCACTGTGATACATAACTTGTAATGAAAAAGAGATTGTAGAAAGAAAATAAATAGAAGGTGACTGATATTTTATTCACAACACATTCATTCTTCCATAAGGAGAAGCAATACCAATTATCTTCCAAATGAAAGGATCTTTTTCAATGAAAGAAATACATTCATCTTTGAGGAGATTAACATATGGTAACAAACAAAATTTAGAGGCTCCATAAGCAGGAGCTCCCATATCTCTTCATGCCATTCTTGTTCAGCTATTCAGGGCACAGCATAGAATTTCTAGACTGAAGCTGAGAACAAGCACTGAGATACTCACTGTGAAATTGACATGTAAATTTTTACTTCCTGACAACAGCAACAATAAAAATTTCTTTGCATAGATCATTGTTTGTAGCTTCCTATAATTAAACTGAAAGCTAAAACATTCCTCCATTCATTAGACAGATGAAACCTATGAAGTTATTTTTCCTTCAATACTTAGAAATAAGTAATGAGTTAGTGTTGACTATAGTTTAAGGTGCAGGGATATCTGCTGTTTCCATTGTAAATATTGCTTTATTTATAAAATCATAGCCATTTCCTGGTTATAAGACAACATTTTCCCTTCCTACCTCATTGCTCTGAAAAGTACCAGATGAACATTGAATTATAGTAGCTTAAAATAGCAAATAGTTAGCTTGCTCTGTGTGTGTGTGTGTGTGTGCGCGCACGCGCATGTGTTATGAACACTACTTCAGCCTAAAACAGATTAGGACCAAAAGCAGGATTGACAGAAGAGAGAATGAAAATGAAGAGGAAAAACATAAAGATTTATCATTAAAACAAAATTGGGTGTGATTTTTTTAAAAAAAATGTGATTGAAAACTTATCTCATTCTTTTATTCAAATACATAAACAAAAGACATATCAAAAGAGAAGCAATGATTTATTATTTTTATTCAAAATCATGGTAGAAAGACTTTGCACATGAATCTGCTGCCATGAGTCTAGCTCCTGGGAAAAAGTCAGTCAGTTTCACATATTTGTCTAGAATTCAACTGAAAATTGGAATTCCAGTTATTGATAGGGATTTGTTTTTTGTTCTCAGATCTTGTGTTCTTGAAATCGACTTTCATAAAAATACTTATAAGATAAATTTATTTTATCAATGTCTTACTTAGATTCCAGGCAAGACTGAAATGGTAAAATCATAGCAAAATTTATTAAAGAAAGCAGCACTCTTCCAAGAGGGAGAAAAATGGGTCTTTTCCCAGCAGAGAGCTATAGCTCATTTCCTTATGTGTAAGGTTTTATTGGAAGAAGAGCGGTTTGTTGGACAGTTCTGCCCAAGCCTAACCTATGGGCTCCAGATTGACAGGCTACATTATTTAACAGCTTAAGGGCAACTCTTGTTCATCTTGTCCTGGCTGACAGGTCCTAATTGGAGCTGGTTTTCAGAGTTTGTGGTTGGTGGACTCTGGGCTCAATCATCCTGCTTTTCCTAGGACTGGAATCTCAGTATGTTCAGGGTCCTGCTTAAAATATTTTAGAAATTAGGCCCTTTTGAGCAACATACCCTTTTCCTTTGGTTCTTACTTCTGGAGTTTATCTGTCTTCCTCCTATTGTAAAAGGAATAGTTGATAAAGCTAAGAGCAGGAAAAAGTCCTGAAATAGGTATCTTGTCAGACCTTGTGGTACCACCGAGGCAGGGCTATTGATTAACTGATTTATTTTGCAGTAAGTATTTTTTAAAACCCCTAATCCACACTGATGTATAATTATTGCCTAATGCAAATTTTTCATATTTGAAACAGGAAAATTGATTTTCATAAAAATACTTTAAAGAGAAATTTATTTTATCAATGTCTAACTTAGATTCACTCTAAAGGGACACTGATTATAAACTACAAGGAAAACGGAAATATAAAATTTATTATAATGAAAATGGAAGATGATTTTAAAAATTAAACAGGAATTTTCAGTTAAATGATGCTTTTTAACTTTGGTATATAGTAAAGAAACCATGATTATATGACTAGAATTTTCTGATTCACAGTCATGAAATCTAATTGAAATTATATTTTTCATATTCAAATATAAAATGTATATCTATGATAACTCCTTAATTTGAAGCCTAAATCCTCAACTTTCAATATGAATTATTAAAAATTTACAGTATTCTTTGATTAAATAAGATTTTTCAGCATTAGCTATTCTGTTTTTTTAAGGAAAAGAATAATGTACTCTATCACAACTGAAAAATTAATTTCAAAAGCACTTTACATTTTTGAGTAAATAATTCATCATTTGTTAAAAAACAGCATGTCCTTAACTATTGCTTAAAAAGTTATTTTGCCTGTAAATAATTATACTTAAATTACTGATTTCTGGAAATACATTGGCCATAAAAATCTTCCTTAAAATGTCCTCTGGGTTAAAAATTGTAAAAACAGTGTGTGTGTGTGTGTGTGTGTGTGTGTGTGTGTGTGAGTAAAATGCCTGAGACTTATGGTATCTTGTACAAAGAGAGGAGGAACTGGTCTCTTTTTTTCCCACTTTATCAGTTAAAAGTAGTGACCTTGGTGAAGGAATAAAACGGGGTGTAGTTGAATTCCCTGCCTCTGTGGAATGGCAATGAGGCCCATGAAGGCATAAGGGATGCTGAAAAGACATCACAGATGACAAAGTTGCTGGCAGTGGGTGAAAGAGCAATTGCTGGTAAGAGATAAATCGTGTTCTAAGACCCAATTTATTCAGAATATCTTAGTATGTGGGAAGATGGAGGAGAAAGAAAAATAACAAGAAAGATAGCTTTGGAGGTGGTGCTGGTGACACAGAGAGGATGCAGGACTACTTGGGAAACATGAATGAGGACATGTAGAGCGTGCAGCAAGGGAGCGAGATCAGGGAAATGGAAGTGAGGGAAGAGGAAGATGTGATGCCATTAAATCTATTGCTTCCTCCAAGCTAACCAGAACCTACGTGTCTTCCATTTTTCACAGAGATTTTGGAGTTTGAGACAACAAATCCTGCCCTTGCATATTTAGGTTTATGATCATATTTAGGGTTATGATGATACCTGAGTCAGAAATAAATACAAGTTTAATGTAGATAAAATTCAAATGTGAACCACTCTGTAGTCTATAAAAAACGTCCACATTGATATATATATATATAAAACATGTATGCTGGGGCTGGGTATGTAGCTCATATCAAGAATCATGTTAGGAATACTGCAATACATATTAATAAGAATTCTAAATAACATTCTTTTATCTTTAGAAAATTAAGTTATTTTAATCTTTTTTGTTCAAAAAACATTCCTTCAGTAAATAAGCAAAGAAAATCCTTCAATCAAATAACTCTATCCAAGATTATTAAATAACAATTTGGTGAAAATCCTATTAGAGAACAGTCATTGATTTTTTAATATAAATATAAATTGAAAATATGGAATCTTAGAAAAGATGCAATTTTATTTATAGAAAAAAAGAACAGATTTGTTATTTTATTTTCTTTCATAATAAAATACAGAGAGGTATTTCTAGCTGCCTATAATATCTCTGCTTTCTCTCTCTCTCTCTCTCTCTCTCTCTCTCTCTCACACACACACACACACACACACACACTTTTTTGTTTTGTTCTGTGGTGTTGGTGATCAAATTCAGGATCTTGTGTATGTTAGGCAAGTGCTCTACCACTAAGCTACATCCCCAGCCCCAACATACATGTTTTATACATATCAATATAAATATTTTTATAGACTACAGAGTGATACACATTTGAATTTTATCTACATTGTTATCTTGTATTTATATCTGAATCAGGTATCATCATAACCCTACAACAATATTGCAAGAGACCCACATCCAAAATTGTGTGAATATATTTGGAAGCATTATTTGCAGAATGCTTTGGAAACTCTGAAGTGAGTGTGGGTGGATGGAACATGATAAATGACAGACATTTGCGGGAAGGGACTAAGAACAGCTGTGAAGTCTGATTCTGTTATCTGTAATCTATAAAATTACCTTTAGATTAGAAAAGGGATGATTTAAACTATGCCTGAATGTGTTCAATAAGCATACTGCCTCTTGGAAAAGAACAATTTCTCCCAAGTGAGCATGTCATCTCAGGCTGCTCAGCAGAATAGAGTCTAATCTGGCTTTCTACATCCTTTATTTAAAATTGTATTGGAAATTACCGGTCTTTAAAAATCTTTTTTGGTGAACAGTGGGTTTCAATCTTCTCTCCTGAAGCCATCAGCATATCAGCTTTGCTGTGGTTCTTACTATCTGAAAGGAACAGATTTCAAAATTATCATAATTGCTCATTAACTATAGTAGGATAGTGATGATTAAAGAATTGATGCTTGGTGGCAAATAATTTCCTGAGAGATTTTAATTGGAGAGCTTAAAAAATATCACACACCTGAAATTACCATGCTTTCAAATTTAACCTATGGTTTTAAACATCATGACAAATGTCCTATAGTTTCCTCAGAATATCTGATATATTAAAGGTATTCAAATGTTTGTGCATAAATGTGAGATTGCATTTCTAGGGTTGTCTCTTCTTTGTCTAGACAGTTTGAATTGGATGATTTATGTAAATAAGGGGCTAAAAAGTTTAAAAATGTAAAGGGACAGGTAGTGAGTATTTTCAGCTTTGGGATCCACTTGGTCCTCATATCTAGGACTCATCTTTGTTCTTCTAAAAAACAATTTGTAAAGGACTGAGCATGCTTATATTACAATAAGAGTTGATTAATTAAAAAAATAGGAATATAATAGATTGAATTCATGGGTCATAGTTTGTCAATCCTGTTCCAAGTGATATTTTGTCTTGAGTTTTCCTGTTTACATACTTTATTCTAGTAGTTAAGAAATCAATGTGATATATTAAGGCACCATATTGATCACTAAGATGCTCTTTGGGATATTTTATTTTCAAGGGAAACACTGACTATTTTGGTGGCCACATGAGTTGTTACTGCTCCATGTCTTTGAAATGACTCAATAAAAAAAGTCAGGGGGCCACAAAATTACTCAGACATGAAGGGAACACTGAACTGAGACAGTTGAGAAATACCTGCTTTAATCTATCCTATTTTTTTTCTTATTGGATATATGTTTTTAAAATTTCTTGGGCTGGGGTTATCGCTCAGCAGTAGCGCACTTGCCTGGCATGCGTGCAGCACTGGGTTCGAGTCTCAGCACCACATATAAGTAAAATAAATAAATAAAGGTCAATCAAGAAATATTTTTAAAAAATTTCTTTAAAGTATAATTTTTTGCTACTTCAAATCTGTCAATAATTTCCAATTGATTATTGCCACTACTTGCATGGCTGTTAATTCAGAAATGGGGGATGAGAAAAGGCAAACAAACAGAGAGAGAAAGCTGGGACCAGGTGGAACACCATCCTTTGATGGAAGAACTATGAACCAGAGCTAGCTCAGCACATTTATCATGTAGGTTTTATCATCAAAAGGATTTTCTGTGAGAAAGTTTCTTCAAAGCAGGCAGTCTTAAAGGATGAAGTACTGGCAACCAAGAATAATTGTTATTTTTGTGTTCATAATACTCTACCACTGCTGCTGTCTGAACTCAGGGTCAAGAATGATTGTTCTGTGTCTTGCACATAGCCTCTTTAAGCAGGATGTGACCATAGCAAATGGGCCATCTTGACTTTTACCTTTACACAGGAAGTTCCCAACACAGGCACAGGTTCCTCCTGTAAGACAGTCAGAGATCCTAAGCCAAGTCGCCACTCCCCACAGATTACAGAAAAACAAAACAAATCAGGCTAATTTTCAGCTTTTACTTTTAGTACTAAGCCATAATTCAAGATTTAATGCAAAAATGTAGTTAAACCAGGAAGTGTTAAACTATGTATTCTTTTCAGAAAGTGATTCATGAAAGTGATATCACAAAATCAAAAGATGAACAAAGAGTTGTTGATAGTAGGAACTAAATAAATTGATTAATTAGAGATTAAAAGGAAATTCAGCAGAGTGACAGAGGAATAAATAGAACAAATGTAAAAGAAAGCATCAGATAATACAGCAGTCTTGTGCAGGAAAACATTGATGGATCATTATACCTAAGTGTCTGTACCTTCAGGAGGACTTTGAATCAGCAAGTTTAAACAAAACCCTGACTAGTATTGTGTGCCACACCGTGGACTTGAAATATTATTGCTCAAGTAATGAAGATCACTTAGAAATTTTTTAAAGGATTAAGCTGTGGTTTGGGAGGGATACTCAGAGAGACTAGAAATGCAACCAAGAGGAATGCAAAATTAAAGTTAATGCAGCCTTTACTCAACTGCCAACAATGTCTAAGTACTTTACAATAAATTTACTCCTCAGAATGAATTTTTGAGATGAGCATTGTGATTATTTTTCTGTTTTATAATTGGAGAGACTGAGGTACAGACACATGAGGGTTATAGGGTAAGCATCAATGCTGGAAATAGGACTCGGTTTTCTTGTCCCAGATTTATGCTCCTAAGAACTGCATTTACTGCCTCTCAACAATCTAGATGAGAAGTGATGGGGGCACATTTATTATACTAGCAATGACATGGAGACACTGGAAAGCCTAAGATATTCAATTCACAGAATTTAGTGATACAGCCCAAATGGTGGAGAAGGAGCCTTCTGTGGTATTCTTCAAATTTTAAACTGGGGTGAGAGTATTAATAGTGAAGTACAAGAGGGAGAGGAATTTGATTTGAAAAGTAATCCAATCACTGATAAGAATGTTGAATTGAAATGCTAAAATATCCAGGCATAAATTTTCAGTAAGAAGTTTTATATATAAATTCAATTATTCTGTTAAAGTCTGATGAGATGATACTTATTTCAGAATGGCCAGAATTATCAGAGATGGTAATGTAAATATGTAATTGCTTACAATCATCTATATAGTGTGGATAATTACAAAAACCAGGAGTCCTCAAGAGCATATGAGCATTTCAAGGGCAGTTGAAAAAACAAGAGCCCAAATCAAGAATGCTAGGCAGATTGTGTATTAATTTACTAGTTAAGTTACAATGCTTCCCTCTTTTCCACACTCATTTCTTTTTACTTTTCTTTTGGGGGTACTAGAGATTAAACTCAGGGGCACTTGACCACTGAGCCACATCCCTAACCCTTTTGGCATTTTATTTAGAGACAGGGTCTCCCTGAGTTGCTTAGTGCCTCGCTTTTGCTGAGGTTGGCTTTGAACTCGCAATCCACTGGTTTTAGCCTCCTGAACCACTGGGATTACAGGCATGAGCCACCATGCCCCGCCCACACTCATTTCTCACAATACCCTAATGCTTAGCATACCCACAGCCCTTTATATGTATTTCTTCTGATAGAACAAAATATTCTGTTCTACTTGGTTTCACATTATATCCTCAAACCATTGAAATTCTGTACATATATTGGTAGTTTTTATTTTCATGTTAGTGGGAAATAGAAGACTCTGCTACAGATGAAGAAGCAATCGGTCTGGACTAAATAATCAGTACAGTAGATAGGGTACCAAAGCGTTCTCTGAATCATAACCTGGAAGTAAATTGATGTTGCATCACTTCTGGAAGCTTGGAATACCAAGAATGTTTCCTACGTCATTATTTAGTCTCTCCTTTAAGTAATTCACTATTAACTGAAGAAACCTAATCAAGTAATGAGCTTTTCGCAAATTTAAGCTGTCTAACCCTTGAAAACATGATGGCTTACACTATATTTGCTGCCTCTCTTGGGGGCATATTTGCCAATATCATAATATAAACAAGAGGTGAATAGGAATCTTTATATCAATATTGAAAATCTAAACAAATTCAGAAAGTAATGCTGCTAGGCATCAGGAACAGGTAGAGATTTATATTGGGAAACTCTATTTCATTAGTCTCCATTTCTGATCATTTGCTTTCTTCTTTCTCTTATTCAGAAAACTAGCTTTTTTTTTTTTTAACTTTCTGGATGAAATAAATGGTAATAAACATGGTTTCAAAAAGCCATAACATTTAAAAGCTTGAGGCACTATAGACAGATGGCTGCAATCACTTATAGTCATAAGTCCAAAAATTCCAGGGGAGAGAATCATTAGTAGATTTACAGTCTCTTTTCTGATTCTGGAGAAATCAGTGGCTAGATGATTAGATAATATGTAATATAGCCATCTGGGAAATGACTAGGGAAAAAAAATTTTTGCTGACAACCCCAAATACATTCATCCTATACAGGCATATGAGTTGTGTGTATCTGCCACTGAGCTTTTTTGTTTGTTTGTTTTAGTTGTGGTTGGACACAGTACCTTTATTTTATTTTTTATGTAGTGCTGAAGATCCAACCCAGCGCCCCAAGTGCTAGGTGAGTGCTCTACCACTGAGCCACAACCCCAGCCCCTCTGACATTGAGCTTTAATCCTCAATAGCAAACCTGCTTTTTTTCCTACATTTTCATCATGATTTGATCCAAATTATTATTGAGTGACTTTACAAAGGCAGCATAATTAATGTTTTTGAAGGAATGTGAGGTTGAGTTTTACAAAGGAGAAGAATGAACAGGAATGAAGTATAGAAGAATTACACAATTGTGCCTATCAAGAAAGAAAAATAAGTAGAGATTTATTGAATGAAACAAGAAAGTTACTTGAAATGAAAAAGAAAAACACCGTAAAGCACATTAAACTAAAATACAATATGGTTTGGAACTATTTAAGATTTTTGGTATTTGGAAAATTATTTAATTTGTTGTTATTTAAGTGTACATTAGTTATTTGCTAGAATTCCATTTCAAAACACAAATGCTTAATTCTCATTTATGTGCAGAATATATCTGTTTGCTTGTTTATTAATCACTAAATATTTGTTTCTGTATTACATTAAGTGTAATAAATTATTTTAATTCAACTAAATTCAACTGTTTCCTTTGGATATATTTTTGATAGGAACAAAGACACCTGGGTTACTTCTATTAATTCCTGCACTGGTTTTATGGTATGATAAAAATGCATATTATGTTATTGAACACTCATGCATGGTGGTGCTTGAAGTGAAAAGTATAATTTTTATTATGAGTTTAATATGTGATGTTCAATAAGTTTTCTGAGAAAACAAAATTTCTGAATTACAATGAAGTTATATAAGTACACACCTTTTTGTTTTAGAAATTATTTGAAGTATTGTCTATTTGAGAAAAAAATATGGATACAAGATTTTACTTTTTTTAATTGTATAAAAATCAAGTCAATATTTTTTTTGACTTTTGCTTCTCCACTCTACACCCAAAGGAAATTGACACTGATTATAAATCCATTCTATTACAAATTTCCTCTGAATGTAGAGTGTTGTAAATAATAAACATTTTAAAATGGAATATTTTCACAATTATGTTTGGAAACATGTTGAAGATGAGATAACTACATGTTAATTCTACATGGATGAAAATTTTTCTAGTGATGATATGTATTTATGTCCAACACATCATGTTGTTTTGATTTTTAAAATGTTATAGCTTAAAATTTCTTTTCAGTTGACTATATTTTCTATTTTCTTAATATATTCCACTTGTAGTTTATTCATGATAATCTATAAAAGTAGGGGTAAAACATCTGCAAAGGCTTTATCATGGTAGATAAATAATTTTGCTCATGGAAATCATAATTATTTTGGTCTGTTTGCCAAGTATATCATTTTTCTAGATTACATAGTTTGGACATATATACACACATCCAAAAACATGTACACAAATCTTATACAACAAGAAGGAATATAAAGAGTAAGAAATAATGATATTGAAAAAGGACATAAGATTTTAACAGCAATATAGCTAAAATTTATATCCATAAATTAGGACTGGCATGTATGAGGATGTAAGAATATAACATACATTAAAAGGCTTGTAATTTGAAGGCAATTCTTAGTAAATACAAAAAAATTGAGAAAATACCTTGCATTCTATCAGATCATAATGGGATGAAATTAGAAATCAATGATATAATACAAAATAGAAGCATGGGGCTGGGGTTGTGGCTCAGGGGTAGAGCACTCACCTAGCAAGTGTGAGGCCCTGGGTTCAATCCTCAGCACCACATAAAAATAAATAAACTAAAATGTATTGTGTCCAACTGCAACTAAAAAATAAAAATATTAAAAAAGAAGCTACTCTAATACCTACATTACCAATAAGTAATATGCTATTGAATGACCAATGGATAACAGAAGAAATCAAAGGTTAAGTAAAAAAAAATACTTAGAGATAAATGAGAATAGCAATACAATATATCAAAATCTCTGGGTCATTATGAAGGCAGTGCTAAGAGAAAAGTTCATTTCATTGAGCTCACTCACAAAAAGAATGGAAAGAAAACAAATAAATAACCTAATATTATATCTGAAAGTCCTAAAAAAAAGAACAAATCAACATCAAAATCAGTAGAAGACAGGAAATAATTAAATTCAGAGCTGGAATCAATGAAATGGAAACATTAGAAACAATCCAAAATAATTGACAAAATAAAAATTTGGTTCTTGAAAAATAAAAAGATAAAGCCCTAGCCAAGCTAACAAAGATAAAAAAAAGAGAAAACTCAAATTACTAAAATTTGTGATGAAAAAGGAAATATCATGAGGATACTACTAAAATACTGATAATAATCAGAAACTATTTTGAAAATTTAAACTGTACTAAAATAGGAAATTTTGAAGACATCAGCAAATTTCTGCAGACATATCACTTGCCCAAATTGGATCAGGAATACATAAAAACAGATCAATTTCATGCAATGAAATTGGAGACACCATCAAAAGCCTAACAAGAAAGAAAAGCCCAGGAACAGATTCTCAGCTGAATTTTATCAGACCTTCAACGAAGAACCAACACAATCCTCTGTCGCGACCCCTTGCCCGCAAGGAAGACGCAACTCAGGAATCTTCTTTCAGCAGTTTATTCAGGTCCTTGATACTTTTTCTTCTTTCAGCTGTTTATTCAGGCCTTTGTATTGACATGTCTTTTAGCTTCTACTGCTACTCCTACTATTACTTCTACTGCTACTCCTACTGCCACTACTACTACTTTTACTGCTACTGCCACTACCCCTACTCCCGTGTGCCCCAGCCTTAATAAAGCAGATAAAGCCCCAATGCACAACTGCCACGTGGACTTTTCTCATAGGGTGCCAAGTCACAGCGTGCCAACTCATTCTGATAAGGAGTTGTTTGTCACAGACTACAGGGGAAACCAGCGCCATCTTGTAATGGTGGCCACAGTTCACAGAAACGGCTCACCACAATCCTCAAATTATTCCATTAACTAGAAAAGAAGAGAACCCTTTCAAACTCATTCTGTGAAGCTAATATCCCAATATCAAACCAGACAAAGACACATCAAGGAAAGAAAACTTCAAATCAGTATAACTGATGAACATAGATGTAAAAATTCTTAATAAAATACAAGCAAATTACATACAAAACATATAAAAAAGATAGTGCACCATGATCAAGTGGGGTTCATTCCACGGATGTAAGATTGGTTCAACATACAGCCATCACTAAACATAATGCATCATATCAATAGACTTAAAGAATCACATGATTATCTCAATAGATGCAGAAAAAGCACTCAACAAAATACAACATCCATTTATGTTCAAAACACTAGAAAAACTAGAGACAATACCTCCACATTATAAAAGTTATATATATTCTAAAACCAAGGCCAGCATCATTCTAAATGAAGAAAAACTGAAAACATTCCCTCTAAAATCTGGAATAAGACAGGGATGCCCTCTTTCATCACTTCTATTCAACATAGTTCTGGAAATTATAGCCAGAGTGATTAGACAGAAGAAAGAAATTAAGGGGATATGAATCAGAAAAGAACTCAAACTATCCCTGTTTCCTTTGTTCATATATGAATACATGACTATATGTGAATATACTCCACATCATTTTCAACCACAAAATTGGAAAGTTATACTCCATGTATGTATGATATGTCAAAATACATTCTACTTTCTTATATAACTAAAAGGAATAAAAAACAAAAAAAGTTTTCTAATTTGAGGAGACCTTAATAAATGTTAGTTGAAAATCATTTTAAAATTAAATCTTGAATTTTGAATACAATATGGAGTTTTCTTTATGATTATAAATAAATTTAATAATATATAGAAATATGTACATATAACAAACAGTATAAATTATTATTATGTAACTTTCATTATACAGCAATATTTATAAACTTTGTCATTTTAATTGAAATATAAACATTTGATAAAAACTGTTCTTAAAATAGGGCAGAATTGTTGTCAAAGCTGAATATAGTTTGTATTACCATTTATTCTTTGCTATCATTTCAATGCAAAAAAAATTTCATATTGTATTATAAATACATATGGAATCAATCTGAAGGTACATTTTCTTTATCTTTTGAGTAGTTTTGGCATTTTTCTGTTGAGAATAGAATTGTCAAATTAAGACATTATTAAGAAAATCCTAATAAGATTTTTAAAAATGTATGATATCTAAATATTTCCCCAAACTTTTATGAATTAAAGTCTTCATAATTTAGCATCATTTTATGCTACAGTGCTGATTTGAATCTGGAGAAGTCTATTGATGAAACAAGAATCTTATGTCAAAATTGAAAGATGTATACAATTTATATAACTAAAATAGTTTAATTTATTTATAAAACATTTATATGTATTAAAATGCATTTCCCTTATAAATCTCTTTATATTTCCAATCATCCTATAAAATTCTAATTAAAATATTTCCTCAGAATTTACAAAACAGACTAAGTATTTCCTCAATTTAAAAAGTGAAAGTTGTGGGGCTGGGGATGTGGCTCAAGCGGTAGCGCGCTAGCCTAGCGTGCATGCGGCCCGGGTTCGATCCTCAGCACCACATACAAACAAAGATGTTGTGTCTGCCGAGAACTAAGAAAAAATAAATAAATATTAAAATTCTCTCTCTCTGTCCCCCCCCCTCTCGCTTAAAAAAAAAAAATGTGAAAGTTGTGCATTCTGCAGTACTTTGCCTGAAGTCATACAGTTATCCTGTATAATCATCCAGATAAGTGGAAACAAAATGTTTCCTTAAGGCTACAGGAGTTTACAATTGTTATTAGGTTTGCTATAATCCCTTTATAAGTGGCATCAAACAGAAATTTCAAGCATTTCAAGTTTGTAACTTCTCCCTTGGCATTACAAACCCTTTAATAAGATACAGTAAAAGAGATAAAATGGAAATACATTTATTGTGATGCTCCACTGAATAGCCATTGACAATATTCAAATGACGTTAAATGATCATTGAATACATGTGATAAAATTTTGTTATGATGTTATTTAACATAAGCATTCATCCAGTCAATATTTATTGAATATTCAGTAGGTACCCAGTTCTGTTCTAGGTTCTTAAAATTCATCAATGAACAAAAGAGACATTTATTCTTTTTTAATTAGCATGTTAACTATATGTGACTGACTTGATATAGTAAATATGAATGACATATGTTAAATGGTAATGCATTCTATTAGAAAAAGAAAACAATTCAAACCATGATGATGAGAGCAGACATATAGATGGTGTAGGTAAAGGTATTGGGTGAACATTTTATATACCAAGACCTGGGTGAGCATCAATTAGAAGGTGATATTTGTGTTGTGACTTCAGTATTGTGAGGTAGTGAATCATGCAGATTCTCAAAGACAGCACCTCCTGGCATAGACAAATATAGCAAGGACCTTTAGTTGGTAATGTGCCTGGCATCCTGTGTTTGAAGAAGAAAAAGGCTGGTAGCCCTGGAGAAGGGTGGGCCAGAGACAGAGCAATACAAGATGAAGAGGAAGCAATAGAAAAGCTCATGAATACCTTGCAAGAGGCTTCAACACTTGCAGAAGGTAACATGCAGACCTGTTGGAGGAACATATCACACATAAGTAATATCTAGTAAAATCTATCTCCCAATACACATTTTAGGAGAATCACATGATTAGTGTTGTGTTGATACTTCTTCTTCTTCTTCTTCTTCTTCTTCTTTTGGTACCAGGGATTGAGTTCAGGGGCACTCAACCACTGAGTCAATCCCCCGCCCTATTTTGTATTTTATTTAGAGATAGGGTCTCACTGAGTTGCTTAGCACCTCGCTTTTGCTAAACTTGGCTTTGAACTCGCTATACTCCTGTCTCAGTTTCTCTAGCCGCCAGAATTATACACATGCACCACCATGCCCAATCTTGTGTTGATAATTTAAAGTGTGTGTTTCTCGGGGGGAGGAGATGGACATGTTGGGAAGCAGGGAGACCAATTTGGAAGCTAATGATCTAATTCAACTAAGATATGTTGGTGGTTTGAATAAAGTAGAGGTTGCAAAAAGGTATCTAATTTTAGGTATATTTTGAAGAATAAAATGTGATTTGATGATAAATTGGATATGGAATGCTAGAGAAGTCAAGAATGTTTGTCAGGCTTTGTACTGAATAACCTATAGGATGAGATTGTCATTATTGAGCTGAGGCAGACTGTGGTAGGAACAGGTTTAATGTAGGGAGATATCTTGAGTGATTGGTTTTGTAAAATAGGCTGTTATATATGGGAGACAGGTGCTATAGAAAATGGTCCAGATTAAAGATGTGGGAATAGTTGTCAAAGAGACGGTATATAATATCAGGAGATGAAATGAATCAGCAAAGGAAAGAGTGTAGTTTCAGCACAGAAAAGGACAGTAATTTGTGTCCTGGATCACACTTAAAATAGCAATGAGTTCTTGGGAAATTGGAGGAAAAGTAAGAAAGTATTTTCTGAGAATGCAAATAAAAGAAACTACTAGAAGATAGATTACACAGAGAACTCAAAGACTACTGGAAATCATCTACTGTCAATGTAGAATTCAAGAGTAGTTTCATTGGGGTAGAAGGAATAAACACATTTTTGGTTGATTAGAGAATTTTTGCTGCAAAGAGAAGCCATAAAATTTCATTTTTTTAAAAGATGGAATAAATAACATATCATGTTGATTTGTCAGTAGAAATTATCTCGTAGGGAAGGGAGGGAGGATATCATGTAAGATATCATGTAAGGGAGGGAGGATATCAAGTAAGAGGGAGGATGATTGTTGGACCACAATCTTTGACAAGGGAAGAGGGGGTAGAATCTAGTGACCAAGCAAAGGAACTGGATTAGATAAAATCAACTATACATTTTATCATTCTATGTTTAGGATAGAACCAGAAGTCAAACTGGTTCCTATATGCCAAAATGTATTTCTACTTTAATGCAAAGTAATAATTGCCTATAAAGTATTTTTTTCTTTTTCCCTGTAAAGATAACAAGATCCATCTCAACAAGATAGCAATTAGCTGAATATAATTAAAATGAGTTCAATGCTTAGACGTGACACATGCATTAAAATGACTCATTCAACAAATACTTGCTGAGATTTTACTGTAACCTTTTATTCATTCCTATGTAGGTGTTCTTTCTTGGAAGGGTATGGATTGAAATAGAGCTAATGAGAGGTCACTAGATTTCAAGTCTGTGTGTAATGGCTTAAACATTTTTATGGAGATACACCAAAGAAATAAGATTCAAGTGATTATATCTAGAGTGAGATGAATTTGTAAAAATGTACTTCTAGATTAAAAGATTACAAAGTACAAATTAAACATATTTGGAATTTCAAGTCCATTAATGGTAAGAGGCAATCATGGTGTGATTTCTCAGTGTCTAATCTCTTAATAAATTGTAATTTTCTTCAAGGAAAATTTTGCTTCTTGTCTAATCCTCATTACTCTATTTTCATTTTGTACATGCTATGAATTGATTCATAAAATATTCAGACATTTTATTATCATAGTCAAAATTATTTTTTTCCAAAGAATTAAATCTCTCTCTCTTTCTCTCTCTCTCTCTCTCTCTCTCTCTCTCTCTCTCTCTCTCTCTCTCTCTCACACACACACACACACACACACACACACACACACACTGTAATGTTTATACATAAAGTTTAAGCTACTCTTTCATAGGAATATTTTATATAAATAATATTATTAACCAGATTAAAAATGGAATATTAAATATGTATTGTTTTCAAAGAGATGTATTATATGAGTCTTATTTTGGAATAATGTGCTGAATTTTCCTAGAATTCTATTTCTCTGTTAGATATTAAATTTTATTTTAGGGATAGAATAAATACATGGTGATGTATATACCCACTTGTCCATTTCATTTGAATTTCCCATTCATTCATTAAAAATTCCAGATTTATACTTTTTGTTAAATATTGCAGTATGTAAAGTAATGTTAAACTTGGTTTGATATTATATTTTTGTATATTCACTTTTCTATTTATTAATATACACTTATAAATATGTCTACCAATTTTTGAATGTCTTAACACAAGAAAATATCATTTACTGAAAGCATTTGAGTCCCCATCAGACATTTTGCACTTGTAATTATCCTTTCTGACAGTATCATATCTTCAAAAAATTTTCCCTTAAAATGAAATGTTATTATCTAGATTATTCCTATTTAACATTTCCATTTTTCTCCTCTTCAAGACATTTGCACCTTCCCAAAATTCCAATTTCTGGGTGTTCCAATTTGAGAAGCCAGCTGCACAAAAAGCTCCTCTTATGACAACCTTTTATTGTCATACTTATTTATATTGTATTGTTTTTATTTGCATATCACAAAATAACACAATTACCATGAAGTAATTTGTTGTTCACGTATTGTTGCCTCTCAATAAGCATTGATAATGAAGTATTCAATATTCACACTTACATATAAGACTCTGTTCTGCGTTACTGAAAACACAGCCTCAGCTGTGGCACCAAAGAGTCCCAATAGTAGGAACCTGAGATATAATTAATACCATATATCTATTTTTAACTTTCTGCCCTGTCAGTTTTAGAACATTGCTTATTTAAGTGGGCATGGTCCATCGGGTATAGTAATAGCTGTATTGCAAATTCATTTAAAAAAAAGGCACTGTGAGGGTACTTGCTTTTCTTTCATTTTTTGGCTTTTTATTTATTTTTATTAGTGTCTTATAGTTATACATAACATTGGGGTTTGGTTTGCTATATTATACAAGCAAGAAAAATAATTTGCTCCAATGCACTCCCCAGGACTTCCTCCTTCTCTCCCTTTCTTGCTCCTCCTGCTCCCTTTCCTCTATTCTGCTGGTCTTTATTTTCTTTATTTATATTTTTTAATTAGTGCATTATAGATACAGCTCCATCAATGTTTATACCAGTGCAATTCACAAGAGCCAACTTATGGAACCAGCCAAGATGCTCATCAATGGATGAATGAATAAAGAAGATGTGGTATATATACACAGTGGAGTGTTACTTAGCCAGAAAGAAGAAGGAAACTATGGCATTCACTGATAAGTGGATGGAAATGGAGAACATCATGCGAAGTGAAGTAAATTAGACCCCCAAAATCAAGGGTCAAATGTTTTCTTTCATACATGGAAAATCAAAATAAGGGTAAAAAAAGAGAGGGATATCCCATGAATATAGAAGAGATACTAGTGGAGTAGAGAAGGGGTCCTTTCATTTCAAGGTCACGCATACATCACCTGCACTCAACTGGCTGGAGTGAAGTTGAGGGTTTTAGTTTTTATTCTAGGGGGTTCATGACTAGCTAAAATTTAATATTCCTTTTCTAAAGCTATGAGGAGAGTTTAGAGCAACCTCTGATCTTTAATTTGATTATAACATTTATTTATTTTCTTTTATATGTTTCTTAATTCTAAACTTATATATTTTTTAAATAGCCATAGTGTTTTTTTTATTTGTTCTTTTTAGATATAGATTACAGGAGAATATATTTTGACATATTATACATACATGGAGTATAACTTATTCTAATTAATATCCTATTCTTATGGTTGAACATGACGTGGATTTATACTAGTTGTGTATTTACACTAGTTGTGTACTCATATATGCACATAGTTGTGGCTAATTCATTCTATCTTCCCTATTCCCATCCCCCTTCCTTCCTTTCATTTCCTTTTGTCTAATCCAATGAACTTCTCTCCCACCCACCTTATTGTGTGTTAGCATCTGCATATCAGAGAGAACATTCATCCTTTGGTTTGTGGGAATTTAGTCATAGCATTGAGAGTCTTAAAATTAATTTTACCTGATTAACTTCTTTTGAGAAACCAAGAAGATGAAAATATATAATTGATTATAAGCATGTATGAATATATTTCAATGAACCCAATTAGGATGTGAAACTATATTGCATCAATCTTAGAAAAAGTGAAAGAAGATGTAACATGATGTACTTACATTACCTGTTGAGAAAATGAAGCAGGATAAGTTTATTAATAACCTCACAAAACAAAACCTATTTTTTGCATTTCTTTTAAAATTTTGATTAAAATTAATCATGTTACATAAATACGGAGAAAAGGTATCAATTATTTCTCAACATTCTGATATGTATATATACATATATACACACACACACACACACACACACATACAGATGTATTTTGCTTATGTATGTGCAAACACACACACAAGCACACACACAAATTGCTTATCTACTCTTAAATACATTTGCATCTTCTTAAAATACAGTTTTCTGGTGTTTCTAGTTGTGATGCTTTTGCTAAATGTCTACATTGATTTTTCTTATTTATTATTTTACTGGTTTTGCTTCCAAGAAGATATTTTAAACTGACATCTGCTTCAAAAGAGATGCTGTCACCTATCCATACATTTTAATGAGGCAATAAAAGAAGGCAGAAAATAGGAAAATACTTCTAAAAATTGGACTATTTAGATAGCTGGATAAGAGATGTGGAATAGTTTACTGGTGCTGGTGATTCTGGTATGATTTTTGAAAGGTTAGAGATGAAATAATACACTACTGTATTATTATTATAAACCCTATGTAAGTTAAGGATGTGTACACTTATTACTGAAATACATGAAAGGGTTAATAAATTAGAAATTTGCAAAGACTTTACATTTTAGGAGAGATTGTTCTCTTCAATACACACAAACTGAATGCACAAATAAAAATAGAAGTCATAAATCATTATCAGCATTTTTATACTATTTTTAAAAATCAATCGTAAATAAAAATTGGTTTAGAGAGTAAGCCTACAGCAAACATATATATGACATGGTGTCACTGTGTTGATAGATACTTAAGAAGACCAAATATGTAAGCTACTCCTCAGGGGGCTTTTCTGACCTTTCATGTGGGGTTGAAGTATATCATCTGCTCACTGGCACTTAGTTTACTAAGAAACTCTCCGTAATGTATTTCAGCCACAAATCCTCTAGGAAGTTAATAAAATAGTTCTTAGTTGCTGTTGGTTCAGCCTTACCACAAGGATTAAACTGCCCTGTTCCTAATTGCAGAGTACAGATTGCTGCTGCAGTTTTTTCACTGGTAATAAAATGAAGTCGTCTCTGAAGAATAATGACAGGATTAAGCAGAAATCATTCACCTTTTGTCTTCTAAGGGAAATGATTTCTGTTTCCAAGGAGACACATATCACATGGTATATGAAAGATACATGAGAGGAAGAGAGAAGTTCAGCAGTGCAGGCCCTTCTTTGGAGGGGTTAATACAACATGAGGACTCATTTGGGAACAGTGGAATCATTTTTAGTATAATTGCATAAATAACATTCCCTCCCAACAGCCAATTAAACATCAGCAGTTTTACCAACAGCAAAAAATTGTTGCTGAATATACACACTTTTGTTTTTCTTTAATATAATAATTAAGGGTTTATCCCACAGTGTAAGTATTCAGACTACACCACAACAAAGTCTGATAACTTGGAAAGAGGAGGATTATTTATATTCACATTAAATTAAAAAAAGAAGATAGATTTCAGTGAACAGTCACTGAGTTACTTTGATAAGAGCATAAATATTTGTTCATAATATGAAATTATTTTCTGCCCTCCAAGGGTAAGTACATTATAAAATAAGGTAATATGCAATATGTAATATGCTCTATTCAATGTTAGAGAGAAAATCTATTATTATCAATGACATCATCAACTTTACAATAACATAATCAACAACAATATTAGCAACCTATTCAAAAGTATTACTCAGGGAGTACTGAATATATGCTAGCCTCTTGTTCTTTAGCTAGCTCATTCCATCCTCTTAGTAACTCTACTATTATCTTCTTTATGATTTACTTTGAATGTAATGTTGTAATGTAACTTTGCTATCAGAGTTAAATTTTGAACCAAAAATATTCTTTTTATTCATAAGCAGGATGCAGTTTTTCTAATTTCCAATATTAGTATCATCAGGATTATATTCATTTGTTCTTCTCATGAATGAATCCACCTTAATCTGTTGCAAGGGCCCAATGCACTAGAAATATTGCAAGAAAAAGTTTGAATAGAGGAGAAAATGTAAACAAGTTTGGTTGAGATCTTAAGACTTCCAAGGCATGGAGACATCGCTTAATGCACATGATATTATTTCAGTTTTCTATAAATCTCATAGACAAGTTTTTATTTTTCAGATGAGAAAGTGTGTATGCACCAAGAATGAAACTAAACATATTCAAGCACGGGAAGCCACTCTCTTCTTGTGGTCTGGTTTGCACTCAGGACTAAGCATCCTTCTCATTCTCCCATACAATATCTTCAGCTTACACGGGTTATGTCTATCTCTTATTTTTTCCATTTATTTCTTGTGTGTAGTATTAACACACAATATCATACTATTGGAAACATTTTTATGGCTTTCTTATTTCATTCTAATATAACTTTTCTCTGGTTCACATAGTTGAAATATTATGTATTATTTCATTACCATATTTTCAGTTGTTTTAATGCTATATAAAAGCATTTGGGGGGGGTACTTGGGATTTAACTCAGGGGCACTCCACCACTGAGCTACATCTCCAGCCCTATTTTGTATTTTATTTAGGAACAGAGTCTCACTGAGTTGCTTAGTTCCTCACTTTTGCTGAGGCTGGCTTTGAACTATTGATCCTCCTGCCTTAGCCTCCAGAGCTGCTGTGATTACAGGCATGTGCCACTGTGCCTAGCTATAAGACAAAGCACTTTTGCTTAGCAGAAAAATATATTGTAGAACATTTATTTTCTGTTTAACAACTAATGCTTAAAAATATCCTCAGAAATAAAAACAAAATTTGTTTTCTTATACATTACTGTAAACTAGATTTTATTATCAAACGATGGAATCTTATTCTCAGAATATTAAAAATAAAGTTTCTTCTCAATTGCTGATTTAAATGTGATGTTGGTAGAAGCTGAAGTTATAAAGAAGAGTGGGTTAGATGATGACTATTCACTTTTAAATGTGGGCTACAGAAAAGTCAAAGATAGAACTACTCAAGTACACCTCTCAGCTCAAATGTAGCTGATCACACTGCAAAGTGAATTGCCAGCACATTTATCATAATTTATAAATATGTTGTAGAGACAATTTTTGTAATGACTCACTAAAAACGTGGACTTCTAAGTCCCTACCTCATTCATCTTCCTGTGTCTATGAAGCTCCTGAAATAGGAAGTTGAAGGGCACCACAAGGATCAGAAGCAGCTGCTTGTGGTCCTGTGCTCACTGTTGATGTGGATTCATGACTTTCACTCCTCCTCCAGATTATGTAGATTTTACAGTACTGCATGTTGTCACGTAGCCTATGTGTACTTTATTTCCCCATTTTATCATATGTACTTTGTGCTTAGCAAGGTTCAAATAGACAAAGAAAAAAAAAGCTTAAAATTATATACTTTTTATGTACCTCTTCACATTAGACTTATTTTGGCTGTAAATGTCCAAAATTTTTCTACATTAAACTATTAAACATATCTCTTTTATAAGAAATGTGCCTCTGGTTTGTTGTAATGTATCTCTGCTTAGGCATAGTATGTTTTTTATTTAAATTTTTTAAAAGTACTTCCGATAAGGTATCAATGTTTTTTGATATTTGCATACGCATGGAGAAAATTGTGTTTGACCTGAGCCTCCTTGAAGAATCTTTAGATGTTTTCTAGAAAGACAAAAGAAAAAAAGGAAGGGAATCTCAAAATCAGAAAATAAATTGTATTAACATCATCATGAAAGTATGAAAAATGGAGGTGTGGATTAGTGCAAACAGTGTGCTTCAGGGAGATGTAAGGGATCCCCAGGACATTGAGTTGAAGTCACAAACCATGACAAGAATTAGGATAGTCACCCGTCTAAAAAAACTTTTGAATTTCCCTTGGTATCAAAGTGAAAATGTTTTCCTTCTTTTTTTTTTTTAAAAAAAATTATTTTTAGTTGTTGAAAGACCTTTATTTTTTATTTATTTATACATGCTGCTGAGAATTGAATCTAGTGCCTCACACATGCCAAGTAATAGTGCTACCACTGAGTGAAAGACCCAGCACCCTGTTTTCCCTTTTTATAGAGCATTTCCTCTGGAAAACTTTCTCCCTGAACTATATATACAAATCTATTTAACAGCTAAATAATCCATTGTTATCAACTATAGTTGAATTTGTGTAATTTGTCTCTGATCTTATTTCCTGTACCTGAAATTTTATGTAATTTCACCAATATCTCCCAACTCTCCCCTCTCCTACCCCAGCCCCTGGTAAATATCTTACTCTCTGCTTCTCTGGGTTCAACTATTTTAGATTCCATGTATGAGTCAGGTCATGCTGTATCGATTTTCTGTGCCTGACTTACTTCTCTTAATATGGAGCTGCAAATCACAGAATTCCCTTCTTTCAAAGGTTGGACAGTATAAAAATACACACACATACATACACAGACATGCACACATACAAAAAAAACCACACATTTTACTCAACTTATTCATCTGATGGGCGCATAGGTTGAGCCACATAGATGGGATATAATTTCTCATTTTTCAGAGTGTACATGTTGCAGAATCATATTGGTCATTTACTCACATATACACATACAGTAATAATGACTGATTCATTCTACTATCTTTCCTATCCCCACATCACCACCCCTCCACTCCCATTACTTTCCTATGCAATCTAAGATAACGATATTCTTCCTTAGTGCCCACTGCATTATTGTGAATTAGCATCCACATATTGGAGAAAACATTCGGCCTTTGGTTATGTGGGATTGGCTTATTTTGTTTAGCATGATATAAGTTTTTTGGGTATAAACCAAAGAGTGGGATAGCTGGGTCAAATGGTGGTTCCATTCCCAATTTTCTGAGGAATCTCCATACTGCTTTCCATAGTGGTTGCACCAATTTGCAGTTCCACCAGCAGTGTATGAGTGTATCTTTTTCACCACATTCTCACCAACATTTATTGTTGCCTGTATTCTTGATGATGGCCATTCTGACAAGAGTGAGATGAAATCTTAGAGTAGTTTTGATTTGCATTTCTCTAATTGCTAGAGATGTTGAACTCTTTTTCATTTATTTGTTGATCAATTGTATTTCTTCTTCTGTGAAGTGTCTTTTCAGTTCCTTGGCCCATTTATTGACTGGGTTATTTATTTATTTATTTATTTTTGGTGTTAAGTATTTCGAGTTCTTTATTTATCCTAGAGATTTTTTTTTTATTAGAGGTGAATGTGGTAAAGATTTTCTCCCAATTTGTAGGCTCTCTCTTCACCTTATTAATTGTTTCCTTTGCTGAGAAAAAGATTTTTTAACTTGAATCCATCCCATTTATTAATTCTTGGCTTTACTTATTGAGCTTTAGGAGTCTTATTAAGGAAGTCAGATTCTAGGCAGACATGGTGAAGATTTGGGCCTATTTTCTCTTCTATTGGGCACAGGGTCTCTGTTCTAGTGCCTAAGTCTTTGACCCACTTTGAGTTGATTTTTGTGCAAGGTGAGAGATAGAGGTTTAATTTCATTTTGCTACATATGGATTTCCAGTTTTTCTAGCACCATTCATTGAATAGATTATATTTTCTCCAGTGAATTATTATCTTTTGTCTTTTTCATAAATGGCATTCCAAGAAGTACGATGTGATATAACACTGTGGTTTTGATTTTCATTTCCCAGATGATTAGTGAGGGTGAGCATTTTTTCATATGCCTACTGGTCATTTGTATCTCTTCTTTAAGAAATGTCTAATCGAGACTTTTGCCCATTTATGATGTATTTGTCATCTTCCCACTGCATTGCTTCAGTACCTTATATATTGTGTATATTAATCCTGTTTAAGATGTGGGATTCACACATTCTCCAATCATATAGGTTGTCTCTGTGTCAAGCTAATATTATTATATTATTTACAATTGCTAAGAGAGTAGAGTTTGTGTATCATGATCACAAAAATGTAAATATGTGAGGTAATGAATTTTTTAATGATCTATATTTAGCCATCCAAAAGTATAAATGTATCAAAACATATTCCCATCACAATTATTTGTGAATTTTTTAAAAGTCAAAATGAGACACTTGTGCATTTTGCATGCCAGATATCTTTATTGAGGGCTCTGAAGCTCTCTCTTTGAATTGTGACTATCAGGAAACATTTGATGTCTCCCTATTGCTATGGGAGTCTTGTAAACACTTGCTTGCCTTAGAGATATGTTTGATTTTTCCTTGGATAAGGTGCCTAACCTGAATGTAATCATTGCATATCCTGGCTATTTAAGAGTGAAGGGTTTTTTTTTTTTTCAGTCACTGAGATATATTTAATTGTTGCCAGATATGCACACCACAGTCTGGTTTAATGTTTATTGAAAAGTAAATCACTTTTTATTATATTTGTGGATAGAATTTTTAGAATAGCATAAACTTTTAATTTTGCAAAAAAAATATTTTAAATTATTCCTTCAACATAACTTTGTGATCCTTGCTAGGTATGTTAAAGTTCATTATTGGAAAAGGCTTTTGAAAAAATGTATAAATAAATCTATGCATCTATAGCCACAAAAAAAATTCAACAAACATGCTAAGAACACACATTAGATGAAGGACAATCTTTTCAATAAATGGTTCTGGGAAAATTGGATATCCACATACAGAAGTAGACTTTTCTTTCTCAACAGTTACAAAAATCAACTCAGAATAGATTAGAGACTCAAATGCAAGACCTGAAACTGTCAAACTAGTAGAGGAAAACTCTTCCAGACATTGGGAAAGAATTTTGTGGACAAGAGTACTAAAAAACAGGACACAAAAGTAAAAATAGACAAATGGGAGTACATCAAACTAAAAAGCTGTCCACAAGAAAGAAAATAATCAGTAAAGCAAAGAAGAAAATATTTCACACTATACACCTGACAAGTGTTTAATATCCAGAATATATGTGAAGCTACCAAAACTCAACAGCAAGAAAGTAATCCATTTTTTTAAAAGGTTAATAGATCTAATGAAGTCAAACAACAACAAGTGCTGGCGAGGATGTGGGGAA
Source organism: Urocitellus parryii (assembly GCF_045843805.1). Lineage (NCBI taxonomy): Eukaryota > Metazoa > Chordata > Mammalia > Rodentia > Sciuridae > Urocitellus > Urocitellus parryii. The sequence continues at coordinate 238,476,938 of NC_135531.1, read as the reverse complement.
AAGGGTACACTTGTACATTGCTGGTGGGACTGAAAATTGGTGCAGCCAATTCGGAAAGCAGTATGGAGATTTCTTGGAAAGCTGGGAATGGAACCACCATTTGACCCAGCTATTCCCCTTCTCGGTCTATTCCCTAAAGACCTAAAAAGAGCATGCTACAGGGACACAGCTACATCGATGTTCATAGCAGCAGAATTCACAATAGCAAGACTGTGGAACCAACCTAGATGCCCTTCAATAGATATGGATAAAAAAATGTGGCATTTATACACAATGGAGTACTACTCTGCATTAAAAAATGACAAAATCATAGAATTTGCAGGGAAATGGATGGCATTAGAACAGATTATGCTAAGTGAAGCTAGCCAAGCCCTAAAAAACAAATGCCAAATGTTTTCTTTGATATAAGGAGAGTAACTAAGAACAGAGTTGGGAGGAAGAGCATGAGAAGAAGATTAACATTAAACAGGGGTGAGAGGTGGGAGGGAAAATGAAAGAGAAGGGAAATTGTATGGGAATGGAAGGAGACCCTCATGGTTATACAAAATTACATACAAGAGGAAGTGAGGGGAAAGGGGAAAAAAACAAGGGGGAGAAATAAATTACAATAGATGGGGTAGAGAGAGGAGATGGGAGGGGAGGGGAGAGGGGATAGTAGAGGATAGGAAAGGCAGCAGAATACAACAGACACTAGTATAGCAATATGTAAAACAGTGGATGTGTAACTGATGTGATGCTGCAATCTGTATACGGGGTAAAAATGAGAGTTCATAACCCACTTGAATCAAAGTGTGAAATATGATATGTCAAGGACTATGTAATGTTTTGAACAACCAACAATAAAACTTAAAGGAAAAAAAAAGGTTAATAGATCTAAAGAGACATTTCTCAAAAGTAGACATACAAATAGCCAATGAGTACATTAAAAGCACACATTAGTACCAACACACACACACACACACACACACACACACACGCACACACACATACACCAGTGATGAGTAGTTAAATATTTGCTTCAGAAAAATGCAAATCAAAACCACAGTGAGGTGTCATCTTATCTCGTGTATTGAGTTAACATGCACTGTTAACATAAGTTAACATGTATTGTTATTACCAAAAATCTAAAGATAACAACTGCTGATAAGGATGTGGATAAAAGGGCATCCTTGTACGCGGCTGGTGGGAATGTAAACTAGTACAGTCATTATGGAAAATAGCATGGAGGTTCCTCAAAAAATACAACTCCTCTATGATCCAGCTACTCACTACTGGATATAAAGCCAAAGAAAATGAAACCATTTATGTTGAAGAGACATCTTCAATACCATATTCATTACAGGATTACTGTTAATAGTCAGAAAATGGGGAAAAAACCCTAAATATCCATCATCTGATGAATATATAAAGTAGATATTGTGCGTATATACAATGGAATGTTATTCATCCTAAAAAAGAGTGAAATCCTGTCATTTATGGCAACATAGATGGAATTGGAGATGATGTGTTAAATGATTTAAGCTAGGCATAATAAGACAAATGCTGCATGATCTCATTTCTATGTAGAGTATAAAAAATTAATCTCATAAAAATTGAGAAAAAATTGTGGTCACAGAGTCATGGTGTCGCGACCCCTTGCCCGCAAGGAAGACGCAACTCGGGAATCTTCTCTCAGCAGTTTATTCAGGTCCTTGATACTTTTTCTTCTATCTCCTGGATGCCCCTCCCAGCCTTAATAAAGCACCTCAAGCCCCAATGCGAAGCTGCCACGTGGACTTTTCTCACAGGGTGCCAAGTCACAGCATGCCAACTCATTCTGATAAGGAGTTGTTTGTCACAGACTACAGGGGAAACCAGCGCCATCTTGTAATGGCGGCCACAGTTCACAGAAACGGCTCACCACAGTTCCCCCTTTTTTGTTTTTATATGACAATACAGGCGAGAGTAGAGGTCCTATCCCACTGTGCAGAAGTGGCTGCATAGTATGGCTCAGCCCTAAGGAGGCGCCTTCCCCAGATTTGAGGCCATATCAGCCGACGCCTTTTTTCGTGGGGCGGGGCGTGGATAAGGTGGGGTAAGAAAGGACGTCAAACCCGCATGCAATAGGACATGCTCTCCTTGAGGTCCACTCCAAGGATCACTCAAGTGCAGTGCCTTGCCTCGCATCCTGTACCGTGACGATGGTGGACGGAGGGGGATAGCTGAGGCTGAACTGTGGCTGTGTACAATGACAAACAAGTTGACAGCACCCTGAAAGAAAGGCACGGACTTTAAAGCAATAGAGAAGCACTAGTGTGGAAACCCATCCGCGTGCAATGGCAGCAAGACCGGCAGAGTGCAAGGGCTTTCCAACACTAAGAGAACAGCGAGGAAAGACATGTCGATCCCAGTGCAATGTTATAATAACTTGGGGTGCAACGACCATGTCAAAGATTTACTGTTTAAGATGCACAAGCCAGACTTGAGGTGAATTGCCATTTTCTAAAGCTGCAAGAGCTTGTATGATCATAGCCTTATCATGAGCATTGCGGGCCTTGAGGCGACAGAGAAACCACAAACAGAGGAACATACCGAAGCAACACATTGCACCAAAAACGCCTACCCCCACCCACTCTTTAAAAAAGGAAAAGGCAGAAGATATCCAATCGGTGAATTGTCCCAAGGTCACGGGATGGACACGGGTACTGTTCAAGACAGCTATTTGGGTCAGTTGAGACTGGATCATGTCTTCCGCTTCCATGGACCAGTTTCCGGCCAAATATTCGCCAATGATGCGGGAAGCATTCCTGGAATCATTAAATCTGACAGAGGTTATGCATAAATGTGCACGTTGGTCAACGCAACCCAAAAGCACCAAGTCAGCTAATTCTTCTACCTGAGCTTGGAGTAAATCTATTCTTTGGTTGGCAGCTAAAATCCCTGACAAAATATGTTGATTGATTGTGTTTTGGGATTCGAGTATGGTGGAAGTTTGTTGAACAACTCGATTAATGGTGGCAGCAGTTTGTACTTGATTGGCCATGGCCACTCCGGTCGTAACCGCTGCAGCAGCAGATACCGCCACGGCTGTCACTATGGCTGCTGTAATTCCAAAATCCCTGCGGACTCGAAATAGCTCAACAATGGGGAATTTTTCAGGATCTGCAGTTACCGGGATTGGGACAAAAGTTGGAATTTTCATAACCACTGCTACAGTCCAAGAACCATTCCAACACTCAGATAAGAGACAGGTAACATTAGAACAATCTAGCATCCCTGACGAGGTGTCATTAGCCAAAAGGAACAGGAACGGGGATCGGACACAGACCATTGCAGGGGGTAATGTGGCACTATATAACAGAGAGTTGAAGGAAACAGATGTAAGTCTATTTCCTCGTTCACTCTCCCTAACAGTGCCAGAAACATTAGCCAACCAGCTTTTGGCTCCTAGCAATTGAGCCAATGTAGAAATATCGGCTGAAGCCCCCCTTTCATTGGAAATCAGCCACTGAAACCAGGACCAACCCACTCCTGTAGAAGAGTTGGCACTGTTATTAAAGTTATAAACATACCTCTTAAGAGAGGGAGAAAGGGAGAAACCTTTAGCAACTTGATGTTTCTCCCAAGAATGATCCTGACAAGGCGTAAATGTTGGGGGAAAACCAAGATTAGGGGTACAGTAAGGAGAGGCCTTGAAATGAGTGGCATGATAGATACTATTAGAAGAAGGAGGCACTGGGATTAGCACCTCGGAGATAATAGCCAAGGTAGTTATATTTAAAGCAGAGCTATTTGCGGGGGTCCCTGAGCCTGATTGCTTCCCCAAAACTACTTGGCTCAGTACGGCACTGATAATGCTCCCTGAGTCCTGACTGGACCGCAATGGGTCCTCCCAGTTAGTCAAATTTTTGGTCTTAAGGCTAATGCAATCAGTGTTCCCAAGGCTGAAGCAAAAAACTCCTGTGAGATTAACTTGAGATTGATTAAAAATGCTCTCTATGTCCCCTCTAGGAGAAGCACAGGGAGCAGACATCTCACATGAGGTAGAAAAAAGAGTAGGGAGAACACTAGAATTACCATGAACCGGCATCGGCATCGGCCATGCCCGTGCCACTGCCCACCACTGCATCGGTGTCGCCTGTACCATCGGCATCAACATCAGAGCCAGAGCACTTAGCAGGATGAAGATCCTCATCACAGGATTGCTGTGGTATCTCTTGTTGCTGGTTGGCTGGAGTCAAGACTCTTCTTGTCAGGCGTTCAGGGACCCACAGCGGTTCCGTGCGATCCTGGGGAAAAACACATACAGATCCTCGTGCCCATGTCAGCACGGGGTCGGGGCCGTTCCATTGGCCCGTAAGAACATCTTTCCACTTAACATAGAATAGCCCAGTTGTCTAGAGTAGCACACAAAACATTAAGTTGAGCTTTAGTGTAGGGTATGATAAGAGAAGAAGGCGACTGTCCGAAAAATTGAATGCTTTGTTGAATCCCTTTAAGTGCTAAAGCTGCAACAGCATCAGGATAGTATTCTAAGGATTTTCCTGGAGACACATGTGGGTGGATCCATAGTAAAGGCCCATCTTGCCACAGTACTCCAGTAGGCTGCCGCATAGTGGCAAGCACACATAACTGGAAAGGTTTATCACTCTGGAGCCTGTATAGAGTGGCATGCTGTATAGCTTCTTCTACTTTCATAAGGGCCGCTCTAGCCTCTTTGGTGAGGCTACGAGGGGAAGTAAGATCTGGATCACCCTTAAGAGTAGCATACAAGGGCTGAAGCACAATATTAGGAATATGTAAATATCCTCTTATCCAATTAATATCTCCCAGCAGTTTTTGAAAATCATTTAGAGTTTGGAGATCCTGAGTTCTTATGGTGATTTTTTGTGGTTTTAATTTGTCATACCCAATCGTTGCTCCCAAATACTTAATAAAATCCCCCGTTTGAACCTTTTCAGGTGCGATATGCAGTCCATATTGAGCTAACAGGTTTATTAGGTCTTTATAAGCCTCATTAACCCTTTGTTCTAATTTAGCAGCCAATAGTACATCATCCATATAATGAATGATCTTAATGGAGGAATACTTTTGTCTGAGAGGTACGAGTGCCTTCCCCACATACATCTGACACATCGTAGGACTATTAGCCATGCCCTGCGGCAACACTACCCACTCAAACCTTTGATCTGGTTCCTCGTGGTTACACGAGGGAAGGGTGAATGCAAAACGCTGTGAGTCTTTAGGATGCAAAGGAATAGAAAAGAAACAGTCTTTAATGTCAATAGCAATAATATGCCAGCCCTGAGGAACAGAGGAGAGCAGAGGCAGTCCTCTTTGAATGGGCCCCATAAGTTGCATTTGAGCATTAACCGCTCGTAGATCATGCAGTAGGCGCCACTTCCCTGACTTTTTCTTAATGACAAATATGGGAGTATTCCAGGGAGAAGTAGAAGGTTGGATGTGACCCAAGTCAAGTTGTTCTTTAACTAGGTCATGGGCTGCTGCCAATTTAACCGAGGGAAGAGGCCACTGAGGCACCCAAACAGGCTCCTCGGTGAGCCATGTTATGGGTATTTGAGCCCCAGTGGCCCCTAGGAAAAACCCAGACCAAATCTGTTAAGCTTTTGATGACCTTGCACAGGATGCCTACGCCCCTGTAGGTGTTTTCCTAGTCCTAGACCTGGCCTATACCCCATATCTAGCATAATTTGTTGAGACACCGGGGAATAGTCATTGCTAAGAGTAAACCCCATGTCATTCATCAGATCACGGCCCCATAAAGAAACAGGCAAATCAAGTACATAAGGCTGAAAAGTACCATGATGTCCTTCCGGGTCCTTCCAAGATAGATGTCTACAGCTGATTTGAGGGGCTTGGGCATATCCAAGTCCTCTTAGGGATTGATCAGAAGTCTGCACTGGCCATCCCTTAGACCAGTCCTTAAGGGCTATAATGCTACGGTCCGCCCCTGTGTCCAGCAATCCCACAATAGATTTACCTTCTATGCTTAACTCCAAAGTGGGGCGATTGCTCATATTCAGTGACAAATAGGCACAATTTCCTCCGGTGGCACCAATCTCATCTCCCGTCCGTGACCTTGAGTCAGAAGGGAAGTGGGTATGCAAGCTAGGCAAAATTAGTAATTGAGCAATCTGATCCCCTGGAGAGATAGACACAATGCCCCTTGGAGCTTCCACCATAACCTTTACTGTCCCTACAGCATCAGGGCTGATGACTCCAGGGAAAACATGAAGACCTTGCAAGATAGAGGATGCACGTCCAATTAGCAAACCTACAGTGCCAGGTGGTAAAGGCCCTTTAAACTCAGTTTCTACCAATTGGACTCCCATCTTAGGTGTCAATACGAGTCTGGAGGTGGAACAGAGGTCCAATCCTGCGGCGCCTGTAGTGGCTCTCCGCGTTTCATGGGATGGCGTAGAGACGGCCATGTCTCGGGTTCGGGTGTGACATTCTCCATTGCCCCATATATTTGTGGGCCCTGGGGTCGGGGGCCCCGTTGGCCGTTTTTTGGCCCAGCTGAAACAGGCTGTCCATGGATGTCTCTCACTGATTGACACTCTCTTGCCCAATGTTTCCCCTTTTTGCATCTTGGACACAACCCCGGTAGACGAAGGCCATTGGAAGGGCCACCGTAAGGAGGTCCAGTAAAACTGTCTTTTTTGGGACATTCCTGTCTGAAATGACCAGATTGACCACAATGGAAGCATGTTCTGGCACCAGGACCGCCCCCTTTGGCAATCCGAAGGACAGCAGCTGCAAGACCTGAATTAGTTAAAGGTCCTCCAATCTCTCTACACACCTTCATCCATGCTTCTATGCCCTTGTTTTTATAAGGAGTGATTGCTGCTTTACATTCCTTGGTGCATTGCTCAAAAACCAATTGCTTGATAAGGGGCATGGCTCTATCAGGATCCCCAAAAATCTTTCCAGCGGCATCTACCATCCTTGCAACAAAATCTGAAAAGGGTTCTGTAGGGCCTTGTAGAATCTTGGTCAAATTACCAGATACCTCTCCTCTATTTGGAAGTGATTTCCATGCCCGAATGCAAATGCTGTTAATTTGGTCATATACCTCAAGAGGAAATCCTGTCTGTTGATTAGCAAATCTCCCCTGCCCCAAAAGCATGTCCTTATCCCAAGCCGGGTGTCCCGCCGCATGGTTTTGGGCGGCCTGCTCTATTGCGCCCTCTAGCACAAATGCTCTCCAGTCCAAATATTTACCCGGGGAAACGCAAGCCCGAACAAGGCTAGCCCAGTCAGAGGGAGTCATGCAGTATCTAGACAAACCCTCCACCTGAGTTAGTGTGAAGGCGGCATCCACCCCATAAGTACGCAAGGACTCTGCCAGGGTCTTCACAATTTTGAAATCTAAGGGTTCATGGAATCTTCCCCTATTGTCATCCTGAAAAACTGGATAAGCAAGACCCATCTCAGCATTAACAGCCCTCCATGTTTGGGCATGGAAAGCTCTCCCCGAAACACCCCCACCATACGGCGGTGGATCTGGAGGATCATTTTTCTTGAGCCCCTGTTTATTTCTGTTCCCTTCTCCCATACCTACACTCCCTAGCTGACAAGACAGCCTCCCAAGCTCCTCCTCCTCATCCTCCTCTTTCTCTGACCCACTTTCGCATGGGGGTGTGCGCAGCGCACTGAGATCTGGATACAATCGTCTCCTCCCCTGTTTCACATTCCGTACATTCCCATCCTCCTGAGATACCTCACTTTCTGCCGTCTCTGACTTCTCCTCATGTAATTGCTCTAAAACTTCCTGTCCTTTAGTAAGTGCTTCCTGACATCTGCCATCTGTGAGGCAACTACGGACCATCTTCCAAAGGGGTATCACCCCACCCTCTAATATGCCCTGCTCAGAAGCAAAGTCAAGGTCTTTGCCTAATTTATCCCAGCTAGGTATAGTAAGGCTGCCCGAGAATGCAAACCACGGTGCAGCAATATCTGTCTTCTGTAAAAATCTCTCTAAAGTACTACGTTTCACTTCCAGGCCCTTGGAACGTAACAGGTCATCTAGGGCCAGGAGGAGCGGACTTGAAGATGCGGCACCCATGACACAACAACAAAAGACGCACAAAAAACAACAAGAGATACCACAAAAAACAAAAACGAGATGACACAACAAAAGAAACACAGAAAACAAAAGTGAAAGTACACAGTGCAGCTGCAATAAATATGAGGCTCTCTCTTTCTTTGTAGAGGAGCTGACCCCGCTTTGGACGCGGATCCCACTTACTGGGACTATCCCTGCTTTCATCGCAGATCCCACTTACCTGGGACTAACCGGTGCACCACCCCTGACTGACTGAAAGTCCTGGTTCCTGGGTCTCGGCACCACTTGTCGCGACCCCTTGCCCGCAAGGAAGACGCAACTCGGGAATCTTCTCTCAGCAGTTTATTCAGGTCCTTGATACTTTTTCTTCTATCTCCTGGATGCCCCTCCCAGCCTTAATAAAGCACCTCAAGCCCCAATGCGAAGCTGCCACGTGGACTTTTCTCACAGGGTGCCAAGTCACAGCATGCCAACTCATTCTGATAAGGAGTTGTTTGTCACAGACTACAGGGGAAACCAGCGCCATCTTGTAATGGCGGCCACAGTTCACAGAAACGGCTCACCACATCATGGAACATGGCAGGTAGGTATGGCAAAAGGTGGATCAATGGGCACTAAGTTATGGTTAGAAGCAAGAAGTTTTGGTGTGCCATTAATTACACAGTAAGGTAGACTGTAGATAACAGTGAGGTACTGTACATTTCAAAACACCAGAAGAAAAAATTCTGAAAGTTTTCATCAAAAAAAGTATGTGTTTGAGAAGACAAATATGTTTTACCTGACTTAAACGTGCAATTTATGCATGTATTTAAAGATTACATTACACCCTGTTAATGTGAACAATTTTATGTCTTGTATATCTATTTAAATAAATTAATAAAAAGCTCAGTGTTGTAGTGGCACATACCTAAAATTCAGCGACTTGGGAGGCTGAGGCAGGAGGATTGCAAATTCAAAGAAGCAACTTAGCAAGACCTTGTCTCAAAATAAAGAATAAAAAGGGCTGGGGATGTGGCTTACTGCTTAAGCACACCTGGGTTCAATCCACAGTACAAACAAACAAACAATAAAAGTATCTATTGACATTTTGAATGATAATATGAATAGTTAGGTGGTTTAGAAGCAAATTATGGGGGAACTACATATGACTGGTTTTCCAGGGTAGACTAAGACAAATATTTTATGATATAGTTTTGAACAGTTTATCAAAGTTAAGAGAACAGATTAAGTTAGTGTTTTGGAGATAGAATGTCCAGGATCTTTGTCAAATATCTTTGTGGAGGCAGAATTGGCAGAATGTAATTCAGTGCCTACTGAGGATACTATGAAGTTAACAATGATTTGAAACAAAGTATTTTAAATTAGTTTTGTAATGAATATTAAATAGAAATATTTAGCAGGTAGTAGTTACTTCCATGCCAGATACTGCTAGAATTCTTGCCATGTGTTAAAGTTTAGATTCACAATAATCCTACAAAGTCATTTCTATTACCACATAATTTATGAAAATAACAAGATACAGAGTTCAAATAACTTGCTCGGGATTATAGAAGAGAGCTGATAATGCATAGTATTTATTGCTGCAAATATTGGAATTAAACTATACATCAATTAATTAAACATAAATTAATCAATAAAGAATGATATAAGAATAGGTAAGACTTGGAGAGTTAACATGTATTAAGAATAACTGAAGCCAAATATCAATAGAAACATTAATCCAATAATATTATTGGATTTTTATTAACTAATATAAATAATAACATTAATCCAACAATACACATTAGTACTCATTGGAAGACTCAATTATTTAAAACTTTTCTAAGGTTGAGTCAAAAGTGTATCAGGTGATAAAATAGTACACATTTAACAGAATATGATATATCCTTCATTGGTGTGAATGAGCTACATGGAAACTAGTAAAGAAGATTCATAAGCTGATTTGAACTGTTTTGAAAAGGATTTCATAAAATCCCTTAAGGACTTTTTTCCTTTGTATATTTCTCTAGAAAAATGCTAGTAAAATTTGACTGATATCTAGGTAATGATGGACTGTGCAGGACCAACAATAATCAACACATGCATACAGGTGGATGTATGTGGCTTCATGTGTGAAAGCTACACAAAATACATATTCAAACATGCAAACAAATATGTACATCATTGTAAATGCAAACGAATATGAAATGACATGAAATAATTCATCTGTCAAAACTCACAATTGCATCTCTGTTTTTGATGTTTCTGAATGTTCCTCTTTGAAATGACAGCAAATCCTGTAGGTTTTTAAATTTTCAATAGGTCCCATCAGTCAATCTGAAATGTCACTATTTAATCTGTTTTATATCTTTATAATACTTAAGGGCATTCTGAAAATTTAATTTTGTAGTATAACTGCTTGCAGAAATATTTAATAAAATCAATACAGAGCAGCAATCCCTATGCCACCAAAGCAGATATGTTGTACAAAATAGCATCTATTTTTCTTTTAGAAATTCTTAACTATACAAAGGATTATTTGTGAATGACATAGGTTGCAGGATGAAGAGCTTGTATATAGCACATAAATCCTCTGTAGAACAAAAGCAATGCAAATTTGTTAGGGAATTAAATAACACCTTCATAACAACACATGCTTAATATTACTATGACATTCAAAAAATGAAAGTTTATTACTGATTGATGCAAAAATGGACAAATTAGCTCACTTGTAATTGTCAATAAATATTTCATTTATCCAAGACTTCTTGTTTTAAAATGAAAGTAGTATTTTGTTATAGTCATTATACTTAATTTTAACACCATTATTTTTAGGGGTAAGTCTAAGCCAATTGCATAAAGTTAATTGTAAAATTGTGTTAATTTTCTCTAAATTTTAAGACCTTACATACACTATTAATAGATATTTTCCAATTAAATCTATAATTTTCCAATTAATAGTTTCCAATTAAAACAATCCTATAATTGAGGTAAGGATATTAGTTATACAAAGAGAAAGGATCGAAGCAATAAACATTGAATAAAATTTGGTATTTTTGAGGAGGTTTATATAGAAATATCAATAAGAATAAATATAAATATATTATTATTAATAAAGTTTAACAATAAGAAATATAAAAATAAGATGTTGATATATTTCTATCCAAATATTTGAGAGCATCACCAACTTAACATTTTAATATCCAGCTGTTTCAAAGATAGAACCTACAAGGAATTTTTAACATTGTTAAAATGTTAACATATATCAACATTGTTAACTACAAAATTATTATAAGGATGAATTTTAATGATTTCTTCTATTTCTTTCTTTTTTATTTTTTTACTTGTTTTATTTTTTTATTTTTAATTACAGTCTGTTTCTTTCTTTGAAGTATATATCCAAGTGAACAGATGTAATGAATACAGCAAACAGGAAATAAATATATTATGTACAGAGGTTTCTGATACATTTACCTTTGATCTTAATAAGAAAATATAGGGGCTGGAGTTGTGACTCAGTGGTAGAGCACTTGCCTAGCACATGCAAGGCTCTGGGTTTGATCCTCAGCACCACATAAAAATAAATAAATAAAAGAAAGGTATTGTGTTCAACTACAACTAAAAAATAAAATATAAAAAATAAGAAAATATAAACTGTGATACTTGCAATATAAATAATTTTGAAAAAAATAAAAATTGTGAAATAATTTAGTTTTCATTAGTAGAATATAACATCTGTGAATATTGAATCATGCTTCCCATTCATTATTTATTATTTTAATTGAATTAAAATGTATATACAATAAGATATACTAATCTTTTGTGGTCAATATGATATCAGGAAAATACACACACTTCTCTAATCCCACCTCTATCAAATTGGCTCTGCAGAAAATGTCCTCATGTCCCTTTGCAATCTCAGTGCCTATCCTACTAATAAAGTATGCATTTTTTTATGATTTTTGTTCACTCCAAATGTTTTTGATAATCTTACATGTTGTTACTTGTATCAGAATTTTGCTACTGTTTATTGTTAAGTCACATTTAATTATATGAAAATATCACAATGTACCCAGATTCGTTTTGATGGACATATGGAATGTTTCCAGATTTTGTTTATTGCAATTGAAACCCTGATAAAATATCTTGCATAGTCCCTTATGAACATATATGTTTTCATTATACTTGCTTAAACACATATAATAATTATTTCTGTATCACAGTATAACTATATGTTTACTTTTTAAGTTTTACTTATTGGTTCATTTTAGTTATACATGATAATATAATATAACAATTTAAAAGGCATGGAATATAATTTTTCTAATTCAGTCCCCAGTTACCTCCCCTTCCTTCCTCCCAACACTTTTTTGCTTCCCTCTACTCTACTAATATTTCTGTTATTTATATGTATATATATATATATATATATATATTTGTGTATATAAACATATATATTTAATTAGTGTTTTATGGTTGTATATGATGGTGAGACTCACTGTGGTATATTCACATATGGACATAGGAATGTTAGATCAGATTCATTCTACTGTCTTTTCCTATCCTATCCCTCTTACCTTCACTTCATTCCCCTTTTTCTATAACACTGATCCTTCACAATAATAGCTATGGAGCCAACCTGGGTGCCCTTCAAAGATGAGTAGATAAAGAAAATGTGATAAATATATACAATATATACAGTGGAGTATTAGCCATAAAGAAGAATGACTTTAAGGCATTTGCCTGTAAATGGATGGACCTGGACACTATCATGCTAAGCAAAATTAGCCAGTCCCCAAAAGTCAAAAGTGAAATGTTTTCTCTGATATGCTGCAACTAATCGAAAGTAAGGTAAGGGGGATAGAAAATATATGTCTACATTTATAAGAAACTGATAAACTACTCCTAAAATTGAATGTAACAATTTACATATCCAGTGGTATAAGAGTTCTTTGGGCTCCCTATTTCTGGAAGTTTTTGGATGTGTCAATCCTTTAAATTGCAGTCAATTTGGTAAATGGATAGTAGCCCTTCAAAGTGGTTTATATTTTCATATATCACTTACAACTTAAAATGTTGAACATCATTTTGTGTAGCATAGGTTATTTGTAATCTTTCTTTGTAAATGTGCATTTGGTACATCTGTAGATTTTTACAGATAGTTTATCCTTTTATTTTATAATTATTTATAATTTTAGATATTAATTCTTTCACACATGTGCAAAAAGTATTTTTCCAAATTCCTATCTTCACTTTGTTAATACTGTATTCTGAAGTGCAGAAGTTTCAATTTGATGGAGTCAAACTTAACTTTTTATACACTTAGAGATTTCTCTTACTTGGGATAATTTTGTTTGCTTCTGAACATGAGGATAGCCACTTGTATTTTCTTCCAAAAATTTTATAAGTTCAAATTTAAAATTTAGGTCAGTTATTCATCTAAAAATAATTTTTGTGTGTGATGTGAGGTAAGGTTTTAAAGGATTTTTTCTCCTATGGATACTATTTATGCCAATATTACTTATTTAATATTTTCATGCCCTTGTCAAATATGAATTGAAGACATATGAGTGATTCTCTTTCTGGACTCTGTACTTAATATGTGTCTATTCTCACTTTAATGCTATCATGCTTGGATTACTGTACCCTTGTAGTGAGTTTTAAAATCAGAGGTTGTCAATGCCCCATTGTTGACCCTTTTCCCAAAATTGTTTTTAGGTATTCTAGAACCTTTTCATTTCTATACTAATTTAGGGTCATTCTGTCAATTTCTAAAGTAGACTAAAGTAGAGCTTGATGTGTTTTTGTTGTTGTTGTTTGGTACCAGGGATTGAACTCAGGGGCACTGGACCACTGACTCACATCCCCATCCCTATTTTGTATTTTACTTAGAGACAGGGTCTCACTGTTGCTTAGTGCCTCACTTTTGCTGAGGATGGCTTTGAACTCATGATCTTCCTGCCTCAGCCTCCTGAGCTGCTGGGATTACAGTTGTGCACCACTATGCCCAGCTTTGATGTGGTTTGGATTGGGATTTAATTAATTTTATTAGTCGATTCATGTAGAAAAGACAAGTTAACAATACTGGGTTTTCCAATTAGGAACAAATTTCTTTCCGTAGTGTTTTCCAGTTTCTGTGTGGGAAGTTTGAGCATCTTATATTACATCTGTCCTTTGTTTCTGTTACAATTCTTTTCACTTTCAATTATTTATTGTTTACATATGAAACATCATTATATAATTCCATTCCTGTATTGGAAAATTGTTTATTTTTATTTATTTTTTATTTTTTTAAATAATAATTTTTTTAAAGAGAGAGTAAGAGAGAGTGAGAGAGAGGGAGAGAGAGAGAGAATTTTAATATTTATTTTTTAGTATTTGGCAGACACAATATCTTTGTTTGTATGTGGTGCTGAGGATCAAACCCAGGCCGCATGCATGCCAGGCCAGCACGCTACCACTTGAGCCATATCCCAGCCCTATTTTTATTTTTTTAAATATATATTTCTTAGTGTAGATAGACACAACACCTTTATTTTTATGTGGTGCTGAGGATCAAACCAGGACCCCTCCCATGCTAGGCGAGCGTTCTACCACTGAGCTACAATCCCAGCCCCTTGTTTATTTATTTTTTATTAGTGTAAGTTGTTTTGTATTTGTAGATTTTATAGATTTTCAGTAAGCAATCATATCACCTGATGAGTATAATAAAATAAAATATTTTTCTTTCTGTAAAATACAAAAATATATAGAGTTAGCATTCTTAAATTGCATCAGATAATAATTCTAGAAGGTGAAATAAAGCATTTTCTTGTTTTGTTTTCTGTTCTTTCTCTCTCCCTCTCTTGTAAAGCGTACCGTTCAACTTTCTTCAATTTACTTTAAATTACTTAAAGGCACAGTGCTTCTAATTATCTCCTATATAACTAGGCTGACTGTTCAAATTAATGGTAATGGACCCTGTATTTATTCATTGATCTAAAAATAAAGCCCACGTCAGCTTTTTGACAACTTTTGCAAATTCAGTGTAAAAGATTATGAATGGTACTATATCGATATGTGAAACTGACCTTGAGTAATATATGCACTGTATTTTGGATGTTAATAATGCAATTTGAGAATGTTAATGGTTATTTTGAGAATATCACCTCTCTTCTAGTATTATTCTTTACAGAGAACAGCTTCTGATCCAAGAGCTGATGCTGATTACTAACAGAAATAAGCACAAAGTAAAAACATAAAGTTGCCAGAATAAAAAAGAAAATCATTGTGAAAACTTAACGTTTCTTTTGAGCACCTTCATTCTTGGGTCCTTTAATGCATTGTTTTATAACTCAGAGCATTTCTAAAGCTTACACTTGGAAATATGAATAAAAGTTATCCATACTTTATGCAAATTAAGTTAGAAATATGGAGAAGAGTTAGATATTTCAAGAATTTATGTGAGGGGCCTAAGATTGCAACAAACATGATGCTTAAAGCCACAAATGTGGGTGGGCAACTATTCTCAGGTTACTTTACATATTTAATTTAATTAATTTAAGTAATTAGAATTAATTTAAGGAATTAATTCTAACCCTTAAATTTTATTCCTCCTCCGCCTCTGTGTTCTTGCCTAACTACAGCCACATGGTGAAAAAGTCTTTGGAGTTTGCATCTCAATAAGAGTATCAGAGAAGACCACCAGTCTTTGTTCATCTCCTGATCACCTGCAGACTCTGAAAGGCCTGTTGGCCAAGCTTCCATCACCCTTCAAGTTCTAGGTGTCCAGTTCTTTCTGCTTCCAGTGAAGGCAAGTAGACCATGTGTATGGATCACTTCTTGGGTATCAGAGGTAATTGCTAACATCAGACATCAGACATCATCTTTCTTCTTCTACTTAATATTAATGTCAAATTATGTGACAATACAAAATTTTAACTGTATTTACAGTACACTTTCACCCATGTTCTTTCATAAGCAAGATATGAGTTAAAAATCCATGTATAATTTATCTGTAAGTTTTTTTTCTTTTAGTTGTCAATGGACTTTTACTTTATTTATTTTTATGCAATGCTGAGAATCAAACCCAGTGCCTCACATATGCTAGACAAGCACTCTACCACTGAGCCACAAACCTCAGACCCTTTAAGATTTTTAACAGAAGTAAAATCACTTAAATATTAGTTTTAAAATCTGACAAAATGAATGGTCTATGAAAAAGAGAATAGAAGTAGGGTTAAATACTTATATTTAATATGAATATAGCATAAAAATAAAAATGTAATACAAAATAGTCATAAAAGACTACTTGTTATTAAAATACATAGCCATAAAATTATCTTAAAATGATAAGTCATGTAGATAAAATACATAATCCATTTTTTATGTACAATAATAGCAGTTGTGGTTTTAACAATTTCATGCTGTATTTACAGTTGTGGGTTATGCCTCTAGCGGGTGAAACATGAATAAGTATAAATCACTACTTACAGCCTTTATAATTGGCAATAGTCATTTCTTTGAAAAATATATAGAGGAAATATTTCAAAAATATATAGGAAATATAACTTAAAAGCTGATGTATTGGTGATATTATACCCTGGATACTCAACAAATTTGCCATACACTAGTCCTATTTTCAGGTTCATCACATCCTCCTTTGCTCTCATTCTTCCTTCTGGAGGCCCTGGCCTCAGGGCCTTAGCAATTAACTCTGATACTCAAGAAGTGATCCATACATGTGGTCTACTTGACTCCCAGGCCCTTGTGTGATCCATTTATAGACCTTCAGCTTTTTGCTTCCAAAAATATTTTGTAGTATGTCAGTTGGACATCTTTTTTGGAAATGATAAATTGTGAGTTAAATGAAGTGTAAAATGTGCTCCTCTGGGATCCGTATTACACAAATAAAGCTTTGTTGCAAGGTATTGCTGTTTAAAGAATTCCAAAACAGAAATATATTTCCTAAAGGACTGTACATACATTGAGGTTCCCTTCTCTTTTAATAAGTACTCTACCCTTACATTTCTAGTTATGATAATATGGGAGGCAGATGAGATCAGAGCACAAGATCAGGTACCTTGGGT
This sequence comes from Urocitellus parryii, assembly GCF_045843805.1. Classification (NCBI taxonomy): domain Eukaryota; kingdom Metazoa; phylum Chordata; class Mammalia; order Rodentia; family Sciuridae; genus Urocitellus; species Urocitellus parryii. The sequence goes on along the minus strand of NC_135531.1, from coordinate 238,459,823 downwards.
CTGCCATTTTGGTAACCAGCAGCCACTCCCTTTCCCTTCATTCCCTACCATCTTGTTGTACTGCACCATTCACATATGTGCTTCATTCCATGTACTTGATACACATGGATAGTGCCTGATGGGACTCAATTGCTTCATGGATCTCTAACTGTAAATTAAGTTTATATGTACCTTATAATATAATTCAAATTTGACATAGGGTAAAGACAGACAGGAGTACTCAGAGACAATAAACATTTTCATGAGTCAGTCAGTGAATGAGTTCATATAATTCTATCTGATTTATTAGACTAGGGGCAGCAAACTGCTGCCTCAAAGTCTGATGATTTGGCCTAGTGCATTGTTGATAGAGAAAAAAAAAAGAATATGTTAATGGTGATAGGAAAAAAAAACACCCTAGAAATGTAAATAAAAATTCACTTTGTCAGTTTTTCTTGATAAGTTAGACCTCATCAAAAGCATCAAAAGCCCACATTGCTTATTTAGTGATAATGTCTCTTTCAATGAAAAATGTTATTTTTTCTAGTTTTATTCAACCATTAATAGCCTCTTTCAGTCTTTTGTGAGGTGGAAATATATCCTTGCTGGCCTGGCTCAGTCCTGTTTTGTTTCTGTTGTCCTTTGCATTCTCAAACACTAAGATTTTTACTCTCAATGACATTCCAGTTTTGATAATAAAGTACATGGACTTGCTAATTCTTTAACTTCCTTGTTCCCAAAGACATTTAGTGCAGCCACCATAACAGAGTAGGAGAGTTGTCTCAATGACTCCTAAAGTGACCGTTACATCACTAAACTAAAGTTGTCTTTTAGTAACAGACAATTGAACATAAAGATCCCTGCTGGAACAGTGGAGTCCAACTCATGAATTTTTTTATACTATGAGAGCAATAAATGTTCTTTATCACCTGGCAAGGGAGCTTTCAGGGTGTTAGTGCAATGTTCTTTGTGGTGTGCTCCCCCTGCAGAAGTCAACATAGAGAGGAAAGCCCAGATGAGAGGCCGGGTGAGGCCTCACAGGGGATCAATGGTTATTTCCAGTGCCATTTTCACATGTATTTGAAGTTTGATTTCATATGTATTTCCCAATTATGAGGACAATATATTTCATTTTTGTTAAGCTACATGGAATTTGCCTCTGGTAAGTTGCAAATCAAATAGATCATTTATTTTTATTCCAATAGCCTGTTCATTCATACTTAAATATATACAAATATAATAAAAAGAAAAATGAAGTACATTTTTTTTTCTGTGAAAGAATTCAATGCCTTTCCTGTTTTCTCTCTCTTATCTCTGTTCCTTTAATATTTAATCTTACTAATAATTACCTGTTTACACTTTCAAATACTTTCACTGAAAAAAGAAAGAGAGAGCATGTTTAAATTCAAAAATATGTTGAGAGAAATCTTAGAAATCATCCTCTCCAGCTATGTAATTTTATAGAAATCACAGAAAGACTCCAGTACAAAATTGTTCATATTAAGTCATAGTGTGATACTGAATAAATTATGCCTGTATGCATTAAATTACCCTTAATCTCATTTAATATACTTTTATTTTGTCTCAACTCTCATTTTGAAAGTTGATGGCAGTGGTTGGCAGTAGAAATGGACGCATTCTCTGAAAGAGGCACTGCTCCTCTCCTTATGACTTCAAAATATTGATAACTGACTTTTACTGGGTTACCATTGCAAAGACCTTTAATGTTTTTGTTTTTTATTCATTCAGTCTCTGACACAGCCTTATGATATATGATATATATGATATATGATATACGTTCTGATATCCTCAATTTATACATTTGGTATATTTTCCAAAGTAATTTAATAATCATTTTGTGTTTTAAAAATCTATTGCTTGTCTTATTTTTACTGTATATGTTTTTGTAAGTCACCGAAAATACTCTTTAGAACCAGGAAGAATCAAATAAATAAACATAAATGTTATGAGTTACCCCTGGTCAAATCATCTGCTAAGAAGCAGAGCTAAAACAGATTTTTTTTTTTTTTTTTTTTTTTTTTTTACTGGCAAATCTCAAACTCAGGAGTGGAAGGAAGTATGAGGAAGTTTAATCTTATATCTTGAAACTACTAGTGATTACCTTCTTCAAGAAATGTAGGTTCATGGAATGCATCATCACATTATCGCTGTACTAGGAATTGCTGAGAACCAGTCAAGGTGATGGCAAGCTGTACAAATATTTACTCTTAGGATTAATGAGCTTGGAAAAAGCCAGTTCAAATCTGTAGTGTACTGAGACTAGTCACTACACCCGATAATACACTCTTCAGGCTTATTAAAAAGCACTCTCTTAAATGACTTTTGAAAATTTTATCCCTTGTTATTAAAATGTAGGAGGAATATATGGATAATTATAAATTAGTAATTATCAGCATACTTAAATTCTACACCAAACCATAGAACACATTTTCTCTAGAAAGATAAAAGAAAACAAGAAATAATATCTACAGTTTATTTACTTCATCATATAAGTTCAATTGGTTCTCCATTTTCTCTGTAAGTTAATTTTGGCAAAATAAATACTCAGAATATTATTTAATCCAGATTATTCCAACCAAAAGTTTGGGTATGTGTAAAATTCATATTTCTAAAAATAATTTTTATAAGTAATTTTGTTCATTAAAGATGTTTTTGTGAAGGAGTTAACAAGGGTAGAACTTGTAGGAGAACAAAAGTTGAATGCTATGTCTTTTCAATCAAAGTTCCCAATCTTATGACTTAGGTTATGAAAAATTATGTCATACAATTGAATGATAAAATAATCCCTAAATAATCCCAATTCTTACCTTACCTCAAGGTAAAAAAAATATTGCTAGTTTAGAATATAGTAGAAATCTGTTTTGGGGATATGTTGCAGATTGAGTTTTAAGTGAAACAGATTGTGGGCCAACATTTGTGTGCAGGATGATGTGCATCAGGACAGACACCTATTATATAGGAAGGAAAGGAGTAAGATTGTCCAGAAGGAGAAGTTGAGCTGTTATATAGGCTCACTAGTCTTAGTTAACCCCATTGCAGGGATCTGAAGCTGAAATGGCCTCTCAGCATTATCATGTGTCAACATCAATCAATATTTGGATCTCAGCCACCTCAGAAGGACTTGACCTGGAGGTGAAGCATCACTCCATCATTTATCACATAGTCCATGCTTTTCTCACTGATTTGAAATGCCACTTTTAATATATATGAAGTCACATGTGTGTCTGCTCATTATTAGTTCTCAGTAGAGTTTTATAGCTTTCTCTATAAAGTTTTCAACTTTTAAAACTTCAAATAAAATGTATTTCATAATACATCTATTTTTTGTGCTTAAAGAAAATATTTTATTTGTATAAGTTAGTGTTTTTAGAGCTAATTTTGTTGATCTTTCTTAAAAGTTATGCCAGGCTGTCATTTAATTAAATATGTCATTTAACTAAAGTTAAATATTCAATTCTTATTTAAGTCTTTTGAATTATCTAAGTAGATTCACAAAGATCAAATAATAAGCTAAATTCTTACTACTTATATTTTTTATTAATGTTTATGTGTAATATGTATTGAAAGTACTCAAAAAATATCATGTTCTATAAGGTTTCATGCTTTCTGTCTCTAAATCTGTTAGACTTTTATGATGTGACAGTATATTTTAACTCTCTAATCTCATTACAATTGCAGATTTATCTGTATTTGGTAGCACAAGTCTAACCTTTGAGATTTGTCACACTGAAAAATATATGAAACCTGTTGAAGGCAAAAAATAAATGTTTCTGGCAGTGACTGATGTCCGGACACTGGCCACTCAGTAAGACTGTCAGTAAAAGGATGAAAGTCTACCCTTGAATAAAAATGTTAATTGGGGTCAAAAATAGCATAATCTATTTGATATCCAAAATAAATTCATAATATTTCATTATGCAAATGACTCAACTTTCTTTCCCAGTCTAACCTTTTAGTGCAGGCTCTGGGAAGTTTTACTTTTTAGTGTGTAATAATTTGAAATGCACTTCATCTTGTTGCCATTGTCAACTTCTTGGTTGAAATCTTTAAAAAGTTGTTTGTTTCAGGCAATCAAGTAAGCAAAAAAAAAAAAAATGGAGATGAATAATGGAAATACAGTGAAGATGTGCTCTTTCTGGTAAATTTTGTAACTGGATATAATTTAGCTAATCCATATGGTGGTGCTCTGTTTCTTACTTAATATAGATCACTTAGGTCTATTAAAAAGACACCTATGTATTATGTTGAATGTCTGCAAAAGTTGACCTAGAGGATTAAGATGCTAGCAACCAGGAGTACTAGAAGTAGGAAGAATGCACCTGTATGTGAGTAACACATGGAAAGGAGAAAGATTTTCAGAATACCTGTTTAATGATTGTCTAAACCATCCTAGAAAGTTCACTGAAATATCAGAAAATGCATATAAGCAGAAAATACTCTCCTACAGTACAAGACTGACATAGCTCTAAAGGCTTTTCCCAGCCGCAAATTTTCTTAAAAATATTTACAATGTTCCTTTCTGCACTGGGCAGTTGTATCTATAGACTCTTTTCACAGAATGTTCTCCCTCTCTTTTCTTCATGTTCTTGGTTCGTTTTCAATACTCAGTTTGAAGCCAAATATTTCTGCCCACAAAGGCACAATCTTAGCAAACAGACTTCCTCAACACACCATTCAATCGGTAGCCTAATACTCCATAGTCTTATTAAAGGCAGAGATAAAATGTCTTAATGCCAGTCATCATCATGTGGCAATATTGTAGTTCATTATCTATGATTCTATACTGAAACTAACGGATTGTACACTGTGAAACCCGTGTTCCTAAAATAGTGTCTGACAGAGTTTTATTATTAAATGTTCACTGAGTTACTAAAAGGAACACAAAAAAGGAAACTGGCTCGGGTAGAGGGATCACTATTACACTGCCAGAAACCAGAGACCTACACCTGAGTGGCTGTGAAAACACATTGTAGGTTGTTTGCAGTAATGACAGAAATATCCTTTTCATTGGGGGAAAAGCAATAAAGAATAATGGTATACAGATATAAAAGATCTTATCAGAGAATCAAACTTGATATTTTGTCACTATATTCTTAGAGCTTTAAAAAGAAATATAGTAAGAAATTTCAGCAATATTTTCTGTGATTTTGAATATTATTTTTCCTGATAACATATTTACTGTGTTCTATTTTAAGATTTGAATGCTTTTTGAATGAAGATAGCAATGAAAATGGAACATATTTGGTAGTTAGAAATCCAAGAATTAGATACATTTTGAAATATATTTCAAGGTTGCAACTTGTTCAGTATTGCCAATTATGAAAAACTATATTACTTCATCTTCAATTTTAATTTAAATAATACTTTAATGTTGCCTGGCACAGTGGCACATGCCTGTAATCCCAGGTACTTGAGAGTTTGAGGCAGGAGAATGGCAGCCTGGACAACTTAGTAAGACCCTATCTCAAAATAAATAAATAAAGAAAGAAGGCTGAGGATATAGCACAGTGGTAGAGCACTTGCTTAGCATGTTCAAGGCCCTGGGTTCAATCCCCATTACTGAAAAAAATTGCTTTTTTTCTTTTACTTTCAATGTTTTTCTGACATGATTTATTGGCCTTTTATTTTAAACTATATGTGCAATGGTATTGTATGATAAATATTTTTATATTTTCACTCTTAGAATGGCATTATTTATGATAGTAATTTGTATTCAAGAGAGATGGATGTTAATTTAAGATGAAATTTGATAATTTTATTTTCTTTTTTCCAGTCAATAGAAGACATAATAAATATGTGAGTGTTTAGACTGAAGGGACACTTTGCCACACATTTGTACCTATGTTGGACACATTGTAGCAGAACTAGAAGTAATGCTATAGCTTTCAGGAGAATTGGACATGAAGCTAATACTTGCTCACAACTTCAATAAATATAATTACTTTAAACTAGGAAATAAGGTAACATTTTTCTTAGAGTTAAGATGAAAATACCGTTTTAACAATATTATTGAAAATGTTTTTTCAATTATTAGCACAATAAAGAGTGATTTGACCCAAAACAGAATATCTAACACTCTGATAAGTAATGTTTTAGTGGATATTTATACAGATCCTCTTGTGTATATTTTAATAAGTACCAGCATGTTTATTACTTTTAACAGAAAAGTTATTTACAATATTTAATTATAGTAAGTCCATGACTTGGGTACACATTCATATCTAATGTTGCCAATCTTTCTGAATGTTTGGCTGTTAATCATATTTATATTTGGTTTTGCTGGGTAAGAGTTGTTTATTGAGTAAAAATATTGAGGAAATCCAAGGGTATTTGGAGACACTCATTGTATTAATTATTAATGAATGATAACAATAATGAATAATAACAATAATGAAAATAATATTTATTGCAACACAATATGGTTAGAGTCAGTAAAGTTGGCAATTGCCTTTCTCAATGACAGAAGCCATACTCATAATCATTTTATTTTTAAAACTTTTTATGACTATTATCTGATCAAATTTGGTTTCGAATACCTGCCCAGATGCCAGAGTTTGTACACTTTGAACCTACAATCATGCACACTTCAACATGACTACTTCCTCTGAGCATTGGCTTCAAAAGTAGCTGGCTAGGCAAGCATTTGATTCTGCCCAGTTGACTGACAGAGCATTTGATTCTGCCCAGTTGACTGTCCAGTTGAAAATGCTGAATTAGTAGCTGCTAGCTAACCAACTTGCTTCTCTAGAAGTGTTTGAACATAAATTATTCACAGAGGCTAGAGTCATGCAAATGCCAAAATCTATAGAGAACAGAAGATGAAATGTTAAAGGAAGCAGAATAGAGAAGGAGTAATCAACAGAGTTATTAGGAAAGATAGAAGATAATTCAGAAATTTTAAAGACTTTCAAAGTTATTGTAGTGCTTTCAGGGTTTCTATGGTAAACTTTAAATTGCTCAGTAATGCTTGAGGGCATTTTATGTCAATTATCTACCAAATGTCCCCTACATTCTGAAAATAAAGTCCCCCCATATTAAGCAGCCTATGTTTGTCTCCATTTTATGTAGGTAATTAATGAATAGCAGGACTAACACAGTTAACTATTCCCATTCCTGGTATAAATTTGTGATTCATAATCATTTATATTTTAGGGCTTATGGTGAACAAAGAAATATACCCATGTGATCTCCATAATGAATATTTAATACCCTCGCTTTGCTGGGAAAATAATTGAATTCAACTGAACTCAGTTTCATTTGGAACAAAGTACATCAGTGTATTTTAGGCATTTTTCATCCATTCTTAAAAGTAGTGCATTTCTCCAAAACAGGGTTTTAATTTCTTCTTTATCCATGGTTATACATATTTGAAAAATAAATTATTTTCTGAGAATATTCTTTGCCATGAATTTATTATAGACACAAAATTATTTCCTTTGATATCTAGTTGGCATTGCCTTATTTTTATATGCACAAACATTTATTCTTATCAAGCTAATTTATTTTATATAAATAATTATTCCCTGGAAAGCAATATTAGAATCCAGACACATTTTTGTTCAGAAATTCAGTGGAGAATTTAGAATACTTCATTAGTAACTCATAGTAATTTATTTATATGAAAATGTCTCCTTCTTAGATTGGAGCTCTTTGTTTTTATTTGCTTACACAGTATTTCTCTGATTTCCTATTCATGAGATATTGTATATTTTATTTGTCCCATGGTAGTAATTTTACTTAAAGTGAAAAAAATGTTCACAAATATGCATATAACACATATTCTTACTTAAAACACAACTTAAATAATGCTGAAAATATAATGACTTATATTAGTAGCTGCAAATAAAAAAGTACTTTTAATGTGAAAAGATAGTCACGTGAGTATATTATGATTGGAGTTCTTGTAACACAGAGACAGCAAGCAGCCTCTTAATTATTCTAACTTCCATAAAGCTTTGGATTCCATGTAAACATTGGTTCTCAATTATAAATCTATTGCAAATTACATCATTATATCATTTAATTGCTACCATCATCCCCATAAAATATCACACATAAATGGCTATTTAAAAGATTGAATTAAAGCAGATTGTTTCTTCAAAATAATGTATGCTATGTATTCAAATTAACCTTACTTTATCACATTTTATCTGGTCTACCAACCCATTTCTTATTTCCTAATGTTGAGATCTTGATTGTTCCTTGTCTGAGCCAGTCTAGAAATTCTTACTTTTAGGTTTTGTTTAGACAACTTCCATTACCTTTTTAAGCATTCAGTACCTTGATAAGTCTTCTTTCTCACAGTGCACAGACACACAGACTTTCTTTTTCTGACCCTCTGTTTGTACAATTTTTACCTGTATTTTTACATAAAATCTTTTGGAAACAAAGCATACTGCTTTCAAATACCTCTGATAATTAGTTCAGGTCCAGAATAGTGATAGCTTCCTCACTAATCAGGTAATTAATAAAGGAACATAAAATTAATAGTTAATTGAATGAGAAATTAAGTCAATCTCTAGATAATATTTTCTGTGGGAGTTTGGATATGTGATGTCTCTCCAAAGCTCATGTGGGACCCAGTGAACCAATGTTTAGAAGAGAAATGATCAAATTTTGAAAATTGTAATTGATTAGTGGATTGATCTACTTGATGGATTAGTAATTTGAATGGCTTTGACATGGAGGGGTAACAGGAGGAAGGAGATCACTAAGAGTGTGTCTTTGGGGTTTATACTTTGTCCCTGTCAGCAGAGCTTTCTTGGCTTCCTGTTGGCCATGTCCTGAGCTGATTTCTTCCCACTATAGTCTTCCATCTTGATGTTCTGCCTCACTTCCTGCCAAGAACCATTTATCAGGTGTCCTTGGCCTGAACTTGTGAAACTATGAGCCCACATAAACTTCTTCTCCTCTAAGTTTTTCTTGTCAGATCTTTTGGTTACTAAATGAAAATCTGACTAAAACGGTGGGTTGATGTTTCTATACTCACATTAGTTTTGAGTAACATATATTCATAGAGATGTCATATGTTTTCCAGATCTACCATTTTCAGACCAGGCAAGAAGTGTTAAAATCATGGATTTGATGTAGAGTCTTTCATCTCTATTCAGACATAGACTCAATGTTAAGACCTGGAAGAATTGTGAGTCACATGGAGCTTTTTAATCAAAAGACCATAGTGTGAGTTTGGATCTCAAGATTACATTCAGGATCACATGAAATGGAATCACATTCTAACTGCTGGAGAACCCATTTAATTTCTCTTAGTTGGATCCTTCCAATATATAATTACTATCACTTATATCAGTGCATATAGATTTTTTTCATCAGATTTTTATTGTATTGGGACTATAAACCCAATAGAAAATGGAAAAGTTATCACTTTGGTTATATTTTTCTATCACATATTAAAATGTCATTTCAAATTTACATCCAAAATATTCTATATGGAATAATCACAATAGCATAGACTTTCTTAGTGATTCATTTTTTAAAGCCTCAAATTATTCTTTGTAATTTTTCACTAATTAACTCAATTCATTAAAATTCCTCTTAAGAACTTAAATCTATTGTTTAAATATATTATTGGTATATATCAACATTACAAAGCTCAATAGAATTTATTTATAGTATAATTTTATTTTAATCTTGTTTCTATCCTGAAGTTTTAAAATTATTTCTATAATATTCCATGGAATATTATTGTCTTGACCTTAGTAACTGGGAGCTAATTTATATTAGCACTTTATCCAAAAATAAAAAAATACCCATTTCCATTAAAGATCTCTACATCTTTTTTAATGTAATTTTTATTCTAATTTGTTATATATGACAGCATAATGCATTACAATTCGTATTACACATATAGGGCACAATTTTTATTATCTGTGGTTGTACACAAAGTATAACCACACCATTCATGTCTTCAAACATGTACTTAGGATAATAATATTCATCTCATGCCATCATCTTTTCTATCCCACATGTCTACATCTTTAATGCAACTTGACTAATCATTTTTGTTCATGTGTTTTTGTTGATTTTATTTACATGATGCCACACAAAACCAAATAACTCTAACTTAATTCTTAAATTAAACAACTCCAAGTTCTGTATCTTTAAATATTAACAAGTGGAATTTATATCAGTTAATAAAATCCATTGTGTTCTTGAATTGTTACATGAAGAATGACTGAGGTGACTGAGGAAGTGGGAAAAATGTGAGTTTTAATTTATGTCTTGAAAGAAAAAATTGTAGAGTTCATGTATGTACATCATTTGCATTGTTACATAAATATGACTCCTGGTGCTTCTACGGGCAATGTTTCTTCATTTGAGGAAAACGATATAAGACAAAAATCAGTAAAAGTAGGGTTGACATCTATTCATCAAATTCCTGCTTAATGAGTTGTCAGAAAAAAATCACACTTAATGATTAGTTTACAACTATATAAGTCCACGTGACTAATACAATTGTTCAGCATTATTCAAGTCATGATGGGAGCTTTGTTTCCCAGAAACATTCGAAAAGACATAATTATAAGCATTTTGTCCTCACTGTTGATTCTTGCTGCTGATTGCCTCTTTGTTTTTATTCACTGACTCAGAAATTACTACTCTAAACACTAGAAAAAATAAAACAGTATTTTTGCCATTTGTTGAATATATGCGTTATACTAACAGTTGAAATTAAAAATAACCACTCTTGCCAGGCCAATGTCACATGCCTATAATCCCAGTAACTCAGGAGGCTGAGGCAGGAGGATGGCAAGTTCAAGTTCAGCCTGGATAACTTATGGTTCCCTTGTCTCAATAAGTAAATAATAATAATTAAAAAAAAACAGACAAACAATCCACTCTTGTTCCAGAAACTATTCTGCATTAGAGATTGTGAATAAAGAGTTATATTCATTTCAGATATACCAAATAGTGCATTATAATCCTGGTCAGAGTAAAGGATAATTTTGTAACATTGTGTTATTATATAAAGTATATGAATTTCCCCATGGAGATATATAATTTTCTTTAATATAGTTAGTATTTCTCAATTTCTCTGATTCAGGTTCCATCCCACAAAAAAGTAACATAGTAAAATATAGTGATTCCAGAAACATAATTGAACATAATTGTTCTAAAGGTAATAATATTTTTCTTATAATAGAGTTTTTAAAATCTGTGATATTAATGCTTGTTATAAATATTTAGATGTAATTCAATATGCATAAACATTGATCAAGTGAGTCATACATTGTAGAATTAAAAAGAAAATACCTTAAGATAATAGGAAATTGAGAACCCTCTTTGAATGATTTTTTGTTTTGCAAAATTTGGATTGGATTATTTAAGAAAAATTTATTTGCATCTAGATCATGAAAAGGGGTTCAAGTACTAATTTGTCTTTATTGTCTCTGATATTTTATTGTAGTAACTTTAACATCTTAGTTTATTTTCAGCTATCCATTTGTTTTTCAATCATGAAACATTTTCTTCTATATAAATACTGTGTTTGTCAAACAACTTGTATTCTGCAGCCCAAAGATGACATAAGACAAAGAACTTTACTCAAGAAACAAAAAATTGGGGAAAAGATTCATGGACACAAAATTTAAGAGTACTAAAGCCAAATTGTAATACGCGAAATTCTTTAACAGAGTTATAGAATCCAAAAACTCTGTCTGGAAATCTCCCAAAACAGAAATACATAATTACGTGAAATTATATTTTAGTTTAAATGAATGTACTCTTAGGAAGAACATAGTGTTTGGTACGCTGGATGCAAAATTTTACTTTTAAGAATTGTTGGAGAAGAGAAGCAGAGCCAGTACTTGTAGAACATTTACAATATACCAGCAAATTTAAAAAGCTTTGCAGTTGAATATACTGCAGTCCTCATAACAAAATGAGCTGACATATATCTCTATATTACAGAGGCTTAATGATAGTAAAAATCCACTTTAGAATTAATTAAATACAGTACATAAATACAGGAACAGTAGTATTTACATATTTTAAAAATACATCTTCATTTGTGTACTGCCAGGCATTTAAAAGTTTTACAGAACTAATTCCTCCAAGCCTGTTTTAAGTCTTTGTTCAAGGTTGAACCTCAATGGCACCTTCCAGAGCCCTGTATCTTGAAATTACATATTCATCATTCATCCACAGTACTCCTAATTTATCATAATCTATTCTGTTGCTGTTGTTTTCTGTAGTTCTTATCACTTTACAACATACAACTGAAAGTATTATCATTATTGTCCTTGGGATTGAACTCAGGGGTACTCTACTCCTAAATTCACTGGTTTAGGAAAAGCTTTTACCTTGTGATCTTCCTGCCTCAGCCTCCCAAGTAGCTAGGATCACAAGAATGCACCACCATGCTTGGCAGAAATTATTAATTATATTTATTGCTAATGTTTGTCTTCACTTATCACTGACACTTTAGGATATAAAATCATGAAGGAAATATATATATTTGCTTTGTTTATTGATACATCTTTGTTATACGCAACACTGCTTGGCACATACCAGATATTTTATCTCTCTCTCTGTATATATATACAGAGAGAGAGAGAGAGAGATAAATATATATTTTATATTTTTATATATATTAAATATATATATATATATATATATATATATATATATATATGTAAAATAGTAATCTGTAAATCACCAAGAGATAAAATAGTACTAAATGGTAAATGTTCACTTAAGATATGAAAAAATTTACATTTTTACTGATTTTTATCTGAGATTTATTTTTACATTTTTTCTAATGTAGAAAAGGCTTATATTTTGTGCATACCATGTGACATTAGACCTGCCAATGGGAGTCACCAATCATCATCTAGCAGTTGAATAATTGCTCTTTCAGTTTCCAATCCAGAAATCAAAAAATCATACACTAAGCTGAACAGTGAAAACATTACCTAATTTGGAAATGGACTTTTCTGAACTTCAATATGCCAACATGTACAATGGAGATAGTAACAGTTATATTCACCCCATAGAATAATTGTTAAGGCTAAATGAGAAAACCTAAGTAAAGAACTTGGCACTTGGGGCTGGGGATGTGGCTCAAGTGTGTCTGCCGAAAACTAAAAAATAAATATTAAAAAAAATTCTCTCTCTCTCTCTCTCTCTCTCTCTCTCTCTCTCTCTCTCTCTCTCCTCTTAAAAAAAAACTTGGCACTCAAAAAATATTGTTAACTATTGTGTCATAATAGTTAAAGAAGAATAAAGGAATCATTATCAGGATGATCATTTTGGGATACACACAGGAGTGAACACGCGTGCATACACACACACTAAGTGCTGTCATTGTTATGTGATGGTTTTCCAGATTTATTCAAGTAGAAATATAATTACTGATTACCCTTTTTAAAAATTGCCTAGCATGGCAATATATAATGTAGATAATAAATAGTCTATATTTGTGTCTATCTTGGCATCCTAACAAAACTACAAACATGTATCCAATGCAAACATCTGTTTTCCCCACCTATAAAATTCCACTGGGTTGTTCATCCCATGCTTGTTGATAATGATGCTTTTGAGAGCAACTGACATCAAGGATACTAGTAATGTGGGCTCTATTTGCAAATGTGTGACAGAATCCTGGAAAAAAATCTCACTTGAGTTGTACAAGAAACAAAATAATTTTTAAACTTTACAGAGTGGAAAAAATCACTTTAAATGATGCCACTTTTATTGTAGTCCTTCATAGTATTACAGAGAAGAATTTAAAATGAAATTTATGATGCTCTTATGCAAAGAAAATAATAGGATTGTCTTGAGAATTACTGATTCTGTCATTCTACAACATATTGGATTACATTTTTAGGGAAATTCTGCTCAGACACTATTTTGAAACCTTTGATACCAAAAGACACAGAGGCACAGTTTAACCATTTCATATTTAAGCAAAAAGTTAAATCATACACAAAAATTGTTCCAAGCTTTCTGAACTATGAAAAAGTTAGACCCCTTATGTTTCAAGAATAGTATTTATTATCCTAGTTTAATATATTTGTCAATAATCAGTCCTTTTAATACTAGATATTAAACATGAGTTGCTCTTGTTTTAATGCTTTAAATAAATGTGATGACTTCCTGTATAGAAAGATTGTATAAGCTATGATTCTCAAATAGTGTTGTATATTGGAAAGAACTGGAAAAGTTATTGAAAGTTGATTTTTTAATACCCTCACAACTGTATTATAATTTAGATTTAGTAGGTGTTTGGTGAAAATTTGGAAAATCCATACTTTTAATAAGAAAATTCACTAATTATGGTTCTTTTGATGGTAGACCACACTAAAGCAAGACTCCTTTTGTTATTTCATTCAACAATATAATCTTTTATTGATGCTAGGGAATAAGTAGCTACAGTGATGACACATAGTTGTTTTTTGGATAGTAAATTCACCTGAAATTGGAGTCTGTGGCATAAAGTATCTCTCCATCAAAATAATATTCTACTGGATCTCTATAAAACAGAAACTGTACTCTTAGGGGTAGAAATCTACTTTGAAAATCATAGGTGGTATGGATTTGAGCTGAGGATTACTGCAACAGCAAGTTGTCCCAACATCTCAGAGACTTAAAACAACTAAGATTTACTCTCAACTCATGCTGTGTGATCATCATGAGGCCATTGTTATTGCAATCATTCAGGGGCACAGGATGATGGAGAGGTCTCCATTGACCATCATGTTGGCTCCCATGTCAGAGTTCAGAAAAAGGCTCTGTAAGTTCTTGCATGAGCAAGCACATGCTAGCTTCTAACTTTAAAAATTAAATGCCTATGACCTATTAACCAAAGCAAGGCACCAAACCACATCAAAATACAATACACAAGAATGGCATCTTACTACAAGCCTCCTGCAGATAGTGAGGAATATTTGCAAATAGCAGTGATGACCTCTACAAGTAACCAGATTCTCTTTTGAGAACAGCTCCTGAAGCCTGATGTCTGATCATCATCAATGAACCATTATTTTGTTGCCTAAAGACACCTTATGAGTAAGGGAAATGGGATGTGAAAAATGCTGTGCATTTTCTGACTAAACATCAGCATTTGGTCTCTTCTAACAGATGGCAAAAATGTAAAATTTGCTGAAATAGAAAGAGGAAACTTTAGTTATTGAAAGTTGTTCTGGAAAATATTGACAAGGAAATTTGTCCTTTTCACTAATTTTTCACTAGATGATGATTTATTTTCTGACCAGTGCAGCTTCACTAGTTTTTCAGTAAACAGAATTCATCATTCCAAACTGCTTTTTGATTAGTTTAATTAGAGTTTCTGTCTTACTGTCACTAAATAAGAGAATCTTAAGGAATGGGCAGAGGTCAAGGATTGGCTTTACCTCAATATAATATTAAATTTACTCAGCTATTAGAGGACAAGCAATATTTGGAAACATATTTTTTGCATAAATAAAATTGTTTTCCATCAAAACTTTAATGGACTCTCCACAGAAATTTTTCAATTATCCTTCACTCCTACATAAACACTTCTTTGAAAAAATATATGGGTACCATAATATTGTTCTTATAGTATCTGCCAAGACATTGTTTTTTCATTGTATAATAAAAGCACATCACAGCAATTGTATGCGTTTTATATATATATATATATATATATATATATATAGAGAGAGAGAGAGAGAGAGAGAGAGAGAGAGAGGACACAATACATCTAGATAGTAAATTTCTCAATAGACATGATAAAATTGACCAATAGGTACTTTAAAAAGTGCTTATCACTTTTTGGCAGATGCAACCAAAAGCCTAACCTCACCCCATAAAGAATGGCTATTACCAACAACACTAAAAATAACAAATGCTGACATGGATGCAAGGGGAAAAAAAGAACCCCTGTACATTGTTTGTGGAAATGTAAATTAGTATAGTCACTACCCAAAACAGTGTAGAGGTACCTCCACTACTGGGTATGAACTGAAGGAAATTAAATCAGTATGTTAAAGAGACATCTGTACTACCATGCTCATTGTAGCACTCTTTACAATACTCAAGAAAAGGAAATAACCTAAGGGTCAATCAACAATATGGATAAGGAAAATGTGGTACATATACACAATTTAATTCTGTTCAACCATAAGAAATGTACAAAAACATGTCATTTGCAGCAACATGGATGGAACTGGGATTACTGTTAAGTGAAATAAATTAGAAATAGAAATACAAGTACTGCATGCAACAACTCACTCATATCTTGAGTATATAAAGGTTGATTTCATGGAAGCTGAGAGTAGACCAGACCAGGGTTACCAGGGACTAGGGACATTACTAAGGGTGAAGATGGGGAAAAGTTGATTAGTGGATGCTAAATTGCAGTTAGATAGGAGCAAGAAGCTCTGGTGTACTATATTATAGCATTGTGATTATAGATAATGTACTATACATTTAAAAAGCTAGAAGAAAGGATTTTGAAATTCTTCACCATAAAGAAATAAATAATAAATAATAATAAATAAATAAATAAAGATGTATGTATTTTACCTGATTTTAAGCATTTTTCAATGTATACATATGTTGAAATATTCATGGTATCTCATTAATATGTAAATTTTTAATGTTTTATGTACCTATTAAAATTAAATGCATATATATATATATATATATATATATATATATATATATATCCATTCAGTTCTTTTAAAAAAATCAATGCCTCTATGTAAGTATTTATGAAACTAACAGTTTTCATGTTCAAAACCTTAAAGTGCTGGCATTGTCTTTACAAAATAACAATTTTAAAATGCTTAATTTAAAGAGGCATTTCATTTGCTATTTTTTGAGGACTCACATATTTAAAATATGAAATATATAAAAGCTATATTAAGAAATCATTTTCTTTAATAACTTATTTATTAGTTTTGTTAAATGTATGGCTAAATTGTATAAAAGAAAGTGAAAGTTTAAATGAGATACAATACTAATATTTATGAGTTTGAAAGGATTTTGATGAACTGGAAATTACACCCTAGGAATAATGAAGAATTTATGGATACACTTTCTTCATGATGACTAAAGCCCATGGTGCATCCTGACTTGACACAAGAATATGGTCAGTTCTACATGGATGAGTTGATGAAATTATAATATAGTCCTTGTATATATCAAGAAAATCAAAGAATATCCCTGTCATAATTTATTTGGCACAATAGTGATACCAGGTTCTTCGCTGAATTCAACTTCTCATCAAGAGTCCTTGAGGATCTTCCAACTTCTCTATGTTCCTGAGTCTCAGAGACAAGGCCTTATACTTGGGATTGTCATCATAGCAGGACACCACTTTTAATGCCAAAATTAGTGATAATTATTTCTGAAGTAAATTATGATGAAGTAAAAAGCATTCTACTGTATCGCAATTTTGAAACTAGGAAACTCAAGTGTATACACGAAAGTAGGTTGTTTCTGTTTCTCTGTGACCATTAAGAGTTTAAATATACAGAACTGTTTTAAAGTGAAAGGGTGAGTTGAAGTGTTCCAATTTCTACACTGCTTAATAAGAGATAAAAGTACCAACTTGTATAAAGAATTAGAGTATAAAAATTATGTACATGACATATAATCTTGGGTATACTATCTGAAATTTTCAAAGAACATAAAGGAAATAAAATAATGGAGGAAAAATCTGAACTCTAAGGAAAATTTAATGCAGACAGGAAGTAAAAGTGATAAAATTAAATATGAGCCAGATGAGTCAAACAGCAAAAAAAAAAAGATGTTATATTCAAACACAAATACACTATCAACAAGAATAAGTGCAAGTTAACTAAATATTTCAATTAAAAAATATAGATTTTCATATTAAAATAGCTCATTTATATTCTACTTACTGGAAAAATATCTTGAATACAAAATTCAGGAAAACTAACAGTAATTTTTTTTAAAGTATACAAATGCCAACAAAAAAGATAACAAATGTACTAATAAAAGATAAAAATAGGCTAATAAAAAAGGTAATAGAAAAGGATATTAGATTGTGGCAAGAGTGTCTTACAACTATATGTATCTAATAACACAGTTTTTAAAATACAGTGCAAACATAGACGTAGGTTACAAGGAGAAGAATACACAGTCATATTGTAAATAACAATTTTTTTCTGGAATTGAGAAAACAAAGAGAGAAAAAGTTTATTAAAGACACAAAACATTCAGGAATAAAGTTAATCAAGTTGACATTACTGACATGTAGACACATTACATCAGGAATCTGTAGAATGTACATTTTTAAGAGCACTCGAATGCTTAACAAAATTGGCCAAATACTGGGCTAGAATATAAGCCCAAAATAATTTGAAATGAAATCATGTGGAGTATTTCATCTTACCATAGTGTAATTAGGCCTGAAAGCAGAAACAACAAAAAAATAACTTCAAAGTTCTCAAAGTTGTCAATGAAGTTATGAACTTTAAAATAAAAAGCCAATGTTTGACAAGGAAATTACAATAGAAGATAGAAAGCTTATTATTTTTCTTTTATTCTCCTCATCAGAATTAGATGTCATTTAATCTCTCTCAAAATTATAGATATAAAGAATAAATTTAAAAATTGGCAAACCAGCAATAAAATCTAACAATAAAAAGGGCAATGAATCACTGCCTTTGTAAGATTATTCCCACAATAGGAACATAGGAAATATTTGAAAAATCCATCAATATTATTCACCATATCAACAGGAGGAGAAGATCATGCCATGAACTCAATAAATGCAAACAAGGTATTTGAAAAAAATCCAATATCCACTCATGACAAAAATGTTTATAATTAAAGCATGCAATAAATGAAGTGAAAACACTGTAATCTCACCAAAGTACCAAGTTATACAGTTCCAAAAGTCTTAATGCAAATACCATATATAATGATGAAATGTTGAAAAAATTCCTTCAGATTTGGGAAGTAGACAAAGGTGATTTCTCTCATCAAACAGAATCATTAATAATGGTAAAAATTAAAGTCATGTGCCCACTGATAGGTCACAATGCGAATACAGTGTCACTTTCATAATATTCCTACTGAGATCCATAACCTAATATGAGTAAACATCAGATAAATACCAATATATGGGACTTCTACAATAGAAGTGCCTTATCAAGTTCAAAAATGTCAAGGTCAAAAGAATCATGGAAAGGGCTGGAGTTGTAGCTCAGGGGTTGAGTGCTTGCACTGGGTTCAATCCTCAGCACCACATTAAAAAGTAAATAAAACAAATATATTAAAAAATAAAAATCATGAAAAACTGAAGGACTGATCAAAATTGAGAACAATTAAAAAAACAGAACAAATACAACTAATTTATAATTCTAAACTGGAGTTTTTTTAAGAAAAGCTATTGGGATATTTGATGAGACCTAAATGTGCTGAGTTTTAGATGATGGTAATATATCATTTTAATTTCCTGTTTGTGATGGTTGTAATATGTTTATGAGAATTTTCTGATTTCAAGAAAGTATTTTCAGCTGATAGGCCTTCAGCTCTGAAATTTAATTTCAAAAACTTAAGTATGGGGGAAACTCATTGGATTGCATATGCAAATTTTCAAAAAAATTGGATATTATTTTTTAAAAACCCTAGAATTTATAAGGGAGACCTTTATTATTAAGATTATTTTACCTCTACAGATATTTAAATAACTTATTAATTTTAAATTTGGCTTCTTTAGAAGAAATTAGCATTTATATAGATGATCATTTCCAGTATTATAATTGATTTAAATCAATTAGTATTTCAGAATCAACTTTTTCAGACATAAATGAAAAAATTGGCGTTTATTTTTTAATTGCATACCTTACTTTTAACACTAAACAGGAATTTAAATATATGTTTTAGCAATATTGGCCAAATACTGGGCTAGAATATAATATAATATATATAGGGTCTTTTGCTTTCTACTCTAAAGATTTATTACCAATTTATATCCTTTTAAAATTCTAATCATAACCGGATTGATTTATTAATATAACCAGACATGATAAATATAAGATAAAAATAACACCTGAAAGATTATATTGTTTATAGTTAGTAAAATCTGCTCATAAAATTGCATGTTTAATTATAACTATGTATTTTGGGGGTACATTTGATATTTTGATGTATTTTTTCATCAGGACAGATTTTAATTTATATTTTTATTGCTAAAATTGAAGAAAAATTCAGTAGACTGCACTGTACCTTATTAAAATAGAATTTTTTTTCTGGAAAGAGAAAGGATGTTTACCTGTGTTTATCAGATATTAAAACTTCACAAAGCAATCTACTAAGATTTTTTTTCAAATGGTATTAAAGCTGTGTATTTATTCTATTTTTTTCTTGATAAAATTGTGCATGTACAGTGGAAAATGGAAGTTGGCTATTCACTAGAATAATAAAGCTATTATAATTAAGAACCTTAAGACAATTGAACTTCTAATGATCAGTAGGATTGGTATTGTCATGGTTATAATTACTTTTACAAAATATCATTTCCCCTTCTAATATGCACTTTGTCTGAATGACATAACTTATGATTATCATGAAATTGTTTTGGTTATTTTAACAATCACTGCATAAATTTACTATTTAATAAGGAATGGATTGCCATTAATTCATTGAGAATATTTTTATCAAATGTCTACTATTTCCTATCCATGGTGCATGTAGGTTGTTTAGAGTCAGATAAAGATGCTATTAAGATGATTGTAGAGAAATATTAGCATCTTCTTATAATTAAAAAAAATCTTCTTCAATAGACCTAAAAACTAAAAGTGATTTAATTTTAATTTAAAGTAATTAAATATCTATTATTCATTATCTACAGGTTTTTTTTTTACCATTGCATAATATATAAAAATAGACCACGCATAGGAGTATACTTATAGAGTATAATAAAGTAAGAGAAACAGCCAAATATCAGCACAATTTACCGGGTGATAATTTTTATGAGTGAGGCAAGCCAATTGGTACAAGTTGTGAAAGGAAATGATCATAAGTAGATATATATTATTTGAATAAATTTCTAGTCCAGGACACTAGGAGATGGCCACAGCAGAACACTAAAGATGCCTGCTCTGATTTTGTAAACTTTTGATCCATGGAGATTATTACTATCTCTGAGTTCCATTCTTTAGGAAGCCCCTCCACATCTCTCTACACCATTGTTACTTAGGAAGTCAAGAGCATTGTACCCTCTACAGAATTACACATAGCTCATAGGAAGGTGTTTATGCCAGCTCAGATTTATTTATGCAGTACTACATTTACTCATATCTGTTCTCCTTATGGCACAAGAACAAATGGGCCTTCCCTCTGAATTCTCTACAGGGAATTGGGTCACTAGTTGCAACGTGCTCATATTCTTCTTAGGTTTTGGTTACGTTCATACTGCATCCACAGAAGTAACATCATATTTACCAAGCCAAAAGTATGCACATGTACCCTTAAATTTCCTTCCAGAGGGAACTAGAAGTAAGAACATTTTAGAATTGCTTTTTTCTTTCACATTTGCCTTCCTCTGAGGACAAGATTACACCCATCTCCATTCTACTGCTCCATGATATGCTGAATTCTCTGCCTTTTGTTTACAGTAAAACAGCTATTCATACATACCAGTGTCTCTCATATGTTATTGAGAGATTAATTAATTTAAAGAAACCTTTTTAAAAAACACCCTAGCATCTTGTTAAATTTTTTTTTAATTTTTTAAGTGGTTAGTAAAAAGCTAAAGTATTGACTAAAAAAATCTAAGTATTGACTTTTCTTCCTTTTGGTATTTCTCCCACTAAAGTTTTAATTCTCTGCTCCCATTCTGTTTCTGCTACATAGCATATATGGCACTAGTTAATCAAACATAAGTTAAATGCACAGACATTCCAAAAAAAAAAATAACATTGTTAAAACAGGTGTTCATTGCAGTAATCTAGAAATTATAATGACAGAGATTATACAATCAGTAAAACTAAAATACTTACTATCTCATTCTTCATAGAAAATTGTTGCCAATCACTGGTAAGTTAGCTCTGATTTCAATTGTTTTTATTTCTCATTAAAGAGGCAAAATTGACATAAATATTATCTAATTTCATTATGAAAAAAAAACTTTTAAAGATAGTGCTTATGTACAAATGTATTCAAATTCTTGTGGAGTTGCTTTAAAGACACATTTTAAGAGTATTTTATAGAGAATTTAGAATACATTTCAAAGTAGAATACCATAATACACTTTATTTATACTTATGCTAATTTCAACAATTATAAGCATTTATGATAATTTTGTAGCCCCCACTCTTAAATGTTCTAATTGTCAATTTTCTGTGTAAGAAGTGTCCAGATTTAACATTATTTCTCAGTGTGTCTCTGAGTATATTTCATGAAGAAATTAGCATGTGAATTGGTGGACTCAGTAAAGTGAGTTGCGCTCTCCAACCTGGGTAGGCATCATTCAATTCACTAACTAGAACCAAGGGAATAAGGATGAATTCATATTTGTTTTCCTGCCTCACAGCTTAAACGAGGCCATACCATCTCACCTTTTCCTTCCCATGGTCTGGGTATTTGAAACTCTGGCTCCCTGGTGGTCAGACCTTTGGTCAGATAAAAATACACCACTGGCTTCTCTGACTCTCCAACTACCAGATGGCAGATTCTGGGACTTCTTTGTCCCCTCTCCCAGTCCCTGTCTGTGCGTGAGGGTGAGTCCTGTTTCATCTCAGGAAAACCTTAATACCTCCTGCTAATTCTGTTCTATTTACAGTTAATGTCTATAAATATTTCTTTTTTAAAGTTAATTAATTAATTTCATACATGACAATAGTGGAATGCATTACATTCATAATTATCCATTCACGGCACAATTTTTTCATAACTCTGTATATAAAGTATGTTCACAGCAAATTATGCCATTATACATGAGCTCTCATTTATTTTTTTTTTTTGCATTACAATTCTTAATACACCTTTGTACCACGATTTATCATATCTCTGTATGTAAGGTATGTTGACACCAAATTCACATCTTCATACATGTACTTTGTATAATTATGACAGTCTCCTACCATATATCTGTATAATTATTCTTTTTTATAATTAGGACATAAAAATGAAGGTAATATTTTAATATCATATTGCTTGATAATTTCACAGTATATTCCAAGTTGAAATTTAATTGCCACTGTAATGGACTTAGAAGTGGGACCTTCAATAGGTGAATGGATGAATGTTGTTCTTAAGAAGTTATTTATCATGGGACATGCTGTGTTTTCAAGTGAGCTCTCTCTTGCAGACTTCTGCCATGGGATATTGCAACCCAGAGGCCTTTGCCAGATGTCAGTACTGTGCTTGAACTTCCAAACCTCCAGAACTGTGACAAGTTAAATGTCCCAGCCTTGGGTTTTCTGTTACAATAGCAGAAAATGGACTAAGGCATTTACTATAACTCTTAGGTATTTAGCTCTAAAAGTTCCCTCTTCTATTTAGTTTTTTTCCCCCCACATAATTCATTTATTGAATGAGCTGGGTCATTTGTTCTGTAGAGTTTCCCACATTTTGAACTTTGTTGGCTGAAAACTTGTATTCTTTGTTTAGCATGTTTCTCTAACTCAAATATCTCTCAAAATTCACATTTAAATACATAATTAAGTTTGATACTTTGTCAAGAATACTTTTTAGATGGTATTATAGAACACATTAATGACTTCTTGCTTGTCTTTTTTGTTATTTGCATTCTTTTTAAATGTTTTCATTAATGCATTATAGTGATACACAAAAGGGGGTTCATTTTGACTTTTTCAGACATGCATGTAATATAATTTGCTCTATTTTGATCACCAGTACTTCCTCTTTCTTTCCCCTTCTCCCTCCCCCCATCCCCTTCCTCTACTTTATTGGTCCTGCTTCTATTTATCTATTGATGTTTTAATTGGTTCATGATAGATATACATAAAAGGGAATTCACTGTGATACTTTTACACATGCACATCTTGCTTCTATTTTTTATTAACCATCACTAATGATTATTGCCTAGATTCCTTTCTTTACTAGGGTTTCAAAGTTGTGCTATTTTCTGTATTCATTCTATTAGCTAATAAGAGACAGCTTAATAGAGCTATAAAAATAAACGTTTACTAATCAATTATTTGTTTACCCTAGAGCATATTTTATATAGGAAAGGCACTATAACAGTCATTTCTTTCAAAATATTAATACTAAACTGATTCCTACTATTTTGTATAAATGACCCCCAGGAATATTTATTTTATTATAAACTCATGAATAAAATGTATTCAATGCATTTTAATCCATAGCAGCTATTATTACCCTTGTGATGCTCAAACCATCAAAATTTTATTAGCTATAGGGAGTCTTTTTATAGTTTTTCTTAAATCAACAGAAAATATTGTTAATATTTATTATGTATGACATGATGTTCTAAAGTACATATATGGTGCAATGGTTAAATATAGCTAATATATATCACAATTAATAATTAATATCCATTCTGAATTTTTCAAGAATATAGAATATAATCATTAACTATCCTTGCTCTATGATAGATCTCTTTATTTACTCCTTCAATCTATCATTTTTTTATGTTTTGCAAACATCTTCCCATTCTTTACCCTCACCCAGAACAAATTGAGATTTTGGTAACCACCTTTCTACTCTAATGGGCAGTTTCTTGGAGTCTTTTGAAAGAATTGATAGACTTTCACAACCTCCTCATGATTCTATTCCATAGGAATTCCCCCTCTCATACATTTGCAATTGCAAACCTGGTACAAGATGCTTTCCTAGGGATTTCTGTATCTTTTTGCTGAGAAATGATAGCACAATCTTAATACTAGATATATTCATTGTTATTGTGTTATCCCTTATTTTTAGAACATTGTAGGAGGCAGAATGAAAGGATATAGCTTTAAGACAAGTGTATCAAACCTTTAAATTCAGAATCAGAATTATTTTTGTTTAATCTCATTAATCTTTTCTCTGTATGTCCTCCTTTCAACATTAAAAGTTATTTACTTTTCCAAAATGACACCAAGATATCTATTGCTATATCTAATATAACAGATATGCTACAATATCAGAATAATAAAATCAATAATACCATCAACAACATGGTCACTTAAAACATGTTATAGTATACTTTGAAGTTCCTTTAAATCAACTTCATTTATAATTTAGCTATTCAATATATTTTTTAATTTTTATTAATAATCTGTGTGTTTATTTATTTTAGTGGATTTTCATGAAAATTGACCATGTTCTAGAAACTATAAAAAAATTATGATCTAAGTAAAATAAAATATAGAAACACTGGATAAATTAATCTTTAAAATGTTACATTTTTGCTTTGTTATAAAAATATTTTCTCTTTCTTGTGTATTTTGAATTTCTTTCATACTATACATTCTTTTTTTCAATCTCCACATATAACATTTCATTAGATCATAATTGGCCTAGAAAACTATGAAGAAAATAAATATAAACCACGTTTATTTAAGAACTGTTTTTTTCAAGAGGAAAACATTTCCATTTTTTTCTAAACTATGCTTGAAATGTTTACTTGAATGCTACCTTTAAGAAAACAAAAATCAATATGCACATAAAAAGGATTATAAAGATAATACTAATTTAGTGTAACTAGTACCTGGTCTTGTCTCTAAGAATTATAATGTTTAAACCACATTAAAAGGCATTTTGTTTCCTTTAGTAACTCTCTAGTCATGCCCTGTTCAGTAGTATTTGATTTTCATAGTGGATAGACATGTTAAAGGTTATTACATTTAATATTTATGTGATGAGAGCTTTATCTTTTCTTAAATATGGGCTTGGAAGCAGGATGAAAGCTTAATGTTTTCTTAAATATGGATTTGAATATATCATAATTTAAGATGTAAGACATTATGAGGAAAATTTCCTCTTGAGCATTTGAAAATGTGTCCTCACTGATTGTAATGTGAAATCCATAGTCAGCTGCAAGCCACTCATGACCATATGGCTAAGTGATTGGACTATGAGTCAATTTCTTATGCATATAGAAAATTGCCTTGTTTCACCATTCAGTTTCAAGAGAAATTAAATTATAGACTTTTTCAAAATCAAGGAGAGATGGCTGAATATGTGGGTTATTTACAATAATCACATCTCAGTTTCATATTAATGTAGATGATGAATACATTTCATCATAGAAAAATTTGAATTTTTATAAATTGCAAATTCTTAAGATTTTCTTTGTTACTAGTTATTTATATAAACTATTTCACCTAAAATATTTTACATTCATAATCAGTGACATTGCATACTTCTGATTTCAGTAACTGCTCACACTATTACTGTGAAAATAATAGTAAAATTGTTATTTAAATTGCAGGGGATCTTTTGTAGAAGAAAATTAAGTGGTAGGCCAAAGTCTCAGATAGAAATTGTTGGTAGAGAGTATCATTAATGTCTACTTAATTATTTGTTTTATTTATACTAAATTTTAGAAAAGGTTTTCAATGAGGAAAAATGGAATTTAGGCCAATAAAATATGTATGCCCAAATAACATTAAATATATTTGTAATTTTTACTTTCCCCTTTTAATATAATTATCTTGAATTTTCAGATTTGGTTGTCAAACACTGCTAACCCTACACTTAGCTATTTGGAATGTTTAATTCTATTTGAAATATCTCAATGATTTGATTAGCTGGTTGTAATTCCTTTTTTTAAATTTTGTTTTTAATTTATGCAGGGTATTTTCTGAAAAATGGTTTAGGATTAAATGCATATGAGACAGGACTAAAAGTCAATCAACAATATCTTCTAAATCCCCTATGTCCTTCTTCAGTATATCTCATCCCACACCAAGGTGTTTATGTTGGTGGCTTCAGGTTATGATGGAAGTTTAAAGAAGCTCCAAAGGTGGGGGGGGGAAATGACTCTTTTCTAGAGTCTATAAAACACATACTGAAGTGGGTGAAAAGTTCTTCTGCATGTCACATAGTTAGTGAGGGATTCTAAGTGCCCATGTTTATATATGACACCCCAGTTCTTTTTTAACAGTTGTTGGTCAAATCACTGTGGTCTTTTAGTGTAAAGTTGAATTATTTTTTTCTTATTTGAAAGTACCAGAATTTACTAACAGATAAGGTGATGACAAATTTTTAAATTTTTGAGTAACAATTACATCAATTTATTGGTCAGAAAATATTTAATACAGTAATAACCAGCAAGAATAATATAAAATTATGTCTAATCAGGGTGAATAACTATAACAACAAACAAACGGAAAAGGAAGAGGAAGAGGAGAAAGAAGAGGGGATCCCGGAAGAGAATTAAATACATTTACTCTCCACAAAACATTTTATCAACGCATTCATTGCATTCATTGCTACTCAGGATTCTGTCTGCCTATGGCGTTTGAGTGATTTGCCTTCTATTTGCAAATGTTATCTGAAAGGAGCTAAGTTGAACTGCTTTCTATGGAGAAATAAAATAGATACCCATTGCACAGAACCCAATCTATGATCCACAGATGAAATAGCTTTCTTTTTTTCTACAAGTTTCTTCGTCTTCAGTGTCATGTGTAATTCATACAAATTGGACTTTGCAGTATGCAATAATATATAAAATAATATGTATAGAGATTTATGGGGAAATAAACTAGACATTCAGTTTTATCGGGGGAATTTTTTAAAATGGACTTTCTTGTATTATCATCTTTAATTTAATTTTTTTTCTTTTATAATATTTTAACTTAACTCATAGTCACTTGTTTCCTGCCCTTTTCTGTTTCTTTGATAAGTACTTCATGTGCTTCAGACATGCAAGAAACAGTTTTAAATGTGAATTAGGAAGCCAGAATTTACATGACTTAGGTTTTCATGATTTTAGTGAAGAGTTAAAACATTTTAAATATATTTTTTTCTCAAAAGTATTGTTTTAATAAGGATTTAGACACTGAAATATCATAGGAAATGTAGAAATTTCAAAGAGATAATTTAGTATTTAAGAATGAAATGAATAAAATTAAACCATTTTGTAAAACTCATTCTCTTAAAGCAATTCTTTCTCAAAAGTTCAATGTAAATCTTTTATATTTGACATGAATTTCTAGATTTTATCAAAGAAAATGTATTTTAAGCTGTGTAATTTTAAAAAGAATTTGGTCTGCTTTTTTAAACCACGCCTCTAAAAGTTAAAGCAAAAATAGAGGGAAAATTATACTAAAGGAAATAAATCTTTTATGAATGGATTTCAACCCTGTTTTAAATTAATTGCTCAAAGCTGAATTTATTTGTCATTTTAGTCTCTTTCAGAATTCTTGCAATAATTTAAACATCTCTTTTTTGTTTTGAATAAATTTACATTAATCTACTCCTAAATTTCTTTTTAAATATTCTTGCTCTAATATATATTCATTGTGAACCATTTAAATTCAATGTATTTTGAGGATACGAAAACAATTTTAGGACTCCCTCATAGGAAGTGACAATGGATAAAAGTTTGCACATACATATTTAAATTATAAATCAGATGTTAGAATAAAGTTAAATTTACCAGATTTGAACCAACATTGCAAACTAAATATGAATTCCTTATTGAATTTATTACTAAGATGAACAATTATTAGATATTTCTTTAATGATGTTAATTTAGAAATACCCAGTCTTAAATCAAAATCATTAATCAAATAAGATATGCCTTTATGAAGAATAAGTATGCAGATGTGGAGAAAGAAGATGAAAGTAGTGATCATATGATCCAATATTTTCCCATGTTCTAACAAGAAGTTCCCTTTCCTGTTTAAAAACTAAGATTTGAGAAATAACATTTCCTCCAACAGAGTTGATGAATCTGAAAATAATTATACTATTATTGTACACATCTGTGCAGAGAAAAATTACTTTTTTAAAAAATCTGGTTAAACATTAGTTTTTTAAAAATAATGTTTTTAGGGGCTGGGACTGTGGCTCAGTGGTAGAGTGCTCGCCTATGATGCATGGGGCACTGGGTTTGATCCTCAGCACCACATAAATGTAAAATAGAGATATTGTGTCCACCTAAAACTAAGAAATAAATATTTAAAAAAATAGATGTTTTTACTGTTTCTTCATGATTAGTTAATGTATTACCCTGTAATAAGTATAGTTTATAAATTTTCTTTATTACATTAGATATTTCATATTTTAGATGAAATTAATATAGTACATATGTACAAGTTTCTATTTTCCGTATCAAAATATAGGACTAAATGTTTTTGTTATCAAACATTTTTTTTCAGAGTTAGAATTCTGTCCTCTATCAAAAAAGGATACAAATTACATATGCACTTTTGAAGAAAATAATTTATATTTAAAGTTCAATAATTACTTTTATCATATGGAATGTTCATATAATCATACCATAAACACATTGTAAAAAAGATAAATTACTAATTTTATAGAGGTGTAAAACTTCAGTAATATTTATGTGTTTATATGCATCAACATATTAATGTTTTATCCTAATGAATTTTTTTCATACAGAATATTGAACCCAGGGACACTAAACAACTGAGCCACATCCCCAGCCATTTTTATATTTTATTTTGAGACAGCATCTCAAACATAAGTTGCTTAAGGCTTCACTGAGTTGGTGAGGCTGACTTTTAAAATGCAATTCTTCTGCCTCAGTCTCCTGAGCTGCTGAGATTACAGGCACGCACCACCATTCATAGCTTCCTAATACATTTATAAATGCACTTTTATTATTCTCATTTGAACAAACTCCTAAAATTTGTTATTTTCTGCCTTTAGTAAAACCAATTTTTGGAAATTACAAACTAAATCATATAAATGGCAAATTTAAGCCAACATTTCATCCATGGATTATAGTATATTATCCCATCTGTAGATATAATTTGCCTATGAATATTATCCCTTATCAAGAAGTAATTTGATTACTTTGATTTCACACAAATTGTAATTTCACACAATTACAATTTGTGTGAAATGAAGCCAGATGTTAATATAAAAGGGAAGTCAACAATTGACAAACATTTTAACAAAGAATTATATATTTATTAAGATTCTGAAGAACTACAAAGTTCGAAATGTAATAGTGAGGAACTTGCAAGAGAAAATATAGAAATGGAAACATGCACAAATCATTGTGTAGTTAATGACAAAAATTACATCATTGTATGTTAGAAAATAGAAGAAACTTGTCAAAATTATTTCAGGTCCTTAATTAGTCCAAGAATAGGTAGGAAATTTGAAAATCATATCCTTTAGTAAAAAGGGAAAAAATTAGAAAACATTTATTGCTTAATATTTATTTTTTAGTTGTAATTGGACACAATATCTATAATTTATTTATTTATATTTATATGGTTCTGAGGATTGAACCCAGGTCCTCACTCTTGCTAGGTGAGCATTCCACTGATCAGTGACAACCTAGACCCCTAGAAACCAATTTTGAGGTGTATCTAAAAATAGTCAGAAAGTTGATACCACACAAACAATTAAAACTATTATTTGAAATTCTTTTTGTTAATCCCTTATAAAATTCTAGATTATTAAATTGGTTTCATTACTTTTCATAAAAATAGTAGTTGGAAAAACAAAACTTTTTGTTAAACCTTTTTAACCTATTTTAATTATCTGCGCTAAAGGGAGAAAAGAAAATGATGTCACATAATTAGAAAGCCAAAAAATATATATATATGTATATATATATATATACATATATATATATATTATTGGCTGCTCAAAATATTACAATGATCTTGACATATCATATTTCATACATTTGATTCAAGTGGGTTATGAATTCTTATTTTTACCACATGTACAGATTGCAGGATCACATTGGTTACACATCCATGTTTATACATTCTTCCATACTAGTGTCTGTCAATGGAATATTACTCAGCACTAAAAAATAATAAAACCATGGCCTTTGCAGGGAAATGGATGGCATTAGAGCAGATTATGCTAAGTGAAGTTAGCCAATCCCTAAAAAACAAATGCCAAATGTCTTATTTGATATAAGGAGGGCCACTCAAATCAGAGCAGAGAGGAAGAGCATGAGAAGAAGATTACCATTAAACAGGGAGGAGAGGTGGGAGGGAAACAGAGAGAGAAGGGGAATTGCATGGAAATGGAAGGAGACCCTCAGGGGTATACAAAATTACATACAAGAGGAAGTGAGGGGAAAGGGATAAAAAAGAGAGAAATGAATTACAGTAGATGGGGTAGAGAGAGGCAGCAGAATACAAAGCCATATATGTTTTATTTATATGATTTTTATTATCATTTACATTATTATTAGATTATTAAAATATTTATTATCCTTTACATAATATTTAAGGCAAGTATTTATATATACTTTATACATACTATATAACATGTAAACTAAGAATGTATGAGAGGCCTATTTTTCTTTACATGCTTTATTTGATGTGGGATTTATTGAGGTAAGCCTAATAAATGATCAAATAATCCCATCTGTGGAAACATGAAAATGATTAATTATGTACAAACCATTAATTTCATCAAAAGATTTGTATCTGATTATTAACATAGGAAGAGTTTGAATTAAGTACCTGGCAATTCACACTTTATATAACTAAAATATATATATATATATATATTAGAAAATAGTCATAAAATCAGCCAGATGCTATAGTGCATACCTGTAATCTCAGTGGCCCAGGAGGCAGAGGCAGGGGGATTACAAATTCAAGGCCAGCTTCAGCAGCTTAGTGAGGCCCTAAGAAACTTAGCCAAATCCTGTCTCAAAATTTAAAAAATAAAAATAAAAATTCCTGAGAATGTAACTCAGTGGTAAAGCACCCTGGGTTTAATTCCCAGTACCAAGAAAGAAAGAAAGAAAGAAAGAAAGAAAGAAAGAAAGAAAGAAAGAAAGAAAGAAAGAAAGAAAGAAAGAAAGAAAGGAAGGAAGGAAGGAAGGAAGGAAGGAAGGAAGGAAGGAAGGAAGGAAGGAAGGAAGGAAGGAAGGAAGGAGTCATAAAATTAGTATGCATTCAGTAAACTATGGTTTAGTTCTATTCTGACCAATATGCCTCAAATAAGAGAATAGAGTATTTAAGGGAACATTTAGTAATTATCAGAAGTGACTTATATACAAGTGGCTACAATTTCCTCTGCCCTCCCTCTCTATTTGTGCTTTTCAGATCCCAACCATGAATGCCTAAGGCATATTGGATCATAACCCTCTCTGTGGAGGAATAGCATTCGGATATAAACATAAAAAGAAATGTCAAAGCATTCAAAATTAAATGTTTCATGGGTCCAGCACAACTCTTTTCAAACCAGATCAACTTTTATCCAAGAGTAAGGATAAAAATATTGAACTAATGGTCTAATCTGAAAACATACTACAATAATATGAACAAAATATAAAAACAAAAAATGTGAAAATTAATCATAATAAGTAAAATAAAGATCAGATTGAAATTTTCAAAAATATTCATCTCAGTGTTATTTTAAAAAATGGGAAATTTAAAATATCTCCAAGTGTGCAAATATTAAACAAACTGAGATATCCATACAATGAAACTCAAGAGAACCCTTAAAATTGATGAAAGGAGAAATGGCCATACGTGATGTTTAAAATCAATTTTAAATAGAGTGTGGAATGCTGGAATGCTGAGTCAGGAAGATCACAAGTTCAAGACCAGCCTCAGCAAATTAGTGAGATTCTGTCTCAAAATAAAAATGGACTGAGGATGTATCTCAGCATACAGCACCTCTGGGTTCAATCCCCAAGAAAGAAAAAGAGAAAAAGGTAAAACACAGTGTGTATAATAGTACCAGGATCAATGAAACAAAGAGTTGGTTCTTTGAAAAGATAAGCAAGATTGCTAAACCCCTAGCCAAAATAACAACAACAAAAAAGACTCAAATTAATAAAACTAAGATGAAAAGTGAGATTTCACCACAGACATCTCTGGGATTCAGAGGATAATCAGGGGCTACTAGAAAACATATTCCAATAAATTGTAAAATCTAGAAGAAATGGGCAAAATTTTAAACACATGTAGCCTAACAAAACTGAACCAAGAAGTTACAGAGAACCTAAGCAAAACAATCACAAGCAATGAGATTGAAGCAATAATGAAAAGTTTTCCAAAAAATAAAAGCCCAGGACCAGGGGATCCCCAGCTGAATTCTACCAGGACTTTAAAGAAGAACTAATACCAATGCTCATGAAATTGGGAGATGGACAAGGACACTCACAAATTCATTCTATGCAGCCAAAATCAGATAAGAACATGTCATGGAAAGAAAATTAGAGAATATCCTTGATGAACATAGATGCAAAAATCCTTAATAAAATATTAGTAAGTCATGTCAAAAATACATTAAGTATGCTCATGATCAAGTTGATTTAGTTCTAAGGATGTTTCAACATATGCAAATCAATAAACACGATTTATCACATAAATAGAATTAGGGACAAAAATCACATAATCATCTCAATAGATGCAGAAAAAACTTTCAATCACTGAGGAAATCAGGGATAGAAGAAAATTACAAAAAAACATTATTAATACTCTATATGGTAAACACCAAATCAACAGCAAACTCAATGGGAAAAACTGAATTTCCTCAGAAATCAGAAACTAGACAATGATGTTTATTCCCACCATTCTTATTCAATATAGTATTTTTAAATTTAACCATAAAAATTAGGCAAGAGAAGAAAATACAAGGGACATAAAAGGAAAAGAAAAAGCCAAATTATCACTATGCAGATGATGTGATCCTATATTAAAAAAAAATAAGAAAACTTCACCAGAAGATTTCTAGAGCTAATAAACAAATTTAGCAAAGTAGCAATATGCACAAACAACATAAAACAATCAACAGCTTTTATATAGACCAATAATTAATTCACTGAGAAAGAAATCAGGAAAATAGTTACATTCATAATATCCTCAAAAAATAAATAAATAAGTCACCTAGGAATAAATCTAAGGAAGTTAAAACTCTACAATAAAAATTATTGGACACTGAAGAAATAAAGAAGACAGTAGAGGCTGGAAAGACTTCCCACATTCATGGAAAGGGAGAATTAATATTTTTTAAATGTCCATATTGCCAAAAGTGATATACAGATTCGATGTGATCCCCATCAAGATCTTTTAGCTCTACACAGAACATAAAAAAATCCTAAAATTCATATAGAAGAATTAAAAAGCCCCAAATACTCAAAGCAATTCTGAGCAAAAAAAAAAAGCATTGCTGGAGCCATCACAATTTACAACTTCAAATTATAGTCCAGAGCTATAGTAACAAAGGAGCATGATACTGGCACAAAAATAGACATAAAGACCAATGAAACCGAATAGAAGAGAGAGACAAACCCACACAGATACAGTCATATGATACATGACAAAGATGTTCCAAACACATGTTGGAGAAAGGTAGTCTTTTTAATAAATGGTACTGAGAAAAATGGATGCTCATATGTAGAAGAATAAAACTATATTCCTATCTTTCACCTTGCAAAAAGGTCAA
Organism: Urocitellus parryii; assembly: GCF_045843805.1. Classification (NCBI taxonomy): domain Eukaryota; kingdom Metazoa; phylum Chordata; class Mammalia; order Rodentia; family Sciuridae; genus Urocitellus; species Urocitellus parryii. Next base: position 238,425,302 of record NC_135531.1, on the reverse strand, counting down.
CTCAAAGTGCATCAAAGATGTAGGAATTAGACTAGAAACGCTGCAACTGCCAGAAGAGAACATAGGGTCAACCCTCGAGCATAGAGGAACAGGCATTAACTTCCTCCATTAGACTGCTAAAGCTTAAGAAAAAAAAAAAAAACAAGGATTAATAAATGGGATGACATCAAATTATAAAGCTTCTATACAGCAAAAGAAACAAGGGCGTTAAGAGAAAACTTACAGAATAGGGGAAATCTTTGTCAGCTATTCTTCTGATAGAGGATTAATATCCAGAATACTTAAAGAACTTAAAAATTTTAACACCAAAAAACCCTCTAATCAATAAATGGATAAATGATCTAAATATACATTATTAAAAGAAGAAACACAGATATCAATAAATATATGATACAATGTTCAACACCTCTAGCAATTAGGGAAAAGCAAATCAAAACTCCACAGAGATTTTTACCTCACTTCAATTAGAATGGCAAGTATCCAAAATGCTGATGAGGATGTAGTCAAAAAAAGGTACAATTATACATTGTTGGTAGGATTTCCATTCATACATCAACCATGGAAACCAGTATGGAGGTTTCATAAAAGACTAGGAACATAACTACTATATGACCCTACTATACCACTCCTCAGTATTTCTCCAAAAAAAGTAAGTGTACTTTAGCAATATGTGCGTACTTATGGTTATAGCAGCACAATTTACAAAAGCCAAATTATGGAACCAACCTAAGTGTCTGTCAACAGACAAATGGGTAAAGAATATGTGGCATATACACGCAGTGGAGTTTTACTCAGCCATAACAAAGAATGAAAGTATGTCCTTTGCAGGAAAATGAATGGAACTGGAGAACATCATGTTAAATGACATAATCCAGGCTCTGAAATTCATCTGTCATATGTTTTCTTTCATATGTGGAAGTTAAGAGAAAAAGGAAAAGAAAAAGAGACTCAAGGGAATAGAAGAGAGACAGCGGAAGGGGCTTGGGAAAGGAAGGTCAGGAAGAAAAGGGAAGATGTATACAGATTAAATTTACCCATTTATGCTATGTATGTATGAATATATTACAATGAATCCCACTATTATGTATATAATGTACCCATAAAATTTTTAAAACAATGTATATGAAATCTGTATTTTATGTATAAACATATTTATTGAAAGATAAAATAAGATTATAATAGTGATTGTCTCTGTGTAGTGCATTTTTAAGTTTACTTTTAATAGGCATTTTATTTTTTTTAACTTCTCTTGCAAGTTAAAATAATAATTTTAATAATAATAATAATTTATGCAGCAAATTTATTATTACAAATAATAAATTATGCAATAATCAAAAATAAATATTTTAAAGGACACTTTCAAGGAAATAGCAGAGCAAAAGTTAGCCCATGCTGGAAATGTCAGCTTATTATTGAGAAGAAGGAAATCTCCTTAACTCATTTCTAAAAATAGAAAATAAAAAAAATGAATATTACAGTATCAGCATATTGAGAGAACAGGGGAGATAGGTGACATTCAAAAACTTTACAATTTTAGTTTTTTGTCGAAGACAGCCCCTGAAAATTTATTTCTGGAGACCATTTTGTCTTTGTCTAAGATAAAATCTGAGCTGACCTCACAAATGTTCATGCTTAGTTAAAAAAAAAAAATTCCCTGACTATTTGAGTGCTGGAACAGCCTTACTTTATAATTAATTTCCCCAAGCAGGTGTAAAAATTCAAAAGTTAAAGTTCTTCCATATCCAAATAGACTATCTTCTCTTCCTACCCATACAATTCCAGGATTAGAGAAATGTGAAGGGAGAAAGGAAAATGACCATATGGTCTTCAGTGAAACTCTCTCACATGCAGCTCCAAAGCAGAGGGAATACAGTATCTACTGCACATACAACTCCCCTTTCAACTTCTGGACCAAATAGGCTCTCAGCTGGGCTCCTCTCTTTCTCATTCTTCCCCTCTTTCTATTATCCCTAGATAAATCCAACCCTTGGACTAGACATTCAAAGTCCTTTTGCAAGCTACTCAGATCTTACCTTGCTGCTACACACTGACTTGTATTTTTTCCACCACAAGGAGTTAACAGTTCACATGTCCTAAAAACTTCCAACTTGAGCAACATCTATCAAAATTCCCAAGTAGTCTTATGTAAGTTTTTATCATTTTATCAAAAATAAGTCCTTTCAACTTGACAGTTTTTATTATATCCACAAGTGGTTGAGAATCCAATTGTTGCAAACTTGTTTTTAAAAACTTTTTGGATAAATGGATAAATACCTCTGTTAGGGTCAAGATGGTGCCTGGCACTTTGCCCAGAGAAGTGGTTTGAGAAGTAAGCCAGGGAGCCATTAAGATGATAGAGATTCCTTAATGACTGACGGTTGTGTCTAGATTATGTCAATTAAGTTAAGCTGTGTGTAATTATTAAGATGATGAGGATTCCTTAATGACCATTTGATGTATCTGGATGTTAATTGAAACAAGCTGTGTATAATCAGTTAAGTGTATATATACCTCTATTGTCCTACAATAAAGAGGCTCCTGCTCCTGCTGTATCAACCTTCACAAGTTGCTCGTCACCCCCCCCCCCGCCGGTTAGTTTGCCCAGCCAGACTGTGGCATACCTCATTTATTTTTCTATTATTGGATGAATGAGGATTAGAAAATGGAATCATTTAGTATCTTTGAATTCAGGAACTACCTCTCCCCCAAACACACATCTTGTGTATGGACCTTTCAAGGTTCTTCTGACTGACCTGTTCTCAGACAGCAGCTTCATTTTGTAGTTCTCACAGTCTCCATACTTCCCATTGTTTTGTAATTCCCAAAGGGTGCAAGCAACAATCTTATAATTCAGACAGTTGTTTCAACCTATATTGGATGATGAACAGATTTCCATGTTCTCCATTAAAAGCAATAGTAGCACCAATGCCAAAAATACCATCTCAAGGGAGCCTCCATCTTCCCCTAAATGATAAAGAAGAGCTGGTCAACACAACTAAAAAGAGTGGAAGATTTAATGCTGCATAGGGACAGACTTTAATGAGAGATAGGAAATAGAACTAGCAGTGTTTTTTTTTTTTAATTTGTTCTAATTAGTTATACTTGACAGTAGAATACATCTTGATACCTTGTGCACAAATGGAACACAATTTCTCCTTCCTCTGGCTGAACATGATGCACAGTCACACCAGTAGTGTGATCATGCATATATATAGGGTAATAATGTCCATATCATTCCACCATTCTTCCCATCCTCACACTCCCTCCTCTCCCCTCACTCCCCTCTGCACAATCCAAAGTCCCTTCATCCCCTCCTCCAACCCTCACATTATGGATCAGCATCTGCTAATCAAACATTAGGCCTTTGATTTTCTGGTTTGGCTCATTTCACTTAGTATGATATTCTCCAGCTCCATCCATTTACCTGCAAATGCCATAATTTCATTCTTTTAAGGCTGAGTAATATCCCATTGTGTATATATATCACATCTTCTTTTTTAAATATTTTAGTTGTAGATGGACACAATATCTTTATTTTGTTCATTTGTTTTTTTATGTGGTACTGAGAATCGAATCCAGTGCCTCACACATGCCAGGCAAGTGCGCTACCACTGAGCCACAACTCCAGTTCCCAATCACATCTTCTTTATCCATTCATCTGTTGAAGGGCATCTAAGTTGGTTCCATAGTTAAGCTATTATGAATTGAGCTACTATAAACATTTACATGGCTGCCTTACTGTAGTATGCTGATTTTATGTCCTTTGAGTATAAAGCAAGGAGTGGGATAACTAGGTCAAACCATGGTATGATGGTTCCATTCCAAGTTTTCTGAGGAACCTCAATACTGCTTTCCATAGTGATTGCACCAATTTAGCAGTGGTTTTAAACTGACTTTTGGGATATATTCTTCATGACTGAATCAATGTCTGAATTTTAATTATTAGGAGTTAGTGATGTACTGAATTGTATTTTCAGTTCTTCCTTCTGTCTCATTTTCTGTTCCCATATGTTTTCATTTGAATTACACTTACCAGTACAATTTTAGCATGAAAGTTTGCTTCAGTCTATTTTATAATTAGTCTAAGCTAATTCATTCTTGGAGAAAAATAATTTACCAAAAAATGAATTGGGGGATTACTGTGAAAGGTAAATGGATGATAGATGATCAAGATTTTACAAATGCCAATGACATCATGTGACAGCTATTAATATCCTATGGAACAATGGTTCTAAAAAATACTCTTCACCTAATTTTGGACCACTTACCTATTTCTAATCTAAAGTTTTATGATTCCTTACTTTACAAGCAGACCTATTAAATTCAGAGATGCTATAAATCCACTCATTGAACCTATGAAAATTCCAAGAGGTTATGATTCTGACTTTGAAAGGAACATATTAAGCTGCAATAAAATTAACAACTTTTTGTACAAAGATGTGTGTCCTGTAAGATTCATACACAATTGCTTCCATTTATTTTGACCTCATATAACCAGAGCACTGAGCCAGTAAGAGCTCAATGTCAGGAAGATGAGCTGACCCAGAGGAAGCAAATCACTAACACTGGCATCCAAATTGTTGTACATTGAAACATCATCTCAGTTTGTACCTGGCACCTCGGCTCTACTTGCTGACACTGAAACTGGAAATTGACACATGGTATTATCTATCAAAGTCTGCAAGGATAAAGTTCCAACACAGAACATAATGGAATCAGGTCAGCCTGTAATTATGAGAGTAGTTCTCTAAATTTGCATTGACAGTAAAATGACAGTCCTTGTATTCATGCAAAGACTGAACTCTAAGAACTTTGAAGTAAACACTAAAATGATTTCTTTGCATTCAAAATATCAGTTTCACAGAACTAACTACCAATCATGCTGGGATAGATGTAAGATGAAAAAAATTATAAGTCTAATATAATAATATCTCAATTTTGTTATGGTTTTCAATTATAAAAATAATCGGTGTAGTCATAATAGAAATAGATAACATACAGTGTGTCTGCTGTATCAGGAAATGTTCTGAGTGCTTTATACATTTATTTTTTTCTTAATTTCTATATGGTAGCCAGTATTTAAGATGGTGACTACTTCCTGGCATTCATACTTCTCTGCATTACCTCCCACATTTTACCACTTTTGTTCCATGTGAGCAGTAGCACCGAGATAACACAATGATAAGTCATTTCCATAATTAGACTATTTTAAAAGCTGATTCTTGTATTTTGGGCCATCTCTGTCTCTTTGTCTTTATTTTACCTCATTCTGGGGTATGCAAGTGGCAATTTGTGCACATACCTATGAAAAGACCCACAATGAAAAGAACAAAAGCCTCAACTCAAGCAGTCAAGAGCAAAAGAAACTGAGGGCTCCCAACAATCACGAAAGTGAGGTTGAACCTAGGTTCTCCAGCCCTAGATGAGCCATGATGTGATTGTAGCCCAGGCTGACAACCTGATTATAACTTTGTGAGCAACTCTGCATCAGAGAACCCACCTAAGCAGTCCTAGATCTCTTACCCTCAACAATTGTCTAAAAGAATGTTTTTTTTGTGTGTGTGTAAGTTGCTAAATTTTGGAGTAATTTATTGCACAACAATAGTGAGTAATACATCCACAGCTGTGTAAGTATGTCCTTTTATAGAATATTCTTATGTCCTCACCATCACTTGCTGATGGGAATTTTCTTTTCCCAATCACTGTGGCATCTTTAACATCTATCTATTTCTAATATATCTAATATGTGTCTAGATATTGAGTCTCTATTTTGTTGTGTTGATCTACCCTGGCCAGTACCTAGCAGTCTGGATTACTTTGTCCTTTCTTAAGTTAAATATGGTAGGGTAAGTTCTCCAACTTTGCTTCTTTTCAATGATTTTTTGGGGGTATACTAGATCCTTAATATTTCTATAAAATTTTATAATAAATCTGTCCATTTTGTACAAAAGATTCTGCTAGAATTTTAATTGTGTAAAATTGCATCAGTAGATAAATAGGGGAGAGGGATCTGACATCTTAACAATGTTGAGATTGTCTATTTAATTAGGTACACTTTATTTTTCTCAGCATTGTTTTGTACCTTTTATGGCTTCACTCTTGGATAACTTTGGGTTTTATAACATATCCACCATTAAGGTACTCAAATGTCCCTGCTGCTGTTATTTACTGTGATATTAATGTCTCTTTGTAACTCACATTATTCAAAAGAATATTTTGAGAGAAATTTATAATGCTCATAATCATCAAATATTACAACTGAAATGTGTAACTTCTTCATATTTTAATAAGTAGAACTAGAACCATAAAATAAAACCATACCACACAAATTTCCCTTTGAAACTTACCTGTTAAAATCTTATCTATTCTTTCTTTAGACTATTTGTACGTATAATTTTTTAAAATTTATTGATTCTTTTTAGTTATACATGAAAGCAGAATTCATTTTGATATAATTATACAAGCATGGAATATATCTTATTCTAGTTAGAGTCCCATTCTTATTATTGTACATGATGGTGGTATTCACTGTGTTGTTTTCATATATGTATATGGGAAATTATGTCAGAATCATTCCACTGTCTTTCCTTCTCCTATCCTCTTCCCTTCCCTTCATTCCCCATTGTCTGATCTATTGAACTTCTATTCTTTCCCTCACTTCCTCCTGATTGTGGGTTAGCTTCCACATAAAAGAGAAAACATTAAACCTTTAGCCTTTTGGGACTGGCTTATTTCAATTAACATGAAGTCTCCAAATCCATCCATTTGCTGGCAAATGTCATGAAGTCATCCTTCCTTATGGCTGAGTAATATTCTATTGTGTATGTATACCACATTTTCTTTATCCATTCATCTGTTGAAGGGCACCTAGAATGTTCAACAACTCTGTTTCCTTTAAAGTGTTGAAACCCAATATTTAAAGGCTATTTACTTATTCTCTATGGATAAATTAGAAAATTTATTTGCTGATCTGTGAATTGGTATTGACTCCTGATTTTGTAGCCCAGGAGCGTGCTTCCAATGAGAATTCTGCCATTCATGGTGAATGTTAAAAGGCACAGAAGGAGTTAGGGACAATGCTAAAATGAGAGTGAGAGAAAAAACAGTCCATAGTTATAAACCAACAACCATTAAAGTGATGGCTGGTGGCTCCTTGAGAGCCGTGAAGATCAATGCTACAAAGTTAGGACTGTGGTGCAGGCAACAGAATGCAAGGAGATGAAAGAGTGCCCGATAAAAAGGCTTAGTGATCAGAATCAATGGCGTCCCTTAGGCTGTGAAAGCCCTAATGAAGTTCTGTGTGAGGACACTCCAGGGAAAAGTGTTCCCTCTGTGACCCCTTCACCTTGAATCTCCCAGAACTTCTTTCGGTATACCTATGAACAGGCTCCACCTGTAATGTAAATAAATTGGGTGGATCCCAAACATATTTTCCCAAAGACTCTAAATTCCAAATATCATATTTATATCTCATTGTATTTAACCCATACAAATTCATGAGAGATGGATAGTATAAACTTCATTTTTTAAAAGAAGGAAAATGAGACTGTAAAGTAATTAATCAGGAAAGCCATGTAGCTATTGTGCCTATAAACACCAGGTTTTACTATGTGCTGTAGTTACTAGAGATTTCTGTAATTTCACTGTTGTACACTGGATAAACTTGGACCACGAATGGCAGAATTCTCTTTGGAAGCACACTGCCATCCCCACCAGCAGCAGCCTCACAGGAGGTCGGCTGCCACACTTTTTAACACTTGTTCACTCCACTGCATCTTCCAACTCTGCCCTCCTGGCCTAATGAGTGTGGGACTCTGGGGCTTCCTAGCTCAGAGAAGTGGGTGTCACCTCGCCTCCATGATTTGGGGAGTGATTTTGTGGAAATTTACTTTTCCTTAACAATGAGGAAAATGATGATTTACTTTACATTGTAAAAAATTTACTTTGGCAAATTTATTGCAGATGCAATAAATTTATCCAGTTTTAGGTGGACAGTGTGGAATACATTTCTAGAGAAATATAAACTGTACCTGTTGTTAATAAATTGATGGCCTTAATTGGTTTTAAAAGATTTGATTTCTTAAAAAGTCATTTTTTGCCCATCTTAGCTACCCAGCTTAACTTTTAATTTCACACTTTATTGCCTTTATTTTTGTTGTTCTTGTCATTTGGACTGCTCAGTTATCTTTGCTATGCTTGGTTAACAGCTATTTACTTTGGCAAGGAAGTCATTGCTTCAAGCAGCTACCTGCCTGACTTAGTCAATATACTGCACTTATTAATGTACTGCACTTATTAATTCAATAAAGAGTAATATTGGGGACTAGAAAGAAAAGAATCCACTCATGAAATTCTAGTGTCTCAATTAATGATTAGGAACTTAAGTGCATGGGGACAATTTAGGCTTCATCAAACACTTTTAATGGCAAGTTACATTCTTCATAGATGAAAGTGACAGGATATTAATTGTTGATTAAACAGTATTCAATAAACATCTAAGTTAAAAGCAGCAATAAGAAAATATCTTGGGGGATCCAACATGGTGGCCGGCGAGGAAGCAGCGACTCCAACGTCTCCACTTTAACGGGATAAGAAAGACCCACCTGGACAGCTGCAGCCTACATACGGAGGAACTCCTAGCATAATTCCCTTTAGAGGAGAGCAGCCGTGATCTGGTAGGTTTATTGGAAGTGACAGTTTGTCCCAGAGAAGTGGATCTTGGGCGGCCACTCGGGCACAGAGGTCTAGTCCGCAGACATTAGCCACTCCGGCAAGGGGCTCCCCCCGGGAGGCCTAGCTCTCCCTTTGCAAGCAGCCACCCCACCTGTCCGGTTCCTAACCACGCGGCCATAGCTAACAGGCTCCACAGGTGGCACCGCGGCGGGTGCAGAAGTCAAGTCCTGGAGCCAGCAATCGCTTTTGCAAGCGGCGGTTACCCTGAGCGGCTTGGGCCGCCCCGCCCGAACCCGCAGTGGGCCTCCGCCATCCGGGCTCCCCCGGAAGGCATAGCGCTCGCTCTGGGAGCAGCTGTTTCTCCATCCCGGTCCCTAACCACGCGGCCACAGATAACCGGCTCCTCAGGTGGCACCGCGGCGGGTGCAGAAGTCAAGTCCCGGAGCCAGCAACCGCTTTTGCAAGCGGCGGTCACCCTGAGCGGCTTGGGCCGCCCCGCCCGAACCCATAGTCGGCCGCCGCCAATTTCCAGCGAAATCGAGGGGCTCCAGACAGATTTCCATCGTGCAAAGTTCGACTGCGGGAGCTCCTTTTCTCCGCACGGAGGGGCGCAGAGCCTGATAGGCAATCGCCCTGAGGCTGGAGTCTGTGGCGCACACTGGGGAGCGGCAAGGTGCCGGAGCGGGGGGAGCAAAGATACCTGCGGCCCACTGGAAAGACAGGCCAGGGGGTAAATTTCAAAAACACAACAGTTGCACCAAGCAGAAAGAAACGCGAGCAGTATGAAAAGACAAGGAAAGAAAGGACTACAAGCTATGCAGGTCAACTCAACATTAGAAGAGGTAATAGCTGCAACTGATGGAATGTCAGATAAAGAGTTCAGGATATACATGCTTCAGATTATCTGGAGTCTCAAGGAAGACATGAGACAGCAAAATCAGACAATGAAAGATCACATTGACAAACAAATCCAGGAAGTAAAAGATCAATTTCACAGGGAGATAGAGGTAATAAAAAACAAACAAATAGAAATCCTAGAAATGCAGGAAACAATAAACCAACTTAAAAACTCAATTGAGAATACTACCAGCAGAGTAGATCACTTAGAAGAGAGAACATCAGACAATGAAGACAAAGTATTTCAACTGGAAAAGAACATAGACAGCTCAGCAAGTCTGCTAAGAAACCATGAGCAGAACATCCAAGAAATATGGGACAATATCAAAAGACCAAATTTAAGAGTCATTGGGATACAAGAAGGCACAGAGCTCCAAACCAAAGGAATAAACAGTCTATTCAGTGAAATAATACGAGAAAACTTCCCAGACTTGAAGAATGAGACAGAATCCCAAATCCTAGAAGCCTACAGGACGCCGAATATGCAAAATCATAAGAGATCCACACCTAGACACATTATAATGAAGATGTCCAACATACAGAATAAGGAGAGAATTTTAAAAGCTGCAAGAGAAAGAAAGCAGATTACATTTAGGGGTAAACCAATCAGGATAACAGCTGATCTCTCGACACAGACTCTGAAAGCTAGAAGATCCTGGAATAACATATTTCAAACACTGAAAGAAAATGGGTTCCAACCAAGAATCGTGTATCCAGCGAAATTAAGCTTCAGGATAGAAGATGAAATTAAAACCTTCCACGATAAACAAAAGTTAAAAGAATTCGCAGCTAGAAAACCATCTCTTCAAAAAATCCTTGGCAAAACATTACAGGAAGAGGAAATGGAAAATAACATTGAAAACCAACAATGGGAGGTAGGACAGTAAAGGGGGGAAAGTAGTCAAAGAGGATAACAAATCAGGTTTAGTAACATCAATAAATAAATATGGCTAGAAGAACAAACCATATCTCAATAATAACCCTAAATGTTAATGGCTTAAACTCACCAATCAAGAGACACAGGCTAGCAGAATGGATCACAAAACAAGACCCAACAATATGCTGCCTACAGGAGACGCATCTGATAGGAAAAGATATTCATAGACTGAAGGTGAAAGGTTGGGAAAAATCATACCACTCATATGGACTGCAGAAACAAGCAGGAGTGGCCATACTCATATCTAATAAAATAGATTTCAAACCAAAGTTAATCAAAAGGGATAAAGAAGGACACGTCATACTGCTCAAGGGAACCATACACCAACAAGACATAACAATCATAAATATATATGCCCCAAATAATGGCGCAGCTGTGTTCATCAAGCAAACTCTTCTCAAGTTTAAGAGTCTAATAGACCACCATACAATAATCATGGGAGACTTCAACACACCTCTCTCACCACTGGACAGATCTTCCAAACAAAAGTTAAATAAGGAAACTATAGAACTCAATAACACAATTAACAATCTAGACTTAATTGACATATATAGACTATACCACCCAACATCAAGTAGTTACACTTTTTTCTCAGCAGCACATGGAACCTTCTCAAAAATAGACCATATATTATGTCACAGGGCAACTCTTAGACAATATAAAGGGGTAGAGATAATACCATGCATCTTATCTGATCACAATGGAATGAAACTGAAATTCAATGATAAAAGTAGGAAGGAAAAATCAAGCATCACTTGGAGAATGAACAATAGGTTGCTGAATGATCAATGGGTTTTAGAAGACATCAAGGAGGAAATTAAAAACTTCCTAGAGTTAAATGAAAACACAGACACAACATATCGGAACCTATGGGACACATTGAAAGCAGTTCTAAGAGGAAAATTCATTGCTTGGAGTTCATTCCTCAAAAAAAGAAAAAACCAACAAATAAATGATCTCATACTTCATCTCAAAATCCTAGAAAAAGAAGAGCAAAACAACAGCAAAAGAAGTAGAAGGCAAGAAATTATTAAAATCAGAGCTGAAATTAATGAAATTGAAACAAAAAAAACAATTGAAAAAATTGACAAAACTAAAAGTTGGTTCTTTGAAAAAATAAATAAAATTGACAGACCCTTAGCCATGCTAACAAAGAGAAGAAGAGAGAGTACCCAAATTACTAGCATACGGGATGAAAAAGGCAATATCACAACAGACACTTCAGAAATACAGAAGATAATCAGAAATTATTTTGAATCCTTATACTCGAATAAAATAGAAGATAGTGAAGGCATAAAAATTCCTTAAGTCTTATGATCTGCCCAGATTGAGTCAGGAGGATATAGACAACCTAAACAGACCAATAACAATAGAGGAAATAGAAGAAACCATCAAAAGATTACCAACTAAGAAAAGCCCAGGACCGGATGGGTATACAGCAGAGTTTTACAAAACCTTTAAAGAGGAACTAACACCAATACTTTTCAAGCTATTTCAGGAAATAGAAAAAGAGTGACAACTTCCAAATTCATTCTATGAGGCCAACATCACCCTGATTCTGAAACCAGACAAAGACACCTCAAAGAAAGAAAACTACAGATCAATATCTCTAATGAACCTTGATGCAAAAATCCTCAATAAAATTCTGGCGAATCGGATTCAAATACATATCAAAAAAATTATACACCATGATCAAGTAGGATTCATCCCTGGTATGCAAGGTTGGTTCAATATACGGAAATCAATAAATGTTATCCACCACATCAATAGACTTAAAAATAAGAACCATATGATCATCTCGATAGATGCAGAAAAAGCATTCGACAAAGTACAGCATCCCTTTATGTTCAAAACTCTAGAAAAATTAGGGATAACTGGATCATACCTCAACATTGTAAAAGCAATCTATGATAAACCACAGGCCAGCATCATTCTGAAGGGAGAAAAATTGAAGGCATTCCCTCTAAGATCTGGTACAAGACAGGGATGCCCTCTCTCACCACTTCTGTTCAACATAGTCCTGGAAACACTGGCCAGAGCAATTAGGCAGACGAAAGAAATTAAAGGCATAAAAATAGGAAAAGAAGAACTTAAATTATCACTATTTGCAGATGATATGATTCTATACCTAGCAGACCCAAAAGGGTCTACAAAGATGCTATTAGAGCTAATAAATGAATTCAGCAAAGTGGCAGGATATAAGATCAACACGCATAAATCTAAGGCATTCCTGTATATCAGCCACAAATCCTCTGAAACGGAAATGAGGACAACTACTCCATTCACAATATCCCCCAAAAAAATAAAATACTTGGGAATCAACCTAACAAAAGAGGTGAAAGACTTATACAATGAAAATTACAGAACCCTAAAGAAAGACATAGAAGAAGACCTTAGAAGATGGAAAAATATACCCTGCTCATGGATAGGCAGAACTAACATCATCAAAATGGCAATATTACTAAAAGTCCTATATAAGTTCAATGCAATGCCAATCAAAATCCCAACAGCATATCTTGTAGAAATTGATAAAAGAATCATGAAATTCATATGGAATAATAAAAGACCCAGAATAGCAAAAACAATTCTAAGCAGGAAGTGTGAATCAGGCGGTATAGCGATACCAGACTTCAAACTATACTACAGAGCAATAGTAACAAAAACAGCATGGTACTGGTACCAAAACAGGAGGGTGGACCAATGGTACAGAATAGAGGACACAGTAACCAATCCACAAAACTACAACTATCTTATATTTGATAAAGGGGCTAAAAGCATGCAATGGAGGAAGGATAGCATCTTCAACAAATGGTGCTGGGAAAACTGGAAATCCATTTGCACCAAAATGAATCTGAATCCATATCTCTCGCCGTGCACAAAAGTTAACTCAAAATGGATCAAGGAGCTTGATATTAAATCAGAGACACGGCATCTGATAGAAGAAAAAGTTGGTTATGATCTACATGCTGTGGGATCGGGCTCCAAATTCCTCAATAGGACACCCATAGCGCTAGAGTTAACAAATAGAATCAACAAATGGGACTTACTCAAACTAAAAAGTTTTTTCTCAGCAAAAGAAACAATAAGAGAGATAAACAGGGAGCCTACATCCTGGGAACAAATCTTTACTCCACACACTTCAGATAGAGCCCTAATAACCAGAATATACAAAGAACTCAAAAAATTAGACAATAAGATAACAAATAACCCAATCAATAAATGGGCCAAGGACCTGAACAGACACTTCTCAGAGGAGGACATACAATCAATCAACAAGTACATGAACAAATGCTCACCATCGCTAGCAGTCAGAGAAATGCAAATCAAAACTACCCTAAGATACCATCTCACTCCAGTAAGACTGGCAGCCATTAGGAAGTCAAACAACAATAAGTGCTGGAGAGGATGCGGGGAAAAGGGCACTCTTGTTCATTGCTGGTGGGACTGCAAATTGGTGCAGCCAATCTGGAAAGCAGTATGGAGATTTCTCGGAAAATTGGGAATGGATCCACCATTTGACCCAGCTATTCCCCTTCTTGGTCTATTCCCTAAAGCCCTAACAAGAGCATACTACAGGGACACTGCTACATCGATGTTCATAGCAGCTCAATTCACGATAGCAAGACTGTGGAACCAGCCTAGATGCCCTTCAATAGATGAATGGATAAAAAAAATGTGGCATTTATATACTATGGAGTATTATTCTGCATTAAAAAATGACAAAATCATAGAATTTGGAGGGAAATGGATGGCATTAGAGCAGATTATGCTAAGTGAAGCTAGTCAATATTTAAAAAACAAATACCAAATGACTCCTTTGATATAAGGGGAGTAAACAAGGACAGGGTAGGGACGAAGAGCTTGAGAAGAAGATTTACATTAAACAGGGATGAGAGGTGGGAGGGAAAGGGAGTGAGAAGGGAAATTGCATGGAAATGGAAGGCGATCCTCAGGGTTATACAAAATATCATATAAGAGGAAAGGAGGGGTAAGACAAGTTAATACAAATGGAAGAAATGATTTACAGTAGAAGGGGTAGAGAGAGAAAAGGGGAAGGGAGGGGAGGGGGGATAGTAGAGAATAGGACAGACAGCAGAATACATCAGAATCTAGAAGGCAATATGTCAATCAATGGAAGGGGAACTGATGTGATACAGCAATCTGTATACGGGGTAAAAGTGGGAGTTCATAATCCACTTGAATCAAACCGTGTAATATGATGTATTAAGAACTATGTAATGTTATGAACGACCAATAAAAAATTAAAAATAAAAAATAAAAAAAAAGAAAATATCTTGTAGCTGATGACCACAACTTGCTAATGTTTTAGTTTTTGATTAAATTGATTATGTCAGGATCTCACCCATCCATCACATATCTTTAGTACAAATGTCACAAAGCAGATATTTTAGTTTTGCTTTGACAATTTTAGTAAAATGTGACATTCTCAGAGGATGTCACCATAGGAATGCCTTACTCAGTATGTTGGTTTTCTTTTTCTTTTTTTTTTTTTTTGCTGTTTTCTTCACTTCTTTTTTTTTCTTTCTTTCTTTTTATTGGTTGTTCAAAACCTTACAAAGCTCTTGACATATCATATTTCAAACATTAGTTTCAAGTGAGTTATGAACTCCCATTTTTACCCCAAATACAGATTGCAGAATCACATCGGTTACACATCCACATTTTTACATAATGTCCTATTAGTAACTGTTGTATTCTGCTACCTTTCCTATCCTCTACTATCCCCCTCTCCCGCCCCATGTTCTCTTTCTATCCCATCTACTGTAATTCATTTCTCTCCTTGTTTTTCCTTCCAATTCCCCTCACAACCTCTTTTATGTAGTTTTTTATAACAATGAGGGTCTCTTTCCATTTCCATGCAATTCCCCTTTTCTCTCTCTTTCCCTCCCATCTCGTGTCTCTGTTTAATATCAATCTTTTCTTCCTGCGCTTCCTCCCTGCTCTATTCTTAGTTGCTCTCATTATATCAAAGAAGACATTTGGTATTTGTTTTTTAGGGATTGGCTAGCTTCACTAAGCATAATCTGCTCTAGTGCCATCCATTTCCCTGCAAATTCCATGATTTTGTCATTTTTTTCAATTGGACTTCCAAAAACAATTATTTCATTATTTAACGAAAAAGTCTTACTTCTCCAAAAGTATGTTTCCTTCTTTTTCTGGTGCATGAACTCACAGTGATGAGATCACATTTCCCATAGTATCCTGTCCCTAAGTTAGAAATTAAGATTGCTTTGAAGATTTTTTTGTCTTTGTTTTTTGCAAAAAGAATCTTTAGTGTGTGTAATACTACAAGGAAACAATAAATAAATTAAATGGAATCATAAAATAACTTTTTTTCTCTGAGTGGTGCTTCTAAGAATATTAGAAGGTTCTAGCTTTTGTAAAGGGAATAAGAAACTGCTATGGAAAACTATCTCTATAATGATGGAAACATTCTCTTTTGTACTGTGGAGGGTATGGATGACAATACCAACTCACACCTGGTAAGTGCCAGGTGCTGTGGAAGATACTAGGAGTCAATTGTGAGGAAGAGCAGACACATCTCTGGACTTAAAGTCATGATAGCT
This sequence comes from Urocitellus parryii, assembly GCF_045843805.1. Taxonomy (NCBI): domain Eukaryota; kingdom Metazoa; phylum Chordata; class Mammalia; order Rodentia; family Sciuridae; genus Urocitellus; species Urocitellus parryii. The sequence goes on along the minus strand of NC_135531.1, from coordinate 238,409,207 downwards.
TTCTAAATCCCTAAAGTACTCTCACCAGATCATCTCAGATATAAATATTCAGAGAACAACTAAATAATTTCTCAATTTTCCTACACAAATTTTTAAGAGTTTATCCCCCGCCCCCGCCCAATAAAATCTGACTGTTGGAAAAATATTGCTAAAATTTTGAGAGCCCAGTATTTTTCAATTCTAGTTTAAGGATGGTTACCAACAACATATGTAAATTTAAATTTTAAAAAGTTCTTCTTTGATGTGTTTAGGAAAAAAAATAAAAGTACTAAATTCTTAGGGAATACTTGACAAGAGAAAAGAATATTGGACTTAATAATCATTGGTGGTAACACAAGAGCAACTCTTGACACTTATTTTTATAAATATCCCATTGCCTCATTATATACCCAGCAATTTACAATTCGATGCTGCATTTGTGTTTATCACCGTTCAAAACTAGGAGATAATTTATTTATTCTGGTGAGTTGCATCAGGCAGCTACAGAGATCATACTGATGAAAGTTATTATTCTTTGATTATGTGTTATAGATGATGTGTGTAAATAGTGCTAAAACTTTCCAGCTTCTCACTGTTGTCCCTTATAATATAAAAAGTTTTTCTCACTTCTGCATATTAATTTAAATAGTTTATCTAGTCTGTTTTTAACCCTATTTTTGAGATATTGATAGCTTGCTTCCTAGAAAGACATAAATATATGAGAGTGTCTTTTAGACAAGTTAACATTAGAAAGATAAATTGGTTGCTACCCAATTGTGAGAAGAGTCATTGCTTATTTAATCTCTTTTGTAATCCTGGAGGAGTCTACACTATTGAGGAATTAAACCCTGAATCATGTAACTTGCAGGGACCATTCGACAGGAATTTTACTGACTAAATAAAAAGTAAATCTCTAACACAACCTTATAACTTAGTGTTCTCAATTCATACCTGCAACTTCCAGGGAACAACTTAATCTCTTCTCTTTCACAATGATGCATACAGGCTATATTTATCCTCTCAGAGGAGTTACATGATTTTCTTTTACTTTTAGAACATTTACCATGTGAGAAGGCTTAACACTGACTTTATACGTATAGAAAGGAGAATTCTTCAAAGACCTCTTGACAAAAAGAGATATGATGGTCATCTACAAATCTTAGTATAGGACAACTGAGCAACTGAAGATTCTAACAATATAAACAATAAATTCAAGATGTTGCATTTTTAATGATTTTTGTGTTGTATTTATTAAGACTTACAAAATAAATTCCTATTCAAGGCATTGCTAAACAAAATAGTATTTTCAAATTTCAAATACCTTTTTTGTTATAATATATTTAAAGAAATACCTATATGATGATATTAATATTGATTTGGTGTTAATAGATATATAATAATAGGAAGAGATAAGATTTCCTTGGAGGACTCATCTCACACCATTTATTATCATGAAAAAAATACATGAACATGTATAATCTGCAAACTTGATCCATTATACCTACATACTCAGAATGCCCACTAAGTATATAGCTCATATACTTTTGCATTATAAAGAAAGAGCTCAAAAAAAGTTAATATAACTTACAGGTTATTTTTAGACAACTTTGAAAATAAAACAATATTGATGATCTTTGATTTTTGTACTTGATCTTTATTCTGCTCAGTGTGCCTCATCTCTCCAGCATTTTCTAGAATACCATTTACAAAAGCAGAGTGTGATGGCCAGTGCCCCAAGAAGTATTTCAGGCCATACACCATGTAGATTTTCTCTTTCCACTTAGAAGCAATTTTCCTGGTATTTTACATGCCTACTCGGTCTATTCCATCAGGCATATTGACCATTGGCAGGGATGAACAAAGTACTATGTTTATCATTCCCTTCGGAACCTTCTCCAGATCATTAAAGACCAGGGAAGCATAGTGTAGAGCAGCAATCTGGTTGTTGTACATGAAAAGGAAAAAAAATTTTTTTCTTTACTCAACAAAATCTGAAGAAAGTTATTGCATAAATTCATTGGAGCATGTAAAAAAGAGAAAAAAAATGCTATTCCTTTCCAGAATTTAGCATTATTTGCTACCAAATAAAATCCCCCTTTGGATCTGAAATTCCATATCTAATTTTTCTGCCCCAGGGCAGCTAACCTATGAGTGTCTTGAAATGTCACACAATAAGATGGTCCATGCATACTTGCTGAAGCATACCTCCTTTAATCAAGGGAATTCAGATCTTCCTTTCCAAGCCTTGCAGCAATTACAAAGCTCACACATCATACAGTTTCATTAAGATCCTTTCACTGCTCATTAACATCAGCCAGACCTGACATTACTATTCTCTATGATTATTAGAAGAAATGTTCTCTTCTATTCTAAACATATCATTTGCCAGAGATTATTGCAGACGTTTGGTGCCGTGCACTATCCTGAAAGTTTGGGAACCAAAGGCACCAACATTTAACTAAACAGCAGTGTGATGCTGTGGGCATCACTTCAATATAAGATGGTTTTTACTTCCTGATTGGAACCTATTTAAATACCTTAGTTTCATATTTTTTGATTTAAAAAAATATCATGATACTTTTCTTTCATTCAAGATTGACGATGATGATGGTGGTGGTAGTGATGGTGGTGATTTTTGCAGTGCTGGGTTTCAAAACCATGGCCTCACATGTTAGACAAATACTCTAACACTGAGCAACATTCTACAAGCTAACTTTTTAAATCAACATGATTTTAACAAAAATAATTTTCACAGGAGCCTCACTTTCTACTACCTTTAAAACCACATGATTTATGATTATACTGTCTTTTATAGCTGTTATTATTATTCATGCACATCAAAAGCAGTTACAAAGATTTGATTTCTGATTATACAACATCCAGTCAGTCTTGGGTTTGCAAATCTAGTATTTATTGCAAAATGTTTTCCTAGAATCTGAAGGCCATGCTTCAGTCTCAACTTGACACTGTTTTCATTTTACAGATGAGAAATCTCAGTCTCAACTACTTTATATAACTTGCCAGAGGTTTCAGAATTATTGAGCAGCAGAGGCAAGATTAAAACCCAGATGTGTGAAACTCTGAAGTCCATACTGTCTCCACTAAGCTTTTGATGCCAATTTGTGAAGAATTCTAGCACACGATATTGAATATCTTTTCAGATTTTCGTTGTTTTTGATCAAAGACTCTTAAGAATAAGAGTTAGTATGGACCCTGAAGGAAGTAAAGTCAATTTCAAAAATGTTATTGCTATTTTCCAAGGGCAGGAAAACGACGTTTGGTTTTGATACATTTTAAATCAGCTAACTTTCTCTCTCTTATTTGCAATAGTTTCCTAACTGTGATGTTACAGAGCATTTAAAAGTTTGAAACTAAAAGATTCCTATTGATTTTCTTTCTAAGACTTTCTAAGTTTCAAATAATAACCTATTATTAGTATAAGTAACCTATTCTTTGAAGATATGGCCAAGTTCTGTTTGTTTAAACATGCCTTTAGAATTCAAAAAATTGTTCATTTCATAACTACAATTCTACATAGAACATTCTCTTCCTTTAAATAGTATTGCACCTATAAATTAAGAAAAATTAGTTATGTCCCCTCCTAGCATAAATGAAAAAGCTAATGTACTCCAAATTTATCTTAATATACTATAATGGGGTCAGAATACAGTCAGTGTGAAATATGGATATTTCTATTAAAACTATTTCCCAAAGTATGCATAGACATTTGAACATTTTATGTAACTTGGCAGGAAAAAGGGAAGTGTAATAGGACCATGATATTCCCTTACATTCTTCCACCATGAGAGTATGTATAACCAGGAGACACTGAGATTAAGATGAAGCCATTGCCATGGTACTTGAGATTCTTTAACAGGCTTTGGTATCTCTTTAAAACTTTATCTTTTATCACACAACACAATTATACATTTGTTAATCAGAACATCCCTGAGCTATCAGTTCCAGGAAGGCACTTTCATGATGAAGGAAGCATAGCAATGAGTCCAGCCCACGGAATTCACCAGTCTTACCTTCTGCTCTCCAGGAAGTGTGATGAGACAATGGGGCAATTTAATGATCTTAATTAATGTTACAGATCAGTGGTTCTAATAAGTCAGGTGGTGAAATTTTTTTAAAAACATTTCACATCAAAATCAGGAACCTGATGACACTATAGGAAGTTATTCATTAAGCTAAAATTATTCCTTTTAAATCATCAATTTTTTTTTGTTCTGAGATTTTGCTTGTCTTCTTTTTGGATGTCAAATTATTCTTTCTTTCAAGTGGCTAAAGTGAATGAAAAACTTATTTTTTAAATATAAACTTTCCTTTTATCCATTTCAAGAAAATTACAATTTGATATTTGTAAAACACCTAACTTTTAAAGAACTATCATTTAAACATAAAATCTTAAACCATACTAAATTATTATGTAGAAATTAGTAAAGCATATATTTTTTATCTGTATGCAAGAAAAGTACATGGGAACCATAGAAATAACAATCATTTTTAAAAATAAAGTACAATATAAATGATTGGAATTTCTGCTGAAATTAATTGCTCAAGTAAGAAACAGATATCTCACATCAATGTGTTAAAAGAACAATATACATTTTTAAAAAACACAAATGAACAGCACTTTCTTAATTTTGGAAGCAAAGGGCAACCCATGAGGGCAGTGTAAGACCATTCTTGTAATCAGACTTGACTAAAGGTATTTAAGTTTATCTTAATGGGAAGATTTGTGAAAGATAATATATTATTAAGGCTGAGGTAGGAGGATCGCAACTGCAAAGCCATCCTCAGCAACTTAGCAATGCCCTAAGCAACTTAGTGAGAACTTGTCTTAAATATATATATATATATATGATAGATAGATATAGATATAGATATAGATAGTAAGCTGTTGATATGTCTCAGTGGTTAAGCACCCCTGGATTCAAGATTCAATAAAAAAAAGCACTGTTACTGAAAAAATTTATATTTAATGTGCAATTAAATATCATTGAGTATGTAGTGAGTTTGAATATCTTTTAAATGTGCTTTCAAAATGTCCTAGGTTGGAAAAAACAAACCTCAGATATAGTGATGGGTAAGAAAATGGATGTAAATAGTAGTCAGGTTTGATAGATTTATCATTTAACATGGGCAAGTTAACAACAGGTTAGTAAACAGCAGACAGCTTAATAGATTTGCGATCTGAATTGGGTGGTCCTGACTGCATTGTATTTTGCTTTCAAAATATTACATTCCAGAATGGAGTTGGAGAGGGAACTGACAGCATTTTCTTTAAAAAGACTTTTTGCAAATATATAGGCATGCTCCAGCTTCCTCATAAATAGTAAAAAGCTTATTTATGAAAAATCAAACAAGATACTATTACTCTGCCAAATGACAAAGAATCATTTTACCTTTAGTATTTATTCCTGATACTGTGCTAATTGTTCCTTATCATATTCATTTTACATTCCATTTCATTCTTTGCCTTTCTGGTTACAGAAAACAATAACATGAAACAAGTTATATAGTGCAATTCTATTTATTAATATGAAGCATTTTTAAGTCAAAGTATATTTACTTTCCCTTTAAATTAAATTCTTCCTTCTTAAACAAGATTTTATGAATTTATTTAGCTTGAATAAAATGTTTTGCTCTCTAAAATCTTTAAAATAGCTATAAGACTGCTTTTATGGCATAAAAATTTAAAGTTAGTTCTATTATACAATAGGTTTTTAAATTGAAAATAACTCCCTAAAAATGATTGAACTCTACATAGTTCATTTATTAAACTATTTTCTACATACATCTAATAAATGAGAGTAAAACTATACTCTGGCACTGAAAAACGCTGGGTATCCTTTGAGCTATAGGTAGTAGTGAAAATCATGATAGGTAAATAAAAAGATATATAGGAACATTGCCATAGATTAGGATATAGATACATAATATTTAATTTTACCCCCTTCTTGATGTAATAAGAGCTCACAAGTCAGGGTGCAAATCTTTGTCATTTTATTTCTAAATGTATAAGTATAAATACATAATTATGGCTTCAGATGTGAAAGGAAGTAGACAATAATTTGATGACTTCATTAAAATAAAAGTTTTATGCAAGTATTGATAAAGTAATATTATTAGATAAAATACAAGATTAAAATTCTCAAGCCAAACTTAGGTTGTAGTTTGATGTACACTGAAATTACTTAGAGGGATTAATATAGAAAGTTAAATGGAGAAGACAAATTAAGGTAAAAACTTCAGGGTGCGTCCAAGTAAGTGTCAGAACAGAGATGGTTAAAGGCCCCTATCTTCCTAATTTTAATTGCCAGGCAATTGTGATGTAACTATAATCAGAATTATTTTCTAAAGTATGATCTTGCATTTTTAAAATATAAACAATCACCTATTTTATATATAAACACTACTATTCATTGTGATATTTTTGAGAATGTTTCCCATTCTACCTCTTGACAAAGTAGGAGGTTGAACTACTGGTTTCATATTACTTGATCATTTAGAGAATTTTGGGTCAATTTTTATAGTTTTCATAGTTTATCTTAAAACTTCTCCATCTCTTGGAAAACATGCATTTTATTCAAGTTTTCTACATTGAAAAATCTCTTTGGGTTATTTCTATAAGAGGAATTTGTTTTAACTCATGAGACATTACCTAAATGTGTGCTCCTGAGAAGTGTACTGATGTACTCAGCACACATTCCAGCTCCATTTCAGTAACCCAGATAGGAAACTAAAAAGGTAAGTTTCCTAGATTACTTGCAACTACAGCTGTGGAGGTGATTTAAATTTTTGTAAAGTGATTCTTTGCCTGAGACTCAGAGTTAACATCTAAATCACTATGGGGGGGGGGGGGGGCCTAAGCCCAAGGTAACTGTTTCCTTCTGTAGACTAGATGCTTACACTCCAACAGCAGTTTCCTGTTTCCTGCTTTCTGGCCCAGGCAGTGGGTTACTAGATTTTTCCTTTCTGCTGAATGCTAATTTGCTCTATCCTTGTGGTGAAGGTAATTTCTAGAATCAGTGACCAGATACTCCATGTTGTTGATTTTCTCAGACAGAACCCCTAGTATTTTGGTTCTTCTCTGGTGTTTGGCTAGAAGTTATTCTTAGGGACCCAATTATGAATTACCTCCAGCCCTTTCAATAATTTTGTAAGCACTCATTTCCTGTATTAAATAAATATCTCTGCTTACTTTAGATGCAGTTAATCATAATTCTCAATTGAACTTCAAACACATTAGTTCATGGGGCTCTTCTGAGGATTAAATTAGGTGATGAATACAAAGCAAGTGCTAGGCCAACAGTAAATGTTAGAAAAATTAATACAGAACTCCCTTAAGGAATATATGGTATTTTGTTTGTTAAGTTATCTGTTTTTTGATCAAGTAAAATCAGTCATAATTTGTATGTTTTGCTAGAATTTTAGTTAAAAGTATTTTTCAATGTCTAACTTACTTTTGTTTTTACTTGGGTTATTTTTTTTTCTATCATGTTCTGTTTTGGCAAACATAGTCAAGCCAATTTAAATATTGAAGAATTAGTCTGTGAGTCATTGCTGGAGGTGTCAGCAATAAATTTACATTATCAAAAGATAAATTGAAAAGTAGTCTCTTCTTATAACTGATCAATATTGTTGCTGTAATTAGTTTATTTCACTATTATATCTATACTTTTTTCTTTAAACTTTGTAATTAAGTTTCAGAAAAAAAATATTTAAAACAATTTTGTTTGACTATTCCTAGGCATACAATAAAGAATTACAGATTAAAGAACTAGTTTCAATAATTGGAGGAAAAGAATAAATAAAGGTTTATACATTACCACTATTCTGGGATGAAGTGTCAATTCAGTGAAAAATAGAGAACAATTATCAAGTCATGCAGGAAGTAAATAAATATATAACAAATTTATTTTATTTTGTAACAAATTGTTAATTTCTCCAAAAGTGTAACATTGAACAGTTAATGAATACATACATGTACATATGAATGTCACATTTTGTGTGTGTGTGTGTGTGTGTATATATATATATATATATATATATATATATATACACTATATGTAGATGACTTATTATCATGTAAGGGGAAGAAGTTAATTAAATGTACCCTTTATCTTCTGCCAGTGTTACCATCTGTACAAGCCTTTTTTCCTTGACTTTTATTCAGTTGTTTCCCCCCCCTTTTTTTTTTTTAACTTTTCTTATTATCCTCCACTGGCTTCCACATCACCAGGCATGGTATAATTTTAATATGCATATATGCTTATTTTTAAAAAGACATGTTGTTTAGTATATGTGCTTTTAAGTTTTACAAAAAATATTTTTCTATAAATATTTGTATACTTATTTTCATTCAACATTATATTTTAAAGTCTTTGTCACATGTTTATTAAGTTCTTTTTTCTAATGTCTGTACAGTGTTCCATTATAATTCATATTTCCATTTGTCTGCATAAGGACACTTATGTACCCCAATATCCTGCTGTCACAAATAGACAAGTAATAATGGATCATGAAAATGCCCTGTTGGCATATGCTCAGTAATAGGACTGCAGTATCATAGGAAATACACAGTCATGATTTCACTAAAGGGATTTGCCCTACAAAATTCCTCTTCTACTTTATATTTGCATCACAAGATAAGTCTGTTCTCAACTTTCTATGATTTCTCCAAAACTTAATATTGTTTGGGTTTCTATTTCTTTCATATCAGATGCATATAACATGGTAGCAATGAAGAAAATAGTTTTTGTCTATCGAAACCTGGGCGCTTTGGGTAGTTAAGATGAAAGAAAATTATAAAGAGATATTAATAATAAAAGGTGTTATTTGAGACAGATCCGAATGAACATTAATTCTATAACCTTTCTTTAATTATTTGTGGTTATCTTATCATTAGTGAATTTGAACATCTCTTCATGAAGTTCACTGGATAATTCCAAAAAATCCATAAATACTTTTCACATTGTTCTTCTAGTTTCCTATATTTTTAAAATTAATGGACAAGAATTCTGTGTATTTTAGGTTCTAATCCCTTGATGTTATTTTCCAAATCTGTAATTATTTAAAAATATTTCCTCTAATGTGTCTTTCACTAAAGTAAAGTGCAAATAAATCTATTTCATTCTTATGGACTTAAGCAAGATACCTCTTCACATTAAAATAACAAATATAGAGCCTTTTACTCTTTTCTATTAGCACACTGAGGTCTTCTATTCATCTAATGTTCACTTTTATATAGCAAGAGGTCCAGAAAAATCTCATTTTTTTCTACATATTGTCAATTCCACCTTCTATAAAATCCACCTATTCTTTACAAATTTGTTAAGCCACAACAATTACACACTGAGTTCCCTTATACTCATAGGACATCTATATGGGATACTTGGTTATATTACTTTAGCTTTCTGTTCAAATGCAAATGTCATGAGGTTTCTGTAACTATATCTTCGTAATTTTCTTAATATCTAAGTAAATGTCTTCTTTTTGTTTCAGAAGTCTTTTAGCTATCAGTGGACATTAACTTTTACATAAAAACATTTAAACACATGATCAAATTCTACAACACCATTTCTGAAATGTTATTTTCAATATTAGTAAATTTATAGTTTAGTTTGGGTGCCAGAACCTTTTATGGAGTTGTCTGACTGTGGACTGAATCTCTGACACAGTGAGCCAAATAAACTTTTTCTCCTCTAAAAAGTTCTTGTCAGGTCTTTTAGTCACAGTGATGAAGCTGAATAAAACACCATGCATACTTCCTATTTTCCATGTCAAACACAATCCATTTTTCTTCCTAAAAAGAGAATTTCAAGGGAAAAAACCCTGCCTTTATTTTTGATTGCTTGTGGAGAGAAAACTATTATTTTGATTGGCAAAATTATCCTGGATAACTTGGCAGACATGACTCTTATTGAAAATTACTTAATTGGGATTCCAGTTTAGTTGTTCATATGATTCCTTTACAGGAAAACTTTTTGGCAGTAGACATTAAATATCACCAAGCTTTTGATCTTAAAAATGTGACATATCATTTATAAATAGTTATTATAATTATACCTATCATGTGCACATACTCTTTGTTGTAGGCAGCTTTTTTTTACTGCTGTGACCAAAAGGCCTGACAACAGCACATTTTGATGATATACATATTTATACTGTTTTCCCACTTTATAATGCATAGTAAATAATTAACTGGGGTAATAAATGCTTATATCAGTTTAATGCACATACATATTAAATTATATTAATTTTGCTTAATTTATTCTAGTCAATGTTGAGTGAGTATGAAAATTTCCATTAACAACATTTTAGTCCCACATGGATGAATAGATAGATAGATGATAGATTAGTTACTCTTTGGTTACCATAATTTTCCTAAAACTAATGTATTATACTATTTAATTATCCTTAATTTATCATTATTATTTTTTGGAATCCTATGTACACAATTTCTACTTATGTTGTCCTGGGCGATAGTTCTAAATAATTCAATCAGGCTGGGTTTGTGACTCAGTGATTAAGCACTTACCTGACATGTGCAAGGCTGTAGGCTTGATCTCCAGCATTGCAAATAAATAAAAAGAAAAGAGAAAAACAAAAGATATCAACATATTTCTAAAGAAATATATGTTACTATTTCCAGTATTCTGAAATATTTTACCGTACAATGTTAATATTTAGTATGCATGGTCAGTTCCTGATGATGTTAAATTACAAATAGGAGACACAGATAGCAGCATTTTTAAAAAGGCAGAAGTTTATCTCTTGCTAAAAAATATTTGGCTGTTAGGGTAAGTGACTGTGTTTCATAAAAATTAGGAATGATCGGTATGACATAATATCATAAGTAATATGAAGTTACTATATATAACTATATATATATATACATACATTATGTATATATATATAGTTACTAGTCATATATATTTATATGACTAGTAGCTGGACTTAGTGTGCTTTACCATATATCTACATTATCGATCCTTTTTTTTTTGTTTAAATTTTGAGACAGTCTCTAATTTTTTAAAATTTTGAGACAGCACCTCATGTTGGGAGTCTTATTGAATTGCTGAAGTTGACCTCAAATTTGCCATCCTCCCACCTCAGCCTCCTGAGGTGCTTGGGTTATAGGCATGAGCCATTGTCAATGTGCCTGACCAGTTTTAGCATATTTTAAATATGCATTATACTATTTTATGAATATAATTAAATGATATAATGCATGTAGTACATCTAGGCTAAAAGATTATTTTGCAAAATAACCTTATCTAAATAAACAGATTTCTCTGTTGGTTATGATATCTTTGGTCATATGCTGATGGAGTAAAACTGCTTTTCTTCAGATAGATTCTTCCTAAGAAATCTTAACTATAAAATTTTCAGTAATATATCAGATTGCAATGGACAATGTATACAGGATGAACTTAACCTGATTTTACATTAAATGTATAAATTTTTAGTAGTCGAGTGTATATAAAAATTTTATATGCACATATGATTTAAAATGTTTTGAGAGCAAAATAACAAAAAAGTTTAAATGTTAGTATATAGTATATGTAGACTAAAATTCACTCCTATATTTTGGAAAAAAGTCTTTATTCAAATATTTTTTATATTTCTGTACAGTTTTCTCAATGAATGATATTTGAAGCATGTCTGTAAGCATAAAAAGAAATTTTTAGCATGTAAATTTAATTTTTTCTAATTCTTGATATACCTTATAGCTTTGACCTAAATCTTGTTGAAAAGCACCTAAGACGTGGATTTGTTTCTTTTAATAAAGTGCTTATTTACAAAATATCCCAAATCATTGTCCATGTTAACAAAACAGTCATATTTGGTAATACAACAGTGACATCCAGTGACCACTCAGATTAAATCAAGGAATATTATTTAGATTTTCCATTCAAGCAAAGAAAAATGAGTTAATGAATAATGATCTGTACTCTTTATTCTGTTTTCTAATGTTCAAGACTATTTCCAAAAAACAACTCTGGCTGGAAATAAACAGTCAGTCATGGATGAAATGAAAACACAAATTACAGATTGTGAGAAAACATTACCAAAACATTTGTTACAAAAGGATTTATATTCAAAATATGTAAAGAAATCTTAAAATTCAATATCATATGGAATTTCCAATTAAAACAATATTGAAATACTACTAAACACTTATTAGAATGGCTAAAATAAAAAAAAATGTATAGTGCCAAATACTGGCAAAGATATAAAGCAGTAGAAAATCTTATTCATGGCTAATGGGAACCCAAAATGTTAAAACCACTTTGGAAAAGAGTTTGGCAATTTCTTAAAAAGCTAAATATAGCCTTATGATTAGGAAATCATACCCCTATGTATATACCAAATAAGGTGAAACATCTCTACACAAAAACCTGTACAGATGAGGAGTGATATTGGCCAGATTATGTTGTTATCTTTGCTATATTTTGTGCATGTACGAATACGTAGAACAAATCTCCCCATTATGTACAACTATAATGCATCAATTAAAAACATGCAAAAACCTGTACAGAAATGTTTAGAGGAGTTTTATTCATAATTATATCAAACTGGAAGCAAACTAAATGCTCTTCTATAGGTGAGCAGATATGCAAATACAGTACACATCCTTATGAACAGAATATTATCCAGCCATGAAGCAAATGAGCTGTTAAGTCACAAAAATGTATGGAGGAATTCTAGTACATATTTCTAAGAAAAAAGGAAGTCTAAAGTACTATATGATGCTAATTATATGACATTCTGAAAAAGGCAAAACTAGTAAAACATTTACAAAACCAGTGGTTTGATCCTAGGGTTGATGGGGAAGAGACAGATGAATAGTTGAAGCACAGGTGATTTTTAAGGCAGTAAGTAAAACCATTTCCTGCAATACCATAGTTTTGATATATGATGTTATGTATCTGTCAAAACCAACAGTACTGTAAAAAATTGTAAACTTTAATGTAAACTACAGACTTTAATTAACAGTAGTGGCTCAATACTGTTTCATCAATTGTAACTAATGTACCACACTAATACATTATGTTAAAAACATCAGAAATTGATTTTGCTACATATGGATTTCCAGTTTTCCCAGCACCATTTCATGACTATGCAATTTTTCTCTCCAATGTATGTTTTTGGCATCTTTGTCTAGTATGACATGACCATATTTGTGTGGGTTGTCTCTGTGTCTTCTATTTTTATACCATTTGTCTACATGTCTATTTTGGTGCCAATACCATGCTGTTTTTGTTACTATTGCTGTGTAGTATATTTTAAGGTCTGATATTGCAATGCCTTCTGCTTCACTCTTCTTGTGTCAAATAAATCCTACTGTCATGTATAACTAACTAGAACAAATTAAAAAATAAAAAGAATTAGAAATTGTATGTGGAGGGGACAAAGGTGTAACTAGAAAACTCTACTATCTTCCCATTTTTTTTTTTTTGGAAACAAATTCTAAAATGTGTTTCTTAATTTGAAAAAAAAATTTGGCAAAACATTGATCATGTTTCAAGGATTATTCTTTCACTGAATTGAGGAGTCATGGATTGTAACCCAGATACTTCAAGGCATTACCAGATATTATTATTGATAACAAGGAGTAATGTATATTAGGCAAAATGAAGTATGTATGGCTATGTGATTTTTAACTACTAAATTATATAAAAACATTAAGAAAAAGAATTTTCTTAAGTTTATTATTAAATCTATTTTATGAGTCATAATTCTTTGTTTCTAAAAATTTCAATCAGAGAATATGGCCAATGAGTCTTCTAATCTTGAGAAAATATTAGATTTTCCTTTTGGAACAATATATCATTTATTTAAAACCATTTGTTTACTTGAGAAATTGAAGTATTGTATCAGTCTGTTGGCCTCAAACCTGCAATCCTCCAGCTTTGGCCTTTCTCAGAGATGATAATATAGGTATGTGCTAACACTCCTGGCTAAATTTACATAATATATTTAAAAGTAAAATGCATTCCTCTTTTAAACTGCTAATTGATTATCGGAAAACTGAAGAAAAAAATAGCAGATCAAGAAAATAAAATACTACAACAGTTATTGTTAGCCTGATTTTTCATCTATGTGACCAAAAGACTTGGCAAGAACAACATAGAGGATGAAAAATTTATGTTGACTCACAATTTCAGAAGTTCAGCTCATGTTCAGCCAATTTCATAGCTGTGGGCTCCAAGTGAAGCAGAACATTATGGTAGAAGGGCATGTTGGAAGAAAGCAGCTCAGGACATGGCACCAGGAGGCAGAGAGAGAGAGCTCTGCTCACCAAGGACAAAATATAAACTCCAAAGTCATGTCCCCAGTAATCTACTTTCTCCAACAACTTACCTGCCTATAGTTACCATCCAGTTAATTCATATGAGTGTATTAATCAACAACCCTCACTATCTAATCACTTCAACTGTGAATATTCTTGCATTGTCTTATAAATGAGATTTTTTGGGGGACACCTCATATGTAAACCCCAAATGTTACAATTTAGTAGTTTCTTCATTTTCTCTAATAACTTAAAGCAGTAAATTTTTAATAAATTTGAAGTAAAACTTGCACAGCTTTAATAATATACAAATACTAATAGAATTTTTTTAAAAAAATATTTTAAGTTTAAAGCAAACATCTTCATAGAGTTTTGTGCAGCTTTTTTTTTCCTGCACATTAGTACCATTTTCAAGAGGAAATTGTCATATCTTTGACATCATAGATTATATATTTTCTACCACAACTTTCCTATCATGACAGTTATTCTTATAAACCTCATGAATCATACCAACTTTATAAATTAAAATGCCTGTCATATATGATAACAGAAGGTTCCCACATGAGCTAAGAAGTCATTTGGGAAGCCTGATACATGAAAATGCACAACCTCTCTGGAAAGACACCTTCCAAGATAGATTTCTCACAAATGATTGTACCGTGAAGATGAGTTCATTTCCACAATTATTTGCATTATAAGTGAAAATTAGCAAAGATAACAGGATGATTGGTGTCCTAAAATCTTCAAAAATAGAATAAACACATAAAAGAAAAAAAAGACCAGAAAATAAGTAGGCATAAAGTTATTAAAGACAAAAAACAATACACCAAAAACATAAAGCCAAAGTCAGCAAATTATGATAAACAGCAGATTTGAAAGAATAGATTTGAAAGCAGAACTTCTAAGATTAAATTCAGTAAGTTCAATTACTATATTAACTGAAGAGTTAATAGATTGATTATGAGTCTTAGGGAAATAACCCAGAATGCAGCACAGGAAGACAAATCACTTCCTACTTCATTTGTAAAATAAAAGCTAACATAAAAGTATACTCACATACACCCACCAGTCTATCTGCTCTTGTTTTGCATCTTGTTGTGCATATACTCACCAGGACTGGCTTTGTAAATGGGGGCCCAGTGCAAAATGGCAATGTGAACCCCTTCACCAAATTTCAATATAGTAATAGAGCATTGAACCAACATGGAACCCTTCTGAGAACAGTATCTTGTGAGGTTGCACAAATCACCTCTATGAAGCTCATCTTTAGCTCAGCCTTCACTTCTACTTTTAGAAATGAGCTGTCTCCCAGCTAAAGTGAGTTCCTCTAACTGGTTGCTGTATTGTAGCTCCTCTTAATTACTCAAGATTTTTCTCCCCAAATTAACTTATTAATTCAGTTATTACTTTTTTTTCCCCAAAGAAAATGGCAAACTAATGTTAGGTTATGTGCTTAATTTTTTCCTAAGGGATTGAAAACCAGGTATTGTCTTTCCCAATGTTTAGATTGACTTTTGGTGAAAATGAATTTCACCTGGATTTTGAATGACTTGGATAATTGAAAGAAAAAAAAATGACTATTGTCAGAGCAATAGAAATTATATTCTTTCCAGTTCAAGTGAGATTTGGCAGGCGCCCAGTTTTCTAAACTGTCTAATTAATTTCCAGTATATGGATCTGAACAATACCAATAGAACTCAGGAAAAAATCGTGACTTGAAAATACTCTTTCCTGAATTGGTTTTGCTGTTAGTGGAACTGAATTTGTAAGTACGATATTTCTAACTAGCTTTGCTTTCCTGAACCTGCAATGTGAATAATTGCTGCTTATCATGACGACTCCATGGGGATGTCGAGATGTGGTTTTGTGTTGCTTATTACATGTATGGTATCAATTGATCATGCATAGTCTGCTTATCTTTTCTAATCTAAGCTGAAAAACAAACTTAATTAAAATTTATATTTTCCTTGTTTCTTTCCACTTTCAATTTTAATTGTAAGTACTGAGGATACTAATGGGCACATTGAAAATTTCCTGTTATTTCTCTGCTTTCATTTATTCTCTAAATTAAAGCCAGACTTTTCCTCCTGTCTTCTGGTAAATGCATTTTTAATTATGACTGCATTATACTAAAACCAGATGTCAAGTCAGTCAAAATTCATCATACCAAGGAAGAAAAATTGAGAAATTTTATGTGTCACATTAAGTGGGCAAAAGCTATGTTATGTGCCTGAATATTTTCTTACCCCTTTGTTGAAAAACATTAAATTATAAGTTTCAAAAATTCAGAAATATTTATTTGGTTTATTTGCTGTGATAGTGTTAGTAGTGGCACATAAAAGGAAACCAATAAATAGTTGGTAAATGTTGAGCACTGTGGCGCATGCTTGTAATTCCAGTGGCTTGAGAGGCTGAGGCAGGAAGATTGCACTTTTGAGGCCAGCCTCAGCTACTTAGCAAGGCTCTCAGCAAATTAGGGAGACCCTATCTCAAAATTAAAAAAATAAATAAATAAATAAACAAAGTGGGGCTAGGAATGTGGCTCAGTGATTAAGTGCCCCTGGGTTCAATCCCCAGTACCCTCCTCCAAAAAAGTTGATGAATAGACAATTCTATAAATGCTCTGTTGGTCTTCCAGTGAGATGAGAGGCAGCAATGCATTATGGTAACCATATGTTAATTGTTAATCAAGTTTTGAAATTATTACATAAAGTATTTTCTATCTTACTTGGCCAAATACTTGTCTTAAGGACAAAATATGTTGTAAAACTATAATTTTTATATGAATGAAAGCTGAAGAAATATTAAGATATCTCAATTGAATTTTTGGTATATATTTGGATATTTGGTTAATTGGAATGTTATGCTGAGATGATTAATAAAATACTACATATATAATTCATAAGTATTTATATATTCATTCCATACCATTAATGCCTTGCATTCATTTAAATCAAGTCAATACCATAATCAAGATTGTCATTGTGCTCAATTCTATTTAAGTATATGCAATTTGAAATTTTTATCAAAATTATAAGTTAAATTAAATCTAAATAATTTAAAATTTCATGTTTCAAAAGTGTTTTTTTTTTCCAAAGCATGGGAAATCATTCAGTAAGACACAAATTCAACATATAAATTATAATGACTATCAAAATTTAAAACTAAAAAAACACATGAAACTAAAATTTTAATACAACTTTTAAAATTCTGAGTAAGTCATGATATTATCAGTTTGAGTAGTCCGTGTTCATCCAGTTACCAACAGGAAGAATATTTTAACATTTATTATGTTACATATAGATCTACATATAATAAATTTGAGTGGCATAAATTGTTTAGTATAGAAAGTTTCCTTGCCTTCCAAGTGCAACTGTTGAAAACTAATGTGAATAATTTGTGTAGTCCTCTATGAATTTGAATCAGGTCATGACATTCAGCAATTTGGAGAAAATAATATTTGGCATTCCAAAATCAATTTTTGCTTTCTGAAAGAATGTAAAAGGATAATTACTTTGATGTTTTAAATTTTAGTCGAGAAATTCTGTTGTTCAAATCTTCTTGTACACAAGAGCAGAAAAAAGGGGTAACGTTTAATGAAAAAGCCTGCAGACAGCACCTTCATTGGGTCATCAAAATGAAAATTCATCAATGGTGAGACAAACCTAAATCGAGCGCCCCCGATGGAATAAATTTAGAACATCCAACCTCACTCTCTAAGACATGTTTTAAGCTTTAAAATAAAGAAAGAAAGAAAGAAAGAAAGAAAGAAAGAAAGAAAGAAAGAAAGAGCATAGTTTGTCAACATTGAAAAAAATTATAGACAAGTATAAGTAAGTACTTGATGAAACAATGTAGAAAGAGATAATCCTTGCCATCCCTGGAATCAAGTGGAGACCAAAAGATATTTATTTTCCATTTTCCACTTTTCTGTACTGTCTGATTTAACATTTATTTTTAAGTGAATAAACATTTAATTTAAATATTTAAAAATAATATAATTTCTTTAATTGTTTTTACTATTATAAACTTTGTGTTTGAGGCTCAGAAAATGGAAAAATGTTGCCAGGCGCAAAATACTGTTGTTAGGCAATTACTGTTTTTAACTTAGTTGACACAAAACTGGCCATCAGTGGTGACCCATTGAGTATCATCCTGTCCTGACAGTAACTAGCTATGGGTGTTGGGCAAGGCATTACAATGCTTTGGGATTTAATAAATGGCCTTGTAACTCTAACTTTACCTTACTCTTTAACATAAATAAAAATTTCTATGCCGTGCTGTCAACAGAGGGCAGTAATTAACCACAAATGGTCCCATGCTCTCTATCAGCAAGAATGAATCATTTTCACAGAATATGAAGTCCCACTATCTTCCTCTCTATTCTTAAAATCTTTGATCACATTCCAATTTTCTCCCATCCGAAGACCTCAATCAAGCACCCATCTTTCTCAAAAAATTTAAGTTCTTTGTGTTAGGAAAATAAAACATGATAAAAGAAGGAAGAGTATAAAAAAATCTTTTCATTATGATAAAAGAGGCCTGATAAATGGAATTCAGAATTTCATTTACTCTGCCTCTAATTGCTTGTGTGGTGGGTGTGAATGTAGCAGAGCCCACAGGAAAGCTTTCTAAGCAAGGGATAGCAACAGATTTAAACTATGCATGGCTACTTATTTTCTCAAAGTGTGAAAACTTGAGTCAACTTAATGAAGGTTTTCAATTCTCAGACTCCATTAAATTTAAGATAATAATAATCACTTCAATGGATTGTTTAAGGGTTAAATTAGTTACTTGTAAAATGTACAACAGAATACTAGACAAGTAATAGGTACTTAGTAATGTGTATCATTGTTATTATATTACTGCTACTATCATTAGATTTCTCTGTTTTAGGACAATTGAAAATAATAATAGAGAAAATATTTCATTATATCCTTAAACATTCATCTGTATATCCTTAAACATATATCTGTATAGAGATACAAATAATATGCATACATAGTATGTCCCTAATTCTTTAGCAAATAATGACTGATTTTAATTTCTAGAACCAAATTTTGGAACTCATTAAAAGCAAAAAACAGATTAGTTTTCATCTCAATTTTTAGCTTCTCAAAAGAGATAAGTCATAAATCAATAAAATGTACTCATACCTTAATGGAAAAATGGTCAAATAACATAATTAAAAATGGTCAAATAACATAATTAACATAATTAATTAAAAAGTCCCAGTGGAACAAAAATAAAATATTTAATATTTAAAGAAAAATTACATTGCTTTTACTCAATGAATTGAATATTTAAAATTATAGCCTGACATCTTTTGCCTATAAGACTAAAAGGAAATTTATACAGTGTCATTGAGAGAGTTGTCATGGATAATATCACAGGGTTAGTGACTAGACATTGATATAAAATATTATATCCAAACATTGGATTCAACTTCAAAATTTAAAAATCTATCAGAATATGCAATGAATAAAAATTTGTCTTCACATTTTGTGTATTGGATAACCCCTCAAAAACCTTCACAAGATACACTAACACAATTTTGTAGACATTAGAAAGAAGATAAGTTTACATGAAGTTTTGGAATAACTTCTTCCTAAGGATTTTCAAAGAGAGATATATTAAAAGATGAGACATTCTTCAGTTTGCTGTAGCATCATTCACTAAGTTAGAATTGTGATCATTAATAAGAGTCATTTTGTTGAAGTGAAATAAAATTTGCCAAAGCAAAGTGATTTATCTTTGTCATTCTTGCTGGTTTTAAAAATCCTACACCAATCATTGTCACACAGCTGATGCTCAATAAATATGCCTAGAAGGTATATTTATTCACTAAGTTATTTTATACTTTTTTACTTTGAATTTTTTCTAATAAATTTTTTTTCTTTTTTTTTATTGGTTGTTCAAAACATTACAAAGCTCTTGACATATGTTTCATACATTAGATTCAAGTTGGTTATGAACTCCCATTTTTACCCCAAATACAGATTGCAGAATCACATCTGTTACACATCCACATTTTTACATAATGCCCTATTAGTAACTGTTGTATTCTGCTACCTTTCCTATCTTCTACTATCCTCCCTCCCCTCCCCTCCCATCTTCTCTCTCTACCCCATCTACTGTATTTCATTTCTCTCCTTGTTTATTTGCCCGTTCCCCTCGCAACCTCTTATGCGTGATTTTATATAACAATGAGGGTCTCCCTCCATTACCATGCAATTTCCCTTTTCTCTCCCTTTCCCTCCCACCTAGTGTATCTGTTTAATGTTGATCTTTTCTTCCTGTTCTTCCTCCCTGTTCTGTTCTTGGTTGTTCTCATTATATCAAAGAAGACATTTGGTATTTGTTTTTTAGGGATTGGCTAGCTTCACTAAGCATAATCTGCTCTAGTGCCATCCATTTCCCTGCAAAATCCATGATTTTGTCATTTTTTAGTGCTGCGTAATATTCCATGGTGTATAAATGCCACATTTTTTTTATCCATTCATCTATTGAAGGGCATCTGGGTTGGTTCCACAGTCTAGCAATTGTGAATTACTAATAAATTTTTTAATAAAAATAGTTTAATAAAAATTCACACTCTTAGAGAAAATAACTTTTTAAATGTGTCTACAACAAAGATTATCTGTTTGCAATACCATTATGATTCTTACCAAAAATCAAACTCTGTCTGCCATTCATTTTTGCTTTTATAGACTGTGTCTCATGGCACCAAATGAAATAGGTAATTACAAAACCATCACATTAATGAGCCATTTCTCTTCAAAGTTCCAAATGACATGGGCCAATATCAGTTTTTTTCTGTTTCATCTTAAAATGATTAGTGAAAACACAAACATACTAAGAGAGAAAAGTAGAATTATATTTTGAATTAAAAATTATTATCCAAACTCAGTTATTACATAGCACTTAGAAATATAATTGATGAAGATAGATTAAAAAGACAAATTATATTCAATTTTTAATAGTCCAGTGTCATTTAAAAACATTTTTGGGGCTGGGGATGTGGCTCAATTGGCAGTGCGCTCACCTGGCATGCGCGAGGTGCTGGGTTCGATCTTCAGCACCACAAAAAAATAAAATAAAGATGGTATGTCCACCTAAAAACTAAAAAATAAATGAAAAAAAATTTTGATTATATATGGTTATGAACATAACCTTTGACTCTAATGAAATACAGATACATTTTCATGTACCTTTGTACACGTTACATATAATTTGTCCTAACCTTCACTTAGGTGAATTTGTATTCTGATCTAAGTCTTATTTTTTAATAAACTCAATAAACTCCTAGCACACTTTCTCCTCTGCTCAACGCTCAACCAATTTTACTCTTGCTTTAAACTTCTTTCTGATGCTTCAAACCTAGAAAAATATTATCAGATAAGCATCTCTATTCTTTCAAATTCTGTTCTTCCATATTCCCAGGGAAGAATCTTAGTCCTGAGTGATAAATCTTTTATTAGTATCAGACTATACTATTGAAGATGAGTTCGTTTGCACAACAAAATGTAGAAATCCATGGAGCTGTCGCAACAACCTGCTATTTTCTTGTAATGGGGCTTACTGAATTTCTTGGAAGTAAAAATCCATAATTGGTACCAGTGTGATAACTAACAGGCTTTCTAGAATACTTTGCCACTGGACTTCATGTCTTTGGTAATCATTTATAAACATGGATCTTTCTAACAACAGGAGATTGTTTTAATAAGTAATCAAATATTTTTGCAATTAAAGAACATGAAACTATTTAAAATAATGTTAGAGAACCATAAAACATAAAAAAGTTAATTGAATAAAAATAGATCACATTCTGATAGACAAGTTATACTCCCTTTTTGGAAAAGAAATATATTTCTATTTTCAGAATGATCCATGACTGAGAACAATTTATTCATAATGCCTATGGCTGGAAAATACATATGAATGTGTATTATTTGAATTTTGTCTTCTTTATACTTAGCTTATTTTCTGTAACTAACTAATTTTTAAAATGGAAACTTACTAGTATTATGCTTTATTTGAAATGAACATCTGTTGCACAGCCCCATTCTATGCCCAGATGAACTTTGGTATGAAAACACCAGAGAGCCCTAAAGCTCACAAAAGAAAATTCCTGGAGGAATGGTTCCAGAGAAGAGGGACATCTATTTAGTCTGTAGAGGATCAGTTAGTTAAAACTCCCAGATGGGATAAGGTTTGCAGGAGTTGGGTTCAGAGTAAAACAACTATTCTCAATTGGGGAGGATGTTGTCCTCCAGCAGTGCAGAAGGCAATGCTGTAGGCATGTTTAGTTATCAACACTGAAGGACAGTTGTTAGGCATCTGGTGTCCAGAAGCTAGTGCTGCAGCCAAATAACCTACAACGCACAGACAACCCACTGCAACAAGGAATTAGCTCTCCCAGAGTGTTGATATGTTACATTGATGAATCTGGGGCAAATACAAAACTTAACTACTGAGAAGGTCAATAAATCAGGAAAAGTTGTAATGAGTCTATACCACTACATTATTACCTGCAGAAACTGGAACATCTCTAAAATGAAATTCTGTTCTCAATGAAGGAAATGAGAAAAGAGTCTAGAAACTGATTCTTCTTTAGTTCAGTTGATCCTCAGTGAAACATTGAGATTATAATCAAGAAAACAATGAGGATGGTTGTTGGGTCTTGTGTGCTTTGAAATCCTGGACAGCATCACATTATCTAATCAGCCAGGATCTTTGAGACCAGGATAGGAGATTAGCTCTCTACCAACAGCCTGAAACAACGGGAATGGGGATGTAGGGATAATTCTTTCTGAGGTCACATTTACCTTAGCATTCTTAATCAATAAGACAATCTACGATGTCAATTAAATTGTCTCTCAAACCCAGTATGTACATACACATTTTTCATGCAATGAAAATATAGATTTTTCATGCAATGTGCCAGAGTCTATCCTGAAAAGACAGATGAACCTGGGATTGGAAATAATGTTTTATCTAGAAGGCTATTAAGTCACACAGTGTGGTGAACTTAAAGTTATTGAGAATCCTTTTGGAAATGAAAGGATAGTCTATTCTAGAAGGATAAAGAGCTTGCTGCTATACCAATTGGAAGGAAATATAGACCCAACTTTCCTGATTTAGATCATACTAAATTTATATAAATGAGTGCCACAAATTACATATATACTAATATAGTACCAATAACAATGCTCAAGAAAGATGCCATGAAAATGATAAATAAAATTAGCGATAATAAAAAATGGTTTAAATGGTTAAACTCAAGGATTCTAGACTCGGATTTAATACTTTCGAGGCATTTAAGCATTCTATGTGTTATCTTACAGAGTGGTTAAAATCAAATGAGTTCAAGTTCACTTAGCCCAGATTGCTAATTAACTTAGAATAGTTTTTGGTACCTAATGGCATGATGATTCTGTGTTAAATAAAATGTCACTTCTAATGAAATGTGAACTTTAAGAGAATACCCTTAGCAGAACAACGCTATCTTCATCACTCATGGCAGAACCTGGGACAGGAGACTTGGACCATGTTTGATCACTTTTTAAAAAAAAGTTTTCCTTTTTATTAGTTCCTTTTAGTTATATATAGTACTAGAGCTTATTTTGACATAATTATTACAAGCATGGAATATAATTTGTTCTAATTCAGTCCCTAGTCCTTGCCTTTTCCTTTCCTTTCTCCTCCCCCCCCCTTCCCTTCCCTCTACTTTAATGATATTTATGTTATTTTTACAGGTTTTTTGTTGTTGTTGTTTTGTTGTTTTGGGGTTTTGTTTTTGTTTTTGTTTGTTTTTAATTAGTGCCTTGTGGATGAAGGTGAGATTCACGGGGCGGGGTGGGTGGGGCGGTATACTCACATAGGTACATAGGAAAGTTGGGTCAGATTCATTCCACTGTTCTTCCCTTTCCCATTCTTCCTCCTTCCCTCTGAATCCCTTTCCCCTAGTCCACTGATCTCTCTTCTGTTTTGTTTGGGCACTTTTTCTACTGCTTATCGAATGCTCACAGGAGGCTTCCTTTTCCATCTGGACTTTTTTTCTCTGTTAGCAAAATTCTCAAAAAGGATAAAAAAGCAAACTGAGCAAAAAGCCTGAGTCCTGATTTTTTTTTCCCCCTCCTATTTTCCACAGAGTTGAAAAAAGACAGAAAGAAACAGGACATTTTTGTCTGCTAGACACTCCTAACACATATCAATTCCTCACAGAACAGGGAAAAAAAAAAAAAAAACTATAAACAAAAAGGGAAATGCTAAATTGTTCTTGTGTGTTTTCTCCTGTACCACAAGAAAATTGTTGCAAGATTTATACTTAATGTTGCAAGACTTAAATTGATGTGAACATTCCACACTGAGAATGCTATCATAAAGAGGAATGTAGCTCCAGCACAAATAAAGTTTGTTTGCTTGCTTTCCTCAAGAGAAAAAGAAATGGAGGCAAAAAGAAGCCTCCTCTGAGAGGGAAATTCAGAAGGGTTTTTTTTTTTTTTTTTTGCCATGCATGGCAACCAGAGAGAGCTGTGTGTTAAAATTCACACATCTTGCCAAGAATGTCACCTGCTTTGTGGTAAAGGCTATTGAAAAGAAAAATCAGTACATTTAAAATAGGAATGTTTTCAGTTCCACATACGTAAGATATTAGCAGCTTATTTGTTACCTTCCATGCACATTGACATTGAAAACTTATATAGAAGACAATAGCATCATTTTATAAAAAGAAAAGAATACCTGTTCTTTAAAATAGAAAATCTGATTCTAGAACACTAGAAAAAAAATTCAGCTTGCTTTTGTCTCCCTCTATGTGAAACATAAGATTTTTTTTAAAATTTTCAATATGTAGTAATATTTATTGAGAAACTGAATGCTTAGACATAGGTCATATAAATATTAGCCTTCTTTGTTTTTCTAGTGAGTAGTTTTATCTGATGAAAGGTCACTTGATGAAGATGTTGACCTTTAAATAATGGAAGCTATGATTAAGACTTCAGAAAGCATTCTGTGAGACTGAAAAAAAAACCAAAAAAAACCCTTCCAATCATGATGAAATCTTCATGGTCCCCCATGTTACAGCCACTTCTAAATAACCATTCTACTAAAACTTATCTAAGCTTGTATCTTATTAGTAAGAAAAATGAGCTAGATAAAATAAGTAACATAATGATTCTGGTACTCAAGTTTGTAAGAGTATATTTATTCTGATATTCATATGAAAATCCAAACAATTTGAAAGAACGGAATTTTCCTACAGATGGAGTCAGCTTGCTTATGACTATTAAATTCCTGAAAACCCTTTCGTTGTAACTACATTGCTTAACACAAATTTATTTTAATCTGCAACATATTTCAAGTTTGTTGCTGTTTAATGTTATTGTTTAATTAATCTCTGTTTAAATCTGGGACTTTCCATAAATCAATTTCCCAGAAAGCATTCTCCTCAAATTACTTCATACCCAGCAATGAAGAATGTAGGAAGAAGAAAGAACTCCTTTTTTGAGTTCCAAAAAGGGGGGTTCTAGTGGTCCCATGGATACAGTCAACCTACTACATCTTCCAGGGGAAAAAATATGGAAGCAAGATGTGCATTATTCATTTCTTCCTAAATTATGCTTGATAGCAAATCACCCCTAAATCTGCAGAGCTTTTGCCAGCAAAGGGAGCATCTCAATCCCCTTCATGTATGGGTGCTCCATTTAATCATCTTGTGATCCAGTTTGAAAGAACAGCCCTTATTGCAAACTAAATAATCATCTAGCAGAAAAACTGGACAAGAATTATAGAATATAAAACTGAATAACTGTCCATGAAGTCCATAAAAATTTTACTCAGCTGTCACTTATATTTTCTTCTATTAATTCTATTTGCCCAATTTGCTAATGTAGCAAAATCTGGTGCTAATGGGGAAGGAAATACATTCTTCTCACTGGAAACCAAGGAGAGACCAGAGAGCAGGGCAGCAAACATCCTCAAATAAATGATATAATATACCACAGAAAGGATAGGAAGACAAGTCAAGTATTTCCCCCTTATCCCTGACATATATCTAATTGTTCCTGCTTCCCTAGGAGATGGATTAAAAACAAAAAAATCTTCATTTAGAAATTGAAAAAAAAATGAGATACTTAATGGTATCAAAAACTGAAGATAAGTTATTCATGTATGTCTTTGATTTCAAACTCTTAATACGGGCTTCTCACTCCTACTCCTGCCTTTATCTCTCCCTAGTTCTCTCTCTCAGAGTCTACATATTCTCTCACCTCTATTCTCTTCATCATTCACCTTGAACTAGCTTTCTTCACATCATTATCTTGAACACAACCATTATGGTGTTGTGTAGGCCTTCCCTACACACTCTTTCATTGAGTCTAGCCGTCATGTCTACTTTTTTTCCATCTTATTTCAAGTTTTCAAGAAAGGAAATCTGATGGGTACAATTTATGTCTACCTCAGGAGAGCCTACAAAGCCTCTATCTGCAACTACATGAGTAAGAGGGGAACATGAGTCATGGCTGAGGGGCTGGACATGAGGCAACAATATGGTCGGTGTTAATGTTATGAAATTCAGAACATAGGAGAGGAAGCATCATGGGAAGGATTTAACCCCTGTGCTTTGAATTCAGGCTGCATGATTTGAATCACAGCCCGGTACACAGGACCTAGCTTCTTAGACCTGTGCAATGAGCATACAGAACAGATCTTCAGGGTCTAATTGCAAGAATTAAATAAAGCAATTAAGTTGCACACAAAGGGAAAGATTACCTCTGGCTTAAAGGTGAAAGGAAATAAGTGAGAAAGTTGAAAAGTGCAAAGAGAATCTGAGATGGAGAAAACAAGGAACTTGGGGTTAGGGGCTCAAATGACTTCAGCATTCAAAGTGAAATTAGATTTTGCCATTTTATCAAATCTCCAGTGATCTTAGCTTGTTATGACCATAGTTCCATTAAGGAAATACCAAGCATTAATCTCAATGATAGAGATTTATAACAGCACAAGGCTGTGTAACTTCTCTAAATATTTACATATTCTGTAAAAATAATAATATGAACAACAGCAATAATTATAGTACTTATTGCAGGTTTGCTATGTGCTGAGGCTTGCCTTTTAAGTTCTTTCCACATTTTAATCCATTTAGTATGTTTATCAAGCCTAGGAATTATTATCATTACCATTTTAGACCAAAAGAAACTGAGGCAGAGAGAATTTAAATAACTTGGCCAAAGTTGCAAAGTAAGCAAGTAGCCAAAGAGGGTTCATAGCCTGACATTTTGATTTGGCAACACATTATCCGAGTGACCTTGGATAATCCATATATATATATATATATATATTTTTTTTTTTTCAGAAGTGTATTGACAGTGTGGGTGAAATTATTTGAAGAAGATAAGAAATCAGCTGCAAAAAGAAAGATCACTTATTAACAATGTAATGAAATATATAAAGTTTAAAAAAATCCTGGAAAGCAGAAAAAAAAAGTTATTTAAAAATTCCTGTAACATCTGAAACAGTGCAAACTGTTTCCTTCATTTGTTTCTTCACAATGGGGGCGGGGGTGGGGGGACAGCAGGCTTTTGAAGAGTTTGGCAAAATGAGACTAAATAGAGTCAGAGCTAGCATGACCTAACAGGAAGCCAGGCTACTCCCAGCTGGTGATCTCTGAAACAGACTCCAAGGCTCCCTCTCTCTTCCTAAACACACAGTGTCTTTGGGCTGGATAATCCTCCAATTTACCTCACTCTTTCCCTGCTAGCAGGATCAGATTGCATTTCTTTCAGTATTCTCCACTTCCCACTTTCTTGATCTGTTTAAAAGAAGTGAAGAAGTTAAGTCCTCTTTTCAATACCTGGAAGGGAAAACAAAATAGCCTCAAGTCCGTTTTGAAAAAATCTTTCCAAGAACTTTCGTCAGAGATTTTACTCGTGAGTACCTGGGAATATGCTGTCTAGCCCATGAGAAATAACTTTTAATTCTTTTTCTTGGGGGAAAAGCAGGCGAGGAGGACCGGGAAAGGAGAACTACCATCTCTTCCTTTAAAATGAAAATCAACTTTTCCTCAGAAACAAAGCAGACTCATGTTACAATGCAAAATTCAGATCTTAGCATTTGCCTTTAGTTCTTGAGCAAATATATGAGCAACGTTTGTTTATGTGTATCAGATCATGAACACTCTTGTGAGCAGTTGATGAGGTGCAGTTTCTCTATTATTTTAAAATTGTAAATGAATTCTTTAGTAATTGTATCTGGTTATAAAATTTTATTTACTAACATATAAAGAACTATAATATCAACCATCTATCATCTCCTGTTTAAAGAATTTTTTTACATTGCTATTAGTTGATGTTTTTAAAAAGGAAATATAAACATTATAATTCTTATAACCTAACTCAAATATTTTTGCCTTCATTAACTAATCACTATGGAAATATTTTTATTTGGTTTCTAAGATACTTAATTATCTAAGGCTCTCTCATATTCTAAGATACTTAAATAAGAATATTTATGATCAAATCTATATATATCATAAAAAAACTAAATACCATGAAATTTTGTCAATTGAAGCAACAGATTACATGCTTACATGAGTATTGTCTGTTCCTTTTGGTTATGAAATGATATTAAATTTTGCTTCTGGTAGCAAAGAAAAGCCCAAAATATAACAGCACACATCCACAGGACTACAATGTGACAAATAGTTATTTAATTATGGAAAGAGCTCATTTGTATTAAAGAATTATCAGAAAATGAGAAACAAGAACAGTCTCTTTTGGCAAAAAAAAAAAAAAAAAAAAAAAAAAAAAAAGATAAGCAACAGCCACACTGTGACTCAGTGCTCTGGAAACTGGTCACAAAATGACTTTGTACAATATGAGATAACATAAACCCAAGGAGCAAAACCCAAGCAGGAAACACAGCCCAGAGAGTTATATTTTATATGTAAAGGCATAATGTTTATGTCAGAGAGGGAAAATTGTGACAGTGTTAAAATATTACAAAGTTTTCAGACTTGACAAAATCATTTCATAAATCATTTTAAGGATTCTTTCTAATATATCATTCCAGTGCATGATTGTTGGATGTCATATTATTTGTATCTTGCCTAACTTTTGGCTCTGAAAAATTAGATGAAATGCAAATTTGGGGACTACGAATTAACAAAATGATATAAAATATTATTAACAGGATCAATAGAGCCTTGCAAATATTATTGCAAACATAGATAGCTAACATAATAACACGAAGTCTTAAAGCAAGAGTAAACATTTAAATACTTTCAATAATTTGAGTATTATGTTGGGAAACCAAATTTGTCTTCTTCAGATGACCATGGAACATTGTTGGGACACTTTGGTGACACATGTGTCCTCTATCAGATATGATGAACCAGACAAGCTTATTTTGGTTCGCTTTGTTTCTCTTATCTGTAAGCATTTGCTTTACTGCCAATAACATGATCAAAAGTGAAAAGTGAAGGGAAGTATTCAAAATAAAATTTTCAAACACTCTTAGGAATAAAAACTTTTTATATTAATTTGTTAGTATATTTTAAAAAATAAATTATAATGTATAGATTAAAATGGCTTAATTATGTCATTATAATTGTTTTTTGTTGTTGTTGTTGTTGTTGTTGTTTGTTTTTGCTATGTAGACAAGATTTAAGAGTTGTACTACAGGGGCTGGGATGTGGCTCAAGCGGTAGTGTGCCCACCTTGCATGTGTGCGGCCCAGGTTCAATCCTCAGCACCACATACAAAAACAAAGATGTTGTGTCTGCCGATAACTAAAAATAAAATATTAAATTCTCTCTCTCTCTCTCTCTCTCTCTCTCTCTCTCTCTCTCTCTCTCTCTCTCTCTTTAAAAAAAAATAAAAGAGTTGTACTACAATCCAACTCATCTAGTTTTCTAATAAACACCTTCCCCAACCAACTAACCTCCCCTTTTTCTTTATTGTCTTCCTAATTTAACTCATTTAGGTAAATTAAATTGATGGGTTGCCTTTTCATATATAAAAAATATATTTTTGAATACTCAGCATCAAAAGTAGCTTCTGCTACCTTTTAAAGAAATATCTGAACACTACATTGTTTTTATATTGTTGTTGCCTTGTGCACTGGGAGAAATATGAATTCTA
Organism: Urocitellus parryii; assembly: GCF_045843805.1. NCBI lineage: Eukaryota > Metazoa > Chordata > Mammalia > Rodentia > Sciuridae > Urocitellus > Urocitellus parryii. The sequence continues at coordinate 238,378,778 of NC_135531.1, read as the reverse complement.
TTGTCATGAAGTTTGTATCAAAGCCCTTGTTTCTGGGTGTCCAATATCACAAAAATGAAAAAGTGCACATTTTCCCAGTAAGTTCTTTTCAGATTAGAGCATTGCTCTCTGAGATTCTTGATGCTTTCTCGGTATTACATGTGTCTACTCCAGGGACTCATTATTATTGTCTTATCTTCACATCTCCAAGTGACATGTCTTACAGAACTAGAACCTAGGATTCAGTTGCCAAAAGCCACTTTGGTGGTCATAGCCACTTTCCTTCTTCTTCAAACCATCAATTGCAGAAAGAAGTGGTCCCATGTCAAATTCACCGTTTTCAGCTCTCTCTGACTTCTCTTTGGGATCCTATATCCTCTGTTAGTTGGAATAATTATATTTTAAAATTGTTTTAAAACAAATAAGAGGATACCATGAACCACAGAAGGAGTCCCAATGTTGCAGTAATTCTATCTCAGTTGTTTTATCTGGTGGAATAGATCTCTGTAGAGACTTGAATTTACTGCCAACAATTTCTCAATCAATCCAAATGTGATTGAAAAAATATTGTGTATTTTTTATATAAGAGCATGAGAAGTTGATTTCAACACTGAGAATGTGAACACATCCATCAGTAGGCATTGATAAAAATGTATGTTTTTATTACCATATATAGTGTGCACTAGCAGCCCTATACTATACTACACACCCTTGGTGCTACCATGCTCTGCTTCCAACCTCATTTGAGCTTCCCTCCAGTGCTTTTTTACCATTGAAACTTTGAACTCCAAAATAATTTGCCTAACAACATCATCTCCTTCCTCATTTCCCAATATTTAAAAATGGAGGTAATCTCAGAAATAGCATGGTTCTCCAGAGTAATGGTGTTTGTTGAAAATATTTTGATAATATTTTTGAAGTCCATTTAGGATGCCTTAAAGTCCCAGATTAGTTTCATCCCAGATAAATGGTTTTATATAAAAATGTCATGTGTTTGTTATCACCCTTTCTTGTGCTACTGATTTCAAATATGCCCAATGCAAAGGAATGAATTTCTAAAACATGAGACATGACTGAACCTTGAAAACATTAGGATCAGTGAAATAAACCTGATACAGTAGGACAAATAGTGTATGATTTCACATACATGAATATCTAAAATTGAGAAATTCATAAAATTAGAAAGTAGATTAGAGGTTACCAGGGACACAATGAATGGTGAATAATTGCTTAGCAGGTACAGAGATTCTGTTTGGTGAGATGGAAAATTTTGGAAACAGATATTGGTGATGATTTCATAGTATTGTGAATATAACTAGGTATACTTAAAAATTGTTAAAATGGCAGACTTCATGTTATATCTCTCTTACCAGAATAAAAGACTATTAAAAATTATATTAATTAGAATTGAGAATTCTAGATTGACAATAAATCTCTTCATATTTTCTTAATTAACATATTAATAAAGTACAATTATTTTAATGTTGATTTCCTGAATAAAGATGAAAGCAAGGTCTTCTTGCTGGAATTTGGAACATTTTTACATCACATTGTTACATTCATAATGTCTTTTTTTCTGGTATCAGTATCAGGATAATTCTGCCCTAATGGAAGGCTTGGCAAGAATTCCCTCCAATCTCTTAAATTTTCTGGAGGAGTTCCTATAAAATTGGAATTATTTCTCCTTAAAATTTTTGATAAAATTCAGTAATGAAGACATCTGAGGTTGGAGTTTTATTTGTGGGAAATTTGGGAAAGTACATAATTAAATTTAAAAAAGTAATTACAGGACTATTCAGATCATCTATTTCTTTTTGAGTAAGCTTTTTAAATCATGTTTTGTGTATTTCCAGGAATTTGTATCTTTCATCTGGTTTGCCAAATTTATTGGTATAAAGTTAATAATATGTATTAATGTAGTAATGCAAACCTCTAGTTGCCAAGTTTATTAACTTGAGCCTTTTGCTTTTGTTGTTTTTTTTTTTTCCTTCTCAGTCTACCTAAAGGTTTATCAAGTTTGTATATTTTGCCAAAAAGCCAATTTTTAGTTTCATTGACTTTATTTTTATTTTTATTTCATTGATTTTTATGCTGATTTCTGTTATTTTATTACTGAATATTTCTCCCTAAATATTTCTTTAGCAATGTTTTAGTATGCTATGTTTGTATTCAGTTCAAAATATTCTATAAATTCCCTGTGATTTCAGCATAGACCCCCATAAGTTATTAAGAAAAGTATTATTTTCAATTACTTTGGCATTTCCACAAAGATTTCAGATAGCTTTCTTGTATGTTTTTTTTTCCAATTTAATTATATTAGTTTAAGGGTATATACAATTTGAATGACACCTAGTTTATTAAGACTCATTTTATGGCCCTGAATAGTATATAATTTGACAAATGGCTGTATGCACTTGAGAAGTACATGTATTATGCCATCGTGGAATAGAATATTTTATAAAGGTCCATGAGATCAAGTTATTTCATAGTGCAAACCAAATATTCAATGTCTTCATGAAATATTTTTGCCTACTTTTCCTTCTGAATATTGAGACATAGTTACTTAAATATCTGAATGTCATTCTGTATTTATCTACTCTTCTTTATATTGTCAGTTTTTACTTCATGTGATTTGAAGCTCTGATATTGGGTATCTAGACATTTAGGATTGTTTTGTCCTCTTGATGAGTTTCCCCATCACTGTAAAACAGCTGTGTTTATCATCCCTTGCTCTAAATTTTATTTTATTTTAACATACCTAACCTAGGATTCTTTTGATTGGTGTCAACATGGTAAAATATTTTGTATTTTTCACTTGTGTTTTCACATAAAAATTTGGGTTTTTTAAGGCAATATGTAATTGGTTCTTGCTATTTCCATCTCTCAAGCAAAATTTGCCTTTAAGTGGGAATGTTTGCACCATTCTCCTTTGATGGGATAAGTGGCATGCCTGGTTTTAAATCTCAACATTGTTATCATTATACTGTTGATTCTGTTTTCATTTCCTGCTTCACTTCATGTGTGTGTGTATTGCCTTCTTTTAGATTGAGAGTTATATATACTGCTATTTGATCTTTCATGGTGCTGTACTTTCTGTAATTATTTAATTTTAATGGATGTTTCAATTTATTATGGTCTACCGTCAAATGATATTAAATTCCTTCTCTTATAGTTTGAGAAACTTCACACAGTCTACCTATATTTTCCCTCCCTGGCCTCTGTGTTATTGTTGTCAAACATTTTGTTTTCACATACTTTATAACCAATGCACCACAATATTGTTATATTGATTTCAAACACATATTTTTTATTTGTTCTAGTTATACATGACAGTAGAATGCATTTGACACATCATACATAAATGGACTATAACTTCTCATTCTTCTCATTGCACATGATGTAGAATCACAACAGTCATATAATCATATATTTATGTAGGGTAATGATGTCTGATTCATTCTATTATCTTCCCTACCTCCCTACCCTTTTCCCTCCCTTCACTTTTCTCTACCTAATCCAAAGTACATCTATTCCTGTCCCCTTATTGTGAATTAGCATCTGCATATCACGAAAAAACATTTGACTTATGGTTTTGAGGATTGGCTTATTTCACTTCTCATAATATTCTCCAGCTCTATCCATTTACTTGCAAATGCCAGTTTCATTTTTCTTTAAGGTTGAGTAATATTCCGTTGTGTATATATACCACATTTTCTTTATCTATTCATCCATTTTCTTTATCCATTGAAGGCCATCTTTGTTAGTTCCATACTTTGGCTATTAAAGTTTTTATTCAGAATACATTTAGATTTACAGTCTCCTTTTTCATTTATATAGATCTTCATTTCCAATACTGCTATTTTATTTCTTTCAATATTCTCTCCTCTTTCAGGATTCTAGTTACATATAAACTAATTAAAATGCTTTAAGTTACCTCACGGTTCACAAAAGCTCTGTTCATGACTTTCAGTCTGTGTCTGTTTGCATTTTAATTTGCAGTCTCTATTTCTTCAAGTTCACTATTCCTTTCTTCTGCCGTGCTTACTCGTTTTGTAGACACCATCTAATGCGTTTTTCATCTCACATATTATTGTTTCTGTCTCTAGAAATTTGATTTGGTCTCTACATTCTAAACTTCTACTTAATGCACTCAGTATTTTCTTTAGCTTCTTGAACATGTGGAATACAGTTAACATTGCAGTTTTCATCCTTCTCTACTAACTCTAGTTTCTATGTTATTTCTATGCATTTTGACTCTTCTCATTGTGGAGTATATCTTAGTGTACTTTATATAGATAGCAATTTGAATGTAGATAACTGATACTGTGAATTTTACCTTATTGGGTACTATATATCATGTATTTTTCTAATATACTTGAGCTCTGTTTCTGGGTTTTACTAAAATTGTTGGAAAACAGTTTAGTATTTTGCTCTCTTGTTGTTAATCTTTGTTATGCAGGAATAAAGCAATGTTTATTCTGTGGTTAATTTTTTTCTACTACTGAGGCAAACAACCTTCTGAACTCTCAACTTGATGCTTCAATAATTGTGTTTTTTTGCAATTTGTGAACAAGAACTATTTCCAGTTATATGTGTGCTCCCCATGTTGTCCCCACAAGGATGAAGTGATTCGTCATCCGGACTTGAATGATTCTCTGTCGTGCACGCTCTAATGAGTATGTGGCTGAATGCTTGAGGTCTCCCAGAAGGTCTCATGCCATAGTTGCTGTGGCCTCCTAAACTCAGGGAGACCACTGGGTTCTCTCAGAGTTTGAGCCCCCTGAAATTTAGTGTGAAACCTCTCCTCAGGCCTTACACCAGAGATATAGGAACATAGGGATAAACTTTGTCCTTCCTCTCTGTTGGATCTGTTCCCTCCACTGACCAATATTATTTTATATATTTTGCTTTTGTTTTCCTTTTTGTTTTCAGATGGCAGGATGAGTCTAGTGCATGTTCAGTAGGACTATTTTTTTTAGTTGTATTTTAATGATACCTTTAATCAACAAGAAAGGAATAAAGTGAAATGAAACATTTTAAGAGCACAGGTATTATGATATATTTGTTTGCCTGTATAAAAAAACAATATTTATTGCCTGCTATATCACAAGAACTCCTTCAAGTGACTATATATATTGTGTGCTTATATAAGGAAACAAATTTTCTGTTTCTATGAAACGGTTATTTCATCTGAAATAACTAGTTTATTTACTCATTGTGTTTTTATGATAATAGTTATTAGGTTTTTTGTCCTTGCTGTTGTTTTGTTTTTTTGTACCCAGGGATACTTAACCAGTGAGGCATATCACCAGCACTTTTTATTTTTTATCTTGTGATAGGGTCTTACTGAATTGCTTAGGGCCTTGCTAAATTGCTGAGGCTGGCTTTGAACTTGCAATCCTCCTTCCTCACCCTCCTGAGCTGCTGGGATTACAAGTGCATGCCACCATGCCGGGCTTGATAATTGCTATTTGGAAAGCTATTTTATTTGATTTTTTCCTGTTTTAGATGACAAATGAGTTCTACATGCTTAAAATCAATCAAGCTGTCACTTCTTCAATAGGTACCAAAACTACGTGTGCTCAATGTTAATTCCTTGGAGCCTAAAAGTTTTATCAGGAACTGCAGATTGCAGTTTCTGATAGTTTCCTGTCACCATTTCTCCTAATTATTACCTCTCCCCTGCTCCTCAGCTATTTCTATCTATAGAAATCTAGGGAGAGTAAATACAAATTAAAAAGTTCTTTTCTTTAAAAGGAGCAACAGTTTTGGCTTATTACTCAAAAGGAGTACAGTTTTGGCTTGTTATTAAAAATAACAATTGAGACAAGTAAAATAAACCTGAATAACAAAATTATTTGCATAATTTGTATTAATGTTGGGACTTGGTTATGTTAGTTGTGTAAGAATGTGTACCTTATTCAGTTTCTTATGTATCTCACTTAAGTTTTGTATTTTTTAAAATTTTACATTTGTTCTAATTATTTATACATGAAAGTAGAATACATTTTAATTCATCATAATTACAAATGCAGTGTAACATTTAAATTCTCTGGTTGTACATGATATAGAGATGTACCATTGTGCAGTAGTACACATACCTAGGGTAATAATGTCCATCTTATTCCACCCATTTCTCATTACCCCTCTTACCCTCCCTTTAACCAATTCACCCCACCCCACCCCCAATCATAGATTAGCATCCACTAATCAGAGAAAATATTTGGCCTTTAATTTTCTGGGATTGGCTTTCTTTGCTTAGCATCATATTCTCCAACTCCATCCATTTACCTGCAAATGCCATAATTTTATTCTCTTCTAATGCTGAGTAATTATTCCATTGTGTTGTGTTTATATACCACAGTTTCTTTATTCATTCTTCTATTGATGGGCATCTAACTTGGTTCCACAGTTTAGCTATTGTGAATTTAGCTTCTATAAACTTTGGTGTGGCTGCATCACTGTAGTATGCTTATTTTAAGTCATTTGGGTGTAGACCACTATCTCTTACCATGCACAAAATTCAACTCAAAGTGAATCAAGGACCTAAGAATTAGACCAGAGACTTTGCACCTAAGAGAAGAAAAAGTAGGCCCAAAGTTCTGAAGTTTTAATCTTATTGAGCAAGTCTATTTAACTGATGAGAAAGAAAACAGGTACATAACAAAGATGGCAACCTTGTTTTGGAACTAAGCTGGATTATAAATTTTTTTAGATAATCTTAGAAGTATTCAGGCCTTCCTATCAGTGCTGTTAATTTATTCTAGTTTCAGACTTCCCAGAATTAACTTATTTTTATATGTGTTTTATTAAGGAATTGTTAAAGAACACACCAACTGAGGGAAGACATTTAATCATAGGTTGTTTAGATTAGCCTCAAAGTCACATAGCAAGGGAGATCTGTTTTTATATGTGGTCAACTCTGAGTGAAACTCTTTTCAAACCTTTTAAAGTTTGCAATCATTAGTTAGCTATCTCAAAAAAGTGAAAATATTACTGAGGCACCAATATTTTCTGTATCACACTTATGTTCCCACCACCAATTACGTGCATTGTATTTTTTTATCTACTTATTTCGAGGATAGAGAGATACAAGTGACTTCCTATCCCTCCTAATAGGTTCTGAAAGACTCACCTGTAAAGGACAGCAGTGAGTGGTGGTCCATGGGAGGTCTTCAAGAACGTTTGTGAAAAAAATATATGTTCATGTATTTATTTGTACTTTAAAAGGGAGTTCACAGCTTTATTAAAATCCCCTGGGAGCTTGTACACCTGCATAAAACATGTATCTGAAATGTGTGTCAATGTCTCTACAAAAGAGTATATATAGTTATATTCAGTGAAAGTGTCAAACAATAATATACTAAAGAAGGCGAGATAAACATTTCAAAGGTAGATAAAATTGACATGAGTTCAGGTAGGTGTGAGATAAGATATTTTAGAAATAAGAAATCTTCAAAAAGAGAAGAGACTATGCTTTTGATAGCCAAGGGAAAATATTATATCATTTTAAAATCTCTGTAAGTTTTGATTTCATTTTAATAAACAGATTCAATTTTTAATATCTGCAAAGCTGAACATTAATTGTATGTTTTTTTTTGGTGGGGGGATTCCAGGGATTGAACTCAGGGGCACTCACTCAACCACAGAGCCACATCCCCTGCCCTATTTTTTATTTTATTTAGAGACAGGGTCTCACTGAGTTGCTTAGTGCCTTGCTAATTGCTGAGGCTGGCTTTGAACTCATGATTCTCCTGCTTCAGCCTCCTGAGCCACTGGGATTACAGGTGTGTGCTACTGTGCCCAGCTAATTATATGCTGTATAATATATAATTTTACTATATTTAATACATTAGATCCTTTGCAGGACACAAAAGTTTACAATGTGATAAGTTTTTATTCACTTATAAATTAATATGCTTGTTAGAATTTGAGGTAGCTTAAAAAAATCAAATCTCTGTTCTACAACCCCAGAAAATTGCAATCAAAGAAGTTAAGCAGGGTATTTTTTTTTTTCAGAATCAATGTTTTATTTATTTTTTTTTATTGGTCGTTCATAACATTACATAGTTCTTAATACATCATATTACACGGTTTGATTCATGTGGATTATGAACTCCCCCTTTTACCCCGTATACAAATTGCTGTATCACATCAGTTTCCCTTCCATTGATTGACATATTGCCTTTCTAGTGTCTGATGTATTCTGATGTCTGTCCTATTCTCTACTATCCCCCCTCCCCTCCCCTCCCCTCCCCTCCCCTTTTCTCTCTCTACCCCTTCTACTGTAAATCATTTCTTCCATTTGTATTATCTTGTCTTACCCCTCCTTTCCTCTTGTATGACATTTTGTATATCCCTGAGGATCACCTTCCATTTCCATGCAATTTCCCTTCTCACTCCCTTTCCCTCCCACCTCTCATCCCTGTTTAATGTAAATCTTCTTCTCAAGCTCTTCGTCCCTACCCTGTCCTTGTTTACTCCCCTTATATCAAAGGAGTCATTTGGTATTTGTTTTTTAAAGATTGACTAGCTTCACTTAGCATAATCTGCTCTAATGCCATCCATTTCCCTCCAAATTCTATGATTTTGTCATTTTTTAATGCAGAATAATACTCCATAGTATATAAATGCCACATTTTTTTTATCCATTCATCTATTGAAGGGCATCTAGGCTGGTTCCACAGTCTTGCTATCGTGAATTGAGCTGCTATGAACATCGATGTAGCAGTGTCCCTGTAGCATGCTCTTGTTAGGGCTTTAGGGAATAGACCAAGAAGGGGAATAGCTGGGTCAAATGGTGGTTCCATTCCCAGCTTTCCGAGAAATCTCCATACTGCTTTCCAAATTGGCTGCACCAATTTGCAGTCCCACCAGCAATGAACAAGAGTGCCCTTTTCCCCGCATCCTCTCCAGCACTTATTGTTGTTTGACTTCCTAATGGCTGCCAGTCTTACTGGAGTGAGATGGTATCTTAGGGTAGTTTTGATTTGCATTTCTCTGACTGCTAGCGATGGTGAGCATTTTTTCATGTACGTGTTGATTGATTGTATGTCCTCCTCTGAGAAGTGTCTGTTCAGGTCCTTGGCCCATTTATTGATTGGGTTGTTATCTTATTGTCTAATTTTTTGAGTTCTTTGTATATTCTGGTTATTAGGGCTCTATCTGAAGTGTGTGGAGTAAAGATTTGTTCCCAGGATGTAGGCTCCCTGTTTATCTCTCTTATTGTTTCTTTTGCTGAGAAAAAACTTTTTAGTTTGAGTAAGTCCCATTTGTTGATTCTAGCTGTTAACTCTAGCGCTATGGGTGTCCTATTGAGGAATTTGGAGCCCGATCCCACAGCGTGTAGATCATAACCAACTTTTTCTTCTATCAGATGCCATGTCTCTGATTTAATATCAAGCTCCTTGATCCATTTTGAGTTAACTTTTGTGCACGGCGAGAGATAGGGATTCAGATTCATTTTGGTGCAAATGGATTTCCAGTTTTCCCAGCACCATTTGTTGAAGATGCTATCCTTCCTCCATTGCATGCTTTTAGCCCCTTTATCAAAAATAAGATAGTTGTAGTTTTGTGGATTGGTTACTGTGTCCTCTATTCTGTACCATTGGTCCACCCGCCTGTTTTGGTACCAGTACCATGCTGTTTTTGTTACTATTGCTCTGTACTATAGTTTGAAGTCTGGTATCGCTATACCGCCTGATTCACACTTCCTTAAGCATGGTATTTAACAAGAAGTTTCATCTTATTATATGGTTATATTCTAGGTAGGATTTGAATAGGAAAAAAAAAGAAATGCTAATTTTAAAATCTAACCTTTATAAAAATGTAAAATAAAGAACATTCAGAATTAGGAATATAGAGAAAAACAAAACTATTGAATCTTGTGAATTAAAAAGAAAGTAGTACCGATTGCTTATCATTCTCAGGGCAGCTCATGGTTCTGGTTCTTATTCTTTCATGAGTCTGACATTTTACTGTCTGAATGGAAGTGGCTGAAGATCCACTTATTAACAGCTCTCGGAAGAGCGTGACTCAGCTGGCTGGAGCTCCCTGTTCCTTTAGAGGGATGATTCAGAGAAGTTGACCTCAGGATGTCATCTGAACAAATGGGTGTAGTCACCACCAGCTGTAGTTCCAATCTTGAACTACACTCAGACAGATCCCTCCCAAATACTTTCCTTTAGAGGACAATAAGAATTCTGTTTTTTTTTTCTTTCTACATTGACCTTGATTTTTATTATGAGAAATGCTCTCATAGGATTGAAAAACTAGATTACTATTGGTTTGCCATGTCTAGTATTCTTAAGGATAAAAACTGTAGTTAATATTTGAAGACATAACAATTTTCTAGTAAATTACCTGATTTGTCATTTATCTATAACCAAATGTTCTAGACATAGCCTCATATATATTGAGTATACATTTTTCTCCTTTTACCCTAACAGACATAATACAGTAATATTTTGTAGAAAATTTCTATATATGAGCTTTTTTGTTTGTTTCTTTGTTTTGTTTTGTTTTTAAGTCCAGCAACTTCATATGTATTCTCTATCACTCCAGGAATATGAGCTAATGTTTTGTTTTCCATTTCTCACACCACAAGCTGAGATAATAAGAAGTAGAAAGTGGAGAAGTCTCCAATGTATCTGTCTAAGCAGAAACAAAAACGGGGATGAAAACAGACTTTACAGGAAAATAAAAAACTTGGCCTGGCTTTAGCTATTGATCCTTGTAATAAAAAAGGTAATATCAACCTGACTTAAGCCATAACTCAAAGGCTTAATGTGAACACTCACATAAAAGTCCACACTATCTTTCTATGTCTTTACAAATAGGTATACCTCCTAAAAATAGATGTTAACTCTATGTGAATTAGTAGATTAATTTTAATTAACATATTAATTAACTAAGAGATAGACAGATAATTTGATCCTGATATAGCCTATGCCTATCTTACTGAACAATAAGATAACTAAAAGAGCTAATCAAAAGGCAGGAAAGATAGCCATAGGCAGTCAAAGGTCTCTCCATATTATTCTCATCCTTAGCATGTATAGCAGAAAAGCACATTTAATATATTTAATTCTTTTCGTCCTCCCTTTAAACCAAAATTTATTTTATACATTTGAACGTTTCTAATTTCCTTCAATTTGAAGCTACCAGCGTTAGTAGTCGAGGAGAACTGTATTTTTCACAAATCTTCATTTGGTTTATTTGTTTACTTTCTCAATGAATACAACAAAGCAGCATAGTACAAAGAACTCTGAATTGAAACATATTGAGTTAATTTCAAAATTAGAATCATCGTGATGAACAAAGATGAATTAATTTTTAAAAAGGAATACTACCTTCTTTAAAAATAAGTCTTATGCTTTAAATATAATATCCAGGCAAAATAATTCCACATTTTTTTCCATTAGAGTCTTAGTACTTATAGACAACTCAGGTATAATAAAATAGTATTCATTACCACAAAGAAAGTTTAGCATTATTTCCTTTATCATGTGTTTTTATTTTATTTCATGTTCATTGTATTTTAGTAGTAAACCATGGATAGTATGTCACATTCTCTTCAGACCTCAGTCACAAATTTTAAAAAAACATGTTTACAAGTTTACATTTCCTCAGTTCTTCTCATTCTCTTTTCACCTGACACGCCCACGACACACCTACCTCCTTTACTACTTCTATTTTCCTTCTCCACATGCAGGGCTGTCACTCATCTCTTTTAAACTGGCCAAAAGAATCAATGTTCCCTACTATTATATAGGAAAAATTATTTTTTCTTCATCAAAAATATGCATCCCAAAAATAAGAAAAATGAATGTTGTAATCGATAAGTTTTGTGAATTAGATATTTACTAGTAGAACATTGGCCCCCAAAACAGAAAATTAAAATTGCCTAGTTATGGTTTGACTAAATGCTCATTTCTAGATTGTAAGTAATCGGAAATTCCTTATGAGGAGTCGGGAAGAAGATGTTTGTGAAGCTTTCAGTTGCCTAACTTTGGAGTTTTGAGTTGAAGCTCTGCCAGTATGCAAATGCAAGACTTTGAAAAGAAAATTAATCTCTGCGTATCAGTTTCCTCATTAAAAATACAGGATAATTCTGACACTTATCTTTATCTTTTCTTTTAGCTCTAGTAGTATATAACTCCATGACCTGCCTTTGTTTTAGTTTTTGATTTAAAAAAAAAATGTTGATTCATGCTGTATGCCATTTTACTGTAACATCAAGATATTCACTCTGCCTGATATTGTTGTTTCCTTCAATGAGATTATGTTTATTTCTAGTCTTATATTATGAAAAACAAGAATTTGTATATTCATACTGAACAGCTTTTAACATATTCATTCTTATGAGAAACTTCCTTGCTTTATAAAACCAAACCTGACAACTACTTGTATATCTAAAAGAAAGGGAGGATAAGCTTTTTTTAATCAGTGAAATGATCATAATTTAAAATATAAACTGTTGTGTTTTCACTCCTAGGAAATTTTACATTAAGCAATTCTCCAGAAAATTATGACTTCTTGTTAAAAAAAAAAGTCATATCCAATAGCAGTTTTCCTACTTGACTAACCAATTTTTTGGTATATGTAAATGATCAATAAAGTCTGCAGTTAGTTTGGGAATTTGTTTTTTATTTTATTTCTAAATAACACTATGTTTCTAATATTAATTTACTTATCAGTTGCAGATTTTTGCTTCATGTTTCCCATATTTTATCTTTAGTCAAACTTTCAAAAATTAACCGGAAATGTTTTTTGAAATCAGTATTTGGCAATATTTTAATGTCAAAACAAATTTAAAGACAAGAAAAATGAACTCTGGCCAGTGGTTTGTAGTACTAATTTTCTCATTCCTTCAAGCACCTTCAAATTAAAAAAATATATATGTTTAGCAAGTTATTTAATAGCTTGTTCTTAAAAGCAAACAAGATAATTTTAAGGTTACATTTGACTGCTGGTAGGAAAAAAATAAGGAAAACTACAGGACACACAGCTTAAATAATGTGGCACTTATTATCCCACTTTATATAACATACAGAACTAGAATGCTTCAAGAGTGGTTAAGTCATATAGAATTCAGGTTCTTTCCATCTTCTTCTTTCCATCATTCATAGCAAATCTGTTTTACTTTAGGTCAGCCTTGCTCAATGTTATCTGATGGCCACTTCAGTCACAGGCATAACATGAGACAGAACAAGTCAAAGGAGAAACCATGTCTCCTGTAGCCACATTTACATCAAAGATCATTCTCAAAGGGGCCTAATCTAGAACCCTGCAAGACCGCATATTTCTCTTCACATCTCATTGACCACAGATTTACCATGTAGAAATATCTAAACCAATTTCCGAGAAATGGATAATGATTAATGTAGATTAAAGATTTATTCCTTAGGGGGCACAAACTATTCTTGCCTGAGTTGAATTTGGGTGCTTCATAAACCAAAACACAAGATGACCAAGACATTTTAAAAAGTTGAAGAAAACTGTCCAAAATGTATCTATGACTTCACATAACTAATACAGTGCCTTATAAAACTATCCTTTTTTCTCTATGAAGACCACTTTTTCTCTATGAAGATCATTTTCATTGATCTGAAAGTACACATTCATTTTTGTGTACAGCTTTCAAAATTTATGTTGCCCTGATGACTTTACACATGGCTTAAAAATATAATTTTCTCTGCTTAAACAAATGTGAATGCATGTTACATAGCTTTATAATTATTTATCAGTGTGATTTTATTAGGTTAAAGGATCATACATAGTTCTAAACAAAATACATATCCATGTGGGGAAAATTTTCACTCACTGATTAAATTATGAACCATTTAAGTTTTAAAGCTTAACAGAATCATAGAAATTATATCACAACAGGAATATACCATAGATTTTTTTAAAGAGAGAAAGAGAGAGAATTTTAATATTTATTTATTTATTTTAGTTATCGGCAGACACAACATCTTTGTTTGTATGTGGTGCTAAGGATCGAACCCTGTCTGCACACATGCCAGGTGAGCTGGCTACCGCTTGAGCCACATCCCCAGCCCCATAGATTTTTTTAATGTAAAATGCTCTGAAATACTAAAATGGTTGCAAAATACACATAGAAAAAACCCTATGAATGCATTTATTATGTTGCTATTGACACATTTTATAAAAAATATAAAAAGAAATTCTCCATATTTTAATGTATGTATCATGACACTTTTGGGTTGTGACAGCCTCTCTAAAATACTCTCACTATTCAGCCCTCTGTGGGTGTCTGTGCAACCATTCTCTCTATAGACCAGCAGTTGAGCTGACTCTGTATAGATATTGCCCCTTTGGCAAATCAGCTGTGGCCAGATGTTGGTGTGACTTTTTTATTGTCCATTCAGTAGGAATGACAATAATCAGACTTTATGAATGCAGAATATAGGCAGTGAGGGCAGGGAAAAGGAAGAAATATTTAGTTGAATAATTATTATCTTCTCTAATAGAGGATTAATTTGTAATCAAGATCCATACGTTCTCATTTATTCATACAGTTTAAGATAATTTTAACTTATATATTTTTGAAAATATGTTGCCAGTGACTTTTTATTTTCTGTAGAAAAATTTTTAACTGATCCTTTAATTCATTGATTTTTTTCACAAGTATTCATTAAGTTTATTAAGTAGCAGAGAAAACAGATACAAATTCTGCATGTAAAAATCATATAGTTGATTTTAAAAAAAAAAGACAGAGGGTACACAAATAGTTACATAATGTGATAGGGATACATGCAATGATGACTTTTTAAAATTTGTTCTAATTAGTTATACATGATAGTAGAATGTGTTTTGACATATGATACATAAATGGAGTAGAAGTTTTCATTCTTCTGGTTGTACATGTCCGGTCATATAGTCATATATGTACATAAGGTAACAATGTCTGTTTCATTCTACTATCCTTCCTACCACCATATCTTCATGCCCCTCTTTCCTAATCCCCTCCTTCAGTCTCCTTGACCTAATTCAAAGAAACTCTATTCTTTCCTAACCCCCATAACCCTTACTGTGAATTAGCATTGGCATATCAGAGAAAACATTCAGCCTTTGGTTTTGAGGGATTGACTTATGATGCTCAGCATACTACAAGTGCAGTGTTTTTTTAAAAGCATAAAAGGTAATAGAACATAACCATAGAGCAATTTTGTCTCTGGTCTCCAAAGAAGTACTTTAAGGAGACATCATTTGAGCTGAGATGAGACACAGTAGCAGTATTTCCTTTTCATTCATGGCAGTTAATGAGGGCATGATCCTGAAAGTTAGAGGGATATGGTTTGAGACACATTTACAAATGAAAGACCAGGAAGATTCCAATTTTCAACTGAATTATCTTCCCTGACATTTATACATTATAACCCTAATTCACAGTGTAACTGTGTTTGGAGATAAGACTTTCAGAAGGTAACCAGGTTAAATGAGATGATAGATTGTGGTCTAAATCCAGTGGAATTAATGGTTTTATTAAAAAATAGAAAAAAGAGAGCTTTCTCTTTCCATGCACATGCAAAGGAGAGGGCATGTGATGACTTATTGAGAAGAGGGCAACCATTTGCAATCTAGGAAGAAAATCTTCACAGGAAACCAAATTGGCCAGCACTTGGATATAAGATTTACTAGCCTTTAGACTTTGAGAAAAAAAAATTCAGTTGTTTAAGCCACCCAGTCTGTGATATCTTGTTATAGCAGTCTCAGTAGAACAAGACAGCTTCTGTGTGCTTTCTGAACAAGGTCCCTTGTGTCCTTCCCTGGTCAAGAGCCACTCAAACTCTGCTGGCTGGTTTGGAGATGATAGCAAAGGAAAGCCACCTTCAACAGGGTCTGATTCAGTCTTCTTGTGAGATCTCTAATTTGGACTATTTCACTGAAGTTTGCCTACATTAAGTATGTGGGGGATTTTATCAATTTTTTACCAATTTACTTATCAACATAAACTTCTTCCATAACACTGTATGTCCAGAGTTCCAAACACTGTTCCTACAACATGGGTTGGAATATCAGTTCGTTGTAAAATGATAATTTTCTTTATCAAGACTTTGGTGCCTTTTTCCAATTCTTACTTGCCATTTTTATCAAAACAAATCATACTAATTTGGTCAATGTGTAAATATAAACTATACTAATACTTAATTTTTTTCACAGATATAGTTAGTATAGGATAAGAATTAAAGGCTTTTGCTTCAGTGAGATATACCTCCACTGCCATTTTCAAGGTTCTTTTCTTTTTGGAGAATTTATTTTATAATTTTGAACCACACTGTCTCTTTCCTTTATAAAATTAGGATAAGATAAAATTTCCTTAACGTAACTAAAGGAAACAAAGGAGAAAAACTAAATAATAATAAAGCTAATGGAAGCTGCTATTTGCATTACAATTATTATAAATATATTGACTAACTGTAATTTACCTACCAAATGGTATGAAAGGCATCTGGAGAGAAAACCCAAACAAGGCATTAATATACAATATGAAAATTGATCCCAGATAATTCAAGAGTATATAATTAGGTGCTTAAAAGTGATCTCAAATAAAATAGAATTTGCTCTTTACAACTGTTGTTTTCAGCCAAGATTATTCTAATGTGTATATAAATGGTTTCTATTTCTTCTAAGTTTGTGGGAGAAAAAATATGATACTTCACAGATTTTCAAGTTCCTTGTTTAGACATTCTTTTGTATAGTCATGTTCTAGTTTATTCGTTCAGTCTTGGACTACTAGGTGAACTTCTGTACCCTATTCCCAGGTGCAAGAGGCAAATTCCATGTTTTCTTAGTTTTATGACCCACATGCTTCACTAATGTTAAGATTTGGGCTGAAACTCAATTCTCTATATACATGTGGATGAAAAGTGTGTGTAGAACTACTTTTACAGTAAAAAATATAATCACTATGGAGTATAGAGATTAAGTTAAGAAACTCACTAAATTTAAGCTTATATTAATAATCTCAATAAAAACTTCTATCACTTAATCAGTTGTACTTTTAAGATTAGTGATAAGAGAAACTGATATTTGTTCTAGATTTCCCTTGGTGATATTGCCTAACTATCTGTTTTAAGCCACAATTAAGGTATTATTTCAAGAGAAAAAAAGTATTGAGAGATAATATATTTGCTCACTATATTTTCCTAAATTGGACTTTGGCCTCTACTCCATAAATCTTATTTTTTTTTAATTCATTAAGGATGCTCTGGGTTGATGTAATCCAGGATCTTGTTCTGCCTCTAGAGTTTGCCACCTAAACATTATCAAAAAAGAGAGTGTGTGCCTCTCAAATAAATTCAATATCCCTGCCCATTTGGTTACACTATTTTATTGTCATGATGCAGTAGCCTAGCAGATAAGAATCCATTCTGAAAAAAAAATAGTAAATCCTTAAAAAAATGTGTAATATTTTGTAATGATATATTTTTATACTCCCAGTATCATTTTTAAAATAAATGTGACATATATACCATATTTCCAGAACTACAATTTTATCTTAATTTTATGTCTTGGATAAATAAGCTTGATGCCAAAATAATGCTTATGGTGCTGACTCTAGGCCCAAGGAATGTGGGATCCAGGGGGAAAGCTGACAGAGATAAATAAGGCTCTGTGCTGACTTGTTAGACTGGTATGTGGTAAATGTGCAGTTACAGTCTCAGATCTCTCCTGGGAAACTACCCAAACATTTGCATTCCCACAATGTATTTTTTTTTAAGGTTATACTTTTTTCCTGAGAAAAATCTGGCTCTCAGATCTCTTCTTGAGATTTTGCATGTTCTCCCTTCAGGAACATGACTTATGTCTACTAAGAAATATTTTTAACAAAAAAAATCAATTTTCAGACTCCTTATTGTGCATATTTTTGAATTTTCAGTTAAAAATACTATTTCTACAAAGTATTTTCAAAACCATTAAAAGAGAGTAAGAAATTATGAGAATTACCACTTACTTTGCTATCTTTCTTTCCATACCACAGTCATTTTCTTCATTCATTTTCCTTGATATTCATGTACCACAAACTCACCCAAAATGAAAAATGAATACAGGGGGGAGAAAAGGTACAGAGGTTAACAGTAAAGACAGACTGCTGAGTTTTCCTGGGCAGAAGCATAGCCCCCTGGAGACCTGCCAAATTGAGTAGATGGAAGTAATAAACACAACCAGGATCGTAGTATAGAACTGCTGAGGAGAAAATGGAAGGATTCTTCATGTTATATTTTTCATCATTGTTGATTTGTTTTTAGTTTTTTTTTCTTTTCTTTTTCTGCCTTTTATTGGTAGACCACAAGAAAACAGTCAAAAATAAAATTTCTTTATTTTAGACATAAGCAAAGTACTTATTGAACCTAGAGATTAATCATAAAATTTTTATGTTTAAAAGTATATAATCAATAAAGATAATTTGAAACAGAAAATTTAAAGTATATTAGTACCATGTTTATAATACATATGTGATTTTTCTAAATAAATTCAAAGATGACAAAATAACATACGTATCCAGAAATAATGATAAATCAATAACTTCTTATCAGTTGTATTGTGCCTTTCCCAAAATAATGGACCATAAACATAATGGTTAGATTAATTCCAACATACCATAATATCAATATACTGCTAGTCTTTTTCAGTCTATATGACTTTCTTGCTCTTTGGACCATCCCATAAATTCTCGTTCACATAAATATCCATTGCCATTCCCTTTGAGTTTTTCTCTTCTAGGCACTAAAGCAAAATTCCAAAATATTTTCATTCCAATGGATTTGAACCTTTAGAAGAACATTCATTTTACATTGGGATGTATATTGATTCACCTTATTCCTTTATAGTCTACCAATTCTTGATTTCCATACCTAACCAATTTAAAAGGAAAATAAATCTCAATTTGGCTGTAAGTTCTTTCTAAATCAGTGTTATTTTTCATATTTTTTAGTCCTTCTAAGAGTTTGAGATGATATTCTCATCATTAAATTGACTATGATCTTTTGCTTTTACAGTGTACCCAAAATGGTATCAAGAACTACATGGGAGCTAGAGATGTAGCCTAGATGTAAAGCAGGTTAAGTTTAGCATGCATGAGGTTCTGAGTTTAATTTTCAGCACAAAACAAACAAATAAAACACAAGGAAATAAGAATTACTTATAAAATTATGCTAGCATTTATTAAATTGTTGCTAATATTTATTGAGTTAGTTATATTTCTAATTCATTTTCCTTTAATGCTCACAAAACACTGTGAGGTAGAATCTCATAAATATTCATTTTTATAGATGAATAAATAGTGACACAGAGAGAGAGAGAGAGAGAAACATACTTTATCAAATTTATATAACTAGTAAGTCACAGAACTAATCATTTCAAGTTCTATGTGGTTAGCTTGTATTAGTTTGTTAGAGCTGCAAGACAGGTACCACATACAGATAAAACAACCAACAGAATTTATTTCCTAAATTATGGAAGTTAGAAGTTGAGATCAAGGGATCAGTAGGGTTGATTTCTCCTTAGCCCTCTCCATTTATAGATGATCCTTTCCTCTGTGCATCTGTTTCTACCTTCAGTCACCTGAAGTCATAATTAGCTCTCTGAAGTTATTTCTTCCAAATACAGCCACTTTCTAAGGTCCTGGAGATTAGGACTTTAATATAAATTTAATATAAATTTATAATATAAATATAACACAATTCTGCCTGTACTCCAGACCACTCCTCTAAATCACTAGACAAACATAAAAAGGGAAAGAAAGCAAAGAGGGAGAGAAAAGGGAGAAAGAAGATAGGAAAGGAGAAAGAAAGAGGCTACTTGGAACACAGCTTGGGAGATTACTTGGACTGAGCAATGGCACTTGATTTCCACATGGGTGATAGCCATCTCCAGTGCAGTCATGTACCAGCAAACCACAATCACCCTGTAGGCAACTGGAGGAAAAGTTGGGCCAATTTCTGTGAAGGTAGCCTTGTATGGGAAACTGAGCATGAACTCTGAAGTCATAGAGATGTGGGTTCAAACATTAATCTCTAGTCCTATTTAGTGAATTTATACTCTGTTTCTGAGTGTCAGTTTTCTAAGATGCGTATCCTATTTCTTTTAGGATAGAAGTATAGTTTGGTATGAGTTGCCTTCCCATAAAAGAGCTCATATGAACAAGTGAAAAATATCAAAGTCTTCCTTTTTTCCTTTCCATTTTAAGCTCCTTGCTTAGTTTCATTAAAGGCCATTTTTTTTCTTTCTCATTAAGCAAATTCAGAGCATAAATTCTGAAGAAGCAAATAATGCATTTCTTTTGACCTACTGCCTCTCTTCTAAGCATACCTTTCCTTAGTAATCTCTCCACATACTTACCATATCTCTATTGCTTGAATTTCAACAATCATTATTTTCCTTATTTGACTTGAAAAAAATGTATCACTCAAGTAAACTTTTACACATATATTAAGTGTATTTGTAGAACATAAAATTACGTTCACAAATATTTAAATTATTTACATTGAGAAAATTGGAATAGATACAAACATAAAAGAATAAAATTGAAAAAATTATTGATAGATTTATTCCCTTACTTGTCTCTTATTTCCTTACTTTTTGGTAAAACTGACAGGAATAATAAAGCTACATGCATATAAGAATAGAAAACATTTTAGTGGTAGAAGCTAAAAACGTAAGTAAATATATGAGTAGTGGTAATTTTATTTAAAAAATAAAGCAAGAGTTGAACTCTGTGGCATACATTTTTAATACCAGTACCTGGGGAGGCTGAGGCAGGAGCATCTCAAGTGTTAGGCCAGCCTGAACAACTTAGTGATGCTCTGTCTCAAAATAAAAATAAAAATAGCTGAAGATGTTGCTCTGTGGTAAAGTGCTCCAGGTTCGATCCCTAGTACCAAGAAAATAAGGAAGGAAGGAAGGAAGGAAGGAAGGAAGGGAGGGAGGGAGAGAGGGAAGAGGGAAAGAAAGAAATAAAGAAAGACATTATTGATAAGAATGTAACATGGTGCAGCTGCTTTGGAAAACAGTCTGACAGTCCATCAGATTGTTAAATGTAGATTTACAGTGTGCAATGGTTTGTATGTGGCTTGTCTCCAAAGACTTCATGTGTTGAGAGCTTGGTCCCTAGGGTAGAGGTTGGGATAAATTATATGGAACCTCTAAGAGGTCATCCAGTAGAAGGTCGCTGGTAATTAGAAGAACCAGGTGAAATAGATTAAGATAGCTCTCATGGGATCCTGAGCTTTTGTGAGAGCAAGTTGTTATGACTAAGACCAACTCCTGAAATACCCTCTGGCTTTATTTGGCAATATAGTCTTTCACTGCTGCATGAGCTCCTAACAGGATGCAATCAATCACTAGGCCCTCACCAAAGACCAAGTGAATGAGACTGCCTGATCTTGGACTTTCCAAGATCAATTATGTGAGGAAAAAACTAAACAAACAAACAAACAAAAATATTTTCCTTGTAAATTTATTTTGCCTTAGTAATCTCATTACAGTAATGAAAAAGGGACACATATACCATTGATCCAACAATTCTACTCTTAATACCCAAGAGAAATATAAACATATGTTCACACCAAAATCTATGCAAGCATCATTCATAATATCCACAAAGTGGTAACAGCACAATGTTCTTTAACTGAGGAATGGACAAAAATATGGTGGCATATCAATATAACAATATTTTCAGCAGTAAAAAGAAATGAATATATATATATATATATATCACAACTTTAGTGAAGCTTGAAAATATAGGCTAAGTGAAAGAAGTCATAAAAAATTTATAATTTTATAATTTATAATTTTCAGGCAGTTCATAGAGACAGAATGTAGTAGAATGATAGATAGTTTCCTACTGATGTGGAAATATTACATATGTATGAATGTATATATCTTATATATTTACAAATGTGTGTGTGTGAGTGTGTGTGTGTGTGTGTGTGTGTGTATATATATTATTTGACTGGGAATTTATATCTATAATATGTAAGATATAAAGTACTCCTACAACTCACTCATGAAATGACAAAGAACCTAAAAAAAGCAGATTATGAAGACAGTGACAGAGAAACTTGTGATGGTTTTCCTTTTAAATATTGTACTTAAAGATCTTTTGGAAATTTTGGGGAGAAGGGAATATCTGACCAGAGTCCTGAATGAAAGACAGAGTCTGCCATTCCATTACATTGTAGAAGAGTGTTTCCAGAACAGGAAGTAGCCATTTCAAAATACTAAATCTAGCATGAGTTTGGTTTATTTAAGAATCAGCAGCTTCAATGGAGCCAAAATTTTGTGTCCATAAAGCCAAAGGAAAAAAGAATGATAGGGAATAAACTTCAACAGGTAACTGGGAATGACCTATTATTCAATAAGCTGTACACCTTTCCCATTGTGAAATGATTCTGCCTCATGATGATGATGATGATGATGATACAGCAAAACATCTACAAGCTCCCATTATGTCTCTAATGGCCCTCAGATAGGTCCTCATGTGAAAGCTATAACTATGTAATGTGTCCAGAAGTAAATGTTTCCCTAATATGCACACCAAATAGGACTTATTCAAATGTTCCTTATTGTATGACTAGCACAACTCACTCAGGATAACCTTGAATTCTCTGTCCTTCATATCTTTTATCAGCTTGGTTATTTAATTTAATCAATGTTTAACTCAAAAAGTCTCTCTTTTTTTTCCTATCCTCTACTATCCCCTCTCCTCTCCCCTCCCCTCCCATCTTCTCTCTCTACCCATCTACTGTATTTCATTTCTCTCCCTTGTTTTTTTCCCCCTTTCCCTTCACCTCCTCCTATATGTAATTTTGTATAACGATGAGGGTTTCCTTCCATTTCCAAGCAATTTCCCTTCTCTCTCCCTTTCCCTCCCCCCTCTCGTCCCTGTTTAATGTTAATCTTCTTCTCATGTTCTTCCTCCCTGCTCTGTTCTTAGTTGCTCTCCTTATATCAAAGATAACATTTGGCATTTGTTTTTTAGGGATTCTTTAACTGAGAATACTGTGTTCTGAACAAGACCAGCCACTGATTGGGTTCATAAGCACCATTATAGCAGCGTCCATACTGAGAAACCTAAAATAATAGAGATTGGATTATTTAAGAGTTATAACATTTGGGAAAAAATAATTTAAATTGATTAACCATAGTTTTAAAGTGATGCTATAGTTTCCTGGGCAGAGCAATATAAACCAAATGAAAAAAAATAAAGTAAAAATATTATGCATCTGCAGAAAAACGTAAATGTTAAGTCAAGAAACATAAATCAAAATATCAAGGAAAATATTCCAATTGTACTTTCTAACAGATGGACTCTGAGAAATAGAACTATTTGTGACATCTAGTAAATGTTTTTTGAAATCAGTGAATTTCCAAGTACACTAGTGTGATGTGATGCACAACCAGAAAAAAAAAATAAATAAAAAGACAAAAATCCCACAAAACCAAGTACACTGAGTGTTGCATCCTGACAGTCACTGAAAACAATATAATATGTGACTCCCCCCATAAAAAAATTTGCAAACCTCATATCTGATAAAAGGCATATATCCAAAAGAGTAAAAGAATTCTTGAAGTTCAACAATAAGAAGACATACAATTTACAAATGTAAAAGAGATTTGAACAGACACCTGAACAAAGAAGATATAAGGTGGCAAATAAGCACATGAAAAGATGTTTATCATTATTATCAGGGAATTGGGACTTGAAACAATAATGAAGTGGAAGAAGAACCTATTAGAATAGCTAAAACCTAAGAAAACAGCAGCCCAAACACTGGCAATGGTGTAAGTAACAAAGTCCTCTTATTGCAAATAGAAATACAAAATGGCTTTACTATTTTGAAAGGCAGTTCATCAATTTCTTACAAAGGTAAGCATAGTTTTAATATATGATCCAACAATTACTCTCCTAGATATTAGTCTGACTGATTTGAACTTATGTCCACACATACACACTAAACACATATTTATAGAAGTTTTAGTCATGATTAAGAAAAACTGGAAGAATCCAAGATGGCCATCTATATATAAGTAAGAAAACTGTGGTAAAATAACACAATGGAATATTACTTAGTGGTCTAAAACTAATAAAGAGCTATTAAGGTATAGAAAGATATCGAAAAACCTTAAATGTATATCACTGATACTAGAACACCACCTGAAAAGACTTCATACTATGTGATTACAATTCTTTGACATTCTGAAAAAGGCAAAACTATACAGAAAATAAAAAGATCACCAGAGATTAGAAAAGAAAAAAGGATGTGTGAATGGGGGAAGTACAGGAATTTTTAGATAGTCAACTATTCTATGATACTACATAGATGAATCAATGACAGAGTGCATTCCTGGATCAGGACAACCAGGAAGAACACACACTGTGACAAGAAAATCATACTATATTACAAATGTATGAAACTACCTTACTGAAATAGTTATGGGGGTTAGTGTAGCTCAAATAATTTAGAAATGAGTGGAATATGCAAATGTAAAGGGAAAAGGAACTGCACATAAACACTGCACTGCTATTAACAAAATTTTTTCTTATGAAGATATGGATTAATAATTCTAATACTGGCATACATATGTATGAGAAATGAACAATTAAGTGGCTGAGTTGATAGTGATAGTCTTTTTTCTCACTGTTGGAGTAGGAATTTATAGATTAATCAAAAAGGTAGGTTAGAATGATTTATGTGGTTATAGAATAGAGATATACATAAGAAGTCATGTTTTGCTTAATATAGATGAATATGTTTCAATGTAGATTTATTCATATAATTTGTTGTGTTTTGAAATAATATTATTGAGATCTAAATTATGTATAAATAATTGCCCATATTTAATATGAATATTTTGGTGAGTGTGTTAGTTTCTCATTGCTGTGACAAAATACCTGAGCAAAAAGACTAAACTGGGTAAAATTTTATTTTAGCTCACAGTTTCAGGGTTTCAGTCCATGGTTGACCATCTCCACTGCTTTGGTACTGAGATAAGGCAGAACATTATGGCAGAAGGATGTGGCAATGGAAAGCTGCTCACCTCATGGCTGCCAGGAAACAGAGAAAGAGAAAAGGGTTCAGGATAAGGTATCACCCCTAAGGGTACTCCCAAGGACCCACACCTTCGAAATAAGTTCCATGTCCTACACTTCACACCAACTCCTTATAGTTCATTTAGCTATGAGTCCCTCGATAGATTAAGCCATTGATGAGGTGAGAACCCTCATGATCCAATTACTTGCCAAATCCCCACCTTTGAATATTGCTGCATTGAGGACCAGACTTCAACACTTGAATCTTTAGGAGACATTTTATATACAAACCATAACAATGAGTTTGAATACATGGAAACACCCAAGATAACCATTCACCCCAATCAAGGTAATAGACAAACAACACCTCTCAAAGGTGTGTGTGTGTGTGTGTGTGTGTGTGTGTGTGTGTGTCCCCTAGTTTCTGTTCTGTTTATTGTAAGAATAATTAATTTGAGATATACCCTTACATTTTGAAATATTAAACACTGTTGTTTATAGTAATCACTTGTACAGCAGATCTCTAGGATTTATTCCTCTTGCATAATTGTAATTTTGTAACCATTGAAAAACTTCCATTTTTTCCCAATCTGCAGACTCTGGAATCACTATTGTACTCTGTGCCTCTATGAATTTGGTTATTATAGAAAGTAAGTGAAACTGAAGAACTTATGGAAAAAAAATTAAAGAAAAATCTTCTGGACCTTGATCCTGACAATGGTTTCTTAGATGTAAGATTAAAAAGCATATGCTACAAAAGCAAAAATAGACAAGAGAAACTACTTACACCAAAATTTTCTACAAAGGAAGCAATCCATAATCAATAGAATGAGAAGACAAGCTATTAGAGGGGGGAACATATATTCTTTCTTTCCTTTTTTTGTTACTTTTTAAATGGCGTTTTTGAGATATAATTCATGTAAAACATATAATTCACCCATTTAAAGAGTTCAATTTAATGGTTTTAGCAGTATAATTACAGGGTTTGAGAACATTATCCAATCTCTCAATGTGAAATACCATCCAAGTTGAGAACATTTTTTAAAACCACGAAAAGAAACTAGATGAAATAACATTCCCTCTACTTCTCTCACCCAATACCATCATCCCTCAACAATAAATAAATAAGATTTGCTTATCATTGACACCTCATAAATTACTAGTTTTTTTCACTTACATAATATTCACTGGATTCATCCATGTTGTAATATCATCAGGACATAACTCCTTAGTATTTCATGGTATGGATATAGCCCATTTTACTTATTAATTATCAGCTGGATATTCGGATTTATTTCATTTTTTGGCTAATGAATATTATTGTCCTGAACTTTTGTGTGCATGTTTTTATGTGAACACATATTTCACTACTTAAAAGTGGAATCTTTGCCAATGCTTGTTATGTGATTTTTTGATCACAGACATTGTAGTGTGTGTGAAGTGACTTCTCATAATTTTGATTTTGACTCCCCTACTAATTATATCAAGCATCTTTAAATATTTTTATAGTTTATTTGAATATCTTCTATAAGGAAATGTCTGTTCATACCATTTCCCCATTTTTAAAATTGGGCTACATATCTTTAAATATCATTGAGTTGTAATAAGAATTCCACATATATAATAATATCTGTATATATGTGAGGGATTAGTTCCAGGACCTCTTAGGATACCAAAATCTATAAATGCTCAAATCCCTCATATAAAATGGCATAGTGTTTGCATATAATCTCTATATCTCCTTCCATGTACTTTAAATAATCTCTATATTATTTATAATATCTAACATGACATAAATGCTATGTTATCAATTCTTATACAGATTCCTTAGGAAATAACGACAAGAAATAAAAGTCTGTAAATGTTATTATTATAGAGAGACTTTTCTCAAATATTTTCTATTCACTGTTAAT
Source organism: Urocitellus parryii (assembly GCF_045843805.1). NCBI lineage: Eukaryota > Metazoa > Chordata > Mammalia > Rodentia > Sciuridae > Urocitellus > Urocitellus parryii. The sequence continues at coordinate 238,351,823 of NC_135531.1, read as the reverse complement.
TTTTGATTGAAACATTTGACTATATTTTCACCATATATTGTTGATCAGATACATCATTTTCAATTATCTTTGCTTTTCTTCAGCCTCTGTTTTTTTTTTCTAGAGAAATTATTTTGTAGGAAATGTTTCTAAACTTTATTGAATCCAATTGGTTTTTTTCCTTTGCTATTTTGCTTTTGGTGTCATGTTTAAGAGACTTAGCCTAACACAAGATCACAAAGATTATTTTCTATATTTTTGAAACATATTGCAAGTTTTATTGTTGAATTTAGGTCATTGATCTATTTTGAGTTAATTTTGTATATGGTAATGGGAGGGGTCTGATCTCATCCTTTTATATGAGCCTATTCAATTATCTCAGCATCATCTGTGGCAAAGATTATTTTCCCCCCTGCCCTGGAATAGTCTTGACCCCCTCCTTGTCAAAGTTCAGATGACCATAGGCATATGGGTATTTTTATTGACTCTCAATTCTTTTCCATTAATGTACATGTGCATCCTATATCATTGTCATACTGTCTTAATGACTGTAGCTTTTAGTTAAGTTCTGAAATCAAGGTGAGTCTTTCATTTGTTTGGAAGACTATCTTGATTATCCTTGATCTCTTGAATTTCCACATGAATTTTAACATTATCATGTCAATTTCTTTAAAAAGCAAAACAAAAACTGCTGGGGATTTAAAAGGGATTTCACTAACTGCAGATCAAATTGGGGCATTCTGCCATCTTAATGTTAAATTTTCTTATCCATGAACAAGGGATATATTTCTGTTCATTTAGGTCTGTATGTGCATTTTTACTAGACTGAATCCACATCCCTTCATAACTCAGACATGTATAGGTCTTCTTTTACATTTAACTCTGCTATCTATAAAAACAGAAATAAATGGGCAAGGCACAGTGGTGCATACCTGTAAACCCAGGGGCTTGGGAGAGTGGGTCAGAAGGATAATGAGTTCAAAGTCAGCCTTAGCAACTTAGTGAGGCCCTAAGTAACTTAGCAAGACCCTGTCTCTAAATAAAATGTAAAAAAAAAAAAAAATGGCTAAGGATGTGGCTCTGCATTTGAGTGCCCCTGGGCCAAATCCCCAATTACAAAAAAAAAAAAAAAAAAAAGAAAGAAAGAAAAGAAATGATGGCTGCATTTCTTCAGGAGAATTCTGAGTGCTATAAAAGATGTTGAATTTCCCCCTCATTTGGAATAATTTACTAGACACTGAGTTACATTAAGTTTTCTCCTGATTTCTGAGTGCTTCTCATATAATAAAACTTACTGAAGGAAAAAAAAAAGAAATCTTACAGACCTTATAAGATCTTATCTCTTGAAAGTTTTTATAGAAACTTACATAATGCTCATCATCCTAATTTTATGTGTAATATGTAAAAGTATGCATGTACTTAAAGCATATAAAAATGCTGGAATAAAATGTACAAATTTGATTAATTGTCTCTAAGAAGGAGTAATGGAATAAAGAAGATGAAGAGGGCTAGGACTAATGTGTTTTTGCCATAAAAGAATTTTAATATTTGCCTGTTATTATGTCAAATATGCATGCATCACAATAAATATAATCATACCTTAGTAAAAGTTTATAAATATATATATATATATATATATATATATATATATATATATATTCCCTAAGACTAAATAACCTGGCTGACCTTGAGATCACACGTGGTATTGAATAAATAGCAGATTTGAAGGTTTGAACTCACAGTACAAAACATTAGTTGAATGGATATATTTAATCCTCTCAGGAATTTGTAATGAAAATAGGAATTATAGTTGTTGCTGATCTGTATCTATGAGATTCTATAACATATATATGTAGATTTTTTATTTGCTTGATATTTGCCATTCAAATACTATCATTGATTCCATGGTGTTCTCATGTCTGAGGTGCAGTAAGATTTTTAACTTGCTCAGAGGTCTCTGGCAGTAAGTCTGATGCTCAAAAACATTGAATTTGTTGATACCTACTCAAACTTTGTTGTCATTATCATAAGCAGAGAGTTTTAGAGGCTTCAGTCTATGATCAGTTGGCCAGATTGATTTGGGAAAGGTAGCACATCACTGCAAGGGTGTGTGCCAGAACAATATCATTAACCTCATGGCTGAGAAGCAAAAGAGAGAGAGAGAGCATATTTTAGATTATATACCTGATAAGAGATTAATTCAAAAATACATAAGAAACTCTTTCAACTCAATAAAAACAATAAATAAGTGAATAAATAAATAAATTGAAGATTGTATAAAGAAATTGAACATGTTTTTCTTCAAATAAAACATACAAATGGATAAAAGGTATATGATAAGATGATCCACATTAATTGTCAGGGAAATGAAAATCAAAGCAATAATGAGGTGCTGCCTCATACTTGTTTATATGACTATCATAAAAAATTAAAAGGTGAGGTGTTAATGAGGGTATGGAGAAATTGGAGCCTTAGCATACTTTAGGTGGAAATGTAAAATGATGAAGCAGCTATAGAAAATGGTATGGTGGCTCATCATAAAAATGAAAGAAGAACATGAGAGAGAGCCTACCCAAAGAATAAAACCTTTTCCAGCTACTCTTCCAATAGGGAATTAATATCCAGAACATACAAAGAACTACCAAAAAAAAAAAAAAGACAACAAAATACAATAAATAACCCAAATAAATAAATGGGAAAAATGTCTAAACATATACTCAGAAGAAGAAATGCAAATTTCCAACAAATATGTGAAAAGAATGATCAATGACTTTATTCTTTAGGGAAATAAAATCAAAACCACAAGGATTTCATCTCATTACATAGAGAATGACAATAATCAAGAATACAACAACAATAATTGCTGGTAAAGATGTGTGAGAAAAAGTATGTTTATACACTGTGGGTAGGACCACAAATTAATACAACTCTAGAAAGCAGTATGGAGATTCCCCAAAGGAAGGGGAAAAACATGAAGCAGGTATCCCACCCCTGGGTATTTATTCAAAAAAATAATATATTATATACTATAGTGATACGTACAGACCAATGTTTGGAGCAGTACAATTCACAATAGCCAAACTGCAACCAGCTCAGATGCCCATCAACAGATGACCAACTAGATGTAGACAATGGGGTTTTCTCAGCCATAAAGAAGAAAGAAATTATTTCATTTGCTGGTGAGATGAAAATAAAGAACATCATGCTAAGTGAAGTAATCAAGACTCAGAAAGTCAAGAGTCAAATGTTTTCTCTCATAAGTGGAAGTTAAAGAAAAGAAAGGAATAAAAAAAAGATGTCAGTTGGACGCAGTGGTGCAAGCCTGTAATCCCAGGGGCTCTGGAGGCTGAGGCAGCACCTCATTATTGCTTTGATTTTCATTTCCCTGATAATTAATGTTGTGGAGCATCTTATCCTCAAGGCTGAGGCAGGAGGATTGCAAGTTCAAAGCCAGCCTTAGCAGAAAGCAAGGTGCTAAGCAATTCAGTGAGACCCTGTCTCTAAATAAAATACAAAATAGGGCTGGGAATGTGACTCACTGGTCTAGTGCCCCTGAGTTCAATCCTCAGTACAAAAAAAAAAAAAAAAAAAAAAAAAAAAAAAAAAGAAGATGGGATGTCACAAACATAGAAGGGAGGCCAAAAGAGTAAAAGCAGGGAAGAGGGTAAGGCATTTGGAACTATCACAGATTTAAATCTACCAAATTATTCTATATCCATATATCACAACACATCCAGCATGCACATACACACACACATACACACACACACATATAATGCATTAATTAAAATACTAACAGCAATAACAGAAGTAGAGCTAGCAGATCAAGGGAGGGAAGAGGGGAGGAACAGTGAAAGTACTATACAATGAGATGGATTTAATTATGTGCAAGACAACAATGAATCCCATTATTACGTATAATTATAATGCACCAATGAAAACTGATTTAAAAGTTACTTAAAAATGAAAATAGAATTATTAGATGATCTATTAATACAATTTCTAGGAACATTCTAAAAACAGCTGATATCAGAATCATATCTGCATTCCAATTTTCATTACAGCATTATTCAAAATAGCCAAGACAAAACAACTCAAGTATTCCTCAATAGATGAATGGAGAAAAACATCTACTACATAAGCAATGGAATATTATTCAGCTTTAATAAAGAAGAAAATCCTGCTATTGCATCAATATGGATGCAACTTGAGGCCATTATGTTAGTGAAAAATCCAGCCACAGAAGAGGACATAGATATTTTTAAATATAGTGTCCTCTTCTACCTAAGGCAGTATACAAAGGCATTTCTTTTACTGTCCAAGAGAGGGCCTAAAAGAAGTGACACCCAGTAACAATGAACATACCAAGTGCCCAGAACATTTTTTTTAGCATAAATCTCCAATGATAGGAATTAGGTCTCTTTAGATAAATGGCTGCGTCTGTGACTGGGATAGAAACTAACAATATGAGCCCAGAGTATCTTGTAGCAACAGAAAATAAAGAGACACTAAAAAAATTGAAAACCCACATTAATGAAGCTGTGGTAAATAAGTATAGGAGCCAGATCAATGCTTTCATACTGGCCAAAGCTTGGGGACAACTTGAAAAAGAATATAAATTGTATTTTAGGATGATATAAAATATAAAGCAAATATCCATTAATTCATGCAGATAAAAATAAAGCTTTTAATAATTTAACAAGTGGAAGAGACCAAATACCTGCTCCAGAAGAATCTCATACAATTTTAATACATACTCTGATCTCAAGGAGAGAGAACATAACTCCCCACTCCTGAAGTGTGATGTATGTAGTGATTTCTTTCCAAAGAGAATAGTATGGACAAGAGAAAGTCAGAAATAACTCCACACTGGAGAAAACTAACAAGAACTGCCCCAACCAAGTGATCAAAGTCAATATCAACAGTCAAAAATCATGTTGGAATGTTGCTCCTTGGTATGATGTGATAAAAATAGCATATTAACTCTATGATCTTCTTCCCCCATACTTACAATCATAGTTTCATTATGAGAAAAATATCAGACAAATTTGTAGGAGCATCCTACAAAATGCCAATTCTGCATTCTTCAGAATTGCCAAGAACGTTTAAAACAAGGAAAAGTCTGAGAAACTGCCACAGCCAGGGGATCCTTAGAAGAGATGTCAATTGAAAGTAATGTGGTATTCTGGATGGGATGCTAGAACAGAAAAAGGAATAGTGGAAACTAAAGAGACCTGCTTCAAGTAAGGACTTCAATTAATATAATGGATTAATATTGGGTATGCTAATGGTGACAAATGCACCATATTAATGAATGATGTTAAGAATGTCAGGGAATAAAATAATTTTTTAAAAAGGACTAGAGATATGGCTCAGTGGTTAATTTTCTCTGGGTTTAATCCCCTGTCCAAAATGATGATGATGATGATGATCATGATCATGATCATGATGTCAGGTTTATAAAGTCTCTATACACTCTTTACATGTTTTTAAAAATTATTTTGTAAATCTAAAGCAGGCAAACTGTGTTAGATAACACCAAGAATTTAAAATGAAATGTTTGTGTGGGATATATCATAACAGGGTTTGAACATGCTGGGAAAATGGAATAGTAATGGAATACCTTGGAGAATGAAAGATGAAACTGGTTGATCTAGAGCTCACTGGGCCTTTAACCATCTTGTAGTCCAAGGGAGTGAAATCTGAGAAGGAAACACATTTGAGTTTGCCTAGCTACTGCCTCTAGAGAAAGCCATTGGTCAAGTAGAAACTCCAGCCAAGGTATGTGCTCCTTTATAGTAGATGAAAAGACGTTTAGTTTACCAAGGCATCTGGATTTCATTGTACATTGGAAGCGACTACAAAGGAAACGCTAAGAATAAAAGGTTTGGGGAGAAACTATGTAGAGCTACCACATTTTGTTTAGATTTATTCAGAGTTTTGAACATCCTCTTAAGAGCCCTACAGTGCTCAAGGTAATTCATTTGAACAAAAGAAAATAAAACAAAGATATGAGGTCAATAGAAAAACACTGCTGAGTTGGATAGCGTCCTGAACCTGACACCAACTGGCAGCTGAATGTTGGCCTAGAGTTTAGTGGGAAATGTGGAGCAACTGTCAGTGGTGAAAGAAAAGGCAGTGGTCCAGGATTCATTGAGAAACACTGAAGCTGGTACACTAGTGGAAGAAAAAACATAAAACAGTTATGCTGTTAATATGAGTATGCTGTAACAGAAATGGCATAGATGATCACATTTGTAAAATGTGATTATAAAATAATAATAGTAATCCATAAGTTGATAGTGAAAACAATTAATATTCCCCCTTCAAAAGTATTGAGAACAAGCATACAAGGACTTTTAAGAGAGAACATTTTTTTACCAAATGTGTCATCTAGACCTCCTTTGTTTCAATCAAATGGTTGCCCAACAGAAGCCCACTTAGAAATGATTTAGACTGAAATCTAGTATTATTATACATCAACTCTAGCAGACAGACAGACCTATGAAACTGTTGTACTGTTTATTAGTTAAAAGCATTTCACATACCTTTCCTAGCATGTCTCACTGGATCCAATGTTATAAAAAAGCAAATGCCTATCTTCCAGCTTCCCACCCAACTTTGTCCAATTTTCTGTAAATGTTTTATAAAAAAAGTCTATTAAAAGAAAAAAAAACATTTTCAATTGAATTTCAGATAAATTATTCCTTTACATGTAAAGACATATCCTCAAAATATTTACTCTGCAACCATAAAACCCCCATTTTTAAAAACTCTTTGTCAATAGATCCTATGCTCAACTAAATTGTTTATATTATCATCCTCACAATTATTTTAGCTATAGTGTGCTGTAGTATATAGACAGTGCTTTGCCTGTTGACACTCTTCCTTCTGGAAGCAACAATCCCCTCCTTCAGGTAACTACGCTCATTCACTCCACCCCTAAAACATAATTCCATACACACTTACCAAGGTATTGCATTTTCTTGTTCCATGTTCCTGACTGGTTAAGGGTCCACTAAATTTTATTTAGGGCCCATTAAATCCATGAAGTTCTCCTGAAGTGCTTCACTTCAAATGTATTAGGGTAAAGTGTGGCACTTTCACAAATTGAAACTATGAATTGTTTGACCCTAGTGGATATAAAGAGTATTCACACTATTTGGATGGATGAAACTTTGTGGTTTAAAATTTCAAAAATGGTAAATGACCTTGTTTCCAACTATGTAGAAAAAGTTGTGCTGCAGTGGGAGAATAAAACTTTGCAAATCGTTTAGCAGCAAGAGGAGATAGCAGTAGTGTCCTAGCTCTGGTTGTTTCTGTCATGCAATGTGTACCTACCCTCTAGTCCCACATGGGTCCCATTTTCTAGAACAAAGTCTAATTACCTTTGACTTAAATTTGTCCAAGTTTACTTTGGATTCTTGAAACCAAAGACTTAATGACTAAACTTGGTGAAGACGTTAGGCTTCCTTTTTTAGAGATAGTAACTTGATAGATTTGGAGTCCTAATTCTTGAATTCTTCACTAAGCACTCAACTTCTACCTAATTTAAGCCATGTAATGAAAAAAAAAAAATGCTACATGTTATACTCAATGTCTAGCGGGATTGCATACCATAGAATCAAATGGAAATAGAAAAACTGAAAAATGTCTTCAAAAATAAGATGATAAAAAATAAGATGATATCGAGAAGTTTAGTAGAAAGAGCCTTCACAATCACATGTGCATATATTATACATGTGTGTATATGTATGCAAGCATACATATTTTGTGGATTCACATAGTGTGCTATGACAAGATATATAATCCTGCCACTGACTAAACATCAGATATATGCTAAACTTTCCCATGTGTCATGAGAAAATAAATCATACATTTCACAGTGATTGTTTAAGGAAGCTTAAAGTAAAATTGAATTTATTACTCTTTCATTTAAGACTGCCTAAATTCACTGGTATACCATTCCTTCGTATAATGGTGCATACTGTGTCTGTGACTACAACAAACCCAGAGAAGTCTCTAAATTGCTTTGGGTGGAATATCTGACCCTGTCCTTGTGTTTACTGCTTTCCTTCCTGACTCTGCAGGCGTCAGTGGCTGAACATGAGCACGTGTTACCTCTTTCCTCTTTTTCTGCTGCATGAACATTACACATTTCCTTTCACCTTTAGTTTCAAAGGAGAGTTCATTTTGTTTTTAAGAGCTGCTCATATTTTCCCATTATTATTTTGCTCTGGACCTTTAAATCATTCTGGAACAGGAAAAGCCTCACTCTCCTGCTGAAATCTGTTTCCCTTCAAGGGTAAGAAGGTTAGCTCACTACTTATAGTCACTTTTCTGTGAGACTCTTAAAACAGATCAGTCTAAATTGGGGAGGATGAACAGGCAAGGGGGACTGGCTGAAATGTTAATCATTTTGGGGGGTCTACAGTTCTGTCTGTCTGGCAGCTCATAGAAAACCTGGTTAGGAAATGAGTTATAAACAAATATGCCGCAAAGGAAACAAAGTTGGAATTTCTGAAAATGTGTTTCCTCTTTAAAAGAGGGATCAGAGCAAAGGGAGAAAGAACTATTAACTGAAAGTTGCATTAAGAACATAACAGAAAAATGCAAGAAAAATAAGAATAGCTGTAAGAACTATGGAAAGTATGATTTCACATGAAATGGACCTTAATACACACAGCTGTACAGATTAGCAGTTACCCATGGCTCTTAGTCACTGCCCCTTGAAATTGTATTTTCAGTGTTGAAATATGACCTGTATAGTTGAATATTATTAACTTTATTTACTAATAATGTTTTTTTCCGTAAATTTAAATGTATCCTACACATTTTAAATATGATTCATGGCATATATGAGTCTTAGAGATGTACATGCTTATGTTTTTAAAGTCACAGAAATTTGCATTTCAGCAAGGCTAGAGATGGGCTCACATCAGCACTGTATTTACTAGGTATGTTTTGATTTTTCAGAGATGATTTATGCAATGAAGAAAGAACACGTGTTTTGGGCTTCTGTATGTCTGCTGCTTAGTCTTGCCCCTATGCCTCTTAATGCTGTTCCTGAGGAAGATGAAGAACATACAAATATCACAGGTAAAATGTTACAAACATTTATCTTGTTTAGTTGGTCAAACTTCTCAAGTTTTTTTTTTCTTTTCCTTCATGTAGGATTTTTTTTAAAAAGTCTATTTCTCTTTGGACACCTCTTATACGTGATATGATAATTTTTTAAACTCAGTCCAAAATCAAATCACCAGAGCAAGAAACTCTCTGGGCTACAATATTAAACACTGAAGTCGCTCTGAAATATTGCAGGGAGCAAATGCTGAAGAAACACGATGCCACCATTTAACTGGGAGAAAGTAGTGTGGGATGGAAAAGGAAACTACAGATACTGGAGGTTTCAGCCATTCTCTCCTTATTGCCCATATCTCCAAAAAGAGAATTTCAGAAAGGAAGCTAATGTAAGAATCTAGTCTGGAAGAGTTCCACAGGACCTTGTAATGGGAGTTAGTTCCAATCTCAAAAAACTCTTGAGTATAAAAATGAACATACTTTTAATGAAAAATAGAACAAGGAAAGGGCTTCATAGCATTTGTTATCTAGATTTATACTTTATGTAAAAAGTTATATTTTGTAGCAAATTAGTAAATTATTGACAGACATCTCAAGCTATTGGTAATAGAGAATATTAACATTGTGATAGCCTCTATCATTTATTTGGTAGTTTGTGATAGACATTTCCATAAATACATATTTCAATTTCACATCTCTAACCACTTTAAATTGATGATTTTCAGTGTATTCCCTTTTAACAAAGATGTATGAATACGTTTTGTGTGTGTGTGTGTGTGTGTGTGTGTGTGTGTGTGCCTGAAATGGGTTGGTTCAAAGCAAACAGTAATGATTGATACCAGATACTTAAGAATCTCACAGTTTCAGAGGGGAGCCTGGAGGGTAGACAGGCCATTTCCCTATAATGTAGTGCACAGAGCGAAAGAGCATGCAGAAGCTGCTGCTCTTGATACAAAGAGAAAGCAACTCATCCAAACTTGGTGATCTGAGAACTTGGCTTGGAAATACAGTGTTATAAAAATTTCCTAGATATTCAAGAAAATAAAAACCATTCTGTTCTTTGGACAATAGGAATGTGGACCTTATGAGATGATTTTTAGTCCTTTATTTAACTCTTTTCTCAAATGGGAATGAGATAAGTAATGACATCCTGAAAGTTAGGGGGACAAGGAATGTTGAGGACAATATCCCAACAAGATAAAGATAGGCAAGCTCATCTTGGGAGGTACAAAGAGAATGGGTCCCAGTGTTCTCTCTGTCCAGTCTCCCTCGAAGGACTGAGAAAATGTATGCCAGTTATGTAGGAGCTGCCACAGTCAGGCAGGAAATTGTTGCTGATGCCACAGTCATCCAGGAAACCAGAATTAGCCTGTCAATAATTAAGTCAAATCTTAAAGTCACTACAAGGTAGCTTGCTGACCTAGATGGAAAGGAAACGATTTTGATTATAGCATAGACTTGAAGACCACCTGGCTTACTTGTTACATAGTCTTAGTTTTGTTTTGTTTTTTGTTTGTTTTTTTCTGTTTTATTTTTCATTGATCTTGCAACACCATGATACCATATCTGAATGAATTCAATTTTGGAGATACAACTTGTCACATGATGCCAAGATCATACCATCACTTTATAGAAACATATTGTTTCATTGAAATAAGGTACTATCATTTACAGAAAAATATACAGAATTTTTCTACCTCTCTCACAGTCAACTGTAGACTTAAAAAAACAATCAGCCCAAACAGCAGGTATGAGGATGTAGGATAAACTTCTTGATAAGAAAACACAATAATAAATAAAAGTACTGATTTTTTTAAGCTTTTGGACTAGGAGACACAAGATTAGCAGAACACATTTAGAGAAAGGCAGTTATGTTTCAGCAGAATCAGAACTGAGCAGGCCTGTGTTCACAGAGGTGGTTTTCCATTCATACCTTTGTGAAATTAAAAGTTATTTAAACCCTCTGAATTCCAGTGTTCCAAATTGTAAATAAGTGTTGTCATAACTTACTTCCACATGGTTGGAAACAGCATAAAGGCATCTGGCACACTTTCCTGGCAAAGAGAAGGCAAAGAGAACCTATCTGTATTTTTCCTTTCAATAGAAGTTGAATTCTTTAGTCAGAGAGCCATATGGCAGGTGGCCTCTGTTACCTGAGAGCTCTAGCTTCCCAGAGGAGTGACCCAAGGATGAGAGTTCTAACAGACAGGACATGACATTTCCTCAGGCACCAAATAGTTTACTGAGCCTTTGATCCAAAATCCCAGGACACATTCTCAACTGTGGAACAAAAAAAACCTGGAATCAACTATAAAAATGGTTGAATGCAAACCATAATTTTATTTGTGTGGCTACCCCAGATTCAATTACTATGATATTGTCCCTGTGATCAGAAGCAGATAATCCCGACTTATAGACATTTTCTTCAGGTCTCAATTTCAAGTCTCAGGAAAGCTAGCCTTAATTCCCTCAGGTAGGCATCCTGTTAAAGACTTGCAAGGCACTCTGAATCTCCCAAATGTTTATGTAAGTCTGCAAGGTTTACATACTCCATGAGAGGGGTTGCTGCTATCCAATCTACTGTTCACTTGCTGAGATGCCACAATGCCTAACAGATACATGATCAGCAAAGGATTATTAACATTCAAATAATTTATCTGAGTAAGCAATGGAAAACAAGGAAGACTGCCATCTCTTTCAAGTGGAGTGGTGAAGCACTGTGTGTCAGACAACACACAGAAATAATCCTTCATTTTAGGGATGCTGTGCCTAAGTATGGATCACAAGGTCGATGCATGAAAAGGTATTCTAATACAAAACTTCTGTAAGAAATGCCTTAAACTGTGCATGGCAGTAAGGAATAATAAGAGGAATGATATTAATAAAATACAGTCAATTAAAGTTGATAGTGTTTCTTTAGCCATTTGCTATGGAGTTATCACCTTTCATTATTGAAACTATTTTTATTTTTATAGAGTAAATTTAAGAAAATTATAAATAATTGAGCAAAAATTTTATAATTAAATCATGCCATAAATAAGTCATAGAGGTATGTGACAATATCACATAGATATTAAGAATGAGTGAGATTTCTGCTGTAAAACTGCTTGGGAGTTAATGCTACATCCATCACTTATAGTGTGACTTTGAGAAATATTTGCTTAATTTTATGCAATGCTATTTCATAATTTGTAAAATTAAGATAATGTCAATCTCAGAAACTTGAGATCATCAAATGATATAATTATTTAAAAATCTTTGTATTAGAATATCTTTTTGTGTGTACCTCTTTGTGCTAAGTAATTACTCAGTAATACTAGCTATTGTTGTTACAATAACTACATAAGGACGCTTTGGTTTGCAATCTTTTACTTTGTGGTACACTGACACACTCTTGTGGTGAAGTTATTGAATAGCAGGCTGAATCTCGGGCAGGTGATTCCAGATGAGAGCTATAAAAGATTTAGCTGGATGATAAAGACTATCAACTATATTGAGAGAAAGCAGTGTAACTATTAATGCAAATGAATCTCATTTAAATCTTTGAGTAATAAGAATGTTTTCCTGAATATATTTGGAAATGTGGGTATTATGTGTTTACCTGTGTATATCATAGGTGTTGATCTGTACTAAAGGAGTCTACCTGAAACACTGCTTCAATTACTGGAGTCTCTAAAGTTCTAAAGTCACCTTTATTTGGGAGTGAGAATCCATAGTATTCTATGAGAAGACCTGTAAAAATTTCTGAGTTAACAGTTTATAGCTATAAGATTCAAAATGCCAGGTTATTTTTATTCCTGGTTCATTTCTTTAAAGTATTTAAGCAATTCTGAGGTCTGATTCTGACATCAGATATTTATCAAATCAATGAGATAGTTTTTTTTTCAGTACCCTCAAAATGTGTGCAGAGCATACAAGCTCATAGTTCCAATTCTTTAAGTTAACTGTTGGTCTTCTGTAAGTCAAATATATCAGTTTGGGTCCTTAGGCAAAACTCTAGGTTTTCACAGTTTAGCAATTCAAAATATGAGTTATAGCATTCTAAAATTCTTAAGACAGGGAATATGAACAGACTTTATAATTATTTATAAATATATCATATCAAATATACCATTTGACAATTATAACCAGTATTTAAAGGGAGAAAATATTTTCTCCCCACAGGTCATTTTTGCTTACATATGGATAATGATCTATGGAAAGTATGTTCAGCAACCTTCTGAAATACAAATTCTTAATGTTTTAAAATATATAGGAAAATATTTTTGCATAAAATTTTTAAAAATAGAAATATCAAGGACGAATAAAAGTATTTATTATGATAAGTATGAATTTTAGTGCACATCATTAGGTATCAGAAAGTGTGTGTGTGTGTGTGTGTGTGTGTGTGTGTGTGTGTGTGTGTTACTAGGGATTGAACCCAGCGTTGCTTTATCAGTGAGCTATATACCTAGCTTCTTCTATTCTTTATTTTGAGGCAAGGTCTTCTTAAGTTGCCAAGGCAGGCCTTGAACTTGCAATCCTCCTGCCTCAGCTTCCTGCCTGCTCAGAAACTCTTAATATGCCACAGAAACCTTTGGGAGACAATATTGATTTATCAGAAAAGTTTATCAGCATAAAATATTAGATAAAGAAATAGAAAAAAGCAAATGAAATTAAAACTTGTATACATTAATGAATGGTTAATTCATTATGATGGAATTATTTGCAAATACTATGTGTATTGATTAAATTTGATGACACCATGCTATAAGTAAAAAAAAATCAAAAACTATATTGGCAGCTGAATATGGTGACTTATTACTGTGATCTGTGACTTGAGAGGCTGAAGAAAGAGAACTGAAGCAAGACTGTCTCAAAATTTAAAAAGTGATAATAATAAATTTAACAATGGCTATTTGTGTCTCAGTGGTTAAGCACCCCTGTAGTAGCAAAAAAAAAAAAAAAAAAAAAAAAAAAAAAAAACAAACAAACAAACAAAAAAAAAACCAAAAGCACAAACACAAAACTCTTTGGGCCAATTGAATAGAAACCCAGAAAAGCTGAAATGCAAATGCTCAAATACACAGAACTCAAATTTAGTTAAAGGTTTGACCAATATTATAGCTTATTAATAAGGGAGTCCACAACAATCGTGTTTGGTGCTGAAAGTTTCCCTCTCTCATAATATCCTCTGTCACATATTAGTTCTATCTTATCAAATTTGGGGTCTGAAAAATGTATTATTCTTTCATTCCTGTTAGTTCAATTTATTTTATTTGAATACAAAATGCCAATTCAGTTATCAAATAGATCAAAATAGTGATCAAAAGTTTTAAAGGTTGTATTGGTAGTTAAGAGAAAATTTACATGTCCATAAATAATCATTGTCACTTATATCAAACAGCACAACAATACAAAATTCTGATAGAAATCTGTGTGTGTGTGTGTGTGTGTGTGTGTGTGTGTGTACATACACTCAATACATAGACAATATCTGAAAAGTACTCTATAGCATTCTTTGGTCATTATTCGGTTGTACCAATCACAATTTTATTTATTTATTTTTTTAGTTTCTTTTCAGTTTTTAAAAATGATAAATGGGATGATATGTATTTTCTGTGTATAACATGATGTTTCAGGGTTGGGGCTGTAGTTCAGTGGCAGAGCACTTGCCTTTCACGTGTGAGGCACTGGGTTCGATTCTCAGCACCACATTAAAATAAACAAATAAAAGTAAAGCCATGCTGTCTATCTACAATTACAAAAATTCTTGAAAAACATAACGTTTTAAAGTATATGTGCAATGTGGAAGGATTAAATCTAGCACATTATATGTGCAGTGTGGAAGGATTAAATCTAGTTCATTAATCCATGCCTTACCTCACATAGTTACCAATTTTTTTTTTTTTGTGGTGAGAACACTTTACATCCACTTTCAGCATTTTTCAATAAGAAACTACCTTATTAGCTAGAATGACCATGCTGTTCAATTGAGCTCCTGAATACACTTCTCCTGACTAACTAAAATTTTTATGATTTGACCACCAGATGCCCAACCCATCCCCAATCAACTATAATTTTAAAGCTATCTCACTGGAAAATTCTGTAAACAGAACTAGTTGTTTATTAATATTACTGGACTTGATAAAAAAATCTAATTTTAAAACTTTCGATGTTTTCTTTTTTGTGAATATCCTTCCCATAATAGGAAATATTTCTGTGACTAATATAAGTAAATATCAAAATTATAATTCAAGGTCAAGAAATTTCTTCATTTCATTTAAAACAGAAAGATTTGTTTGAACTTTTGCAACATTACTAAACATTTTTATTAAAGATGTTTCATGTGTAAAAAGTGACACACGTATGGATTAGGAAGAGAAACTCAAAAAATTGCCCACTAGCATTTGTCTTTAAAACCTGAGTCAAAAGCAGGTCTCTATTCCAGTGAGTGAACACATTCTCTTAGTTAAGTTGCCTTATTGTCATTGTTGAATTCCATGTCTATCAACTGGTAAATATTTAACTAATTATAATTATCAAGAGTCTAGAAAAGATATACTATATTTTCTTTAATAGTTGATGAAAAATAAACTTTAACAGTTGATAAGGTGAATCTCATTTAGTTAATAAACGTTCACCTATTGGATAACTAAATAACTTGTCATGTTTTGCAATGAGCCTGCTTTATTGTTGTCATACTTTCCCTAAAATAGGAACATATTAAAAAAGAAATGAAAAGAAAAGAGAGAACATTATTATGGCTTTGGTGGAGGAGTACATGTTTTTTTACATTGCCTGTTTTATTTATTTATTTATTTTTCCATTTTTACCTTCTAGATACTGAGTTGCCACCACTGAAATTGATGCATTCATTTTGTGCATTGAAGGCAGATGATGGGCCATGCAAAGCTATGATGAAGAGATTTTTTTTCAATATTTTCACTCAGCAATGTGAAGAATTTGTATATGGGGGCTGTGAAGGAAATCAGAATCGATTTGAAAGTCTGGAAGAGTGCAAAGAAAAATGTGCAGTTGGTAGGTTTCTGACCCAAGAATCTTGGTGGCTACTGAGTCTAATCATAGAGTTGATAATCTCAGAAAAAAGTAATGGAATGTTATTTTAACTTTATCAAAGAAATATATATATATGCCTTTTGGATAACTAAATAACTTGTCATATATATATATATATATATATATATATACACCTTTTGGATAACTAAATAACTTGTTATATATATATATATATATATATATATATATATATATCTCCATATTTTGGTTTTCATGATCAAATTCTATTTTTAGTTTTCATGTTATTATTATAAGCTGATTAAACCTGTTTTATTGTAGTCCACTCTTCTATATAATAGAGTGGGAAGAAAACACTTAAGGCTACAGGACAGTTTAGACTTGCAATAAAATAAATGTTATTCAGCCTCTCTTCTTAGCTATGAGTTGGTAGGAAAAGACCTCTTATCTGTGCTTAGTTGTACACAATGATCTTACAGCTGTTTTCTCTTTAGACAATGAACCTGAAAATTCAGTTTAAGACTATCAAGGTACTAACTAGAAAATACTGGTCAATAGAAAAAAAAAACAGTTGGAATGTTTTCATCTCAGTTTATTCTTCAGAATAGCAGATAATTGAAATATAGAAGAATCAGAGTCATTTAATTTCCCCAGCTTCTTCCACAATACTCCCCCATGGCATGTTCTCCGTATTTGCCGGAACAGTTGTGCTATATATAGAGGCACCATCTTCAGTTAGTAACACTAGATACCTTGTTTTGTGCAAAGCAGCAGCTGTACATTCTCTCACCATAGATGTCATAAGAATGTCACTAGCACAGATCAGGCAGCTCAGTGGTCCTCAGTGGTACCATTGGGATTTGTGATTGCTAGGTCCTTTTCCAACCATAAAAGATTTCTACACACTGTTTTCTCTTGTAAGTGCTGGGGCCAAGTATCCTGTGTTGATTTGAAAATCATTCTTGGTCATCAGATACCTTGGTTAGAGGCATGGTTGGCCCATTTCTTTAGTTTTCATAATAATTTTGTTCAATTTTTTGCCTTCTAGAGTTGGTAAAGTTTGTAGTTTTTTCAATAGTAATAATTGTTGTTTATTGCAGGAGTAACTACTGTTTATCTGGTACTAGGACATGTGCTTTGCATTTTTTCTTTCGTCTTTAACCCGCCAGGGTCGGGTGTTGAAGTGACACACACCTGTAATCCTAGTGATTTGGAAAGTTGAGGTGGGGAGATTGCAAGTTCAAGGCCAGACCCAGCAATTTAGTAAGGCCCTACTCAACTCAGGGAGACCCTGTCTCAAATAAAAAAATAAAAAGAGCTGGGATGTAGCTCAGTGATAAAGGGCCTCAGTGTTCAATCCCCAGTAGCAAAAAAGAATGTAGGTTTTTAATTCTTTTTTATCTTGGAGCCAATTTATTTTCATCAACTGGTCTTTTCTCTGACACTCACATCTGTTTCCTTTTTTTTTTTCTAATTCAGAAGTCTTATTATTCAACATTGTGCAAAAGATTTTTTACTTAGAAGTTATCAAATATAATCATTTGTCATTAGTAACATCCCATCTTCTAATCTTTTAAAACATCATAATGGACAAGCACACAAATAAATGTAAATCTCTTGTCGTCATTCATTATCTCTTCAAAATCCACTTAATATTGTTGTATGAATCCCTGTGTTTTTTATACAGTAGGATACTATTTGGGATATAGCTGGTGTATAGAAAAAATGCTGCTAGACTTTAAAAAAAAAAAAAAACACCTAAGGAAAGAGTTCTATCTTGAGCCTTGATGGATTAAGTAGAGCTGGGTATTCATTTCGAACATAAAGAACTTTAAAAAAAAACTGCATAAAATATACAAGGCAACTGTTTCTAAACATTAATCAAAAGGTAGTACAGGATTATAATCACTGAGAGAAAGGAAATGCATGAGATGAGCCTCACAGTCTGCCCTGCTTTCTGCATGAAATCATTCTAGACCACTGTTAAGGGGAGGGAACCCCAAAGCAGCACTGTAGAAACTTTGACTGAAGGAGATGGAGACTGGGGATTAGGAGGCTGGGGAAGATGTAGCTTTAGTAACAATATATGGAAGACAATGAATTTGCACAGAGGGAAAATAAAACTCAGAAATCTGGATAGAATTCCCTCTGAGTTTGTCTCTTAATAAAATTCTGCACTTATTTAATAAAAATCTGATGAGTTTGAGGAAATAATTATCATGGATGTATTAATAGAACAATTCCAGAAGCCCCCCATAACTGAAAACCATGTAGAATTTAATTTTATAATAGAACTAAATTATACCTAGAATGAAAAGTACTTTGGATTTGCCCCAACAAATCTTTAAGACAAACCTTTAGGCATCCAGCTGATCCTCAAGTGACTTAACTACCCACCAAAAGAAACTTCAACATTCTTTAAATGAAGACAACAAAATCCATCCATCAGTAGTATGGTAGTTTAAAAAATTATCATCTGTCCTTGCAAATAATGTTAAACGTTTAAAAAAACACGCAAATTGTGATCCATAACTAGGAGAAAATAATGACTCGATGAAATAGGTAGAAACAATAAAGGTGACAAAGGTAGCAGCTAAGAATGTTCAAATAGCTATTACAAATACATTATAGAATTTGAAGAAAGCATGAACATAATATAGGAAAAAACTGAAAAATATAAACAAAAAACTAAATGGAAATTCTAAACCTGAAAATTATAATATATAAAGTAAGAAAGTTTAAGTCCACAGAAGAAAATATCAGTGGACCTAAAGACAATGAAAGAAACTATTAAAATGAAGCACATTTGACCCACTCCCCTGCCCCCTCCAAAAAACAAAAACGAAAAAGATGAAATCCCTGTAATTTGCAGCAACATGGATGGAACTGGAGATCACTGTGTTAAGTGAAAGAAGACAGACACAGAAAGACAAGCACCACATGATCTCTCTCACATATGCAATACTAAGAAGTTGATATCATAGAAGTTCAGAGTAGAAAGGTGTAGCCAGAGGCAGGGGACACTAGCAAAGCAGAGGAGGGTATCCTGGGAGAAGTTGATTAGTGGGTCTTAAGTTACAGTTAAATAGGAGCAAGCAGTTCTGGTATGCTATTGCACACTAGGGTGACAATAGATGACACTAAGTGCTATATGTTTCACAAAACTAGAAGAAAAAAATTTTAAAGTTTTCATTCTAAAGATATGATTTATGTTTGAGAAGATATGTTTAACTTCCTTCAAACCTCATATGCATGTATCAAAATAGCACATGGAAACCCATTACTATGTATAATTTTATGTCTTTATTTATTTGTTAAAGTATATTTCTTAAATGTGGTGGATTTGTGGTTACAATAATTGGAAAAATAATCTTTGAAGGAAATGAAAAGAATTTTAATTCTTAAGATATTCTGTACAAGGATAACCTAAGTGGTAATGAATATATTATCCTAGTTTGTTAAATTCAAAGTCACAATATTACATTATAAACTCTTGCAATTGATACACATGTATTGTTTTTATTGCAGGTTATCCAAAGAAGATATCAAAGAAGACATTTAAAAAAGGTGAACATTCATTTACATACATGTTAATAGAATTCATGCAAAAGGCATTTAGATATTCAGTTCTTAGGTTTCTCTGATACAAGGTTGATCATACATTTATATGATGTTTGAAATGGTGTTCTGTTTCCATGGATCTGATGAAAAATAAGAAATAATTTACATGATATTTGGTGGAAGAGGCTCCAAACATTGTATTTGTTCTTATTCTAAAGCATCGTGGTATTTAGAGTTATATTACTCATAATCCAGAGCCACACATGCTATTTTAACATTTTCCAATAATGACTTAAGTGTTGCCTCTCCAGTAAATTGCCTTTCCAGTTTAGGTATTTACTCTCCTATCCCATGTTAATCTCAGCATTGTGTGGCTTTAGCAAATTTCATTCAATCTCTACCTGAATGGATGCTTGTCTCTGAGTTGTTAATAGGTTTATATGCAAAAAACAGTGGCGCTATGTAGCAACTAATAATTACCTTTGTCAGCATTATTTTCTGTGCATGAACATCTTTGATTTTGTGGTTTTTAAAAATAATTATTTATGATTATTTATAAGAACTGAGTATTTTTAGTGAATATATCATAGCAGGACAAGAAACAACATTATAAACAGATGGAAAAAAAGCAATTTCCTCTTCATATAGGTTTAGAAACTGATTTATTCCAGTTACTATTTATGGCTTTTTACATTTAAACAATGAGAAGAAGTTATTAACTCAGAATGTGAAAAAATACAAAATTTAAAGTTCATTTTTTTATTTAATTGTGGAGGAAAGAGTTGAAAATTTATAACTTATTGATATTCTTTAGACATAACTCACTGACCAAAATTTGAATCCAACTGTACAAATTCAATGGCAAAATTTTATAAGCAACATGAATATGCATTTATTTATAATTTCTAAAATACGCTACTTGTAGGGAAGTAATGACTATCACTTCAAGTAAATGAAGTTTTAACTGTCTGTAACTTCAAAGAACACAGCATATTTAGAAAGGGAGTTTTATTTACAAAATATTTTCCAACTTCTATGATATCAACTTTTTAGTATTCCATATACGAGTGAGATCATGTTGTGCTTATTTTTCTGTGCCTGGTTTATTTTCATGAAAGGAAATACCAACATTGAAACATGGACTTTTCCCAAAAACAAAATTAGAAAAAGTATATGCAGGAAAATTTTTTTACTATAAAATTTTCTATATAATGTCTTTAATAATTCAGAAGCTAATTATTCTTGATTGATAAGAAGCATGGAAACTAGATATTAAAACTATATTTACATGAACATTAAAAATGATTAAATGCTAAAACAAATATATAAGGAAGACCTCAATCAACTTGAAATTGAAGACTCTGTAACATTGATATAGTTGCAAAGACAGTAGACATTCATTTCAGTGCCTTGGAAAAAGTTTGTTGGAAAGCAATTTCCAAATATGTAGGTCCAAACAAACGTTCACATTAGAAATTCTATGCTTATGAAAATTTGTATATAGCTTAGAAATGTACTTTCTGTGACACTCAATTTTAAGTTCAAGTTATAGCAAACAAGTGTATGCAATTTTGAAAGAATGGTACTTCTTTTATCTACGGACATGGGAAACTAATTTCTTGCTTTATAACCATATTTTAATTTGTAGGCCTAAGAATCATGTTTGCGTTTTCAACTGTGCACTAAAATAAATTCATGTCTGCCAATGGGGCCACATATGAACAATAAGAACTTTCAGATGCAGAATTTGTTAATTGTATATCAGCATAAATTATATTTAATATTTTTTTCTTTATAATCAATATTTTATGCACTTCTCTTAAACATAAAACTTTTATATCCTCTGTTAAGAGTATATAAAATTTTATAAGTACATACCAATTAAAACAAATCAAAATGATAGTAGTTGAATGTATTCTTTCCTTTCCCTTATAAAAAAAAAGTACTATAAAAATTTAAAGAATTGTGGCTTAGTGGTAGAGCACTTGCCTGGCACATGCCAGGCACTGTGTTCGATCCTTAACACCACATATAAAAATAAATAAATAAAGGTATTGTGTCCAACTACAACTAAAAACTAAATATTTTTGAAAAATTAAAGAATTTTTTGTATTTCCTTCCCCCATATATTTCACTTAAATGTAAGTCATAATATCATTCACTTCGAAAAACAGGTATATTATGTGGAACAAAAAAAAAGATCAACAGCAGGCATAATGAAGGAAATGCAAATCAAACCACAGTGAGTTTTCACCTTGCTCCTATGAGAAAGGATATTATCAAAAAGACAAAGATAACATTGTTATCAGGAATGTGAATTTGTGTGGTGCTATGGCAAACAGTATGGAGAGTCCTCAAAAGTTTAAAATTAAAGATAGAAATAATGCATAATGCAGAAGTCCCACTATTGGGCATAAATAAAAGGTAAATGAAATGTATATGTTGAATAGATGGCTACACCCCCATGCTGACTGAGGTACTATTCACAACAAGCCAAGATATGGAATGAACCTAGGTGATCATCCACAGATAAATGGACAAAGAAAACATGATATGTTCTAAAAATGCAATATTATTCAATCATAGAAAAGAATGAAATTCTGTCATTTACCACAACATTGATGGGCTTGAAGAATATCAAGTAAATAAGCCAGACACTGAGAAACAAACACTATGTTTTCTCACTCATATATATATATATATATGGTACCTAAAAATGCTGACCTAAAAACAGGGTACAGTAGTGGTTACCAGTAGAGGTCAAGGTGATTGGTGGGGAGTTACTGGGAAGATGTTAGTCAAAAAACACATAATTACAGTTGGATTGGAGAAAACTTTGTAAAGACCTATCATCCAGCATGGTGGCTATAGTTAGTGACCACATATTATAATCTCCAGGAATGCTAGTAAAACTGGTATTAAGTGTTCCTAGTACAGAAATGATAACCATGGGAAATCATGCATGTTAACTTTCAGCATGTATATATGCTTTAAGGCATCATGTTGCATGTATTAAATACATGCAAATTTAACTGGCCATTTAAGTAGATACTTCTGAAAAATAGGAGAAAATAGGGAAATCATACTAAGATTTACTTTAAAAAAAGAGGTGATAAACATAAATTGACTTCAAATTGGTACATTTAGAATTCATAGATGATAGCTTTAAATTATACTAAAATAGGAATTTTTATTAACAACTTTTTAATAGGGGACTGCTGCTTCTCCAGATCTGCAACTGCTGTAGATATCATTTAGATTACAAAAAAATTACTTTTTTCATAGTATATTACTGGTGGGCATTGGTTCCCTGAGATAGAAGAACAAGTTACTGTAAGATATAAAAGCAACATTTAGTCACTATAATACTGGAGTTACAAGAAAAACTGGAGAAACTGGAGCTTTGTTCACAATATTCAAGCCCAATGAGCTTGGTGATCATATTCATTTGAGAATCAGCTAGATTCTCTTTACAGAGTATGCATGTAGAAAGAGCTTGCAATGTAGATCACAACTTTTGTGACAGCTGTGTTTAGCCTGGTTTGGAGCACTATCAAAGAAGTGGTATTAGATTTTGCCAAAGCCTCTTCAATCCTTGAACATGTATTTCCTTTCTGCCTCTGCACTGTTGGAATCATTCCAGTGCTTGAAGAAAAGAAAAGTTGCAGCAATGGAGGATGTCATACCTACCACAGATATCAATTTCAGCCTAAGAATTCAGGAACTTCTAAGAATAACCATGAAAGCTTCCGTACCCTTCAAATCTTCTTTTCCAAATTTTAAAATTTAAGCCATTCTTAATGAAGCAATACATGGTACTGCATTACCTAATGATACCCTACACCTCAATAATATGAAAGATTCATAGACCTTTCCTAAATATTGATGCACAAAGTTCAATATAAATAATTAAACCAAAATTTACCATCCTAATTTGTAATTCCAAAACAAGGACAGCACATGATAAAATAACCCCACATCATTTATTCACTCCATTCATGAAAGAAACAAGTTAATTCTCTATTGATTTATTGTGAGAAATGCAGAGATTGAAAAGCTAATTTAAAAACTGTGTGTGACAATGGTTGTATAATCATTATTCTAAATACTACAATAGAATGGTGAATAATTTGCACATTATATAGTTTTCAGAAAAGTGAGATTTGTACTTATTATTCTTCAAGTTTACTCTTTAAATACCAGCTAGTTATTAATAAATTTAGTGAATATAACTAAATTATTTACCAAAAAATACTACTTTCTGATATTTTTATGATTTTTAGAAAAGCCAGATTTCTGCTTTTTGGAGGAAGATGCTGGAATCTGTAGAGGTTATATTACCAGGTATTTTTATAGCAATCAGTCAAAGCAATGTGAGCGTTTCAAGTACGGTGGGTGCCTGGGCAATCCAAACAACTTTGAATCGTTGGAAGAATGCAGGAACACCTGTGAGGATGTTTGTAAGTACATTTCCATCTCATTTTAAACCATTCATAGGCACCCTTTAAAAATAAGGCATCATAGAAGACATTCAGATTTATCTAGGGTTTGTTTTAGCCATGTAAATGAAGATATTCTTGTAATGATTAGATCTGAAAGAAGTTCATTATTGATTTTGTTTTTTAAACAAAGCATAGAGAAGTAAGACATTTAAATTGTTTCCATAGATCTCATATTATCTTTATGACACATTATTTAATTTTACACATAATGGTATAGTATAATTTTGGCATAATTGTAGGCCTGCTGAAATATTTTATTCTTATCAAAATTTGGAATCAAATAGTAAATTTGAAATAGCCACCCTAAATCAATAAGTTTTATCTGCTGATTATTAAGGAGATGACTTACACATTAACTGTTATACTTTTTTTTTAACCAAGAACATGGAAACATTACCTTATGTTACATTCCCTATTCAGTATTTGTTAATTTAACATAACAGTGTGAGTAAAATTGTGCTTTGCTTTATGTGTACAAATACAAAAATATTACAATATTCTCATACTGGGCTGTACTTTTTCCAGTGAATGATTTCCAGGTGGATGATTATAGAAAGCAGCTTGATGCTATAAACAATATCTCTGTGACTTCCCAACCTACCAAAGTTCCCAGCCTTTGGGGTAAGAATCTCATTTTATATTTCAGAAAAATACTAAAATAGTAATAGTGAAAATGGTTTGTGTATTAGAAGTATTCTTTGTTAAAAAATAAATCCTACTTTTTAATTTAATAATGGGCATGTTAAAATAGTAAGATTCTAAGTGTGTAAGACTTTTAATCCTATAAAAGTGATAATTTTCCTAATCTCCTAAGTATGTAATTTCCTAAGTATGCTTTGAAGTAGGCTTTTATGTACCACATGGAAACTTTCATATGATATTTAATTTGGTGCCAATTTTATGGTATAAGATAGTACTAGGGATTAGCTTCACTATATGATGATAAATCATTGAATTGAAAGTGGCATGTCAAAAGTGGTCTAAATTGAGCATTGACCCTGGGCAAGTTCTCTGGTATTAGTCAGAGGGCACATTACAAAATGTGTTTTTAGTAACCATCCCCAAAAGGCATGTCACTCTGGACAGAAACTTCTTTTGGACTTCTTCAGGATTCCCATTTGGATTCTACCCTGTTCATATATGTATTAGATTTTTTTAAAAGGATAAATGAAATGTTCCCTCAAACATAGAGCTCAGAAAATAGTGAGAGTACTGGAAAACAACAGAAAACACAAATATCTAGACAGTTAGAAACACACTTAAAAAGCAGAAAATTAACAGTATAAAGTTCTACCTAAATTTTAAAAATCACAAGTTCATTCAGAAATTGAGGATTACACTTAGAAGCAGTCCATCTAAGTATGTCAACTCTAAACTTCACATGAGATGCAGGTATTTCTGTGGCTATTAAGATTATAACCTTAGTATAAAAATAAATAAGAGTTTGGTCCACGAGTTAACTACCCTGGTCATGTGTTTGAATCAGATGGGATTCACAATCAAAATATCATTTATTTATAACAAAAAAATAGTAGGAAAACAAAATTTCTGCCCAGATGTATTTAAAGCACTGCAAAGGTTGCTTGAGAGTTGTCTGGAATGAGGTCTGTCAACATCCAGATTAGACCCACAGCTACCCAATCACCTGTGACTATTGCTTTAGTCTGAGAACCACACCTTGGGAGTCACAAGAGAATTTGAAACATTCTTATAGAATGACTGGAAAGTGTAAGGAACTCGAGACCTAAGAGGAAACATTGCATATGTTCTCAAAATCTGAAATACTCTTAAGTCAGGTTGTGTCTGTACACTTCTCACCCTTTAGTCCTACCCAATCTAGACCTCCAAATCGACACCCGCATCCCCACCCTTCCATGTCCTCCTGATTAATGAGGATTAGTATTTGAAGTCTAAAGCATAACTATCTCCCTGCAAAATGTTTGTTTGTGTTGAGATCTTCAAGAAAGAATGGTTGTCTCACATGTTAGCAAATTCTTTAAATCATAGGTAGTCAGGAGTTGCTTAACACATAAGAGGCCATAAAAGGAATGAAAATGTTCTCTGGGAGTTGAAAGATGTGCTAAATTCAAACTATCTTCAGAATTTTTGATGTTATAATCAGGAAAGTTTCCTTAACACCAAATTGACCTATGTTTTATTTTTTAAATATTGCTTTCCTTATAATGAGTATCTTTGTGTTTTTTATTTTTTTATCTGTAAAAATAAGTGGTTTCATTGCATTGTTTATTTCTACCAGCTCTATATCTTTCAAAGATGTTTTGTTTTAGACACTTAAATATTAAATGTCAAAGGAATTTTAAATTTTATTGTTTTAAAAGATGTGAAAGTTTATAATGACAAAATTAACAGGCTTAAAGATACATGTGATACAATAGGTCTACAAATGTATGAAATCGTTTTTCAATGCTTCAGTATTTTCTGTTTGAGTCCAACACCAATTAAAGGGGAGATATTAAATCAGTTATCATTAAAATAAGTAGAGTAGTTTAGGAAATAGTTTTCTTTTACCTCCATGTTTAATGAAGTATAAAATTCATGATTTTTTGCAAATGTACTACCAGGAAAAAAGTGGAAATGAAGAAAGGGGTGAGAAGGTAATTTAAACAGGCTTTAAATACTCTGATAGATGTCCATTCTATGCTTTCATGAAGAAGCATATTGAAGTGTAATAAATAAGTGGTTATAAAATAATTTATTAACTAAGAAAGAAGTAAATGACAGTACAAATTTAAAAGAAACTATAAATAAGGATTTTATTTAAAATAGTAGGCATTTAAAATATGTTTTCATAGTAATTGCCTTTAAAATTAAGGCAAATTCTTCCTTCATTTGTTTAGAAAACTTCTAAAATTTCGATTGTATATATTTGCCTCAAAAAATCTATATTCGTTTGATACTTTTTCCTCTTTTTCTAGAAGCATAAGATATATTATTTTCCTTGTCTTTTGTTTTTCAATCTTCCTAACCTAAAACATGAAATAATATTAAAATAACTACTTTGAGAGTTTTATATAGTAAGGGTGGCTTGGCATGGGGAGCTTAGCAATGAAGCCAGGGTTGCATTCTTCCTAAGACCTGCAAGATCCCTGAGCTGCCCTGTGCAGGATGCAGAAGGCAGTGTGGGGATATCCCTCCTCTCCATTCAAAACCAAGATAATCCCTCCTCTGCTTCATCCAAGGGGTGTACTGACGTCTATAAAGATCTCCTAATTTCTCAGCTCAAAAAAAAAAAAATTACATTCATCACTGCTTGCAATAATCTTAATACATTAGATGATAATTTAAGGAAATTCAGTTCTTGGCTTAGGTGAAACCTTGTTATTCAAGGTTTTTAACAAATGTGTAAGGATCTTTGTATCAGTTTCTTTTGAAAAGATGTAAAACTTACAAGTTTCAACTCAGTGTGAAGGAATTATACAACATAAACAGCATTCTTTAAAAAATATTTCCATTAAATAACAATCCTTACAGTATTTAAATATTCTAAAATTTAATTATCATCAATCATTTAAGTGGGATATTTGCAATTATAATTTCAAATGTTTCTCTTCATGATACTAGAAAAGTGTTTCAGAAATTTTGTCTAGTGTTTATCATTACTAGAAAATGATTTGGTAAACTATTTTTAAATTTCTACTTATTTGTAACTACTAGACTATTGTATGTTGGTTTGAGTATATATTTTTTAAGTAATCGCTCAACTCAAGGTTAAGCACAGTTGAGGTTTAATTTTTTATTTATATATTTCAATTTTTTTTTAAATTTTTACATTTCACCTCTACTTACAAGTTATTCCATCATTTTGCTACCAGACTATATGGGTGATTTTGAAGACTGTACCTTACTCTTCCTTAGAGACCATTTTTTAAATGATTTGTAAATGGAATGTTGTGGCGCATGTGTATAATCCCTGCAACTCAGGAGGCTAAGGCAGTAGGATCCAAACCCAGGGCCTCCCTGGGCAATTTAGCCGGACCCTTTCTCAAAGTAAATAAATAAATAAATAAATAAATAAAAATGGCTGGGGATGTAGGTCAGTGGCAAAGCATCCCTGTATTCAATCCCCAGTACAAAAAGAAAAAGAAAGATTGTAAGCATATCCTGGAGTACAAATGAGAGCATTATTTGATTTAATCAGCTGAATTAAGAGGATATTTAGCTATAGCAAATGTGTCTCTATATGTGTGAGAGAAATATTTCTAAAGCAGTTTCTCTAGATGAGTGGAGTTTATGCATAATCTTCTGAATGAAAACATATCACAACTTGTTCTTCTCCACTTCACCCCTGTGATTGACCATATGATATTGTAGCTCTAAGATATGGGTTCTAGGTCTGGGGTTTTGGCTCAGTGGTAGAGCGCTTAACTAGCATGTGTGAATCACTGGTTTTGATTCTCAATACCACATAAAAATAAATAAATAAAGGGTTTGTGTTCATCTACAACCATATATATATATATATATATATATATATATATATATATATATAGGTTCTAATCACTACTCTTGCACTTAATAGCTATGTGGCCCTAAGATATTTCTCTAACCACTTGGAGTCTTACCTTCCCACTGTAAAATGGGCATAGTAATGGTCAATGTACAGATCTCTCAGGACAATGCCTGATACTTTGTCAACTATTAAAATAATACTATTACCAAGTGTTATTATCCCCCTTGTACTTCAGAGAAATACATTTAATTCCCCAGACCTTGGTTTCTCATCTGTAAAAACAACTCTGTAAGTTCCAATATATAGGAGAAATAGATATTTCAAACACTTAAAAAAAATCTAATTATTCAGGTTAACACCTCAAGAAATATAGTCTCAAAATCACAACTAACTTTTAAAGAAGATTTCACACTACAACTAAATAAATCTATGCATGGAAACAACAAGTTTAGATGTGTTAATTAAAAACAAGTTGAGATCAGTGGCATGCAAAAATATCATGGGATGTCAAAAGCAAAAGCAGAGTATTTGTATCATTTTGTTCACCTTTTTAATATTTCCAACTTTCCACACATTCCAAGTTCTGCCATTGTTTTATTTCTATTATTCCAGTTTGAACACTTGAAAATGTAATTTGATCACTTTTTTCTTGCAACCATTCATTAAATTTTATTGCTTTTTCTAGTGAGGCATTCATTTTTTTTTTCCATTTTCAGTCTGGTCTATTTTGTTCAGATTGTGAATCTGCTCCAAATTCTACTTAGTTTACTCAAACAATATAAATCTAAACTGGGAAAATAGGGACAGTAAAAGGGAATGCTAAAAAGTTTAAAATATGTGGTTATTTTAAATATACATGCATTGGCAGCAAAGCTGAACTGTCATTTTGATAAACCTATGAAATGTTTTATTACTTAAAATATGTATATTTTAATGGGATGTGATATGCCCCCAAAATAAACATGAAGTAATATTGGCTCAGACAAACCAGGTAATATAGACATGAAAGAAACAGTTATCACGAAGTTCATATGTAATGGAGAGATATTATATGTGAGTATAATACATAAGAAAGTCAGATACCTGATATAAGTCAATTAAATGTATTTATGTATACATATATATGGAGAGAGAGTAATATATAAGATGAATTATGTATGATCTTTTGGACATCACTGTTTTTGTTCTGCACATCCATGATTTTATGATAAGGCTATCAGAAAGTTTATATATTTTTGCTTCATTATAGAAAAAACAAAAGAAACAAGAAAAAATTTTACACATGTATTCTTCCTGTGTTCATTTAACCTTCTATACTTGGTTTAAATTTGTCGGCATTATCTATTAGCTCTCTACCCAGTCCAGATTTTCTCCCTTAAATATAAAAATTGTCCATTGAAATTTCTGTCTATTCATTATCATTAAACACAAATGGTCATCCACTTTTCAGTCCATGAGATAGTCTATGTGGTATCTCTCACCTGACACTCACTGGCCCTCCTCATCTTCTTATCTATGCTGAATTTCACTAACTTTAAAAAGAAAGACGCCTTCTTCATCTTTCCTCTGGCTTCCTAGTGTGGTTCTTTTAAATGCTTGTATTATTTGATGTTGAGTTTGCTTTGCCTCATTGACTATATTACAAGTTTTTTGAAGGAAAAGATGATGTATTATATATTTTATAGCCTACCCCTTCCCCCAGCATTTAACCCAGTGTTAAGCACATAACAGATGACTTACATATTTTTTTGTTTATTAATTTTGTGATCCACAGTTACAAAAGAAAGAACAAATGATGGTTGGAAGAAAGCTGATCATACTTTCCAAGTCTTTCTGATCACCTTCTGCATTTATGTATCCATGTCCTTATTAGCATTGGATAGCATTTTATGAATATGTTAATATTTGGGCTTTTGACATTTATTAATATTTATATAGTATCTATGATGTCTTTGATAGAATGCCATTAATAAAGTTTTAACATTTGCATGCATAGTTAATATAGTCCTCTCACTATCTTACTGGTAAATTACTAACTAGCAAAGAACAACTAATATTCTCAAGTATTCATATCCGTTCTGGGCCTTTGGGGTGGACCTGACCATTCATGGAAAAAGTGAGTTATTTTCCCAATTCTCACAGCCCCCTTTGCTTCTATACATCAACTCTTAACAGCTGCCTTGGGACTACATCAACTTTATGATATTTTGGAAAAAATCATCTTTGGGTAGACTTCAAAAGCCTGCTGCAAACCCAGTCTCTGGCACTTGCTCCCTGACTGAGGAAAGGAACACCTACCTACTTCATCCAGGGCCACATTGCTCCATGACAGCCACCAAGTCCAGGGAGAATGATTGGATGTCATGTTGAAGACCATTTTGGCTACTTGAAACTCCCTCTCTGACCTGACTGTATTCAATGTATGATCTAGTGGCCAGATATCATATATGTGTGGGGAAAAATGACATAGAAAGAAAATAAAAGCATATACATATATTCATATATAAAAATACATTAAAATTGTTTTTGATTATCATCGGCCTTCTGGAAGAAGATTATGCTGATAAAGGACCTAATCAAAAGCCAAATACCAGCACTGATAGAGTTGATTCACAGATTTGCAACAGAATATTCCCACATACTTGGCCTTTTCTTGTGAAGATGTGACTGATTACCTGTAGAGGAATGCACAACCATTTGGGGGGAAGAAAACACCCCCAAAGAGTTACACGTTCATCTGTGTACCCCAGCAATCATGAGCATGCGGACAATTCAGAAAAACCCCATTTCACCACAACCCACCTACAATTCCAAAGGAGGATCCTGCTTTTCAAATACATTCGTTCTCAAACCAAGAAGCATAAAAACATCCCTCATAATCTCAATATGCCCGCATAGTAAATCTGGTGCCTCCTGCTGATTCTGGCAAGACAGCTTTCCAAAAATAGAAAATCCTTTGGAGAGCATCCATCAGGACTTCTGCTTCCTGGCAGGAGTGCTGGTAAAAAAAAAAAAAAAAAAAAAAAAAAAAAAAACCAAAAATGTAGCACTTCATCTCTGCCAAAATTGAAGCCATCCAAATGCTATCACCCTAGTTGACCACTGCCTGTCTTTCTAACCTCTTTCTTCCTGGACCATCTTGAGTCCAACCAAAGATATCTTTTTGTCCCAGTCATAAGAGTCTTCCAGAAAAAAGTTTCTCAACCTGAATATACTTTTAAACAAGAAAAGAAGAAAGAACTTTACAGCTCCTAAAGTTATAAACTATTATACAACTATTATTATTATTTATTAACCAAAATTTATTTACAGAGTAATACAATCCAAACTACTAGAAAATAAATTACTACTACTAATTTGATAAGACATGTTCTGCCAAAAAGTGAGAGAGAGAGAGAGAGAGAGAGAGAGAGAGAGAGAGATCCTCATTGTAATATAAATTTAGTATAGTATTGGTGGCAACAGGGCAGGTTATGAATGAGATAGGAATAGTTTAGAAAAGTTCACGTGACTCTGTTGTGTGTAATTCTCTGAATGCCATTTTTCTACTTGAATGCAGGAATGAATTTGAGAAGCACTGATATAAAACCTGTTCGTTCGGAAAATCCCAACTCTACATTTTATAGGGACACCATGGGGTGGTGTTTCTAGCTTTCATTCATAGCTAATGCCATAAAATGGATCAGTTTGACTGGTGGAGATATGATCACAGAGGTCATAAAAGCCTGGAACTTTTGGTCTGTTATCTAGAGTCAGTCCAGAGTGAACATGCCAATATAAAGTTCTTGCCTTCAAACACTGGAACACTCCAGTTGGCTCAGTGCAGTCATCCCCAAGACTTGTTCCCCACCTACTTGTTTGGAGATCTATTTTAATTATTTATCTTTCTCCTGTTCAAACTTGATAACCTCCAATCCAGGCATGTGACTATGGTTAAGACACATCTAGGACACTGTGGACTCTTGAGTGAAGAGGCAATTTGCGGATCAGATATGAGTCAGAAATTATGCCAGCTTTCTCTTTAGCTGAAAAAAAAATCATTAAAACGTGTTTGTTGAGTTAATTTTTTTTTAATTTTCAGATTAGTTCTCTGAATAACATATAGTGGTTAAGAACACTGACTTTATAGACAAAGATGTGTTTTTAAATTCCACTTCTTATTTCTCCACTTGCTCTGTGACCTTAAAAAAAAAAAAAAGAATCATACAACTTCTCTCAGGCTCAAGTTCCTCATTGATTATAAGTGGATATTTGTAAATATTTAAACAATACAAACATTTTAATCCCATGTTTCACACAAAAAAAAGGAACTCAGAAGTATTAATTTTTGAGGTTGTCTTTGATGATATTGATAATGATAATCATGACCTAGTTCCATCTCAGGCTTATAGCAGAAAAAGAAATAACATAATGAAGGAGTATTACTTGAAAATGTTATTTATAATTTTAATATAAAAAAATCTTTAATCTCCAACTGAAGTATCTTAATATATTTCAAAGTATTGTTATCTGAAATAACATATAGCACTTGAAAACATCAAACAAAATTAAAAATACAAGTTTATTTTTGCACATTTAGATATCATTTCTGATTAGAAGACTTGTAAAACTTGTCTTTCCAACTCTATGACCTGAATTGCACATCTGCATACTAATTTCAGTTCAGTTCAACAAGAGTTGTGCATCTTCTGCATCATAGAAATTATAATGAAGACTGGAATCATAAGAATAATAAGTACAAGGTGGTTTTGTTCTCTACAGATGTAACTGTTGAATAGAGGAAGGATTTTAATCAATAAATGATTTAACTGTACAGCTGTTAAAAGAGATTAGAGTCACAGAAATATTGCACATTCTTTGAGTAATGCCAAAATTAAAATTGTGTCTTCTCAGAACCTCTTGAGTCATCCATCTTGGATTTTTTTTTTTTTTTTGCCAAGATCCTGGCTAATTTGTGGGATAGTTAATCCTATCTTTCTTTAGGGATTTTTCTAAGTAAAGCCAAAATGAAAGAAAGACACAATAAAAAAATAAATTATGAAACAATTATATTTTATTTTATAAAGATGTTTCATAATATTATAAAAATAATCCATCTTTTAAGTCACCTAGTGTAGAAACACTTGACTTATTTGTTGCTCTCTTTCTACCTACATTGAGACTGGTGATTTATTTTATTCCTTCTGATAAAATAGCAAGGGTCACTTTATAGCCTTCTCTATTGAAAGTTACTAGATTCAACCAACACATGCCTAGATGAGTGTGTTCATTAAGCAAGATCAGAATCTTTACATAATTTCAATGGTTCATTAAGGTTTATTTGATAAAATCCAAATATATTAACATTTCAATGGTTCATTAAAGTTTATTTCATAAAATCCAAATATATTAACATTAACCTTCTTAATGTGGCCAAATCAACTTTTCCAGTCTTGCATCCAACTGTCCTCTTCTATTTATTTTGTTGGCGAAGTAGCCTAGAGTTTGCACCATATCTGAAACAACTACAAACGATCCAACTGTTGTGGTATTACTTTCTTTTACTCATATACCCATGTATCTCCACTGCTTATTAAAATCCCATTCTTCCTTAAAAGACAATCAAAGAACTAAATGAACATTAATTTTCACATTTTATTAAAATCTTACAGAGTTTTTAATTTTGCAATCCCAAAGTTTTTTAATGTATTTCACACATACTTGTCCTAGAAAAAAATTACATTCAAAGTTGTTTGATAATTCATCATTTTAGTATTGTTTTCTCTTTTTATGGTTTGTTTAGAAAAATCCTTGAGTGGTCATGACTTTGTGAACTCTGTTCATGGATTAGGCAGTATCTAGGAAAAGAAATCCACCCCAGCAATTTTCTAGTCAATTTCTCTTTTCATTTTTCATCTGTGGAGGCTTTCCTGTCTGGGCAAGATTTCTTACAATTTAGTCCCTGTGACCTTTTGAATTCAGATTCCCTGTCACCTTCTATATTTCACCCTCAGTTACGTGGTCCAGCACACACAGAAAACAAAAATAATCCCTGAAGTGACTGGTTTCTCAATTCCTGTCCTCCTTTGAGCATGGTATGGAATTAAATCCCTGCCAGTTTAACACTGCTGGTCTAATGAATGGTGATAAGTTCTTTTCTTTAGCACAGAGAGAATGGCAGATTTACTATTTATTCCTACTCAGAAACAGATTTGTACAGATCTCCAGCCTTTCATTTACCATTTGGGGACACTGGACTCCCTCTAAGGCCTTATCTATATTATGTAACTCAAATAATGTAAATTCAGATTATCTATCTGTCTGTCTGTCATCTGTCTATCTATCTATCTATCTAAATTGGCCATATTCACATTACAAAGAAACAATTGCTGTCAATATTCTAGAATATTTCATTTTATTCTCTCTTCTACTTTTTTTTTTAATTAAACTCACCATGAAGTAAAGTAAAAGATGAAAAGATGTTGTTGGAGGAACCCCAGCAATATAAAGTAAATCAATCTATTCTAAATTAACATAAATTACTTTATTTTGCAGAATTGTAACGTCTAAGATCATTATCTATTAAAACTCTGGAATGATTATTTTTCCCACTGAGGGACACCATCTCAGTTTTATGCTTCATGGAAAACATATAAAATTTTTCATTCTCATTTATGTGTGGCTTTATATGTGTGTGTGTGTGTGTGTGTGTGTGTGTGTGTGTGTGTGTGTTTGGTGTGTTGACACAAAACTAAGTCATTTTATTCTTTCTAAGGTGCATATTTTTCAACATGTTAACATGGTTGTAATTATGATGAAGCTTTGAATCAATCATGTATTATAGTGTGATTTTTTTGTTTATTTGTAAATTGTAAATAAAATAATGCATTTTAAATTTAATGTCACCTTAGATTCTGTGTAAGTGATCCTTTGTCAAACCTCAGAGAACTGTAAACAATTACCTGTTCCATTTAGTATACTTCTATTTTCGTTGGTGTGGGGAGGTAAAAAAAAGTGGTGCAGGGCTGGGAATGTGGCATGCGTGCGGCCCGGGTTCGATCTTCAGCACCACATACAAACAAAGATGTTGTGTCCGCTGAAAACTAAAAAATAAATAAAATAAAAATTCTCTCTCTCTCTCTCTTTTAAAAAAAAAGTGGTGCATAGTTAATAAAGGCACAGAAGGGAGGTCTTTGTTTCATTAAATAATGTTTATGTACTTTTAAACATCATCATAGGCATATAAACTTGTGTAAAATTTTATTGAAAATTTCAGCAACACTTGCCAGATTATAAATTAAACATAATTTTTGTACTATTGCACTTTTAGAAATATATCCTCCAGAAGCATCTGGCCCAATACAGAGACATTCATGAGCCATTGTCTGGAACTGAAAATAAAAGATTAATAGAAGTAATCTATATATCCATGAGAAATGAATTAACTAAATAAACTTCAATCCATTCATAACATGAAATACTGTGCATAGATAAAATATGTAAACATATCCACAAAATATTGTCATGAAGAATAATGAGATGTAAAATAGTGTATTAATATAGTTTTGCATAGGCAAACATTTTGGAGAAAATGTTTACCCAAACATTGAGTATGGTTGAAGTGCAAGAATCAAATTAGAAGGAACTTTTGTTTTACATTTGTTGTACTATTATATTATTTGAAAATTTAAAAAGGCAATTTATAATAATTGTTTAAATTTATTTTTCTCTTTATTGAAAAAATATATGGGAAAAATCATAAAAGAATGACAATATTCAATTCTTTAAAAATAAAACCTTAAAGAGCATGTAAAATGAAAAAAAATAAGACCCTACAATAAACATTCAGAGTGAATATAAGATTCAATGCTTCCTGTACAAAATTCAAAGTAAATTTACATAAATCACTTTACTTGTGAAACTGAATCTGATATACCACCTTACATTTTAGCTAACATACTGGATGACTGTTATTACTGACAGGAAAAAAAAAATGTGGGGTAAATCTGAATTCTGAAACCTATCAAAATCCTTCTACACAGAAGTTATTCAACTTAATAATAATGATAGATTCAAGACAGAATGCATTTGGTTACTAAATTATCTTTTGAAAATGAATAATGGTGAAGTTAATGGCTTCATATTGTATCTTAAATTTCTGTGAATAATTTTGATCTAGTTCAAAGAAATCACATTACACAATTACTTCAATCCCTGTATATTTTCTTTTATTGTAGATTTTATAAAAGTCTGAGTTTTGAATAGGTGATTTACTACTTCTAGAATACTTTGTTAATTGAAAATAGTCAAGCTTATCTCTTCGTAGGGTGCAAAAAATTCAATTTCCTTACCTTTGGAGACTTACCTGAATTCTAACAAAGGACTCCAAATTCCTGAGGCTAGGATATTCTTAAGAAATTATACACTTCCTTATTTTAATTCTACTGTGTTTTTTTCCATATTAACCCAATGATAGTCTTATGGGTCAGAGTTAAAATAGATCTTAAATACATTTCAGTTATAATTCATGTTCTGAAGAATATTTACCTTGTAAAAACTCTCAAATGGATGATAATTATATTGAACTTTTAAACAATATCCTCAGTGATTAATTTTAAATTCTAAACCACTATGGAAATATTCTTATGTCTATTCTTAGAAACTTAGATTCTAAGGTTAAGTTTTAACTTAGTCAAAGCTGCGTTGTGTTTGATTATTTGTGTAAGCAGCGATGGAAATCAGATAGAGCAAGCCAAGTGCCTTTATTAGGGTCTTTGTGTTGGTGGTGGCTGGCATCCTCCAAGAGGAGCAATGCACATCTGCACACAGATCTAACAGATCCCGGGCTGTTAGAGGCAACAGCTGGACACTCTCAGAGTCAGAAGTCATAAAAAGTATCTGGTGCCTTGGATAATTTAACTGGTAGGGAAATTTTCTCTGATGGTATCTATACCATTAATGGATTGTTCCCAAACCACAAGCCCGCCTTCCTCCTGCCCTGTATTATGGGGAATACTTTCCCTCTGACTTCTCAGTAGGTTTAGTCATTACTAAACATTGTTGGATTGCTGAATGGTCAAAACAAAAAAACAAAAAAACAGAAGCCATGGTAAATGTCCCCACTTATACCTGCTGCATGTCCTCCATGGATTCACCACTGCTGAAACAGTCTCTTCTAGTTATAGTTATCAACTAGTGTTCCTGGCTCTTATTCTCTGATAGTCGTCTCCTTTTGCAGTACCACCAGCCTAGGGTCCATAGGCCCATTTGTACTAGGCTAGCATGCCCACAGTTGGGAACCTGCCTTGATTTTTATTTTGAGGACAGAATTACTACACATTGTTGTATTGGCGGAAAGAAGGAGGTGTGTTCCCCCAGAAAATTTTCTTTATCTTGAAGTAAGGCCTTAAAGAAGGCATTGCTGCTAATAATATTTGTTGATAAACATATTCTTAACAAATTTACAAGTACATTCACATGTTATCTGCAACTTACTGTGGGCTGATACATTTTATGTATACAATGCTAAAGTGAAACTGATGTATAAGTCATATTATTTTATAATATATAGAGAATATAAGCCACCTGAGTGCTTGTGAAAAAAAATAAAAATAGCAATTTCCTATGTTTATCTAATTATGGAAATTGCTTCTACCCTCTTTGCTTTCTTTCTGAATATAGGTGATGGCATTGAATGCTAACTTTTGATAACCATTTTATATTGTATAATATGAAAATTTGATACTCCACTGGAATAGTTTATGTGATAGTTAGACCTGATTACAACATACCTCTCCTGAACTGGTAGAATTCTCTCACATAAACCATTCACAGGAAATGTCAATATTTTATAGAATGTTTAGAACATATTTTCACCAAGTACATCTTAACTTTGACTTAAGATGATACATGTGATGTCCAATAATTTAAAATAGCAGATAATGTATTTTGAATAAGTCTAGACTACATGATTATGAAGAATGTTTTCATTCTACTAATCCTAGAAGTTTCTTTTAAAAGCAGTGTTTATTTATTTGGCATGTACTCAAAAGAATGAAAGTCAATGTACCGTAGAGATACATATATACACGTTTATAGCAGTGAACTTCACAATAGTCAAGTTATGGAACTAACCTAAATGTCTGTCAACAGTTGGGTGGGTGAAGAAATTGTGGTATATATATATATATATATATATATATATATATATATATATATATATGAACAAATTCATGTCATTTTCAGGAAAATGAATGGAACTGGAGAGCATCATGTTAAGCAAAATAAGCCATATTTGGAAAGTCAAGAGTTGTTAGTTTTCTCTCATATATGCATGCTTGAGGGAAAAAAGGGGGGGGGGGAGGATCTCATGAAACCAGAGGAGAGAGTTGAAGGATATAGAAAAGGGGTCAGGTGAAGAAGGGAGGACAAGGGGAAATACTGGAAAATGAAATTGGTCAAATTATGTTATGTGCATGCACAAATATGCCACAATGAAATCCATTAATCTGCATAACTGTTCACCATACCTAGTCAATGACTGAATAAGAAGACTCTTAATTGGATTATAGTTCTTGAATTTCACTCAAAATATTGTCATTCTAAAACTTTTTGTATATTTTCTTCCCATTGTATTTACTCATTCACAAATTTTCCAAAGTCTTTCTCTATTCCTTGAATTATTATATCAAAACACTCTAATCTACTAAATATCTAGAAATCAGGAAATGGCATAAAATGCATTTATTGAATTCAGGTTTTTTTTTTCTCACTTTGCTCCATTTTACTTCTCTGTTTTACAGTCTATTCATCTAGGGTTCATTTGCCAAAGGACTGCTTCTTGTTTTAAACACAATCTATGTACCTTTTTGGTTACTATTTCCTCAAAGTTCAGTTTTCTGACAATGTTGAACATGTGGCAAATCTTCATCTACATGTGCTGTATCACATCTCACATTTGGCAAAAGCACTAAAGTTTTCTAACATTGATTCACCACCACTAGGCAACTTACCTATGCACTGCCTTATTTATATCAAGCAGTTTAGCTGTTTAATATAGAGTGCCAGTTTCCATTTACTGGTAGACATTCCCAGAGAAGCTAAACACCGCTATTAAACTGAAACTAATTCTCTTCATTGCTTTACAGAAGTGAGTGGGGTTTTATTATTATTATTTTCATTACCCTAATTGCATTTTTTCTTTTGTTTTTGAAACTAATTAGTCCCATTGACAGATCAACCTGACTGTCTGGTCCATGTTGTATTTTACTCATTAAAGCAATGTTGCTTCCTTTTCAAATACATTTAGCTTATTCAGAACCGATGCTTCCATTCATGAGAAAAATGTTGTTATTGAGACAAACATCTCTTCTGGGCTCCTTCCTTGAAGTGTAAAATTTACTACACCTAAATGTCTGTACTTGAAATTGTTATTGCATTATCATGTTCAGAATGCTTTTAGTTAAGAGAAAAAACTTTTCTCCAGCTTCAGTCCTTGAGTCACACAGTGAATGAGGCAAGTGAGACTTTGCTCATCAAAATTGTTTTCTGAGTTGAACATACATGACCAAAGTGTATATAAATGTTCATAGTTTAATATATGTATAACTACACACATAATTTAAAAAATTTTTTAAAGTTATTAAATAGTGATTGTTTGGGTTATGCCCAGCTACTTTAACCATGCAAGGCTACTTTGGCCATTCAACAAATATGTCACATGCTTCAGCAAATGTTCATTGGAGAAAGGCCTCAGTATTATGTATATCTGCAGTTAGTTAGGCATTTTTAGCAACTTGAAGTCATAAATTTTATTAATGTATTACTTTTATTCATTAAGATTACTACTTTATTTAGACATGCCACAAAGCTAATTTATAAACCATATGTAATATTCTCTATTACATACAAAATACTTACCATGTTTTCTTAATGTTTTTAGAATTTCATGGTCCCTCATGGTGTCTCACCCCAGCAGACAGAGGACTGTGTCAAGCCAGTGAAAAGAGATACTACTTTAATTCAGTCATTGGGAAATGCCGCCCATTTAAGTACAGTGGATGTGGCGGAAATGAAAATAATTTTACTTCTAAAAGAGCATGTATTAGGTCATGTAAAAAAGGTAAGAAAATATTCTTTCAATTGTATTTAGAATAGCAACTGTATTGAAATTATAAATGAATTTTAATCTATCAAAATATGAAATTAGTTTCCCTTATTTTACAAAACAAATTATGGTGATTTAGTTAATAAATATTCTCTTCTCAACTAAATTTAGATGTCACATAATACATTAACCATAATTCCTCTTGATGTGTCATCATTGAAAAATAAGCAATTAAGACAAATTCATTAACTTTTTTTAACAAATTCATTTTCTTTGTCAATTTCTTATGTACTAAGAATTTATTTTAAAGAATTATACCAAAATTCCTTTAAGCTTTCTGGCAATGTACAAAGTTTTAACATATATACTATTTTTTTCTGAATATAAAATGATGTTTATAATGGAGTAGAAACTATGAAAATATAAAGAAGATAAGAATCATCCATAATTCCACCAATCATTAACAGCCACATTTCTACTCTGCTAAATAAGTTGAGCATGGAATCCTTTGTGAAGCACATGGTTATCCGTTTTTGCTAACTCTTTTTTTTAATTTTTATTCTAATTTGTTATATATGATAGCAGAATGCAATACAACTTGTATTACACATATAGAGCAAAATTTTTCATATCTCTGATTGTACACAAAGTATATTCACACCATTCATGTCTTCATACATGTTTGCAAAATCACTTTCTTTTAATCTGATCACCTTTTATTTTCTTTTCAAATTAATAGGAACTGAACTCAGGGTCCTCTACAACTGAGCTGCATTCTGAGTTTTTAAAATTTTTTTTAAAAATTTTGAGATAGGGTTTCACTAATTTTACAGGCTAGCCTCAAACTTGGATCCTCATTCCTCAGAAGCTGCTGGGATTACAGGTGTGCCTAGCTAAACTAATAACATCTTTAGGTTCAATATTATAAGAAATTTTGTTCCTTATCATTCATAAATGTGTTGTTTTTCCTTTTGCAGGTTTCATCCAAAGAATATCAAAAGAAGGACTAATTAAAACAAAAAGAAAAAGAAAGAAGCAGCCAGTAAAAATACTATTTGAAGAAGTTTTTGTTAAAAATATATAAATATTATACTATGAAAGCATTAATTCTACTAAATATTTTATACAAAGCATTTCACTATGGCTTCTATTTTCCCCTTTGCTAACATATTGTTAATGGACCTGTTAATTAAGTAATTTTCTAGTCTTATACCTGCTATTAATCCATTTGTATCAGAATTCCTCTTCTAATCTGGTCGAATTTCTTATTCTAGGTACAATTTATTAACTAGCTAATGTGAATTTATTCTATAACTTGAGCCCTAACTATTCCTCATTTAACTACAAATTATCATACTACTAATCACATAAACTTAGGTTTTCCCCTCAGTTTATGACCATCTATTTGAGAATATGTTTGCACTTATTTGTAACAATCATGTATGAGTGATATCTTTTATAGTCTATGACCAGATTCAGAAATGCAGTTATTAAAGAACAAGCAAACCTTTGGGTTTCACATATAAAATGATTTTAAAACACCTGATTCTAATAAAGATCACTCAACTGAGCATTGAGAAATCACCAATAATAATACAATTCTGTCCTGTGCTTCCATTCATTGGCATGGCTTATTCACCTTTTGCACCTATCAGTACCTCCATCAATAGTGAGCCAAGCTGTCTTTGAACAAAGAACAGTACACTGCATAATGTGCCTGCCTGATTTTGATTGGCTTAAATTTTCTTTTGTCTATGACCCATTCTATCAGTAAAATAGTTGAATAATCGTGTGTTAAATACACTTCATGTGAAAAAACTTTATGGAAAAGGAAAGTTCTAATGGCTAACACAGGAATTTTTTGTATGTACTTCCTAATCTTATAACTTGATAAACTGTTCTCTCACCCAAAATAGTGAAAATTTGAAACCTGTATTTAGTCATTAGGTTTTGCACACAGTGCAACCAATAACTAATGCTCAAAAAAAGTTATTTTTGTGGCAGGAAAATTATTGGCAAAAAAGAAAATCTGAGTCCTATGCACTCAGGGGTTTTTATTAACATTTCTGTGGAGTTATAGCCCTATCCTATATTCAAACTTGTGTCTTTCCTACTGTAATGAGCACACTCCCTTTTGCACTCAAAAGCATCCTGGACATTCACCTTCTATAACTTTCCATGAAGTCTCTCATGGGCACTTGAACTTGTCATCTAGAAATAACAAACCACTTTGTCTGTTTGGTTTCATTACTTTTCCTAAGCTATTGAATTATCATTCTCTCTCTTCCTCCACACTGAAAGTTTTAATTCAATTTAAAGTTTTTATTTTTCCTCATATAAAAAAACACAAATCCTCTCCAAATCCACTTCTTTCCTTTCCCGTCAAGTCCATCCAACCCCCAGCCTTTTTGCGCTCTACTGTATCCTATACCATCAGCACTGAGTTAATTTCGTAGAAATTTAGTATATTTCTCCACTACTCCATATCTTAACACCACAATCCCACCTCCACAATTTTGGTATATAGTTTTGAATTTACCTAATAAAACTACTTCAGTATCTTTAATCACTAAGTTTATAAGCTGATTTTGTATTTTAAAATGTGATGCTCTCCAGGATCTTCATCTAAAGTCAGGGTTTGGCTGATGCCATCTTCAGAGTCACTGTGTTTCAAGAGAGAAATGTGAAAAGTTCTAACATACAATGTACAAAATATCAACACAAAATAATATCAACTTGTTTGGTTGAAAGAAAATTTTATACCATTATTTTCAATGTTTGGTACATAAATAATTGTCATGAACTGTGTCTTTGCTATAGAATTTGAAACTTCAGGAAATCAAAATTTCTCATGAAATATGCTCTGCTGTCATTTGTTCCTGGATAGCAATAGTTAAATAACAGACGTGTTGTTAGGTCAAGTGGCTAGTTGCCACCAGGGACATATAAACAGCATGTTGGTGATTTAACTCATTTATTTTTTATAGCAATGACAATTCATTAGTTTATTACTTAAACAAGAAAGCATACACTGAGATAGTTTGCAGTGTTTAATGCATGTGAATATTGTTTTTACTATATTTTAAATAAGAATTTCCAACATGATATTGTCTTCCTTTATTTTGTATTATTAAATGCATCTAACTGTGAATTTTATACAGAATTACATTATACAGAACATATGTGCATCTTCTTACTTTGTTCTTTGTAGTCAGAATTAAGTGGTCATGCTGAAAATCAATTGCTCAAATGATTTTATTTTTTTCATTATAAGAAGTAAAATTTATTATTCTAACCAATAAACTTGACTGTTGTGAAATTTTTTATTATTTAAAAATATTTGGTGGTTTTCAAGGTTTTTGTTCTGTGGTGCTGGGAATCGAATATAGTGTGCTTTATCACAAAGACACAGAGTCCTAAAACAAAACAAAACAAATCAAAAAGTTATTGCCAGAGTTCCATTCTGCTTTTACTTCTTTAAAATGTAGTTAGCTAATAATCTCCATTTCATTATATCCATATATTATGATTTCTTACTTGTCATAGAAATATTATATATTAATACTACATCCTAACAATTTCTATATATTCTGTTTACTCTGCTACATTTGTATTACATCAGTCATTTCACATATAATCATATAAATATAAACAAATGTATCTAAAAAAATATCATACAATTGCATATTATATAAATGACTTCTAGTCCTAACTATTGTAGTTAATCTGGATCACCTTCATGACCAAACAAGCAAGAAAAAGTGACACAATATTTGCAGACTATTTAGAAGGATTATTTATT
Organism: Urocitellus parryii; assembly: GCF_045843805.1. Classification (NCBI taxonomy): domain Eukaryota; kingdom Metazoa; phylum Chordata; class Mammalia; order Rodentia; family Sciuridae; genus Urocitellus; species Urocitellus parryii. The sequence continues at coordinate 238,307,325 of NC_135531.1, read as the reverse complement.
TTCTAGTGAACTTTTCCTGCTCTATCATGCTTATGTAAAATCAGCATTTGTACTTGGGTTTTCCAACTCTTGGCAGTCAGTGCTTGCTTGGGGACTATAGTCTGGGGAGTGACTGGCTTCCTGCATTCTGCTATGCAGAACAGGACACCTTGCTCTTGTCAGGCCAAAGCTTTGAGTTACTCATACCACATAAGTATTGTCTTAGCTAAAATTATCCAGAGCTTTTTTAGAGGAAGGATTTTTTTTTTATTATTAATACAGTGGACAACACAGTAGACTCTGGTTGTCTAATGCATGATCTAGTTCAGGTTTTTTACTCTTAAAAATGCTGACCTCTCCATTTCTTAAAGGCAGCATTTAGTATTATAGATGTCAAAGTAGCTACCAAACATTTATCTTAAGGCTTTACACCTGTTTCTAACATTATTGCTATTCTTGGCTCCCTCTTTCTCTGGCGGGGGTGGGGATTGGGGTGGAAAGTGATTCGAACATTTCAAGTTCACAGAGCAGATATCCTGCTGCTGAGCAACATGCACAATTAAGCCAAACATGAGAGACGCTCACTCCACACAGCAACAAGCCCCACTGGAAGCCTCAATACTTCAACAAATAGAACTGGAGAGACACAAACCCTAGCCAACCACCAGGACCCAAGTAGGAACAACCACAGGAGAACCCAAGGTTCCATTCAGGACATCTACTCATGTATCAAAAACAAAGAGAAATCCCTAGAATAAAAGAAGATAACTATACACACACACACACAAAAAAAAACATGTGTATAAAATAGGGAGAGGGATACATTTCAGCTGATGTGCAAATTTAAGACCTCTTAAATATGAGAACACAGGTAAATTAATCTACTCTCAAAATCCACCATCCCTCAACAAAGGAATCTATAGATATGAAAGTGAATGAAATTTCAGAGATGGATTATGAAGAACTAATTACTTACATGTTCAGTGAACTAAGAAAAGATACAAAGAAAAAAATAAGAGTTCAAATACAGGAGATGAAAGACCTACTTAAGAAAGAAATAGAGATATTGAAAAGAAACCATTCAGAATTCCTGATCATGAAAGACTTAATGAATCTAATTCAAAATTCACTTGAAAGTATCAGCAACAGATTAGGTCATGTAGAAAATAGGATTCCAGACCTTGAAGACAGAAGTTCAGGCTATGAAGATAGGATACATGAATTTGAATATTTAATATGCAATGTGAGAAAAATAAAATAAAAAACAATAATCAGAACATATAATAACTTTGGGACAGCATCAAGAGATCAAATCCAAGAGTCACTGAGATAGAAGGGTACATGAAAATACATGCTAAAGATATTAAGAATATCTTCAGTGAGATAATAGCAGAAATTTTCTTACTTTACAAACAACATAGATGTTCACATACAGGCAGCATATACAACTCTAGATAGACAAGATAAAAAATAACCTCTCCAAGATACATCATAACAAAATGCCTGACATAGAAAATAAAAACCAAATATTAAAACCTTCAAGAAAAAATCACCAGGACACATTTGAAGTCAAATCAGTGAGGCTCATTTCTGACTTCTCAATCCAGACCTTAAAATCAAGAATGGCCTGCAATAAGATATTTTGATTTCTAAAAGAAAACAATTGCCAGTCAAGATTGCTATATCCAAGCCAGATATGGTGGTGCACTCCTGTAATCCCAGTGGCTCAGGAGGCTGAGGCAGGAGGATTGCAAATTCAATTCCAGATTCAGTAACTTTGTGAGGCCCTAAACAACTTAGCAAGACCCTGTCTATGTTATATTTTTAAAAAATTATTCTTGACGTTAAGTCCCAGATAGACCTCAATACTACAATGTTGGGTAATAGCCAGCATAGCCAATAGAGAAGTCATTTTAAACATAAAGTTAATAAGGATATTTCTGACCTAAGTGATACTATAAATCAAATGGTTCTAGTAGACATCAATACAACATTTCACCCTAAAACAGCTGAATTTACTTTCTCAGCAGCTCATGGAACTTTTTCCAAATATACTACATTTTAGATCACAATATGATCTGACCAAATACCAAAAACTGATATTATTCCTTGCATCCTGTGAGTTCATAATGAAATGAAACTAGAAATCAACAGCAATAAAATTATATGATCCACATAAACACAGGGATATTGAATAATAGTCTTTTAAATGAGGAGTGAATCATAGAATAAATGAAATTAAAAAATGAAGAAATTCTTACAAACAAATGAAAATAGAAATATGACATATCAAAATCTCTGAGACAGGAAGTATGAAGGCAGTTCTAAGAGGAAAATTTATGCATTGAGTATCTACATTTGAAAAAAAATTCAGAGTTTCCAAATAAATAATCTAATGCTCGAACTCAAGACTTTTGTTTAAGAAAAATCCGTAGAAGACACGAAATAATTAAAAACATAGCCAAATTAATAAAATTGAGAATTAAAAATCAATACAAAAAATCAATGCATAAAGATTTGGTTCTTTAAGGAGATAAATAAAATCGATAAACCCTTGGCCAAAATAACTGAAAGAAAGAGAAGACCCAAAATCAACAAAATAAGAGATTAAAAAAAAGGAGATATCACCACAGACACTTCTGAAATCCAAAGGATTATTAGAAATTACTTTAAAAATTATACTCCAAGAAACTACAAATTCTAGTAGAAATCAACCAATTTCTAGGGGTGATTTCAATGCACCCCTATCGCTAATTTCTAAGCACATACAATCTGCCTAAATTGAACCAGGAAGACAGAGAAAACCTAAACAGGCCAATATCAAGTAATGCAATCAAAAGAACAATTAAAAGTCTTCCAACAAAGAAAAGTTCAGGACCAGAGCGTTTCTCAGCTGAGTTCTACCAGGCCTTTAAAGTTGAACTAAATCTAGTATCACTCAAATTATTCCATAAAATAGAAATGAAGAGAACATTCCCAAATACATCCTATGAATTTGGGAATACCAAAACCAGACAAAGATACATCAAGAAAAGAAAACTACAAACCAATAAGCCCAATGAGCATAGATGTAAAAATCCTTTATAAAATATTAGCAAACCATATTAAAAAATAAATCAGGAATATAAGGTAGCATCATCGAGTGGGCTTCACCACAGAATGCAAGCCTTGTTCAACATATGCAAATCAATAAAGGTAATTCAAAATATAAATAGAATTAAGAACAAGAATCATATGATCATTCCAACAGATACAGAAAAGCCTTTTGTGAAATCCAGAACCCCTTCATGTTAAAAAACTCTGGAGAAAGTAGTGATAGAAGGAACTTATCTCAACATTATAAAGGCTAGATATGACAAACCTAGAGTTAATATCAAACTGAATGAAGAAAAACTGAAAGCTTTTTCTCTAAAATCATGAACAAGACAAAGATATCCACTCTCTCCACTCCTATTCAATACAGTCTTTGAAACTCTAGCCATAACAATCAGGCAAGACAAGGAAACTAAACAGTCATGAAGAGAAAAGAAGTAAAATTATATCTGTCTGTTAATGGTGTGATCCTATCTCTAGAAGACCCCAAAAACTGGTTAGAGATAAGTGAATTCATTAAAATAGTAGAATACAAGATCAACACTTGTAAATCAATAATTTTTCTATCCTCCAACAGTGATTCTGCTGAGAAATAAATCACAAAATATATTTCACTCACAGTAATCTCAAGGCAAAAAAGCAAAACATAACAGAACAAGAACCTCAGAAATTAATCTAATCAAGGAGGTGCAAGATCTCTACAATGAAAATTAGATAACACTGAAGAAAAAAAAATTGAAGGAGACCAGAGAAGATTCAAACACCTCTCATATTCTTGGATAGGAAGAATTTATATTGTCATAATGGACATATTACAAAAAAATGTTATATAGATTACAAAAAATATCTCCATCAAAATAGCAATGGCATTCTTGGTAGAACTAGAAAAAAAACAATCCTAAAATTCATTTGGAAGAATACAAGGCCCAGAATAGCCAAGGCAATACTGGGCAAGAAGAGTAATGCTAGAGGCTTCACAATACCTGATCTCAAATTACACTACAGAGTTATAGCAACAAAACCAGCTATGGTATTGGCATCAAAACAGACATGAAAATCAGTGAATAGAATACAAGACACAGAGACAAACCCACATACAGTTATCTGACACTGGAAAAAGGTGCCAACCATATATATTGGGGAAAAAAAGGATGCCTCTTTAACAAATGGTTCTGAAAAAAATGAATATCTATATGTAGAAGAATAAAACTAGTAACCTATTAATCCTGCACAAAAGTCAAATCAACATTTATTGAAGACCAAAGAATTAAATCGTAAATTTTGCAACTGCTAGAAAAACAAATGAAGGGTCAACACTCAAAAATATTGGTGAAGGCACTGACTTCCTTGACAAAACCCCTAAAGCTCAAGAAATAAAACCAAGTATCAATAAGTAGGATGCTATCAAATTAAAAACTTCTGTGCAGCAATGGAAAAAATTAAGAGCATGAAAAGGGAGCCTACAGAATTAAAGAAAATCTTTGCCAGCTATTCCAGTGACTGGATTAATATCTAGAACATATAAAGAGCTCAAAAAACTTAACACCTCAGATTCCAAATCAACCAATAAATAAATGGACAAAAAAATTTAACAGACGTCTCTCAAAAAAAGAAATGTAAATGTCCAACAAACATATGAAAGAAAGGTTCGATAACTCCAGCAATCGGACAAGTGTAAATCAAAACTACACAAAAAAATTATCTTACTCTAGTTAGAATAGCAATTATCAACAATACAAATAATAATAAATGCTGGCAAGGACATGGGGAAAGGGTACACTAATATGTTGCTCATGGAACTAGAAATTGATACAACTACTGAGGAAAGTAGTATGGAGATTTCTTAAAAAATTAGGAATGGAATAACCATACTACCTAGCTACCCCACTCCTGGCTATTTATTCAAAGACAGTAAAATGAGCATACTATAGTGATACAGTCATATCAATCATTATTGCAGTGCAATATATAGCTAAACTCAGATGCCTATCAATAGATAAATGGATTAAAAATGTAATATATAATATATAAATTATATATATATATATATATATATATGAATGTAACAAGTGTGTGTGTGTGTGCGTATGTGTGTATAAACACATGCAATGGCTTCTTAGCCACAAAGAAGAATAAAACAATGACATTTGCCTGCAAGAGAATGGAACTGGAAACATGTTAAGCAAAATAAGTCAGACTCATAAAATTAATGGTTAAATGTTTTCTCTCATATTCAGAAACTAGCACAAAATAAGGAAAGTGGGAGCAGATATCATAAAGATATTGAATAGATCAGCAGAGTAGATGAAGGGGATGGCAAGAGAGGGAGGAGGGACAGGAAAGGGGACAAAATCACAAGGAATTCTACCTTTGGTATATATAAATACATATGTCATGAAACACCAATCTAAAATAAATAAGTGAGAGAAAGACCCATAAAGTAAAGGAAGGAGATCAGGGAGAGGGAGCAAGAGAGAGAAAGGGTTGGCACCAGAGACTGAAATGGAGTAAATTAAATTTCATGCATGTGTGATTTTGTCAAAACGAACTCAACTATTATTTATAACTATAATGCACTAATAAAAGAAAAAGAAAAATAATTCTGGTGTTCAGCAAGATTGATGTATATAAGTTCAACCTATGAAATCAAAAGCATTATATATATATATATATATATATATATATATATATATATAAAATTTAAAAATAGAAAATATTTTGCAGTCACAATAGAAAGAACTCAAAGGTACCTAACAATAAATCCCATAAAAGATGATTTCTAAAATATTCAGAAAAAATCCATAGAGAAAATTCACATGTTATTGAAAGACATAAAAATGAATATTTTCCTATTAAGTATAATCTTTAGAATTAGTATTCAAAGCCAAATAAGACATCAATAAAACTACATTATGAAGAAACTTGGTATTTCAAATACAATAAGCCATTTTTTAAAATACAGTAGTGAAACAAAATTTTAAAAACATCTAAGAATGAAAAAAGCCATAGAGATGGAAAAAATGGGTATTCAGTAGCACACCCTGAAGTTACAAAAGTTCTTGGAAAATAGAAGAAATAAAATAGAAGAAAAGTGGTAGAGAAGGAAAGGACACTGATTTGTTCCATTTATTAAAATGGTCATCATAGCCAGCAAAGGAACTCCCCCACAGCACACCCCATCATAAACACACACACAGACACACACACACACACACACACACACACACACACACACATATACACACACAACAAATTTCAAATACTAACAACAAAGAGAAAATTCCTAAAGGAATGGAAAAGAACACAGAGGAATAATTCATATACAGAAGTAGAAATAAAAATAAATTCTAATAGCAAGAATAGAAGGAAGCCACAGATGATCCCATGAGGAACTCTAAAGTATAAGGAATAGCTGTTAGAATCTATTGTTAGAATTCCGTTAGCTAATAGCCCTAAGCCATTGTGAGAAATCCTTTAATACTAGTTGGTGTTTCAATTATATTTATGGAGTGCTTTGCTGAAAGACAAAATTAATCAAATATAGAGATGTTGAATGCCTTTACTTCACCTCAGGCTTTGGAGGAAAGTTTTATAGTGTGAACTAAGAGATAGTTGTTTCTTATACAAATACTGAGATTAACTTGGTGGATGAAACTGTTCTAATTTCCCTGTCCCCACATTTCCTCATATTAGAATGCATGTATTGGACTAGATTGCCTACAAACAAAACCTCTTGCAGTTTGAATATTGTACAATTCTATGAGAGTGTTATTTTAAAGCATCTAATATCAATATTTGGTGATTCCCAAAATGTTCTGTAATGGCCATTGTTGATTTTCCACATCCTAGAGTAAGGGAGTCATTAAGCAGTATATATTCAAAAGTAGCCTAGGGTGATACAGCTTGCCATCTCTAAAATGTTTATACTTGCGATTTTTCTTTTTAGACCCTAATTAATTTCCAAACATCAAAAGATTATGTGAGAAGCTCCCATGATACTATTTAATTCACTTTGACAGATTCCAAATGCCTTAATATTGGGGCTTTGTTTACTACCAAAAAGCATTTTCTGAAGCAGTGAATATGTGCACCTCCACATTATATATTCTGGAGAAAATAATTCCTGTGCAGCTGATTTACACCAATTGATCGAAGCATTTCAGGCTCATGAAAACTTTTTAAACATTTTTAAAAGAGTTGAATCTCTTTTTAAACCATTCTTTAAAAAACTAAACAAGTTTAATTAAAAATAAATTAATGAAAATCAGGCTTTTCTAGTAGAAAATCTTTTATTTTGATCCATAATTTCTCCTAATAACTTTATGCATGTGTGTGTGTGTGTGTGTGTGTGTGTGTGTATTTGTAGTTGTCAATGGACCTTTATCTTATTTATTTATATGTGGTGCTGAGAATTGAACCCAGTGCCTCATGCTAGGCAAGCACTCTACCGCTGAGCTACAACCCCAGCTCCTGTCCTAATAAGTTTTAAACAAACTGAACTTGAAGCCAAATTTAGCCAATTTCTTCCAACATTAGTGATGGATTATTGTACTTCATTAATTGTTAATAATCACCAAGTCAACTATGAGCCTCAATGTCTTGGAGGTTGTAATCCAATTTTAATCTGTATTTTTGCAAAGTCTATAATACAGTGATACTAAAATCTCCTTCTAAGTGACAGGAGCTCTCAAGTTAGAAGCCAGAGGAAACTCCTACTTCCCTCTTCTTAGTCCTTCAATCAGAAAGCTAAGAACTTTGACCTTCCAATAGTCTTTTATTTTTAACATTATCCCCACTCTCAACAGAATGTTCCACAAAATTTGTAAATCACTCTAGGGAAATGTCCAAAGAGTTTCAAAATATGAACATCTGTGAGCTACCTAAATCATCCATTTTGCCAAGAAATTGCTACTCCAAAGATGAAGAAATAAACAATTACAATTTTTTTTACTGAAAATATCTGCCACTGTTCAATGAGAAAGTCTTTAATATTGTAAAGTTAAATATAAGTTACAAAACTTTTAAGTGTTTATTTTGTTCACTTTTTCACAAGCTATACACATCCAGACATTTAATTAGGGAGAAAATCTTCAAAATCCAGTCATCACAGCTTCTCTCATTTCTACTATCTGCCAATAAACTGTCAGACACAAATGAAGAATGGGAGAAAAAAGTCAAACACCAGATTGGATATACAAAGTATACTGGATCTGGATTCAAATCAACTTGAATTTGAGCATACAGTCTATTTTAGTTAGCTTTTATTTTTGTCTCTATGACGTAAGAAACTGACAAGAACCATTAAAGGAGGACAAGTTTGTTTGGCTCACAGTTTCAGAGGTTTCAGTCCACAGAGGGCTGACTGCATAGCTCTGGGCCCAAGGTAAGGCAGAACACCATGGCAGAAGGGTGTGGGACAGCTCAGGACATGACAAGAAGCAGAAAGAGAGCTCTGCACCTCAGAGACAAAATATCAATACCAAAGGTATGTGCCCAGCAACCTACCTCTTCCAACCTACTCTTATCTGACTGAATTCAGTTACCATGCAGTTAATCTACATGAATGGATTAATCCATTGATTGTGTTACTGCTCTTATCATGCAATTATTTCACCTCTAAATGTTCTCACATTGTCTCACATAGGAGCTTTTGGGGGATGCTAAATATCCAAACCATAACATAGGCTTTTATATTTTTTTTGAGCAGTAACAGTATACCTTTTTATTATGTTGTAAATTGTTTTAATTAGTTATACAGGAGAATGCACTTTGATATCTTTTAAATATTCACTGTTTTGTCTGCAAAATGACTGAGAAAATAAAAATAGCAGCACAAGTGCAAAGTGCTTAGCATACTGTCTACTACATCTCAGGCATTCCATGAAATGGTAACCGTTGCTATTACAAGTTACTAAACACTTAATGGTTAAAAATTTTAGAATAGTCTCTTTGAGCTATAAGAACTATTACTCAAATAATCTAGGCAATTAAAAGTTAAAGGAGGAAATTTGGCAATTTTTTTTCAAGAGAGAGAGGAGAGAGAGAGAATTTTTTAATATTTATTTTTCAGTTTCCGGTGGATACAACATCTTTATTTTATTTTTATGTGGTGCTGAGGCCCAGCGCATGCCAGGCAGTGCATTACGGCTTGAGCCACATCCCCAGCCCAAAGAGGAAAATGTTAAAAAAAAATTTATACACTTAGAGAATTAAAACTTATATATTTATTTTTGAGATAATTGCATAACAGGTAGTAGTAACATTTTTAATATAAAAAAAAACTTAACAAGGGTAAAAATCAGTGAATGGGGGCTGGGGATGTGGCTCAAGCGGTAGCATGCTCGCCTGGCATGCGTGTGGCCCTGGAACAGCACCACATACAAACAAAGATGTTGTGTCCACCAATAACTAAAAAGTAAATATTAAAATTCTCTCTCTCTCTAAAAAAAAAAATCAGTGAATGGTTCTTTTTATTTTTCTAACAAACGTATGCAAAATTCATTTAAAAATATGTAAATGTGTTCCGTGTCTCTAAAAATTTTTTTTTAAGGGTGCAGCCAAAGAACTTTTATTTTATTTTATTTTTTTTTATTGGTCGTTCATAACATTACATAGTTCTTAATACATCATATTACACAGTTGATTCACGTGGATTATGAACTCCCGATTTTACCCGTATACAAATTGCTGTATCACATCAGTTTCCCTTCCATTGATTGACATATTGCCTTTCTAGTGTCTGATGTATTCTGCTGTCTGTCCTATTCTCTACTATCCCCCCTCCCCTCCCTTCCCCTTTTCTCTCTCTACCCCTTCTACTGTAAATCATTTCTTCCATTTGTATTAACTTGTCTTACCCCTCCTTTCCTCTTATATGATATTTTGTATAACCCTGAGGATCGCCTTCCATTTCCATGCAATTTCCCTTCTCACTCCCTTTCCCTCCCACCTCTCATCCCTGTTTAATGTAAATCTTCTTCTCAAGCTCTTCGTCCCTACCCTGTCCTTGTTTACTCCCCTTATATCAAAGGAGTCATTTGGTATTTGTTTTTTAAAGATTGACTAGCTTCACTTAGCATAATCTGCTCTAATGCCATCCATTTCCCTCCAAATTCTATGATTTTGTCATTTTTTAATGCAGAGTAATACTCCATAGTATATAAATGCCACATTTTTTTTTATCCATTCATCTATTGAAGGGCATCTAGGCTGGTTCCGAAGTCTTGCTATCGTGAATTGAGCTGCTATGAACATCGATGTAGCAGTGTCCCTGTAGCATGCTCTTGTTAGGGCTTTAGGGAATAGACCGAGAAGGGGAATAGCTGGGTCAAATGGTGGTTCCATTCCCAGCTTTCCAAGAAATCTCCATACTGCTTTCCAAATTGGCTGCACCAATTTGCAGTCCCACCAGCAATGAACAAGAGTGCCCTTTCCCCTGCATCCTCTCCAGCACTTATTGTTGTTTGACTTCCTAATGGCTGCCAGTCTTACTGGAGTGAGATGGTATCTTAGGGTAGTTTTGATTTGCATTTCTCTGACTGCTAGCGATGGTGAGCATTTGTTCATGTACTTGTTGATTGATTGTATGTCCTCCTCTGAGAAGTGTCTGTTCAGGTCCTTGGCCCATTTATTGATTGGGTTATTTGTTATCTTATTGTCTAATTTTTTGAGTTCTTTGTATATTCTGGTTATTAGGGCTCTATCTGAAGTGTGTGGAGTAAAGATTTGTTCCCAGGATGTAGGCTCCCTGTTTATCTCTCTTATTGTTTCTTTTGCTGAGAAAAAACTTTTTAGTTTGAGTAAGTCCCATTTGTTGATTCTATTTGTTAACTCTAGTGCTATGGGTGTCCTATTGAGGAATTTGGAGCCCGATCCCACAGCGTGTAGATCATAACCAACTTTTTCTTCTATCAGATGCCATGTCTCTGATTTAATATCAAGCTCCTTGATCCATTTTGAGTTAACTTTTGTGCACGGCGAGAGATAGGGATTCAGATTCATTTTGGTGCAAATGGATTTCCAGTTTTCCCAGCACCATTTGTTGAAGATGCTATCCTTCCTCCATTGCATGCTTTTAGCCCCTTTATCAAAAATAAGATAGTTGTAGTTTTGTGGATTGGTTACTGTGTCCTCTATTCTGTACCATTGGTCCACCCGCCTGTTTTGGTACCAGTACCATGCTGTTTTTGTTACTATTGCTCTGTAGTATAGTTTGAAGTCTGGTATCGCTATACCGCCTGATTCACACTTCCTGCTTAATATTGTTTTTGCTATTCTGGGTCTTTTATTATTCCATATGAATTTCATGATTCTTTTATCGATTTCTACAAGATATGCTGTTGGGATTTTGATTGGCATTGCATTGAACTTATATAGGACTTTTGGTAATATGGCCATTTTGATGATGTTAGTTCTGCCTATCCATGAGCAGGGTATATTTTTCCATCTTCTAAGGTCTTCTTCTATGTCTTTCTTTAGGGTTCTGTAATTTTCATTGTATAAATCTTTCACCTCTTTTGTTAGGTTGATTCCCAAGTATTTTATTTTTTGGGGGGATATTGTGAATGGAGTAGTTGTCCTCATTTCCGTTTCAGAGGATTTGTCGCTGATATACAGGAATGCCTTTGATTTATGCGTGTTGATCTTATATCCTGCCACTTTGCTGAATTCATTTATTAGCTCTAATAGCTTCTTTGTAGACCCTTTTGGGTCTGCTAGGTATAGAATCATATCATCTGCAAATAGTGATAATTTAAGTTCTGCTTTTCCTATTTTTATGCCTTTAATTTCTTTCGTCTGCCTAATTGCTCTGGCCAGTGTTTCGAGGACTATGTTGAACAGAAGTGGTGAGAGAGGGCATCCCTGTCTTGTACCAGATCTTAGAGGGAATGCCTTCAATTTTTCTCCATTCAGAATGATGCTGGCCTGTGGCTTATCATAGATTGCTTTTACAATGTTGAGGTATGATCCAGTTATCCCTAATTTTTCTAGAGTTTTGAACATAAAGGGATGCTGTACTTTGTCGAAAGCTTTTTCTGCATCTATCGAGATGATCATATGGTTCTTATTTTTAAGTCTATTGATGTGGTGGATAACATTTATTGATTTCCGTATATTGAACCAACCTTGCATACCAGGGATGAATCCTACTTGATCATGGTGTATAATTTTTTTTATATGTATTTGAATCCGATTCGCCAGAATTTTATTGAGGATTTTTGCATCAAGGTTCATTAGAGATATTGGTCTGTAGTTTTCTTTCTTTGAAGTGTCTTTGTCTAGTTTCGGAATCAGGGTGATGTTGGCCTTGTAGAACGAATTTGGAAGTTCTCCCTCTTTTTCTATTTCCTGAAATAGCTTGAAAAGTATTGGTGTTAGTTCCTCTTTAAAGGTTTTGTAAAACTCTGCTGTATACCCATCCGGTCCTGGGCTTTTCTTAGTTGGTAGTCTTTTGATGGTTTCTTCTATTTCCTCTATTGTTATTGGTCTGTTTAGGTTGTCTATATCCTCCTGGCTCAATCTGGGCAGATCATAGGACTCAAGGAATTTATCTATGCCTTCACTATCTTCTATTTTATTGGAGTATAAGGATTCAAAGTAATTTCTGATTATCTTCTGTATTTCTGAAGTGTCTGTTGTGATATTGCCTTTTTCATCCCGTATGCTAGTAATTTGGGTTCTCTCTCTTCTTCTCTTCGTTAGCATGGCTAAGGGTCTGTCAATTTTATTTATTTTTTCAAAGAACCAGCTTTTAGTTTTGTCAATTTTTTCAATTGTTTCTTTTGTTTCAATTTCATTAATTTCAGCTCTGATTTTAATTATTTCTTGCCTTCTACTTCTTTTGCTGTTGTTTTGCTCTTCTTTTTCTAGGATTTTGAGATGAAGTATGAGATCATTTATTTGTTGGTTTTTTCTTTTTTTGAGGAATGAACTCCAAGCAATGAATTTTCCTCTTAGAACTGCTTTAAATGTGTCCCATAGATTCCGATATGTTGTGTCTGTGTTTTCATTTAACTCTAGGAATTTTTTAATTTCCTCCTTGACGTCTTCTAAAACCCATTGATCACTCAGCAACCTATTGTTCATTCTCCAGGTGATGTTTGATTTTTCCTTTCTTCTTTTATCATTGATTTTCAGTTTCATTCCATTATGATCAGACAAGATGCATGGTATTATCTCTACCTCTTTGTATTGTCTAAGAGTTGCCCTGTGACATAGTATATGGTCTATTTTTGAGAAGGTTCCATGTGCTGCTGAGAAAAAAGTGTAGCTACTTGATGTTGGGTGGTATAGTCTATATATGTCAATTAAGTCTAGGTTGTTAATTGTGTCATTGAGTTCTATAGTTTCCTTCTTTAACTTTTGTTTGGAAGATCTGTCCAGTGGTGAGAGAGGTGTGTTGAAGTCTCCCATGATTATTGTATGGTGGTCTATTAAACTTTTGAACTTGAGAAGAGTTTGCTTGATGAACACAGCTGCACCATTATTTGGGGCATATATATTTATGATTGTTATGTCTTGTTGGTGTATGGTTCCCTTGAGCAGTATGAAGTGTCCTTCTTTGTCCCTTTTGATTAGCTTTGGCTTGAAATCTATTTTATTAGATATGAGTATGGACACTCCTGCTTGTTTCCACGGTCCATATGAGTGATATGATTTTTCCCAACCTTTCACCTTCAGTCTATGTATATCTTTTCCTATCAAATGCGTCTCCTGTAGACAGCATATTGTTGGGTCTTGTTTTTTGATCCATTCTACTAGCCTGTGTCTCTTAATTGGTGAGTTTAAGCCATTAACATTTAGGGTTATTATTGAGATATGGTTTGTTCTTCTATCCATGTTTGTTTATTGATGTTACTAAACCTGATTTGTTATTCTCTTTGACTACTTTCCCCCCTTTACTGTCCTACCTCCCATTGTTGGTTTTCAACGTTATTTTCCATTTCCTCTTCCTGTAATGTTTTGCCAAGGATTTTTTGAAGAGATGGTTTTCTAGCTGCGAATTCTTTTAACTTTTGTTTATCGTGGAAGGTTTTAATTTCATCTTCTAACCTGAAGCTTAATTTCGCCGGATACAAGATTCTTGGTTGGAATCCATTTTCTTTAAGCATTTGAAATATGTTATTCCAGGATCTTCTAGCTTTTAGAGTCTGTGTTGAGAGATCAGCTGTTATTCTGATTGGTTTACCCCTAAATGTAATCTGCTTTCTTTCCCTTGTAGCTTTTAAAATTCTCTCCTTATTCTGTATGTTGGACATCTTCATTATAATGTGTCTAGGTGTGGATCTCTTATGATTTTGCACATTCGGCGTCCTGTAGGCTTCTAGGATTTGGGATTCTGTCTCATTCTTCAAGTCTGGGAAGTTTTCTTGTATTATTTCACTGAATAGATTGCTTAATCCTTTGGTTTGGAGCTCTGTGCCTTCCTGTATCCCAATGACTCTTAAGTTTGGTCTTTTGATATTATCCCATAGCTCTTGAATGTTCTGCTCATGGTTTCTTAGTAGACTTGCTGAGCTATCTATGTTCTTTTCAAGTTGAAATACTCTGTCTTCATTGTCTGATGTTCTATCTTCTAAGTGATCCACTCTGCTGGTAGTATTCTCAATTGAGTTTTTAAGTTGGTTTATTGTTTCCTGCATTTCTAGTATTTCTATTTGTTTGTTTTTTATTACCTCTATCTCCCTGTGAAATTGATCTTTTACTTCCTGGATTTGTTTGTCAATGTGATCTTTCATTGTCTGATTTTGCTGTCTCATGTCTTCCTTGAGACTCCAGATCATCTGAAGCATGTATGTCCTGAGCTCTCTATCTGACATTCCATCTGTTGCAGCTATTACCTCTTCTAAAGTTGAGTTGACCTGCATTGCCTGTGGTCCTTTCTTTCCTTGTCGTTTCATACTGCTGGCGTTTCTTTCTGCTTGGTGAAATTGTTGTGTCTTTGATATTTTCCCCCTCTATTTATTTATATTGCTCTTGTATAGTTGAAAAATCACCCTTGCAGGGCAGGTAGTGGCTGTGATCCTCCTCCAATTAGTGTGATCCGTCTACCATGCTGGCAGGCCCTAGGTCTGCTTTGCTGGTCGGTCAAAGGTCCACCTACCCAGCAGGCGCCAGGGGCACCTATGTCACTCCATAGGTTGCTGGGCCTAACCTCCCGATGGGTTGCAGGTTGGCCTAGCTTGCAGGCACTGGGGGAGGGGCCGGTTCCACCCCTCAGCAGGCTTTGGGCCCGCTCTGCTGGTGTTCACAGTCCCCTGCCTACCTGCAGACACTGGGGGAGGGGACGGGCCTAGCCCTCAGCCGTCCGCCGGACCTGTCCTAGTGGGTCCGGTCCGCGTTCCCCGCCGGCGCGTGTAGCTGCTGTCACTTGGCTGGTTGCTGGGCCTGACCTGCCCGCCCGTGGCTTGCAGGTTCGCCTCGCTTGCAGGCACTGGGGGAGGGGCCGGTTCCGCCCCTCAGCAGGCTTTGGGCCCGCTCTGCTGGTGTTCACAGTCCCCCGCCTACCTGCAGACACTGGGGGAGGGGACGGTCCTAGCCCTCAGCCGTCCGCTGGACCTGTCCTTGTGGGTCCTGTCTGCGTTCCCCACCGGCGCATGTAGCTGCTGTCACTTGGCTGGTTGCTGGTCTTGACCTGCCCGCCTGTGGCTTGCAGGTTCACTTCGCTTGCAGGCACTGGGGGAGGGGCTGGTTCCGCCCCTCAGCAGGCTTTGGGCCCGCTCTGCTGGTGTTCACAGTCCCCCTCCTACCTGCAGACACTGGGGGAGGGGACGGGCCTAGCCCTCAGCCGTCCGCCGGACCTGTCCTTGTGGGTCCGGTCTGCGTTCCCCGCCGGCGCGTGTAGCTGCTGTCACTTGGCTGGTTGCTGGTCCTTCTAAAATATTTTTTTAACTGGGAATTGAAATTAGGGGTGTCTTACCACTGAGCTACATCCCAAGTCCTTTTTATTTTATTTTTTTGGAACAGGGTCTCACTAAATTACAGGAGCTAGCCTTAAGCTTGTGATCCTCCTGCCTCAGACTCCCAAGTTGCCCAGCTCTAAAAGAATTTTATTTTATTTCTTGTGATATTTCCCTAAATATTTTGAACTTTATCTTTGTGTTCATGTGTGAATAGTATAAGAAATCACAATACGAAATAGAAAACTAGTCAAGTGAGTGTTGATGTTTTAATATCATCCTGCTATTTTCTGATTTCCTTTTGTCCATGTGGAATTATGTACAGGAAGCCCAAACAACCTTATTATCTGGTTTATCATCTATATAATTTTCTTCTAAAGTATCTGAGATAGTTTGCCACATTAAATATTTTTTTAAGTAATGGGATATGAATATGTTGTAAAGGAGAGGTTTAGTAACTCAATGCTTTACAAACAAGCGTCAGTTCTACCAGTTCCCAATTGTGTCAAAAGCTCTAAGATTCTGTTCCCTCACCTGAAAAGTGAAAATACAACTTTCACAGGATTAAATAAAGAAAATACCTAAATCATATAACATATTTCTGAAAAAACGCCAGTCATAAACATTATTAGTATTCTGCCTCAACTTCCCTTAAAATATAACAAACCTAATATTGCTATTAGATATTATTAGATACTTAAAATATACGAATTAATCTAATACACAATTGAATTCTTGTTTTGTGCATCCATATAATTAATTCAAATAGAAGAAAGTCTTCTGACTGTAGTATTTTTATTTTCTGGAAAATCACAGGTGCCTTTAGAAATTAATTTTAAGAATATCACATGTAAGGGACTATGATTAAAATGCGGACATTAACTTCAACTAATACATTATAATAAGACATTAAAATATTTCTCCAGAAAATTTCTTTGTACTTGCTTCCTTACCTTAATCCTACCTAGCTCAAAAGCATACTTTTAAAACATGCTTTAGATTATATGACCCAGACACTAAGTAAAACAAATCCCTTACAATAGTTCACTTTTGCCCAACATTATTTGTCCTCTCGTTCATGTGGCAACTCTTGTCTTGCTTAATGGACTCAAAACTCCAGAATAAAAAATTCAGATGCAGCACTTTTACAGGTTTTGTTTACCTGTATCAGTCTTTCTTTGAGACTGGGTACCGCTCCCACATACCCTTTAATTGATCAGATGCCCTTAACTCCTAATTGCCTGGGAGAATTATCTGCTAGAAGCTACCAGCTGTCATATACATTGAAAAATATGAGGCCATTTTAATTTGTGTCTTTGTTTACACCATGTTTTAATAGTTAATATTGTTTGCCTTTGCAATATTTTATGAAGTACCTATTTTCACTGTAAATGAACTGTTGTTTTAATTATATAGTCTACCATAAATACCCATCTGGTGTCACTCTAGCTATAAGATGCTTTGAAATGTTTTCTCGGTCATCTTCCCTACTTGTTGGAATCTTTCCATTACAGAAAAAGAGAATTACATTTTTATTCCTGTTAGACAGCAACATTTTGTAATTTGAGAATATTTGACACTAGAGGGCAGGATGAGACTGTAGATATCTCATTTCTCAAAGCTAAGTATAACAAGAAGGATCTGACACCTTCTCAAAGGTCTGAAGACTTTTGTGAAGCAAACACATATCATTATCCTTTCATATAAGCATTATATATAGTTATGCATTCTTTTTTTCCCTTTCTGATGTGCTCATGCTCTGAGTTTTTTTTAAATTTTATTTTTTAATTTGTTCTAATAAGTTATGCATGCTCTTATATTTAAAACTCACAATGCCACAATAAAATTAATATAATGTAAGATATAATAGAGTGGTGTTAAATGACATGAGTAAGTTTTTGAATAAAGTAGAGAAAAACATAAATGGCTAATACTTTCACAAATTATACAATTACTATGATAATAGTTGAATAAAATTATTAGTTTGGAACAAGATTAATACCATTTGAGATCTTTTGAATCTAATGGTTAAATTATTAAAGAAAACTGTGACTTGTTCAATTAAATGCTACTTCAGTGAAGGTATTAAATACTCATTTAAATCAATCTTTTGTTTTCAAAAGCAAGATCAATATACAGCAAATAAGAGGCATTTCAGAGCAAATTCACAGAAAATTCAAACCCAGAGATGAAAAAGCATTTTTTAAAATGTGAGCTAACAACTATCTTAGAAATAGCAAGAATTATTTTAAACTCCTCTGGCAAAGGAGATCAAAGTCTTCCCAGAGAGTTACTCACTCTAAGCACTTATTTACCACTTGTCAGAATGGATATATATGGGCTAAGATGACCATATACATAATTTTGTCTAAACCATTACACTTTTGAGTGTGGAAGTATAAATTGGGACTTGTCCTAAGAACCAAGACTGACAATCACCCTACCAAAGGGTGTTTAACCTCAGAAAGTTCATTTAAAGTAAGCATTTATAATTTTTTTCTATTTAAAACTCATTTTAATTGATTTATTACATATTTCATTTGCCGGTAGTAGTTCTTTATTCTACCAATAGTCAACTTTCAAACATTAAAAAAAAATCTGTATGCTGATTTCCCCAAAAGACACAAACCCATCAGAAATTAAGAAGAGCAATTTTTTAATAGGAAACATTTAATCAATTTTTTGATGTTACTTGACCCTGCTGGGAAACAAAATACTACCTATCAACAAGTAAAATTGTTCTATTTACTATATATGGATTAGATATATTGAATTTCTCTGCCTCCCTTTCTCCCTCCCTCCCTCCCTTCCTCCCTTCCTTCCTTCCTTCCTTCCTTCCTTCCTCCCTTCCTTCCTTCCTTCCTTCCTTCCTTCCTTCCTTTCTTCCTTCTATTCTTCCTTCCTTTTTTCTTTTCTTCCTTCCTGCTTTGTACTAGGATTGAATCTAGAGGTACTTTACTACTGAGCTATATTCCTAGCCCTTTAATTTTTTTTTTTGTTGTTGTTGTTGTTTTTAAGACAGGGTCTCACTAAGTTGCAGAGGCTGACATTGAACTTGAGGTCCTCCTGCCTTAGCTTCCCAAATCACAGGATTATAGATATGCACCACTGTATCTGGTTGGACTGCTTATTTTATATTTAGTTTTCTGAAATTTTCAAATTCTTACTTCATAGTGAATATTTTTAAAACAACAGTATTATTTCCCTTAAAATGATAAGTTGCATACATAATTAAAATG
The DNA here is from genome assembly GCF_045843805.1 of Urocitellus parryii. NCBI lineage: Eukaryota > Metazoa > Chordata > Mammalia > Rodentia > Sciuridae > Urocitellus > Urocitellus parryii. The sequence continues at coordinate 238,288,115 of NC_135531.1, read as the reverse complement.
AAAAGCTGACCTTTGATTTTGGTAATAGACAAGAGCACAATCTTTCAATGACCCAGCCATTAGATACAGATTCTTTACCAAATGCGATTAATTTAGCTTTGAGAAGTAATGTGGAAAACTGCTAACATCAATTGCTAGGTAAAATGTTAAAAGATCGGGCCAACTTGTTTCCTAGCTAGAGTAATTTTTTGATGTAAAGTATTATGTGTTTCTCTTCAAGTCATTGGTGTGTGTGTGTGTGTGTGTGTGTGTGTGTGTGTGTGTGTGTTTTGCTTGGGAATGAACTCAGGACCTTGCACAAGCTTGGCAAACTCTCTCCCACTGAGCTACACTTTCAGCCCTATTGCTGAATTTTCAATAATTCAGAGTGCACAAACTTTTATTAGGTGAATTAAGTATCCCGATATTAGTAATGACTTTCATACTATTTAGAACACAAATTATTAACTCACAATATCATAACCCAAAATCTTAATAACAATTCTGTTTTAAATGCTTTCTTTGACTTCTTATTTTTGCAATTTCACAGGGATGGCCTGTCCATAATATATTTCATGTAAAAGTGTTTCATTTTTGTTTTTGTTTGCTTTTCTTATTTTCACAGAATTGTGCCATAGGGATTCAAAATAAGTGGTCAGCTTAGTCAATAAAAAAACCAAGTAATTACACCATATTTTTGTTCTAATTTGATTAATTTTGTCAATACAATCAGTAATCCAGAGATTTTGAGTTAGCATCCTTCTGACTGTAAGACCAGTGCATTTCACATGGTAGCCTGCATTCCCTATTGAGGAATGATGGCACTTATAGGTCTATATAGGACAATGAGGGTAGGCATAAATCCTGTGCATGGGATTCTGCAATGGAAATGTGTGATTGCTGTGCACACCATTCTTCACTCCTACAGAAAACCCTATTGAAAGTGCTCTGCATAGTCACATGAAGCCTCTGTTGGCAGCGTCAGTTGCTAATTGCAGAGAATCTGGCACTTGAGCCCTCATGTGCTTGTCAAGTATTCTGTAAATGACTAAATAGCAGGACACATTCTGTTTTTCCTTAACTCCCTAAAACACAACTAGAACAGGGTCTGACTCAAAATACAGGCTTAGTCACTCAACCCACCTCATTGATCATTGAAATATATTTTCTTAGTTCTTCCAGTTTTTTCAAAACACTAATCATGTTTAAGTGTATATTTGAAAGATTTTCCACATGTGTCTTTTCACTTAATTTGGTATACTCAGATGAGCTCTCTGAAAGTCCTCCTACCATTATTTCTTCTGAAGTTTGTAAAAGGCCAACTCCTTTTAATTAATTATTTTATGTCTTATCTAATATCCTTTCCATTCCTTTTTTATTCTAATTTGTTATATATGACAGCAGAATGCATTACAATTTTTCATATATCTGGTTGTCTACAAAGTATATTCACACCATTCATGGTAAAATGCCAACTCTTAATGATCTGATTATTGAGATGCCATTTTCCTGTTGTTTCTCATATGAATGATATTGACAGAAATTTATCCAAGATCTTCATGGATTACAACCATTGTGAATAGCATTTGACAAATAGTAGAGGAGAAAGAGCATTGGATTACTAATCTTACCAACATAAACTCTAAGCATGGATTTTACTTTGCTACTATTGGGCAAATGTAATGAATGCAAAAAAGAAATACTGATTTCACATATTTACTTGAAATTATTTTTTAGTTTTTTAAAATAATTTCAAAAACTACACTTTGATCCTTTTGCAAGGTTTCAGATACTATTCTTACCATGGAAGATGCAAAGACAAGGCCTAGGATTGCATAAATGTTAAAACCTAGTATTTGATTTTGCTGTGAATCTTAGTGTGGGAACACCAAGCCTATAAAACTTTGTCAAGACCACACCAGAAAGGATCTGATTCAGTTCTGGAACTTCTTGTCTCTTGGTCCAACCCCAGTGTTTTCTACTTCTTTCTTAGTAGCTCCCTGAGCAGCGTACTAGCTCCACATCAGAGCTCACTACAGCTTTCACTTAAGCAATGTACACACTGGTTTTCTGATTGAGGAGTCCTGGTGGTGTCAGTAATGATTTGCAGCACTGAATTTTCTCCTTATTGGCTGAGGAAAACAGCTTAAAAAGAAGTATAGCTCAATGACTCTCCAAAGCAGATCAAAAGTAAGCTCTTATTTCAAAACATAATACTATAAAACTAGATAATTTAAATTATATGGTTATTTTTTATATCCCAGTAATCACAATAGCAGCATAAACTAAGTTGCCTAAAAGTCTTCTCTCTTAGCTATAATTGATAGCAATTATCAACTATATATCGATTTTTATGTTTTTATCATGTTTTTATATGTATTTTTAAATCAAATTTGATCACACATACCAAAAAAATTAACAGATTCTGTAATAAATTTTCTTCCATAGATGCAGGTAATAAAAATGTCAACAGGAATATTTCATGTCAGAAACATGATGTTCTTTAATTTCAGTTGCCTTTGCTTCTATTCTTAGTCTACAAGAAGTCTGGGCATCTCATTTTGGTCCTTAATTGCAATAACTTTCCTATATCTCTGTTCCTCTGATCTCAATTCAATATAATTTTAATGACCATCATAGCATCTGATATATTTCTAAATGTTATGAAATTTGTTGATTCAAAATCTTAAAGACAGAAAGGATGTCTACTGTTAGATACATTTTTTTTTCTAGTTCATAGATGAAAGAGATGCCAAGATTAATGAACTTTTAGTATTGTTTGGGGTTAGGAGTTAAAATTATCATTGCATCTTATACAGGGCTATATTATAAAAAATGACAAGTACATTTAAGTTTAAAACTTTTTCCCCAGATTTTATTCAACAAATTATTAAACATATTCTGGGCATAATTATATTTGGGATTTTTTTCTTAAAAATTAAATTCGTTATATATTTTGCATTACTTTATAATATTATATGATAAAATATCCATGTTTTCTTTAAAGTTAAAGTTACTTTAAAGTTTAAAATATTATAATTTTTACATCATAGACAGTGAGGGTTATACTAAATATTTTAAAGTATGTGCAATCATCTTAAAATTATGAATTCTAAAAAAATATTTTCTCTAGTATTTTGTTAAATATATAGTTTGAAAAAATAATGCATTCTATATGCTCATTGGTTTTATGACACATAAATTTACATTATGGAAAAAGTTTTTAAAAGTTTAAAAAGCTGCAAGATTAAATTTCTTGACATAATTAGGGAATGTTGAGGATAAAGATATACCTATCAGTGCTCCAAATTAGTGAGTCGGATTACAGAATTAATTCTGATGAATGTTGGTTTTCTTTTTTTTCCATGCTCACTTTATAAAGATGTCTTAGAAGTTTTTCTTGTGATGCTTTGTAAACGCTAATTCAACCTAGAAACACTCTCTCTCTCTCTCTCTCTCTCTCTCTCTCTCTCTCTCTCTCAACACACACACACACACACACACACACACACACCCTCCTAACTCCTTTGATTCTTTTATATTCAGATTTCTTTCAAATCACAGCCAGCTTTGTTTGGCAAGTTCTAACAGAACTCACACAAGGTGAAAGCCAGCCAGCTTTTGCTGGTTAACAATGTATTCATACAGCATATGATCTCTGTCTGTTCAGGCTGCTTCTTGCTCTGGTCTCAGAAAAGAAAGGAGTGCTGCTCCTTTCCTGGGGTATGCTATTTGAGAAAGAGAGTAACCTAACACTAACTGCAGGCGGGGTCAGAGTGATGTAACAGGAAGCTCTGATGTTTCCCTTCTGCTGCTGATCACTTACAATCTGACAACACTTCTAATCTACTCAGAACAACCCCTGTCTCTCCAGCAGAGTGTCACCTCCTGCCTTGGACCATCAGACTCTCTAACCAGAGCTCACCCTGCCTGCAGGATCACATTGCATGGCTTTCACTCTTTCTCACCTTGCCTGGGAGTAAATCTCTTTTGCGGAATCTCAGAAAATCAAATTCCATCCTGAGGCTATTTCACCAAGAATTTCCTTAGGAGCTGTGCTGGGTAAGTGCATTATTCAACATAAATATGTTTATTCTGAGTAGTGTTCTCATGTAGTCTCACAGTGTTTCTACCAAGAATTTAGTAAGTGGCATTGAAATAATGTTGAAACTGTCTCATTTATTTCACATGTTAGAGAAACCACAGCATATTAAACAAAAGTGCACACAGAATTTATTTACTACTGCATATTGTTATTTACAGTGATATTCTAGAAAATAAATTCACCAAATAATAAAAATCTAAATGGATTAAAAGGCATATTTCTGAACAAATACCTTTTTCAGGGAACAATGCCTTTTAAAATTAGTTCTACTATGAGCTGAACTTGAATCATGACAGCTGGAAAACATTTCTCCCCCAGGAAGGGTCTTCAAACTTTCCATATAATCAAAGTTCTAAGGAAGGAGTGAAAGGGGTGAGTCCCACTCTGTGCTTAAACTTCAGGTGGAGTTAAAAGTAATTAATTTAGATTCATTACATTTACCTTCTATCCGCATTTCACTTCTATTTAAAGTGTACCTCTAAGTATTGAACTAATGGAATTTTCATTGTTTATTGCTGCCAAATGTGTTTAAATCTCTTTTGTTAACCCTAAACTGTTTCCGTTGTATTTGGATTAAGGGAAAATTGCAAAGGGGGAAAAGAAAGCACCCTAGAGTTAATTAAATGTAGATATTAATTCTTAATTTTAAAACTGTTTAAAAGAACTTGACTAGTATTCCTCTAGGAGATTTTGGGGAGAGGGTGGGATATCAAGATATCTGTGGATAAAGAAGCATAACAGAACTTTCTCAAATGAATTTATTGGGTCATTAAACAGAGAATTAAATTATGTATTAAAAAAAGAACTTCCAGAATAAAACTTACTGAAATGTTGAGATGAGACATCTGTGAATGCTCTTTCCAACAGTACAGACTGTCCTGCACAATAGAAGGAACTAATGTCTATGTAGTAAGTTGTTGGTATAGAGATTTCACAAATTTGTTGAGAAAGAAAGTGAGATATCAGATTTGGGACTAAATTATGTTGATTAGCATATTTTAAAGTAATATGTGTTCTTACCTTAATGAAATTATGTTCCACAAGTTGTCCTTCACTGGAAGCATCCTGGGCTCAATCACTCATAGTCTGGCACAGTAACAGTAGACAATGGATTCATCCTGACTAACTTCTTGGTGACTTTTTACTTGATTTTCCCACAGATTTTTTAACATAATGGAATCTTTAATTAATTTTATATTTGTGATTTCTAAAAGTATTGTGGCTGATTTCTCTCCTCTATTCAATCTTTAATTCTACTTTAATGTTCCCTGACACATGTATAGAAATGGGAGAAGTGTTTTTAGAATATGATTTTTTAGTCTTGAGATAATTTAAAAAAGAACTGGAAACAGCACATGAAATAACCCAATGTTAGTGGTTAGTAACAGAAATTAAAACTGCATTATTTTAAGTCTGATTATGTTCTTAAAAGGTGGTATTACATTAATACCATATTTTACAATAAAGTAACTCCTCAAACTTTTCTAATAATTATTTAACTGTTAACCCAAAAGACATAATGTTCTTGCATAATTTAATCAAATATACATATCTCTACTAATAGTATAATTCATAATCTTTGCTATCCAAAATATTGTTGAAAAACATGTAATGAACATTGAGGGTCATTAGGAAAAGACTTATTATTTGAGTAAATAACTGGAAGTTTGAAATAAGCATTCATATTTTCATATAATAAAGTTTGTTGTTTTTAAATTGAATGTCAGAGCATGTTTTTATCCATAAAGTCAATTTACTTTTCTAGATGGTATTTTCCTATGCCGTCATAAAATCAATACATAAAGTCTTCTACTAGTTTTAAATATGTAAAATGAAACACAGAATTGAGAAATTCTATAACAATGAGAGCTAAAATAGATTTAACCTAAATATTCTATTTTTAAGAGATATGCTTTTGCTTATTGTTTCAAGGTCTTTTTTTTTCTAATGTATTTTATCACATGCCAAAGCATTATTTTATAATTTAAGATATCAAGATTCATTTACTTTGAAAGAAAGCAGAAAACAGAAAAATCTGAAAAAATTATAACTGGATCTGAACTTCTAAAAATTATTTTAAATGAATGGCAAAGATATGTGCGCTTTACTCACTGGTGATTCCTAAAAATATATATTCGGGTTTAAATAGAGTCTACATCTTAGAACATATAAGAATATTTACATGCACCTGTGTATACTGTACTATGATTTTAATGCAAATTGGAAATAAATGTCAGTAAAAACTTAAAAATATTATTAAGACAAAATATTACTTTATATGCTTCATATTGGTGTTTAAAATTTATTAGATAAATACAAAACAAAACGAACTTTAGTTAACAACATTTTTCCATACTTCTAACTTAGATCATATTTGGAACCCACGTAGCAATAATTTGTTATCAATTTCACGTCTATGTTTAAATTTTGATAGAAATAGTTTTTGTACATTGTTTCAGACCTTTACAGAAAATTAACATAATTTTAAAGGATCAACATAGTTACTCACTAAACAAAATTTACATCATACTTTATGACTTTGAATGATTCTTGGAAAAAATAATTCTGCTTTTAAAAATGTAATGACTGTGATGTCAACTTTTAAGAATATAAATATATTCAAATCACATTTTTGTAGTCTTTAGCTTTTCTTATCTTTGTTTAGAATTAAAGATGCTTTAGACCTACAAACGTAACCATATTATTACAACAGTTTTAATGACAAATACTCAGAAAATCAAGTTCGTGGTAAGTCTTAGTTCTTGACTTAATCAGAATGTGAGCGATACACTTAATAAGATGAGTAAATAATACACAGTTATTTAAAACCATTCTCTGTGTCTGGTTTTGAAGTCTGTGAGTGAAATGCAAACTGTAATTTTTTAGAAACATATTTTTTTTACCAAACTATTTGTACTATGCAATATTATTGAATTATGTCAAGAAATCTTGTCATTTAATATATGAAAACTTTCTGATGCAGTTGTATAGAAATAAAAATTTACAAGAAATACAAGTTAAGTTCGGCATATGAACCAGATACCTTAGTTCTTTCCCATTTACTCACATGGACGCCATTCCACCAAAATTATTTCATCAAGAAGAGTTATGCAACTCACAGATATCTAGGTAGTTTTCACACCATAATTTTAGTTTATCTACTTTTAAATTGGTATATAATTTTGGAGATATATAATTTTAGCATAAAATTGAAGAGATAACAGGTAGAATACAACTAATAGTAAAAATTTGGGATATAAATGTGATGCAAGCATGATATAGGAAAAAAGAACATATAGACAAAATATGTGATAATTGAATCAATAAAACTCATTTAACTAATAAGAAATATATTTTTATGTCCCTAGTAATTCCAATTTAAACAAAAAAGTTCTTAGTAAATTTATATTATAATTTTTTCACATCTAATTAGGATTATAATTTTTGTTAAACCAGTTTAGATCAAATAATCTCTGAATTTTCATATTTGAATAATCTTAAAATTATTAATTTATTTTAATTTACTAATCTGTCTTATTGAAAAAGAAGAAATGTATTTAATTTTAAAGACTGCCAAAATCTTACTCCTTTCTATTAAAAATAAAATATTATTTCTGACTGTGAACTGAGTAAGGATATATTTCCTAGGTTACTAGATAGAATTACTATCAGGTTATAAGTCATAAATATTTCCTAGTACATATATCTTCTGTACTTTTCTTCAATTAGTTTCTTAACAAAAGGTTTTGTACAAAACTAACATGCTAATATATTATTGTTGGCAAAAAGGGTCAAAATAATGCATTTATTTTAAAAATGTAAACAAGCTTTATCTTTTTAGATTTTCATGATTTTAATTAAATGTATTCCTCTTACATCTTTTTATCAATTAAAAGGACAAAAATCTCAACCCAACATAAGCAAAAATAAATAATAAATAACTTCTATGATATAGTAAGTTTGTAAGTTCTTATTTTATTAAGATACTTGGATAGAGTCCAGTTTTCAGAGCAACCTTATTCCCATTTAAAAAAAAATCTTTATATGGTATAAACTTTTAAACAAACTTGTAGTCATGTATCTATTCATGTTGAAGTTAATCTGAGCTCAATTGTATTTCTCAAATAAATTACAGTGACTTCTGTGTGTATCATTTTAAAGATTAGTGATATGGTAATATGGCAACTGAATGAGTTTTTACAAGAGTGTTCTCCTTCTTAGTCAAATGGAGGATCAATAGTCCATTCTTGAACACTTAACTTTGGTCTTATCAATTCAAGCTTACATAAATGTCTTATCCAAGTATTGATTTCAAAACTGTCACAAATAAGTCCTAATTTGAATCCATGTTCATTAATCTACCTAAAACCAATTGTTATGGAGATATGTTGCATATAAATCTCAATTTTACTTCCATTTTGAGGGTACTTTCGTAAGTTCCATAAAAGAATATATTGTCTTTAATAGGAAATGAGGTTTAAAAAGTATCATCAATTCAAAACTATATTTTTTTCATAATTTTTTAGATTTTTTTTCATTATGTGAGGCAAAATAGTTTAACTTAAGTAGTGGAAACCTAATATTAGAGTAACATGATTAATATTTTATTAATAAATATGCATGTCTCTTAAAAATTTATCTCAATGATTTTTTGGGGGGTGGGTAAATCTTTTCTAAAAATATGCCAATATACTTAGTTAGCTAAGGAAAGAAAAGCTTACATGTATGTTTTAGAAACTCAGGTACATGTTGTTTACAAAAGTATAGCCTACTGGACTTTGGTTTAGCTCACTCAAATTTGAACCCTGAATTCACCACTTAATAGCTCCATTTCACATCTATAAATGTAATAATCATACTGCTTTATAATATTTCATATGTAATATGTGAAACCATACATGAAACATGTTGAGCAGAACATTTAGCAATTAGTAGATATCAATAAATTTAGCAGTCATCCTAAAACTTTTGTGAATAAGGCTGGGCATGTAAATGTTTTTCTATGCAGAAGTTTATTCACCAAAACCAACATACAGACAATTAGAATACAATCTACTCATAAGAAAAAGAGTAAAAACAAGTGTGGTGTATAACTATAGATTCAGAATGGTCATCCTTTTGTTATGATATAAAATATGCCAATGCATGATAAAACTTATGCTGCTGATTTCTATTTCTACAGAAATTAAACATTTAGAAAATACCTTCATATTAACAATGGTAGATGATATATTATGCAGAAATTGTTTTTTCTATTTGTATGCATGAAACCCAATGACTTGCATGCCCAAAGTCAAGCCTCACAGGCAAAACTCTGGTTTTAACATAGCCTACTAACTCTAAATTCTAAACATTTTGACCAACTGTTGTCTATTTTCTATTATTTGGCCTCTTATTACTGATGTTATATGAAGTCAAATACCAATACTGATTCACCAAATGTAATCTTTGGTAAAACAAAATGGAAGAATAAATTTTATTTGTTACTTATTTGAATTTTGTGCTAAATAGTATGTAAAATGTGAATTTAGAAGACTGACAAGACATTTATGTTGTGACTACTATAACAGCTGTGGAAGCTCAAAATAAAAACTTTGGAATGATTCAATAAACTCAATTTTTAGAGTTCCAAGTTTTTCTTGGATTTTTCTTTTTCTTTTCTTTATTTCCTCCCCCTCCTTTCCTCCTCCCCCTCCTTCTCCTTCTCCTCCTCCTCCTCCTCCTCCTCCTCCTCCTCCTCCTCCTCCTCCTCCTCCTCCCCCCCTCCCCCTCCTTCTCCTTCTCCTCCTCCTCCTCCTCCTTCCCCTTTTCCTCCTCCTCCTCCTCCTCCTCCCCCTCCTCCTCCTCCTCCTCCCCCTCCTCCTCCTCCTCCTCCTCCTCCTCCTCCTCCTCCTCCTCCCCCTCCTCCTCCTCCTCCTCCTCCTCCTCCCCCTCCTTCTCCTTCTCCTCCTCCTCCTCCTCCTTCCCCTTTTCCTCCTCCTCTTCCTCCCTCCTCCTCCCTCTCCTCCTTTTCCTCATCCTCCTCCTCCCTCTCCTCTTCCTCCTCCTCCCTTTCCTCCTCTTTCTCCCCCTCCTCCTTTGTAAAAGTGTCTATATTAAAGAGACTTTTTACTTCTTACTACTACTGCCTAGTGGTAAACACATATTTTATTATTTATTACTCTTCAAAAATGTAAAGAAAAACTACCTGTGCAATAGAATAACACAGGTTTGGAAGACAATCTACTCTAAGTATTTGTTTTTGAATATCTATGAATTTGATTCACTTTGGGATTGTAATTAAACTACAAATTCTTTCTCAAGAAATATCATACTAATTACATTCAGAGAGACTCACATTTTGTGAATAGTTGCATGAGTTTTATGGGATCTCCCTTTTTGAAGGATCCATGTTTTCCTTTATGTCACCCATATAGGGCTTTTTCAGAATCACTCTTCCTTTAACCAAAGTAATATCTGTCATCATTGTCATTTCTATTCCTGTTACAATTTAATACTGCCAGAGAATACCTACATGCAGTTATTTCTATTCAAAGATGTTAGGATTAAACAGCATAACATACCATGGGTTCAAATTCAAGGAAATCATCTTTGCTAAAGTATGGAAGATCAGAGTTATGTTAGAAGCAATAGAAAAGAAGATATTTCAGAATATCATAACCAAGGCACATGTAACTGTGAGCCAAGTAGGCGTTCATTGTATTGCTTTTTATTTCAGAAGGTTCTTAGATGATTGTTCAAAATATTAAGGAAAGAAAATAACTGATTTACCAAGTGTTGACACTTCAGAAAACACTCTATTTAATACACTGGCTACTGACTTTATGACAAGATGAAAAAGTAGAGTGGCAACCGCAGCATGGACTGAGTTCCTACCTGGATCTGTGTTCTTTGTGTGCTTGGTGGAGGGAGGTGATGTCCTCCAGAGCAGAGGGTGGTCCTGGTTACCTCACCACCAGCTCATGGCCTGGAACATCACAAATGCTTGTGAAACTGAGACCCATGCTCATAAACTCTTTGTTAATCTTGGTCTATTTATTTTGAAGGATGTAGGGTGGATGGAATCAGTCCATTAAATATAAACATATATTAACTTGATGATCAAAAAAGACAGTCTCTTCTGATAACTTTTAAACCAAAAACATGGAACATAGTCTGGCAAATGCTTTGGGCAGTTATAAACTTAAGAAATATAGCTGTTGTTAGGAATTGAATTAATTAAAAATGAAATATATTGAGAAATCTATTTTGAAGATTTCAAAGCAGTTTGGATATATAGACCTTAATATTTGATCGTATCTCCTTTGAAGGCCTTCCTTTTCAAATTGATGAAGCTAGACCACCTAGTCACAATTTTATTCTTAAGAAAATCACTTTGTAAACACACCTATTTTGTTTTCATAATTAATAATTCCTTATCATTAAATTGATACATTCATATTTAACAAACCAGATTCTATCCAGCCTATTTGGTTCAAAATTAATGTATCAAAATTAACAAGGAATTTATATTTGAGTTTTGATATAACACAAGTATCCTTTAAAAACATCCAAAAAGTGGCTAATTTTTCAGACAAACCTTGAAAGCTAATTTTATTCACTGAGTTCTCAATGGTCTCAACTCCAATACTATGAAGGAACCCATGTTCAATACCTTTGATGCTACATGCAGCTGCTGAAGCTAGAGATCTAGGTGTGTTGTTAAAAATATATTTAATAGACTCTTAAATAAAAATAGTAGATTCCAGGTCAATGTGTCCTCAAAATGTTTTATTGAGTCTGACCTTGACATAAGTCTTGAAATGGCATGTGCTTTAAAATGGAATAAAAGATGTGAGCTCTTTACATTTGGACAACACTCAGTTCTAATTACCCCAAATAATAAAGACTTTAAGTATTGTCCTCCATCCTCATCTACATTTTCTTTTTAGAAATAATTACATAATGATATAACTATGGAAGATAAACAGTCCTTAAATATAATATACAAACTTTCCTAGCTGGACTTTTATCACAATGTATCAATTCCAATTGTGAAAATTATTTGGAATAAAATAAATTTTCAATAAGCAACAAAGATCATTGTGTATTGCCTCACATAAGAGTATAACAAAAGTTTTTTTTTTTTTTAAAAAGTGTACAACAGATGTCAGTAAGAGAGTACTAATGTGAATGAAGTAGCTGAGTATATTTCCAAGTTTATACTGCTGCCCGTTCTGTAATATTTCTAGGTATTTCTTTATAGCAGTCTCTACTTCATAGACAGCTGAATATTTGCATTATATTATTTTGTATGCAGCACACAATATATGCTGCAGGTGCAATCCTGTAGGTGCTAGAATCGTTGCATATTTCCAAATATAAAATAATAAAATATTCATCACACATGCACCATTGTAGCATTTGAATAAGAAAAAATCCTAATCTTCCTTATTCATGGGGCCTGTACTTCCTAGATTACAAATATTAGGGTTTCTTCTTCCTCTTGTTGAGTTCCTCAGTTCTAGACAAATTTCCTTCTTGCTAGAACTTCTGATATGAATTGGCACAAATTTAAAGGAAGGTAAGTTTATTATCTAAAAGTGGTTTCTTTGGGTGGAGCACAAAATATTCTCCTCGTAGATACCAACATGCTTAACTCCTCCACCCCCTCACAGTGTTGCCAAGACATAACCATTTCTATAGGGCCTACACTACCCAGTATTTAAAATCAGCCTACACTGGCCCTGCCAGAATCCTCTTGCCCTCTTCATGGATTTTAGTTTGCTCCAAATTCTTTTTATAAAGATAAGCACTTTGCTGCAAACCACTTACTACAATGTACATATTTGTTATATAATTGCTTATTTTCTGTCCATTCCACTAACATGTAAGCTCTACAGGTATAAAGACTTCCACCTGTTTTTTCTTACTATATTTCAAGCATTGGTATAAGTGCTTGCACATAATAGGTGCTTAAACTTTGCTTAATAAATAATGAAATGGATGAGTCGGTATTTCTTATAGCAGCCTCTACTTCATAGACACCTGGATATTTGCTTTGTATAATTTTTTATGCAGCACACAATAGATGCTGCAGGTGCAATCCTATAGGTAGGTACTAGAATCATTGCATATTTCCAAATTTAAAATAATCACACACAAATGACCATTTTATAATTTTTAGGTCAACCGAATATTTATCCCTTCACTGTCTTTGTAAGAGTGACTTTTCTAAATAGTACAAATGGGAATGTTGCTCAGTATTTTAACACAAAACGTTGAAGCCTTTCCACAAATGGCCAACAGTGGCTGGAACTGGCAGAATTTCTTATTGAAACTGGAAATCTTGCCAACTGTTGCCTCCCAACAAAAGCCATGCTCCATAACTTATTGCCTAGTGGACAGTAGCACAGAGAATCTATAAAAGGAAAAAAAAAAAGACTAAAGTTGAAAGAAAGTAAATTGTTTAAAATGCATATATGGTAGAATACAAACTCTATTTAATTAAAAAATGCATATTTGATCACTAAATATTTGAAAATAATTCTTAAAAAGTAGCTGTCAGTGGCCTTTCATCATCGTGTAATTTTGTAAGTTTGAAACTTCAAGCCTAAGGACTAATTTATAAATTAATCATATATATTTGTGACTTAATATAATCATGACTTGTTCGAGATTCTTATGATGAACTTCCAAAAGATATATTTTGTGAATTGACACAACTCACAACTTATCACAATAGCCATCTTTAGCAATTTAGATTCCCCATTTTTGTTTTTGAGAATCAAAGAGCTAACTTTATTGTTTTCTATTAAAACAATTTCAATCATTCATTTATCAATATCAAATAACATATTTGCGATAAAGTTATGATTGCAAAACAAAGAAAATAGTATCCTAAAAAAGACGTATTTGTTTTAAAAATTAATCTACACAATTTGTTTCTGGTGTTCAAGAATTTCTTTTTGTTTTTGTTATTTTTTTCATTAATATATCCTAAAATCCTGTAGAGGTGCCTACACGTATGTATGTAACAAAACAATCTAGTATCATACACCACATAATCCTTGTCCCAAGTAGCTTAAAATAGAAAATAATAATAAAAAATAAACTTGGGTCTAATTATAATTTTAAAAGAAGAACAACAATTTCTAATTGTAGTGGATTTGGTGAAATGGTAGAAAATACGTGTAAAAATAAATTTCATGTAAATAAATCCTTGACAGAATTTTCAGGTCAATTACTTTACCATTATAATTTGAGGGCAAAGATTTCTAATTTCTCAGTTTGCAAAGCCTCTCCACACTCCCCCAAGCTAGTACTGGTACCTACAAGTGACAAATGGGTGCTCCCAATATTCTTGTTCAGAAAAAGGCATTGCCAAATATTTGTTCCCTCTCATCAAGATTCAGCACAGGAAGCAAATATTCTTAAGAGCCTTCTCTAACAAATACTATTTGTAGGTTGCATAGTCTGTTATAATGGTCTAATACTAAATTAAGTATACAAACTTTGCTATAAATTTTAAATACTTTCACTACTTAAATTCCCTCCTCTTTGCATGGTTTTGTTTTAGTGGTCTTTCAGCTTTTCCATATGTTGGCTCACCATAACTATGTCAAGTATCTATTCCAGGAAATCAGTACTAGGAATAGAAACATGGCTAGCTAGACTTTACCATGAAATAGGACCTTAATTTAATTTGTAATTCATGATCTTGCCAACAAAAATTTTTAGCAATTCTCTGATAAGTCTCATTTTAATTAGTTCCTTCTTATAACTTGTTCTTAACTTCAGATGTTTCTAAAGAATTGTTTACATGTATCACATTTTTACTCACTCTTTTAAGCAAATATGTGAAAGTTTTACACACCCTACATTTTTCTCCCTTCAAATACATCTAGAACACCACATTTTGTTGCAGCTGTGGTGATGGAGGTCTTTGGCAGATGGCAAGGGTTAGAGGGCTTGGAGATTCACACGAAAATTGAAATTAAAGGAAAATATTAAGAGTGGAGCACCAACCAGGAAAAGTGATAAGGTTTCAAAAAATTCTCACCTCGAAGATAGAAAGTTTTCATTGTAAGAATAAAGTTTACTTAGTAATTATTGCTGTGTCGAAAGACTGATATAAAACCAAGTTGAGGCTGAAATGTGGAAGTAAAAAAAAATGAAAAGGGGATTGAGCAGAAAAAGAGAGAGAGAGGAAAAGATATAAGAAAAGTCTACCCAAGAAGAAAAACTGGTTTAAATAAGATATTTTCTTTGTTAGAATAGTTAGGAAATAACCAGGCATGGTGGTGTATGCCTATAATCCAAACAACTAGGGAGGCTGAAATAGGACTGCAAATTTGAGGCCAGCCTCAGCAACTTAATGGACCCTGTCTCAAAGTAAAAAAATAAAAAGGAGTAGGGATATTGCTCAGTGGTAAACCATGCCTGGGCTCAATTCCTACTATTAAAAAAAAGAAGGAAGGGAGAGAGGGAGGGGAGAAATAGGGGAAAGAAGGGGAAGGAAAGAAAAGGAAGGGAAGAGGAGAAGAGAGGAAAAGAAAGAAGCAGAAAGGAGAAGAGAAGAAAGGAAAACAGGATAGTTAGGAAATAAAAAAAAATTCCAGTGCTGAACCACATCATTTAAGATGGCACAATTCTTCAATACATGACCATGGCCAAGGAGTACTCTAAGGGATACCATTTCTAGTTGATGTGTAAAAGTCATTCAGCTGCTTACTCTAAAATTTGGGATGAAAAACTTCATCTGCTCTTTTGTTTGGGAAATGGGGTTGAGTGTTAATCCCAAGAGTCACTCCTTGGGTCAAGAGCTGAGAAGTGTTTATTAAGAAGTCATGAGAAGCAAACATCACCTCTTGGGTGGTAATCATTGCCTTCATGTTCGAAAGATTGAACCCAGTTGCTCAAGATAATGACTCTACTTTTAAGTGGAGGGGTCATAGACTCTAACCTACTGACAAGCCTTAGTTTTTCAGAACAGTTTCCAATGGTCAGCCCAGAAATTGAGCTACATTAATTCTATCATATATAAAGGATTAGAGCTGTTTGGTAAAATGAAAATCCCTCATTCTAAATCAAGCAGATCACTCTGGAGCACACAGATGAAGGTGGCACTCAAATAATTAATGGGAGCCCCACAACAGTTTTCTCTTTACTGAACTCTGTATATTGTGAGAATAAGACATTAAGTTCAATCACACAATCACAAAATAAACAAGTGAACAAGGCATGTGTTTAAATCCAGTGATGTTGTGGTAAAACAACTAAATACTAAGTATTCATTCTTATTGAACTACCTATAAATAACAAGACATTTATAACACTTGCTCTTTGTTTTGTGACTTGGGAGCATACTTTTCCTGTCTGAATTATTCCAATTTAAAAGTCTCAGGAACTTGGTAAGGGTACAAAATACAACTTTAAGTCAAACCTTTGCAATTCTGACTGGACTTGGTAGTAAACACACACACACACACACACACACACACACACACATTCACACCCATATGCTTTGATTCAAGGGTCTGTCACAATTGGTGTCCTAAAATTCCATCCATGTTAACTAGGAAAGTAACCTGAAATAAAATAGAATTTGCCAACCTAAATCATATTTGTCATATATTAAGTGTACAAATTCTTCATGTGGCAATATCTCTGAAATCATATAAGGGGTCTAATTTTAATATTCTTATAAAAGGAAGTAAACTTTCGAATTGGATCAGTATTGTGTGAGGCAGCTCCTTTACCCACCCAAATTCCCCAACCTGCCCCAAATATGTTATATTTTCATATGTTTTGACTCATGGATTCAAAGCAAATATTTGATTATAGAGTAAAAAATCATACTATGTATACTTTTCTATAAATTGGTTCTATTTTTTACAGTTCTTATATATGAAATATGTATATGTATTCTTATATATGAAATATGTATGTATTCAAAGCAAATATTTGATTATAGAGTAAAAAATTATACTATGTATACTTTTCTATAAATTGGTTCTATTTTTTACAGTTCTTATATATGAAATATGTATGCAGCATATATGCACTCTTTAAACCTCTGTTTTGAGTAGAACCCAGCTTGTACATCACATTCTTCTCTGATAGACTCACACATCCATACAGAGAAGTTAACCATTAAACTGAAGTTGCATTAATTATTACCTTGCTTTATTTTATGGCTTTACCACATATACATGTGTCTCTAAACAATATATTAGCTTTATTATTTTTTATTGTTACTTTTATGAAAGTGAAACCATCAGGAATATATTCTTTGGGGCATTTCTTCTTTCATTCAGCTTTACGTTTTTGAGACATATCATTGTCAAAATGTGCAGCTATAGTTCTTCTCTTCACACTGTTGCTGTGTTTCTTTGTATGAATGTATTGGACTGTAATTGTCCTTTGTCCTGCCGAGGGACATTTGGATTGCTTATGCCATTTGGCTATCAGAAACAAGGAAGCCACAAACACATTTTCTACATATCTCCAAGTATTCAGGTTTCTTGAATTTCTTTAGGGAATATATTTAGGAGAGGGATTTCAGGATCCCAGCTTTCCATTGTGCTTGGACCAATTTATCTTCCCATGAACAGTTCGTGAGGTTTCCATTGCAGCATAGCCTTTCCAATGTTGTGTAATATTGTCAAACTTACTAATTTTTGTCAGTCTGGTGGACATAATATAGTATCTCATTGTGGTTTTAATTTGCATTTCCCTGATTATGAATCGCAGTGATTTTGTATGTAAAATGAATTAAAATTTTCCTCCAAAATAAAACATTTATTTCTAATTGAGTAGTAATGACTTGGACTGGAATTGTGGTCAAACCACTTTTTGCTTATAATTACTCAAGAAAAGGATGATCTCTTTTTTGTTGTACAGGGAAGGGAAAGAATATGTTTTATTGTTTTGAAAACTGGGAATAAATGAATGGGTTTCTCATCATGAACAAGAACACAGATGGATAAAGATGGATAACGCCTAAAATTATAGCTCTAACTTTCCATTTCCCGTTTTTCAATAAACTCATCAAACATCTATCAAAATCTCCTTTAAAAAGTAAACAGAAGAAGAAAGTGAATAATTTCATGTGTGTTTGTGTGTGTGTGTGTGTGTGTGTGTGTGTATCACTTTAAAAAGTACTTAAAAGAATTTATGGAGCTTACAGATCTCCTGTACTTGACTGTGTCTCTTCTTGCTGTTATAAAATTATTTCTTATATATCAAAACATTATAGAAGACTTTGGAGCTTATCTTTCACATAATTCTTCATTTTGGAAACTACTTAACCACATTTCTAGCTATTAGCTGAATTTAGCCAATGTATTTCTTCAAGGTTTTGATTTCCTCAATAAATATACTTGGGTATGTATTTTTTCTTTTGGCTTAATTATTGTGTTTCACTATGGAAACATTACATGAAGAAGCTTTATTAGTATAATTATTATTTTTTGCTGTATTCTTTTCTGTATTCCCAGGATTTCGTTGATTGTACTTATATTATCCAATCACTTTAGTCAAGCATACTACTTGAAAAAAATTAACTCTTTCATGTTTTCCATAGTGATATTTATCATTTCATTGCAGTTTTAATGATGTTTCTTTATAAGCTCTCTTATAGGGTATCAATCTCTTTTATTTATATAGTTTGATACTGTAGATACTGATATTTTTGGGAAAAAAGCATTAATACATGCTAACACATAGGCTATAGTTTGTTAATACATGCAACGCAGTTATTGACCAAAATTAATTCTTCAATAAATTTGCCGATAATCAGAAGTGACCATTTATACGTCCAAAACAAAAAAGGGTAGGAAAAATTCTTTCACAGCATTTTTGTCTGGGATGAAAAATAAAATCTTTGAACTGCACAGAAAACAAATTGTCCTTTGGTCAATTTCTATTTCTAGTGGCATTTCAAAGTTGGGAAAATACTTAAAATAAACTTCAACTTTGAACCCACTAAATTCCATATGTATGCCAATAAAGTCTGAGACTGACAAGGGTTTTTATTTTATCCCAAAAAAGCTTTTAGATAACCCAGCTTCTAAATATATTATGTTTATGTTAATTTGCAAATACATCTCTTCAATAAGACCAGATTGTGATCCTAATTACAGCACATATTTGTTTATAATCATACATAATAAATTATTAAAATGTGTAAAGTATAGAACTTACAAACTAAATAAAATGATTTTGGTTATTAAACCATTTTATTGCAGAATCTGTTTTTAATAATGTTTCTTAATATTTTGGAGTGTTCACATAAATGTTCCCTTTGACTTTATAGAAATCCCTGACAATAGCACAGATTAATTTTAGGTGTAGCAACACAAGGGTCAAGTCAATGAAAGATCAAATCACAATATAAGTTAATTGAGATAAATAATTTATAAGTCACAGCTTGTCATTTTTTAAGTTGTATAAGTCCAAATACCTTTTTAACTGTAAAGCAAGGTAAACTAATTTATAGCAATACTTTGTTTTTAATAATAGTTTGAGTCTCAAAAGATGTAAACAAAAGACACTTATATAAAGTCAGTTTTTGTTTAGCAATGGATGAATTTAACTTGTTGCTCACACCCTATGTGTAAGGAAAGTTAATGCTTATTTCTGACACTATCTACCCTCTAATTCCTTCTTGGACCAGGTCTCTAACCATGCTTTGCTTTCATTAGTCCACTCAAACCATGTGAACCCTTCCTCCAAGTACCTCCTGCCTCACAACTACCGGCCAAGTCATTCCTTCTAGGAACAGCCCTTCTCTGAACATTTCCTGGCCAGCTCCCTTATTTTAAGTCATTACACAAATGCAACCTCTTCAGAAAAGCTTTCCATGACCATTCTGTCTAGTACACCACCATCGCACTGGTCTTCCTATACTCCCTTAGCCTACTTTATGTTTCTCCATAGCACTTAGTACCACTGGAACTTTATATATTCCTTTCTTATTTATTTTATCCTTGTATCACAAGTTCTATGAGGGCAGAAACTGCTCTATCCCTAGCCTATAGACTAGAGCCATTTGTACATAGATTCTACTTCTTCCAAGATCTTGAAGGGGAAACATGTTTGTGCCCTTAGAGTTGTCATTCTTAAGAGATAAGATGCCAAGAATAAAGTTTTTGATTTCTTACTAACTTAATGGTCACCTAAATATTCCTTATATATCTCATCCTAAGTTTCCATTCAAATGCAGCATTTAAAATATATGTTTATGGTTTTAACAAAGAAACATACTAGGTATACCCTTAAGTTGTATTCTGTAAAAATTCCCTATCTACTGGTGATATCACCAAATTCACAGGCATGTTCTCTTGTCATCCAGGGCCCTACGATGATACACCAACTACTTGTGCAGCTACCTCTCAAAAGTTTGGATGGCCCTACTTTCAGGTATTGCATACATTCCAAAGAATACTCATGACTAATGAAAATAATTTGCAGATTTCCAATAAAGTTAAGGATATTAAGAACATCTTAGGAACAGTAAGAATTATTTCAAAGAATGGCATATAGTTAGCCTCTGAATAAAAGGATAATTTGAAAAGCAATCCAACAAAACACTGATAAAGATGAAATTATGAAGATCTGTCAACTTTCAAAATAGTTTTCTTGGGACATTGGAGAGTAGAATTAACTCCATGTTCTTGTTCCTTTGGTCAGATGACTTAGAGTCTTAAATTAATTTGAATGTATCCTACCAGATTTAGTATTACTAGTAATGAGTAATATTAGCCACATACATCATGAATATGCATTATATATAATTTATAAATAAAACTATATGCATACATATATGTATATATAAAGAGGGAGAAAAATTATATTCAGTATTATAAGATAATAGAGCTAGTTATTCATTCAAGCTACATTTCTTTTTCCTCTCCTGCAGGGTTCTTTGTTTTCTGACTCACACGGTCAATGTTATACTTCTGTAAATGTGGTTAAAACTCTCAAAATTGTAATATAAGAAGATACCTTATTTATCAAAAGGGAATAGGAACATAGAGTGTGAATTGTTTTAAAAATTTTAAATTCCTCTCTATATTATTTTAATTTTCCCTGGCGAAGCAGTCTCAATTTCAGTCCTTGGCATGAACTACAGGCTTCAGGGCATTAGACTGCTGTTGCAGACAGATTTGTCATCCTTCGGCGTTTTATTAATTGTGCAGTTTTTATTACACCTCATTGCCCTATTCCTTACAAAATTAAAGTAGATTTCCTGTCCAAATTTATTTTTAGACTGGGAAGTGTTTAACAAGTCAATAGCTTATTGTCCTGATAAATTATAATAACATTAATGAAAATAAGGACTACTAAATTATCTTAAATTCAAAGCCATATGACATAATTCTTTTTTCTGGATTTAAGCTGTGATTTTTCAATTCCTAAGTTATACTGTTTAGACCCAAAAATAGACTGTGTGTAATTGTTCTTTGTCCCACAGCGTGTCTTTGGGAACTCATCACTGTTGTTCTATCCTTTTATGTGTCAGCTTCCTTTGTACATTACATTTCACATGACTCACTGTTCCTTAGTGCAAGGTTTGAGTACTCAAAATGCCTACTTATATCTGACAGATAGATTTTGCTTCCTGAACTTTTTTATGTGATGTGGTGCCAAATCAAATTTTATAAGGTCCCCATTTTGCTTAATGAAGATATGTAGGAAAGAGCTTATAATGGAAGAAAATTCATTTACTAGGAAGAGCTGATTTTGACCTCCCACTGTATGAACCACTCATTTCTTCATGTGCAAATTAAGATGATTATACAATAATTTTAGAATATCTTTCCAATGTATAATTGTAACCTATATTTGGTCATTTTAAAAGAAATGCATTGGAAGTGGCTTAAAAAATAAAAGGTGCATATTTTAACTGCTTTCCCTTTATTAGCTTCTCTCATAAGATTTTCAGAGCTTTGATAAGATTTTTTTGTGTGTGAGAAGTGAATTGGTGACATCATAATTCTCTTTTATTTCTAATGACTGCAGTTTAAAATGTAAGTGAATCTAAATTCCAGCTAGGAGGAGGTTGGGAAAATCATCCTGATGAAGATTAGAAATATAACTGAGAAGCAGGATTAGTTTGCCATTGCAAAGAGGCATAGAACTGAGACTAGAGTCAGGACTCCTGTTCTTAAGCTCATCTACCATGGTTATGGAATATATGGCAATTCACTGAGTCTTCCTGAACTCCTAATCTCTAAGTTTATAAAATGAGGACATTCTACTATACATTTCTGGTTGGAGCATTTGGAATATCTGACCTAAAGATTTGAGCTGGAAACAAAATATCATTTGAAGTTCTGATAAATAATGTGATTTTTAATATTTCCATCCCTCTAGCTTCAAGTATTTTTATAATGCTTTATTTACATAATCACTTAACACACTCTAAAATTTGATAGATGGATAAGAAATGGGAAAGAGGAAAAAAATGACATGTCTTTGACATTCTTAGGATTTTCACTGAGCTTACTAGTCATGCTGAAAGTTCTTTCTAATGTCAAGAGAGTAAGGATATTATCTTTCTAATAAATATCTAACATTTGAGAGTTCATTTTCAGATTTAAATCTTAATTCAATTTAAGTTGAATTTCAGATATAAATTTCCCCAGAACTGAAAAGTTATATCAATCCTCTTGATTAAATAGTTTATCCTTTCCAGTATTAATGTCTTGAAATTGAATTAAATAATTATATTTGCTAATTTACATTAACAAAATTATTTGGATTCTGCACTTAATTTGTTATTTGTTCAGTTGACTTGAAAATTATTTATTACTTTGAATGTATTTGTAGACTATTTTGAGCATAATTAGCATCTTTATAATAAATTTTAGTTTGGCATGCATAGCTACAAATATCTCTTCATTTATAAAATTTTATTTTATGACTAAAAGAATTATATATTTTCTTTGAAAGGGCTCTGTATTATGGTACGAGAAGTGCCTGGTTCTTAAAGGTTGGGCAAGACTTTCACAACAGGGCAAAATGAAAGTTATCCCAGAAAACAATATGGATACTTCAGAGAATCAGGTGTGGGTCAGTCCGATTAGAACAGTGGGAAGTAAACTAAGGTAAATATATGAAAAAAAAAAAAAGAATAAAAAAAGGCAGAGGCCTTTGACTTAAATAAGACCTTCCTGAAACCCTGCACTTAAGGTTCTTTGTGTGATTTTGTACTCTTTTTCTTAAAGGGGACTCCTATGAGTAGGTTGGTTTGAGTCCAGTCAAAAGCCATAGCATACAACACCTCAGGCTGTCAATGAGCTGGCAGCTATATATATGCTCTGGTGAAAGGGTCAGGGAGAGAAGGGACCTGGAGCACCCTGGTAAGCAATGTAAAGAACAGCCTCTGAGAATTGGCCTGGTTTATATCACATCTTTCTTCTAACTAAGCCTTTGACCTTAGCCTGTCACATAAATAGAGTGGAGTTTGGTTGCTACTTCTGCACATTAAGATCCATCTAAATCTAGAAACATAAATCCAAGGTTGTCTTAAATAATTTCTAAGGCCCTCCGTAATTCTAGTTCTTTCTGTTCACTTTGGCTTTATCTCTATAATGTAATGGCACATTTCACATTTTATCCTGTCCTTTGATTTCTACATCCATATCTTTGTGAGAAAATAGCTAAGTTAAAGAAGCCTCTATGGATATGAACTCCTCTAAACTCTTCTGGATCTTCTAGTAGACTTTTAAAATCTCATTAAGGAATGTACTGTTAATAAAATTTACTTCTATTTAAGCAAATTATGTATTAAAATCTATAACAAATTTATTATGTTTTCTTCTGGAGCGTAGTCTCTTAAAAAACTGCCTCACTTACTTCTGAATTGACAACTTTTTAGTCACTTGGTTAAGTTAATAAACTGACTGCCTCAGTTTCCTCAAAGGTAAAACTTGTATAATCACAGTAACTACCTCATATGTTTAGAAAGTTTAATATTACTTTTTAATGTATTATTACATAATATCATTTGCCTTTTCATTTCTAGATTTTGGTGGCTACTCTGTATGTTGATAGAAAGATAAAGTCAAGGAATAAGTAGTTAATGCTTAGATTAGTGCTTTAAATTTAGTAAGTCGTCCAAAAGTGATCCCTACAGTTATTATTAATATCATCATAATTATTAATTCTAATAAAATTATAATGATAATGCAGTCTGGAAGAATTTTATAAAAATATTAATTTATAGCCACTGAGCATGAAATTTTAAACTAAAATTTTTATCTATGTTCATGTTTTGTTACATATAAGTTTTTAAGCAGGGGGAAGATTTTCATGAGAGATTAGAAGAGGTTTACATAGTAGCAATGCAGACAACTGCAAAGAAAACATAGACATCACAGCACAGATTTTAAAATGTCACCTGCTCCCTGTACCCTGTGGCAATCCCATTGGCTCTGGAGGCTGAGGCAGGAGGATCATGAATTCAAAGCCAGTCTCAGCAATTTAGCCAGGAAACAATTCAGCAAGACTCTAAATAATATGTAAAAAAGGGCTAGAGATGTTGCTCAGTGGTCAAGCCCCAATGGATTTCAATCCCTGATACTAAAAAAAAAAAAAAAAAAAAAAAAAAAAAAGTCACCTGCTCACCTAATGACCTCTCTCTACCTTTTTCTTTCTGGTTACACCTGTTCTTTAATCCCTTCTTTTTGTGCATCATTAGTTTTCCTCACTTTTTTCAAGGGATCATCTAAAATAACTCTTAATATTAAAATATATTTCAGTAGAATAAAATTCTGTGTGAAAAGGGTGAATAGTAAAGAAGAATATGATTTCATAAAGAGAAAAAAAAGTATAATTTCCAAATGTTAAGAAGAGCAAGCACATTCACTTATTTTTCATAAACTCTTCATGTATTTATATTTCATTGGGAACATTTAAAAGAATGATACATCAGGTATAGTTTCAAATGTCAACATTTAAAATGTGCCAAAAATTACATGCTTTGCAACTGAGCTGTCAATTGAAATGGGTAGAGTTCTTCCAAAGTTATTTTACAAAAGGTATCAATTTAAAAAAACCCTAAAGAATACTGCTTTAGACTAGAGTGTTTTTTTCATCTTTGTTCTTTCCCCCCATGAGAAACACAATTAAAATAATTTGATCAATAACATGTATATAAATTTTCTTATCATGGAAATCAATGAGTAATAATGTCATGCCTTTCTAGATACTATGCATTTGACCAGAACTACTGACTTCATTTTTCAAACTTGACTTAATTATAGGATAATGAAATTTCAATACAACATATAGAAAAGGGAAAAGTGCTTGTTGTAATACTAGAAAAGGAATAAAGATGACCTTGAAAGTGATGGGTTGAAGATATTGAAAAGGCTTCACTTTTGATATTAAGGATAATAAATTATAAGGAAGTTAAGAAAGACCAATTGCAACTGGGGGGTGTATAATATCATGTGTCTTAATTTCATGTGTGATATGACTATCAGCATAGATCTTGTTTTTATTTTTGATAATAAATTATACGTGTTCACAAGCACAAGCTGTTAACACTTATGTTGTTATAAAAGGTGAGAAACCTCCACAATCTTTTTTCAAGATGGATTGACACATATAATAAACATCAGTTCAACCCAAAGTATTTAGTTAAAAGATTTAATCAGATCCCAAATTTTGCTCTATGGGATTCATTCAGTCTTCCACTAAGGAACTGACATCCCAGGCCAAATTTTAGTCAAAATTCATTAGACCCCAAGTGAATTCTAATAGTCAATAAATAAATAAATCTAATAGTTTAGATTTTCCGTATGTAGAAAAATCCACATTAAAACAAACAAATAAAAACTCTTTGTTTGTTGTGCTTAAATGTTTTATTTTTGTCTTGTTTTCCATTGTGTCTCCAGGCCTTACTTCAGCTTCCTTTCAAAGCAAGTTAGTTATCTGTTAGGAATATATCAATTTTGACAAACTATTTCCTGTTTCTAAAATATGTAGACCCCATTGTGAATACAATAAAGTGAAATTTTCTCTCTTTTTTTCTCTCTCTTTCTCTTAATGCTGGGAATTTACATCAAGATCTCATACATGCTAGGCAGGCACTTTGCCAAAGCTATACCACTTCCTGTGCCACTTATTCATTGATACAACAGAGTTACCAATCTGACCATTATTAATTTCCAACCAGCTCTTCTGCACTGATGATCTTTATATATTTCCAATAGTATCCAGTTTCTGTCCATATTTCTCCATTAGTCTTTGGATTCTTATGAATGAACAGATACCTATTGTCTTTTTGCTCTGATATATAGAGTCCTACTAATATATTTTACAAAAAATTATTTATGCCTCTACTGCTTATTAAAAAACAAGCCAGGCACAGTGGCACATGCCTGTAATCTCAGCAATTTGGGAGGCTGAGGCAGGAGGATGACAAGTTCAAAGCCAGTCTCAGCAGATTTGCAAGGCACTTAGCAATTCAGTGAGACCCTGTCTCTATATAAAATTTAATAAAGGGCTGGGGATGTGTTCAGTGGTTAAGCAACCCTGGGTTTACTCCTCAGTACAAAAAATAATAATGAAGACAAAGTTGCATTTATGCATTCATGTTAAAATGAACAAACTTCTACCTAAATCATTCAAGAAATGCCTAGGACATATGAAGAAGCAAAGGGTGTGGCTTAGAAGAAGGCTCGTCATTTACTGTATTTTTACAGGAAGTTCCTGCCGTGGCTAAATGTTCTTTGCTCTCTCAGACTACTGTAGATATCTCACAAAGGAAAACCCAATACAAATATTTGCAGCTTTTAATACGCTCCCTCCAAAACACTCCTGCCAAAAAGAAACAGTCCTTGGATTTAAAGGAATTTTATGATTCCATAAGCCTGGTAAATGGACCTGCCAAATTATATATTCACATTTGGTAGTGGCTGTTTGGAAAAATCAATTTCTTTACAGTCAATACAATTTTATGACATTTTGTTATTATTTTCCAGTCTTATGTCTTTGAGGGTCAAATTCATCTTTAAAAAAAATTTAGTATTGAAACAAGGAAGCCACTTATTTCTTTCACAGTTCTATTTAAACAGTATAATCTGAATTGCAACCTCTATATTCTCTATTGGAAATCTCTTCCCCTGGTGTCATCTCCTGGCATGGACTTCCAAAAACCCTATATTCACTTCTTTTAATAGATTAGTTTGTAGGTTCTTAGAACTAGAAGGAAACTTACAGTACTTTGATACAACTTACATCATTTATAAGATGAAAAACTGAGAAGCAGAAAAATTAAGACATTAAATGAAACACAATAGTACCTTGGGGTCAGAACTAGCATTAGTGTCCATTTTTTTCATTTCATTCATTTATATTGACTATTCAATAAATTGTCCACAAACTGATCATGTCTCCTGAAAGTTATTTATAAACAACACTCTGTTTTTCAAATTTAATTTTTCACCATGTTCCTCCGCACATTTTTGAATATATTAAACTTGGAACTCAATGAAACAATCTCTGATATTTACTGAAATATCCTCTGAAAAAGATTTCAGAAATCTTGCAAATTCCCCAAAGCAAATTGCCATTTATTATTAAGCCTGGACTTTGGGAAATCATCCCATTTTGTATTCATGTCCATTTCAATGTCCATCGAATTTATCAAGTTGTTTCCTAAGTTAGAGTACATAATATGCTGATTTATCTTAAATTTCAGAATACTTATTGCTGCAAGATCTCTTATGGAGTATTGTTCAATTCTTATTTCAATAAGAAGTATGATTGACATTTATATTGAAAAATTTTTACCCTATTAGAAAACATTCTGAAATTGCTCTCCACATCCTGATATAATAATGGGGCCACTCAATTAGCATAGTCCATACATGTACTTACACAATTTGTGGACACTCTGAATATACCAAGTCTTTCAATTCCTATTTTGTTGTGTTTTTCCCTTTATGCAGCAAGCTGTACGAATTTTTTTTTTGCATTAGAGCCTTAAAAAAATTGTCAAATAAGTGCATTAGAAAGGAGAATGAAAGAAAGGGAAAGGGAATAGGAATAGGAAAGGCAGTATAATGAACTGGATATAACATTCCTATGTTCTTTTATGAATACACAACCAATGTAACTCCACATCATGTATAACCACAAGAATGGGAAGTTACACACCATATTATGTATAATATGTCAGAATACACTCTACTGACGTGTATATCTAAAAAGAACAAATTAAAAAAAAGAAACTAACCACATAATCAATGTTTATCTTAAAAATGATTGAGGAAACATCTTTTCTATCACACAAAATGAGGCTGGAATTGTTAGCAGGAGTATCAGCTAGTTTTGCGTTGGTGATAAATAAAGTAC
This sequence comes from Urocitellus parryii, assembly GCF_045843805.1. Lineage (NCBI taxonomy): Eukaryota > Metazoa > Chordata > Mammalia > Rodentia > Sciuridae > Urocitellus > Urocitellus parryii. Next base: position 238,259,677 of record NC_135531.1, on the reverse strand, counting down.
AGACTGCTTACTACATGTAATTCTTTTAATTTATTGTTTTTTAAAATGTGCCTGAACCCTTATATAAATATATGTAAATTTATATAAAAATAAATAAATGTGTGTGTGTGTGTGTGTATTCCCTAAAATACTTCAAATTGAATTGTGGTAATAAAGAGCACTTTAACTGTGGATAGAGTTGGCTATCCACTTTTTATATTTACTATATGCTTTCTCTATATTGGAAATAGATTTTTGAATTCGACTTCAGTCCACCTGACTTTCCTCTTACTAGTAAGATGGAACCAGGTTGAGATGCTTCGTCCAACCACCCTTCCTTTTGCCCACTTCCTGCCACTCTTCCACCAGCATCCATGCAAAATGCTTTTCATTTTGCTGCAAGAAAGAGGAAATTGTTATGTGGGACCTCACCTGTGGTGATGTGGACATGAAGGGTGGCATGGCATCTGTCCTTCATGGGACACTTGAACTGATTTGGAGCTTCTAGGGAGATGAAGATGAAGGAGCTATTTTAAAAAGAGAATTAGTAAAACTCTGCAGAAGAATTATGTTGATGTAGGGGCAACTTAGTAAGGGTAAAGTCAAAGGGAATTTTCAACCAATTCCATGCAAAGCTCTGGCATCCCGAGAGTTGATGACTTTGAGAGCCATGGGAGATAATGTCAGGATAAAGTAGAAAACCATATCAAGAGTGAAGTCACTTAAATAGACACCCATGCATAAAAGATGACAAATGAGGTCAGACACTACAGAGAATAATGCTTAGTGGTCCTATAAAAGAAAATGGCTTGTGAACCAACCCATCCAATAAATATTCAGTATGCTGCAGTCCCGTGCTCTCATGCACATGTGAAAGCAGGAATTTGTGAATTATTGATAATATGACTTGATATTCAGAGGATGATGGGAACTAAAAAGGTTTAGTCACAATATGAATTAGGAAGAATTTTTTAGATGGAAAAATGTAATTATTTACAGAGTATAGAATTGAGAATAGGATTTAAAGTGTTTGAATTTATGAAAACATTATGTAGACTATGGGAGTGCAAGGCTGATTTAAGCATTCTTTTGTTTTACATATGAGTCACCTGGCAACAAGAATGTATGTGATATTTCCTGATGAAGTTATTTTTAGATGGGAAAAAGTGAATATAGCTACATCCATGTGGGTGGTCTTGCTGCAGATCTTCCTAATGCTAAGGATTAATCTATTTCTGGCTTAGTTATAACTATGAAAGGCAACAAACATGTGAATTCTTGCAAGTCAATCATGATATAATAAACCAGCATTCAGGTAACCTGTAGTGTGTTTAGGGGAATCTGTCAAATAGCTTGAAACCCTTAACACAATCCAGTCTCCATATCCTTGCAGAACTTTCAATATTCAGATGTGTAAAGTCTGCCTGAAAACAAGTCTCTAGACATGTCCTGCGCTGTATTTATGCTTAGGTAATCCAAGACAAGATATGAGAAACTAACTCTCTCACCTTCTGCTCTGAACACTAGTCTTCCTTTATACCTCAACTTTATTCTATCCCTTTTTTATACATTTAAAAATTTTTTTCTCCTTCTTACTTGAGATGCCTTTCAAAGACACCCTGAAATGCAAACTCATGGTACTTCTCAGTGATTTTAGACTCACAACTAAGTTGTGTGAGGCCATAATGATTTGTTTTCCTCCTGGCAATAGTTGACAAGAACTTATATATAGTTTATCTGGTTTCAATTTGTTCTTTTAATAGATTTTTTCCTGCCCTGAGGTTTACTATATCTGTAGTCAAATACATGAAGATTGCCACAGTCGCCATTTTCTACAGTAATCTTCACCTCAGGGTCAGATTCTCTAATTTTTTTTTTATTTCTAATAAGAAATATGATTATGATTATCAGGCTATTTGAACTATACCCTTCACAAATTTCATTATACTTCCACTTGAAATATGAAACCGTGGTTTAAAAATAACAGATTTTTCTACGGTATGGATTACAAATATTACATCAGAATCTTATGAAAGAACTATGATCTTTTTCAGAACTAGGTGATTAAATGATAAGTGATTCTTTTAATCAAACTGATTTTTGATATGAAAGACAGAAGTTTCTCTTACATTCATTATCTGGGAAAGCTATTATCTTTTAAACACATGAAATACTAGCAGATTTGTTTACTTTAATCTTCTACATAAAAATTTTTAATGTTCTAATTCTGAAGACTCAGAAATGTTAGTATCTGTTTTATGTATTTTGGAGTACTTTCTATTAGGAATTTGTAGTTTAGTTTGACAGTAGCAAACTGCAGGCTGAATGATTTGTAGAGCAAACAGAGGTTAAGACAGTATGAGAGCCAGCTTCTGCTTCCAAAAGGATGAGCATGTGTACTCCCGAACTAACAGTTATTAATCATAGATTTTTAAACTGCTGTGAATAATGACAATCTCATGCATTATGTGTTATGTGTTTAGGCAGACATGATGGAATCTTTAGAGATAGTTTTATACCCCTAACACATATGAGCTCAGGAAAGTCTTTTTAAACACACATTATTTTAACCTCACATAACAGAAAATATTTTCTTTTCTTAGCATAAATTGTGCTTTTGAAAACTAAAATGAATAAATAAAATGACATACTAATGGATAAAAAGGAATTTAAAGTGAGATAATATTTGAAATACCATTAATAAAAAACATTTATAAAATTCTTGAAATTTTTTAACCAGCTTTCACTTAAAGTCATCTTCTCAGAGCTGGCCCAATCCAGTGGTTTTAGTTTACTAAGGGCTGCCATAATAAGATGTCTCTGAAGAAAGGGCTTAGATAACAGGAATTTATTTTCTCCCCCAGTTCTTGAGATTGCAAGTCTAAGACAAATGTGTTGGCTTGTTGGGTTTCTCCTCATTCTTCCCTTGCTTTGCTGTGGCCATCTGAATGCTGCATACTCACATGAGTTCACCTATCCCTGATGTCTGTTCCTCTTATACAGACACCTCAAATTGCATTGAGCCTCACCCTATGACTTCCTTTAATTACTTCTTTAAAAGGTGCTTTCTCCAACTATAGCCACACTGGGGGTTATAATTTAAATATACAAAGTTTGGAGGAACAGAATTTAGTTCATAACACCAATAATTTCTAAGAGATTATTTTAAAGAACTTGGAATGTTCTAGAATATGAGCAAAACTCAAGAATGATAAAAAAGAAAACACATTTCTAACTCTGAATTTTACTTGATGAGATTAAATAACAATACACAACAATGGGTTGGCAGATTACCTGATCATTCTGATTTCAGATCAACTGAATACCAATTTTCCAAATATTTTCTGTGAGCTGTCTTAAATGCAAGAAGAGAAGAAAAGGATGAATAAACTTTGGTTTCTTTGGGAAGGTTTAAATAGCAATGGAAGTAGATATTTAAGTCATGATTAGTTTTATTACTCCCATGAAAAACTTACAGGCTAATGAAGAAAAAGGAGAGTCAAAATCAACATGATATAATGTTATTAGTAGACAAAATATGAATATACAAGGAAAATTAAAAGTTCATATTATCTTCTAGATTTAAAAAAAAAAAGGTCGTGATAAATATTGGCGAGGATGTGGAGGAAAAGGTTTGACTCACACTTTGCTGGTTGGACTGCAAATTGGTGCAACCACTCTAGAAAGCAGTATGAAGATTCCTCAAAAACTTGGGATGGAACCACCATTTGACTCAGTTATCTCAATCTTTGGCATTTACCCAAAGGACTGAAAATCAGCATACTATAGTGACATGGCCACATCAATGTTTATAGCAGCTCAATTCACAATATCTAAGCTCCCAAACCAAACTAGGTGTCCTTCAGCAGATAAATGGATAAAGAAAATGTGGAATATATACACAATGGAATATTATTCAGCCAGAAATAAGAATGAAATTATGGCATTTGCTGGTAAATGGATGGAACTGGAGACTATCCTGCTAAGTGAAATAAACCAATCACAAAAAAACCAAAGGCCGAATGTTCTCTCTGATATCAAGATGCTAACAAACAATAAGAGCAGGGGAGGAAGAATAGAAGTTCATTGGATTAAACAAAGGGAAATGAAGGGAAGGAGGAGGGATAGGAATACTAAAAATAGTAGAATGAATTGGACATAACTTTCTTGTATTCAGAGATGAGTACAAGACCAGTGTCATGTACAACCACAAGAATGGGATGTTCTACTCTATATATGTAAAATATGTTACAATACATTCAACTGTTATGTATATATAAAGAAGAATAAATTTTTAAAATTAAAAAAAGAAGAAAAAAGAGTTGGGTTTTATGCAATACTCATCTCTTCTTTTTGGGATTGTCCATGAAATTACATCCACAATTTTACTTGATTTTTGGTTGTTTGATTGGTTGTTTTCTGGTTGCCTGTCTTAATATCAGTGTGGAGAGTAACTTTGGGGACCGATGCAGGCAATAAAAATCAAGACATTTTTAAGTGACCAGAAATAACATGGATGCTTCTAAAATTTTACTGAATGAAAGTGCTGGGGCAAAATAAGGTCAGAACAAAGGATTCTGCAAGGAGACTCTGAGAACCTGATGACTCAAACCCAGTCCTGCAATATTTGACCTCAGATGAACTAAGTTGAGTCATCATTCAACTGCACAGAAGCATGCTTGATCACACTGCAGATTGGCAAAGATATTATTGGGGGTTTGTTTGTTAGTTTGTTTATTCAAGGGATAGGGTTTTGCTGTTTTGCCTAGGTTTGCCCAAATTCCTGCGCTCAAGTTATAGTCCAGTCTCAGCATCCCAATATCTGGGACTACGGGTATACACCACCATGCCTGGCTAGCCAAGATACTAAACAATAGAAATGTAGGTGATTTTGGTAAGGAAGTAAATACTAGACACTTTGAAATATGAAAGAAGTGTATCATATGGGTAACTTTATATTTTACAAACCATTACAGTAACAAATAACTCTAGGAACATCCTTTTTTCTATAGTGATTTTATACTTCATAATTTAAAATTGTATACCACATAACTGCCAGGCACAGTGGCACATGCCAGTAATCCCAGCGACTTTGGAGGCTGAAGCAGGAGGATCACAAGTTCAATTCCAGCCTGGGCAACTTAGTGAAACCCTTTCTCAAAATAAAATAAATAAACAAATAAAAGGGCTGGGGATGTACTTAGTGGTACAGTGTCCCTGGGTTCAATCCTATGTGATAGATAGATAGATAGATAGATAGATAGATAGATAGATAGATAGATAAAATGAAGTCACATAACATAGATTGAAATTAAAAAATGAAAAGTATATATTTAAACTTCCTTGTGTCCACCCTGCTCCAGTGTCCTACTGAAGCAGATTTCATTATAGTTGATATTATTTTAGAATCAGTATATTAGCATAAGCATTGTTATATTACTACTTACTCATCAACAGTCTCTTGGGTTCTGTAGTTCTTCATGACAGGTAAAAGAAATGAAAAATTATTAAGACATCTGTTTAGTAGGAGATAAAAGAAGCTTCTATTATTTGTAGCATAGGCATATGTCTCATAAAACATTTCAAGTCTTGATTTCTTTTGGATTTAAATGCAGTACAACAATAGAATTTCTCTGGCATAAATTTTACATGTTGTTTATTCTGGAAGATGTTCCAGAAAGTGGTATTGCTGGGTTCCATTTATGCTTTCTTTTCTTTTTTTTTTTAAAGTATTGCAGCTATGTTACTTTAAATAGACCTTGGGACATCAACTATGCCTTAAACTATATATTAAATAGTTTCCAAAAATGTTGCTTTGGGAGCATTTTTTTTTAAATCCACTTGAGTTTAGAAAATAATTCTTTATTTCAGGTACAAAAAATTCAACTTCAGGGCTGGAGATGTGGCTCAGCGGTAGCGCGCTCGCCTGGCATGCGTGCGGCCCGGGTTCGATCCTCAGCACCACATACCAACAAAGATGTTGTGTCCGCCGAGAACTAAAAAATAAATATTAAAAATTCTCTCTCTCTCTCTCTCTCTCTCTCTCTCTCTCTCTCTCTCTCTCTCTCTCTCTCTCTCTCTCTCTCCCCTCTCTCACTCTCTCTTTAAAAAAAAAAATTCAACTTCAAACTAATAAGAGAGCTTTGATTCAATATTTTTTCAATGTTTATCAAATATATACTGGCTAAAAATCTCTTTTAAGAGTAAGAATATATAGTCCGGATTACTTAAAATATATTTAGTGCATTGCATCCTTCAGATAACTCAAAATCTATCCCTAGCTGAACTCAAATAATCAGATTAAAGGGCCATATCATATTAAATTTATGTAAAATAATTTTTACTGATGAAAGTGATAAGAAACAGCCCTTGGAAAATTGTTAAATTTTACACTGTTGGATTTAGATGAGAAGCATATATATTATATTATAGAACGCCCTCCTTTTGAGGATCCTAGAAGTCCTGTCAGCAATTAGTTTGGAGCATAATAGCACTTTTCCTGAGTTGTTGGATAATTGCCATCCTATCAATGGTATACTTGGTAACTTGATCTGCTAAAATGGTTGGAATCAAAATTTTAGACCATCCCTAACAAGTAAAGAGTTTTGTTTATGAAATCCATGACATTGTTAGTCTTATTCCTAGCTCCATTCCATGTCAACCTTTCCATTTGTTTTCTTTTGCCTTTTCATGTATGTGAAACTACTTGTGTTAATGAGTTTTGTTTAGTTCAATGAAACAGATGAGTATACTTAACTGGGCCTATTACCAGAAAAAATAGGGAAGTTGGGAGTAAGGGAGATATTTTATGTCATTTAACACACCATGACAGCTGTATGTCATTCAAGATGAAAGAATTTTGAATAATTATACACAGAAACAATAAGGGCTGAATGTTTTGTTTAACCATTACTTAATTAACTACCCATGACTGTTGCATTATTTTTCAAACCAACCAAATTGTAAAATTTAGCTAGCTAACATAAGCATCACCTCACATAAATTTCGTTTTTGGTGATGAGAACATTTAACAGCCACTCTTCCAGAATCCCTCAAGAATACAATATTACCATTAATTATGCTCACAATCTTATAAAATAGGTCTTTTGAACTTACTGCTGTTATGTGACTAATTTTTATTTTTTAACCCTAATCTCCCCAGTTTTTACCCTATGAACTACTAAGGTTCCTTGTTACCACCATCTACTGTCTGCTTCTATGAGGTCAACTTTTTAAGATTTCACATATCAGCAAGATCAGGTGGTATTTGTCTTTCTGTGCCTGGAATATTTCACTCAACATAATGTCTTCTAGGCTCATCCAGGTTGGCACAATATTATAGCTGAATCATGTTCCATTGTGCACATATGCCACATTTCCTTTATCCATTCATCAGTTGGTAGACACTTGAGTGGATTGAGTATCTTGGTTATGGTGAATAATGCTGTAGTGAACATGGGTAGTATCTCTTCAACATGCTGATTTTATTTCCTTTGGATGTATACCCAGTAGTGGGATAGCTAGGATCATATGGTAGTGTATTTTTAACTTTTGAGAAAGTACTTTTTTCTATATTGGCTATTATTCCCACCAAGAGTGTGCAAGGATTTTCTTCACTATGTTAGCTTTCATAGTCATTCTGACAGGTGTGAGGTGACATCTCATTGTTAGCTTTCATAGTCCTTCTGACAGGTGTGAAGTGACATCTGATTGTTGGACAGGATTAGGGAGATGTTGAGCAAAGGACACAGAATTACAGTTAGATAAGTATAATAATCTCAAAGATCTATTGTGCAGCATGGTGACTGGAGTTAGTGATGCTATATTTTATTGATATATCAGACTTTCAAAAAGAATTTTTAGCCCAATACTTAATAATATGTTCATAATTTTTAAATGTTTTATAACCTAATGTCAGATTGATGTCACATAACTACTACTTTCCTGTCAGAAACACTATTAAAAGCTGCAAACATTTACAAAAACTTTGTGTAATCCAGCATTGTGGTACATGCAATAATTCTAGTGATTTGGAAGGCTGAGGCTGAAGGATTGACAGTTCAAGGCTAACCTCAACAACTTAGTGAGACCCTCAGCAACTCAGTAAGAATTTATGTCAAAATTAAAAGTAAAATGGACTGGGGATATAGCACAGTGGTAGAGCATGCTTAAATTCAATCCCTAGTTTTCTTCCCCACAAAATGTTTGTATATTATGGCATACATTTCAGATCTATGTTCTTCTTCTGATTCTTCAAAATGATTTGTTTCTCAATAATTTCCAAGCAAGCCAATTTTTAAATTTGTTTTATTGTGTATGGTAATCATTTTCTGTTGACAGATGTGCTTGCCTGTACACACTTTGGATAGGCTCACTGTTCTTTAGGGATCCATTAAAACACCTTTTCAAAGATAAGCATGTAAAATTAACTAAATGTCCCAACACTTGAGAAGCATTTGTTTAGATTTGCCTCGTGTGGAATTGTTTATATCTCATATCCTACCATCTGATGTGCTCACACTTTAACCAACAGAATTCACAAAATCCTCTTTCTCAATATATTGCTACCAAGACTTTACATTCTGTGCTCATAGGGATTTATTTATGGAATTAACATTTAAGCCCAGAGATATTATGAAACCAGCAGGGTCTACTCCTGACTAAACCAATCAGTCAAAAAAATAACTTGCAGGGTTGGGGATGTGACTCAAGCAGTAGCATGCTCACCTGGCATGAACAAGGAGCTGGGTTCGATCCTCAGCACCACATACAAATAAGATAAAGATGTTGTGTCCACCAAAAACTAAAAACTAAATATTAAAAAAAATTTATCTCTCTCTCTCTCTTTAAAAAAAATAACTTGTAATTCATATTATCTTGAATTAATATTTTAAAAGTATATATATATATATATACCCACTATGTATACATACATATATATATATATATAATTTATATATATTATTTAAGTTATATTATATAATAACTATATGCAACATAAATGTACAATTTATATATATATATATGTATACATATATATATATAAACTGGTAAAAGTATATATATTAAATTAAATGGCAAATTTACACATACATATATGCTTTTTGTATATATATATAAATAGTATACAATTTATATAAACTAAGTTATATATAAAAATATGTATGTATATTTTATATGTATATATCAATTGTAAGTAGAACAGCAATCAGATAAATAAAGCAATTCACTTACAAGGTTTCAAGCATGATACATGACAATAATCATACATAATAACATGACAGGCTTTCTCCCTGCCTTTTGTCTTTGCCTATTATGGTTCTCTTATTTGGAATTTCCCGTTTTTTCTACTTATTCCTCAAGGCCAGCTTAGATTTCCCCCTTCTCTGAAGCTTCGACCTTATAAACCTCCAGATCCAGCTATCTTGGATAACTTTTTCCCTGAAATATTACAGTGATTCATCTTTTTTAGCACATACCAAGATGTAGTAGTCCCCCCTTATCCATAGTTTCAGTTTCCACAGTTTCAGTTGCACATAAGCCAAGCTAAATGGAAAATTCCAGAATTAAACTATTCATGCTTTTAAGTTGTGTGACATTCTAAGTAGCATGATGAAATCTCACACTGCCGTGCTCTGTCTGGCCCAGGATGAGGATCCACGTGGGCTGTTCCTTTGTTTGGCTCATCTAGGATGTACATCCTACTTGCCCATTCGTGACCCATGAGTCACTTATGAACTGTGTTGGTTATCAGACTGACTGTTGTACTGCAGTGCATATGTTCCAGTAATTCTTATTTTACTTTATAATAGTCCCAAAGTGTAGGGATGCTGCCAGTTTTATTGCAGTATATTGCTATAATTGTTTTATGTTGTTGTTACTGCTGTTAATCTCTTATTGTGCCTTACTTACAAATTAAAATTAATCATAGGTATGTGTGTATAGGAAAAAGTATAATATACATAGATTTCAGTGCTATGAATGGTTTCAGGCATCCACTTAGGTGATGAAACACATTCTAGGCAGAGAACTACTGTAATTTGAATATTTACTGTGTATAATTTGCCCTCTGCCCTAGATTGCAAATTGTCACAGTTTCTCACAGTAACTATAATATAATACTACTGAGAGAAAACAATCAATGAAAACTAGTTAGTTATTGATTAATGTAGAATTATTTACTAAGAGTTATTTACCAAGTGACAAATATTCGAAGATGACCTAGATTTTAAAAATCTGAAGGCTATTTACATTATAGAAATATCACATTGCGTTTTATATTAGGATCTTAAAGCTTCAATCATGTCTCACTTTTTATAATAGACACCTTCCTCCTCACTTTTATCACAAAACAAAGTGCTTTACAAGAACATACAACTCTAATAATTCAGATACTATTGCATGATTTAATTTACATATATAGTCATGTCTTTTATGATGATTTACTCAATACACTGAAAAGCAAAATTTTTATCTGAAGCTAGTAAACATTTGAAAGTGTTAAACAGAGATTGTCTTAAATATTTAATCTTAGTGATGAATAAAGTACAGGGTTGGGGAATAAGAGAATCTGCAAAGTTTGCCCAACTCGGACACCAAGTGAGAATAGTGCCATGGGCCAGAGCCACTCATTGAGGACTCTTCCAAGTCTATCCTGTGGCCTCTCTCTTATCTTTTGGATGCCCTAAGAGGAAAGTCATTCACATCCCACAACACTTTGGATTCCAAGAAATTACACCTGCTCAAGCTATTCTGACTAAAGGGAAATGCAGAAATGGGTGGAAACTAGGAAAGGGCTATATCTCACACAGATGAAATGCAGTTCTAAAACTGGAAGATTCCAGATTAATTCTCACAAGTTTCAGTTTGTGAATCTTTTTAATTCACTGGCATTGAATCTGCCAATACTGTCTCAGCTATCTACTTCCTGTCACATCCCTGTCTCTCAATGCCTCTTGTTAGAAAGGTGCTGAGTCTTTCTCTGTGCCCAAGATATTGTTATCTACTGTAGTCCCATGGCTCACCCTCACTCACATCTGCTTCTTTCTGCCTGTGTCTGGCATAATACTCATGATATCTAATTGCCTCATCCCATATCCTTTCTCCTAAGGTTGGGCACTGATACCACATCTTGACTTTTCTCTAGGTATCATTTTCATTTCATTATCTATCATTAATCAATTCTCTCTTAATTAAAAATTTGAGAGAAATAAATTGAATCAACTCATCCATTTAACACTAGATGATATCATAGCTGATTTTCTACCTTGCAGATTGTTGCTTTTGGATAAGGTGTCTTGTCTGGCTAACCAACTGTTGTAGAGGGAGAGGTGGTTTCACCTGGAAACGCTTTAATCTCACAGACACTGTTATCAATGGGGCTGGTACACACTCATGAATGAGAATCAGTTCAATAGTATTTTTGGCAATGATTGTGTGTGTGTGTGGGGGGGTGCTGGGGATCAAACGCAAGACTTAGTGCATGGAAAGCATGTGTTCTACCACTGAGCTACATCCCCAGACTTTATAGTAAATGTTTTATTTACAGTTATTTGTAGAAATTACATAATGCTAAGATATTGCAGTTTTTATAGGGTTTACCTCAACTATTTTAAAATTACCTAAACTGCTTTTGGGGGGCTTTTTACTATATTACTTTCAGTATTTCCAGATATATCTACATCTAAAAAGTGAAAATGGAACTATTTAAAAAGGAAAAATCAGCAGATTACAATTATAAAAAAGATCATGATCTTTAGATTTTCATCAGTAACTGAAGTTTATCCTTTCATGCCATCCGTTCTCTTATTGCACTCCAGAAAAAAATGACAATTATTTATTATTATTATTATTATTATTATTATTATTACTGGTACTAAGTATTGAACATGAAAGGTTCTACCACTGAGCTACATTCTCAATGTGTTTAATATTGTATTCTGAGGCAGTTTCTTTTAAGTTGCCCAGGCTGACCTCAGCTTTATGAACCTCCTGCCTTAGCTTCTTGAGTTTACAGGCAGGTGTCACCATGCCCAACCCACAGATATTTTTTGTCAATCTTTTACCTATAAGTTTGTAAAAGGATGCATCAGAAAAAAAATATTTTGGTGCCATTAAACTCTGTGGCCTCACCTGTCATACACACAAAACAAAAAAAAAGACCTTTGAGACATCTACTATGTACTCATCCCCAGGCGTAATGACCCAAACTACCAGAGCCCACTTGGACCTCTCAACTGTGGTAATTCTCAATTCTCAATTCTTCTTCACTCCGAAAATCATTGCCACATAAGCTATGAAACTGATGTCCCTCCTAAAATCAGCAAAAATTTACCTTAGCTCAAACCAGATTGTTCCTTGTGCAGAAATCCTATTTGGTTTATTTAGTCAATGCTTTCTTCTTATGTCTAAAAGAGTTTTTCAAATTTTTTGCACTTTCAATTCTTTTCCATCGCCCTTTTGACTCTTTCCTTTTCTCTCAACAGTGTTGTAAAAGGACCAGAAGTACATATACAGCTCTCCTACTTTAATATCGCCACATGTTTGCATATCAAAATCAGGGTTCTATATTTTCCTCTTTCACAATTTTCAAGTAGGGCAGGTATCATCCCTTCCCTTTTCCAAGGTAGATTGCCAATGCTGCTTTGCATTCTGTTTCCTGTCATTTGGGGGTAATTTTAATATTCCTGATGTCTTTTGTGCATTCAAACTCTTCCACAAAATGGGTCCCCTTAATATATTAAAATGTTCATGTCAATCTCATCTAAAAATAGCACTCTAATTCCACAGGTTCTCCCACACACACCAACCACTAAACCTCTTCTCCTTTTAAAAAGCTGAACTTCTCAGAATAATTCTTTGTTCTTATCATTTCCTCCCTCACTCCTAACTCTACTCCCTTGGTCTTTTGCTCCTCAGCACTAATCCAATCCACTTCTTGTCAGTCCATTACGGAAACACATGTTTGTAGGTGTTAGAAGACAAAGAGCAGTCTTTAACAAGTTATCTAAACTCTCAGTTTGATGGGTCCATGGTTCTGCCCCCTTCTGCAGCCTCATCTCATACTGCCCTTCATACTGAGAGCATTCCCACATTACCCACACTGCCCCACCCCCACTTCACAGTCCTCTACCTGCTGCCTAGTCAGTGACAATGTCAACTTCAGATTCAAGTAAAACACCACTTCCTCTGAGAAATCATCCCCATCCTCTCTATATTAGATAATTTTCTCTATATTTGTATGTTAATTGATTCCTGCTTCCCTACTATAACTTTATAAGGATGTTCAATTTAATCTCATTTATTTATTTATTTATTTCGGAGACAGGGTCTCATTAAGTTGCCCAGGCTAGCCTGAAACTTTCCATCCTTTTGCATGCCTCCCCCAACCCCCACCCGCCCAGTGGCTAGTATTGCAGATATGCTTCACTGCACCTGGCCTACTCTCCTTTTAAGTGCCATTATTTTACCCGAAACTAATTCAGGGTCACATACTAGTGTCACATATTATCCCAAGCACATATTAGAGGCCCAAAATACATTTATTGAATGGGTGAATATGAACATTCAGAGTACAAAATGTCATCCAGTAATTTGTAGATCAAGCTTTGGACAGCTGTTATCCTCAACATGTATGCAATCACTGTGCTCAATTTATATTACTTCAAAGTCAAATATTTTCTACCAAGTCATTTTTTGTTTAAGATTATTTGCATTATTTTAGAAAGAAAATATTAGAACTTGCTTATTTTCTGGCAGATACTAATATCGCACTAACATCTTCTTCACTGGTCTAGAGAGCAAAACATTATACTCTTCTAGGGTTACTCCTGAATCAAAACAAATTTGAAAAGCTGACTCAATGAGGGAGAAAAAAAGGACTTGATGTTATAAACACTTTCCCAGGAAGATCAGGGCTATTATCCATCATTATTTGGTAAACAGAGTCAATTAAAGGCATTCACATGTAAAACATTCCTTTACAAAATATAAAAGTCTTTGGGAGAGGGGAAGGGAAGAGGGGAGGAGGAAAGAAGTCAGGCCTCTAAGAGAACTGTGAACATTGTATGTGATCTGAATTCACTTATGTGTGCTCCCTTTAAAATGCGATTGCTACTTGTTTTTAGGAAGAAGTAAATCCTATACTTCTCTGAAGCACTGTTTTAATTATTAACTACCTAGAGCATGGAGAAAGAGAGAATGGGATAAAAATGGCAAAGAAAAACTGCACTTAAAATTTTTACTTTCTCTCACCTGGCTATTCCTTAGGTGTCCCAGGAATATAATTATCTCATTCCACAAAATACAGTTAGTAAATTATTTCATTTCTTGGACTTAAATTTTGCTAGTACAGTCTCTGAGGTGTGGAATTTTGTACAAACATTACAGTAAAAGCCAAAGTCATTCTGGATCATCCCAAGAGCAAAAGCCAAATAGCTGCAGAACACAGTTTTTAATTTTTGCTGTGTTTTGTTTTGTTTCCCATCTGTATACCACAGAGGACTCCAGCACAAGGCTATATTGAACTCATTTATTTATTTCTAAGATAGGTTCTCGAGCTTCTGTATCCTCACTTTTTAAAAGAAAGATACATACAAAATATAATTTCGGGGTGGTATATATAGCTCTGTGGTAGGTAGAGCATGGGCATAAAGCCCTGGGTTTGATCCCCAGCACTGTAACAAAATAATAATAGTAATTATTTTATGGAAATCATGTTCAACATCTTTGGGTTTTATTTTTAGGTTCTCTGTTTCTTTAGTAATGTTTTAAGTGATTTTTAAAGTATATTATCCTGCTTATTAGGAGTGCCACATTACTCATTAATTAAGGCATTGGGAGGAGAATGACAAAACTCAGTTAGCCAAAATCAGTTTTTTAAACATTTAAATAAACATGAAAATAGCAATCTGTTGCAAAATGTAATATGTTGCATGCATAATCTGAAGTAAATTTATGGGAGAAATTCCTTTTAGTTTGTACTTCAATGCTTAATAAATTTGCGTTAATATATATGTCTTGGATGTAACACATTTTTTTTCTCAGAAAATAGAATTAAAGAAGAAAAAGGAAATGTAGTGTAATGTCCTTATTATTACAATCTAAAAAAAAAAAAAAACAAAGTATGTGGTTTTGTTCAAATGATATAGAGCTTGCTTGGTAACAAACAAAGATAATATGTGGAGGTCCAGATATTAGAAAACTTAATGTAGCTGGGCAAGAAGCCTTAGAATCACACCTGTTGTTGCTAGAATAGACTTCCTTCTGTCTCCTCTGTAATCCCCAGGTTTGGTTAAAATTAGAACCTGCATTTATGCATATTCAATGTAATGTTGTTTGTTGTTTGAATTTTTAAAGTACAACATATTACTTAAATACAAGTCTATTGCTAAAGCGTTAATGTCAAAAATTTGTATATTTATATTTACTTGCAACTTATTCTTTAGCTTACATCCAAAAACTTTTTGTTTTATTTTTTAAATTGAATTTTTTCTCTCATAATATAAAGGTCATTGTCTGCATGATTTGTTTTAGGATGAATGGGTAAAAGTATTCTACAAAAGTTTTGAAATGTGTGCTAAGGTAATTCAAAGAAATATCTCATCTGAAAATGATTAAAATCTTCCCGTATGGTTCCTATGATGTTATCTTCTAATATTTTCTATGTTCTTCACAAGTACAAGAAACCCTTTCCTTTGAGAAGTTTAAGTGTTTTTACACATGTACAAAAAGAATCATCTTAACTAATCTTTAGTCACTATGAATACATTTGAATTGATATGGCCAGTCCTTGTAAAGTATTAAAACAATGTTAATTATTGTGACTGTGGATACATATTTTGTAAATATATAATCATTACATTTATTCATTCATTTAAAATGTAGTGATAATTAATGCATACTATGTGATTCCCTGGGGACAATTATTGGTAAGGCAATACAGCAAATGCCCTCAAAAGATAAAAATTTTTAAAACAGTTGTATCTTTATCTTGTATAATAATGTACATAGAAGGTGCATAAAGAAGATGCATTCAGCCTATATGTAGTGCAGACAAAATGTGAAATGAAACTAAACAAATGAGTAGCTCCAATAATGTTTCCTTGTGCAGATAAAGCCAAAGCTGAGTTTTAAAAAGATAGTCAATAGTTTGATTCTTCACAGAGCACTATCAGTATGATTGCACAAAATAATTCTATTTGCCAAAATGTTATTTTCATACGTCCATCTAAAGATTTGTCAGGTAAGCTGGGTGCAGTAGTACACACCAGTGATCCCAGCTTCTTGGGAAGCTGAGGCATGAGAATGGCAAATTCAAGTCAAGCCTGGACAACTTAGCTAGATCCTGTTTCAAAAAGAAGAAGAAAAGGCTGGGGATGTAGCTCAGTGTTAAAGAACCCTTGGGTTCACTCCCATTATTGCCCTCCCCACCCCCCAAAAGATTTGATGTTAAATGGCTAATTTATGCATTTAGATGTTGATTCTAGAACTCTTCTTTTATAGGAAATAAACTGGGGAAAAGTGTCCTATATTAATAGTTTTAGCTTGCACTCTCTCATCTACAAATACAAACATACATAAGAACACACACCCCAAATGTCAATAAACCACATCTTTACCCAAACATTTATTGGTCTTAAATACCAACCATGTCACTACAAGTAAGTTTAAAGACCATAGATTTTAAAAACTGAATAAATAAATCAAGGTTAGTTTATCAATACTTCCTCCTTTATTTATTTATTTATTTATTTACTTACTTCTCTTTATTTTCCTAACATACCTTAGCATCCTACAGAATCAGAATTCTCTCAATTTTTTAATGAATATTTTTCATGGGAAATTTAAATTTCGAGTGGAATTTATTATTCTGTACACCTCTACTGGTTAAATAATTTATTTCCAATTTTTAAAGGTGCATGATTTCTTACCAATAATTTTCATGAAATAGTGGCAGCTACATCAAAATATACACACTATTACTGAACAAAAATTTAGTCTTTCTTGATCTTCACAAGTCACTTGAGATGGTAAACTGGTAGTTTTTACACAGACTGGTTTTGTTGCTATCGTTGCTTTCCCTGTTGGGCAGGGTGGTGGGGTGGTCTACTTCAAGTTTTGACAGGACATTCCATGAGCCAGTTACTTCACAGCCACATATAGAAACTATTTTATATTAACATTTAAGATTAGTTTTTCCAAAATGATTCAAGCGTATGTGCACAAACATTGAATATGTTCTATCTCAGCCCCTTTGCTGTAAAATCTTCCTTTAAAGAAAGCCTGGAAAAGTTGGCACTGTTAAACATTCATGTAAAATTTTACTCAAAATTACAAGTCTTGTAACTAGGGCCAATTAAAGCAATCCAAGACACTCCCTTTCTGCTGGGGGGAGAGACACCAATTAAGATTGAGCAGTTATCATGTCTCAGACATTGAGAGATTTGAGTGTGGAGATTATCACATTTACTCTCATATCATAACTATGATATAGGATACCATCCCCATCCCCATCATAGGGCTTAAGAAATCCAGGTAAAGTTGCAGTTTAGGTTACTGCCTGCATTCATTCCCAGTTAGCAAGCAACACAGCAGGCGTCCAACTCCAGAGCCATTCTGTGCAAAATCTGTGCTCTCTGTCCTGCATTTCACTTTCCACTGGTTCCCCTTTTCCCCAAATACAAGTACATCCCCTACTGTTGTTTCTTTAAGGTATCATTATCTGCTGCCACAAGTGGCATAATATTCAGATAATTGTACTGACTCCTACTGCAGAAAGCTTCATGTGAGTTTTCCAGCCAGATTACCCCCCGCCCCGCCCCCTGCACTCCCGCCCCAATTGTTTTTGCAAGCCTGAAAGATTTTTGTCAAGAAAACTCCTTACTGGAAACAGACACACACTGTGTTATAAGCTACACATTTCTGCAGTTTTAGAAATGTATCCCAGAAATGCACAGGGTACATTTTGATATGATCAACACAAACCTCCGGACATTGTGGTTATGTTTATTTGCTCTTACATACATATATATATATATATATATATATATATATAGAGAGAGAGAGAGAGAGAGAGAGAGAGAGAGAGAGAGAACTTTTAGATCAATTAACATATTTTTAATGAAATGGGGTCTAGCTGTATTGTCCAGGCTGGTCTCAGACTTCTAGGCCCAAATGATCCTTCCCTATCAGTTTCCTGAGTAGCTAGTTCTATAGGCATGGCACAATTTAATTTATTTTAGGTTTGTTTTGTTTTGTTTTATTGTTACAAAAAGAGATTTATTTTCTGTTGTAATTTTTTTTTCTCATACTTGGGGAAAAATATCTACTTTGCTGTACAGATTTTTACTAGATGTCTTCATTTAGCATGGTGACTGGGGAAAGATGTTGCTTTGTTAGTTTCTTCAGGATAATTTGCATTTTGAGGAAAATGCACTGTCCTAAAATTTCAGTAAGGGAGAGGGCAGTCAGATTAGGAAAATGTTTCCCTGTTGTTGTTAAGGCCTATTAGACCCTGTCAAGCGTGACAGGGCATTTTTTTTCTTTTTTTTTAAATTTTTTTTTTTTTTAAATTTAACACATCCTGCTCCAGTTAAGGCTGAGAATAAGAAAAAGTGCTTGGCACAACAGTTTAGCAGGAAAGAAAGCTATTTTAAATGTCTTTTGGGAACATGTTTGTGCAACAGGAAAAAACATACAATTGAGTTGATAATAGCACTCCCTAAAGGTTGGACTCTCCGAAATGGATTTGCCATCCTTTTCACAGGGAACTTGTTGTCCTTAAGCGGCAGTTCTCACTTAAGCACAGCTTAATTCAGCAAGGAACACTTTCCTGTGCAACTCCTTTTGCACTGGAAAATCTATTTTTACATTACAACCCAGACTTAGTCACAGGAGTAAATAATTAAAAATATGTTGTGTTTGGTCTGTGCTTCATTACAGGAGTTCATAGAATACGTCACGGGACAGTGTCTAGCAAATGTCTCAATTTACACACCCAGGTTCCTATTCCTTAATTCCCCAAAGAATCTCAGGTTCCTCAAGGACTGATACCATTACCTTCCACACAGCCTCGCTTGTTCTTGAATCCATCCATGCCTTTGTATTCCTAGTTCTTCATCCCTAGAAAGCTCTACTCTCTGTATGCTCAACATACACTTACTCTTTGAATTTTTAAACACAAATGTTTTGAAATGTGCTATAATTTAATTCACATATACATTTTTCTCCCTGCTCAACATTAACAGATCTTTGTGGGCAAAATGTCAACTTTCTTTAATATTCTAGTATAAGGTTATGAGCATGAACTTCCCGTGTCAGGGTACCCCTTTGCTGATCTCTAGAACTTTGCAGACAAACATTCCTGTATAGTTTTTCTTCAGGCTGTCTGAATTGCACTCAGGTATTACCCACCACCTCTTTCTTCTGCCATATTAGTGATTAGACTCCACCCAGATATACATCATGATAGAGTTAAGAACCTCTTTAAGTTTCTTACAGTTACCAAGTTCTCATGTTCTTGTAAGTAAAAACATTTTAATAGTTCTGCCTTTGAAATCTGCTTTTTTGTCTTAGTTTGTGCTGCTAAAAGAAATTATCATAGACTAACAATGAAGTTCTAGAGGCGACCAATCTGAGATTTAGGGTGACAGCATGGCTGGGTTCTTGGTAAGGACATTCTTTCAGGGTAAATCCTCCATGTCTTTTTCTCTTTTTTAAGGTCACTAATCCTATCATGGTTGTTCCACCCTCATGTCTTCTTCTAAACTAATTACCTTCCAAAGGCTCTATCTCCAAATACCAACATATTAAGTCTTACAGCTTTCATATGTAAACGGGGAGGACACAAACATTCAGTTAGTATTAGGGCTTTGCCATATAAATGAGGTGGGGGGACACAAATATTCCGTCCCTAGAACTTTCCATTTCCATTGCTAGTCCTAGTTCTAGTTCTCGTGATTATTTCTTTCCCTTACATACTTCCAATTACTTGAAGAAGACTTTTAATCTGTCTCTCCTCAACAGTCCTTACCTCTAACTTTGAATTAATCCCCCTTTGTTATTAAAAAGAAAATCTTATTAAGTTGCTCTATTGTAGATATATAATATCCTATACGTATATATAATATCTTGTTCATCATTTGCGATAGTTTATAGAAGCTATAAGATACATGTCATCCCTTCTCCATTTGTTGCATTTGGCAGACATCATTGAATCAGAGACTCTTTCTTACTGTATCCACACCAACTTTAACCCGCACAGCACCACAGTTCTAGATGCCGCTACCAGTAAGTCAGAGCAGGCATTCAAATAAAAATTTCTATACTAGAGCATTAAACCAAAACTCTTCTTTATGAAATAAAATTTCATCATTAAATAGCTCCCATCTTCCTGGGAAGTCTCATCCTGAAACTCTCAAACACCTGGTACTTCCAAACTCCACATAATGAATGTCATTTTCTCTATAAAGATCTTTCTCACACACTCATCTCTCTCTCTCTCCCTCTTTCTCATCGCCGTCCCACATTCACTCCTGTACTTAACCCACATAAAATATATAATTTCATATGATCAATTTGACACTAAAAATATTTATTGACAATATGTAGCACTTTATTACTCATAGGGGTACCTATTTGTCCTCCTGCTATGTTTTAACTGAGAGCAGAAATCATAGGGTTTCTGGAACCCCATTATTAACTAACCTTTGGAACATATTGGGATATATTTACACATGCGTATATGTGTTTATGTTTACACATATATACACACATATATATGTGTGTGTATATGTTTTGATAAATGAATGAATTCATGAGTATATTTTAAAATACTAATAAAGTATTCTGTTTAATAGATGTAAAAAATGAGACACTATTGTGAGAAACACGTTCACCTATTCAAAACCAAAGAATGGACTAAGAGACACAAGGTACAGCAAAAAGCCAGGCTTTGCTTTTCTAATGGTCTTGCAATGTTGGGTGTCCTGTAAGACCCAGTGTCAAGGGGAGCAGGCACACCCATATTGGGTATAACAAGCTTTTTATCCCCTCGAGTATAATGTTCCTCCCCCACGGTTCCTCATTAGTAGAATACTATGGGATTTACACTCTTCCCGAATGTCACCTAGCTTTTACCATCTCATAATGGGTTAAATATATATATATATATATATATATATATATATATATATATATATATATATATATATATATATATATATATATATATATATACATACCTTCAGTTGTTCCCATCTCCCTTTGTTTCTCTTGTGGTCGGAAAATTTTCTTGGGGCGAATGCACTCTGACATGTATACACAGAAGCTCTACTTCTTTACCTTAGGTACTCTTTCTTTCTTTCTTTTTTTTTTTGGTACTGGGGATTGAACTCAAGGGCACTCAAACACTGAGCCACATCCCCAGCCCTATTTTATATTTTATTTAGAGACAGGGTCTCACTGAGTTGCTTAGCACCTTGCTTTATGCTGAGGCTGGCTTTGATTTCACAATCCTCCTGCCTGTGATTGCAGGCATGTGCCAAATTACTCTTAATGGAGAGATTTCTCTCTCTGTTGGTCAGGTGGACCCCTTCTCCCACCTCCTGATTGTCAAGGGGTAATTCAGGTGCCTGCACTTTGGATCTGCACATCCTCAGGCTATGGTGCTATTGTCACTTTCCCTTCTGCTCTATTTGCCCTCTGGCTGCCTTTCCTACATCCCAATTTTACATTTAAGGTTAAATACTATATTCTGAAAATTGACCACTGGACTTGATATTCCTCACACTGTTGAAGAACAAATTTCAATACAATCATTTTGTAGGCTTTTTAATAAAAATAGGAGGCATTACTTTTAAATAAAATGTGCATTTACCATAGAAACACATTTTTTCTTTCTTCCTCCATATGTGGCTCTTTTCCTTTTCTCTCCCTCTCCCCCGCCTCCTACCACCCACTCCCCTTCTCTTCCTCCCTACTACCTTTCTTGTCTCTCCATTTTGTAACTTCTCTCTCTCTTTTTTTCTTCCTTGACTTTTTTTTTTATCTTGCAATAACTCCACAGAAAAGAAATTATTGGGATGAAAAATTTCTAATCTGTGTTAATTTCCAACAAAGAAGCAAAGTTTGATATTTCTCTTTTCCTTCTTGTAATATTTCTCATATGTTTGATATTGTTATTTATAATAACAATTAAAATGTCACAAATGTAATGAAAAATCTACATTTTGCACATAAATTGTCAGTTTTTCACTGTATTATGAAAATGAAATAAACTCTAAAAATGTGAAAAATAAAAGCACTGGTAGAAGAAAAAAAAAGAGCAATGACAGATCCTGTGTAAGCCTAGGGGAAATTTTTAAAGTATATAATTAACAAGTTTGCCTTAAGGACATGTAATTTTTTTAAAAAAATGTAAATTTATTTATAAAAGAAAATATATTTTGTACATGAATGAAAAATAGGTTCTGAAAAAAACAAATTTTGTGGAAAATTTTTCTTCACAAATCCATAAAATTTTATACATATAAAATCCATTTATTTTTTGTTGTTAAGCATGAAATAATGCATCTATTGTAGGGACAATTCAGCTTTTATATCCATGATACGCTGAACTTAAGCTTAGCAAATATTTTGGTCAGTAGATATTATTTTATAACATGAATATTAACTGTTTCTAACAAAGGAGAGTGGAGAGTGGGGTAGATGTTCTAATCACCTTAATTCTTCCTTAGCTATACATGCCGCTTTTGCACTTATTGATTTTTAAACAGCTTTATTAATATATAAATATTAAAAAATATTTATATATTTTTTAATATATAAATATATAAATAACACATAGTTTACTCACAGTGTAAAGTCCAATGGTTTTAGTCTATTCATGGGTTGTGCAATTAACACACAATCTATTTTTAGAATAGTGCCCCACCCAAGGAAGAATTCCTGTGCCCATTAGTAATTACTCATGGCCATCCTTCCTCAATTCCAGGCAACTACTAGTATAGTCTTCATTTATATAGATTTGCATACTTTGGACATTTCATATAATATATCAATAAAGTATTTGGGTTTTCTTGACTGGCTTTTAGAATGTTCATTCTGCAGCAGGCATTAATACTTTTTTTCTTTTATTGCTGAATAATATTTCCAGTGTATGGATTTATCACATATTCTTTATTTGTTCATCAACTGAGACATTTGAGTTATTCCCACTTTTCAACTATTAAGATCAGTTAATGCTAGGAACATTCATGTACAAATGTTTGGAGGTATGTTTTAATTTTTTCTTGAGTATATTTTTTAGAGGTACTATTTCTGGGTCATAGAATAATTTTAAATTTAACATTTAGCAAAACATCTGAAGTGTTTTCCAAAGTTGCTGCAACGTTTTACATTTCTGCCAACAATGTATGAAGGTTACAGTTTCCCCACATCCTTTCTTACACTTATTGTTGTATTTTTTAATCATAGCTGTCTAGTGGAGATGAAGTAGCATCTTATTGTGGTTTTGAATTGTATTTTCCTGATGACTAATGTTGTTGAGCCTTTTTTCAAGTGCTTATTGGTCATTTGTCAAATCTTTTGCCCACTTTTAAATTGTGTTGTTTAACTTCTTATTATTGAGTAGTAAGAGTACTTTGTATGTTCTAGATAAAAATCTGTATCAAATATATGATTAGCAAATATTTTCTCCCATTGTGCAAATTATTCTTTTTTCAGTCCTCTGGATCAAAACCAAACCCTACTGAATGTTTGGCAAGCTCCATACCACTTTGCTACATTCCTATGCCCAAGGGTGGAGATATTTTTAAAAATGGGACTATCTCTTTCACTTTCATTGAAGTCATTTGTATTTTGGTGGTGGCTTTCTAATTTGTTTTTGTGTGAATGTATTCGTGTGTGTGTGTATATGTGCCTGTCTGTTTTGGGGGGTTGAACCCAGAGCCTCACACATGCTAGATAAGAGCTGTACCATTGAGCATACCCTAGTCACTCATTTTCTTGTTGGTACTATTTGTATGAAGAATTTATGATCTTGATGTAGTCCAGTTTGTTTATTTTTTGTCACATGTGATTTTAATGTTATATCTAAAAATGCAGTAGTGCCTTAAACAAGGTGATAAACATGTTTTTGTCTAAGGGTGGAATTTACTCTTTGAGCTGGGAATAATATCTTGTCAGAGGCATGCATTAGCTGTGGATTAATAGAGAGCATATATTGCAAAGTCTATTTCATATTTAGAAAAAATTACATTATAGATATATATGGATCTAAAAGTTGGTTCTGAATTCCTATTGGCTGGGCATAGATATCCTTTAGTTCTGAATAATGATGTTCTGCTTTGGTGAAAAAGAAAACAATCTGTAGGTATTTTGATGGTATGGTGGGAGGAATTTGAAGTCATCTTACTTTACAGGTCAGGAAATGGAGACCAACCAAAGTGATTAACTCAAGAATACTCATGTTTTTCAATCATAGTCGGAATACAAGATGAAACCTTCTGATTCCATACTCCATAATAATTCCACTACACCAGCACTTCTCAAAATGTTAGTCCTGAATGTTTTGGCTACAAAATCCATTTTAACAGTTATATTGATGAGGAATTTCAGAATTGTAGCTGACTTCAAATATGGCCACATTCCAGAGCTCTAATAATGTTATAAGACTTTCTACTTATCCTCAAATCTCAGCTAATTTTTTCCTGTTTTCCTGTTTGTCTCCATTTTTTGAATAGTTTTTTTCCATATAATAAGAAGGATGAATAACCCAATACTCATGAGCCCTATTTGCTTTGAACTCTAGGGGAAAGAGAAAATCATCCTTGATAACACTGATGGAAATGTCCCAGGGACAATCCAGATGGTGTGACTTGCACTACCTGTCCATGGCCAACCCAGCCTAAATCAGAGGACTGTGTTAGTCCTGACATTCTTCACTTCTCACCTCAATGATCAGGAAGGCAGTCTCACTTGAACCTGAGGAAATGGATTCTCTATAAGAAAATAATTCATTTTATCAAGGAATAAAATAAATGTGCCATAAGAATTCCTGTCATTAATTTCTTAATGTCAAAATGTGCTAATAGGTGCTATATAAATTTTGTTTTAAAAATGATTGGAAAGCTCCATATAACAAGAACTTTGATCAGAGACTAAAATTAAACTTAGATCATAGGTTTAAATTAAAATTCTAACAAAGTTATATATTTTCTCTGGAGTTCCTTATGTTACATGAAAGAAGACCAGCATAGAAAGACATGTACTACATGATCTCATTTACACATAGAAACTAAAATGTTGATCTCATACAATGGTGGTTACCAGAGGCTGGGAGAACAGATGTGATGGGGACAGGGTATAAGGTTGATTGTCTGGAATGAACAGTTATCCCTGTTAAGTTATATATTTAGATAGAAGCAAAAAGCTCTGGAGTTTTGTTGCACATTATGGTAAATCTAGATAATGATAGTGTATTTTATACATATTTTAAAAAGCTAGAAGAAAAGATTTTGAATGTTTTCACCAAAAAGAAATGATCAACATTTCAGGAGATAGATATGTTACCCTGATATGAACATTACACAATGTATACAGATAGGAAAAAATCATATAATATCCTATAAACATGTATGGTTTTTATTTCAGTTATAATTTAAAATTTAATTAACATTAAATTAACATTATTTTTTTTTTAATTATTGTTGGTGGAAGAAAATAGGTTTTCTCCTAGAGTTTTACTCTTGACTTTGTGGAAGAGAAATATGTGTAAACTTGTAGTTCAAAGATTTGGAAAGATGTATCTTGTTTCTGTTTTTTGAGCAATTAATTCTTTCCATATTAGATCTCCTGGAGGGAGAGTGTTCCATCAAGTACAAAGCATTTTTTTTCAAGTTCCCTCCCACCGTTAGGTAATTGGGCTGATATTTGGACACTTGCCTCTTTCAAATAAAAAGAGAGTGGCCAAAATCACCGGAAAATGGCTAATTATGCCCACAATGGGAAAATTATTCCCATGAGTAAGTACTTCAGAGTGTAAAATGAAATCCCAAACTTAATCACAAAATTATCTCTCTTTAATAGTTATTCAACTATCCAACCTGGAATGTTCATTAGATAACAAGTCAGCATGGACTCAATGTGAGCTTTTTGCTGTTCCATTACAGTGTTAGTAAATGCTATTGTAGTTCATTTTAAATTACAGTCAAATATTGGAGAATTTAGAACTTATTTTTAATAGAATTTAATAGCATGCTTTATTCTTTAAACTGTCACTATTATAATATGCTCAAAATTTTGCTAAAGCTTCATTTTATGAAGGCTCAATGTTAGGAAATGTGTAGTATTGTTAAGTACTACACATTAAGTATTAAGTAGATTTTGTAGTACTGTTAAGTACTACACATTAAGTATTAAGTACTACACATTAATATTAAGTAGATTGACATCATATTTGGGACTATACTTAATTTCTGCTTTATTTGATTGTTTTATAACTATGTAAATGAAAAGAACCATATTATTTCTGCAAAAGATTAAAAAAACTACAGATGTAAATTGATTACCTTCTTGTAATAAAGCATTAATTTTTCACTATAATGCTATTGAAATTATGGCAGGAAATCAAAATATGTTTAAGCTTATTTATATATTTTGTTATGGTTTAGGTCTTAAACGCCCCCAAAGGTGGTATGCTTAAAGCTTAGTTGCCAGTTTTAGGGGCTTTTGGGAGGTGGTACAAGTGGGGCCTTTGAAAGGAAATGAGGTCATTAGGGATAAGTCCTTGGAGGGCATAGTGGGAAGTTGGCCACTTTGTTCTACCATATGCTTCTATTGTAATATTTAGCTTTGCCATTTATCCAAGTCATGTTGCTAAGTGAAATGATTTAAAATCTTTGAAAATGAAAGCCAAAATAATTTTTTAACATTATTTATCTCAGGTATTTTGTCACAGTCAAAGAAGCTGACTAACACACATTTCTACAAATTTTAATATGATACAACAATATAGCTAGCATTTTCTGAGTTTTAAGAAGGTCATATACATTATCTCATTTCTCAGTAATTTTCAACTTTAGTAATTATTTTACAGATGAAAACATATTCATAAAGAAGTTGTCTGACTTGCTAATTTCAATATCTATCTGAAAAAAGCTACCAATATTAATATTTTTAGCATGGGAACCTTAATACCTGGAATTAAATTCAAGTGTCTTCTCTAAAACAAAATGCTTGTGGGGGGAGTGGGGGCGGGTTATTGTTTAAAGTTCATCAAATGACTGAGTTCCAACACTAATTTTGTGTTGGTGAAACCATTCCTTATTAAAACTTATGAATATATTCTAAGGACAGAGTTTAAAAGTAGTGAACTAAGCCAATAAAATCAGCATAAGACCATCTCTCCAACTTGATATTTTTATTGAGAAAAGAAAACTTGATTAACATTTTACCCTGATAAACATGACTTCACTTCCATCTCACTGAAAAATTAGAAAATGCATGCTCAATAAATAGTGTAGAATGACTAATTGAATTTTTAAAAGTATTTATATGTATTTTTACATATAAAACATATAAAACTGCATATACTGCTTCAACTTTGAGTGCATGCACTCAAAGTTGAAGCAGTATATGCAGTTTTTGTTTGG
Source organism: Urocitellus parryii (assembly GCF_045843805.1). NCBI lineage: Eukaryota > Metazoa > Chordata > Mammalia > Rodentia > Sciuridae > Urocitellus > Urocitellus parryii. The sequence goes on along the minus strand of NC_135531.1, from coordinate 238,232,045 downwards.
GTATCTTACCAGAATGGCAAGTCTGAGTTGTCAAGCCATTTACCAATGTAAGTTTAAAACAAAACAATAACAAGACCATTACACATGACCACATCAGTCAGGAAAGGAATTAAAAGAAGAAATTTTGCAGGGAGAAGTATAAATCTATCTACAGCAAAATTAAATGAGAAAATGAATAGGTAAGACTTATTGAATTAGTACAGCAAAATGTTTCCAGTATTTTTAAAAACCTTAATTGTCTAAACCTTAACTGTGTCCATTCTCCAAAGTAGTAAAATATAAGGCAAAGGGTGAGAGAATCTGAGTTCTGAGCTTGGAGTCATCCACAGACATCTTTGTTACCATGACCAAATCACTTATATTTGTATGTTGGACTTGTCTGTTTCATTCAGTAGAAATTGTGATTATACATTATAGAGTGATACAAATAATAAGCTAGTGCTTGTTTTGAGACAAGTTCTTTATATCTGGTAATTTAATATGTAAAATAATTAGGAGACAAGTTCTTATATAGGAGACAAGTTATTAGGAGAGAAATTCTTTATATATCTTTCAGGTAATTAAATATGTAAAATAATTCAAGAAGATGAGTTATAACAAAAATCATAGGCAACATTGACTGAGCCAGATATTAATTGACTTTATCTCTTTTATAAGTCATATCAAATTTCTAAAATAGCCAGTACTTGTACACCTATTTTCAGGTTATGAAGTCAGCTTAGATAGTCTAAGTATTAAAAGACCTGGAATTTGAAGCTGTTTCTTTGATTTTAGTGTACATCATCTAACAAGTATCAATAGAAAGAAGGAGCCCTATTAAAGATCAAGTTCAATTGTCATTTTCTCATGAAGTAAATGAAGCAGAATAAAGTCAAGTTGATTTTATCAAAATACTCAACCTGGAAAAATCACTGCTAGTTTGTGTGATTGTCTTACACTGTGCTGAATATAATATAAAGGTCAGAGGAATTACTGGTTAGTTGGGAAGCATAAAGATACCTCTTAAATTTGATGAGAAGATATAACTTTGATCAAGTCATGATTTGTATTCATTTTTCTTCCAGGTACAACAAATTAACATGAATTTCATAGTTGGAAATAACAAACACTAATTATCTCACAGTTCTGTAGATTAGAAGTTTTAGGTGTTTCAAGTGTAGCAAGCAAGGACCACATCAAAATATTGGCAGAGCTGTCTTCTCTTTGGAAGTTCTGGGGGAAATTCTATCTGAAGATTCATTCAGGTTGTTGGCAGAATTCAGTTCTTGTGATTGTAGTACTGAGGTCCCCATTTCCTTGCTGACTGTCAGGTTAGAGGCCCTGTAGGACTCTATGGGTCTTTGCAAGTGCACTCCTATATCACAGAACCATGAACAATGGATCCATGCTTTCTCACGTTACCAAAGTTTTTAAAATTTTCAAAGATTTTCTGCTTTTTCTCATTTTGCTGCATCTGCTGCATGTTTTTTTTTAATGACTCAGAAAACTATAATATGATTGGGAGAATTAAGAATACCTATAAACATCAGGTTTCTACAATTTGATTAAATTCACTTGATAAGTAATCCACTCAAAAATACTTTCTCCATGCCCTCTTTCTGCAGTCACTCTGCTAGGATTTGGAGTCACAGAGATGACTATGATGTCTTCCCTATTCTTACTATGTACACAATCTAATGACAAAACAGGCACACAAATGAATAATTATGGGATTATGTTTTCAAATATATATTTAAATAACTTGCTCTGGGAGTTCTAGGATAGTAGTCATGCCTGGGAGCATTGCAGAATACTTTGCTGGATTCTTACTAGATATTCCTTTTAAATATGATCTGGCCAGTCCCTATTGACAAATAATTATAAGTACATTCAGGTTTCAGCATGACCCAGTGAGGATGATGCATTCATGTTATGGGTTTCAAATCTGACAGGCCAAGAATTTCCTTGGAAACATAGTAAAAATGTGGACTCCTAAGTTTTTCTCCTAAATATTCTAATTCAGAGAGGTTTGGGTCTGGCCATTCTAACATTTTTCAGCAAGTTTTGGTGGTGATTATGATTCAAGTGACCCATGAATTCACATTTTGAGGAACAATCATTTAGCCTAAAATAATATGTCTCAAATAACATAAAACAAAAGAAATATAGTTTTATTTTTTTGGTTTTGTTTTGTTTCTATCAGTAACAGATCTTTAAAAAGAGAAGCCTCTTTTTATTTTGCTTTTGTTGAAAGTGTGAGCAGCGCTGCAGGCGGTGTTTGACTGAAGCATTAAAACCCTAGACTGGCATTTATTTTTCAGACTTTATTAAAAGTAAAGTCAGTTAGTAACTTGCAATAATAATTCTATTACAAAGAATGAGGTTTTGCCAAAAATAAACATTGAGAAGAAAATGAAAGGTAACCAGGTTTCTGCACCCTGACTTTTTTTTTTTTCTTCAGAGATACAATCTATGATAGATTGTGTAGAAAGAAGAAATTTCCATTTGCAATGCAGGTGTGGATTACTGAGATCAGAAAAGACTGTTTAGCCTTTCTTTTGATTCGGGAGAATTGCAGCTTGTATAATAAGCCATAAGTAAGGGAAGGCATGCTCATCTTTGCTTACACAAAAATTCAGGCTACTATGGTAAACTAGATATGTGTGGGAAATGCTTCTGTTGGCTAAGTTTATGGTAAATGGATAAATATGTGAAAAAAAGAATATGGCTTCAGGCCTATAAAAATCTATGACATTTCAGAAATGGAAGAATGGAAGATGAACCTTTTCTTTCTCTTAATCTTAGAGTGGACATACTTTTAAATATGAGGATTAGGTAGCAACTAAAGATAAGAATTATTATCAAGAAAAATAATTAAAAGTATATTTTGTTATGCATGTACAAAATTTATGTTTTTGTCTTCTGATAAATTAGTATCACATCAACTGTTTTTGTGTAGAATAAAACATTTGTGTAGAATAAAACATAAAACATACACTATAGTAAGCTAAGAATGATTACCCTCTTAAAACTTCTGAATTTAAAAAGTAAATCCATGAAAAAAAATAGCTTAGTAGATTGAATCATGGTAGTTTGAAGAAATGGTAAATTTAAAAAAGTTCCTAGGCAGCTCTATATCAACCCATTCTCTCATTTCCCCCTCCTTCCCTCTGCTAGGGATGGGCCTTGTGCATGTTAATGAGCATGCTACTACTGAGCTACATCCCCAGTCCTAGGCAGTTTAGTTCAAAAGTTATTTCATTTTTGAGATATTTTTCATTTCTCAAAGTTGTTTTTGTGATGAAATAAATATTTTTTTAAATGTTAATGTTGAAGATTTTGGGGAAATATAGAGCATGTTTACAAATAATAATATATATGTATTATTCTGTTTATACAATAAACAAACCGATCTCATGTTTTTCAGTAGAACCAACTCTTTCACTTATTAAATTTGGGAAGGGAAAATTAAAAAATAAAACTTACAGGATCAATGAGACTAGTGCTAGCGTGATAAAAAGTAATTACTCCTAGTACCACTATGATTACAATTTCATGTAGGAGTATAAATTAGAATTTCCTCAGGTCTGAAAAGTTCTTTTCATACTAAGTAAATGTTAGTCCCCTTGGAAAAGTCTACCAGCAGACTAAATCACTTAATGACTTCTTTTCATTATTCACTTGGCTTCTTCCAAAAATTAAATGAAAACTACTAGATATCATGTGGTAACAAGCAGTTAAATTGCAGTAAATAATTTAACATCTGAAAGTGAAAAGTGATTGAGAACCATTTGTTTATCAGCTTTAGTTAGTTAACATCAAATGTATTCTAGCAAAGATAAGTTTGCAATAAGCTAAAGTAGAAGAGAGGACCATTTACAGAATGAACCATTTAGCGGAATTATGAAAAGAACCAATGACTTAAACCTAGGAAAACAATTAAACATACTTCTGAGGATAATCTTGGCATTATTTCTACTAACGTGAGATTCAGACTGATTTGAATTTTAGCTAATTTGCAGTGGCATCATCCACATGCCCAGTCGTGATCCACACAAAATTGGCCTAGAGAGCCCTTGGTGAAAGGGGAGATTCCTTCTTAATGACCACTCACTCACTACGGGTGTCTGCTAGAAGGGAAACTTTGATAGATCCTTTTTAGAATAGATGAGTTGAGAGAATAGGATAGCATCACCTAGGGAATTGGATGTTGATGAATCTCCTGGAGAATACAGGTGTTCACTCTCTGTGTGAATGAATATCACCCAAATTTGCTGTTCTACAATTGATAAACCCCAGGCTATAGATATGCCCTGTTGATAAGAAATGCAGCACACAGTACAAAATACAACCTTGCTCCTAGCAGCACCTATTCCAGATTATTAGGGAACAGGGTGAAGAAAGAAAGCTATATATATATTAAACCATTTGTATAATATATACATTGTGAGTTGATAACTTCCTTTTCAAGTATTAGAGCCAGGCTGACAAGTGACCAAGACATATTTCACTAAGATATTTTGGAACACTGATTTTAAAATCTAATAGGTAGGCAACAACAATTCTCTCAAATATGGATAAAATTTTCTGAAATATGTTGGGTTTGGGAGACTTCCAAATTAATTTTTAAATATTTTCTCCTTTAATTTTTTTGAGCCCATGTACAAATTAAAGGTAATTTAGTTCTGATTTGTAAAACATGATTTCCAAATAGTAATATTTGTTTGTCTTATTTAATATTTAAATAATATTTATATTTTAATATAATATTTAAATACACGTGCTTTTATATGGAATAACTTATAGTTTTAAAATGAATAATTATAAAGAATGTCACACGTTTTAAAATAATCAGTTTAAAATAAAATATATCTGTAAATAGATATATAAGAGAAATAAATTTTGAATACAGAACATATAAAGTATATTTTTATGTTAATCTAGCAAATAATGATGGATAACTTCTCAGATTATTTGGTTATATTGCAAGAGAAATAGAACATAGCTGAAAATAGACCATAAGTCAGAAGCTGCCAAGATGTCATGACAGAATTCAAGTTTTAATGATCATAAAATTGAGGTGTTCAATATGATTCCTTAGTTCCAGCTGAAAACCCACATTTAAGAGTGGAATTTAATCAAGGATTTTAAATAGCTTTAATTTATAATTCTTTTATAAAAAGTCCTAATATGTTATCACTGACATGCTGAGAATGTTAGGAGTAATACTAATTCTAACTACCTTCAACTCTCTTTAATAAAAAGTATGCAAAAACCAAAATAAAAAAAATCCTCCTTTCTTTAGCATTTTTGTTAATATGGAGTGATAATTAAAACTCTACTAAGAAAATTATATAACAAAACTTATTTTTAAAGACAATATTATGTAGGATCATTGAAAAATGTATATAAACACAATTAATATAGATACATTTTCCTAAGTTACAAATTCCTGAGGAAAATATTTTAGTAATTCTATGAAAAAGGAAAAAAATGTAAATGCTAAAATTTGATAATTTTTTGTGTGAAAAGAGCATAACCAGGCTTAAAATCATTTACCTATAGAAATATGTACATTTATAGATCCATGGATTTTTATTATATATCTATAATTCATACTGAAATATAAATTACTTGAAGTGAACATGTTATTTTATAGTAATTCAAATATATTATTAAAACATTTTTAGAAATTGGAACAGGTTAACACAATATCATTTTAGTAGTATTCACTTTGAAGTATTTGATTTATCAAGGAATAAATTTGGCTCATTAACATACTAGTAAATTATTATAAAATTAATCAATATTTTAGGTCATGACCCTTGGATTTAAGAAAGTCTTCAAGAATACGATTCAAGAGAAAATGTGATTTGAATCTGGAGACAACTGTGTATGTAAGTATTGGGAAATTAGATTTTTCTCATGGTAAAATGTAATAAAAACTAAAACAACAACTCATCAATTATTGGATTGCATAAACTTTGGTTTATAGTTTTTCATATATTATTTCACTCTTTTTAAATATTTGAGATTAATAAAATGTTGCCTGATTTTTTGGTTATTTTTTTAGATAACCTAATAATAAAAACTAAGGATAGCTGATAGAAGAGTACAAAATATTTGGAAATTGCTACAATTAACAAGAAAAGCTGCTTCAGGTGAGTCTTGGTGGGTGACTAATGGCATAGGTTATATGTTGTAATTAACATTGTACACACACAGCATGTGATACAAATAATAAAACATGACCACATGGAAAAGGTTTTTAAATTTCTTATTTTGATTTTAGCTTTGTAATAAAATTCATGACAAGTTTCTTAACAGAATTAAATCTAAGCTGATACTTGAATGTCAAATTTCTACTAAGGAAATTTTGTCAATTTTGAAAATAGTTTTACATATTTGGTTAAAGGAATAGTGTAGTCCATGGCTATACCATGACAATTCATGTTTCATAAAAAAAAAAAAAAAACTAGTATGTTGCTCCTGGATCTTGTGAAGAGTAAACATTGGGAACCATACCCCAGCAATGTCTGTCTCATGAGAAGTAAGCTAGTGGGTGGTATTTGAAAGGTCATTTTTCATTAGCTCATAATTGTCCCTACCATTACAAATACTTTCATTTGATATTGTCCATATACTGTAATCTTATTTCAATAATGTAGATGACTTAGGAAAACTTCTATTTTCTGATTTAAAAAGAATCAGTTTTCTATAATGAAGAATAATTGCTACTAACTATGAAGATATTTTAATGACATATGGATGTTGATTCTCAAAAACAAATTTCATCCTTAGATGAATAAAGTCAGTAAATTATAAATTAGACCAATGTTCATAGAAAATAAAGGTAAACTTTAAAATAAAATGTGCTATCAAAATTTATGTTATGCGTTCACTTGAAATTCTGTATTTTGATAGTTCACTAATTTTATTCCAATTTGGTCAAAACAAAGAAAGCAAGATCTTTTAATCACTCAAAAATATATATGTAAGAAGCTTTCCTGATTGTAAGTTTTTTAAATTAAGATAAAATGTATTTAATTAAGCTTCTTAGTACTTTAAATCATGATATTCTTAAACATTTGTAATACACAAAACTATTAATCAAATCAAAGTAAAATTACTGCACAGCTATAAAGTAAATCTTCTTTTGAGAACCCTCTATGTTTATTTAATAAATATTGATGAATTTTGTTTCTTTAATTGTCTATTTGTAGTTTGATTTATATTACATAGCATATTGCTTCTGGACTCTGATAATGGAGAAAAAGTGTGTCCTGTATTTTCTGCTTTTCTTGCCTTGTTTTATGGTAAGTACAAGTTCCTCTGATTGATCTATTTTACTTCTAACATATTTATAATTAACAAAGTTCAATAGTGAAATTAAAGTTATTATTTGATGCATAAATTATTTTCATTTTCCACCCAATCAGTAGAGCAATTATTTCTTCCCTTTCCATGTGTTCTTCTAGTCTTAATGACAGATAAAGAATGATTCAGCCCTGAGGCAAAGAGGAAGAGTTTGGAAGACCAATGTTACAAATGTGTAAAATACCAGGGGGGAAAAATGGAATGGTTGTATACAGTAAGGTTGTGCATAGCAGATGAATTATTTTTAGTCAGATTTGTGGATTCTGAGTTAGAACTTTTAAAAAGCATATTCCAGTTCATTGATTTCTCTTCATTCTACCAATTGATTGAAATAATGATTGAAATAATTCAGAACCATGCATTGTATTTTAGTTTCCTCTTCCATTCACTCAAATTAGCAATCATCAGTGCTATTTGAGGCAGGTTGTGTTTGTGTGCATGTGTATGTGTGTGCATACTCTTGTGTACCTTTCAATACATGTGCTGAGGATGTGGGGTCAGAGGTGGCGGTATACAAAAGATGACAAAAAATCAATTGCTCTCCTAAAAGACCCGTAGACTTCATATTTTTTTTCATTTATAGAAATGTTTTATATATATTTTTCTCTGCCTCAAATTAAAACAATGACTCAGCTCTTTTCCCTTTGTATGTATGAAAAATCAAGATACATAATCTCATCTAACTATGTGCCAACAAAGAATTTTCTGTAGTGTTTCCAAGCAAACCTTACAAAGACTTAAAGTAACTCAAGAAAAATATAGAAAATCTCAATGAGGAAAAAAGCATTTACATTTCAAAACACTCTCAAGTCTAGGAGCTTTCTAAATTCTGCACTTCTCAGATGTTATCTTACTAGAATTCAAGAAAAAGGACGCCTGTTTCCTCAGCTCACACCTTCCATTGAGCTTGCCAGTGAGCTACACAGGCCAACACTGGTGATCTGCAGGCAATTCTGTAACAGAGTACTGATCTGATTATTGTAATTTAGGGCATTGTGACCTTTTCTTTATAATTTGACCACAGACAGTATAAGCCTGATTTTTATTTCAAGAAGGAATAAAAATGATATCGATCTATGCAATTTCTACAGACTTCTTGAGAAGAATGAGTTCTGTGGCTTTTAAAAATATTGTCTCCAGCTGGGAATATAGCTCAGTGGTAGAGCTGTAGTCTTCCAATATATTAGACCAGTCTAGTATAATGTCTATTATTTGTGAGACTCTGGATTTGATCCACAGCATTGCAAAAATAAAATTATGTGGAACTTCTAAGTGTATTGGCTTGCTGTTCTGAATTTCCGTTTGTTGCTTCTATAGCAAAACTGTGCATATTATAGCAGTTTTATTAACAACAATTAAAGTAAGACAACTCAACAAATTTTAAAAAGAGTAAAAGAGTGAATGAGAAACAGTGGCCAGGTGATGGTGAAACTTGAATGATGCCACCCAGTGAGAGAATATTATCATTTCCACTTTGCTAGATTTTACTATTTTTAGTGTCTCTTTAAATAAAGTTCTACTAAATTGGAAAAATATATATATGTCTATATATAATATATATATATGTATATATAGACATATGTATATATATATATATATATATATATATATATATATATATAGTTCAAGTCTTTTACTGATGTATATTCAGTTAAAAACTCTATTTACCAATATTATAAATTAACTTTCCAATAGTTTGATTGTGAAAAATATAACAACTAGCAACAAATATTGTATATATTCCATGTGCTAGGTACGTCCTATTAAATTGATGCTCTTTATCCTCTCTTACAATAAGAAGCTGAGGTTTGGGAGATAGGGGGAATATATCTTGCCGGCATTCACAGAACAGGTAAAATTGGAGGGATTTTGAATATAGCTCTGTGTATATTTCAGAACACATGTTTAGGCTGTCCTGCAGTCAGCTACCACAGGCTCTGCAAGGCCAACTCTGCCTCCCAGCTCTGCCATTGGTGCCATCTTGATTGTTTGAAACTGGACATGGTAGAAATATAAATTCCAAGGAAAGTGACTAACACTAAAAATTGGGGGTTTCCTCCCAGAGAGGCTGTTTATCATTCAGAACATCACTGTACTTGCTCTTTTATATACTACAAAAATATTTTCACAATTTTGACATTGTTGTTGTTTTAATTCCTTAGATTCTTGTCACAGCAGACATTGAAGAAGAACTCTCTGATGACTCAATTCAGTTGGGGGTTACTAGAAATAAAATCATGACAGCTCAGTATGAATGTTACCAAAAAATTATGCAGGACCCCATTCAACAAGCAGAAGGTAACCATGACTATTTAACTATAAATGCATTTGATGGATTTAAAAGAAAATTTCCCTGTTATGTCATTCTGGGCTCTTTGCATCTATCATTGAAATGAGTTTGTTGCTTGTTTTCTGGTATATATGCACTTTTAAATATTTATTTATGAAAATATTTTTGCAATACATTCTTCTTAAATATTTTTTTTAGTTGCAGATGGACACAATACCTTTATTTTATTTATTTATGTGGCACTGAGGATTGAACACATTGCCTCATGCATGCGAGGCAAGTGCTCTTCCACTGAACTACAACCCCAGCCCTGCAATACATTTTTTTAGAAAAATCTAATAAAAATATGTGAATGATCTTTTTAGAACCACTTTTTATGGTTTAAATATATTTAAAATATCAAATATGTATTAATATTAATGCAATGACACAAGTCTCAAGTCAATGACAATTCACCTTTAGTTCATGTAATTTGTCTTATTTTTTGCAACCTGATAGTAACTTGTATAATAAAATGATGAGTACAGAAGTTTTTTGGTTTTTTTTTAAATAATACTCATGCTTTGCATAGTACATTTGCTAGCAAATTTAATGAAGTCTAAGTGCTCTTGTTTCCTTTAGGATAGTCTTTTGTTGTTTTGGTAACTCACAGAGGGACTAATAAGCAACAGGCATTTGTCTAGATCTGAAGCTATAAAGATAAGTAACAGAAATATAGTTGCCATAATTAGACAACAAAAACAGGCCCTTTATTTTTTCTGACAGCCATAAGGGTTATTTCCAAAATATAAAATGTGAAACTCACAGTGGAACAAAGCAAAATATAGTCTATTTAGATGATCCAATTTTTAAAAAACTATCAGGGGAAACAAAGATCCCAACATTTTAATGTTCTAATAGATTGTATTTACATATGAATGAAATGTTAAAAGTAAAATATGAATATTTATAATTGCCAAATTAATTTGCTTAAGAAAGAAAAAAAGGCATTTTTTCATGTTGAGCAACTTTTAGATTCAGTTTAACTGAACAAGATAATTTATTAATCTTTGCAGAAGTATTGGGATATTATAGCTGCACCAATATTCTTTTTATACTTGTCACTAAAAAGTATGTTTTAAAATATGCCAATGACAAATTATCTGATTATGCCAGATAATGAATCCAAGTTCACTGCCTAATACATCTTCTTAGGGCTTCACAGTGCATTCTGTAATTCATGAAAAATAGAAAGTCTTGGAATAAAGAAGTGTCTTTCTTCTAACTTGGTATTTTCAAAATCCATTTGGCCACAGAAACTTTCTCATTGGAAAACTTACTCATATCTTACTCAGATGCCATCAAACACAACAAAATTCTAGACCTTTCATGCTTCCTGTATTGAAGCTATAAAGATATTGAAAGTATTGAAGTTAATTAGATAGATTCCTGCAGCAGTGACATTGGCACATTTGAGATGATTTCTAAAATTATATATAAAAAATGTTTATATTCTATAAAATATATTCACTTGGTATTATATGGTTGCAAACTATTTAAAAATAACAGAAGAGAGAACTGTGGTCTGTGGTTATCCAAATGGCTTTTCTTACAAATTGCTATCATTTAGACATTCAGGCCATCAGAATTTTTATACTCTCATGGGGGTTAGATTAATTCCAAGATCTCTTTGCAAACATCTTATGTTTCTGTGCAAACATGTTAATGTTAAAATTAATGCAGCATTCCGGGGACCACCTCTATCTGACAATTCAAAAAAAATCTCTTTTTTGGATTACATAGTGTTATAACATTGGAAAATTGACCAGTTGATTTTTCTGTGTCTTTAAAAATATCTATTTATTTTTAATGTAACAGATTCTTCCTCTTCACAACGGAGAGAAATGTGACATCAATAAGCATTCTGCTCCATCTGAAAAGACAAGGAAGGAAAAGCTAGATTTGGAAGAAGGGCCTAAATAAGTACTTTTCAGAGTTAAAATGGTGAAGCAGAAATATTGAATAGATTCATTTGTTTGCTTCAAGAAATACTTTCCCAAGAATACAATTCTAAAATAGTATGTTTTTTTGATTTCACATTTTTTAAAAATTTCTGGTACAGAGACATACTCACAAACACACTTATTTCTAAAGATCCTTTAGAAATTAATTTTTCCTATAATTACTTGTTGAAAAAGTCAAATAATTGCTATGAAATTCATGTATGTTCATTTTCTGTACATAAGCTTTTTTCCACAACAGTGAGAAACCATGCTGGAGACTTCATGTCTTCGGGTTCCTAGTTATACCCGAAGACATGAACTAGTTATCTCCAATTGTATTTCCCCTTTCAGGCATTTACTGCAACAGAACCTGGGATGGCTGGCTATGCTGGAATGATGTTGCAGCAGGAACTGAGTCAATGCAACACTGCCCTGATTACTTTCAGGATTTTGATCCTTCAGGTAAAAGCAGAAACTTATGTACAAATCTCCTTGATACCTATCTAATAAACCCTAGGTTAATTGTTGCTTTCTTTTTTTACTATTCAACTTTAAAGAAAAAGTCACAAAGATTTGTGACCAAGATGGAAACTGGTTCAGACATCCAGCAAGCAACCGAACCTGGACAAATTATACCCAGTGTAATGTTAATACACACGAAAAAGTCAAGGTATGTGACGGTCATGAACTGAAATTCACACTGGCAGTCTAAAAAATTCTCTAATAGAACATTGGAGAAACTTTAGTCAGTGTTCGATTGCATTATAAGGCCATTTCATAATAAAATTTGAGAAGAACAGTGAAAAAAATACCTGTGGAGTGAATTATTATTGATTCTGTCATTACCCTGAGGAAGGGGTACTGTTAGGTAATAGTGTATTTACAAGTCAATGTCTCAGTATTGGGGTTTCAAGTTTTCCAAAGAAAACATACCTTGAAAGTGTAAAAAAAATGTGGGGGTTGGGTTCTCATTTGGGGAGAAATTCTAGAATTACCTCAAAAATTGTAAGTAAACAGAAAAAGCCCAGCATGGTTCAAGCAGTCCTGTGTCCCTCAGTGAGACCTTCCTTCTGACTGACTGGTAGTCCACCCTCACTGAGGCTCTCACTTTGAACACTATGCATTAAAATCAAAGTTAGTTCCAGTTTGTCATAATAAAAAACTTTATAGAAAGTGCCTAAATATATTTATACTGGCATGTTGTATAAAAACGACTTGTCACTCTGAATAAACAGCAAATCCTGATATCTCTTTTCTTTTTCTGCCCTTTGCCTGCTGAATGACCTTGGGAAAGCCATTTAATGTCTCTCTGCCTCAGTCCCCAAAAGTACAAAGTTAGATAACAATAGATTTCCCCTAATGGCTTTCACAAGACTTTACTTAGTGCAAGGGAAACATTTAGAAGAGTAGAATATAGTAAGCACTCGACAGCTGCCACCTATCATTATATTTAGGTCATGTACTCCCTGCTTATTCCAAAAGTGTTTGAAGAGAATCATAAGAATAAAATATAAGATGGTAGGTTAAAGTAAATGGAAAACAGAAAAAGAAGAAGAAATAAAAAGTAAACACCATGAAATTTTTTTTTCCAAAAGTGTTTGTGTAGATCAAAATATCTCATAAGCTGCCATATTAAAAATTGCCTCTCAACCTCAAATTTATCAAAGAAAAAAAAAAGAGACCCAGTGGGGAAAGAAAGCTTTTCTGGCATTTAAGTCTGAATAAATCAAATCGCCCAGTAGCATTTGATTTTAAATATAAAATGCTAGTTTCATGTTCTATGTGACCTAAATCAATAGAAGTATGACTTTATAGATTAGATTTAAATATGGTTTCTAGCTTTGAAAATAAAGATGCATATCATTTATAAATTTTGATAAGTTCCTTGATAAATTTATATAGATATTCATTATTCTAGATGCATGTAAGTATCTATTGGCTTGCAAGCAATCATTGTCAGATTATTAGATCACCTGCTTTCAAGAACAAAATCTATTCAATTGAATTTGAGCTTCTACACATGTAGGAATATATATGCTTATATATATATATATATATATATATATATATTGATATCCATCTAATTTTTTATTCACATAAATTATAGACTGCACTGAACTTGTTTTACCTGACCATAATTGGACATGGATTATCTATTGCATCACTTCTTATCTCACTTGGCATATTCTTTTATTTCAAGTAAGTACATTAAAAATTATTTTATAATTTATCAATTGTCTTAGGTGAATGCAAGTCTTGCATGTTTATGTCATATGGTGACAATATATAAAATATAGATGTCATGTTTAAAAAACTGAATGTTTAAGATCAGTTAAAATAATTGGATTTATTTTGACTTTGTAAAATATAAAGAGAGGAGATTGATGAAATATCTTAACCCTAATTTTACAAAGTAAGATTAGTTACATAAGAATCAAGTGAAGTAATGTGAAGGGAGTCATAAACAACTGGATTTTGCCCTAAGAATTGTCAAATGTTATAGGTTTAGTTGCTCAGCTTCTCAGATAGTTTTATTATCAGTATACATGTGTAGAATAGCAACCAGAATTTTGTGTGAATACTGGTACTACTGTTTATATGTATTATTGAAAATATAATTTAGCTAGTATATTATTATTATTATTATTATTATTTTGTGGTACCAGGGATTGAACCCAAGGCCTCACACATGCTGGGTAAACACTCTGTCACTGAGCTACTACCCCAGCCCTTGAAAATATAATTTAAACATAGATAGTATGCTTTACTTATTTTTTTTTTTTTAGTTTGGGGGAATCATCATTAAAATAGTTACATTACACTTTCAAATTTACTGGTACTTCTTTTGAGAGGGAAAGGTGCAGTGGCACCAATTTCTTAAATCAACAATTGGTTTTAAAGTTTATAGTAAGGCAATGTCTATACCTTTATGTGCATGTATTACATTATACCTTTACTACATTCTTCATAATTTTGATCACCACTAGTGATTACAGAATGAGTGTGATGAACAGTCAGGAGCTGTATTTCACTGTGTCTTCATTGCCATTGTCATCATTATGGCCTTCTTCCTTCTCTTCTTTCTCTCTTTTCTCCCTTTATCATCACAAACATCAATGATGATCTTGGAGCATTAGCATCTACAAGTGTATCTGGAGTAGTAGTACATTAAAATAAGAAAAATTTAGACATTATCAGATAGTAGGATTTTTTTACATATATGTAACTGCAGTCTTTAAACCATTTGTATATCAGCTATTTGAACTATATTGAATAAAAAACCCAACAATTTATGACTATGCCTCTTGGGCTCAACGTTAGAGTATGTAGAGATTGCATCAGAATCACCAGTTTTATAAATTTATAACTTCCTAAGTATCTTTGACATCAGCCATATAAGAATACTTTCAATAGCAGTATCTAGGCACCATTTAAAACTGAAAAAGAATCCTACTGTCAATAAAACCAATTAAACATTTATATTCTTTTTAAAATATGACATTTAATTGAGCAATTGTATCAAATTATATCAAAGTTGAAAAGTGTTTTTATCCTAAAATTTGGAAAACATTTCTTAGAGATTTAACATTTACTATACTGTATTTTACAAATTACTGAAAGATTTTTGATCAAAACAGACTGCCAATTCTCAGTCACTGACTTCAAAATTAGTATGTCACATTAGTTGCATATGAAGAGCTTATTAAAATTTTATGCCTATACATTTGAATGCATGGTTAGCTTATAAAATGTTTTCTTAAATTAATGCTTTGTTTGGAGTAGAAAATCTTTTTATAATTGTCTAAATTTTTTTTTTAAATATCTCTTCTAAAGAATGGAAACAAAGTTTCTCAAAGCAACAACTTTGAAACAAAGTTTTCACATCTACAGTAATAAGTTAATAAAAAACACTGCAATGGACATTTTCAGCCATAACTTTTCCCATATTTTGCAATATTATTTTAGGCTACATTCCAGAGTTTTGGAATTTCTTGGTCAAAGGGTATATATCTTTTTATGGCTCTTGAAATACATCATCTTAAAAGTATCTCAAAATCAACATGTTCAAAAGAAATTTGTAATATCGACCTCCTCCAAATCCAAGTTGGCTTTCTTCCAGAGTGACCTATCTTCAGCCATGACACTTCCAGAAATGCAGTTGCATTTATAGGAGATTTAGGAATAATTTGTATTGCCTTTCCCTCCTTTTTTCTCCCTAAAATCCTCTTCTTAGACCTTTTGAAATACTCCCAATCTAACCAGCATACTGAAATTCATCTCTACTGCAATCACCACCAGTCTTGTCCTAGGTAGCCTTTGTAAATCTACTTCCTTCATTTAATTCCCAAGCAATGGATCCAGAAAATTTTCAACCATTTAGATTGAATTAGATCTCATGTTTTCATTTTTGCTTTAAAAGTTTTGAGAGTCTATTACAATTCTTATAAAATCAAAATCACTAGCATACCCTGATTTATCTTTGTGTTTGCTCCCTAGTGTTGTTAAAAGATGCTAAACTTTAAATGAGACTAAATGATGCCAAGATTTAACATCATTTCCTCAGTGAAATTTTCTTAAGTTCCTTTATTTTTTCCAAAATTGCAATTAATTACAGTGGACATGGGGTGAAATTCTAATACCATTTGGGAGATCACCATCTCTTCAAATTAAAAGTGATTATAACTAAGATTTTTCAGATTAAATGATCTCTTTTTATGTTGTATGTAATAAGCCAAAATACCCAAGTAAATTAAATTTCTAAAAAATAAATTTACAAAGGATAGCAATTATATCACATGCCAAAACCAGTAGTCAGGGAACAGTGATCTCCTAGAACTCCCTGAGGTATCTCCCCAGACAAATTTGAATTTAGTAAAGATAGGAGTAAAGTCCTGACCAATTCCATACAGTGCAATGCAAAATTAACAAAGCTTCTTAATGTGTAAGATTCTAGACTTTAACGTGATAAATGCTCACTTTGAATTAGTGAGACAATGGTGAAATACCAATGACAGCAATGCTACCAGGCAGAATGCATTAGTACACATATGATGCTTAATTCTGAATGTCTAATCAGAACACTCAATCACCCCGTTCTCAGTGCAACAGGAAAATACTGTTCATAAAAATTGGTTTATCAGGGTGGTGAAGAAATTGAAGAAAATAATATAAGCTAATCACAGCATACAGAGTGCACAACATATGACTTCAAGAATCCAAATGACTTTAACTGGGAATGAAGTTTGCATAATAACAAAGAGAGACAAAAATATTTGAAAACAAAAGAAAAGTAAAACCAAACAGCTAAACAAAATATAATGACAGAAATTATATGCCAGCCTATGAGACATGTTGAAGTGGGTTATTTCTATACAGGTTCATGGCTAGACTTGATGATCTATAGTGATCCTTTGAAACTCAAGAATTTATGAATGAAGCACCAATTTAGAATTTAGGATGAGTTATTTCTTAAAATATATAATCTCAGTAAAAGGAATCTTGTATTTGTGAAGGTATTTTTCAAGCTAAAAGCAATTTACATAGGTAAACTTTTACATAGGCAAACACCATCATTGATTAGAAGTTAAATGAAAATCTGGAGATATCTATATATAGAGAGAGAAGGGGGTGGTGAGGGAGGGAGGTGGAGTCTTGCTAAATTGCTCAGTTGGCCTCAAAGTAGCAATTCTTCTGCCTCAGCCTCCTGAGTAGCTAAATTATAGGCCTGTGTCACCATGCCTGACTGGTTCAATATTTTTATATCCATATCTATAGACAGTTTATTCAAAAAACAAATGCTATTCAAATAATATTAACAAGGAATTTTAAATTTTAATTGAAGGCTAAAAGCTTGAAATCTCAGAATTACTTTATTTTATCTATGGAAATTTGTTTTTTTTTTTAAAGTTGGAATTGTTTATATACCTGCTAAGTACATTAAGGATACAATCTGTAGACACTTGCTTATTCCTAAAGGGAGTCCAGAAATTTAATGTCATTCCAAATGCTGTCCATATATTCCATATATGTTGCTATTTAGAAAAAGAACAAGTTTTTTTTTCAAAATAAAATAAAGATCCCTGTATGAAATAATTATATGTATTGTTATTTGCTAAGTTTTCCAAACTTAAAAATAATGTATATAGCAAGCTACATATGACAGTTTTGCCAATAAAGCAAATTTGTGCCTTGGTTTTCATATAAAATAAAACATAGTTTCCATCATCTCATTTATCTTAAAAGTTTATACTGAAATTACGAATAACTGCTCATTCTCTATAGTGGAATAAAAATGGAATCTTTCAGTGATGATCTAGTACAAGTACATACTTGAATTTGGCATAAAGATTTTAATGGATATTTTAAGACATGATTAGAACCATATTTGAATCTTGTTATCATCACTTACTAATAGTCGTCTTAACCTGATTTTGCTTTTAAGTAAGCTTAATTTTTTTTTAAATAATGGGTCGTGCTGTTTCTAAAATTATTGAACAAAGTAGACTTACACAATCCACCATTTAGGAACTGTTCAATAAATGGTAGGCTTTCCTAATGTCCTCATTAGGCTGCATCAATCATCTAGGCAAATGGACTACATTTCAGTAGTCACCCAGCATTACCTCTATATGATAGTAATGCAAGCTAAAACAAATAAACAAAGCCCTAAGTGCTATTATGGAGCTACAAAGAGGAAAAGTGAGGGAAGAAAGACTGATTCTGACTCACAGAATAAAAGGATTCCTGAGATGATACTATCATAGAAACAAATGCTTTGATGAGGGGTAGAATTTCAACAAGTAGAAATTGTAAACCTTAAGCTATGAAAAGATTATCCAGTCTAATACCTAATTTAAATTATTTCCTAAGTAATTACCTATCTTTTCCAGTGTTCCTTCCAATCTTTCTATTTGGCTTTGTCATTTTATTTGAATAAACTGTCTTTTTAAAATGGATAATTTTAACAGAAAGAACCAAAGCTACAAATTATTTTCTTTTTTATTATATACTCTCAGGCCTTAGGTAAGACATCAGAAATGCTCTTCAGGTCAGACCTATGAATGGCATTTAAAATGCTTTTTATATGTCTAGACACCCCGGCCAGAAAGTGTGTTCTCTACATGCACAACTGCTCCCAGCTCCTGCCATACCATTTACTTGTTTCATATGAAGCACATTCTTTTGCTTCTCTAAACCCCAATTTAGCATGTTTACAATGCAGATGATGTTAGTATCTACTTCATAGGTAATAATGATTGATATAATAGCAGTATAATCAGTGCAAAGCAGTACTAAGCAGTGTCTGGTTCAGAAAAGTTATCTATAAGGCTGGGAGATAGCTCAATGGTAGTGTACTTGCCTAGCATACATGAGTTCCTGCATTCAATCCCTAGTACCACCAAAAACAAACAAACAAACAAACAAACTTATCTACTATTGGAATTGTTATCACTCTTCCTTGTTAATCCCCTAAAATGTTTTAGAATAGATATTTAGCCCTGGCAGGAATATTATGCCAATTGTATTTTTAAAAACAAAAGTAAAGTGCAAAGTATTTAGTTTTAGAAGCACCATATTTAGAAAGAACTTGTTATAATAATCGTGAAAAAATAAGTAAATATTGAAGAAAACTTTTTGTGAACCAAATTGACAATAATTAGTCATACAAGTTTAATCCAACTCATTTATGACCACAAAATACCATGCAGCTGACCCTATGGTTGAATACACATTAGAGAATTTTGTAGTCTTTGAATTTAGACACTTCTAATTCTTCATGCACAGAACCATCTACTGAAACAAGGAAAGCTACTAGGTTGAATGGGAAGAACTTCACATAATTAGCTCCAGGAGATTTTTGTCTCTTTATATATCCCAGAGTTTAGTATAGTACCTTCCACTTAGTAGGCACACTCAGATTTGTGGAATGAAGATGTGAACTGGCTTTGGAGACGATTTTGAGGACTGACTTTCTCATGCCTTCTCTGTGACCTTCAATAAAACCTTTGGGTTTGTCTGGCCTTTGTCAACTGCAACAACAAGAGTAAGACTAAGACTCTAAAATTCTAATCAGTAGAAGTGACTTGAGTGAAACAAGCTGGAGACTGCAGCTAAACTGAAGGATCAGAGCCACCTTACTAAGTGCTCAAAAGGAATGGCTCATTAAGCTCGCCAGGGTATGTTGGTCTGCTTTTTGTCACTGTGATAAATACCTGAGAGAAACAACTTAGAGGAGGAAAGATTTATTTTGGCTCATGGTTTCATAGGTTTCTGTCTATGATTGGCTGGCTCCAAGGGAGAAACATCATGTCAGAAGGGTGTGCTCAGCTCATGGCAGAAAGAGAGAGAGAGAGAGAGAGAGAGAGAGAGAGAGAGAGAGAAAGAGAGACACCCCATAAGAAATATCCTTCCAGGGTATATCCCCAGTGACCTACTTCCTCCAATTAGGCCCATCTCCTAAAATGTTCACAACTTCCCATAATGCCATCAAATTATTAATTCGTCGGTGGATTAATCCACTGATGAAGTTAGGGCTGTCATGATCCAATCACTTTCCCAAAGCCCCACCTCTGCTTTATTGCAGCATTGGGACCAAAATACAGGAGATTTGGGAGGTCATTCCAGATCCCAAAAATAACCCAGGGGAAATAGTAATCACTAGCTTTATTCCAGTTTACCTGAAAACAGTTCCTAGATGAGCTGATGTTTCACATAAAGTTATTGTGCATAAAAACAAGAATCTATCACCATACTCTTTTTGCTCCTTAATCCAGCTCCTCATGCTGTAGTCATCCTTGTCTAGTCTTTGGTAGAAGAATTTTTTTTTTCTCCCTTTGATAATTGAGGGTCACTGATCCATCCTAATAAAAAAAAAAAAAAAAAAAACAAGAACTATACAAAATGTTGACTTAGGGTACTGTTTGTTATTTTGTGTTTAGAAAGGGAAGAGAAAAATCTACTACTCATCCATGCTTTAAATTAGAAACAGAGAACATGAAGCGCTATTCACCAGATATACTTGTTTTATATTAGAGCCAATTAAAGAAAAGAGTCAGAGCAGGAGATAAAAAGAAAGAGAACAGAAAGGGAGGGAAAGAGAGAGAGAGAGAGAGAGAGACATAACTTTGGGGTTTGCCAAGCCCTGAGAGGCAATGACTCTTACTCATAATAATCCTTGGAAAAACAAAGCAGAACCCTTTAGATAAAATAAATAAATAAACTTTACTGGAATTAGTTACAAATTATGTTTTAATTACTGTTTGAAATCTGAAAAGCATAGCAAGACTTGCTCTTACTTTCAACCCAGACAAAACTCTCTATCTTCTTTCACATGAAAGAGAGCATATAATATTTGATTTGTATGGGAAAAAAGAGGAAAAGAGGTTCTTTTTCTTTTTGTTTCTTTGTTTTGTGTGTGGGGTGTGTGTGAAAGAACATCTTTGCTCACATTTCATTCTTTTTAAAAATTTAATTAATTAAT
The DNA here is from genome assembly GCF_045843805.1 of Urocitellus parryii. NCBI lineage: Eukaryota > Metazoa > Chordata > Mammalia > Rodentia > Sciuridae > Urocitellus > Urocitellus parryii. Next base: position 238,210,936 of record NC_135531.1, on the reverse strand, counting down.
TTTTTTTGTGTGTGTGTGACGCTAAAGGTTTGGACCCAGGACCTTGGTACATTCTAAACAAGTACTTTACCACTACACACAGCTTTGCAGACATTTCAGACACTGATTGTAAACAATGTTAAAGGCAAGTTGCATATTTGCACCTATAGAATTAATGATATCTTTTCTAGGGAGTTGCCAAAGGTATCAAATAAAATTCAGCCAAAAAAAAATTTGCATCCAGCTTGTAGACCAGAGCATTCTCACCTTAATTGTTAAAATAACCCTTAAGGACTTGTATTTATGCTTTTCAAGACAATTGACACAAACCCTCACCTCTTTTCTTAGATTATATCTGAATATATTTCATCAATATTGTGAACTGTCATCACAGTTCTACTTTCATGTATATCTTTAATTAAAGCAAGTATAGTTCTTTCTCAGAGCTATAATTTTTCTCCTGACAACTATGCATGATTCAACCTTTAAGTTCATTTTGAGCACAGATAACTAGTTAAGAGAATCCTACATTGACTCTCTCTGTACAAATCACTTTGATGTGTCTGTTTTGGTAAATCAGAACCTGGAGATCTGCACTGTCAGAAGTTTAACAGGGCCGCATTCAAAGTAGTTCCCTGAATAGTATACTTCTCAAAGCCTATTCACCATTATCCTTATTTTGTTAACTCCATGGAGTGATTTTTCATTTAGAAGTTCATTATGCACTGAGATCCTGATGAACATCCTATTCTGTTGTGTGCATACCTTCCAGGTTTCCATCAGCTTAACATGGCTGTTGCTTACTTAAATATAATTTTTCTTATAATATTTTGTTAAACCATACTTATTCTATCTCCAAATTAGTTATTTGCAGTCAATTATTGAAAAAGTCATCTTCTTCATACTGAATGTAATGAGAACTGAAAATATTCCTATTAGGTAATGTGAGTGTTGGTTGGAAAACTTTTAAATTGAAATTATATAATAAAATAATTTTATTTCCACATTAGAGTATGAGATTTGAAATGACAGAGGAGGGCAATAAGTAATGGGTTTGCTTTAACAAAGCCCATTCTGTTATAAGGTAATAGGTATTACTGGCCAATAGAGGAAACTTCAAATATGGAAATATAAAATAGAAACTGAATGAGAGAAGTTGAACTTACTTTAAACAGTAAATGTATGATTTAAAGATATAAGTGTATGTTAAAGGTGACATATGTCCATTTGTATTAATATTTTCATAATATGCAACTTATTTATAGTACATTTCATCTATTTTTCTTAATCAAATTAAAACACAAGTACTTCTGGGCTCAGTGAGACATGTCTATAATGCCAGCAACTGAGGAGACTGAGGCAAGAGCATCTCAAGTTCCAGGTTAGCCTCAAAAATTTAGCAAGGCCCTAAGCAAGTCATTGAGTCCTGTCTTAAAATATAAAGGGCTTGGGATATAGTTTAGTAATAGAGTGCCCCTGGGTTTCATCTCCAATACCAAAACAAATGAACAAATAAACAAATAAAAACCATAACAGTGTGCCTAAGTTTTAACAGGAACATAATGACAATAAATCATTTTAACAAAGATGTTAGTCTATTTCTTGACACAAAAACTTTACACTTTTTTTCAACACTTTATAATTTTAAGGAGAGACTAGAAAAGAGCACCATTTTCTCCCAAAAATTATATTTAACAATCTGTTTTTTCAGTTTTGCATACATAGTTAATTTTCTCAGATCATGTCCACAGACATGACCACATGTGAGAAAAGAAGTCAAAATAAATCCCCAAGACTATAGCATTCTATTAGTATTTAGGATCTACAAAAGCTAGGAATGACTGGATATTGTGCTGCTAACATATGCAGATGGGAAGTGAAGATGTCGAAAACTGAGAAGGTCTTAAATCAAAGAGACATATATATAAGAAAAAAATAAAGAATACAAAACAGTGTTCCAGTGGTAGGCAGGAAAGAAAATGTAACCCAAGACAGTATGAACTTCAGAATAAAGAAGTCATTCTGTAAACTAGGTTATTTAAATTTAATTTTCTTCATCTATAGAATGTAAGGATGGGGGGGAACAATGTCTTATGACACTTTGTTCTGACCCCTCGAAAAGTTTAAGCTCAGGACTTTGATTCAGGGTGTTTCCTTTGCTTATAATAATTTTCTCTCCTATCTTCTCTCATTTTAGCTCTATCTTGAGTATTCCCCCTGCCACCAGGCCCCAGTCTTCGTCTCTCTGATGATCCTGTTTAATTTCTAAAAAGCACATACCAACATTGAGAATCATGCTATTAAATTTGTTTAATGCCTATTTGTTTTTTCACGGTAGTAAGAATAATATGATGTCAGGGTCTTGAATTATATAATTCCTGACAGTTTCCCCAGAATCTAGTAACAGTTCCCAGTAGATTAGTGTGCAACAGTAAATAGCAACTAAATAATTAAGTAGATAAAAGTCTATGGCTTCCTTTAAAATGTCAATATTCAAATTCAACAGATCACCAAGAGTAGGATCTTGAGCAACTTACCTGAATTTCATTAAAGGATAATGATATTTTACAGGGTTATGAGATAAGATAAAGACTTTAAACTCTTTATTCTGTGCCTGCATTGTAATAAGGGCTCAAGAAATGTTAGCCCCTATTATTCTAAATTTTGCTTCTAACAGGGTGTTCATTTGATTGTTTTTAGGGTATAATGATAATGAGGGTTCAGAAAGACTGACTGTTTCCTGTTTTCTCAGTTTCCTGTCTATTGGGAAACCAGAAACAGAACTGGTAACAAGGCAGTTCATAAATGGAAGGACGGCAGTTGGCCACAGAAAATGAACAGGGCCTTTCCCCATGCAGCCCTGCACTCTCATTTACATTGAATCAGAAGCTTTACAAAGCAAGGACAGGGAACAAGGGGGCATTATGGAGAAAGTGCTACCATTTCTCCTCCAGGGGGATTGTCTTGTAGTACCTTGGTAGAAACACTCATGCTCTTTCTAATCTGTCCATGGATCACAAGCAGCCTCCAAAAGACAGCAATTAGAAAAAGTTCACATGTATTCCTTATCGAACAGTCAAATGACTCTATCAGCTGCAGCTTCCATTCAGTAGACAAAGCATAGAAATACTGATTTTACTCTTAGTAAATTTGTTGCTTTCTGCCTGTTATTTCCAGTAGTGTTCGAGACTGGTATGAACTTTCCTTTCAAATATATGATTTGTGTCTTCTTGGAAAAAGACCTGCACATTTATTTATTAAATAAGATCAATTAGAATGAGAAAGCAGCACTTTGTAAAATGGGATATATTTGTATTGCTTGTATTCACTCCTTTGATGATGTGTTTTGCTCATAATTAGTGTTGACAAAAGCAGTTTTGAAACTTTTAGATCAACTCAAAACCAAATGGAAAACCAATGCAGATTTTGTCCTTAATAGTAGCAAAAATTTTCAAGATGAAATAGCATAATGTTTAGAGTCATCATAATAGCAAATGTAGTAATTTGTAGACAATTATGGAAGGGAAGAAATTCTTTACAGAAAGTAATTTAGGTTGCTAAATCCATTTTATTATATGGAAATTATCTTCCTAATACTAAAGTCTTGTGTTTTGTAACACAAAATAAATCACAGTGTCTTTATTGTTTTGTTGAGTTACTTAAAACATATGTTTTAGTATAGAGGCAATTTTATATTACTTGATGCTCTTTTTTACTATATGTGACAAAAAAATGATTACTGTACTTGATTAAGATCAGTCATGTGATAATGATGTCAGAAAATAATAGCTAAATTAACATGGAGTGCTCTCCATAGGTTGAATGTTATGCTGATCATATGGTGTGATTTATATCACTTAACCTTCAAGCTATTTCCATGAAAGTTCCTACATTATAGATAAGGAAACTGAGGATTAGAGATCTTAGATGACACAAATTCATCCTGTAATTAGATGGCAGGGTTTGGATTCACTCTCAGGTCAGGCTTCGAAACCCACTCTGAATCACACGTCCTGACTTGATGCTACCTGTTTCTAATCATTCCAAAAGATAATTCAAAAGGCATGGTTACATTATATAATGTAATGGTGCTGTTGATGCCCTTGCACCAATTGCCTCTAAATCTTCTGGCTGAAATTGCATATTGAAATGTTTTCTAAAATAATTGCATGCAGAGAACGTGAAATGGAAATAATCCAGACCATGAACCATATTTTCTATTTTGCGGTTATGCTAGAATAGAAAGGAGTATTGTAAAAATTGAAGAAAACAGAAAGTTTTATAAAACATTCTCTTAGTGTATACATAATTGCCTTAAATATTTTGGGTAAAAATAAGGACATATAAATTTTAAAATAAGTAAAACTTGTTACAAGATAACACTGAAAAATACCCCTGGATTTCAGAGTCTCATTTAAACATATCATGTGTTTACCAATATATATTTTTGCTTTTCATTTATAAGTTGATTTTTTATACCAAATCACTTACATAAACTAATTTATATGTTTATAGGGAAATGATATGCATCCCTAGAAAAATCTAAGCCATTTTACAACTGTACACTGATGGAAACCATATGTTAGATAGCATCTGTTTATATTTGTTGAAGTTTCACCAGGCCTAGAGGCAGAAATGAGAGAAGCTAAAGCAATAGGTTAATGTTTTGGATAGTAAGCTATATTTTCACAACATGACCTGACAATGATTTGGCAATGATGCAGTTTATCTCAGAAATCTGGAAAACTACATTCAATGTCAAGGTCTCCAAAGCAGATGTCTGATTTGGGTTGTATAGAGTGGATTATCTAGGATGATCATAGTGTTTGGATGATTTCATAAAATATTTAAATACATTTTCAATTTCTATAATGAAATGGTTTCCAGAATCCTGTCTTAAATATTTGCTTAGTTTTGATATTAAGTTTTAAAACAATTTTAAGTGTTTTAATATTTGCCCATAATTACATTGTTTAAGTCTACAAAACAGAAATGCACCAGGAACCTTTTCCTACATATTAAGAAAACAAAATGTTATTTTGTTTGTTTCTATAATTACAATAATCATGTCTTTAGAAGAGAACATATACCAACAGCTCATTTTTAAGTCCTTACCTTTTGAGATAGATTGAAGTGGGAGTAGGATCATGAGAAAGTGAGAATTCAGAAAGGAACAGAAACAATGAGTATATAGAGAAGGGCAGGACATTTAAGTGTACACAAAGCAAATTTAAATTATTTTTAGGAACTGGGGTTGTAGCTCAGAGTAGAGTACTCAGCAAGCATGAGACCCTGGGTTTGACCTCCAGTACCACAAAAATAAACAAACAAATAAACAAATAAATACAATTGTATTTGACTAACTATAGGTAACATTTTATCTTAATTTCTTCCAATCTTCTCACATGTGGATATTAAAAATATAAATTGTCACAATTAAAATATAAATATTGCTTGTATTATAGTTCTCAGCCTGTGTCTTTCAGCTCTTGGTTTTGCCTTCATGCATTGCTACTTTTATGTTTGTTTTCCTCTACTTTGATGTTTATTTTTCTTCATTCCAATGTATTCCTTAAAATATTTCACATTTTCTGTCTAAGCAAAGTTTTACAGTATTCCAGTCATAAATGGAAAATTATGAAATTTTTGTTTGCATGCGCGCACACACATACAAGCACACACACACACAAGCACACACACACACAAGCACACACACACACACACACACATCTTAACCAATGAACCTAGATATAATGGTGTTGAGGAGAAAAGGGAAAAATAGCTCAGTTAAAGAAAACATTTTTCCTTGTGATGGTAGTTGAGCTGCTTAAATTCTACTGCAAAAAAAAGTGCATATTTGAATGGGCAAGCCATTTGTCCCTAAATAATACTTGGCATTCTGTAGACATAGAGTAAGCTCAAAGCAGGCATTTAAAAATAAGAGCATGTGATCAAATTTTATGTTCACAATGTCCAACATAGAAGATGGTAAACCACACATAACATAAATGATTTGGAAAGTATATATATTTTATTAGACCTTTTCTACTATTCCTTCATTGAGAGTGAAGAGAATTTCATTCTTTCTTTTATTGTCGAATTTTCTCAGCAATAACAAAAAGAATTTTACTTTTGGGTCCAAAGTTTTTTCTTTTCTATAGAATATCAATAACTTTTTATAACAAACTTGATTCCTACCTGCCTTTCATTACTCCTATACACTTAGAGTCCAAGGAAAAGGAAATGACTCTTTAATATGATACCAGCAGTTCTCAGCTCTTTCTATTTTGATGGACTCTAGCTAGGTTTCATAGACTTGCTGGTATATGACTGTACTAATCACTCTGATGATCATTCCAAGAGCCATCTTTTCTTTGAAACCTTTCTAAGAATTCACCACTAGTACCATCCAACTTTGTGGAAAGCATGTATTGTCAGTCCATAATCCTGATTTGGATTGCATTTGCTTCCATGGTCTTTAAAATATTATAGCTCTCTATAGAATTGCAGACATAAAACTGGAAGAGATTCCAGAGGTAATATAGCCTAAAATTCATGTTTAAATGTAGAAAACCTTGATATCTGACTCTAACATTCTAAGTAGATAGCCATTTTAGGATAAAGGGATACAGTGATAAATTTGGGTGAAATTTTCTTAAAGATTTCATAGTAGGTATTTTTGACTTAAGTTGTACAGGATGGATTATTGAGGATTACCATGTTCACAATACTATTTAGTAAAATATACAAAATGAAATTCTATGTGTCTGATAATGAAATGATTCCTCATATATCCTACATATATGTTCAGACTTGACATTAAGTATTCAGCTTCAAGTGGGTTTCAGTCTATTATCTTAAAATGTTACCTGTAACAAGCCTTCAAGGGATGCCTTATGAAGTAGTGCTTGAGTCTACCTTTGAGTGTGGGTATGATAGTCATGCAGAAAAACTTGGGGTGGATGAGAATCCAAGCTAAAAAATAGTATTGTTTATCATTAATGATGACATTTAACTTGAAATCTGTTTCTACATAAACATGGAGAGTTCTTCTCCTTTGTTTTACATAAAAGGAACTTCAGTAAAAGATGGTGCTATTTTAAAAACTTATGTGTATCTGGGGCAATGCAGAAAAAATTAGCAAAGCACAAAAGACCTTATTGGTTGCTGAGTCTACATTTTTAACAATTCATCTATTTTAAATGCAATGATGTCTTTTTTGTGGTTGGTCAGCATGATTATTACCATCACAACAAAACAAGGAGCATAGGTACTGCAATGAAAAGCACATTATCTGTGTGAGAATCTAACAGAGACATCCAAAATATTCAAATTAATTACATAAATTTTTGAGAATTTATCTGTACTGAATCTCAGTTTCTGCTTTTGGGAAGGGAATTTATAGGCTAATCATGTTCAGATATTAACAGAATAAATTTATGTACAGTTTTTATATGGGAAATTTCCAATACTTACATATGTCTAACTCTGCTAAAGTAACACTTTGCCTCTAGGTTTGAGGCAATTACTGGTTTACTTTAATTAAGATTTTATCTTGAGTGAATCTTGGGGAGATTACAAAATTAGAGCAGCTTCTGTGAATTGGAAATGTGTCTTATTTGAATGATGTTTAATATAAATTGTAGAAACATTTTATGATGTCAAAACACTTTGTTTCTCTTGCCTTGTAGGAGTCTAAGTTGCCAAAGGATTACCTTGCACAAAAATCTGTTCTTCTCTTTCGTTTGTAACTCTATTGTAACAATCATTCACTTCACTGCAGTGGCCAACAACCAAGCCTTAGTGGCCACAAATCCTGTGAGTAAAACGAAGCCTACCTTTTAGGTTCAAGGGGCTGGTGGGAAAGCGAGGGAGAATCAATGTGGGGATGAGTGTCTGGTGCACGTAGCATGTGTCTAAGTAAACAGGCATGTATGTTTTCAGGACTGACATACAGAGTATATGTAGCTATATTACAATCCAGAAAGATAATGTATTGCTCATTATTCCCTAAAATATAAAAAGCAAATAGTAAAAGGAGGAATATATCTATTTCAATTATTTATACATATTATATAGATTATCACTTCATTTTATGGCCATACTTAGTGGAATGATGACTTTATGACACTCCATCCAATGTGAAAAAACAATCATTGTGACTAACTTTGCATAACTAGAAACAACAATATATGAAAATAGGAACTTCAATTTGAATTGTACTTTTTGTATCAGGCTGACTTTAAAAAGAATATAAAAGCAGGAAAATAATGAATGATACATGTCCTATTTCAATTAACATAAAATTTTAAAAAGATCTATCAAACCTTCATTGTCTCAAACATTCTGAGATTGTTTCCTTGCAAGTCATTTTTTTAAAAACACAAGTTAAAATTGCCTTATATAATTGTATATATTTTATGCAAGCTATGTGCCTGTGCATGTGTATTTTAATTAAAATATACTCAATGATGACATATAAATTCAATTTTTATGCTTACCTAATTTCATAATGTTTGTAGTTTTTACTATAATTTTGGATATGGATTTTTTTTGTGTGTGTGTATGTGTATGTAATGTAGTGTCATTGTGTGTGGGTGTGTGTTTTAACATTATCTAGGTACTGAAATCAGATAAGGAAAGGGATTTTCACTCAATGGGTCAATAAACAACACTCTCGTATGTGTTTTATGTGTGTTTTTAGGGTAATTTCCAAAGTTCTAAAATTCCCTTCATTGTTTGCTCATGTGCATCCGGATTGTTTAATCTTGTGTATGTTCCACCCTAAAATCACTGGGTTAGGAAACTCACTGGGGTAAAATTAGCAATATAAAAAACTGGCTAACATCCTGTCATTTTAGAATGAACTTCTCTAGGACAGGAGATTAAGAGTTTTGTCACAGAGTTGTAAAGCAAATTTCTAAACCTTGTATGTTTGTTACAAAAAATGTTTTGTTTAATACACGAAACACAAATTACAGTCTAATTATTTTAATATCTTCTTGGTAAAATGTATTATTTATTTATATCATCAATGCCATGTGTAGCAATGTATTTTTCTAAAACATGTTCTAAATTCTTATCCAAATAGTTTATAGATTAACATTTTGTTGAAATCAAGAAGCCCAATTTAAAATGATTGTGCTGTATATATGTAGTAAGAATTGTAATGCATTAGACTGTCATTTATTTTTTTAAACTCAATAAAAAGAACATATATAAAAAGAACATTAATATAACATTCACTTCTATTGTATTACATGTATGTTAATGCAAATTTGTTTACTTTGACAAACAAATATCTAAATAAAAAATAAAATAAAATGAATATCTAAAAATCATAGAGATAAAAGTTTGAAGCTGAGGTACATTGTTTCTATAGATATAGTTGAATAACTCCCTTTTATCTTTGAGAAGACTTTAACACACTATTATATTTCACATAAAGCTGCACTATTTAAAATTTGATGTCATGCATTCTGCACATATACTTAATAAAGAAATGGGTTTTATATATTTATTTGACAGGTAATATGCTGTACAATAGTAAAATTGGAATTATAAGAACCATGTTTAGAAGGTAGTTTTGATTGAGGTTATGTGTATTAGCAAAGCATTTTACTTTTCCTCTACTCAGTCTTTTATTAATAAAATATGTGCCTGGGGATAATGCCTACCTCACCAAATTGTTACAAGGATTAAATAAAACAAGATATGTAAAAATATTTTAAGCTAATTCCTATGTAAATGTTACTATTACTAGTCTATGACACCCAATATTTATTTTCCACTACTTTTCATTTTAACTTTGTTTGTAAAGAAAGATTTTTATTTCAAGAACAATGATAGTTTTCCCTTAATATTCATTGAATTTAAGACTGGAAATCAGAGTTTATATGGATAATTAATTTGCCATATATTGCTGTGGGAAGTTTAAGTTTATTCCTTTCATCAAGGGAGTAAACTCTCTCTTATGCTTTTGTGTTTTCATTATCCAATATTTGAACCTCCCTCTTCCTGTTTCTGTAAGACTAGAGGAGGGAAAGTGGAAACCTCAGGAAAAGAGGAAGAGAAACCATATTTTTTTCTTCTTCATGCCCACACTAAGCTTTCATATTTTGTGTTTGGATAAGGTAGTCAATTACCTCACTAGAGTATTATTTAATAAGTATTTTCACTAATAGCATGCAACATTTAGATACTTTTAATAGATTGTTTTTAACATTCTTAATTTTTTTCTGACAGAATGCAACAATTGAGAAATTCATAATTAAAATAGATGTAAAGTACATGTGAAATATTTACACTTATAATGACATAGTAACTAGAGTGCATTATGGAAACACAAATCCATGAATGAAGTGATTTGGAGTTTAAAGAATTTTCTGAGAGACATACCATTACATATCTTCAGAGTCTGTGGCTAAAAAATTTAGAAGCACCATAAGTATAAAGACTAGCATTTACAAATCTTAATCATTAACATGTGAAATTTGTGTGAAGAGCAGAAACTCTCATGTTTCCTAAAATAGAGTATTGCTTTACATGTTGATTCACAAATAAAGACAGAAAGATCATTTCCCTCTTCCCACAGGTTAGTTGTAAAGTGTCTCAGTTTATCCACCTTTACCTGATGGGCTGCAACTACTTCTGGATGCTCTGTGAAGGCATTTACCTGCACACACTCATTGTGGTGGCTGTGTTTGCTGAGAAGCAGCACTTGATGTGGTATTATTTTCTTGGCTGGGGTAAGTGCCCCTACATACATCTGCTGATTCAACTGTTTAAAATAAATTTGAGAGGTGTAAGGATTTTTTTTTGTAATAACAATATAATTTAATATACCAGTGAATAGTTTAGGTTGACTGAATATATAGTGACTAAAAAGTAAAATGAGAATCATGAATTAGGGATCTGGTCTCTTCCTGGTGTCAATAAATGAATAAAGCCATGAAAAAAAAATGTGTTTTCCACATAAACTCTTGACATGGAATTGTTCCCAAAGCAAAGCAGTGGCATACTCTGGTGTATTTCAAAATGTAGCTGAAATATTTAAAAATGTATAAAATGCACAAACTGAATTCAACAAGACTAGTTTCCCAAAACATGAGTAAAATAACTTTTCCTTATTTACCATCTGTTTAGATCAAGGTAAGGAATAGATACCGCTATAAAGAGGTTTGTGTATACATAAACACAATTTTTAGAACATTCTAGATACCTTTATCAAGCATTTCTTCATCTGATTTTGTAAAGCTATGATTTAGAAGGTTAAAACCATGCAAAATTGCTGGTATAAAACATTTTTCTTCCTTCTTTTCAACAGAAAATGACTTACTATTAGTCTGTCTCTAATAGTAGATATTCTTGTCAGGCTCATATTTTCCCATTTTTGATTGTATACCAAATATTAGCCAATTTCATCTCTTAGACAATATATAAATACTGGATTTCTTCTAGGCTTTGGCATTCAAGCAGCACATTTATGGACTTAAGCTCTGAGGTCCACCAACTCAAAATGACTTATATTAGAAGAAAATTTACACCTACATACACACAAACACAAAAATAAAAATACATAAAAGTACATTGTACTTATTGCTTGACCATACAGGTAATATTTACTCAATAAACATATAGTGTTCAGGTTTTTTTGTTTTTTTGTTTTGCTCCAAGAATATCTCTGACTTTCATACTTTATGACTATTTTAGGAGTTGCATCTATAAAGAAAACTGCCTATTTTTAATTTTGTTCTCTTGTATCTGTAGGATTTCCACTGATTCCTGCCTGCATACATGCCATTGCCAGAAGCTTATATTACAATGACAAGTAAGAGACTCTCTACAGTTTCTATTAGAGTTAAATGAAACATAAATCTTCAACATAACATCTTTATTTTTTCCCTTAGTTGCTGGATCAGTTCTGACACACATCTCCTTTACATTATCCATGGTCCAATTTGTGCTGCTTTACTGGTACGTAATTAAGGTTTTCTTTATCTCAACACTGCTCATATTTGTGAATCTTCTGGCTGTGTTACATTCTTCAGGGTCTCCATTGTCAGAAATGGAAATGATGTCCTCACGGTGCTTAACTGATTAGGGTCCACTGGAGTCCTTCTATTTGAGGTGTGGGCAATAAAGGCCACACCTTTTTATAAGGGATGGCAATGTAACAAGGACCAAGCAGGAAGTAGATATCACAGCTAGACATAATGAGGGGACAGAGTGTGTTAGTGGAGTTGGACAAGTGCTGGGAAGAGTTACAGGACCAATGCTGGCCTTGGTTTCAGGAAAAATCCAGCATAAAACCATAGCATCAATGAGAAGGAGCAACAGAAGAAATACTGAAGCTTCTCCCTCCTTCCATAGTCTCATCTTTTTTTGACCAAATACAGCCAATGTCAGAGGGCAATAAAGTACAAATGAAGATATCATCCCCAGATGTAAAATCCTAGGGCAAGAGAGAAGATGGGTCTGATTAATTAGGAGGGCAACTAAGAAAATATCATTCTCAAAAGTATATAATAATTAAGAGGGTAAATTCTGATAACTAATTGCCTGGGTTTAAATTTCACTTGTACCTGTATTTGCTGTGTGACCTTAGGCAATTAAACTAATCATTCTGTGCCTCAAGTCTGTCATTCTAAGAAATGCAAAAATGGTGACTTTTATAGCAACAACTAACTGTCTGAAAATGAGCAAAAACAGAAGAAATCCCATTTGTTATATGTATAAGCACACATACACATGCATGGAAACAAATAATGAAGAAATTAAAGATCTCTAATGAAAATTATAAAACTGATAAATAAATCATAGAGGACGCACACACTATTGAAAGATGTCCCATATTCATGGATATTTACAGCCAAATGATTTTCTACAAAAGTTCCAGGAACATAAATTGGAGAAATGACAGTTTCATCAACAAACAGAGATGGGAAAAATATATACACAAATGCAGAAGAATTAAACTAGACCCCTATCTCTCACCATATGCAAAACTCAACTAAATGTATATTGAAGACCTAAATGTAAAACTCAAAGCTTTGAAATGCTTATAAAAAATATGGAAAACACTTCAAGATATATATCTTGAAGTGTTTTCCATATTTTATATATATATATATATATATATATATATATGAATAAGCAACAAAAGCAAAACTACACAAATAGGATTACATCTAAGAACCTTTGCATGTCAAATAAAGCAATTGATAATTTAAATGCAGAAGAATTAAACTAGACCCCTATCTCTCACCATATGCAAAACTCAACTAAATGTATATTGAAGACCTAAATGTAAAACTCAAAGCTTTGAAATGCTTATAAAAATATGGAAAACACTTCAAATACATACATATATATATATATATGTATGTATCTTGAAGTGTTTTCCATATTTTATATACATATATATATATATATGTATATATGAATAAGCAACAAAAGCAAAACTACACAAATAGGATTACATCTAAGAACCTTTGCATGTCAAATAAAGCAATTGATAATTTAAAAGACAACCTACAGGATGGGAGAAAATGCTTGCAAACTATTCATCTCATACAGGATTAATATCCAAGACATATAAAAACTCTAATAACTCAGTAGAAAAAATACAAGTCTAATTTAAAAGAGGGCAAAGTATCTGAATAGATATTCCTCCAAAGAAGATATACAAAGGCTAGTGAGCATTGAATAAAAAAATTTAACATCACTAATCATCAGGGAAATGAAAATCAAAATGACAGTTAGACATCATCTCACCCTAGTAAGAATGACTATCATCCAAAATACAAAAAATAACAAATGTTGATAAAGACGTGGACAAAAGAGGTTCTCATACACTGTTGGTACCATATGGAAAAGAATATGGAGGTTTCTCAAAAAACTGAAGGTAGAATTACCATATGATTTGGCAGTTATACTTTTGGGCATATATTCAAATAAAATGAAATCATTGTGCTATACCTGCACACTCATGGCATTTGCATACATAATAGCCAAAATACAAAATCAATCAAATTGTTTCCCACAGATGAATGGATAAAAAATAATGTAACATATGTTCACAACTGAAAACTCTTCAGCCATAAAAGGATGAAATCCTGTCTTTTGCAGCAACTCGGATAGTACAGAAGATGCTAAGTGAAATAAACCAGGCACAGGAAAACAAATACTATATGTTCTCACTCATTAGTGGGAAATAAAAAGTTGATCCCACAGAAGCAGAGAGTAGAATGGCTTGTAGGGGTGAGTAGGGGCAACAGTGGGAGGGTGGATATCAAAATATAGAGGAAGGAAAGCAGTTCTCATGTTCTATTCACCATAGGTTATCAAGAGTCTATAGCAATTATTACACACCTAAAAATAAGTAGGAAAGAGTTTGGAGGTTTCCAACACATAGAAATGATGATATTTCAAAAACTCAAAATGTTAATTACTCTGATTTTGTCATTACATGTTTTCAAATTATGATAATGTGCCGTAATCAAATGTACAAATATTAATTATCAATTTAAAAATAACAACAAATAGTGATTTTTACAGGTTTTAGAAGTAAGTATTAAATGTGTTAATGTATAAAATATGCTTAGCCTGACATGTAGAAAGCACATACCAAGTGTCAAATTCTGGGTTTGTGCCTTGTCCCACAAGACAGTCAGTTAAAAATCCAACACATTTTTTTTTTAATATTCTTTAAGAAAATCTCAAAGGCAGGTCTACTTCCTTTTCTTGCACCCTCCACATGCTAGGGACATGCATGACACACTGTGTTGAAGTGTACTCTGGACTGCCTGGCTTTGTATTCTTTGTACTCAAAGAGCCAGCTCTGCATCTTGGCTCCCTTGCTGGCTGTGTATCTCAAGGCAAGTTCTGCTTTGTTTTGTTTTTAACCTCTCAGGGACTTTGTTTCCTCATCTATAATGAGGGAATAAGGAGCATACTTCACAGGGTCTTGCAAGGATTAAATAAGATACTTCCTCTAAGTGATTAGAACAATGCCCCAAATACAATAAACTGGGGGGAAAAAAAAAAAAACACTTCAAAAAGTTTCTTCATTGTAATTTCTACATGTTATCATGGTTCTGTTCTTGCATTGAATTGTCTGTTCTAAGCAGAGCTCAAAGAAATTAAATGGGTTGTTAGGGCCACCCATGAGTTTCTAGAACAAATACAAGAAAACATTTTATTCCAGAGATCTGACTGTACAGAGAATTATGTGATCCAAACTCCTAAACCGGAGAGATTTGAGAAGTTAAAACACCTAGCAAATACAAAATGTAATAACAGCTAACCCAATCCTCAGAAAATCCTGTTCACATCAACTTCAGGAGAGAATAGATGGCATTGCCATGGTAAAATTTAAGAATATAGCCCATCAGGCTGCTTAGTAAGAGAGGAAGTGAAAATTCACTCTATTTGCACAACATTTTTGCATCTTATTGGCCTAAAACAAGATTAGGAGCCTGTTTTTCTACCCGGTTTAAATTATCCTGCCCTGGTTTAAACTGCAGGGCCCCCCACTGGTTCTGCCAATTCCAAGGTTCCTGGGCGGGGCTCTAAGTAATTGTTCATATGGCCTAATGTCTTTGTACAACTTTTATAAATAACATATTTTAACCACAATCAGTTTCTTTCCATTCAGACTTCCTCTATCACATTTCCCTTGAGCAGGGTGGTATTAGAGTGATTGCAACACTTTCAGATCCTGCCAAGGGGAAGCTGAGAGAGGATACGTTTAATTTGAGTTCACTGGGAGATATGTAGGTCACTTCAGGGCATAGTTAAGGAATTGCTGGCCATCCTTGTATGAGAGTGGCTTCCAGGAACCTTCTATAGACACTGCGCAGATTCACTCTGCATTCTTCCATGACCCTGAGGTGGTTTGCTAATATGAAAATGTCTTGTTTCTATCTTGCTCTTGAACTTTATGGGTATCAAAGTAGAAACAGGCTTCTCTTTATAACTAGGTTGGTTCCAAGTTGGATAAAATTCAGAAACAGTTCATCTGAAATTTGAAATTCTTGTTCCATTTTTGTTCATAATACATAGAAATATTTACAGAAAATAAAATAGGATATGATAATTATGTGGAAATGGTGTGGAGAACAATGTCCAATTCACTTTAACAAAACTCTTCACAAAGTCGCTAATATAAAGATTAACTCCACTGTCAATTCTCATTTCTAGTTTCATGTTTTAAATAAAGACTTGTCACTTAAGAGAAGTCTTGGTGTTTAAAAAGCTTTTGTGGAGCCCAATTGTAATATTTCTACTGTGTTTTTTTTTTAACAATTTATGAATGTATTTATTAAGATTATAAAATATTCTGCAATTTATAAGCAGATAAAGGACATTGTTACCTTTTCTTCTTTGGATTAATAGTGATTTCTTTTTGGTTGAAACTTTCAAATATCAACGAATGCTTGGAAGGGGCTGTAGGAGGAGGAATAGAACAGCTGGCTTGACAATTTGTCATGTTTCATTGTTACACCTGTTCAAATGGCTTACTCTGCTTTTGTCTTTATTCTGCCTTGTGTCTTTTCCTGTGTTTTTGAACATATTCCTTTTCACAGATGTGTCATCACCAGGATTCTAGTGAGCTGTGTACTTTTGAAGCATATATTGCCATTGAAGTGTCCCATGGCATAGAATATGTTTATGCCTGATTATTTTTGTCACAGCTGTCTTAAATTAGCAAATGCTATGCTATTCTTTTCCATACTAAATGAGAGATTACTGTTATTTTTCTTATTTTTTTAAATTAAGGTACATGGATATAAATTATATATTGGTCTATATTTTCAAAGTGTAAGATTATAAAATATAGGACAGATGATTGAAATCAGGGTGAAAACAAAGACAAAAGCAAGTAGCCTCTATGAGGCTTTTCTGAAATTCATATTCAGAATCCTATGAAAGGTATAAAGAGTAGAGGAAAAGGACAAAAGTAAACAGTATTGACTTGAGTGAGTAAAAGAAAGAATGTGATATTGGAGCAGGGATTCTTTCCTGAGTTATCTTATATTATCAAAGTTTTATGTCTCCCTTTCAAAGGGAGTGTTGTCTCTTGGGGAAGTTACTGAGGCGTAGGAAATAGTAAATATGCAATTACAGAAAGCAACTTTAGAAAGTCTCATGGGATGCCAAGCGCTCTTGTTTCTAGGATGAGCTGGGGCTCATGATGTGGCTTCCGATCATGACGTGGTCTCTGCATGATGCAGTCTCCGCATAAGGATAAAGAAGACAATATAGCACTATCTTGGAGTGTTGTTTTAATAATTAGTGTTATGAAAGAATGTTATAAAGATTATTATTATAAAAATAAAGGAAATAAACTAAAAATCTGAAAATTGTTATTATGGTGTATATTTGGAAAATAGATAAATAACATGGACACTGATAAACAGGTGACATTTATAAAAATTAACTCTTGGCCAGGTGTGGTGGCGCACACATGTAATCCCAGAGACTCAGAAGGGGCAGAAGGATCACAATTTTAAAGCCAGCCTCAGCAAATTAGTGAGGCCCTAAGCAACTTATTGTGAGCCTATCTCAAAATAAAAAATTTAAACAAAGGACTAGGGATGTGACTCAGGGGTTAAGTGCCCCTGAGTTCAATCACCAGTACAAAAAGAAAGAAAGAAAGAAAGAAAGAAAGAAAGAAAGAAAGAAAGAAAGAAAGAAAGAAAGAAAGAAAGAAAGAAAGAAAGAAAGGAAGGAAGGAAGGAAGGAAGGAAGGAAGGAAGGAAGGAAGGAAGGAAGGAAGGAAGGAAGGAAGGAAAGAACATCTGTTAAAATAATTTCTCATTTAATTGAAAATGTTAAAAACCTTTAGTTTTTGGATCACAGAAAAATCCAAAAGCACTGCATCAGAAAATAAGCTAGGAAAAAACACTCAAATATTTCACAATGGAATGTGTTCCAAAATGATTCTATCGTTATGCTTTCAAATATAATTGATGAAAATCGATGTACTTATAAATCACATTTTGAGAAATCACAAATTAATATCAATCTATTATGTTGTAAATATTTTTGTTGTTGTTGTTGTTGTTTGTTTTTCAGTACTAGGGATTGAACCACTGGGTGCTCTAACACTAAGCTAAAACCCCAGCCTTTTTATTTATTTTTTTCTTTCATTTTGAGACAGATTTTTTCTAAGTTGCCCAGGATGGTCTTAAACTTGCCATCCTCCCTTCCTTAGCCTCGATGAGAGCTGGGATTACAGACATGTGCCACCCTGCCCAGCTAATATTGTAAATATTGTAAGATTTATAAAATTGGAGCACCAATAATGCTTCTCTATATTAAATATTAAAATAGTGCCATTTTGTTTTTTTAGGTGAATCTTTTCTTCCTATTAAATATTGTACGTGTGCTCATCACCAAGTTAAAAGTTACACACCAGGCAGAGTCCAATCTCTACATGAAAGCTGTGAGAGCTACTCTCATCCTGGTGCCATTGCTTGGCATTGAATTTGTTCTTATTCCCTGGAGACCTGAAGGAAGGATTGCTGAGGAGGTATTTGACTACATCATTCACATCCTTATGCACTTCCAGGTATGGCATTCAACATCAGTAAGCAGTTTGAGAAATTTGTTGTTAAATTTGAATATAGCTTTGGTTTCATTGTTGACTGCTAATGGGTCAAGTTAGTTATAAATACATGTATCTTTTTCATTGGGATTCAAATAGAGTTCTATTTTTCTCTTACAGGGTCTTTTGGTCTCTACAATTTTCTGCTTTTTCAATGGAGAGGTATGTCAGTTGGTTTTATTCCTGTTGTCATTTGATATGTATTTTCCTTAAAAATAAGATAGAATTATAAATTCCCTAAGAACAATTATTTCAAATTCCATTTCTATCAGAGAAAAGAGCTATAATATTTATTATTGTAAGTGAAAACTTCCTCCTCAAGACATATTGGAGAAAAGTCAACCACACTTTAAAATACTTCATCAGTGACTTTTATTCATCTAGTTTTCTGACCTACCAACAGATCCTATTAATTCTGGACTTTGCCTCAGGTATGATGTGAGGTGATACTTAACTTCATAGAAGATGGACTATAACAAGAGAGAGAATCCTTTTTTTTTTTTTTTTTTTTTTTGCCATTCCCTGCCCTCACACCCTGACCTATTTCACAGTGTAGCTTTTGGAAAAAGCTTTAAAGTGGATACAAAAAGATGTAAACAAACTAAACTCTCAGTTGTACAAGGGAAAGGTGCAGTGGTTGGGAAATTTAGAATAGAATTCTGTAATTGCTATAATCCATAACATGGCAATGTATTCTGAATACTTCCAGATTTTTATCTATGGCTTTCTTACTTGGGAGTTTGAGAATTTAAAATCTGGTACTATATTACATACATATGGATATTGTTGTAACTCAGTGGTTCCAGCTTTAGTTTTTCATATGTTTCTAATCTACTTGACAAATTTTAACCTGTAGGATTTTGGCAAACTCGAGTACACTTTAGAAATCCAAATAGTAACTGAATGAGAAGTGGACAGTTGGTAACTGGGAAGCTTATCATAAAGCTTCAGATGGGGAACCAGATGGCATTAACCTTATGAGAATCAGTCCTAAAACACAAATCAGCATTGGAAATCATGGTACATATCATAGAAAATCATGAAATATTGTTTTGCCTGGCTTAAATAATATTTTATATATTTCTCTTGGCAAATAATGCAATTCATTGCTTATAAATTAAAAATTAAAATATATTGTAATTTCAAAATATACATGTTTAGTGTGTATATCTATACTACTAATAATGGTATGTGGAATGTCAGCACATATTAAGTGATAAACTTCCATGATTCTGACACACTGAAAACAAGATGTTGCTATTTTCTCAAAGTCAATGAGAAGTATGGATGGAACACTATCAGGATAAACAGATACATAATTTGTTTTGAAAATAAGATTCATAAAGTCTTTGTTATGTACCTCTGTAAATGTACTAGAGTACATATGGAGCTAGACAGTCCTCTATGCTGTCAATATAGGATGTAACATTTAGATAGAGATGAGAATGATCTGGACACATGCCAAAGAATGTGCATGAAATACAAAAGGTCTACCTCTGTTCCTACAGAAGCAGATTTTATTTTTATAATGTGTAATTTTTAAATAATCACTAGCAAAATATTTGGTGATAGGAGACAATATAGAATAAACACAGCGATGCATTAAAAACCCAATGGCTGCTATATTTTGGGAAATGCTCCAAATTTGGGAGTAGGTGTTTAATCTTTATTAAAGGGAAGTAAAAACAAGTTCTTTCTACATTAATTTCACAAGGATTAATGTAAACTAGGGCATGTAAAGATTTTTGTGCAATGTTCCACCATCACTAAATCCTTAGTATATTATAGATCCCTTAAAAGGTTTGTCAAACAACTTATTTTCAAAAATACATGTACAAATGGCAACATTCATCATATTGGAATCAGAATCTCAGATTGGCTCTTTTATTTAGAAAAGGTGCCCAGAGAATATCAAAACTAATGCTCCACACTCCTGTTACACTTTATCTGTATAAGCAAAAGAGACACAGGCCCTTGATCTTCTGCCATATCCTAAAATTGAGAACACTTTGGCATTGGAAAATTATAATAATAATAAGCCTTTGAACCAGGTTCTTGCCAAATCCTTTGGTTCTTCACAACATCTCTAATATCTGTCCCTTTTTCTTTATCTCTGGAGATACAATCCCTGTTTGAGTATGATTCATCTCTCATCTTAAGAAATACTATAATCCCTCCTTTTTATCTCCTTGCCTCTAAGTTTTTCCCACTTTCATAACATGAAGAAATAGTGCCAAATCCACTTTGTCTGGTTCCAACTATGTCATGTTCTTAAAACCAATCTACTCAGGCTTAGTTTCTTTCTTGCTTTCCACATTAGGTCCAGTGGTTTGCCTTTAGCCTAAAATTGTTGGCTTTTTTTTTTCTTCCACCTTTTATTTATTTTTAGCCAACATCTTCCTATTGGTATTTCTCAATAGTTAAACAACAGTGGCTTTACAAGTGCTCTGTCCTCTTTCCTCTCATCCGTAGTCCACACAGACAAAAATGTGCACTATTAACGTGAATGAGAGACTGGCCATCAGAAGGATATATTTAACAACAATGGAAGGTAGATTTTTTTTTAAAGTGAACAAAAATATTTTCTGAGAACAACTGAACTCACGTTTTATAATGAGAACAAGTAGATTTCTGTGTGAAGCTCTATTAAAATTTTTAACTGATTTAGATTAAGGAGCAGAGATTTAGATCCTTATCAGGTATTAATTAACAAGCACATAAGGTTGTGATGTTATATTCTACATATTTGACTAAATTACTTGTATGATGCTAATAAATAAAACAACAAAAACATACTCAAACCTTTAATAACACTTCATTTAAGTTTATGAGTGGCCACTTTAATGTTCTGTTGAGCCAGTGTGATCTTGTATTAGAGGAAGCAGATAAAAATGTAACATCCTAATAGAGAATAATATAAACAAACAGAAGACTGCAAGGCTTCTAATTAGGTTTATTTTTAACTTCAGTAAATAAAAACCCATACTTCAGGACACTGACCTTCCATGGTTTTTGTGATAATTTAGTTGCAAAGAAGAAATAGAAGGATGGCCTTTATCAAATATATTTCAAGGCAAAACATGCAAATATTTCAAAAGCTATCTTGTCTTTTAGAATTGAATTTAAGCTTTCCTTTTGGGGGCTCGCAGCTAATATATTTCTTGTGGTCAGCTTCTCAAATTTATGTAGAATCTTTTCTGCAAAAGTGTGCTCTACTTTCTTTCCACCTGAAGCTATATTTCTGTATTCAGTCAGTCCAACAATAACAGTAAATTGAGGAGGAATTTATTACATATAAGAAGAATCATAATAAAAATAATTTTTATCTGCTATCTGTTATGGGTTAGATATGAAGTGTCCCCCAAAAGCTCATATGTTAAACAATTCTAGAACTTTCAGAAGTTGACTGATGGGTTATGAGAGTCTTAATCTAATCAGTGCATTAATCCAGTTGGATGAATTTATTGGGTGGAAACCATTGGCTGTGGCTCTGGGATATATATTTTGTCCTTGGTGAGCCCAGTATGCTCTCTCTCTGCTTCCTGATACCATGTCCTAAGCTGATTTCATATACCACACCCTTCTTCCATGATATGCTGCCTTACCTTTCATCCAAAGCCATGGACTGAGATCTCTTAAACCATGAATTTTTCCTCATATACATTGATCTTCTCAGGCCTTTTGGTTAGAGCAGAGAAAAAGTTGACTAAAACATCATCAGAAATATTTAGAGAGTCAAAATTATTTTTTTTTGTTTGAAATCTCTGTTTCTTTATCTAAAATGCACAATCTAAAACTATCGCTGCATCCTGCACACCAAGGGATCAGTAAACTGAATGGAGATGTGAACTGGCTGAGAAATTAAAAGTCTGAAATAATTAATAAGAATTAAAAGACAAAAGATACAGAAAAATAGTTTCACAGCAGGGACCCAGTGGATGGAACAGGCTCTGAGTCTGTTCCCTAACAATAATTGGGGTTCCACATGCTTTATTTATAGGGAAGCACATCAAAGAAATTTATTGTGAGAAAAAGATTTTTGAGGTAAATAAGAAGAAAGAGGCTGTGAGACCAATTGGCCTGAATGGAGACTTATCACTTGTGCATTAATTGAAGAATTAAATAATTCCTGCCTCCTCCAGGCAACTAGCCACTGGAGGATATTTGGGCGCTCTGATACCTCTTTCCACCTCCAGGGAGTTTTATTTGAACCTAGGGCTGTCTGAACCAATACATTCTGCAGTATCTCAGAATTCTTTTTGAGCAGGACTTGTTAAGGCAAGTCTAAGTGGTCTGAGATCGGTGAGATGACACTGAGAGTTCTCCAAGGGGCACACCTCTGCTTACACATGGCTCAGACAAGCCCACAATTCATTCATAAAACTATTCCATTTGTCATTTGATTATGTTCTTGAAGATATTAAATATAACAGATATTATTTTTAAGATTTCTTGATTCAAATTTTTCTTTGGAGGATTTAGAATGACTAAACCAAGAGCAAAGTATCATTGTTTTTTGCAAGACCAAAACATTTATTGTCTAAAAATGCTTGTGTTTTCAAAGCACATTTACCTGAAAATGAATTATTTCCTCAGTTTTGTTTATCATATAGAAAGAAATGAGCTTGAAAGTCTTTGTTACTGAACTTTGTAATAACATAACTTTGAAACCCAAGTTACAGCATTTGACTTATAATTTCTAAATCACAGAAGCTAAATGGAAATTTTAATAACTCATTTTGAATTCTAACTATAGAAATTGTTCACTCTGAATTTGATGCTTCCTTTTTATTTTCTACATTCTAAAACATAAAGGGACAGTACAACTTTGTGTTCATTTTAAGTGACAGAATATAGGAGACTTTAACAGGACTCTGAAGATATACTGGCAATCCCTATTTGCTACAGAATGTAATTTTGAGAAGGAAATACAATGAAATACATTTATAAAGATTTAATAATTATTTGCGTATAGGAATATAGTCAATAGAAAGTTGAGGAACCATATATAAGGAGAATATAAAGAGAATTGAAACAGTTACTGAATAAGTATGTTAATAGTATGTGAATTACTGGAAAATTATTTTAATATGCTCAGAGTTCCTTTGAGGAAATAGTCACAGGGTTAATGACCTGTAGAGAGCTTGGAGAAGACCAAACAATGCACACTTAAGGTAAAAGTAGATAGGGACAGAAGGATTGGGCTACTAACCTTGAAGCAGGATACCCCAAGCCAATCTACACACATATCAGTCCTGGAATGTCCAGTTTATCAAGTTCAAGGTGTATTTCAATATTCTTATTTGGGCCCACTGACTTAATATGAGGAATACTGGCCACACTTGGTGGTGAACATTTATAATCACAGAGACTCAGGAGGCTAAAGCAGGAGAATAGCAAGATCAAGGCCAGCCTTAGCAACTTACTGAAAATCTGTCTCAAAATAATAAATAAAAAAGAACTGTGGATGTAGTTCAGTATTAGAGTGCCCCTAGGTTCAATCCCAGTACCAAATACACACACACACACACACACATATACACTTTTAGGGTCTTAATGTAAACTAAAACACAAAATCACTGTATGTGACCCATCTAGACTCAATCTCTAGCTCAAATCAGAAAATAAATGTCACTAAATTAAAAATTCACTCATGGAAAGGAGGTTCCAAATACACAGAAGTGCAGAAGTAAAATTCCTAAACTTTTTTTCAAAGTATTCATCCCATCTACAACTATCTGTCCAATACTTTTCATTCTTCTAGGAAGTAAGCTCCATGAGAAATGAATACCCTGCTCTTTCATTTTCAGAGTGTAGCCCAATTTCTGGCATATGGTAATCATTAAATAAAAGATTGCTATTTTTTATATTTATTATATCTTATGTTTTATTTGATGGCAATAAATATGTAACAATTATTAATAATTCAAAGACAAGGCATGAAATAAAAATATTAGAGAAGTATTAAAATGTAATAACAATGTTTCTTAATGTCAACACAATTTACTTAATTTTTATTTATTTATTTTTTTCATTAGTTCTTTTTTTTTTAAGAGAGAATGAGAGAGGGAGGGAGGAAGAGAGAGAGAGAGAGAGAGAGAGAGAGAGAGAGAGAGAGAGAGAGAGAATTTTAATATTTATTTTTTAGTTATTGGCTGACACAACATCTTTATTTGTATGTGGTGCTGAGAATCGAACCTGGGCCGCATGCATGCCAGGCGAGCTCGCTACCACTTGAGCCACATCCCCAACCCCTTAATTTTTAATTAAATAAGAAAATGAAGCAATATTATTCAGTAACATCAATGTTTTTTCAAGAACAACTTTTCTACATTATATTTTATTATTATATTCTATATTATATTTAAAACATTTTGCTATGTTTTAAATATAATATCTTCACTTCAATTAATGGATTTCTCTTGTTTCTTTTTGATTGATAGGTTCAAGCAATTCTGAGAAGAAACTGGAATCAATACAAAATCCAATTTGGAAACAGCTTTTCCCACTCAGATGCTCTCCGTAGTGCATCCTACACAGTGTCCACAATCAGTGATAGTCATGAATGTCCTAGTGAACACTTAAATGGAAAAAGCATCCATGATATTGAAAATGTTGTCTTGAAACCAGAAAAATTAAGTGATATAGTTATATGAAAATAGAGGCATCATTGTCTGATTCATGCTAATCTTAACTCAAGGATTTGGACCTGTGATTTTACAGCAGAAGACTTCAATATTAAATGAATTTCTCTAATGCCATAAAGACAGCCTTCAACTTAAAGAAGAATTGTGTTGATAAATTTTTGACACCTAGCTCTATGTGGGGAAGAAGGCCCTGATTTATAAAGTTTGCCAGTAAATACTTTGACTATGGCAGATTTCAAACTACCAACTTGACATCACTGAATGTGGAACTGGGAAAAATGATAAGCACAGTTGACTCTCATGAGCTGATGTGGATCAGCTGCAGCACATCACTGCAAGAACTGACAGATGAGTAAGACCAAAGGTTCACGTACACATTGGGTATAACATTACTCTCGTCACCTAAGGAGACCTAGCTAAGTTTTCCACACTTTGAAGAGAAAGTTAGTTTTTACGTGTTGGCTGTTTAAAATCTTAATCCCAGTGTCACAGGTGTAGTTGATTTTTGCTTACCCAGAAAGCATTCTAACCCTTTTTTTGTAATACCTTTTCAAATGGACCAGACAGAGTTAATTATCCCTGTTGGCTTACCTTCTTCTCCCTATGAAAAGTAACAGAGTTTCTATGAGCTATTCATTTTCTGATACATCACGATTATATTCTATGGCATGTCCTCTTTTGAGACTTAGTGAACAGGCTGCATGATATGTGATCCTACTTCTGTATCATTAGGGAGACATCCTGGTTAATGCTATAAAACACCTAGCAGCTACTTCCTGCTTTGCTATAGGAGTGGGAGGGAATCAGTTTCCCTGAATCTGTAAATAGAAATCTTTGCCCCTTCCATTTCTACTGTGTAGACAAATTAGCAATCATTTTAGATGAAGGAAATCAATGAAGGATTTCTTATTATCTTGGAAGTTTGTAAAAAAAAAAAAAAGGATTGTTGTGAAAAATGAGCTTGTAAATACTCCAGTATTTTATTTTATAGTCTCAAATACCCACTACCTAGGTAATTTTTTAAAAGTAGATACATAATGCAACAATGTATACATGTTAATATCTGATACTGTGTCTGGGCTGACTTTATAATAAAATAGAGTCTGGTATTCTATATTTGGTAAATATTTTAAGGACAACCAGATACCAGCATCAGAAATTTGAGAGCAAAAAATAAAACAGAAACATCTATGGTAAATATAAAATATTTATTTTAAAAATGAAAGACCATTATCTTATTGACATATTAGTTTTTGTAATTCATACCCTAATAGTGGGTGTGCTTGACATATTTTCCTTCCATTTCGATGATGAACTCATATTATAATCTAGAAATTTTCAACAACTACTGTAATAAATGCCAATTTACTCTCCGTATGGGTTTTACCACATTAAAGTACTATTTTACTGACTTATACTATATGATTAAATATGGGTTTGGAAATGTCCCAGATTATTAAAGAAAACAAACTAGAGGAAGATATATATAACAATGTTTTATTAGGGAACAATTGTCAGACATTTTTTCAATAATTAAATTAAGATGGTAGGAAAATTTGCTAATGAATTAAACTGACATTTAAATGGGATTCAGTTTTTCTAATGTTATTTTCACAGGAATCTCCAAAGAACAACAATGACTTCAATTAGTGAACATCAATTTTAGGACAAGTTTTTATGTGGTGTGTTTTTTAAGTGTGTCAACTTTAGATGGATTGAAATAATGATTTATTCATCATAAGTTGTTTCTTAAGCCATCAATAATGTTGAATTCTGAAGTCATTTGAAATTGTCAAGGAAAATTCTCTAAATTAGTAAGAATTTATGTATTAAATGGTCTGGTAAATGCATTTATAATTTATCTATGCATGTAAAGGTATCATTAAGTTAGTTTCAAATTTACAAATTTCATAGCAAGCTGTTATAAAAAGGAACGCAGGCTGTTCTGAACTTTCAACTGCCTAAATTATACAAAATTTCCACTTAATAAATTCAATTTTAGCTATTTATTGTCAAAGACACAGATTCATGTCTTTTGCAGACAATGTCCATGTATTTCAGCATTCTTCTAGACAATCTGTCAGTTTCAACCATACGTGGCAGTAGAAATGTTGAATTGTCAGAGAGCATGTTAAAATGATATTGTAATTTTGAAGTATTTTTATTGTGCTTTGATCTTATTTAGTGTGGATGAGATTGAGATTTCTTTTATTGCCAAGGTTCATCTGATATACAGTGCTCAGATGTACCAGTCAATCTGTGATTAATCAGTATTAGTTTTATACTCAAATATTTTAAGATTAATATTTTTAAATAATAGATTTCTCTAAAGATGAACTGCTAATTAAGATCTTTGTATCTTACTTGTAAAGAAAAATAATTCTGATATTTTTAAGAAGAAAGCTTCTTTGGTATACAAAAACTAATTTGGGGAATTTCTAGCTTTTAAAACATAGATCTGACATTTTCCTGCAATTGTGAAAGTCATATTTTAATTTTCTAAAAATTCTATTTTGTCATTTTTTTTCAAAAGTTGTTTTCTAGTGAATTCATTACAAAACATCCAATCTGAAATTTATTGTTTGTTCAAATGTAACCTAATGTACATGGAATTTCTGGTTGTAGTGCTATATGTATTGATCATAAATTTTAATGTGAATTTAATTTCTCTTGGTTTTAATCTGCTAATAGAAACATCTGTAAAAATATTCAAGGTATTAAGATCAATTAAAACAACTCATGTTATACCTACTTAAAATGTCTCTGTCTTAACTTTATGAAAATATTAAAGTTACCAGTTAAAGTTGAGTTTCACTCATATGTAATAGAGTGCTAAATAATTCAATTTCTAAAAATAAATTTTAGAGTGATCAATGGAATACTTTTTAAAATCAATAGATATATCTCTATTACACTCCTTAAGGTCTTCAATAAACTAGTAAGTGAATTTAATAAACCAATTCAGAAAAAGTTATCAATTTATTCTCAAGTTAAGAAAATACAAATGAACTATAATTTATACAAATTCTTTCTTATGCCCATAGGAAGGGGAAAGATGCCCAAAATAGGAAAATGTGTTGGAAATTGTCTCCTTTCTCCACTATATTCCACTATGTGGTTTTGTATTTAACACTAGAAAAGAAGAAAAAGAATTATTAAAAGATTTTTTAAATTAAGAAGGCATAGTCATAATTTTCACAAATGGAAAAAAAAGTATGAGGACTTTTGTTTAACTCATTAATAAATGATGAAACCAGTAACAAGTTACAATCTTTTGAAGGACAATTCAAATTATCATATATATTTGAGAATTTTTAAAATGCTGCAATGAACTTATAAATAAATGCAAAACTGCTCTATTAGTTATTTTTACTGAATAATTTCTATTTCTGTGATCAAGAGTAATATACATTTTTATCAGTTTTATGCAATTAACATATTAGTAAAATAGCTCAAAATAATCAAAGGTAGGTATAACTCAGGAGGGCACACCAGTAAGCATTAGAAAAAACACTTTAATAACTCATATATAAGTAAATAATAAATTGTGGGTCATCCGATAGCTCTGAATTTAATTTGTGTGTGTGTGTGTGTGTGTGTGTGTGTGTGTCTGCGCGCGCGCGCGCACGCACGCTTGAAGGCAGGAGATTAAATATATATATATATCCATTTCAAAGATTTTTGAATGTTTTCTTATAATTTCTCCTTTTTTGTGTTTATAATAGTTTCAAACAAACAATATTCTTGATTCAAACTACTGCTAATTTGATAGGAGTTGACTCCATTATTTACATGGCTATGTGGGAGTGTTAATGATAACATAGACATTCTAAGTTTGTTTTTGAATGTTTTCTTATAATTTCTCCTTTTTTGTGTTTATAATAGTTTCAAACAAACAATATTCTTGATTCAAACTACTGCTAATTTGATAGGAGTTGACTCCATTATTTACATGGCTATGTGGGAGTGTTAATGATAACATAGACATTCTAAGTTTGTTTCATAAATCTAAAACTATACTGCATTTTTTAACAGCTTCATTGAGATACAGGTCACAAACCACATAACTCATCTACATACTTATTAATGTATTAGTAAATTTTAGTATATTCACAGATACATGTTGCCACCACCAAAATTTTATTAGCTTTTTATGAACTTGAGAAAAATATATATTTTTAATCTACTCCTCATCTGTTCCCACTTCCCTGCTCCTAAATCAGTCCTATGCACCATTAATCGATTTTCTGCCTCAATAGATTTCCCTACTCTAGAAATTCATACTAATGAAACCATATCATATATTATCTTTTGACAGACTTCTTTCAGCATCCATATATGTTTTTGCAACTATATCTTATTTTATGTCTGAATTATTATTTTATTTTATGTCTGAATATTATTTCACTGTATGGCTATGCCATATTTTATTTATCCATTTGTTTGTTGATCTGTGTTGTTTCCAATTTGGGGTTATTAGCAATAATGCTGTTATAAACATTTATGTTAAAATTTTTCTTTGGACATACATTTTTATTGCTCTTAAGCATATATCTAGGAGTAATTCCCAGACTGTTTTCTCATACAGATGGACAATTTTATATCCCCACCAGCAGTGTGGATCACAGCAGAATTTTGATTATTTGACATGCTTCCCAAAACTTTTTTATTACCTATCTGTTTAATATATGTGAAGTGGTATCCTGTAGTTTTAATTGGTATCTTCTTCAATGGCTAAATTTTTGGAGCATCTTTTGATGTATTTATTGGCTATTTGTATATTTTCTTTGTCTAGTCAAATAATGAAGAAGACAAGTCTATTTAAACACTTGTGCATTTTTAATCAGGCTGCCTTTTTATTACTAAATTGTAAATTTTTAATATATATGGCTGGTACAGGTCCCTCATCTGATAAATGTTTCTCTCATTTTATGGTTTATTTGTCACTTCTTGACAATGTCCTTTGTAGCACAAAAGTTTACAATTTCTATGAAGTACAATCTATTTGTTGGTATTGTATCTAAAATCTTCTCCCAAACTCAAGGTCCTGCAATTTCTTCTAAGGGATTTATAGACTTTACATTTTTAGTTAAGTCATTGGTCCATTTTGAGTTATTCATATATACTATGGTTGATGTCCTTTTTTTTCTTTTAAAGGTAACTTCTAAAATACCATATCATATAGTTACAAAGGGAATCATTTAACATCATAATATCAAAAACTGAAGAAAAAAATTTGAAAACATACTGCCTTCGATATTAACTTGGAAAAACAGCAGAAGATAATTTGGTTATCATAATAATTCATGAAAATAAGATTGAACATTAATTTTAAGATAAATACCATGCTGATATCAAGATAATTAGAATTTTCAATATTCAGGAAAAATTTAGTCTGTACTGTCTTCAAGAATGGTAAACACACATGCCTGTAAGAATAATAAGAATAATAAAATGCTATGCTAATATGTATAAATATATAATAAAAATAACATCAGGATAACATAAAAACAAAGTACTTTTATTTCTTTCAAAAAATCCAAAAACAAACAAACGAATAAAACCAGGTAAATAAAGAAACTAACACAAAAACAATCAAAAGTCTCAAGTCATTCAGAGGTGAAAAGTAAAAATATTTAATAGTATTAAATGTGTACCAACCAGTCAGAACACATGCTTCCACTGTGTTTTCAGACTATCAGCCCCAAAGCTATGTCATTTTGTCAAAAATTGCTGAGTGTGATATAAATTCACAATATTGAGTTAAAGGTGTTATCTTAAAACAGATGTTAGGTTATAAAACAGACTTTTCAAAAAGCATAACATGAAGAACATTATAGTATAAAATGAAATTCCTCCATACATATTTTACAATTTAAATGGTATTTATAACACAGTTCAGTTTACTTTCAAAAAAATGTTTTGAACTAAATCCTTTAAACAACATTTTTTTTTTTTTTTAGTTTTGTAGTAATGGACATGAACCCAGGAGCATTGCCTCTTAGCCCTTTTAAATTTTATTTTGAGACAGGGTTTCACTCAGTTGCACAGTCTGGCCTTTACTGTGTGAAATGTCTGCCTCAGCCTCTCCTGTAGCTGGGATTTCGGGTGTATGTCATTAAGATAGACCGCTATTTCACTTTGAATCTATGAAAACTACAAATCAAAGCTATAATTCAAACTGTGCAAATAATCTCACAACCCAGAAACAGATGTGGTTACAAAAATTGTTGAGTTAAATCTGGTATCATCGCTCCCAATTACAAAATAAAATTTTCTGTTTCAATTGGAGACTATATAAAAAATAATCTCAGTTGACACCAAGACAACTCCTCCCTTGGATCAAAATTCCCATGTTAATTTTCCAAAAGTGTTGTAAACATTCTGCTAACTAGCTTCAAACATTCACCTCAGCTTAGAGCATGCAAGGAACAAAGGATGAAAACAGAATAGCAAAAGAGAAAGTCACTTCTATGTCAACTTGTCCCCATATGTACTGTGTGCCCAAAGCACTGCAACACTCACAGTGGAGACTTGCAATCTTCCAACTCCAGAGAGTTTCAGAAGTGGGTACTTCTGGCTGCCCACCCATGCTCCAGAAAGGCAAGATACACCCTGTGAACAAGCAACTCATTGCAATTCAAACACCAGGGATTTTCTTCCTTTTATTCTTATTTTTTTTTTAAGTGTGGTGAGATAAAGAGCAACTTTGACTGAACCCAGTTAATATTGAGAGGACCATCACCTCAGAGTATTTAAAACATCTTCTCTTTATTTAACAACAATAACAACAACAAAAACAAGCAAACAAAACCCTACTTGATCCAGTTCTACACACCCAGGTCACTTCCTAGACTGCAATTGACACTCTAGCAAGTATTCCATGAACTCAGGATGACCATTCATTCTAGTTTGCTAAAGGGGCTAGGTATGTTGCTTGCTGTCATGGCATTAATTCCAACTCAGCATTTGCAATAATAGCCTCAGATCCATGAAAAGGGATCTCTTTTTATCTCTGCACTAGAGATCCCAGCTCTAGCCTTACTCTAGCTTGACTTCCTGCCTTATGATGAGGAGCTATTTGAGTCAAGAAAAAATGTCCACCTAGAACTTAAGCCTACACTTATTACCATGTCTTGGTTACCTAGGTTCTTGGAGATTCCAAAGTAAATGGTTTATTCATATACCCAGGAACTGCATGACTTTTTGTTTGTTTTCTAAATTCCCCTTCCCCATGATGAACCACACCACTTCTATGTGCACTCTTAGCATTAGTGAGTGGCCATGTGATAGCTGTTTATATAGACAGGTGGACAGAACTCAGATGCACAGGCTGAAGTGTGTATTTAGGTATACATGCAAAGGCCCCATCTGTGCAAGGAGAAGCTGTGAATTAATTCAAAGAGAACTTCTGAGGGCCAGGTGCCATTTCATCCAATACTAGCATGCATATGCACAAATCTCCAAGGATTCTGAGATTTACCAGAATTTGAAACAATTTTTTCTTAAATAATTATTTGTCAGATATAGGAAGTTATTTAATTGTTTTATGGCTTCCTTTATATATATGAACTATATCAAATATATTAGTTCCCATTTGGACTGTGAAAATAGGCCCCCAAAGTATTGGGGAAGAGACCAAATATTTGTGCCAGCTAAACGCATCCTGCTTTGGTAATAAATATGTTCCTGTATTAACATCTGATCTTTTCTGGTTCCTGGTTGAAAATACATATTAAATTGTTCTTATGTATTAACTGTCTTTCTTTATTACTTTCTTTGCTTCTTTCTTTATTTGTCATATTTCTATTTTATGCTTTCATTATGCATATCAAACCTCATATTCACCTGCTATTTTCAACAGATCACAATTTAAAAATTTTAGCAACAACCATGAAAACAGGAAGTATTCTACACACATTATCCAAATAACTATATATTTTATATAATATAGAATTCTATATAAAATTATCTATATTCTATATTATAATTTCTATATTCTTTATAATCTATAGTTCAAACATTATACCTTCATGGCTTGTGAAGCATAGTGCACTCCTTAAAATAACTAACAAGTTTGACTTGTTAAATGAAATCACACTGAAGCTCCTCCAGAAGTCATACGCTTCTTCCATTGAGATATTTTAATGTCAAATTTCACTATTGTTCTAAAAATCACTTGAAATTCCTTATTTCTTGGCATTAAAATAATAATAAATATCAGCTGTATCCCTAAATATTGAATTAAACATCAGAGTTTGTGGGACAGTATTTCTTCCCCTGGAGACACTGATTCTCAGGAAGACTCCCCCCCATTCAAAGGGTCCTCTTGCTTTCTTCTGCACAGAATATATGTAAGATCTTTTTCTGTCTGCCTTTGTCCTGCTATCCAAATGCAGACATTATACATGATATACAGATTCTAATAAAATTCACAAGCGTTCCTACTTTCTCCTATAAAAAGGCAGTCAGTTCTGTTCCACATTAGATGGATTTGCCTTGTCTTCCATCATTTTTAACTTTTCCATCTTCAGCTACCTGTAGACCTATCTCTACCCCTAGCAAAAGCTAATAGTGAATACTCAGCTCTTTGCAGAACCAAAATGCTTTTGTTGATTCCTGCTACCACTGATTTTTTGCAGATGCTTACACCCCACTAAGAGGCTCACAGTTTCTTTCTGTGTTATAGTCTCATTTTTCTGCACCTGCTCACTGTTCTAGTTCTGTGTTTCCTTCCCCTCCTTAAAATAATAAGTTATTTATTATAACTTATCTATAACCTATATATGATGAGAGCTTGACACATAGTAGGCACTCAATGAACATCTGTTCCTCTTATTTGTCAAAAATGAGATATTTGAATCAAAAGGACAAATGTAATCCTCAAGTGATCAAAAACAAAACAGCCTTTGAAAATTTGTGTCAGTGTCACACTGTTATCAAGTTATAAAGTTAAGACTGAAAATAAAGTCCACTTGAGGTTATCACACTACACAGGCCAAAAAGAGACAATATAGAAGAATATATAATAAACCTCTACAAAGGACTTCTTACTGCCCCTTCATAAGCAGAGTCTGAGGAAAGAACCTGGCAAATAAAAGATCCATAAAGCCAAAACATCATTTTAAAATAATGGCTTTTGAAGGAAAAAAATGACAAAAATTTCTATTATACAAGGTTCCATCTACAAAATATGGATATGTTCCTTTTACAACAGTCTATTGTCTCTTCAATCATGCGATGAAAAGTAGCTCATCCTTTTGTACTCTGATCATTTCCTGTTTGAGTAGACTGTCCACAGTGACTAAAACTGAAAGAACTCTCTCTGTGTCCTTTCCATTCAACTGATATCGCCCCGTGGCTTTCTCAGATAGTGGCTGGGTCTCACTGGCTCTCTGTGTCTTTAGCCACCACAAGCAAGGTCAGATCCCAGATCCAGAAACATGGAACTGAGTGGAAGCCACCGTCCTGACTATGCTCCATGACCTGGATCTGTTTTTCTGACCTTTGAGTATCCCTTTCCTCAAATGGGGCTGGCAGTGACTACATGAACAGAATGCCTGCAAACTTGCCATTTCTGAGGTTCTAAAGAATTAAACAGTGTCAATTAATACATAAATTAAGAAGTAACATTCATTAAAAAAATACAGAAAAAGATTTAAAATACAATGAATACAAAGGTTTTGCATGCTGACGCAGGAAAATACGTAGCACTGTTAGTAATTTCCAGTAAAGGACTGGATCAGCTGTGCCTTAACTGTCATAGGTGTTAGACTATGAGGCCCTGGGGAAGAACAATTCATTCTGTCTTCCAGAACACATTTGATTCACATCCTGTCTTTCATGTTGTTCTACAGTATATCATATTTATTCAGATTACAAGACAAGCATTTTTTAGATGTACTGCAAACCACTTATCTTGTAAGTTTCTGTGGATAGAATTCAGAGGGTCCATGAACTTGATGAAAAGAAACTTCATACCTTTATGTTCATTGTCCACTGGCTGATATCTAGTATCTCCTCCATTATGAATACAGACAAAAAACCCCACAATATCTGAATAGTGAGCAGTGTAATTAGATATAGTCATATCACATTGTGATGGTTGAAACTATCTGGAAATTAACTTTTCGATCCTCAAATTAATATTTCAAAAGTGGCATGTATTAAACTCACTCATTCATCTTGTTAGTTATAGGTCTTATAATGAAGTTCATGTATTACTATACATGAATATGTTCTTAATATTTGGGTAACTGAATTTTAATATAAACCATTTCCTTAGTAATATTGTTTGTTACTTTTGATATTTAAACAATATTCTGATAAAAGTGCATAGGCTTCATATTATTGCCAAAGGAGACCAATATATACAAACAGTAAGAGCCACAGTCAGAAGAGCATTGGTTCTCAAACTTGAGCACTCAACAGCATCTCCTGGAGAACATTTAAGAAACTTACTAGTGAGCCTATCTCCAGAGTTTCTGATCCTGTAGGTCCTGGGGGAACCTGGATTACAAATAGATTCCCAGGTTATACTAATGCATCTAGTCTAGGGCCTATACCTTGGAAATGACTTCAATAGCATTTTTTATTTTTTTTGGCAGAAAGAATGAGTAGCTCTTAAAACCAAGACCTAGAATTGTTTAAAATATTATGA
Organism: Urocitellus parryii; assembly: GCF_045843805.1. Lineage (NCBI taxonomy): Eukaryota > Metazoa > Chordata > Mammalia > Rodentia > Sciuridae > Urocitellus > Urocitellus parryii. The sequence goes on along the minus strand of NC_135531.1, from coordinate 238,175,037 downwards.
TAACAGCAAGCCAGGTATTAGTTTAGAAAAAATTGGAGATAATATTCAATAAAAATAATGATGAAATTATTTTTTTTCTTTTTTGCTATCAGAGAGAAGCATATTTATTTTAGAAAGATTTATATCTCAATAGGATGGTCTCTTCTCATAATGATAACAACAAAATTGATAGAAAACACCAGAAAATTTATTTAGAATAAACACAATTTTACATTGATCCAGGAGAGAAATCTTCAAGAGTCAGAGAACTATATTCAAGAAATCAAACCTGAGTAAATGTGTCTTTGGACATTTTCGAATGTACATCCTTCAGGACTCACTCCCTGTAAGTGTGCAGGTATATTAAAGAACTCATTCCATTCCTCTTATTCCTATCCAGGATGCTCTTCAGAAACTTGCCCAAGGTAGAAAAATGTTTAAATTCCCTTGTGGAGATCTTAATGTGAATTTATAAATAGTGAAAGACTCTTTACATCTATAACCGATTTAAATTCTAAAGATTGATTTCACATTCATAATTTCGTTAGTTCTGTTTCAAATTAGATTAGCTGCCTCTGGGGTCTTTCATTTTCTCTTGAGCATATTTATTTATCCTCAGGCAAAAACTTACACAAAAAAAGTTATATGCTGATAAACCCTTGTTTTATATATTTTTTTCCTTCCTGTGAATGTGGGATTTTAATTACCATTAGTTCTTGAGTTATATTTGGTTAATGGATTTGATTATATAATTAATAGCTCTTCTAGTAAGAGACAAAGTTGAAAGTTGAAAGAAAGAGTTGGTGTGGCTGTTGATCAAATATGTGTGATATTCTTTACATGTTTGGCTCTAGAATTTATGTATGGCCTAGGATCCTAAACATTCATTCTTCTGGATTAACATACACTTTTTTTTTTTTTTTTTTTTTTTTTTTTTTTTGCTTATACAGCCATTTCACTCAGGGTCTTTGAGCATGTTAAATGAAGAAGGAATATTTGTCTGAACACAGAGTGTATGAAAGTGAAAAAAAAATTGAGGAACAAGCATTAATGTGTGCTAGGTAAAAGGAAATTTGGATACTCAAAAAATATTCCCAGGATGGTGGACAGCTGCCAGAGGTCAGAGGGGAGCTATGTTGCTAAGTATATGGGAAAATCAGCAATCAAAACAGGTTCACTGAGTTCAAGTCAGTCCTGCCAAATTTGACTGCAGGTTTTTAGAATTTGAGAATCCAAGTAAAAAGCCATTTTGATTTCTCAAAGGATAAGGTCTGGATCATCTCATCGCTAAGCCTTATTTTTTTTTAATTGACCAAAAAAAAAAAAAAGAGCAGGGAGAATGACTGAAATATAGATGCTAAACTATAAAGTATATAAAGAAATTATAAAATTCTTAGTTTTGTTTCAAAATAAATAAAACTTTCATTGGCATCCAAGATCTTCAAGGCATTCCAAGACTTATTCTACCTTAAGAGAAAAAGTTGTTTAAAAAGTACTAGTTGAATCTCTGTTATGTCTACCCTTTCAAGTATACACAGGAGGGTAAACAGTTATTAAATAGTTAACCGATAATATCCAATAGCTTGATTAATTTGATATTGTTCTCTTTTACATGAAAGGTCAGAAGATGACAATGTTGCTATGAAATGTACATTAACAGTTGTTTTAATTAGGATTTTTTTCTCATTTTCCTGCCCATTAGATCTACTTTTTAGAGTGACTACTTTCAATTAAGCTACACAACAATAACCTCATTGTATCTTTTCAGGAAGGGAGAAAATCTCTATGTTGGTGAAAATATTTTGAACTAATAGATATATCAAGTCCTAAGAAATCTAATAGAAATCATTGATATCCCAAGAGAGATTTTATAGTACATTTTCTCATTGTGAAGCTGTGAGCTAAGCTAATCAAGTAACTAATTTAGGGAACAAATATGTCCTAAAGGAGTTTCAAAAAACCAATTACTTTTCTGGATGCCTGGTAAAAAATTTACAGGAGGAGCAAAATACAAGAAAAGAGAATGTATCAGAAGGTGGAGGACAGGGGGAGGTGAGCAGAAGTTTCAAAGGAGAAACAGGCTGGGTCATAGAGTGTGCAGTTGTGTTAATAATGTGTCATGATGAGTGAACACAGGTAGTCTCGTAAAGGGAGGTGTACAAAAGGATTCCTAAAGTTTGAGCAGAAACGAAGACAGAAGATAGTGACATGTGTTAGAGAATTCAGGGGAAGATCAGGATTATTAATTCTTCTTTAGACATATTAATATGAGATGATACTGGGATATCAACTTAATATTTCCAGTAGACAATTCCCTCATCCTTTCTCTCTCCCTTCCTCATTCCTTTACTTCCTTCCTCTTCCTCAACTCTCCCATCTTTTTTTTTCTTTCCCTTAACATAAGTGATAGTTGAGGCCTTGACAATTTTGGGATCACCCAGAGAGATGACTATGATTTCAGGAGGGGATCAAGAGCATCCAGTAAATAACCTGAATTTAGGAGATAATTAACAAATAGTCAATAAGATGACAAAGATAAAACTTATAAAAGTAGAAAAGGAATCTGCAGTCCCACCAGCAATGTATGAATGAAACTTTTTCCACACATCCTTGCCAACATTAATTGTCACTTGCATTCTTGATAACTGTCATTCTGACTGGAGATTACCAGTGAAACTCCACATCATCTACAACCGCAAGAATGGGATCCTAATTAGAATAAGTTATACTCAACATATGTAAAATATGCCAAAATATACTATACTGTCATATATATCTAAAAAGAACTAATAAACAATTTAAAAAGTAGAAAATAACAAAATTAATGTGCCAGAAAAGTTAAAGAAAAGAGTTTAAAGAAGTCAAGTTGTGGGCTGGTGATGTGGCCCACTGGAAGATTGTTAGAGTCTGTAAACAAGTCAGGATGGTGCCTGGCATTTTGCCAGAGAAATGTTAGAGTCTGTAAACAAGTCTGGATGGCACCTGGCAAAATGCCAGAGGGAGTGGTTTGTGAAGTAATGCCATTAAGTGTGGAGATTCCTTATTGGTTGACTGCTGTATCTAGTTTATGCTAATTAAGATAAGCTGTGTGGAATGTATAAATACCTCTGTTGTCCTACAATAAACGGCTCCTACTCCTGCTGTATCAACGTACACAAGTTGTTCGTCACTCCCCCCCGCCCCCCCCCCCGTTATTTTGCTGCAGCCGGGCTGCGGCAGATGGTGACCTGTTCGGGGAGCCCTGGAACACTTGGGGGTAAGTGACGAAAAAAAGCTGCCCATCCCTAGATAGGATGGGAGCAAATCTGCTTGTCCCTAGGCAGACAGGGCGAAAAGAAAAATGGCCATTTTGAGAAAATGGAGAAGATTGATACAGTATTTTGTGTCTTGTTTTGTCTCAGTGTATTGTATTGTCTTTGTGATGAAAATATGGAAGGGGTGTTAAGTAAATTGATAAGGGAATAAGGCACCCCAGTGGAACCAAGAATAGTTAGGACATGTGATGATAAAAGCCCAGGAACTCTAGTTAGAAAGAAAAATAATGTTCAGAAAAAGAAGCATTATCAGGAAAAAAAGTTGCAGCAAAAGGCTATTACTAAATACTTTTCATTACCGGAGGGTTCATAAAGTGTGGAGATTCCTTATTGGTTGACTGCTGTATCTAGTTTATGTAAATTAAGATAAGCTGTGTGGAATGTATAAATACCTCTGTTGTCCTACAATAAACGGCTCCTACTCCTGCTGTATCAATGTATACAAGTTGTTCATCACCCCTCGGTTATTTTGCTGCAGCTGGACTGCGGCAGAAGAGCACTTGACTAACATGTACAAGGCCCTGGGTACAATTCTTAATACTACCAAAACAAAAAGTCAAGTTGTTAAACTTTGCAAATTTTGCATAGGCTAAAAAACAAGGGAATATTGGTGACCTTGGTAAGTGCCATAAATGTGAAAGATTTGAATTTATTCATTAATTTATTTATTCAGGAAGCATTATAAAATGTTGCCTATGTCTTGGCCTTATGAGAGAAATATCAATAATAAATATCATCCTGTATGTTGCAGTAAAATAAGACAAAATCTACTCAAAGTTTTGCTACAAAATAGTGCACTATGGGAAGACTATGGGTTACATTCAACCTTTCCATTGCAATCTTCTCCTAAGAATTATGTTTCTATTAAAAACACCTTTCATATGAAATCTATCACTTTCTGGTCCATAACCTACTTTTAATAAATCAGATATGTACCAAACATGGATCTTTGTCCAAATGGTTACTAAATATTCAGCTAGTGAATCTTCAGTTAGTGAAATGTGTACTGAAATATTTGCCAAATATCACCACTCCCCTCACATTATAAAAAGCCACACATCATTATCTAAAAACCCTGAGTTCAACAGGAATTATGCAAATGAACTTGTAAATGTGTAAGTTTGAAAAAAACATTTCCTGAATATTTTAGCTAATAATTCTTAAAAACAAATGACATATCCAATCATAATCATTGTAAAAATCTAGCCCCAGATATAATCTCACATTTTCACTTTGGCTTTGTGACTCCTAGAAACTTTCATGTAAAGCTTATATAAGTAAACTGGAAATTATACCTTCCTTGCAGAGTTATGAATTAGGAGGAAATGAAATGATATCTAAGAAATAGTTAAGGAGGAGACTGGCACAAAAATGTTTGACAAGATAAATGTTTAAAACAAGATAAAGTACCTAGTGAAATACAAAGCAGCTGTTTAATAAACATAACCTTAATGTTTTCATTGAAATGTCCTTTAGTAATTAATATCCCACTAAGTGTTATAAATACCTAAACTAACTCAGCTCATACAAAACTCCTAAAAGAGTTAGGCATGGTGATGCCTGCCTGCCCCAGCTATTAGAAAAGCTGAATCTGGTGGATTGCTTGAGCCTGGGAATTTGATGCCAGCCTGCATGGTATATTTAAAAAAAAATTCCTAAAAATTATTGACTTATTCCTGAAGAATTAAAGAAACAAAGCTTCACTAAGTAATTTGGCTAAGGTGGAAAGTGCCAGAATTACAATTTGTGTTCTAGTCTTTCTTTTTAAAAATTTAATTTTTTGATTGGCACAAAATATTTGTACTTATTTATGAGGCATATTGTGATGTTTTGATTCATATATGCATTGGGTAATGATCCACTTACTGTAATTAGCATGTCTCACTGTAATTATCACCTCAAAACTTTATTATTTCTTTATGGTGAGTACGTTCAACATCTCTTCTAGCTCCTTTGAGGTATACAATGCTATCTTTAACCTGTTGTGCAGCAGAACACCAGAACTTATTTCTCCTATCTAACTGTAACACTGCACCTATTGACTAAGGCCTCCCCTCACTCCTTCCTACACTCCCCTGTCTCTAGTTACTACTACTCTACTCACAGCTTCTATGAAATCAACTTTTTTAGATGCCTCAGATGAATGAGATCATACATGCTGGTGAATAGACAAAAAGTGCACTTGCCCTCACAGAAGTGAGTCTTCTAATATGAAGTCTATAATGGCCAAGAGATCTGTAAAGCATTAAGTTAATACAAACACACTGCAAATAAATTATAATAATAAACAAACTATGTTTTAAGTGAAAGAGAAATCTGAGTATCATGAAAAAGAAAGAAAATTCTTTAATGAATTAGTTAATGAATAAGTGTGGTTGGAAAGTTTTAAAGGGTATGTACATTTGAAAAAATATTATTTTCACAATTATATTACCAGATAATCTGTCCTGAAGTTTGTGAACACTTCAAAAATCCAATTAACTCTTTTTTGGAATGTAGAAAAGAGGCTTTTTCTTATTCTTTTCCCAAAAACAATAAAAGTTCTGTGACATGAAGATCTTAACTTTAAAAAAAAATGCCTCTTCATCCTTGATTCCTATGGTTCATTTATTTTTGTCTCTAAAATGTAACATGTCTTTAGGTGTCTAGATAAGAGCAAGAATGAGATAGAAAATCAAGGTTCTTAAAGTTCATCATGAATGGACTTTAGGAGTGGTTTTGTATGGAAGGGGGCAGGTGGGATAGGAGGAAGAAAAAGAATGAATGAGATGAAAAATGAAATAACTCCATGGCAATAATGAAGAGTATCTTTGAGGGCCCAAGTTTTAAAAAACAGAAAAAGCGCAAAACAAAACAGTACATTTAAAAAATTAAGTTGCTTTCAAAAATATTGCTAAGTATTTTGTTCAGTGTTTTGAATGCAGAAAAGGGGATAATTGAAACAGAGAATGTTTCTCTTTGATTTAGATATTCTAACAGTTGCTACAAGCCATTTTAGAAAAAGTATTTCTAAATCTCCAACTATCAAAATCATCTCAATCAGGAGTAATTTTGTATTTATTATTATATGTTTTACATTGAATTCTTCTTTTAGGATGCCTAAAATTGTCATTTGTACTCTGTGTAATTATTGAATTTACAATTGAGGAAAAAATTACTTTTAAAAATTATACAACACACATACACACACACACACACACACACACACATACGCACATCTTACTCTTAGGTACCGTACATACATAGATTAATGCGGTGCTTCAGGAAAAAAAATCAAATAAATTAAAAACCAAATTCACCCCTATCATCATGACTTTATTTCCCCCAAATGATCAGAAATAGTGCTCATCAAATAAATACAATGAACATTTGCATAGAAATATTTTAAAGGAGTAGTTTTTAATGCAGCCTAGGCACCACCACTTAGGGGTTTCAGAGTTTACTTAGCAAGAATTACAGCTTTTCTTTACTGAAGTCACTTCCTGATAAACAGCCAACATGAAGAAATAAATAAATATAAATCGGTTTGTGAATTCCAAGCTTCTTGGCTCGTCACAATTGGTGTGTTGTTATCTTGGCTCAGAGACAATAATTATAATTACTTTCCTCTAAACAGATGAATTCAATCCAACTTAGAATTTTATAAGTTTATAAAGCTGTTGGAGTAAAACCTAAGTTTAGCAATGAAGACAAATGCAAGTAGAATATTTTTCAAATCCTTCCTTTTTCCCCACCCCCCTTTCTTGTTTCATCAAATTGGATTCATTCCCAACTTTAAAGAAATCAGAGAGAGAATTGTACTTTCCCAGCCACTGTTTGTTAAACAAACACATATGTAGCTAGAAAACATCTTTTCTTTTGTATATGTGGCATTTCATCTGTATTAAAATAATGAGATTACTTTTTACTTAAACAATGTGGTTATTGCATTATTATAATTATAAATAATATATGTACACTTATACTGGATAGGACTTTGTAAGACATGTTTAAACAAGATTTTAATAATTATGTTTAGTTTAGAATTTTCCTAGATTTGAACAAATAAAAATTGTTGATTTTTATATTGGCCTATTTTGAAACAATATTTTTAATTCAATAATATAAATTTAAAATTATATGTTACTGTCCACAGTGGTCAATAATCCAATGTATCCAATGTATCTTAAAATTATTTAATCTATAAAAGGGAGAAAGAATCAAAAAGGGGGTTGTATGCTGAAACAGAGAAAAACAGAAAAACCATATATATAAAAAGAAATACGAGGAGCTTGAGTCCTCAGCAAGGAATTTCAAGTTTCAAGTATAAGAGAATGTAGAGTTTAGGTAGATGACTTCTTTTTTAATCAAAGGACCATCCATGTGAAGGGAAAAAAAACTGCATAATGTGACTAATGCTTTCACCATGGAATCATCTAACATGGTAGATAAGAGGGTACAAATGAAATCAATTTTCTCTCAAAGGAATACTAAGGGATATTTTGCAAGATTTAATTCTGAAAAGAGTGAGAAGAGGAGGAGACAGGGAAGACTGAAATTTCATGCCTAAGGGCCTGGAAAGAAATCATACAAGAAAAGGGAGAGTGTGAGAACATTTAAAGGAAAACAGATGGGCTAAGGTCAAATATGGATAATTGCCACAGTTACAGGTTATTAGAGCTCTTTAGACAATCATAACATGTGTATCGAACATTTTCTGTCTCCTATGCTTTTCTGTACATGATGCCTCATTTAGCTTGATAGAGAAGAGGTATGGAGATGTAAGACGAAGAAGAAAAGCTGAGGTCAACCAAGTAGTAAATTATAATTTACACCTTTAGAAAAAAATGGTGAACCTATTAATGTCATTTATTTAATGCTACTTTATGCTCTGGATACATTTTCTATTCTTTGTTTTTAAAAAATCTTTACAATAAGTTTTTTTTTTTTTTCAGACAGGATATTATGTTTCCATTGTGCAAATGAGAAAACTGAGACTCACAGAGCTTTTGAAACTTGCCCAAGATCACACAGTTGGGAAACAACAGAACTAGCATTCACCTCAAATACAGCAGGATAGAACCACTTCATATATTAAAACCACTTCATATATTAAAAGAGTCTACCTCAATAATAGCTTTCTGAAGTAGGGACAAAACTCAAATTCTGTAGCCACTCATTCTGCAGTTAGTGCTATGTCCTATTAAAAAAATAAATGAATAAAAATAATGTATGAATTCTATGAACTAAGGAAAAGATAAAGTTAGGTGAATACATATATTTAATAGATTCTATGCTCAGGTTCTCTCCAGAACACTTTTCCATTCAATCATCATGACTTCTCTAATTTTATATTTCTCTCCCACACTTGATTTTATATTGCCCAAGATTTAAAAACAAGAAGTTTTGCTCCCTTAAATGGAGCAAAGTGACAATAATAAAGGCTGCTATTTTGAGTAATGAGTCTATATCCCAGGACTATTCTCAGTATATCACATACAGTAACAGTCCACCCTGACAATGACACTATAAAGGGGGGTGTCATAGTATTCATTTGATTGATGAGTGAAAAAAGAGCCATGAGGCAGTTGCCAGAAGGTTATAGAGATGAAGAGCAAAGATACAGGGAGGTAGATACTCTGCCTCTGGTGCCTGTACTCCTAATCAGGACAGTGTGCTGACTTGAACAAGTTCACATACTGCCTTGCAAATCCACCATGATTTTAGAAACCTGCCAAGGTCAGAGCAGAGATAATATTCCTCATGTAAAGAAATTGAAAAATAAAAACCAGATAAGGGGCCACATTTCAGGTGGTATCCCCATCCTCATCAATAAAATAAAATCAAAACTTAACATGAAATTATAAATTCTATGCATTTTGTAGTATATACTAAAAATAAGAGATTTTGCAAATATCAGAACAAATAGTAGTTAAGTTAAAACACAAGCTCTTCTTGGTGTCTCTATTTTTATTTTTGTTTATTTGTTTATTTGTTTGTTTGTTTAAGACAGAGTGAGGATCTTGCTGTGTTGTCCCAGCTGGTCTCAAACTCATGGGCTCAATTGATCTTACTGCCTCAGCCTCCCAAGGAGCTGATATTACAATCATGTGATACCTCAATAGCAATATTTTTATCTCTAGCATCAAAATTCCAAGGAAGCTTGCAAGAATGTCTAATTTCAGACAAAGTGTGGGCATACCTAAGTATTCAGAAAATGTTAGGAGAAAGAGAATGAGATTACCTTGTGTTCTTTAGTACAGTCTTGAGAACTGTAATTCTTGAAAATACAAACACAAGGAATCATTCCAGAATGTTGTGTGTGTGTGTTTGTGTGTGTGTATTCAATTAAAACTTTATGTGGGACTAACAACATTAAAAAGTGACACAATTATTCTAAAAACTTTCTGATAAAAATAGACCGATAGAATTGAAACCTGACACATAATATTTGGACTTTTATCTAGAGTTAATACTTAAGATGCAAACAAATACTGGACAATGCAGCAACTCACATATCACCATTCAGTTCTTCCTGGACTTAGGCACTGTGATAAGTTCTGTTCATAACTTTAATTCCATATACTCCAATTAAAGTTATTCCACTTTTAGCTGTTATTAAATCAAATTAATTTTCTGTCTCCTAGACTTTGCACATGTCCATTATGAAAAATATATTCTGGAAATGATGATACCACCCTTTTTCTTAGCTCTCCATATCCAAGAAAATATGTTTTTCTGTGAATATTAACATGACTATCAGCAAAACACCAAAAACTGAAGGAAAGGAAGAAAAGAAAAGAGATGTCATCAAGAAGCTGTTACTAGTATCTGTTCTTTATGTGAAGAGTAATTCTCTCTTTCTTTCTCTTACCTTTCATCCATTACTATTTCCTAAAATCTACTATAGTTGTGCAGAGCTTACATTTTGTCAATATCATTTTTGAGAAAAATTCCAAGAAGATATCTCCTATTCTCTGCAACAATCCTGAAAAAGAATAAAATATTTTCACCTCTTTCATTTAATAAATTAATAGATGCTTTCAAATTTATTATTTATGACTATTAGGATTTATTTGACTGACAAACACAATATGTGGGCTAACTGAAAAAAATAATTAAAACATATCCTTCAGGTGTGTTTTAAATGGTTAATAATTTTCTCCAAGATCTCAGAGGAAAGTGGGGTTTTTGTTACCCACACAATTCATTGACTGACACACCATGAATTAGGGCAAATGTCATATCCTCAGAATAGTCTTTCCAAACATTATCTCTGATGTTTTCCCCTATCCTTTAGTCTTTATTTATCTAGATACCTACAGTACAGCACGAGGGAAATAAAATGAAGAATTAATACAATTATGAAATATTTTTACTTTTAATAATTTTAAGATAATTTTGGAAACATCCGAAAATCACCTTTATTTAAAATGCACATATTACTCTAAAATATATGAATAGAACATTTTTTCTCCTAGGAATATTTTTGCTGGCTTATTTTCTTCATCCATCATGATGAACATAAATAGAGGCTTTATTTTGTTTCCTTTTGACATGAAGAACTGAGGCACCTTGCAAAGATTTGCAGCTGGCAGATCTTTCCCTAGCTTAATGAATATTCATCACCATTTGCAAAGATAGGATGACAAGAAAAACTCTCAGTTCTTTCAATACATAACAGAGTTTGTCTCACTTCTAATGATTGCTTCCTGTTTTTAAACATTTAATTACACTGGTAGGCAATTAATGGGAAAAAAAAAGAAAAATCTTCCTTGCAAACGAAAGGAAGAAAAAATGGTTAAAGATAAATGAACTAGTATAATTTTAAAAGTGACTTACAAATTGAATTTTAAAAATTATACAGTTCCAAAGAATATTTTGTTTATTCTGGAACTGCATGTGACTCATAAAACAGCATATCACATTCAGATTAGTATTCATCATCTTAAAAACACTTGAAGGGTTTCTGAACTGGACTACAAGAATGTTCACTCTGGACTTTAGCAAAAGAAACTATTTGAATAGTATAGTCTTATTTATTGAAATTAAGATGTGCTCCATTTTCAACAGACCCAGATCTCAATGACATTAAATGTCCTTATTTGCTCTGCTTAATAGAGTCTCCAGGTAAATTATGATTACTCTGTGAGATGGGAAGCATTCAAAAATCTCCTGCTGCATGGACATTGTAGCTCAAGTCATTGAGGCTTTTCATTAACAGTACTGTTGAATTCAGAAAAGAAAGCTAAATGCACAATATAACAATAAACAAACAAAAACACTGTTGATGTTCTGCAAAATTAAGTCTAATTCTCATTTAATGCTAAATAAATAAATATAACAACAACCAAAGCCAAGTATCTACAAACAAACAGGTTTTCATTTTACTTTTCTTTTGTCATGAAGTCTTAGGTTTTATTAAAAAAAGAAATGAGATGTTGGCTCACATAAAATATACAGAATGTAGTGTATAGCAAAAGAGGAAAATTTTGAAATTTTAAAAGTTTAGTTAAATATATGACATTACTGTTAAAACAAATTCTATAAAATGATGAAAATGTTTGTTAATTCAAAAAATAGCTCTTTAAATTAGATGACCATTATATCTAAGAATAAATATAGTCTTGTATGTCCTTGGCATCTCAGACACTAGACAATTCTTCAGTGTATGGTATTTAACTACACTGTAATTCTTTAAAAATGCTATGAGGCTGCTAGGTGATAACACACTTACCTGGGCACAGATGCACAAGCCTGCGCATACACACACACACACACACACACACACACACACACATACACACACACAGAAATACAAGGTCTTTGGACTTTCCTGAATAGTGAAACAACAAACTATTTTAGTTCAGACACTTTATACTGGAGAAAGCTATTTTTAGAATGAATCACATCCTGGTCTTCAAAAACAATGGGATAAAACTGGGTACTAAATACAAGGGCAATATTTCCACTGTGAACAGGAAATGTGTGTATGTGTGTGTGTGTGTGTGTGTGCACGCATGTGCTCGCGTGCATGTGCAATATTCAGCAAAAAAACTGTTGATGATATATATCTTGTAATCCATTTCTTCATGTGAATGTCTGCTTTCAAATAATTCCAAATTCTTTATTTTTATTTCTTTATTCTTTATTCTGAAATCTTTGATAAATTACTTACTATATGACAATATTTGTATTTGTTTTCAATATATTCTTATTATTAACAAATTTAGGATTAGCAGGTTTACTATTTTGTACCCCATTATCTTTCTGACCACCCCTGAAATTTCTCTTCAAACCTTAGAGAAACATGCCCTTTTCCAAATGAAAATGGAATTTCTGTGAATCAAATGGTCCAGGGCATTGCAAACTGATGAAAGAGCCCTGCTTGCAAACTGATGAAAGAGCCCTGCTGCTTTTGAACTTTCACCACCAAAGTCAGCACACACAGAGAGTTCTGGTGGTCACTTGTTTGTATTTCTCTAAATGGAGATAGTGGTGTCTAGATGCACACTCTAAATGATTTTTTGCATTAAAAAATACAAAGAAATCTTGCCAAATCAAACCTCTAAAAATAACATAGATTGTATTGAGTGTTTTTAATATCAATATTATATCTCTAGTTTTTACCCTTTTTTATTTTTACTGAGAGAAAAGATTAAAAGTTAATGAGAAAGGTTTTAATAGAAACCACTTGAGGAGAATATTTCACTTTCATTTAAAATGATTTTGTAATGTGAAAAATATACTTCTAAAATTAATAGAAATGTTTTTATTATATCTATAAAATCTTAAGAATCAAGATAAATTATTTTTATTAAAGCTACAAAGTTTTTCCCAATGTTTAGATACTAGAAGTGAAAATTACAAAATTACATATTATATATACATATATACACGTATACATGCATATTTATGCATGAGTCTATATGCATACTTATATCCATAATTCACTAACTTAATGGTAAAAACATTGTGCTTGAGCATTTCATTCTTAAACATACATTCATAAATATATTGCTATTAAAATTGAAAATCCTTTTCTGAAAAAATTTGTTAATTTGATTCTGACATTTGAAAATTTTAATTACATTTCCATTTTCCAGATAATTATTAAAAACATTACAGACATGGTTAAAATAAGAATATTAAAAAATTAATTTGTTATTTATAATACTCTCAGAACTTATATTTTAATAGCAAAAAAATAAAACAACACAATTTCCTTGTAGAAACTGATGAATACATGCCTCCATGCAATATCTAGGTTAGCTTTTTGTTACTATGACAAAATGCTTGAGAAACATCAATCTTAATGGAAGAAAGATTTAGTTTGACTCACAGTTTCAGAGGTTTCAGTCCATATTCACCTGGCTCCACTGCTTTACGCTTCAGGTGATGCAGAACATCATGGCAGAAGGGTGTCGAGGTGCAAAGCTGTTCCCCTCATGGAAGCTAGAAAGCAGAGAGAGAGAAAAAAAATTAAGAAAGGGGTTGGGGACAGAAACATTCTATGGTGTATGCCCCCAGTCGCTTACTTCCTCTAACTAGGCCCTACCTCCTACAGTTTCCACCACATCCCAACAATGCCAACAGCTATGAACCTATTAATAAATCAATCCATTGATGAGGTCAGATCTCTCATGGTCTAATTGTTTCCGAGAGCCCCATCTTTGAACATAATTGTATTAGGAACCACGCTTTCAACATAGGAGCCTCTGAGGGACATTCCAGATCCAACCCTTAACACTGTGTTATAATATGGTTTTAAATTATAGACATGAAAATAGACAATGGCTTTAGAAGATTTGTTTTGGTTGTTTAAGTAATTAAGATAATATTTCTCAAACAAGCCTTTCAACCATGGTATTGGTGTATGGACTCTGGTTTTAGATCAATTAAAATGAACAACAGATTGCATAAAGCTCATCATCAGTAATCAATTTCCCTCACTGAGCAATATTAACTTTCTGTCTCTGTACCAAGAAGTTGTGGACATGTTATTTTACATGACATCATAAACATGAGTTAAAATTTAAGACAGAAAAATCTAAAGTGATATAATAATTAGAAAACACTGAATATGACTCAAATATTTAAGAAACTAAATATTTAATTTGTAAGATAAGTGGGGGGAATGAGCTACTAAGAGAAAAGAAAGAAAATATTATTTGGTAGTACTTTTCTCTCTATAGGCATTTAAAAATTAAATAGAGTGCAGTGAGATGAATAAAGACATACTGGAAATGTATATTTTAAATTGTGTCATTGATTGTACCCTTGTGCAAATGTGGCAACACTGGCAGGACTTAATAAGGTGCTTTGCATTTGCACTTTTCTGACAGATTTGTGGGGTAGATGGAGCTTCTTAGCATATACTTTCTCTAAGAATAAGGTCCCAATTCAGAGAAATTTCTGTCATTCCAGCAGGAAAAGAACTGTGTAAATTTTGGCTCTAATGACCACTTTAGTTACTAATAGACAGTGAACCACATTCAATTGAATAATTTTATGTTCTATGACAGTACTAAAAATATATTTCATCTATATTGGGGTAAGAACTAAGAGTACATGTCATTCAACAAGTTGCTTGAGAGCCTATTATATGATCCTATACCAACACTTGAACAGTTTAAACTTGGTAGGAAATGGGGAGAACATCAGACACTAGAATGGCAATATGTAAACCAATGGAAGGGTAACTGATGTGATACAGCAAACTGTATACGGGGTATAATTGGGAGTTCATAACCCACTTGAATCAAACTGTGAAATATGATATATTAAGAACTATGTATTGTTTTGAATGACCAACAATAAAAAAAAGAAAAAAAAAGAAATAGATGTGTCAATCAACAGTTTAATACAGTGTATTGAATTAGACAAGGAAAAAATTATAAAATTTTGTGGGTTATCAAATAGGAAGAAGCCTTCCTAGAAATCACTGAGCTCAGTTCATCCATTGTTTTTGTGCCAAGGACACTATCTAATATGATAGATTAAAACTTTAAATGTCAAACTTAAGATTCTGGTAAATGAAGAGATGTCAAAAAGATGTGCTTTCCCAACTAGACAAATCTTTTTTAGCCTCCTGAGATCTCACACTGATCTGTGCATAACAAGTCATCTTTAACCAGGAGGAACCCTGTCCAAGCATCAGAATCAATCCCCACCAAACCTTCAAGAAGTTATAATGTATCAATTCATACTCTATTTGTCACCTTATTCTGGCCCACTTCTACTTTATTTTGGCCCTGATACTTGGACCCTCCCTTTGGCTGTTGTTTTCTAGGCTGAAATCTTAATGATTCTGCCTGTTATCAATCCAATTTTCTCAAGTTGGTCTTGGCCAGGTTATCAAAGAGAAGTCTTGGCTCCATTCTCTCCTGGTAGTGCCCCTCTTTGGATGTTGTTTCCCTCAGGCAGAATCTAGTTAATAGATAATAGAATGAAAAAATATCACTTTTATACCCTTTTTAAAATTTTAATATATCATTTAGATAGTGTCCTTGGCACAAAAACAATGGATGAACATCTTGTTCCTCTACAGTTCTTGCAGTCCTACTCTCATATCTCAGACCATTTTGTCAAGTCCAGATTTCTGGCCTGGGCTACACTTTGCTGCCCTCTTCTGACCCACAGTCATTATAGTTTCCATTTTACAGAAACTAATAAATTTTTACGTCTCTAAAACTCTTAAGGCTCCTGTTATTATCATCTTGTATATCCTTGCCTATAGAAATAATTGCTATTTCTATGAGATTTAAGAATATATATACATTCTTAAATACATATATATATATATATATATATGTGTGTGTATATATGCATCTTATATGCATAGATGATGGAATGAAACTCTGTACTTTTCTACATTTAAATTAATGGTGGTAAAAGAAGCTTATCATATTTCCATGATCATCTTAACTATTGCAAATTATTCCGAATGACTTCTAACTAAACAAGGTGAAAATTTAAAGTGAAAACATAAATAGACATGCATTAATTATTATAATTACATATTTTCTAATTTTAATGAATATTCTGAAGTAATATTCATCTACTTGACCTATGTTTATGTTTTTTATGTACACTCTAACATTTGTTAGATTGGATCATTTATATTCATTCATTCATTCAACAAAAATTTGTGTTTGCTTGGGAGGCTGAGACAAGAGAACCGAAAGTTCAAAGCCAGCCTCAGCAAAAGTGGGGCACTAAGCAACTCAGTGAGACTCTGTGTCTAAATAAAATATAAAACAGGGCTGGTGATGTGGCTCAGTGGTCAAGTGCCCTTGAGTTTAATCCCTGATATCAAAAGAAAAAAAATGTGTTTGCTCTATTTCTGACACTAACTTGGAGTAGGGAAAGCATCCATTCAAAGAATTTAAGTCCAGGGGAAAAGATACAGGTGTCTTTAAGTATTTTCATTTTAAAAAGTAAATGCTAAGGGGATATGTGAAAAGTTCTAGAAAATGGTTAATTACATGTTTATAGAAGAAGATTTTTTTAAAAAAAGCCTTCATCTACATTATACTACTTTATCAAAGAAGAATAGAAGATACAATAACAGACAAAGAGGGAAAACATTCCAGGCAAAGACAATGACACATTCAAAGATATGAAGACATAATATTACAGAATTTTTCTTCATGACTCTTACATTGTAAAGAAATTCTGGGAAGGGTGGGAAATAACACTGAAAAAAAGAAAGTATGAGTCAGTTTATGAGGTACTTGAATTCTTAGCAAGAGACCTCAGATTTAAACTTGTAGACAATTAAGCAACAGATAATCATTAAATGAGTTTTAACAGAGGAGTAATGTGGCTAAAATTCTATTTTGGAGTTGAATCTGTAATAATGGTTTGACTATGGACTGAAATAGAGAATGTTAAGAAAGTGGCAACTAGAACAGGAGATATAAAAGGGAGAATAATTGAGCTACCTTAAGAAAGTACAGTGAGTTTTAAATAAAACAACAAAGAAGGCCAAAGCAAGGTGCAAGACTCCAAATTAATAATAAATTTATGACTGTAAGAGAGGTTTTCAGACATACCTATGAAATTTTCTAAATTTTAAAGACAACAAATTTTCAATTTTCTTAAAGCCTATCTAATATGTCAGCAGTTCAAATTCTCAGGTCTGCCTTTTGTCTGCTGAAATTCAAACTTTAACTGACCCAGGTTCCCTGTCATCTGTTCTTATTTCACTTTCTCACTATTCCTGACATCTCTTATGTAAATCAAAGTGAATTTCATTTCCGCCTAAAATCATTGTGTATTTTGCTACATCTCCTCTTCCATCTCCATTAATCTAATTTTTATAAATTTGTATAAATAATTTTAATTTTACTTCTTTCCTTAAATATTTAGTTATGCACGCATGTCCTCTATCTCTTCTCAGTGTTATTGCATTAGTATAATAGTTCTTTAGTAAAATTCTTAACATCTTTTAGCTGGGTATATAACTCATGCTTTTTTAATTCCTCTATTTTCATACTACAATATACTTGAAGATGTGATTCTATTTTTTTTATCCACTTGTATTTCCATACACAGGTCTTCATTCAAATAGTTTTTAAAGAATAATAACAAGATGAGAAAGAAAGAGGAAAAAGTACATATGGGAGGAGATAAGATTAATGTCTAATTCTAAAATAATCTGGACAATAATTTAATACAATGAATTTAATAGAGAAATATCTCTATTGGCAGGGAGATTGTATTATTTTGATTCTTAAGATCTCATTAGGTAACTCTTTTCTGGCATGATTAATCCCATATATTATGTGATAGTGCTAAGAAGTGTAAGTGAAATTCAAGGTGAGTTACATAAGATCACCTTGGAAGCACAAACATCAGATCATATGTGTCTAATGAAGAGACTATTTATAGCATCAGAGTTCAACATGAAAATATGTGACTGTTGTGATGAAACACTATAGCACCAGGTTTGATGAATGAGCACAGAAGCACATTCTCATACAAGAACAAGAAAGCCTTAGGGGTCCATCAAGTCAGACTGATGCACCATTCAGGCACTGTTTTCCTTATTCCCATGATCTCTCTCTCCTGCTTTCTTGAGCAGCACCAGCAACAGAAGCTCATTTTGCTAAGATATGTCTCTGGGCAGTCCATCTGAAGTACACTCTTCCTTTCTGTATTTATTTTATCTCACTTTTTTTCTCAGATATTAATATTCAATATCTCCTCCTTCATTCCTTATGTACACTTCTAAAATCAAGGCCCTCTTTCAGCTTGATGAGAATTGACTAGATTAGTCTAAGAGATAATGACAAATGCTTCATAGTTTTAAGATTTTTACAAATGCTTGAAAACTTTAAATCACTAAAATATTACACACTACTCTTCTGTTTCTCAGTTTAATTACTTCATAGCTGTCCAACATTTATTTTAAAAGATAAAAGTTTCGTATTCTAAAAACTATAAGGCTATTTTAGTGTGTGTGCATGTGTGTGTGCGCACACGCATGCACAATGCTATGCATAGAACTTGGGGCCTTGAGCAGGCTAACCTTGACTGTACCACTGAGCTATACCACCAGCTCTATATCTGATCTGTACACTAAATCATAAAAAGATTGAACTTTTGCTTTGTATGATTGCACAACAGTTTTTTAAAATAAAAGATTATTTAAATAACACAGTTTGAAAAATCTATACCCTCATTAAATAAACCTGGGCCTTAAAAGTGGAATATCTAATTTATTATATAAAATAATAAACATTAATTATAGTTTCTTAAATATATAAAAATTATAATAGACAGGGAATAATGAAAGTCAATTTCGTTTGCCATCTCTGGGATAAGACAAAGTAGAGTATATTGCAAACATTTAAACTGCATCTCTTATGTGTTAATTCTTAAAAATGATACTGAGATCTAAAAGCAAATAGATCTAAATATAAAGATTCAATAAAACTGGATATTGTGTATAAAATACGGTTTAGGGAAGTTACACTAACTTTGATAAGTCTTTTATATCTATTGTCAGAACAGGCAATGTGCAAAATAAAACATGCTTTCTATTTTATAGAATGAAATCCCTGGCAGAGAAATTCAGTCAACTATCCCATGTTGCATAGCAAAGAAAGATTAAACTGGGTTGGAATCCATGCATTTTGGATCCCAAGACCATGTAATCACTACATTTCATAATTCATTTTGTTTTTTCCTTTATTTTTTATTGTGCTTGAAGCAGTTCTTTTTTAAAAACTTAGAGAATAATAATATAAATGTTAAGTTATAATTACATTCTAAAATCATAAAATCTTTAGAAATTTGCATTATGCCTTGTAAATGAATAAAAGATTAGTAATGAACATTTGTGGTGACACTCATTCTTAAAACAAAATTAAGCATTGTTTCTCAGAAATACATTTTTTAAAGATATGAAGAGAAGACTGAATGTTTTCCTAAGATATGTCTGACTTCTGATTATTTAACTCCGAACAAATAAGTTCAGTTTTCATTCTGTGCATCTGTTTTTAGAGATGTTCTCAATGGTAAGTGTAGGAATGAAGTACATGGCTTTAGATTTCCCAAATCTAAAAGAACTTAAATAAGATTAGATATTTCTGGAATATGTTAATGATGCCTAAATAGACAGTTGTTCTAATAGATTTTTTTTCCATTGCTTCATCCTTGATTTAACTATCTGGAGCTAATTACAGAACCCATAGTAGAATAAAGACTTCCTGCTCCCTGTCCCTCCTGTTGCTTTTCACTGGTACCCACCAGTTCCAGCCACTTTAGTAGGCAGCATTATTCAGTCTCCATTTCCTCCACTCAGAGTGACTGCTCTGATCTTACTTATTCCCCTCTTTGAAATGACATCCAGAAGTTGCCTCCAGGCAGAAAACTGACAACACTGGGGTCCATCACTTCCTTTATTTTTGGTATTATAATTTTGTAACTTTTTTTCTTCAAAAATGGAAAGCAGTTTGTGTACTTCAGAATTTTAATTAAGGATGGTGGGGTGCCAGTTCAACCAATTATTCTGTTATTTCTGAGAGCAGAAGTTACCATTATAGATTTCAAATGTTCAGGAAAATACTCGTCCTTGATATGTTCCCACTATGTAATTATAACATTTTTTAAATCAGATTAGTTGTTTACTTCCCAACAACTGTCTGTTCTTGGGCATATATTTCTATTATTTTTATTCTTTGCTTTTTTAAAAAATGAGTTCAGATGCTTTATTAAATCATTTCCCTGAGATTTCTCAGACAGGATTTAGAATCTAGGTATTTTAATGTTAATTTCTGTGTTCTTCCAATATGGCAAAAGGATGAAGGATGTAAAGAATGGACCTAGGGAAGCAAGGAACATCTTCCTGAAAACGTAAAATTTTGGCAAGCTTAGACCTCAATGTACACATTCTTATTCCATCATCAGGCTTTAATTCTGACAGGCTAAGCTACAGAAGCCATCTGGAGAAAAGAAATCTCCCCACCCATCGCTTCCCACTGACTTTAATATGACCCATGAATACTGTTAACAAACACCAGCTGTCTTAACTCCATACAACATTTTACTCTTTTTTTTTTTTTTGCCTTGACTTCTCACAACACTTTCAGAAGAAAAGGGGATTGAATTCATCCTTGATATCCTGATGTACTGAACTAAAAATAATTATTTGGATTTGCTTTATTTTTATATCTTTAATTTCATTTTCATTCTTGCAAAGGGTTTGAAATATCAACCAAATAATAATGATTAATAATTGCTGAAGTTTAGAAAACAGTATTTCAGATATGAAATATTATTAAAAATGTATTGAAGTTGTATCTAAGATAAATCATATTCCAGAATTACTGAATAATGGACACTTCATTTTATCTTAGTATTTTATTTACTGCATTAGGAAAACATACTTTTGTCCCCCTCAGTGTAACTTCATAATGTTTTTCAAACTGTTTACAACAGTCCCTTTGTCCTTATAATGAGTGGGTTGAATCATTGAAGTCTTTCTGTTTCTCATAATTAATAATTCCACAGAGATAATTCTGTTGAAGGAAGTGTGTAGGCATCAGTGCACAACCCCCACCCTGCCCCGCCACCTGCCACTTGACTATTTCTCAGTGAACACATTCAGGGGCTGGGATGCTCTCAAGAGAATCTGGCCTGAAGTTTTTCCTCTGTTAGATGGCCTTGTGTCCTTGAGGAATTTGTTAAATATATATCGAAAACAATTAAGTATCTCTTTTTCTCTCTTTCTCACTCATTCTGCATGTATCAATGCACATGACAAATAACTGAGTAAAAATGAAATGTGATTTTAATCTTATATGCATCTTCCCAGTGTTCAATGATAGCACTGATTTTTATTATTCCATCAGGGGAAAGGTGGTGCTTGGGGTTTCTTCTTCAGTTAGGAAGAGTCATTTCAAAGATTTTTTACTTGATCTTTCTCTAATAGCTCTCACTCCACAGATCAAAAATCCATGTGGGTATTGGGTCCTCTGTTGCTAACTTATATCTTCATATAACTCATCACTTTCATAGGTACAAGTTGCATTCACATACCCACTAGGTCACTATGAGATGGACTTAATACCAATAAATATTTATTCATTATCTTCAATAGTTACCCTCTCTGAAGAGTGCACTGTAATGATTAAGGTCAGTTGGAAACCATTGTTCTAATAATCCCATAAAGGGCAAAGTATTTCCATTTTTTAATTCACAATAGTTCTGAAAATGGGTTTCTTTGGGAAAAGCAAAGAAGAAAAATAATAATACACAGTTGTAGTCAAACCTCAGGTCTCTTTTTGAGGTAACTGGCCTCACTTTCAATTAGGAGGTTCTGTCTTTGGATTACAAATAAATATAAAGTGGCTAAGTTTTTGACATTAGGTGAGATTATACATATTTTAATCACTCAAGTCATATATACTAGCAATTAGGCCATTGTTGCATTTAAATTCACCTTGCTTAAGTAACAAAGCCTAGCTGCATATCCTAGACTTGTTATCATTTCTTATTTTTTTGGAAGTACTGGGGATAGAACCCAGCTCTATCACTGAAATACACACAAGCACTTTTATACTTTTTATTTTGAGCCAATGTCTCATGACATTGCCCAGGATGACCTTGAATTTACAATCCTCCTGCTCAGCCTTCTCAGTTGCTGGGATTATAGGTGTAAACCACTGTACTTGGCTAGATTTGTAATTTTAAAAAATCAATAATATAGCAGTATGTTGTCCATATACTTCAGTTCTAGAAATTGAATGATTAGCTGAAGCTACAGGAAAAATTACTCTGATTGTGACCCAAGCTCTTCTGTATATTATTGCAACTATGCCCACCTGTTAAGCACTACTACTATCACTTAAGCACTACCACTAACATTTTGGCTTTTCCACAATCTTGCTGAAATCAAGGAATACATTTTTGGACCAGATCTTGTATTATCATCCAAATTTTAGAGCGCAAACTCTACAAATACTTCCAAGATTTTCCAGTGCATTAATAAAAGGCATATCCTCTGGACCTGTGGGGGATAGGAGGAAAAGTGTTAAATTTACTCTAACATTCCCATCTCCCTAAGCTTCCCTAACACTCTCCTTTGTGTTATTCTAAAAGAGGTAGCTCCAAGGAACATTCTGACATCACCTAATTGGACAATGGAAATTCCTGGGTCATTGTCAGTCAATCAATCAAAGTAATCAGCCACTCTACACTGCTGCTTAAAATAACATACTGGTACAAGAATCTTGATTAGGTGAATTAATATTGATAAAAATTGATGGAAGTATTATTTTAGAAGGAAGGGTATTGGGGAATGAACTCTTGAATCCTTCACCACTGAGCCACATTCCTCAGCCCTATTTTGTATTTTTATTTAGAGACAAGATCTCACTGAGTTGCTTAGCGCCCCATTTTTGCTGAAGCTGGCTTTGAACTCACAGTCCTCCTGCTTTAGCCTCCTGAGCCACTGGCATTACAGGCATGCACCACCAGGCCCGGCTGGAAGTGCTATGTTTTAACTTCTTTGGTCTAATACTCTCAGAAAAATTCTCATATATATTCTCTAAGTTTCTGCAAATGAAAGTTAAGAACTTTATTAATTGTATAAATCAGTGCCATTATAACTAATATAAGCATTCTATTCCCAGGTTAGACTTTTGTATGAAAACCAGTAGAGCTATTTAACTTACGGTGCAATTTTTCACCCACAGTATAAAATTTGGAGTCTCAATTTTATTTATAGAAGCCTTGGGACTATTGGAAAAGATAAATAATTTTAGGATAATTACAGAAATTATCATTGTCAAATTGTCTGACAATGATTGAAATGAATAAAAATTGTTTAATGCTTCCTTTCAAGTCTCCTCAGTTGAGTCAAAGGCAGTCATCCTAACTCTCCACTCACCTTGATTTTATTCAATTTTGATTACACAGCAGATCCTTGGTTTCTGAAAATTCTGTCTTCTTTTTTTTTAATATTTATTTTTTTTAGTTTTTGGCGGACACAACATCTTTGATGGTATGTGGTGCTGAGGATCGAACTCTGGCCGCATGCATGCCAGGCTTGAGCCACATCCCCAGCCCCGAAAATTCTGTCTTCTGTGGACACTTCACACCAGATTATCACAGAAAATAACTTGAATAACTATTTCTTTGCTGTATGGTTTTGACTACCAAACTTCAATTTTCTACTAGCAATTAGGCCATTGTTGCATTTAAATTCACCTTGGTTAGGTAACAAAGCCTAGCTGCATATCCTGTGTAGATTTGTTTGTGGTACCACGATCTCTATCGATCAGTATTTAGATGGGAAAATAAGCAATTCTGGAACTCTAGTGGATAATGACTACTTAAATCTTTAAATTTGTTGGAGTGCTTTTGGCATTCCTGAAAGAACAAATGATGTAAATGGTTCTGTAAAAGTAAAAGAGAAAAAGGTTTTGATTCAAAGATTATGAAGCTGCCACCAAGTCTGAGGCTGAGTTTCTATAGAGTTGCTATTCCCTCTGCTTCTCTTCGAGGAACCTAAGAACTTTCTATCTTATAAACAAATTAGTGCCTCTGAGCAAGACATTTGGGCTCTGTACTCCCACTAATACTGTGAAAACGTTTCCAAGATGCTGGATCTCAAAGCTACCCCAACTGGCTCTCAGAATCATCTCATGTGTCCAACTCTTCCAGATACCATAGGAAAAGTTGAAAGGAATTGGCTCTTTTTTCCTTTCTTCTAATCTCCCCTTAATACCATCTACCAGCATAACATAATAGGAATTAGGGAGTATTAAATTAAGTTTCAATCTTCTAGCCCCAATGATAAACAAAGAAATATAAATGGATAATAATGACAGGAGAAACTGTTAAATACAGAGGAGAGTGATTCTTAGTTTGAATTACATCAAAATCGAATCATTTCTAATATGTCAAAATAATCACATTAATGTCATATTTAGTGACTGCCATCTCGGCACTAAAATAAATCAGCCCATCTAGATAGTACTGGTATATTCAAAAGTGCTTATCAGCTTTGAGTTATATCCAGCATTATCAAGTATGATTGCAGGGAGAATTTTTGGTAAAAGAAAACTGAAGGAGCCTAGTTGCCTGGGGACTTTGATCACAATAAACACTCCGTTTCTTCAAAAATTTGGAGATTTTTGCAAAAAAACAAAGAAGATGGAAAGGAAGGCTTATCTTAAACTATGTTTATCTCCTATATATGGAGGTATTTTCCACAATGGCTACTGTCTGTCAGGATTAATGAAGTATTCTGTGGAGCTCAGATAAACATCTTTGTAGCAATATGAATTGATGAGGCACTAAATCAGTTGTTCCAAGACTGGCTTTCTTTAGATACAGTTTTCTTCTATCTTTAGACATGACTGGAGGAAAGGTGTTTTTCTCTATTAGGTAATAAGGCTCTATAACTATAGCTGTAAGAAACAAAGGAGCTAGTAGAAAAGGGTCATTTCAATTAAAATTAATCAAGCCACAGGTATTTAAATCTCTGACAAATGCTTTTGAAGGAGGTACTATTTCTTCTCAATGAGATTTCCTCTTAGCCCTTAGGTTTGGGATATCCCTATGAAAGTTGCATAGATCTGGGGGCATGGAGCATTGCAATACTTAGCTTTTGGAAGGTAGTTTTCCTGTCTTTTGGACAGTTATAATGGACTACATACTGAAAAGACAGAACCCAAGCTTTTTGTTTTTCTTTTTCCCTGACATATTCTCTGTGTATACTGTTCATTCCAAATAACCCTTAGCTTCAACTGTGATCTATGATTGACAAAGGCAAGAAACTATTAATGTAATGTTCATCAGATTATGGGGCCATTATTTCCTTTTTTATACAACAGAAACAGTTTCAATAATGAATTTCTACTTTATGTAATGTTAGGTTCTTCATTTGGTGATTTTCTATTTTTTTTTTAATGAATGAGATCAGTGCAATGAACTTTCCTCCTTGCTCTCCTTTCTTAGTGTCCCACAGATTTTATGTGTTGTATTGCCATTCTCATTTTCCACTAAGTACTTTTTTATTCCATTCCTGATTTCTTCTGCTATCCATTGGTCATTCAATAACATATTATTAGTCTCCAGACTAGAGTAGGTTCTATATTTTATATTATCATTGATTTCTAATGACATTCCATTATGATCTGATAGAATGTGAAATATTATCTCTAATTTTTTATATTTGCTAAGAGTTGCTTTGTGGCCTAATAAATGGTCTAGTTTAGAGAAGAATCTGTGCACTGCTGAGAAGAAAGTATATTCAGTCATTGATGGATGAAATATTCTATAAGTCTGTTAAGTCTAAATTATACATTTTATTTTTAGTTCTGTATCTTCTTTAGTTTTTGTTCAGAGGATCTATCCAGTAGTGAAGTAGGAATGTTAAAGTCACCCCATATTATTGTGTTGTGGTCTATTTGATTCTTGAATTTGAAAAGCATTTGTTTGATGTACATAGATGCTCCACTGTTTTGGGCATAAATATTTATGATTGTTATGTCTTATTATGCATAATTCCCTTAAGCAGTATGAAACGTCCTTCTTTGCCCCTTCTGATTTAGCTTGGGCTTGAAGTCCACTTTATCTGATATGAGGCTAGAAACCCCTGCTTGTTTAAGCGATCCATGTGAGTAATATGTTTTTTCCTCATCCTTTTATCTTTAGTCTGTGGATGTGTTTATCTATGAGGGAGTCTCTTGGAGGCAGCATAGGGTTGGGTCTTGTTTTTTAATTCAATCTGCCACTATATTTCTTTTGATTGATGAGTTTATTCCATTTACAATCAATGTTATTATTACATGTGATCTTTATTCCCTATCATTTTTATTTGTTTCTGGTTTTTAATTTTAATTAGTTTATCTATTAATAAATGTGTATGTGTGTGTGTGTGTGTGTGTGTGTGTGTGTGTAGTTCCTCCATTTTCTGGTTTTCATTTTTATTTTTCACTCCTTCTTCTTGAAATATCTCATGGAGTATGTTTTGTAGTGTGGGCTTTTTAGTTGTGAATTATTTTAACTTTTGTTTATCATAGAAGGTTTTTATTTCATGATCCATTCTAAAGCTTAATTTTGATGGATGTAGTATTCTTGGTTGGCATCCATTTTCTTTCAGAGGTTGGCATATATTTATCCCAAGACCTCCTAACTTTGAAGGTCTGGTTTGAGAGGTCAGCTGGGATCTGGATTGCTTTTCCTCTACATGTTACTTTTTATTTTCTCTGGCAGCCTTTAAAATTCTAAATTCTGTATGTTAAGCATTTTCATAATAATATACATTGATGTGGGTCAGTTGTACTTTTGTATATTTGAGATCCTGCAAGTCTCCTATATTTGATTTTATATTACATTCCTCAGGTTTGGAAAATTTTCTGATATTACTTCATTGAAAAGTTTCTGTATTACTTTAGTTTGTATCTCCATGCCATAATCTGTCTCCAAAAATCTTAAATTTGGTCTTTTCAAGTTATCCTATTTTTTTTGTAAGTTCTATTCATTGTACCTTAGCATCTTTTCCTAATGGCTAACTTTTTTTCAAGATTATATATTTTGTCTTCTTTGCCTGAAATTCTGTCTTCCAAATGATCTAGTCAGTCGGTGATGCTCTTTCAGTTGAACTTTTAATTTGGTTTATTGGGTCCTTCATTTTGAGGATTTCTGATTGTTTTTTCCAGAATCTCTGCCTCTTTAATTGAAGTGATATTTCACTTTCTCTATTTTCTCTCTGATTTCACTCCTTCACTTCGCAGATCAGTTTAACTATGTACATCCTAAACCCCTTCTCTGACATTTCTTCCACTGTAGTGTCAATGGATTTTATTATTGGAGTATCTTGGTTTGTTTGGGGTTATTTGTTCCCTCACTTTTTTATGTTCTTTGTCTGTCTACCCATCTAACAGTATGTATCTGAGGCAGTAGGGTTTCTACCCTGTGGACTTATAGTGTCCCAGAAGTTTTCCAGTACCTCACTCTTTAGGGGTATACAAGTAATAACAACAACCAATGCAAAAAATATACAGAATTAAACCAAATAATTCCTACTATGACTTCTACAATGTTAATTATCACAGCAAACAGAAATCATATTATCAGTTATTGCCTACAATAAAAACAACAAGTTTGCAAAAGGGTTTACAATTTCAAATGGTAGACAGGGAGAGAACAGAAGTGATATAGGATGTGATGATTGTGAGGAGAAAAATAGAAGTAAAAAATTAAAAGCAGAGTGAAAGAGCAAACAATAGATATTTGCTGTCAATAGAGAAAAGAGAAAAAAATCAGGAAATAGGTGAGAGAAAAATATATATAATGTAAATTTTTTAAATTAAAAATAAAGATAAAAGAGTAAATATATATATATAGATAGATAGATAGATAGATATAGATATATCTCAAACATCCTGGTTCTTTAAAAAAAAAACTAATCCTTGTAAAGTAACTACTTTCAGAAAAGAGAAAAAGAATATGAGTATGCATAAATGTCCATTAGGATCACAATTTAACAGAGAAAAGGAAGGGAAGAAGAAAGAACAACAATAACAAAAAATCTAAATGAAAAGTTTAAGAATTATTTCCAATGGAGTCCAAAAGATTCTCAGCTTCTCTTCTCAGCATTTTCAGTTGAGGTCATCTGGAGTGTGACGCTCCACCCTCTGGGTTCTTCAGTGAGAGAACTAGTCTTGTAGGCAGAATTCCTGAGGGCAAAGTCTAGGCTTAGGTGGGCTCCACTCTCTTGAATGAATGCCAATTGGTCTGGAGATTTTAGATCCGCACACCTCTAGGACCCACTAATTGCTGGTCCATGCTGGAAGACTGTATCCCTGGTATCTCCCCTGGGTTCCACTCATATCGGGGAGGAGCCAATTTTTAGTCCTCTCTGTCACCTGCAGCCTCCATGTTTCCTGGTTATGCATTCAGCATCCAAACTCAATCTCACCCACCCTGCCCTTCCAAATTCCTAGCAGTTGTCTCTCTCCAAGCAGGTTCTGGAACATCCTGATTGGAGGGAAAGGGGTAGAGCTGGGTGGGTTTCCATGACTATTTGTGCCCTGTGTAAACCTTTTTCTACATTTGATTTGTCCTGATCACTTAAGCACACTGTATGTTGTGCAATGTGTTTTCTGTGCCTGTATTTGAGGCCAAACTCAGGTCTACCAGGATTCAGCTCCCTCCGCTGTGGGTCCCTGTGCTGAAGCACCAAAGTGGTTCCTTCCTTTGTCCTCTGCACACAGCCTGGAGATATGGAGGCTTATTTCCTGCACAAGGATATTCTGCAGTGTGCCTTTCAGGTCTGTCAGGCAATGTCCTTGATCTCTAAATGCTCAGTACCCAGATATGCCTCAGGCCTTCTAAAACTGTGTGTTCCTTTAATTCCCATGTTCCTCCACTTTGCTCATGAAGGACCACTTGGTTGATGCTTTTCACTCTGCCAAGGTAGCAGATGTGCTGCTGGAATTTCTTCTTTATTTTAATATATTCAATCTCCTGAGTCCCTAATCTGCTTTGAATGTACAGTTTTAAATTCCAATAAAGCCTTCACCCCTATTCCACCATCTTGAAAATTCCCAGGAGGAGGTTATTGTTATCAAAATTTCTTCTCCCGTTTTCATGGAGAGTTAATAATGGGTAATATTTACTACATTTTCACCACCTCCACCACCACTCCTTGCCCCCCAGAAGAGAGAAAAGATGTAGTCCTCAGTTTCATAAATGTTTCACAAAGAAAAGCAGCAGATTCTCCTATAGCCAATGAAGGTGTGTTTTTGTAGTTGTGAGGAGTGGGGATGGCACAGGTATTTTCTGGCACTAATTGCCTTAATAGTCACCGGCCATTCTGTTCTCTTTTATGAATTATACAAAAAGGAACAGATTAGATTCCCCTGCTTCCCTTTGATTATTAGTAAAGATTTTTTAATTACTATAAGTAACAAAATAAAATTTCAAAGTATCAAACTTAATTACCTGTATTATATATATATATGGACAAGTTATTATGACTTAATACAACAGGATCACTTGATTGTATGTGATCATTATGCTGTTTGGTTGTCTAATGGTCTCAGAAACTAGTAATTACAAAACCTGTAAGAGTAGAAATAGCACAGTTTATAGCATGCAAGAGACTATGATTACCTAAACAAGATTACTATATGATTTTTTAAGGAAATATATGAAAATTAAGGAATTATGGGAGAAGTATGACTTAAAAATCCATCAGAAGTTTTTAGAATACAAAATTAAAATTGCCATTTTAACTTAACTTTGCTATCTAACTTTGATTACTGATCATTTCCAAAAGCAATTGCTTAATTATGGTATAAGAAATCTGTGATCCTTCTGCAAGATACAGCCCACTCAAGTATATAGCTAGAGATGGTATGCACTTCATTACAATCAGCGAATATAATATGAAAAACAATTCAGAAATGATTCTATTTTTAATCAAATATGCTAAAGCTTATTCTTTCCTATTAAACTGATAAAACTTTACAACCTATGAAAATATCTTTGTACAGAGTTCACCTAGAGAAACGTTCAGCTAGATCAATATATAAATCTATTTCATTAATTTTAGTCTAAATTATCTGTGTATTCTTGTGGGCTCTACAGAAGGCAAATATGGACAGAAACAGCAAAACCTAAAAGGAGAACAGGGCAATCTGAATTATGGTTTCACTTTAGCACATTAACAATTTACATATTAAGCATATTTTCCTGTTTTAACCTGGATATTTCCATCTATTTTAATTCTGATATTATTTGTACTAAAATAAGAGAGAGAGAGAGAGAGAGAGAGAGAGAGAGAGAGAGAGAGAGAGAGAGAAGAGTAGAGAGAATCCCTAATATACAAATTGAAATACAGGATACAGTAAAAATAATATTTTTAATAAAAACATCTAAAACTTGATTATATTTCATTTAATGATTAAAGAAAATAAGTGATCACAGAAGGCCAATTACAGTAGTTCAAATTTATGCTTTTTGCTTGCATGTTAAGCCTACTACATTGGGAAGTTTTCATTATTAAAATCAAACAAAAATATCCATGTGAACAAATTTTTACATAGAATTTAGTAGAATCATACAGCAAAATTGAGGGGTGCCCTTTCTACCTGGGAATACTTTTTCTAGTATTTTAGCTTCCTTTCCTGTTAGATTAAAAGCAGAAAGGGACCTTGTGCAAGACATACATGCATCCAAAATCTTAATCCGTGACATAATTCTTCCAAAATGTCTATTTCTATGAACACATTTTTTGGAAAGATGTAGAGATGCGTACATAAGTTTATATGTGAATATTTGTGATAACTTTGTTCATAAAGAAGAAAAATTAACAATACTTGGTGAAACTTTTTGCTTTAAAAATGATAAAAATAGCTTTTCCTCAATAAGTAACCATTATTTAGTAAAACAGGCAGTTTCCTGGATTGATCTTGAACTAATAATGTAATAAGCATTTTCATATGATGCTTGAAAAACTGAGATTATTTGTTTTAGTTTTCCTAAGACTCAAAATCAAATCTCATTTATCTCTTTATAAGACCTAAAAGCTGGCTCAATTGGATTTAAACAGTTTGTTCTAATTTTATTTATTTACTCAAAAACTTTTGCTGGAGAATTCATTAATTTATGGGCACTGTGCTCAATATTGAGGATAAAGAAAGAAATTAAGAGTCTTATTCTTTAGAGAGAGGTATGCCTTTTGAGATGTGTTATGAAGGATTGGAAAAGAAGTGGTAAGAAGTATAGGGATTATTATTATATCTGTCTTTCCTGATTGCTCTACATAGACACATGATTTGGTTATGGTACACAGAAGTCACTCATTGAATTGAAAATACTTTCAAGTAGATATGTACTTGGTTTAAGAATTGCTTTATTTTTTGTATTTAAAAATTTTTTATTATGTACTCTGAAATATATCATGGGAAAATCTCTTCCTTCTCTCAAAATAAAAGCACTTGTATTGCTCTGTGAATGTTACATAATCAAAATAAAATAACCATGCTGAATCTTTTGCTAACACAGGGCATCCACTTAGATAAGGCAAATTATTGACAGATTTAAATTACAAACTCTGGGTTTTCCATGCATACTGTTTTTTTTTTTCAAAAAAGGAATTTTATTGAGTGTTCTCAGAAATAAGGACTTGCCCATCAGGAGAAAATATTAATTTTATCTTCTTTTCCAATTAGTACTTCATTGATACATAGATATGTATGTTGAAAAGTGTTACAAGGCACACCTCAGATGTATAATAATATGCTTAGCAAAGTAACAATTTACCCACATTTTATCCTTTCTATCTTCTGTTTTAAGATAAGACTTCTTATGCAAGAGGACATTATAAAAACTATTGCCTTTTTATCATGGCATTAGTTTTTTATTAATGTTTTACCATATGCATTGTTTTATTGAATATCATGTATGTTTTTAAAAATTCAAAGTTGCTAAAATACAGATATAATTTTGAAATGAAGAAGATAAAACCAGTAAGTTTTTAGGTACATACAAAACAGTTAACACATATGAAATTGCAGGAAAATTGGTCAATCCTAAAGATAGTTTCCAAAATTTTATTTATTAAATTGGCACAGAAATAAAAATAATGAAAACACCATAAATTGCATTTGTAAATCATAAAAAGCATGTTATCTCTATGCTAAACTATGTGATAAAAGCAGAAATTAAGGCACATATATGTTTACTATTAACTACTTGCTGAAATGAAAATATACTAACCATTGTTAGTTTCTATGCATTAGATAGGTTCTTTTTTATTTATTTATTTTTATTGGTTGTTCAAATCATTACAAAGCTCTTGACATATCATATTTCATACATTAGATTCAAGTGGGTTATGAACTCCCATTTTTACCCCAAATACAGATTGCAGAATCACATCGGTTACACATCCACATTTTTACATAATGCCCTATTAGTAACTGTTGTATTCTGCTATGTTTCCTATCCTCTACTATCCCCCTCCCCTCCCCTCCCCTCCCATCTTCTCTCTCTACCCATCTACTGTAATTCATTTCTCTCCTTCTTTATTTTCCCATTCCCCTCACAACTTCTTACATGTAATTTTGTATAACAATGAGGTTCTTTAACTTCATTGATAACTAGGTTCCCCTTAGGAAAATTGATATTTATCTATCAAGAGGAGCATAATATTTCTTATGGGAACATTGCCTCCTATTCTAACAGAGTTCAAATGAGAGTTTGCATTCTCATGTGGCTTATACCCAAAGACACAGTTCTCAAGGAAGACTTTAACTGTATCCCTCCACTGATAATATTGAATTTTGTATGAAAAAGAAAAAGTCTTGATTTCTGTCTTGTTGGTAAAAAGAAAAATGTGGCAATGAAAAGCTGCTAATGGGAAGGTGGTCAGCCCTGTGGAGAAAGCCAGTAAGAGAGATGAAACCAGATCACAAAGTGGAGAAACAAGACATGAAGAGACAGCTCTGGCAGCATCAGAGTCCCAGTCCTTTGCCTCAGCACCAGCCTTTCCAGCACAGTTTTGTGTCATGAACCAAGAAATCCTTTCTTTTGCCTGAGCAAGTTGAAATTGGGTTTCAGACAAGATTGGATGTATTCAAACTGGTATGGCTGTACACTGAAGTTGGGTTTTAGTCATTCATCCAAAAGAGAACTGAACAATTTTATTGTTCAATATTGCAGCCTTTAAAAATCATTTTGAATCAACTATTGAAAATATTGCTAAATTTCTAATAATTCTGAAATGCAAGTTGTTTTATCTAATATAATACTAATTCTTTTAAAAGAATGGATTTGTCATAACCAGGTAGGATTTTAGTCACATGTTTAAGATAAAAATCATCAAAATTTAAACAAGAGTACACTATGCATCATCCTACGAAGCTATCATCCCTAAAAACTTTTCCATAAATACTTTTAGTAAAGAGGAGTTAAGTAGGTAAAAAGAAAGAAAGAAAGAAAACAAGTGAGACCCCCATTTAAGGAAAAAGAATCATTCGGTTAAAATAACCTTTGGGAATTATTTTTAAAAGAGATTATTTCTAGAGCAGTTTTGGTTAATAGCAAATTTGAGAGGAAAGTAAAGTGAGTTATGATGTACCTTCACCACATGTGCACAATCCTCTCCTATTACCAATATCCTGAAAAAACTCAAATAAAAGGTATGAAAAAGGTAGGATATGAATGAGACAGGAATCAAGGCATGCCATTACAAAAAAATTAATCAATCAATCAACAAAACACAAAAGGAGGGTTTGTGAAATGTGCCTAGCTTCTGCAAGACCCTTTGTTCAATCCCCAGGACAAAAACAACAACAACAACACACACACACACACACACACACACACACACGTACACGTACACATGGGACAAGAGAAGACAAACGCAGGCCAAAAGGGGGAAAATAAAGTTACAAGACAGACATGAAACAATTAATAGAATGCTAAGTACTTCTCTACCAGTAACTACTTTGATAGCAAATGTATTAAACTTCAAATAAAGAAAAATAGAGAGTAACAATGGAAAACAAAAACAACAAAATAAAACCCAAATTTTAACTACATCCTGTCAAGAAGAGACTCATTTTAGATTTATAGACACACATAGGCTGAGAGCAAAGTTTTTAGTCTTGAAATTAAAACAAAATACAAACATTATATAATGACAAAAAGATCAATTCACAAAGAAAAAAATAACAATTATAAATACATATGTACACATCATCAGAGCACCCAAATATATAAAATTAACCTTGACAGAACTGAATTGGGAAATAGATATCAACACCATAATAGGAGGACATTTCAATATCTCTCATTCAATAGTGAATAGAACATCTAGACAGAAGATCAATAAGGAAACAGGGGACTTGAATAACATATAGACAAAATGGCCTTGCCAAACATATACAAAACACACTCAACGACAAGAAGATGATATATATTTATCTTTAATCTTAACAAAATTATGAAGATTAAAATTATAACAATTATCTTTTTCAATCAAAATGGAACAACACTAGAAATAAAACTGGAAGTTAACAAATATGTGGCATCTAAACAACACATTCTTGAACAACTATTATGTCAAAGAAGATTTAAAATTAAAAAAGAGAAGGTAGACATTATAACTGATGCCATAGTAAAACAATGTTTATAAGAAATTACTATAAACTATTTTACTCCAACAAATTAAATAATCTAGAAAAAGTGGAAAAATTACTAGAAACAAAATCTACAAGACCAACTCAAGAAAAATGAAAATTCTACACAGATCTATAACTAATATGGAGCATGTCTATAACTAGTAATCAAAAGCCTCCCAACAAAGAAAAGTCTAGGACCTGAGGGCTTAGTGAATTTTACCAAATTTGTAGAGATGAACTAATCCAATTTTTCTCAAACACTTCCAAAAAATTTGAAGAGGAAGGAACAATTCCAAACTTATTTTATGAGGTCAGCATTACCAGAAAAAGACACTGAAAGAAAATTTCAGACCGATGTCGCTAATGAATATAAGCATAAAAATTGTCAACACACTACCAAAAAACTGAATTTAAGAGCATATTAAAAGAAATACCAAACAAAACCAAGTGTGATTTATTCCTGGGATCCAAAGATGGTTCAGCCTACAAAATCCATCAATGTAATTTACCACATTAACATGATCATGTTGATGAATGGAGAAAAAAAAAGTTTGACAAAATTCACTACCCTTTCATAGTGAAAAAACTTAACAAACTAGGAATAAAAGGAAATCGCCTCAGTATGATAAAACCATATGTGAAAATCCCACAAGCAACTTTATATTCAATAGTGAAATACTGAATGACTTTTTTCTAAGATCAAGAATAAGGCAAGGATGTCCACCCTAAAATCTTCTATTCAACACATTACAGGAAGTCCTAACCAGAACTGTTGGGCAAAAAGAAAAGAAAGAAAGAAAATCCATTTATATCTGATAAATATGGAGAAATGACAGTGGAATATGATGGACATTATTATCCAAAGTACACGTATGAAGACACTAATTGGTGTGAATATACTTTGTATACAACTAGAGATGAAAAATTGTTCTCTATATGTGTAGTAAGAATTGTAATGCATTCCACTGTCATATATAAATTTAAAAATTAATTTAAAAAAAAATCTGAGAAACATGGAGCAAAATTGTGCCTGTTTACAACTGACATGGTCTAATGTACAGAAAATCCAAAAGGTTTCATTAAAAATCTGTTAGATATAATAAACTGATTCAACAAATATTTATGATACAAAATTAACATGAAAACATCAACTGCATTTCTATATGCTAACAGTAAGCAATACAAAAATAAAATTAGAAAACATTTTATTTATAGTAGCAGCACAAAGAATAAGATACTAAGTAGTAAACTTATTCCATAGGTGAAAGTTATATACATTCAAAAATTAAAAATATATATATTAAAAGAAGTAAAGAAGACACAAGTAAATGAAAAGACATTTCATGCTCATACTCATAGTTTGGAGGACTTAATATTGCTATTATGCTCATAGTACCTAAAGTAATCTACAGATTCAATGAGTCTCTCAAAATCCCAATGAATTTCTTTCTTTCTTTCTTTCTTTCTTTTTGTTTTGAAGAAATAGGACAAACATAATAAAATTTGTATAGAACCACGTAGGACCCCAAGTAGACAAAACAATCTTGGGAAAGAAGAACAATCCTGGAGACCTCAATTTCTTGACTCTAACACATATTTCAAAGCTAAAGTAATCAAAAGAATAGTGTATAGCATAAAAAGAGATACACAGACCAATGAAACAGAACAGAGAGTCCTAGATAGGCTTACATGTATATGATTAATGGTCTGAAGATCAGGGTAAAGAGAGTACACTCTTGAGAAAGAACTGTTTCTTCCATCAAATAGATCAAGTTAAAGTGGATATCTGTGTGCCAAATAAATAAATATATAAATAAATAAGAAAATGGTCTTTTATACTATACCAAATTATCAAGTAAAAATTGATTAAAGACTTAAAAGCTGAAAGCTTAAAACTAGTAGAAGAAAACATAGGAGCACTTGGCAATAATTTCATGAATACCATACCAAAAACACAAATAACAAATATAGTAATAGACAATTTTGGATTACATCAAACAAAAGGAACAATGTACAACAAAGGAAATAATCCAAAAAGTTATATAATCAACAAAATTAAGTGGAATCCTACAGAATTTTTAAAAATTACAAACAATATATCTAAGTAGTTAACAAAAATATAAATAAAACTCATGCAACTTTCAGGCAAAAAATAAGTAACACAAATGAAAAATAAAAAAAAGGACTTGAGTAGAAATTTTTTCTAAAAAAGACATAGAAATGGCCAATAGATATGTACAAAGATATTTGACATCACAAATCATCAAGGAAATGAAAATCAAAACCATGAGAAATCACCTCACACCAAATAGGATGGCAAACATGAAACAAAACCAAAAAATTACAAATACTGCTGAGGCTGTTGAGAAATTAAAACCCTTGTGGACTTTTGGTGGGAATGTAAAATGGTATAGCTGCTATAGAAAATAGTTTGGAAGTTGCTCAAAATATTAAAAATAAAACTACCATGTGAGCCAGCAATCTGATTTCTGGGAATTATTCAAAATTGAAACCAGGATCTCAGTGGTATCTGCATTACTATTACTATTACAAACACTTAGTGCATTACTATATTCATTGCAACATTATTTTCAATAACCAAGATGTAGAATCAATTAAAGTGTCCATAGTTGGGTGAATGGATAAAAATTTGTGGTACATTGATAACAACAACATGATACAGTCTTATGAAGGAAAGAAATTCTGTCACATGCTACAAGATGAGCCTCAAGGTCATTATAGTAAGTGAAATAAGTAATCCACAAAGGACAGATCCTACATAATTATACTATTATTGAAGAATCTATAGTCATCAAACTCACAGAAGCATAGTAGAATGGTGTTCACCAGGGGCTGAAGGGAGAGAGAAATGAGGAGCTACTGTTCAATGCATATACAATTTCAGTCAAGCAGATTGGCTCTACAACACTGTGCATACAGTTTAACAACTGCACTGTACACTTAAAAATTTGTTAAGAGTGTATATTTTATATGATACATATGAAACCCATAAAAACATATGTGTTTTTATGACATAAAAGTGTCATGATTACTTCATTGGTCCCCTATATTATGTCCTTCAAATCATCATTGAAGATATCTAAAAAGAGTCAAAGTCATATTTACAAACTATATGTTACTTACAATTTCCAATTTTCTAAAATGGTTAAGTTTTATGGGTTATGTTGAATTTATTTCTTTTTAAGTCTATATTTACCTATTTTTCATCTAAGCACATCTCTCTCTTCTAGTTATTCAGAACAACTTTTTTAATCCATTTACATCCTATTTTTCTTTGTCTTCTTCTTGGTTCGTCATGATTTCTTACTGGCACTGACCTCCCTCACACAATATTTTTGTACTCTATTTTATTATTTTACAATGTTTATGTAACTATAAAATCTGTCTATTGTCATATTTATATAACATTTTTCGTTTCACATCACATAACTCTTGGCTATTTTGCAAAAAATATTTCTGTTCCTAGTTGAATTTAAGCTCTTGTACAGTCTAAAGCTTCAATTGGGAATTATTTCCTCCTACTTAATTTCTTGAATTTAAAGTATAATCTGAACCATTACTTTACTGAAGTGTATACTCAAAATCAGGAAAAACAAGTCTATTAAATGCTTGCTAATTGTATCAGAAAAGTCATCACTGAAACTTCAGGAAAGAAACAGAAGAGAGATAAAGGTCTAGTGATATGATCCCCACACAATATTTCCACTCACACCCTTTCTCTCTCTATTCCCACCTACCAGTGTGCACCCCCCACTTAAAAAAAAAAAAGAAAAGAAAAAGGAATGCTTTCAGTGAAAGAAAGGTAATGTGGCCAGTTATTGAAAGAACCAGGAGGACTCAGCCCTGCACTATCATAAGGAAACAAATGTGAGAGAAGATAAGAAAATTCAATGAGAAGCAATAGGAAGAACCAGAGAAAATAGTCTAAACAACAGAACAGCACGTAAGAAAACACACTTAATGGGAGGAAGCAGGCACAGTTCTTGAGAGGTAATTAATAAAAATCAGAGGCCATCTAGGTTTCTGAATTTGGAAATAATATTTTATAGAGTAAAATTTAAAACAGAAGCAACCATATGAACAAATTCCTTCCCTCTCAAAATTTTTCACTGGGGCCCCTGCAATGCTAATTTTTCATAAGCATTGCCCATACAATTATACTGTGCTCAGAAGTACTACCCAGGACAACTTGCTTCAAGTAAACCCCAGAGTATATTTTTCTCTGAAATCTCAACCTCACCACTGCTACAGGAGAATAGTCACAATTTGACCTTCCATAAATACAGGGCTGGAAGACTGCCTCAGTTAGAAATGCCTATGTTCCAACCCACACTCGTCCATCTAGCCCCAGTCCTCCTGCACTGCCATGGTGGCCTTTTCTCTATATCTGCACAAACAACATTCCCTCCCACATCCTTGGTGATTCTGCTGTATTAAGCATCATCTTCACAGTTCTGTCCTCCTTGTTTTGTTTTGTTTTTGTCTCTATTACCCTTGTATCAAATTAATTTAAAAATACACAACAAAAATATGACAAAATCGCTCTTTCAATATTGTTTTCCTATAGCATATTCCCATCTGTTTTTTTTTTTTTTTGTGCTCAAGCATCTTGAGTTTTCTATGTAAATTCTCTGCACTTCCCTTTCCTCATTTATGTCTACATGCATTTCATTGTGACTTTTCCCTGTTACTAGGAAACTGCTTTCAATCATCGCTAGCAACTCCCTGGATTCAAAATGCAGTGAGCACATTTAATTCATTCTTTGCTTTCACTCTCCTCTCCTCCTCTTTTCACTTCTCATGATGCTATTCAATAAGAACATTTTGGGGTTACACTGCGATTTCCAAGATACTGTTCTCTATTATTTGTTTTGTTGTTGTTGTTTTACTCTGAATTAATTTTCCTTCATCATTCCTTAAAAATCCATGTTTTGCTCTTCTGATCTTACCTCTTATGTCCTAATTACATTCTCTAACTAAAACCTGTATTTCATTCTAGAATCTTTTCAGAAATTTAGAGTCATATTTCCAAATTCCTGCCAGACTTCAGCACTTGGAAGTCACATAAGTGCTTAAATTTCAGCATGGCTAATCCTGAACTTGTCATCTCCAAGCCTGTTTTTCTTTCAGTTTTCTTTATTTTAGGCAATTGCATCATCTAATCCTCCTAGCTGGGAATGATACTCAGTACTCTACCAAAGCTTTCCACTAATTTATTAAGCCCTATAGATTCTGTCTTCGAATTATCTTCTAAATTGGACCACAGATTTAATGCTTTCAATGTATATGTCAATTTATCATGCATATTTTTAAAATACTTGATGTTAAAGACAAAATGACACAGGGTTTTATGTCAAATCCTCCCTGTAGTTCTTACTAATTGTGACTCTTCAATTCATTTAATACATCTTTAATTGATATAAAAAGTATCCTTCTTACAGGTTTAAATTAAATCATGCATATAAATTCCTATTCCTGGGTAACCACTCAATATTATTATCATTATTATTACTATTATTATTTCATTATCATCATTAGCTTATGGGGTTCTCATGGCAGAAAAGTGGAAGGGTAAGTGGGTGTGCACAGAGATCACATGATAAGTGAGGAAGCAAGAGAGGACACAAACTTACTTTATAACCACCATTTTCCTTTTAATTGATTCAGTCCTGTGAAAACTCACTACCCTAAAATGTGTTTGTCTATTCATGAGGGCTCTTTCCCTAGGACTCAAACACCTCTCACTAGAATCCATTTCTCAGTTGGAAGATTTAAGCCTCAATACAAGTTTTGGTGAGAAAAGGTCAGTTTAAATTATAGCAAGGACACATTCTCAGTTTGTGAAAAACAAAAAGATCAATGAAGAACACTCATTCAGTTATTATAAAGAATCTCTGCAGCTCTGAAGGCAAAGAACATCTTAAAATGGAAAAATTATGATGAGAAAATTATGATGAGAAAAATATCAACCGCACTGCAACTTCTAATACACTAAGAGCCACCTTGACTAGAAGGAAATGCAGTTCCCAATGGACACAGGCATTTACATGGGTAAATGTTTTGTCCCAGAACACAATAAAACAGTGCCATGATCCTATAAGAAATGCATGTCAATCAGCAGGCAAGGCTCCTGGGATTATAGAAGGAATGAGGGGACCAACTTTTTTTTTCTTTTCTTCCTTCCTTCCTTCCAATGGTATGCATTGTTCATGATGAGAGTCTTGCTTTTTAAGGTACTAAGGTATCGAAAACCAGGATCATAAAACCAATATAATTCCTAAAAATTTGCATTCATAATTTTGGAAGACATAAAAATTATAGAGTTACTTTGACCTAATATATCTTACATCTAATTTACTCTTTCCCCTAATAATCTCTGTGTACATAGCCAGACATGCATATAAACACAAATGAACCTTTTGTTTAAATACTTGAAATAATCAAGGAACAGATACTTTTTATATTGATACTAGTTTTGTTGTTTCCATATGTAATATCCTGTTCTAAGAAACAATTGGGTGGGCTCAGCACGTCCTCCTGGAATAGATTGTAATCATTTTATCTGGGGGTTCCCATTCATTGGGCCAATGTTTTCTTTATTCATTAGAACACTTTGTCCTGCTACAGCACTAAATACCCCTCTCCTGACTGATATGCAAAGCATCTGTAGTGTAGGGAATATTATCTCTCTGTGTTCAGAAAAACA
This sequence comes from Urocitellus parryii, assembly GCF_045843805.1. Classification (NCBI taxonomy): domain Eukaryota; kingdom Metazoa; phylum Chordata; class Mammalia; order Rodentia; family Sciuridae; genus Urocitellus; species Urocitellus parryii. The sequence goes on along the minus strand of NC_135531.1, from coordinate 238,133,380 downwards.
AAATGGAACAAAGTTTATATCTTCCAGAAATAAACAGCACAGTTCTTTATTCTGGCCACTATACTTGTGGTTCTCAGGATGTCCCACCCTCAATCAATCACTGATAACTTAATAAACACTTCTTAAGTATTATACCCTTGATGATGGTGAACCAGACACTATAAGTAACCTAGGTGTCTGAAAAAGGTGTTTTCTCTACTACTTTTACAACTAGCCCCACGCACGTTTATTTGAACTGCTCTAATTTCTGTGCCTCCCTCTTCATGCCATCCATAAATGAATGGTATATTCATTTTATGCTTCCAGGTATCCTATATTTCAAGAAAAACTTTTCTCTAAGGTTTTATTTGTTTTAAGAATCTCATCCACTTCCAAATCCTCTATTTCCATATTCATTCCTTTCAAATACAAAGAACTTTCTCTCATTTTATTATCCACTTGTACTAAGGGTGGACCTCAGGCCATGTGGGTTGGAATAGAATAGCTGCACTGTATAGACGGGGAGAACATTTGTTTTATTAATAAATCCTCAAATCCCTCAAACTATAGTGCACAGCAGGCACTGTGTCCCCTCCCCCACCTTTATAACCGAGTTTGAACTAAGATATTAAAGAAATAGAAGATAAAAAGTGAAAGTTTTGTTTATAAGGAAAAAATATTTTTCTATTTCAGATAAGGAGGTAACATAATCCCTACAGGTTAGGACCGTTTCTGATTTTACTTTCCAACCTACTATTTTCCTGGGATAATGATCAAACATCTTATTGGAAACAATTAATAACATGATGGGAAAATTATGTTTCTTCATCTATCACATCAATAAAATTTCAGCATTCATGGCTGTATTATCACAAATGAGAGTAAAATAATTATAGATAATCAAAGAATGAACATCATGATAATTTTGTTTTTAATATGTACTTAGAAACCATGACCAGCACAATAAAAAGTTGCAGTTTTTCAGATATTATTTGCTTGCAATGACTTCAAAGTAGATCATTCCCTAGCCATACAGGAACTATGGGTAAAAAAACTCTTATATAACCATGTGACTTTTAAACCTGCAGGAACTAACCTTACATAGTCACTCTCAGCAAATATAAATAGTAAATTAAATGTACATGTCCAAGAAGAAATTATAGCACTGTGGAAGATGGTATAAAAGGAATGCTCATTTGGATATCATTGAGAAATAAATTGCATAATATGCACAACAAATACTCTTGAATTAAATTAACTCTGAATCATCAGTGAGGATGCCATAAGTAGAAATTGCTCTGGACTTCACATGACTGAATGGTTTTATATAGAAAAAAATACAAAATGAAGAATCAATGAGAAGAGAGAGATAGTAATTAGAAGGTATTCCAGAAGAGCTAGAAAAATAGAATAGAAGAAAGTACTATGGCTGTGAGTGGCAAAAGCAATACACCATATGAACATTTGAAATTATACAAGCAGAAAGGAAGCTCACTAATTAAAAAAGGTATTAAGGGTGTTTAGAGAGTTCATGTAAATAGAGTACACACTATCATATCTGAAATGATAAATAGCATCTAGCCACATATCCAATAATTAATTACCTTCCTTTGTTTGTTTTTGTTTGATTGAAATTTGGGCCTCAAGCATGTTAACCAAGTTCTCTACACAGGGCTATATTCATAGTCCAGATTGTCATTATTTAATTTTTTTTAATAAATAGACCAATTCACACAAATTCAATATTTTTATTACAAAAGTCTTTGCACTAGAGATTTTTAAACCTGTATTAACATAAACAAATGATATCTTATGGTATAAAAATCAATATTTAAATACTATAATTTGTGAAGAAGTTAGAAAATATCAACTTACTGCATAAGAAATGTAAAATAGATTGGGACACACATTTTTATTTTTAACTGTTGGCCAGGAAATTTTAAACTTACAACATCCCCTAATCTAAATAATCTGTTGTTGCTGTTAAAGGTCTCTTGTAAACTAATTGTGCTTTCCCACATGGCTTGATCACATTTTAGTTACAACTAAAACCACATTAATATTCTCTCTGTGTCCATGTGTACTGAAGCATTTAGAGTACAGAAAAGCCAGTCTTCAGGAGAGCAGGAGGTCCCAAAGACAAATGACAGGCCAAGAATCAATGATCTGTACTCCTTTTATCTCCTGCTCCCAATGCAATGTAGCTTCAGAACAGCTGAACCATTTGAATAGAGTGCATCGTTTTCTAAAACCAACTTTCTCTCTGCATCTCATTATGCATCTTACCACAAAGAATCATTTTAGTAACTTCCTATTCAAAGTTATTACCAAGGGATTTAAAAAAATATCTAATCAGATGATTTTTACAGGCTTGCTTAGCTAGATACCAAATGTTAATTATCATCAGACTGTATATATGGTTTGCCTCAAACTTTAGAGAAAAAGAATGCCTTTGGATGTAGAAAAACAAACCAAAATGAAAAAATAAATGGAACTCAGAATATCTGATTTATTATTTTTTTTTCCTTTTCAAGTATTTGCTGATTTTAAAAAGTCAATGAAATAATACATTTCCATCCTCCTGGGTCTACGGTAAAGACTCTTCCCCACACAGTTTTTAAAAAATCAGTCTTTAAGAAAATTGGCTTTAAAAGTGAAGCTTATAGGGCTGAGAATATAATTGAGGGGTAGTGCACTTGCCTAGTATGTGTATAGCATGGTTCAATTCCTAGTACCAAATAATAATAATAAAGTAAATTTTATGAGGCTGGGTTAGATTGGAGCTCTCTAAGACACTAGTTGTCAAAGTATGAGAAAAGTACTTCTTCCTGTTAGTTCAGTAAGTACTTTCTTTTTTAAAGTGTTTTAAAATTTTGTTATATATTACGGCAGAATGCATTACAATTCATATTAGACATATAGAACACACTTTTTCATATCTCTGCTTGTACACAAAATAGAGTCACACCTTTCCTGTCTTCATACATGTAGTTAGGGTAATGATGTCCATCTCATTCCACTGTCTTTCCTACCCCTATGCCCTCTCCCTTCCTCTCCTTCCCCTTTTCCTCTATCTAGAGTTTATCTAATTCTCCCATGCTGCCCCCCAACTACATTATGAATCAGCATCCTTAAATCAGAGAAAACATTCAGCATTTGGTTTTGGGGGATTGATTAACTTCACTTAGCATGATATTCTCCAACTCCATCCATTTACCTGCAAATTCCATGATTTTATTCTCTTTTAATTCTGAATAATATTCCATTATGTATATATACCACATTTTCTTTATCCATTCATCTACTGAAGGGCATCTAGGTTGGTTCCACAGTTTAGCTGTTGTGAATTGTGCTGCTATAAACATTAATGTGGTTGTGTCCCTATAGTATGCTGTTTTTAAGTCCTTTGGGTATATACTGAGGAGTGGGATAACTGGGTCAAATGGTGGTTCCATTCCAAGTTTTCCAAGTATTCGCCATACTACTTTGCATATTGGCTGCACCAATTTGAAGTTCCACCAGCAATGTATGAGTGTGCCTTTCTTCCCATATCTTCGCCAACACTTACTATTGTTTGCATTCTTAATAGTTGCCATTCTGACTGGAGTGAGAAGTAATTTTAGAGTAATTTTTATTTGCATTTCTCTAATTGCTAGAGATGTTGAACCTTTTTTCATATATTTGTTGATTGGTTATCTTCTGAGAAGTGTCTGTTTAGATTGTTAACAGACTCGTTATTTATTTATTGCTTTCCTTATGTTGAACCAACCCTGCATCCCTGGGATGAACCCCACTTGATCATGGTGCAATCTTTTTGATATGTTTTTGTATTTTATTGCCAGAATTTTATTGAGAATTTTTGCATCTATGTTCATTAGAGATAATGGTCCAAAGTTTTCTTTCTTTGATGTGTCTTCGCCTAGTTTTAGAATAATATTGGTCTCATAAAATGAGTTTGGAAGTGATCCCTCTTTTTCTGTTTCCTGGAATAAGTTGAAGAGTATTGGTATTAGTTCTTTTTTAAAGGTGTTGTAGCACTCGGATGTGTATCCATCTAGTCCTGGGCTTTTCTTGGTTGGTAGGCTTCTTATGGTGTCTTCTATTTCATTGTTTGAAATTGATCTGTTTAAATTGTGTATATAATCCTAATTCAATTTGAACAATGTGATCTGATTCCTCTGTCTTGTGGCCTTTTAAGAGTCTGTCCTTATTCTTTATGCTAATCATTTTCATTATAATGTGACTTGGTAATTTTGTATATTTGGTGTTGTGTAAGTCTCTTGTATTTGATTTTTCAATTCATTCTTCATGCTTGGGAAATTTTCTGATATTATCTCAATTGAAGATATTGTGCATTCCTTTGGTTTGAATCTCTGTGCCTTCCTATATCTCAATAACTCTTATATTTGGTCGTTTGATGTTATTCCATAATTCTTTGATGTTCTGTTCATGAACAGAAGACCACACATCTTCACTGTGTGATCAGCTTTATTTTACAGATTGTATACTTTGTCTTCATTATCTGACATTCTGTATTCAAAGTGATCTAGTCTGTTGGTGATACTTTCTATTGAGTTTTGTTATTTGGTTTAAAGTTTTTCTGATTTTTTTTTCAGAATCTGTATCTCTTTTTTGAAGTAATCTTTTGCTACCTGTATTTGCTCCCTTATCTCTTTGTTGTTGTGATCAATGGATGTCTATACTTACTCCCTTACTATTTATTGGTGTCATCAATGGTTACCTGTATTTGCTTTCTTATCTTTGTTGAAGTGATCAATTTTTGCCTGTATTTGCAAAAGGTCATTCTTTAATTCACAGATTATTTTAATTATGAACATTCTGAACTCCTTCTCTGATATTTCATCAACTGTGTTATCCATGGGTTCTATTATTGTAGGATCCTGGTTTGTTTGGGGCACTTTCTTCCCTTGTTTTTCATGCTGTCTTTGTGTCTTTCCTGCAGTGTGGATCTGAGGTATTATACTTTCTGCCCTATAATTTTGTAGTATCCATGCAGATTACCTGTACCACATCTTGGTGTTGGGCTTCTAAATGCTGCTGGGGTCCTACCCTGGATGCTACTGCAACTAAAGTTGGTGGCAGCAATAGCGGTGGTAACTCGAGATGGGGGAGGGGGGGAGGGTTCCAAGATGCAACCTCTTTCAGAGATGGGGCTGAAAGGATAGGCTTTATACTGGCTTTGGGATGCCTGCTCCATCATGCAGCTGTCTCTAGGCCCTGTCTGCTGTCCCAAGGTAGAGGTACTAGGTGGGGAAGTCTACGGGGATGGCTGAAGTTTCTCAAGATGGACGTTGGTTAGACTGGGCTCCCAGGTGGGGGCGGGGGGGCAGAGGGGACACCCAGGCCTATGCTGGGCAGGGCTCCCACACAGGTAGGTCATCAGAATGGCCTGAGTTCTGAAGGGTCTGCAGGTGATGGGATGGACCCAGGCCTATCCCGGGCCCTGGCTCCTGCACAGGTTGGGAAGGCAGATATGGGCCAGGCCTGAACTCCAGCAGGGGTCTCAGTAAGTACTTTCTATTGCTAATGATATTTAAACTGCACAATTTTAAAAACAAAAATTATTTTGTTTAGAGTGTGATTTGATAAATTTTAAAGATTTTGAATTAAAACATCCAAGACATTAGCACTTCATTCACAATAAGAATATCGAATGGTGACTTTCTCAAAGGATTTTACCAACTGCAGAGAGCATGTGACTGAACATGGCCCTGATGTGGGGAATTAAAAGCCAAAATAAATCAACAGGTTATTAGTTATTTTTATGCCTCCATGTTTTGGTAGCTCAATAAGTATTTGGCCACCCAATATGTATTTATTGAATAACAAAATTAATTGAATGATGAATGGAAAGATCAATAATGAAGGCAGAATAGAATTAAATTATAAACTATAATTAGTCATTCTATCTATGGTGTCAGCATTTGTCTCAAAATGGAAGAAAATTTCAGGTAAGAACGTTAAAAAAAAAAAAAAAAAAAAAACAGAACATTGATTGAGAGCACAAAGGAAGAGAACTCTAAGAAAACCTATTCAGGCAAAAGAGCTCAAACAGATAGCCAATTTGACCAGAGCTAATGGTATGCTAAGGGAAGTAGTATCAAATAAAGTTCAAACATTCCCTGAAAATATATGCATATTTTACCAAAAATCAATTATATTAATTTAGAATATGCTCTTTACTATAGGACCTTGTTTCATAAATTAATCTATTTCTCAAACAAGGGAGTATGAGCAAGCACATTTTTCTTTGTATTGTTGACTTAATGATTATTTTCCTAAGTATACTTGAAACAATGAGTTTTAGATAAAGATGGAATTGGACTATAGAAGGCATTGAATATCAGATCCAGGAATATGATAAGGTCCTTATAGACTGAGCAACCATTGACTTATTGCCAAAGCTGTTCTGTGCTACTGAATATGTTTAAGAGTGATTTCACAAAGGTAAACTGTTGGCATAGATGAGAACCATTGTTTCAGGACCTGTCTTAACTTTACTATTTCTGAACCAGTATGTTCAGAAGAGTTAAGTAGATGTCTACTATTCTTTTAGAGTATAAACTGCTTTTCATTTGCATGATTTATTTAATTTTCAATAAAGTATTAAAATAGTGACCAAAATAGACATCTACCTTAAATGAGAATAGCCTATTTCTCTCTAACCTATTGTGGAACTGTCTTCTCAGCAACCAAACTTTGTATCTATAGAATCACATCTCTACCTCTAGATAAGGTAAAATGTTACAGTATTGTTGACAGATATCTGATGAAGAGAAAATTTAAAAAAAAAACGAGAGCAAAGTAATGTCATCTAATGTCATACCTTTTATTTGGTAGGTATAAATGTATTGCAGCACAATAACTACCTAAAACCCAGACACTCTTTAGGTGTCTGTGTGTATAAATTTTTATAAATATTTTTACTTTATAACCTTAGAAATATTTTTAAAATCAACAACAACAATCTTCCTACTAGAAGAAAAATTTCTACTTTTTAAAATTATCATTCACATTTCAGCAAATATCTCTGATCATTGTTATTTTTTCTATTTCATTCCATATATGACTGATGATGACAGATTTGTTTGCATCATTGGGTAATTAAGATAGGTTGGTCAACAGCTCCAGAAACTAGAACTATTTGACTGAAATAATTTATGTCAAAACATTTAAACTTCTGCATAAGTTATAAATTTACTTCAATTTTGTTTTCAGTTGTTGTTTTCAAATGAAGTAATTTCCTGAAATTTTAGTTTTAATAACATTCCTTGCCTAATGTAATTTTTAAAAATTAAGAACATTTCATACCAATAAAGCAATTTACCACTCTTCAGCCCATATATTTTGAAGGTAGGTTAAAACACATGGGAATTAGCACCAGTATTCCTGCCTGCTTGTTTCTACAACTGCATTATAATATTTCATTTGAAATTCTAAGGAAGTTAAGCTTTTGAGTTTTACATGTAATCTTTTCCTGATTTATATTTTCCTTTGTGAAATGTTTTGGGGCTTAGTATAGGGAAAGGACATAAAATTGCAGCTATCCCAAAACAGAAATTTGGTTCCTCAGCTAGGAGCAGTGGCACATGTCTATAGTTCAGCTACTTGAGAGGCTAAGGCAAGAGGATCACAAATTCCAGACCAGCCTCTTTCCCTGTATCAGGATAATGACCTTCTTTAACAATGAAACTTTGAAAGAAAAAATGACAACTTTTTTGGCCACTAAAACATGTATTCAAAGCCAATTTTCCACTTTAATAATACATTGGTTTTTGGACAAATTATTGAAGAATAAAATTTAGTTATTTTATAAAAACTCTTGTCCCCATAAATTTCAACCTAAAGAATATTTGAAAAATACAGTTAACATGTTTACTATAACAAGTATGAATACAACATTATAATATCTGGAGAATATTCATTGACTCATAAAACTTTAAATTTAAAATTGATTATGCACAGACTTAAAACAAAATTTCACAAATTTCAGAGGATTGGTTATACACAGAATGTGTTTTATGCCCAATATTATGGTTAGAATTCAAGAAGAAAATACTAACATTTTTATTGTTTAAAGTCATGAAATAAAGAAGTTAAACCCCTTCTAAGGTAATTTCATTTTTAAAAGAACTCTAGACTATGAGGTATAGTTAATAATAGAATGTAAAAAACAAATCAGAACCTATACATAATTTACATAAGTAGTCAGGTGTAAAAATTAATTTGTTCATTAAGAAATGAAAGTTACACCAAGAACACTATTTTATACTCACATAACTAGCAAGAATTTAGTATAATAATACCAAATAATACCAATAAGAATGTAGAGTAATTTACACAAACTTCTTAAAAATATGCAAATGAATATTACTTTATATCACACTTTGGCATTATCTTTCATAGTTCATTGTCTGTAATGGTCAGGATGCATCTTATATGCCACGGTAATGGGTAGAACAATTTCCCTTTTATAACAATGACAGATGGCATCCTAAATGTCATGAATACTCTGTAAAAAATAAAATATCCCAACTATAAATTGTTTCAGCTAGAGAAATTCTTATTATAATAAACAAAGCATATATGAAAGTGTTCACAACAAAATTGTTTCAAATAATAAGAACTCTTAAAACAAGAGTTCATTATCAAGGGAAAGATAACACAACTTTGAAAAGAAGTATTATATAGAACTTACAGTAAAAAATTTAAAAACACACTGTAAAGTGGTAGTGAAAACAAGTTAGTGTTACTTGCATTTCATGAATGGCTTTCACAGGCATAATTATAGTGAATGTTGATAATACTTAAGAATCAGCAATAGTCAATCTAGAAATGTATACATACAAATACAAAAACAGAAAAAAAAATCATGAGAGAAGCTGCTTCTAGAGAGAGGGATAGTATATAATTTAGTAAACCAATTATGTTGGTAAAATTTTACTTAAAATGCACTAAGTTTATGTAAGCTTGTATGTTTTATATTATTCATTACACCTACTTGCGAGTATTAAACATCTCATAATATATATTTTTGTATTTAAAAATACTAATTTTGTTTAAGATTATGTGACACCAAAATATGCAAATGACAAGGTTCTACAAGTATTCAGATTGTGATGTCATAAAGCAAAACATCTAAATGATTAACTGAATTGCTCACTTGTCTACTCATCAATTTTGGAATTCTTTTTTTGGCCATAGTTATCTATATAATTCTTCTATTCTGAGTTGCATTTCTAAGACATCTGACTTATTATCATATTATTTAGAATTCCAATGTGTATTTTAAAATGTCATGTTTATTCAAACAGTTAAATGTTTCATGATAAAATTTCACACTGCATGAAAATGAAAGAATACAAAATTAAAAAGTGAATCTTCCTAAACTCATTCTTCTAAGGCAGACAGATCCTGGGAACAAATTATATTTTGTAAAATCCCATGAATTTTCTCTGCCCAAAAGTAGATATAAAAGTATCTTTTGCAAATTCAAGTAGGAATACACTATAAATAACTTTATATTTTTTTATATCTTGCTTATTTTTTCTTGATGACCTTTAATATCAGTACTAATAAATACATCAATTTGACTTATTCCTGGCATAGTATAAATGTTGCCAGATTATCTGTTGGAGAAGTTTTGACAGGACTAGCCTGTGAAATATCTGAGCCTGATATTGTTTATAGATGTAGAATTTTAAAGATTTTTTTCCCTCTAAGATCAAGGTTAGTAACTTATATTTTCTTATAATAAGTTAATCCTTCTAAAATTTTAAGTATTTTCACTAATATTTTTATCAATTTTCTCTTATTAGTGATTCTCTAATTACTGATTTTAAATTGTTTTTATGCTTTCTTCTTTTGTTTCCTAATTGTACTAGATGGTATTATGTCTGTTCCCACAAAAAAAAAAAAAGAAAAGAAATCCACTAATTATATTTGTACCAAAATAAGCAAATAAATATGGAATTAATTTTGGTTCTAAATTGTATAGATTAACACTATGAATTTTCTACTTAAACATTTCTACATATATCCCACGGAATATAGGTCTTAATTTCATATGTATATAAAACATAATTATATAAAGTATATATTGTATATAGTGTGCACACTTATGTGTATGTTTACATGTGAGTATATCCTAGAAAAAACGTACATGCTGTAGATTTACTGTGTTTCTTGAAAAATCACTTTTCTTGCTTTTTTTTTGGTGTGTGTGTGGGGGGGGAGGGTACCAGGGATTGAACTCAGGGGCACTCAACCACTGAACCACATCTCCAACCCTATTTTGTATTTTATTTAGAGACGGGGGTCTCACTGAGTTGCCTAGCACCTCCACTTTTGCTGAGGCTGGCTTTGAACTCAAGATTCTCTTGTCTCAGCCTCTCCAGCCTCTGGGATTACAAGCTTCCACCACCATGCCTGACTGTCCTTGTTGTTTTTTAATTTGAATATCCAAATATTCATTGATGTTGATTTGTTTTGCTAAGTCAAATTTTGAATGCATTTGGGGAAAAAAAAGAATTTTATTTGCATAATTTAAATTTGAGAGGTGCCAAATAAGTGAAAAGAGAGTTGTTTTTTAGCATTCACTACATATTACAAAGTGATAATACCTTAGTGTCAATGAAAGTCATTGTCTATTAAGTCCCTTGATGTTCTAACTTTTTTCTGTGGGGACAAACCTGAGAAAAGTGAATTAAATTTTGAATTAAAATAATATTTTCTTTTTTTTCTTCTATTCTAGAAGGTTTTTGTTTCAGGATCTTTGATGCAATGTTACACAAATATTGACCGTTATGAAGTTCCTCTGCTGTTTTATTTATGATTTTTTTGTTTGGAATTCTATCTTTGTTGATAGTTTTGTTACCACCATTTTAGATTTGCTTGTTTCTCATATATTTTCTTTGTCATTTTTCTTGCAATGTGTCTAAATCTCTTAAGTTTTAGCTGTACTTCTTGTACACAGTGGAATTTTCTACCATATTAATTAAGAGTAGTCAAAAGATCTGACTTTGAAATCGGTTTTAATTGTACTAAATACATATTCTATTATCTACTAGCTATGGAGATTTTGCCAAGTTAGGATAAACATATGAAGATATAATGAGACAATAAATTAAAAACTATTTAAATAAGTAGCTGACATCTAATAAGCACAAAAATTGTTTATGTGGTATAATATTCTACTCTTGCATGCCATCTAAGAGGATTTTTTGCTTTAATTTTATTTATTTATTATAAAATTCATTTATACTCTCTCTGACTCTTCCCCATTCAAGTAATTTGTTTTATCATTCAATTAAGTTCAATTGTATATAAAAGTCATAGAATTCACATCTTGATATATGTGATGGGGATTCATAAATTATGACCCAGAGGCCATACCTGGAAATGTTCTGTTTGCATGACCCTTGAGCAAAAATATTGTTTATATTTTTAAAGAGGCATTTTGAAAAAAAGATTGTATGAGGCTCTCCCCGAACTTATTGGATTTTGGACACTCACAATAAAACAAACAATTAAAATCCATAACCCCTGATTTTAGAGCCTTACAATCAAAAGACATGGAAGGAGTATTCTTTTATTTGAGTTAGTATTCTGCAGCCTTTAGAGCATTTAGGTTTAGATTGAAAAGGTTCAAATGCTATCCCTGACTTCTATCACATACATTAATTTGCTAGTTGCTCTGAGCCTCAGTTAACTTACCTATAAAGCAGAAATATTAAAATAGTTAGCTCATATGTTTTTGTGATGATTATCTTTGCACAAATATATAAAAAGAACTTAGAAGATGAGTAGAACAAAGTAGAAGCTATGTAAGTTTTGTTGATCATTGCATTTTGTTACCCTTTAAAGCAATGCATATCATTAGAGATGAAAGAAAATTTCATAACAACTTTAAAATGCTTAACATAAAATTCATTATAACTAAAAAAGGAAATAGATAATTCTATAGTAATCGTAGTTGGAAGTTTTACCCCATTTCATTCAGAAATTACTGAAATATGCAGCATTCAGGGTCATGTTTTTGAATACTTTTAAGAAATACGAAGTGAAGGCCAATAGTCAGTCACTGTTTTGCTATACATGCCCTTTAATTTTTTAAAAGCCAGAACCCTAGAAATCTCAATTCCCAGAATGGTAACCAACATGGGTCCAATACAAGTTTTGCCAATGAGAAGCAATCATGCAAGATTTGCAAGGAAAAGAGAATAAGAACCATTTTTGCCTTTAGAAAAGCATTGAGCAGACATGAATGCTTTGAAGCATACAAACATGAGACATAGCAGGTGACACCTAAGAATTTGTTTGTACCCTAATTCTGCAAACAACTCAATTCAGTGGAGTTGACAGTTTATCTCACTATCTATATAATTAATTAATATTAATACTTCTTGTAATATGTATGTATGTATTAATACTATTAATACTTCCTATAATATATATGTATGTATATAATATATACACACATATAGTTATATATATATATATATATATATATATATATATATATATATATAAAATTTTGTTTCATTCCTGGTATTCCTGTATTTCTTGGACACATTGTGGCTTTCTTAGACTTTGCCACCTACCATCCTCCACTAGTTTTACTAGATTCTAATTTCTTATTTGAATTGCCTCTTGCTTAAGACATTTGAAGAGACTTCTATTTCCCTTACCAAATCCTAATAGTCTATATTTATTAACAAAACCTCTAGACTTGGTTTCAACAAAAGTATTCATTTTTATTTTTATTAAATTATTCATGTGTAGATGAAGGTTAATGTTCAATGGTAAATGTATAAATTGTAATACTATATGATCATATTCCATAAATTTAGAAAGCATTGGAATGGTAATAAAAATTCCATTAGAATTTGAATTTTGCCATGTATAACAGTTGCTTATTGCAATTTTATAAAGCATAGCCCCCTCTAAATTTTGGCTTCCACTTAATTTAGATTGTTTACAATAATGGAGCTATTCATCATGAGCTACAATATAAATGATGCAGAATTAAAGTTTGAAATTGACAAATTAACATTATTACACCATCAAAAATGCATATTTTAGCAAAGCTGTCCTGAGGTATCCATGGGAAACTGGTTTCATGACATGACTCTGTGAATACCAAAATCTACAGATACTCCATACTTTATAAAATATGGTACAGTATTTGCATATAATCTGTGCACATCTTCCCATATTTAAATCATTTCTAGATGACTCAAAATACTAAATACAATGTTACACAAATAGTTTCAGTTGTTTCACTATGCTATTTGGGAGAAAAGTCTCTACATGTTCAGTTACAGGTGCAATTTCTTTTAGAACATTTTTAATTCAAGGTTGGTTGAATCCAGTGACAGGGAAGACAAAAAATTGAAGAGCTATTTTTAAAAATTCATAGTTTACAGGAATGTATAAATATGAAAAACTAGTGTTGCAATCTCTCATTTTGATAAAGATATTTTATATTTAATTTTCCAAATTTTTACTTATTTTAAGTAAGAGGAAGAAAGAGAAATAACATCTATGTTTATTTATTTGTAATCAATCTTTCATTTTTCAAATCTCTACCACTTACACACAGGTAGTAAGTCAATTCTGAATAAAATTAGATAAATCTGGAATAAAATATGATAGGTTGTTCTGCCAAATAGGTAGTTACTGAAACAATAATTTTTAAGGTATATGTCACCTTCTTAAAAATATTATATTTAAAGATATCTCTACTCTTTGTTTATAATAAGGAAAATTTAATAATAAATTTGTGAAAAAATAAAATTTCATAAGATAAAAGGGAACTTGAAGATAAAATATTAGAATTTTTAATATTCCGTACCATTTATGAACTATATAAAGCATATTGAAGCGTTATCAGCAATTTATTTAGCAATATATTTTAGAGATTTTGAGCAGAAAATATTGTTTCATTGAGGTGACTGTTAAACAGTTTACATTGTGAGCTTTCCCTCTTTATCCATGGAACAATATAGATGTTTATCAAGTAGCTCTGACAAATGAAATATTTGAGGCACTATATTATATTTTATCAGTTAAGGAAAAGGGTGTAAATTGTGGGAAGCATTGCAATTACATGCCATTCTTTACTTATAAAATGAATTATTAATGTTTCCAATTAGTATTGTACAATCACAGATTCTTTAAGCATATTGGCTATGTTGTGTTCTTGGCATTTTCAATTTTTCCCTTTATTTGTTTCTCTAAACCATTTTATCTCCTTTAGTTCAATTTCTATTGGGAAGCCAAATAATCTTCACATTCATCTCTTACCATATTCAACTTACATTTGAAGAGTTATTAAGGCAATTTTACTTTTGTTAGAAGTTACATGTGTGTATCAATCTGTTGAAAAAAATATTTAAATTTTTGGATAAAGTGGCCTCTCTTTTATGCCAGTATGATATATCCAGGGTTGGAAAAACAAATTTAATGAAAACTGAAATTATAATAAATAGGTCCTTACCTCCACTCCTCTCAACTTGAACATACTTATGTATGTTCAAAAACAAAAGGAAGATCTGCTATTTTTCTATGAAAACCAAGCTTCCTGATCAAATGAATCCTATATGTGAATGTAGGGAAAATAAAATGGTAGGAGACACTGTAGAATATAAAAATATTGCCCCATTTTTTATTGTCAAGTGTGTGTATTTAAAGTAGAGATCAGTGGAGACAGTTGATTGTAAACTTGTGGATGTCTAATTCATTTTGATCAAATTTATCTTGAACCTGTCCTCTGATTGAATTGCATATGTCATTCTTAAATATTATGTACTAGTTGCAATGGGAAAATAATACAATTATGAAGATTGTTCTACAAATATCTTGTTTTTTTAATTCAAGTTCTCTTTTTTTATTGGTTGTTCAAAACCTTACAAAGCTCTTGACATATCATATTTCAAACATTAGTTTCAAGTGAGTTATGAACTCCCATTTTTACCCCAAATACAGATTGCAGAATTACATCGGTTACACATTCACATTTTTACATAATGCCATACTAGTGACTGTTGTATTCTGTTACCTTTCCTATCCTCTACTATCCCCCTCCCCCCATCTTCTCTTTCTATCCCATCTACTGTAATTCATTTCTCTCCTTATTTTTTCTTCCAATTCCCCTCACAACCTCTTTTATGTAGTTTTTCATAACAATGAGGGTCTCTTTCCATTTCCATGCAATTCCCCTTTTCTCTCTCTTTCCCTCCCATCTCGTGCCTCTGTTTAATGTCAATCTTTTCTTCCTGCTCTTCCTCCCTGCTCTATTCTTAGTTGCTCTCATTATATCAAAGAAGACATTTGGTATTTGTTTTTTAGGGATTGGCTAGCTTCACTAAGCATAATCTGCTCTAGTGCCATCCATTTCCCTGCAAATTCCATGATTTTGTCATTTTTTAGTGCTGCGTAATACTCCATGGTGTATAAATGCCACATTTTTTTTAATCCATTCATCCATTGAAGGGCATCTGGGTTGGTTCCACAGTCTAGCTATTGTGAATTGTGCTGCTGTGAACATCGATGTGGCAGTATCCCTGTAGTACGCTCTTTTAAGGTCTTCAGGGAATAGACCAAGAAGGGCAATAACTGGGTCAAATGGTGGTTCCATTCCTAGCTTTCCCAGGAATCTCCATGCTGCTTTCCAAATTGGCCGAACCAATTTGCAGTCCCACCAGCAATGTACAAGAGTACCCTTTTCCCCACATCCTCTCCAGCACTTGTTATTGTTTGACTTCATAATGGCTGCCAATCTTACTGGAGTGAGATGGTATCTTAGGGTAGTTTTGATTTGCATTTCTCTGACTGCTAGAGATGGTGAGCATTTTTTCATGTATTTGTTGATTGATTGTATGTCCTCCTCTGAGAAGTGTCTGTTCAGGTCCTTGACCCATTTGTTGACTGGGTTATTTGTTATCTTATTGTCTAATTTTTTGAGTTCTTTGTAAACTCTGGATATTAAGGCTCTATCTGAAGTGTGAGGGGTAAAAATTTGTTCCCATGATGTAGGCTCCCGATTTACTTCTCTTATTGTTTCTCTTGCTGTGAAAAAACTTTTTAGTTTAAGTAAGTCCCATTTGTTGATTATTGCTATTAACTCTTGTGCTATGGGTGTCCTATTAAGGAATTTGGAGCCTGATCCCACAATATGTAGATCGTAGCCAACTTTTTCTTCTATCATACGCAGAGTCTCTGATTTTATATCAAGGTCCTTGATCCATTTGGAGCTAATTTTTGTGCATGGTGAGAGGAGGGGATTCAGTTTCATTTTGTTGCATATGGATTTCCAGTTTTCCCAACATCATTTGTTGAAGATGCTATCCTTCCTCCATTGCATGCTTTTAGCCCCTTTATAGAATATAAGATAGTTGTAACTTTGTGGATTAGTCTCTGTATCCTCTATTCTGTACCATTATTCCACCTGCCTGTTTTGGTACCAGTACCATGCTGTTTTTGTTACTATTGCTCTGTAGTATAGTTTGAAATCTGGTATTGCTATACCACCTGATTCACACTTCCTGCTTAGAATTGCTTTTGCTATTCTGGGTCTTTTATTTTTCCATATGAATTTAATGATTGCTTTATCTATTTCTACAAGCAATGCCATTGGAATTTTGATTGGCATTGCATTAAACCTATAGAGGACTTTTGGTAATATCGCCATTTTGATGATGTTAGTTCTGCCTATCCATGAACAGGGTATATCTTTCCATCTTCTAAGAGCTTCTTCTACTTCTCTTTTTAGGGTTCTGTAGTTTTCATTGTATAAATCTTTCACCACTTTTGTTAGGTTGATTCCCAAGTATTTTATTTTTTTTGAGGATATTGTGAATGGAGTGTTTTTCCTTATTTCCATTTCAGAGGTTTTGTTGCTGATATACAGAAATGCCTTTGATTTGTGCGTGTTGATTTTATATCCTGCCACTTTGCTGAATTCATTTATTAGTTCTAGTAGTTTTTTTGTAGACCCTTTTGGGTCTTCTAGGTATAGAATCATGTCATCTGCAAATAGTGATAATTTAAGTTCTTCCTTTCCAATTTTTATGCCTTTAATTTCTTTCGTTTGTCTAATTGCTCTGGCCAGTGTTTCGAGAACTATATTGAATAGAAGTGGTGATAGAGGACATCCCTGTCTTGTTTCTGATTTTAGGGGGAATGCCTTCAATTTTTCTCCGTTCAGAATGATGCTAGCCTGGGGCTTAGCGTAGATAGCTTTTACAATATCAAGGTAAGTTCCTGTTATCCCTAGTTTTTCTAACGTTTTGAACATAAAGGGATGCTGTACTTTGTTGAATGCTTTTTCTGCGTCTATCGAGATGATCATATGGTTCTTATCTTTAAGTCTATTGATATGGTGAATAACATTTATTGATTTCCATATATTGAACCAACCTTGCATCCCAGGGATGAATCCTACTTGATCATGGTGCACAATTTTTTTGATGTGTCTTTGTATCCGATTCGCCAGAATTTTATTGAGGATTTTTGCATCTAGGTTCATCAGAGATATTGGTCTGTAGTTTTCTTTCTTTGATGTGTCTTTGTCTGGTTTTGGAATCAATGTGATATTGGCCTCATAGAATGAATTTGGAAGAACTCTCTCTTTTTCTATTTCCTGGAATAACTTGAAAAGTATTGGTATTAATTCTTCTTTAAAGGTTTTGTAAAACTCCGCTGTATACCCATCCGGTCCTGGGCTTTTCTTGGTTGGTAGTCTTTTGATTACCTCTTCAATTTCATCCATTGATATTGGTCTGTTCAAATTGTGTGTGTCCTCCTGACTCAGTCTGGGCAAATCATATGTCTTAAGAAATTTATCGATGTCTTCACTATCTTCTATTTTATTGGAATATAGGTTTTCAAAATAATTTCTAATTGTCTTCTGTATTTCTGTGGCGTCTGTTGTGATATTGCCTTTTTCATCCCTTATGTTAGTAATTTGAGTTCTCTCTCTTCTTCTCTTCTTTAGCATGGCTAAAGGTTTGTCAATCTTGTTTATTTTTTCAAAGAACCAACTTTTAGTTTTGTTAATTTTTTCAATAGTTTCTTTTGTTTCAATTTCATTGATTTCCGCTCTGATTTTAATTATTTCTTGCTTTCTGCTGCATTTGCTATTGTTTTGCTCTTCCTTTTCTAGGGCTTTGAGATGAAGTGTGAGCTCATTTATTTGTTGGTTTTTCCTTTTTTTGAGGAATGACCTCCAGGCGATGAATTTCCCTCTTAAAACTGCTTTCATTGTGTCCCATAGATTCCGATAGGTTGTGTCTGCATTTTCATTTATCTCTAAGAATTTTTTTATTTCCTCCTTTATGTCTTCTGTAACCCTTTGATCATTCAGTAACATATTATTCATTTTCCATGTGATATTGGATTTTCCCTTCCTTCTTTTATCATTAATTTCCAGTTTCAATCCATTATGATCAGATAAAATGCATGGTATAATCTCCACCCCTTTATATTTATTGAGGGTTGCCCTATGGCATAATATATGGTCTATTTTTGAGAAGGATCCATGTGCTGCTGAGAAAAAAGTATATCCATTCGATGATGGTTGGTATATTCTATATATGTCAGTTAAGTCTAGGTTATTGATTGTGGTATTGAGGTCTATAGTTTCTTTATTCAACTTTTGCTTGGAGGATCTGTCCAATGGTGAGAGAGGTGTGTTGAAGTCACCCATAATTATTGTGTTGTGGTCTATTTGATTCTTGAACTTGAGGAGAATTTGTTTTATAAACTTCGAAGCACCATTATTTGGTGCATAAATATTGATAATTGTTATGTCTTGTTGTTTAATGATTCCTTTTAACAGTATATAATGTCCTTCCTTGTCCCTTTGGATTAACTTAGTCTTGAAGTCGATTTTATTCGATATGAGGATGGCCACCTCTGCTTGCTTGCGAGGACCGTGTGCGTGGTATATTTTTTCCCAACCTTTCACCTTCAGCCTGTGTATGTCTTTTCCAGTCAGGTGTGTCTCCTGGAGGCAGCATATTGTTGGATTTGTTTTTTTGATCCATGTTACCAGCCTATGTCGCTTTATTGGAGTGTTTAAACCATTAATGTTTAGAGTTACTATTGATATATGGTTTGTACTTCCAGCCATGTTTGATTATTTATCTCTTTTTTTTTTAATTGCGTTTGTTTCACCATGATTAGCTTTCCCCCCTCCGTCTGTCTTTACTGAGGTACTTCCCACTGTTGGCTTTGGTTATTGTTTTCCATTTCTTTCTCATGAAATGTTTTGCTCAAGATGCTTTGCAACGCTGGTTTTCTGGCTGCAAATTCTTTTAGTTTTTGTTTATCATGAAAGATTTTTATTTCATTGTCGTATCTGAAGCTTAATTTTGCTGGGTACAGAATTCTTGGTTGGCATCCATTGTCTTTCAGTGTTTGAAATACGTTGTTCCAGGATCTTCTCGCTTTCAGCGTCTGAGTTGAGAAGTCCGTTGTTAACCTTATTGGTTTACCCCTGAATGTAATCTTTCTCTTTTCTCTTGTAGCTTTTAATATTTTCTCTTTGTTCTGTATATTGGATATCTTCATAACAATGTGTCTTGGCGTTGGTCTACTGTGATTTTGTATGCTCGGTGTCCTGTATGCATCTACAATTTGTATATCTGTTTCCTTTCTTATTTCTGGCAAGTTTACTGTAATTATTTCATCTAGTAGATTACTCATTCCCCTTGTTTGAATCTCTATCCCTTCCTCTATCCCAATGACTCTTAAATTTGTTTTTTTTTATATTATCACATATCTCTTATATATTTCTCTCATGATTTTTAACCAGCCTATCTGAGTTGGCTAGACTCTTTTCCAGATGATATATTTTGTCTTCATTATCTGACGTTCTGGCTTCTACTTGCTCCACTCTATTAATGATACTCTCATTTGAGTTTTTAATTTGGTTTATAATTTCCTTCATTTCTAAGATTATTGTTTGATTCTTTTTTATAATCTCTATCTCCTGATAAAAATGCTTAACTTCTTCTTTTATCTGTTTATGTAATTCATTCTCAATGTGTTCTTTTGCTGCTTGAATTTGCTGTCTTGTATCCTCTTTAAGGTTCTGTTCCATCTGTCTCAGCTGTTCCTTGAGTTCTTTATATGACCATTTTTCTGGTGACTCTATATCCTCCTGAATATTTAGGCTGCCCTGCATTGTTTGCACTCCTTTTCTTCCTTGCTTTTTCATGCTGTTCATATTGTTTCTTGTTCTGTTTGACTGCTGAGTTACTGTTTACTCCTATAAATATATTTGATGCTTGGGAGGAAAGGTATTAGAAGGGATGGGAAGAAGTCACTAAAGAGAATGAGAGTAAGCAGGTAGAATTCAAGGAAGGGGGAATAAGAAAATTGAAAAGAAATGTAAAGACAGGAGAAAAGAAGGATAGAAAAAAATAGAAGATTAAAAGGAATTTAAAGAAAAATAATAATAGTAGAAATGGAAAATGAAATTAAAAATAGAATAAAATAAAATAAGATGAATTAAAAAAACATTTAAAAAGACAGCAAAAAAAAAATTTATAAATGCAGTCCTAGAGTTCGATTAACTGCTCTTCCAGTAGATGGAGCTATGCCCACTGGGCCAAGTTTCTCCTCTCCGTAGGCGGGAGTCAATCACTGTGCAGCAGTTCTTCCTCCCGGATTGGGCGGGTCTCCATTCCTGCTGTTTGTCGTGTGGGCGGGGACTTTCGCAGAGCTGGTCAGGGGTCGTTTGCCAGCACCGAGATGGCAGGTGGAGGGTGGTCGTCTGCAGCTCCAAACCGCCAGAGGAGGTTCACAGAGTCGGGCCGGCGGGGGCCGGGCAGGCAGCGCCTGCTTCCCCACTCACTGCAAGGGTGTAGGCAGCGGCCGCTTGGCGGCGGCCGGTGGCGGTTCACAGAGCTGGCCCCTGTGGGCCCAGGCAGGCAGCAACTGCTCCCAAGTTAGCTGCAACGTGTGGGCGGTAGCCAGCGGCAGTTCACAGAGCCGGGCTGCGGGGGCCCAGACAGGCAGCGCCTGCTCCCAAGTTCACTGCACTATGTGAGCAGCGGCCGGCTGCGGTTCACAGAGCCAGCCGGGGGGGGGGGGGGGGGGGGGGGGGGGGGGGCAGGCAGGCAGCAACCACTCCCAAGTTCGCTGCAACGTGTGGGCGGTAGCCAGCAGCGGTTCACAGAGCCGGGCTGCGGGGGCCCAGGCAGGCAGCGCCCGCTCCTTAGCTCACTGCAAAGTGTGGGCAGTGGCCGGTGGCGGATCACGGAGCCGGGCGGTGTGGGCCCAGGCAGGCAGCGCCCACTCCTAAACTCGCTGCAACGTGTGGGCGCCGGCCGGCTGCGGTTCACAGAGCCGGCCCGCGGGGGCCGAGGCAGGCAGCAACCGCTCCCAAGTTCGCTGCAGCATTTGGCAGCCCCGGTGGGACTGTGCCCCTGTTCTGGGTTGCCGAGATTCAGTAGTCTGTGACAAGCTGACACCTCCAATTAAACTTACTAGTTCCCGGTAGGTCTCCTTTCAGTGGAATTTTGCTTGAAGTTACTCAGCAGGACGCATGTGGGTGTATTAATGAGTCTCTCTGATCCCCTTACCACGGAGGCATTGTATGTGCTGCCTCTTCGCTGGCAGCCATGTTGGGTCGCCTCTCAAGTTCTCTTTTTTAATTAGTAAAAAACTTTAATTTGGGAAACTAATTTCTATAGTTATTAATACTTCCTGTGAGATATATATATATATATATATATATATATATAAAATATATATATACACACAAATAATTATATGTGTGCACAGAGAGAGACAGTCAGTGTACACAGAAATCTTGAAACTATTCTTTTTTGTGTGTCTTCAAGTTGGCTAGAAAAAGAGTGATCTCAAAGATGGGCTCAACTATGCTTGTCTGGATTCCAGTCCAAACTGCAGGTTGAGTCCATGTCTGCTTCTGGTGTCTTCTAAATTTGGACCAAGAGGTTAGCTGCCGCATGTGCATCTCATGTGGATGGAGGAAACTTTTGGAGAGAATGATACATATTCAAGAGAATATCAAGTGCTTTCTTGAGTTACATTAAAATCCTACTGGGTAAAGCATATCACATAGTTTACCTCTAAATCATGGCACTGAAAACTGCAAAGTCAAAGAGTAAAAGACGTGAATGTACAAAGTAATATAGAAGTGGGGCCAGTAATTCAACAGAAACACCATGATATGAAAATTTCGAGTTAGAAGTATGTATGAGTATTTTTAAAGTCTTTAGGAACTAGGTATTTGCTAAGAATCAAATACAGTTTGATAATTTTTCAAAAGGAGCACACTAAAGTGATACTGATCTCTGATAATCTCTTTCAGAAAATAAGGACAAAGAATTTGCTTCCTAACTTATAGTATGATGCTACAAAAGAATGACTACAAAAACCCTACAGCTACCATCACAAAGTTGGAGGCTATATGCTTTGCCCCTATGATCAGAAATTAGCATATTCCCCTATACTAGAAATCCTAGAAAATGCAAAAAGACAAGAGAAAATAAGTGGTAGACAGATCTGGAAGGAAGCATAAGACTATCTTTGTTCACAGGTAACATGATGCTCCATATAGGAAATTCCAGAGTTTAACAAAATATAAAAACTCTTGGAACCAGTGAGCATTTACAGAAGGACATGGGATATAATTTTAATATACAAATATTTACTGCTGTCCTATATGCTGCAATGAATATTTTGCATTTGAAATTTAAAGCACTGTACCTTTCATATTAGCACAAAAGAAAAGAAGAACTACTTAGGAGTCTAAAAAATGAAAATGCATACAATATCCCAATGAAACAAACTATACAACTTGATGAAATATATATATAAAAATATCCAACTAAATGGAGAAATAAATACTTTTTGTTCATAGACATAAAGACACAATATTGTTGATGTTAGGGCTCCCCAAATTGATCCCTAGATTCAATCAATTGTTATTAAAATCCCAGCAAGTTGTTTTGTGGAATCAAAATACTAATTCTTAAGTTTTAATGGTCTGAAGTTTTGGAAAGCCAAAACTCCAGAATAGCCAGTAGATAAAATGAAGAAGAAGAATAAAATTTGAGGATTGACACTACACAACGTTAAAATACAATAATCAGGAGAGTGTGGAACTGGTAAAAGAACAACCCATTCAATGAACTGAAAAAAAAATGTCCAAAAGTAAGCCCACACAAACATATCCACCAATCTTTGATAAAGAAGCAAAGGTAATTCAGGGGTAGAAAGATACTATTTTCAAACATGGTGTTGGAAAAACCTATATATCTAAATGCAAAAAAAAAATAGTAATAAGTTTAGATATTGGCCTTACACATTTCACAAAATTAACTCAAAACAGATCATAGACTTAAATCTAAAAAGTATAAAATTGAAAAAGTATAAAAATTCTAGGTGATCTTGAATTTAATGATGAGTTGTTAGAACAACAAAAGCATGATCCAGAAGGAGAAAACTGGTAAATTGAACTTAATTAAAATTAAAAGCTACTCTGAGAAAGACACTGTTAAGAAATTGAAAGACAAGTCACACATTAGGAAAAATATTTGCAAAACACACATATATTGTAAAGAAATCAATGTCTAAATGTGAAAAGAACTCAAAATTCCAATTTTAAAAAGGTGAAAGATCTGAACAGGTACCTCACCAATGAACATAACAAATGGTAAATGAGCATAGGAAAATTTTACATCATTGAAGAATTGCAAATCAAAGCAATGAGATATCATTACACATCTATTAGAATATCTAATATTCAAAAAAGTGGCAAATCAAATAATTACCAAGATACAAGGGAATAAAAACGTTCTTTCATTATCAGAAGAAATGTTCCCCTGTACAACTTTGAAAAACAACTTGAAAGTCTCTTACAAAACTAAACATAGCTTCTCCATACAGTTTAGCAATTGCACTCCTTGGTATTTACACAAATAAATTAAAAACCGAATCCATGCAAAAACAAGCATATGAATTTTGATAGAGATTTTTTCATTATTGCCAAATACTGAATGCAACCAAGACCTCTCTCAAAAGAGGTGAATGGATAAGCAAACTATAATGCATATCAGGCAATGATAAGAATTCTATCCTAAAAACTTCAGAAGGAATACAGAACTACTGAATGTTAATTTTAGCCAAAAAAAAAAAAAATCAGACTTCTGGTCTCCAGAATTGTAGGATAATAAAACTATGATTCTGAAAGCCATTAAATTTGTGGTAGTGGTTACACCAAGGGGAAACTAATGCCACTTCCTTATACCTCTGAAATATACATATTTTCTTCAGGAGACCTTTTTATGTACATGAAATCTAGACAAAAAAAAATCTTTCTGTCCTACTCTCCATTCTTCATCTTCATTTAAAAGTGTAAGAAAAAAATCAACATATGCATCAGAAATTAATTTTGTTCCTTCAGTTATTTGAAGCACATTTTATATTATCACAGCTTAGAGAAAAACTCAATTCTGTTGTCTGTCATGCTTTGTTACAGATGCTAAAGTGCAGAATGTGAAGAAAAGGGGCATAGTGTGGTATGATGAGTAAAATAATCAATTAAGAATCATAAGATGATGTTTTGCTTTACAGATACTAACTAGCTACATTAGTTTCCAAGGATACCACAGTACATTGCCATATTTAGTGGCTTAAAATAGAAGAAATTTTTCTCTCTTACAATTCTGGGGGTGGAAGTCCAAATTGTTGGGATGGTTGCATTCCCTTGGAAGGTGCTTCAAGAAAATTATTCTTCACCTGGTGGCTTTAAATAGTCCTTTGCTTAGGGCTGAATAATTCTGATCTCTGCTCTACTTTTACAAGGACTTCTCTTCTGAATGTCCTTTCCTTTTCTATTCTTATATAAAATCATTTGTCATTAGATTTGAGGCCCATAATATCCCCAAATAATCTCAGTTTGAGATCCTTGTCTTAATATATCTGAAAACACTCTTTTATATTTAGGGACACTGCCATTTGTTCTATTAAACTGCTCTGTGTTCCTTAAATCTATGGACTTTTCTTCATGATGAGAGAGAGAGAGAGAGAGGGAGAGAGAGATTGATTGATTTAGACTTGTGTTAAGATAATTTTTAGTTTTCATAGACTCTTGGTTGCAAAAATTGTAAAATTTGAGAATAACTAGTATTGGTGAGGATTTTAAGAAGTAATGTCTCTCATAGGCAGTTAGAGGATTACAAATTCATACAGTCAGTTTGAAAAACAATTTAGGTCTCTCTACTAAAGTTTCAGATAAACATTGTCCATAAGACAGTAATTCCATCATAGGTATAGACCTATGTGTCTAAAGCATAATACATGTACAAGAACATTTTTCTTCTTGGCCAACAGTAGCATGTACTGCAGTGAATACATGTATCTATAAATGCCATAAACATACACTCTGATGCACTCCAATGAAAAGTAGGACAAATTAAATCACTCTATTAGGAATTTATAGAGGATAGTAAAATGGTAAAAAAAAAAAAAGTAACAAAACTGTTATTTAAACCTTGAATTTTTAAAAACTTTGAGAAAGTGGGCTTTGTGGTTGTGGAGAGGCATGGAAGGAACTTCCAGAATGGGAGCAGTCTCTTATTGATTGGGATGGTCGTAACAGGGGTGTTTTCATTATAAATGTTTTTCAAAATGAATCTGAAAGTATATTCATAATCTTTTGTCATACAGGCGGAATCTTACAATAAAAACAATAAAAGACTGAAAGAATTACTAGTAGAGAGGATGGTACTCTATGCTTTGACAGTTGCTAAATGTGATGGGAAGGAGAATAAGGGGCAGCAACTACAGAATGGCAGAGGTAACAGAAGTTTTATTTATTTATTTAGTTCAGAGAATGTGGACACTTTCCAGTGTGTCAATAAGAAAGAGGAAAAGAAGAGGGAAAAATAATGTTTAATTTTTGTCTGAGAGTCTGATGAGCTCATCTATGATCCTCTAAACATCAAAATGCAAGACATAAAGTAGTGCCAAAGGTGCTCCCTGTGAAGTTAGCATAGAGTGCAGTTGCCTTGGTCTTAAATGAAAGGCTGGCCCAGCACACAAGGCTCAATCAAAAAAACACCACGTAAGTCTCCTTCCTCTTGCCTGCTATCTAGAAATACATATCAGCCCTTCCACATAGTTCCAAATCTAGCATGTGCTGATATAGTGCTGAGATAAATAATAAGGACAGAACATATGATGGGTAGGATTTAGGAGGAGGGGAAAGGCAGGCTTTTGCTGTGAATGAAAGGACAGAATGGGGAAGAGGAAAAAAAATCCCAACAGGGGCAAGAAAGCAGGAAGGGAAAAATGAGTTCTTGTGGCCATATGGAAAGAGGTAAAGATTATCAAATAAGAATTTAAAATAGGCTTCTGCACTGTCTGTTCTTAGAAAATTGAAATATATTACATTCATTAGCCTGTCAGTAAGCAGTAATGAGGTTTGGAAATTTTAATGCAATACATTAACTCAATTGAAAACAGAAGTGTCAATTTGACTTCTATGAATACTGAAAGGATATTCATCTGCAATGGAATATTGGTGTAAATATAATTTTTAACTCAATATACAAATTCAACCTCTGTCAAATTGAGCCAGCAAACTTAATTCTCTTCTGTAGAATTAAATATCACAATTTTTGAAATAGTTGAAAACAGAGATAGCAATCAGGTAAGCCCCCTGAACCTGACAGAGATTTTTCTTTCAACTGTGGAATTGAGTACTACACTACTGAGCTATATAGCAATGTTCTTTTGTTTTCTGTCTTGAGACAGGGTTTCATGAAGCTACCCAGGTTGTCTTCAAATCTGTGATCCTCTTGCCTCAGACTCATGAACTGGAATTACAGGTGTGTGCCACTGCATCCAGCTGAAAATTATTTGATTATATATTTTTCATTCTTATATTTGTGTTCTTTTAATATTTTTTTTCTTTTTAGAAGAAGATTTCCAGTCTTTGTTCAAATTAAAGATTCTTAGTGGAAGAGTCCATTAGCAAGGTGTTGCTTTTCTATCATATATTCATTCGTTCAATAAATATTCATTGGGCATTATTTGCCAGAAACTTACCAAAAAAAAATACATTGTCATACATGTGGGTTGGATAACATTGTGGAGAAGGGGGTTAATGAGAGATGAACACATGCTTTCAATATAATATGGTGAATCAATGATCAAATAACTATTGGTCCCTGAAATGAACTAGCTAAAGGCACCTCTCCTAGATTTGCAGAATGAGGGTAAAGTGAGTAAGGAGTAGGTTCATAAATCTAATTTAATTTTAAAGTAGAACATACAGTAAAGTTTATGCTGCACAACAGGCAGCATGGAAGTATTTTTCCAGGCAAAAAAAAACCAATAGAACTTTTGAGTTAAATTGGAGTGTAGAAAAGCACCAAGAGGGAAAACAGAATATACTAGTTTCCCAGTGCTACTGATACACAAATATTAAGAGAAAAAGTGATAAATTATGTCATCGAGTTAGAGAGGGACTTCATCTTTAAGTCTTCGAACATGATATTAAAGATAATAGTTTTTTACTGCTGCCAAAAGAAAAAAAAACGTTTTAAGCAGAGACATGACATGATCAGATATGTTTGTTAGGTAGGTCATCTGAGAGCTGCATAGGGGACAGAATTGATAGGAAATATTTACAGCAGGGCAAATTGGTGGTGGTGGAGCCATGCAGCTTTGGAGCAAACCCGGAGAGAGTTGATGAAAATCTGAATTCAAGACAAAGGAATGGACAGAGTGGTTAAATCAGGAATTCCTCAGTTCCTAGTGACAGGAATCCATCCCACAATGCCACAGACAAAAAGGGAATGAAAAGCCCAGATGCAAGCATAAATTAATAAAGAGTTCAAATGACACCATTGTGCCATGCCTGGTTTCGTATCTCAGGCATGCTGCCCCCAATTTAACTATTTTTAGGCATCATTTTCCTCTCATGAGGAGAAAGAGGCAATAACATCTCCAGCTTCATAATTTCACAATTCCAAGCCCAGATGAAAGAATTTGTTTGTAATTAATTTTATAAAACCTTGAGATTTTCTGTGCCTGTAACCCACAAAGAAACCGTGAAACCATGAAGAAATTATGGTGAAAGATTATATTAAGAAGAAATAGTCAAGGGGATCTAAGTTTTCTTGCATGAAAGAAAAGGCATTTAGAGACTAAGCAAAGTGAGTTTTCACCCTTGAGGAAAATATCCAATAGAACCTTCTAGCAAACTTTGGATAAAGTGAATAAGGTGAGCTAAGGCTCTTTTTCACACACACACACACACACACACACAAAAAAAATCGTAGTTAAAAACAAAAAAGAAATGAAATGAAATAAGTGAAAATCAATGGATGTAAATAAAATAAGAGTTTGGATCACAGAGGGGATCTGGATGGAGGGTGATTATATGTATTTGATTACCAGGAAGAATGTGCAGAATGAGAAACATGGTATACTATAGACAAATTATTGGTTTCTAATAATTATTATTGAATGGTGATCCCCATTCTCTGTGTTACTTTCTCACAGCATCCCTGTGAGCTCCACTTGAAATAGGCAAAAACCCAGGCCCCCGAGATTTTACAAATTGCCTAAGTTTACACAGCATGTAATGCAGGGTCCAAAATTCAAACCACGACACTCTGTCGTAACAGTCCGAATGACTCTACAAAGAATTTCATACTGGTAAAACTTGATTTGACACTTTATTTGCATTGCTCTTCCTGCTTATAACTTCTTTTCTAACTCCTGAATAAAGACCAGGCTATAAGATGATCCTTTCAGTCATTCAATATCATCTGCTACTCTCTAAATCTTTGGCATTTTTTTCTTCTTTTTTTTCCTTTTTTTTTCTTGCTCAGAACAATATTAGAACAATAATGCTTACATTTTAAAATCATTGTGGGAAGGGTACTCCTCATCCCTTTTTACTTGTCACAACTTATTAAGACAAACTCATCAATCACCAATTCAATAAGTACAAAAAGGTTGGGCACTCATTAATACAGTGGCCAAAACTACTCTTGGGCATTTTATTTCTTAATTCAACAGTTTGTTTGATAAAACAGAAGTGAGTTACTGGTGTCACATCCTGTAATGCTGGTAGAAGCTGACAGTGCTATGTAGGCAGATGTGGAATGCTTCCTTTGACAAAGTCACCATGGATTATATTTATGAATATACATTAATAAGATAGTAGTCATCTACAGGTGCAGAATCCCAGAACTGTGAAAAGTAACTTTGTGAACTCATCTACCTTTTTCTAACTTTCTAACAGAAGTATTGCAATCCATAGAAAGTTATGAAAATTTCACCATTTAAAAGCCATTTCTTGATACTTTGGCTTTTAAGAAAAATTAAAGTTGCAGATTAGATGTAAAAAAACCTGTTTGTTTAGGGTTTATGACACAACAAAAAAATGAAATATGACTGCACATAGATAGTAGTTAGCTTGAGATATTTTTTGTCCAGAAAAAAAATGAGTACAAAATGGCAAGGAATATTCCTTGGGTTTGTAATGCTGAAAGTGAATTGGCTTCAGGTAATTTTAATTCAAGTGATTATTTTATTTGTTTTAGGGATTGAGAATTTATTCCTTATTTGCTTTGCATTCCACATTCCCATGAGGGGTGCACTTTTGCCCTCCCTCGGACCATTCTTGGTCTACAGTTAGGTTAGATCAGAGGCAGAACTGTGTCTCCCCAGGCCACCAAGGCTCATCCTCACCAAGATGCTGTTGCTTCAATGCTGCTGGAACCTTCTCTCCTTTCTCTACTTCTGTTCTGTTTTTCTTTTCTACCAGAATTTTACTAGCTGGAGAAGAATACAAAAAAAAAATCCTGGAGCTCTAAAGCTCTCATTTCTTCTTACTTGTTTTTTTTTTTTCATATCACACATTTCTCACAAATTAATATATCTGTTAAGATTTTTTTCTCTTCTCACTTCAGTGTGTTTTCATAAATCACAATTATACCAAAGGCCATAACAAAAATATACTAGCTTCCTAAAGAAAAATAATCCTCTTTTGCTGTATAATTACAGAAAAAAATTGTTACATTTAAACTGGCCCAGAGTTTAAATATAATGAAACATTCACCTTCATAACCTAAAATAATGCAAAAGACAGTAACTCCCTGAGGGAAAATTCATTTTCTAAGACTTTTTTGCTAACTAATACAACTTCCTTCAATTTTTTTTTGTAATACAATATAGCTTCTGTGCTTCATTTCATTCACAGACAACAAAACAGACTTCCCCTCACCAATGACATTCTTCACATTCTCTCTTCTGAATTATATCTTATGGCAATTTTCCCCAATAGCATTAATCCTCCAATTCTTTGTATAATTAATTTATTTGATCACATGTATTTGGGAAATGTGGTAAACACTTGAAAATTCATAGCAAATACATTAGTGTTCCTAGAATATTAAGCCCTGGAATTGCATAGATAAATCAATATCACCACTCAGATGATTTTTATACAAAATTATCAAATTACAATATTTCCAGATGTAACTCGGGCTATCAAAGTAAGTCTTAGAAAATGGTATCACCATCTACCGAGAAAGCCAAGGTTAAGTCCCTACATGTTATCATTGGCACATCCTAATCTCAATGTGGCACCCAATGGCCCAGTCCCTGTTATTATCTCCACTCTGACTGTGGAGAGACCATCTCACTTTAAAGGTACAGGTGGTCAATCAGAGTAATGCAAGCACCTACAGTTGCTGAGAGCAGCCTCCAGCTGATACATAGCAAGGAGATGGGGACCTCAATTTTAAAACTCCAGGGTTTATAAAAACCTTACTGCTCTGTTTAGAATATAAACAAGCTTGCAAATGGGTTTTCCCCCAGAGTCTACAGCTAAAGACTCATTAGAAAACCCTGAGTTCAGTTTCTTGACACCTCAAATGATATTCCAGACACATTGTGCTAGACTTTTGATCTACAGACCTGCAACCAAATAAACAGATACTGTTTAAAAGTTGCTAAATTTATTATTTTGTATTGGTTCTTTAGGATTCATTGTAACATAATTTATAAAAGCATGGAATATTATTTTTCCAATTCAGATTCAGTACTTCCCCTTTCCCTCCCTCCCCCTGTTCTCTTCCCTCTACTCTACTGATTTTTCTGCTATTTACTTATATATATTTTTTCACATTAGTGTCTAGTGGATGTAAATGATGATTTTATGATAATTTTTTTTACATAGCAATAGAAAACCAGCATAACCCTCTGAACTATCCGTTCTTTAGCCAGAAACTACAGCATTCTTTTCCAAATTCAGTTCTATCATTGTCACCCAACTTCTGTTCTAAAACCTCAAGTGATTTCTCACTACTCTTAAAATGTTAAAAAATAATCTATGTCCTTAACTCTTAGCTCTGCCCACCAACCCACCCTGATACTGTATCACTTTTTTTTTCTATAAGCTAGGCACATTGGTAAATTTTCTTTTCCAGAATCATGAGCCTCTCCACCTCCTGCTCCCTTTCAGGGTACTCAGCTCTCTCTTTCAACACCTGTTTCCTTGAGCCAGTGCTTACTAATCACAGGGGACACCATCTACAATTAGGTCCTTTGAGGAGGTTTCTCTACCCTACAGGTCATTCTTGCATTCCTTCTTTGTGCCATAGCACACTCTACCCCCTTAGCATTTAAATGAAATTGTTTATATGTAATTTCTCAAGTACCATCTATAAACATCCTTGAGTATTACATTACAGCATATTATGTCAGCAGAGCTCTGTGGAAAATAGTAGCTTCTAATAACTTTAAGTGAACACAAAATAGGAAAGTAGAAACTCCACAGTAATTCAGTAATTCAACTGCCCTCTTCTTTTTCAAGCCATCCTTTATGTATTGCCACAATGATCTTGTTAATATGCAAAACTTGATGGTTGCCCCTCATCCTGTAGGCTCTTTTTTTTTTGAAGGATAGTAAGAATGAAACAGACATTATTATTACTGTGTGTATATATGTGACTGCATGACCAATGTGATTCTGCAACCTGTATACTCAGAAAAATGAGAAATTATATCCCATCTGATTCAAATGTAAGCTCTTTAATGTCTTCATGAGGCACACACCTTTTAGGAAGGAAACATGGTGGGACAACAGGTATAAGTAAACTGTCCTTCTAACCTTAAATACACCAACCCAATCAAACCTACACACCCCTTCAGGCATACCATTCCCAAGCTTGAAACCCAGAATTTTGTAAATTATTATATTTTCACCTTAATTTCATACATCACAGTGACTTCAAGTTAACTAAAGATTCTACAGTTTCATTGTTGCTGCTGCTTCTGTTTAGCACTGTTCCTTGAATATCATATCAACTGGAGTCTTTAAATCATTTTTTACTTTGATGGTGTGCATGCTTATGGAATTCTTTCAAGTAAGGCCTGAGGGTGGCAAAATACCTCTTTTCCCCTTTTTACCTTAATGCCAATATACACTGCTTTTATTTCATTCTGTTTCTTTCCAAAAAGATTAGTAGCAGTGTCTTTTGTGAATGTGAAGTGAGTACTTACAGAAATAAGAACATTTTTATTCTTGGTAAGAATTTCCTTTGAAAGAGGAAGTCATTAGTAGGTAAACAATGCTGTCCAGTGTTCTTACAGTCTTAGGGCATTGTGACAGAACTTCGAGGCAACTTTAGAAAAAAATAAGACCACAAAGTGAATTAATTCTCCAGAAAATATCTTTAGAAATGTTCTCTTAACTGATAAGTTTAATGAAAGAGCAGAAACTTATCAGGCTAATAGCTGAACATTTTAATTATAATCTGAGGTATTTTATAAGGAGATAAACATGATAATCATTGTTTTAACAAATTGACAGTCTTCATCTTTGGAATTCTGTAACAAGAATAGCCATAGTAAAATGATGCCAAACAAAAAATACTCTAAATCCCATATCCCTATTCATATGAATTTTCCCTCAGACATGGAGTGAGCAGAATTAAATGACTAATGGCAAAAGCAAGCCACAAAGGGATTTATATACATCAAATATAATTTTGTTAAACTGCCAAATATTTTATAGATTTTATGAAAGATATGATGATAAAATATTCATTTAAAGCAACATAGCACATTATGTGTTTATTCACAATTATTTTACTACAAAAT
Organism: Urocitellus parryii; assembly: GCF_045843805.1. Lineage (NCBI taxonomy): Eukaryota > Metazoa > Chordata > Mammalia > Rodentia > Sciuridae > Urocitellus > Urocitellus parryii. Next base: position 238,100,212 of record NC_135531.1, on the reverse strand, counting down.
ACAATGTAATATTTTCTTCTGTCATGTGTTCTTTAAGGATTTAGGTCATAGAAATTTGGTTCTAACGTGGGACACATAATTAGAGGAGCATATTCCTTACATGCTAAATTTGAGAATAGTAATTTATTTTAAAATAATGATAGCAATAGTACTGGCATGTGATCATATGTTACTACGTAACGAGTATCAGGTTAGGAATCTTCTTGTGTATGATTTCAACTAACATCACAAGAGGAAAGTCCTATTCATTTCTTTATTTTTTGAGCAGAAATCACAGTTCTGAGATGAAGGAACTTCCCCACAGTCAAAGAGTTTGGAGGTAGAAGAACTGAGATTTTAACTCAGAATTATCTGTTTCTGTGTCTCTGGTGTTATTACTATACTATGTAGCTATTAGTTTATTGATATTCATTTCTTATTTTTCAAGTTTTTTATTGGTAAAGTCAGGTTGCTATATTTATTTTTCTTCACAAAATAGGCAACTAAAAGTTATTACTGATTACACAGTAAATAAATGCTCAGCACCACCTGTTGGACATCTGAAGAATAATAGGATTCTCCAGCTGACCTCTTGAAGTTATGAAATTCAACCAAGTATGGTTTGTTAGAATATCTACAACATGATTCATTCAAGATTTAAAAGTGATTACAAAACTGAAGTATTTCTGTATAAACTACTTGTAATACATTTCAAGCTTTCAAAGCACCATGAAAGATGATTTTATGCAACAACTTAATTGTGCCATGGCTGCCCAGATATTTGGTCAAATATTATTCTCAGTGTGTCTGTGAAAGATTTTGATCAGACTAATATTTAAATCAGTAGACAAAATAATGAAAATTGCACTCACTAACATGAATGGGCCTCATCTAATCAGTGAAAGTTGAAGTAGAACAAAAATACTGAACCTCCCTTGAATAAAAGGACACTTCCCTGACTGACTGAAAATGGAATATAGTTTTTTTTTTCCCTCTTTCTTGACTTAAGCCTCAAAATGAAACATTGGGCTCTTTTTCAGTCTTAAGTCTGCCAACTTTCAAACTAAAATTTACTCCATCAGTTCTCCTGGTTCTCAGGCCTTTGAACTCAGACCAGAAGCACTCATCTGCTCTCCTGGGCCTCTAGCTTGCCAAATGCAGACCTTGGGACTTAGCCTACACAAGCACATGAGTCTATTCCTTATAATACATCCCTCATGTATCTATCATCGATCCTTATCTCGTTTCATATGCATGTTTATGTGCACAAACACACATATATACACTTCCAATTAGTTCTGTTTCTCTGGAGAACCTTGACTAATAATAGAAGGCTCTTCTTTCTTTTATTTATAGCTTCACATTTCTTTAAACAAGAAACATATTTTAATGAAGATTAGAAAGTAAGGTTCTCAACTCCCTACTTTAAAAAGCAAGGCATGATTAATCTTCCTTCATGACTAAGCTCTACCATCAAAGCAGGTGCCTCCTTCAGAATTGTGACAAAGCAATGAAGACCTGGGAACAGGAGCTACAGGCTTTCATCACTGACTTTGGTATCCAAATCACAGGTCTTTTCAAGGATGGCCTCAGTTTTAAAGTTAAATCAGTGTGATGGTATCTAAGAAAATTTCATTTCTAATTGTCTATGAACTATGAATCATGTGTTTAAAGTCCACCTCTGTACTTGAATGCTTTCTTCCTATCCTTCTTGTCACTTCCCAATATCCTCAACCTCATTCCTGTCAAGAGCTTAAACTTTTCGTATTGGCAGGGCTCATCTATGAAATAATAACATCATTGCTTTATAATGTTCATGGAATCCCAAGTCTCAACTCAGACCTACTAATCAAAATCTGGACCATAATAGGGTTGTGCATTAGTCTGTTTATTATTATTATAACAAAATATCTGAATTTACATACTTTATTAAAGAGAGAGAGAGAGAGAGAGAGAGAGAGAGAGAGAGAGAAATTTAGCTTATACTTTTGGAAGATGAAAGTCCAAGAGTAGAAAGCTCCTTTGGCTCAGCCTCTGGCAAGAACCTAACAGCAGATGATATTTTGGTAGGAACATAATGCAAGAGACAGAGATCACATCATCAGACAGGAAGCCAGAGAGGCTAGGTTCCCACAACCCTTTCCAATTGCATGCCTAAAGATGACTAAAGGATCTCTAACCGGGATCCACCTTTTTAAAGATTTGACTATCTCTCACATTGCCACAATGAGGACCAAGCTTCCAACAGCTGAACCCAGGGGATAATCTCCAATCATATCCATGCCATAGAAGTCTTTAAGTGATTGATTTGAGAAAAATTGCTCTAGTCCTACTCAAAGCTACTATGCTTCAGTGAAATAAGTAATGAGATGTAGTGGCACTAAGACTTCTATTTTCACGTTTTTATGGAGCTCTTTTAGACCATCCACTCTGAAGATAACTTACTGATGCCACATTCCCGCTTTGCCATTGCTAGTTCTGTGTCTTGGTGTCTGATACTTAACCTTTTTGTGAGAATGAGTTTCCTCCTCTGTTAAGTAGAAATAATCTTCAGATGCAGTTTTTAGAATTGGTTTTCTTTTAACTGGATAACATATATAAAGATGGGAAGAGTCTCTAATTTATATGCCAGTATTGCCTATTACTGCACATCTCCCCTAGCTACACATCCTTGATTTCAAACTTCAGTAATGTAAGTATCTTCTTATAAGACAATATGTGTAATTAATATTTCAATAATTTTCAATTTCTCTGACTTTTTCTTTTCTGCTTTAGTTTTCTTTTCCCTTTTGTCCTTTTCTTCTTCCCTTCTTCCTCCCTTTTTTCTCTTTCTTTTTCATTTCACTTCACAAAGTTGAATGACTCTTTGTCCCTCCCACCCACTATCCACACCTTCCATGGTATAATCTGAGGGATAGTTTAGAAGAGTCATGTAAATGTTTGGCTCTGATTTTTAATTTAGTTATAAACCAAAACTAGAAGTGAGAGCACTGTAGCATCTCAAAATTTGAAAATATAGACAGTGGGATAAATTTATTATTCTGTTTAGAATGGAACCTCTCCATGGGCAAGCCTTGTGGAGATAGCACAGTAAAGCTAATAATAGTTTCAATAGACAATGATAGTCTTTGAAGTTGGACATCAGTCAGACAAAGTCTCTTTGTACACTCTCCCTAGCCATGTGGTCAATAACAAGTTTCTTAACTGCTCTGAACATTATTTTACTTGTCTGCAAATTCTTTCATGTTTCCTACAAGTGTCGTAAGAAACAATGAATGTGAAGTGCTTAGCATAACTCCAGAAACTTATTAAGTCTTAGAAATTTAGCTCTGATATCACCATTTTTATTAACAGTGCTAATCAAGGAGATAAACAGAAACAAATTACTCTCAGTGGTGCAGACCAAATAAGCAAAACTAAAAGTAATTAAAATTGTCTCTTTTTCTTGGAACTCTGTTCCTTTCTAAATCTTTCACATAAAACTTTCTTCCTCTTGCACACACTAGTGTTTTACCTCATCCTCTTTCTTGCTCTGTAACTTTCTCCTCTCCTTGAAATTCTTGCTTCTTTACTTTAGTCTGTTTTTCCTTCTTTCCACTCCATCCAAGGCATTTTGTCTTTTTGGAAATATTAATTAAATATTTTTTTTTCTGGAAAAAACAATTCCATGCAGATGTAGGTCATTAGTATATTTTTAATGTTCATCTTTGTATGTGCTAGCTCTGCAAACTGGCATGTTTGATATTTTGGTGATCTTCAAACTAAGTATCTCTTCTCCAGCCAAATGTGTCATTCATCATACCCTTGGCTAAGATGTTTTCATTGGCTCCTGAGTGAGATGAGAATGATTTCTCTTGCTTAATGCTTTTGTAAGCTTTTTGTTTTATCTTTTCTGTACAATACCAAATTGTAGCTTAAAAATCTGTTTTTGAGAATATTTGGTAGCATATGCAAAAAGTAATTTTATCTTCATGCATTTTCTAGCCCTTTATTTTTCTTACACTTATATTTTATTGTAATTACTCCCAGTTGTATCCAAGAAAATATTGTATTAGGTTTATGTAAATCTTCTTCAATTTTTTCACTACCTAGGATGAACTCAGAATATAGAGTTTAAATAAAAAAATGAAAGGAGGCATCCAATAATAATTATTTCCTTTTAGCACTTGTATGTATATATTTTTAAGAATTATGATGAAGATGAAAGTGTCATTTCATGTTATGTAAAAATAAAGTATATAAGTTGAATTTGAGTTGAAATGTCTTCCTTTCCCTTAAAGCTTTTTGAGAAAAAGAAGATTGTCATATTGTCATTTGTTAATTTGTTGCTAATAACTATGTAGAAAGTCCAAAATTAAATGGCTCCTTGGGAAGGAAAATGGGAGCTAAGTCGTATTGGCAGAATACAGGTACAACAAAACAAAGGAAGAATTGGCCTTGAGGGTTGCAAAGTCTGTATAGAGTTTCTTCTATAAGTATTACCATGTATTTTTTAAGTAGAAGAATTTCAATAGGAAGAATTAACTTTCTTGCTATGTCAATTATCCTCTCTGACTGACCTCTCCTGATGTTTCTCAGATATAGCTGAAAAATAGTTAACTGAGTCAGTGCTTCATTCACAGGAAGTCATAATTTAATGTTCCAAAATATATTTTATCTAATAATTTATCTTAAATGTTATAAACAATAACATTTAAAATAAAATTAGAGATTTCTCTATAAAAATTGTCCAGAATGCCTAGAAACCATGATTAGTCTTATAACTATTGTTTCCGCTGTTGCTACTTCCTTAGGATGCATTACTTTTCAGGTAACCTTTTATAACCAAGGAGGAATTCTCTGCCAAAGGTCTGGTTATTTTTCTTTCTCTTTCTAAAGCAAAATGTCATTGTAAGTGTAGAGGCCCCAACTTAGCAACACTTCCCATAAATAAAGGAAATGGTTTCTCATCCCAAGTGCTTCAGAGCTACTGTTTAAGGCAGTGGAAACTCTGCAGAGGAAATCTTTTGAAGTTAATCAGCAGCAGCTTTGGGTGGAGACCTATAATAAGTTCTTACTTTTCTGCATCAGTTTCTTAGTTAAGTAACTTGAAACCAATGCCAACTGGAATGTTATAAAATGCTGTCCATGGAAACACAACTAGGTCTTGTATGTTTCAAGAATTAGATTTGAAATATTTATATTCCCATGCCTCATGTTTCCATGCACAAATTACAAATTGCATAAACAAAATGGCAATAACAATGTTTACATCAGATGTTTAAATTAAAACTAAAGCATATCTTGGTATCACTTTTGGTTACCATGTTATTCTTGTGTAAAATATTTGACTCCTTTCCCAACTATAGCCAAGTCTTCCAAAGAAAGTAAAAACAAGGAAATTAATTCATTCCATTATTAATAATGTGATTGAATGAATACAGCTAATGACAAATTATAAATCTGATATAAACATGAATTTAAAATGATGACACTTTTCTTAAATTTTAAATTGCATAGCCCTTACTTGTTTTATATAATATTTTAACTTGATAAATATATTATACATAATGCCTCTATTTTTAAATATCCATTTAAGTTATATTGAAGAATTTCCGTAAATTTTCATCCATAAATAAGATTTGTATAACTATGGATCATTTGTTAGAAAAGAAGTGTGGATTTAATTCTGACAGTTACCAAGAGAACTGAACATAAATAAATTTGAATTATCCTGAACTGTATTAGAGTTCTCCAGATAAAATAAAAGTAATAGGATATATGTGTATCTATATCTATATAGATCAAGGATTTATTGTAGGATTTAATTCATGTGATATGAAGACTAAGAAATCACATAACTTACTGTTTGTAAAACTTATGTACCAGAAAGCCTGTGTTAAAATTCAGTCTAAGTACAATGGTCTGAGAACTGGGGTTATTAATCCTTTAAGTTCTGGTCCATTATTCAAGGGCCAGAGAAGCTAAATATCCTAGCTCTAGCAAAAGAACAAATTTGCCCTTCCTTTTCCTTTTTGTTCTATTCAAGTCTTCAATGGATTGAGTAATGCCCAACTGCTTAGATTAGAATGATCTCTACTCAGTCTACAGATATGAATGCTAATCTCTTTAAGAAACATCTTCACAGACATACCCAGAGAAAAATTTCTTACAAGCCATCATGTTAACTCTTATCTCAGTCAACCATCAATGAACCATAAAGTTCAATGGAATCAGCTAAAACAGAAATGAATTGTACCAAATTGGAAAACCGTAGTTTATAGTCTTTAAGTAAATTAAAATACCTTTTTGCTTTTCTGTGTAAAGAGCAAAATATGTTTATTCTTAATATACTGTGATTTATAACATAACAGATCAAATCAAACCATGATAATGCAGTTTTCACTAAGACACAAGTCTTATTCATTGACACCCAAACCTGGAAGATAATAGCTAATACTACACACTTTACATGTTGACTATAAAGATGTTTAAGGAGGTTCTTTTACTTGGAATATTTGAAGAATTTATTGAGCTCATGATTCCCAGATATGTGCAGTTTAAAACTCTTAGGATTCTTCTGAAGATCAACAGTGATCAAATAATTGCAAATTACCAGTCAAATTTTCCTCCACACTGACACCTTACTTAGCAGTAGCACATAATATTGCTGATCATTCCTTACTCCCTGGCTGATCCCCTTTACTTGGATTCTAGGCAGCACAATCCTCTGTTTCTCCTCATAACTCACTGGATGTGCCTTTGGTATGTGTTTTCCTCATCTCTCTAACCAAAAGTAATGAAGGAATTCAGGGATCTGTCTTTATCCTGTAACTTCTAGCTAAATTCATTCTCTATGCAACATTTTTAATCATAGAGCTTTCAATACCATCTACACTCTGACATTTCACATATGTATATATCTGATCTAGATCATGCCTCTCAACTTAATTACTACATTCAGATAGCTGCCTGACATTCTCACTTGGATATTTATAGGCAAAACAACCTTAACTAGTCCAAAATTGAAAACCTGTTGTATCCTTCCAAATTTTTCTTCCCACCTTCTTCTGCATTTAAAATCTGGAATCCTGTCTTCTGATTGGTCAAGTCAAATACCCTGGGTTAATCTTTGACTTCTCATTTTCCCTCATACTTACCTCCAATGCATTAGCAAATCCTTTCTGCTTTCCCTTCATAAAACATCTAGAATTCAATTACTTTTCACGGGACTTTAAATTTCAAACTTCACATTTCAAAAATTTATTGATAGTCTCAATAAATTTCAAAGGAAATTTACCTAGCCAGGCATGATGGTGCACACCCATAATCCTAGCAACTTGGGAGGCTGAGGCAGAAGAATTGTAACCTTCAGGCCAGCTTCAGAAACTTAGCAAGATCCCATCTTAAAATAAAATAAAAATGCTGAGGATGTAAGCTCAGTGGTAGAGCACCCCTAGTAGAGCATCCAACAACAAAAAATAAGTCAGCTCAGGTTATATGCTACTTACTATCTGCAACAATTTTCTTAACATTTTAGACTTTTTGAGTTGTACTAAATTTTATTTCTCAGGATTCACTGTCATGGGGCCATACCTTCCAAGTTACATCTCCATGCTCCAAAGGAACCTTGATATTTAGTAGTGTTCATTCACAAAGTGGATTTTGCTTTGATCAACACCAGGTTCTAGTACATAGGTCTTTTTTTTCTTTTTTTCTTTCTTTTTAAATAAAATAAGCCACTTCTGCTCTTTTGTATGAATATATTTTATAATATAGAGATAGAATTTGGGTTAGACATAAATAGGATTTTCAAATATTGAATTGCCAAGATACAAGATAAAAAAATTCTACATTTATTATAAAGGTATATTAGTCTATTATGTTAAAAATGAAAAATTATTTTAATAGAAAATAAATAAAATGTCTATATATAAACACACTCTTAAACATTAGGTGGTACAGAGACTTCATATATAATAATGTTTTTTTGTCTTCCAATAACTATGTTGGCTAGAGAAGAGGATCTTTGTGATGTTGAAAGCTGAACCAGATTTAACCAAATTGCTATTGATCCTCATTGTCATCATCCTTATGGTTACATAGGAACCATAGGAATTTATCTAGATATATGGCAACTCTCAGTTCAGTGATTAAAATTGCCATGTAAGGCCAAGGACTCTTACAGGTTAAAGGGCATCCCAGAATGTTCAAATTGGCTCAAGAATGCTTTAAAAGCTATCTCCACTCATATAACTGACTGAGGTAGTAAATTCCTAGAATAGTAAGGGGATCATGGTAGAAGGAATGAATGGAAGGAAACATCATGTTCATTCTTCATAATGGGAGGGAAAAAAATCCAACAGCAAAATGTGAAGATGTGTTTGAAAATGTTCAATGCAAATTGATATAAATAAATCGTCTAGCCTCTAGCTCTGACCACAAATAGATGCATATGGTGAGAATGCAAGACAGAGTTAATGTTTATCATGTAGCTAATTCTTTTGGTTTCCAATATCAAAAGGCTTCTATAGCCAGTGTACATGTATTGGATTCTAGATGGCAAGAGCGTGGACCTTAGTAGCTCTTTCCATTTGGTTGCAAGGCAGTGCTGGTCACAGAAGGTAATAATGGAGACCTGGGCCATGGAACATGTAAATAATGTGTAATTAGTCTGGAAAATTAGTCTGAACTCAATGCTCAAATGCTTACCTGATATGTTTGGGTCCAATCTCCAGCACTACAAAAATAATAAGTGATCATCCCTAACAATTACTTCAAATGTTACACATCCTTTATTTCCGGGGATTTCAAGCATAAAATGGTAGTAACAAACTCAATTGTTATTGCGGGATCTTAGCCTACAATAGCTAAAACAGGTCTGGAATATTGTAAGCAAGCAAAATAGTACCCATTAATCCAAGAACAAATACATTAATGCTTGAATGGATGTGTGGTTTTAGTGAATAAATGAATTAGTAAACGAATGAAGAACACATTCATCTTCAGGTACTTAACAGCCTATAAAAGGAACAGAGAGGTGGTAAATTGATGCTATAAACAATACACTGAAAGTAAGCCATAAGTGGTATAGTATGGTGTCACAAAGAATAGGGCTTTACTTTTTCTGAGAAAATCATTGAAAGGGTAATGCCTTAATTACTGCTCAACCTGCTCACAAATGTCTGAGCCTATTTTGTATTCCCATTGAAAAGCATTATTTAATTTTGTTTCACTAACAGTTTATTTGGCCTTCCAATGAAATTTTGGTTTTGGTTTTGGTTATTATTTATTGTTAATGTACTTAAAAAATCAAATATCCCTGATTATAAATGCTGATTTATAAATGCTGATTCAGGCCACAGAAACTCATCCTTGAATACATTAAAATGAATGATATTTATATTTATTCCTTTTCAAAAATTATGTTGCTTATATCTCCCTTAACATTTCCAAAAAAAAATTTTGAATTCTTCTGACTTCTGTCACTAACATCTGAGTTTAAGAGTTAAGATAAAGATTAACTCAGATACTATATTTTGTGATCTGCTTCACTGTAATAAAGTAGTAAATATAAACAGACAATTATTTTGGCATTATGCTAGATGTAAAACAGTACAAAATAAAATAAGCCTACATGCAAATTGCTAAACTTTTTAATGTAAAACAAAGGCATAATAATTCCTTTGAAAAGCACAGACCCACTCTGAAATCAGGAAAAAGCAAAAAAATCATTTCTAGCAAGCATAGTTTTGAAAAATTACTAATAACACAACTGGGCTGGGGTGTAGCTCTGTGATAAAGAATTTGCCTGGCAAGTGCAAGGTCTTGAGTATGATCCCCAGCACTGCAAAAATAAATAAATAAAAAGTGAATGATAAAAATGAAGCCTTATAGAAAAAGATAATTAAAGAAAATATATCTGATCTGGAATATATATATATATATATATATATATATATAAAGGAGAATTTGAAACAAGCCAATTTAGTTCTAGAGGTCAACTTTTAAACAGATGTTACCCCAATTAAACTGAATGACTTTCCCATGCCCTTAATTATTACTTGATTTATATTCTTTAAATATAAACACTACCACCTGCTTTTCATATTTTTAGTTATATATGTATCTATTCCCACAATAATAGCTGGGGTTTGTACCATACAGATTTTTAGTTTTCCAGATATTTAGCACAACATGTCATTTAGCACAATATATTGTTAATACTTTGTATATCTTGTTAGCAATAGTTTTTCAATAAAAGTTTACTGACCATATTGACTAGAAAATCTCATATTTCATTCATTCTTCCTTTGCTCAAGGTGACTAGTATTACTCAGCCAAGCCTTCTCTCCATTCCTGGCATAGGATGAGTGTGACTCCCTTGCCCAGTGACTACTGGTTAGTCACCTGTCATCAGTGAGAAGATTGATACTGAAAGAAGACTGCACTATAAGCAGAAAGAAGAGGCCTCCCCCACCAGTCATATCTGGTAGTGCCTCTAGCAGTGGCTACAGAAGAGACTATAGTTGACAAGTGACATATCTGTCAGGCCACAGGTCCAGGAGCAACAGCCTTAAGGGCAGGACAATGGGCTATGAGTAGTGAAGTTGTACATGCTGCTTCTCCAGCTTTATGGACTAGCATCATCATGAAGTTCATCATGAATTTTCACCTTCTTGTTTTGACTTTTCAATCTTCTAACATCTTTGTCACCAATTCCTGGCATAAAATTACCTCTATTTTCCATGATCTGATTGAATACTGATGTGATATACCTCTCAGAAGACACATAATGATCTTTATGAGAGAATTTAGTTAAACTCCAATCTTCCTGGTTTGATTTAGGGAATATTGTCCTCTAAGATCACGCTTCAGATGAGGATTCCTCTAAGGATAACTGATCACCTTCTTTCATTGCTCTAAATTGTAAGCCCAAAATCAGAGCCTTTACCTTGCTGTGTTACTATACATATTAACCACAGCATTCAATGGAGTTAAGATGGGATTCAGCCACTTTTACACAAGATACACTCTCTCATTTATTCACTCACTCAACAGATATCTTTCACATACCCACTGTAATGCTCCCCACAGTCTTTGAGGTGCGTGATAGTAAAATACTTGCTTTCATGGAGTTCATCTTCTGTGAGGAAGAACATACTGAATAAGTAAACAAATTTATAAAAAAAATTTAATTTCTAATGTGTAATTTGTATAATATAATTTTGGATCATTAGATAATGTTTTATAGTGATCAACAGAATGCAAAATTCTATCAAATATAACTTTTCCCCTCTGCAATCCTGCTCTAGTCTATGGACACTCCAGTCTACACAACTCTAGACTATGCAAAAAATACCAGAAAAATCCAAATAGAAATTCTATAAAAGCAAAACAGAAATACATTCTATAAAATTTCTAACCAATGCTCCTCAAAACTGTCAAGATCATCAAAAACAAGTATTCACAGTTTAGAGGTTCCTAACTGTCACAGTCACTATTTCAATTTTATGAGGGTAGATTTGCCACTTTGACTGGATATTGGTATTGGATGATACATATTTTCATAGATTCTGCATTTGGGGCCCAAAGTAAATCAATTCTTTTCACGTATGTTAGTGTTTCAATCCGTTCAAATGCATTCAACAGTTAAGTCTCTGAAATCAGCATATATTTAAAGCAGTAAGCACAGAATCTACAATTATTCTTAATCTCTTTTAATCAATTAATCAATGAATCCATTGCACTAGAAAGTTCAATTCCTAAAGGTACACTGTTCATTGGCAAAACATTATGCTTATTATTAATAGGATAACAAAATACATGAAATATCCTGGAGAAGTCTTTATGAACATTTTTCTGAGGGAGGAGGAGAGATAGGAACTGGACTTAAAAAATAATTTTCCACTATTTACCTGGGACAGGCAGTCAGAAAAAGTAAGTATAGGAGGTGATAATTGATCAGTAATAACAGTGATAAAGAGCCTGTCATGTAAAGAACTAGGTAAAAAGAATTCCAAGCAGAGTCAAAAGCAAGTCCAAAGACAGGGAAGCTTACATCATACTGATTCTCTTTCAAAGTACCTTTTATTTATTTGTATAGTTAAGGTTTTATGGAGTCTGCAATTCCCATAGGACTTTATTTTTAACATTGTTTTTGGCTATGTGTATGGAAGTCATACTTATGAAGTGGAAAGAGGGCAAATCACAGAATCACAGAGCTGTAGGGACCATGAATGTCATGTAGTCCAATTTTCTCACTCTTTAAATGAGACAAGTGAGGACAAGAGTGGCTAAAGGAATGAGGTTACATAGTCTCTGGCTCACTGAGCCAGATTATTTCACCTTCTCATAACAAAGTTCAAAATGGATCCACATGATTCAGCTTTAGAATTCCCACTTTAAATTATTAATAATAAACTAGCCTAAACAATTTGGCAGTATGCTTCCAGAATCAGTTTCATTTCTCAAGTGAGTTTATTAACAATGCATAATCCCTATTGAAATTTGCTATTTAGAATAGGATCAAACAGTGCCATGTTTTTTCATTCACTGGCAGAAATAGAATAAATAAGGGAAACCTAAAGTTAGAGTCTGGCCAAGGGTGAAGGCAGAAATAAGCACATTATTACAGCAACAAAAAAGTTAAACTAGCACATAAACAGAGTCAAAATATGTTATAAGTAAATTAGACTTTCTCACATGGCATAGTTTTTTATTAAACATCAAAGAGTGTTATTGATTTTTTTCTTCTATGAAATTGGAAAAGGGGAATTCTAATTGCTAGATCTGGCACCAAGAATGATCCTAAAGTGTCTATTACAAACAAGCAGTATCAAAGAGGAAACACTTTGTAGAAAGTGCCTTATCACTGGAGAAGTCACTCATTTGGGGACATTTCCTACTATTGTCATGATTTTCTTGTCTACTTTTCAGCAAATTGAGAGTGGTTAAAATTTTATGTTGAGAATGATCTCTTTGGACATACATAATTGTCTTTTCAGGGATAATTGCAATACAGATTACATCCTCAATCATAGCCTTTCCCAAATAAACTTACTGGAAACTTTTTTTTAAGATGTTTCTTTAGTGCATAGCTTTCTAATCTCTCAGTTTATTTAGGGGGATATGAAGAATATACTTAGGGTATTGTTTTTTTAATAGCACTAGTTCATGGACGGAGAATAATCTGCTTCAAAATAGTACATCTGAGTAAGAATCCTGGATGAATTATATAACTAATAAAATAATTAATATAATTACTGTATTACAAATTGATTTATAGAATACTACATAAAAATCTGAATCAATGTATGTGAACAATTCTTGGAGGAATGTGTTTTTGACTCCTATTGTCCTTATTTCCTCTTGGCCCCAACACTGTCCTTGAGTCTTCCGATTTGACTTTCATCCTCATCAATCTATTACATTTTCTATTCAAAATAAACAAAAATCTTGGTATCCACTTTCTCAAAACTAAGAGCAAATATGCTAATTTTTAGCATTATTATACAAATTTTTAAATAATTTTATTTACTGCCAAATATTTTTATTTTTTTTGCCTTGAATTGAAACTAGGGACATTCTACCCTGAGCTACACTTAAGTCTTTTATATTTGAATTTGTGACAGGGTCCCACTATGTTGTCCAGGCCAACCTCAAACTTGCAATCCTCCAGCCTCAAACTCCTAAGTAACTGGAACTACAGGCATGCCCTACCATGCCTGGCCAAATGTTCTTGTTTGTCTTCAGATATCTCATTCACTGATCTTAAGGTGTTGTCAGCCTCATCTCACTCCCACACACTGAGACTCCATGCTAAATTATCTACTTTCTTTTGGCTTTATATCTGCAATGTTGAAAACTTAGGGAGAGCTAATATAAATTTCTGTATAATTTAGCCAAGAAGTATCATTTTATGGGTAACTGTGTGTTCATTGAATATTTCTTCAACATAACTATTTGAATTACAATTGATGTGGCGCAATTGTTCTATCCTGTACTCACATTGCTTTGGAAGAGACAGACCAAAGGTACATCTCAAAAACAAGCCATTCATCCCTCTTCTTAGAAGTTAAAGGAGATTTAGAACAGATGAGGTTGTAGTTGCTATCATAACCAGAGTTTTCCATTCTATTCAGTAGAAGCAAAAAATTGGCAATTATTATTTTTCCAATTATAGCAATTTTATGAATTTTACCAAGACCCAGCTATGCTGTGGAAACTAGGTGATAGTTTAAAAAAGGGAAGGAGGAAGAAGAGGAGGACGAAGAGATAGCAACTCAGTCTTCTCCCATAATAAGTAGCAGTAGCTTGTGGACAAGTTTCCCACAGATGTTTGTTGTGTACTATTTAATTTTCTTAAGAAAATTGAAGACCTAGATGAATACATATGCAATGATTTCGGTGTTTGAAGGCAATGGTATTATCTCAATTATGAGGTGTATTACTAAAATGGCAGTAGTAGGATTAATTTGAGTCTTTTTAGGGTTTCCTTTAATATACTGCAAGATAGCTGATTTGACTCCACCAGTTCAGAATCTGACAATGGTCATTATTTGGTGCTCTATATTCATTATTTAAAAATGTATTGTGTAACAATGCTGGTTGTTTATTTACATGAAAATGAAACAATTTCTATCCAAAACATCTATATCCCCAGTTTTTCATTTGCATTCCATTTCCATTAAAGAAAATCAATGTTCTGAATACTCAGAAAGGATCCAGTAAAATAAATTTTGGCTTCACTACACACATTTGACCTAAGAGATCTCAAAAATCCAGTCTCATAAATTGGGCAACATGAACAAGAAGCTATGAACCATGATGAGTTTTCAAAGTTGCATATGAATTAGAAACCAGAACCTCAAAATGAGACTCTGAACAAAGTCCAAAGCGCAAATCAGATAATCCTGTTTACCAATAGGGAATCGAGATGTCTGCTCTTGTTTGGAGACTCACTGCAAAATCAATAAGGAGCCAGTTCATGTGTTTATCTAGGCAAATCAAATTTAACTTATTTCAGTTTGTTGTTTTGAATCTCAATTTTCAGATTTTCATGTTTCATTTTAAAGAAGTTAGCTTTCAAACTTATTTTTAAATGATTTTATATACACAGAAAATGTGCCATAATCCAAAGAATTCCAGTATACCATCATGAAGTTCCCAATCATTAACAATGTAGATAATTTAAAATGTATATTTTCTCTCTCCTTCTATATATTGTAATACATAATTTTATATTTTATGTTATTTGAATATAGTACACATGTAATTTCTTTCTGAACTACTTACAGAATAGGTTGCAGACATGATGCTTTATTAGCACTAAGTATTTCATTATGTATTTCCTAAAAGATAAGGATAATTTCTTGTATAATCAGAGTACATTGAAATCATATTTTATCATTTGAGCTGATTTGGGGGAAATGCTCTGACTGTATTGAAGATATATTTAGCTTGTATACTTACTTATATATCTTCATAATTGTTAATGAACATTGACAATGAATTTTGAAATTTATATTCAAAAAACAGAGACTATTTTCCATTTCCTAATTTTCCTTACTGAATAAAGCAGATTAGATTAACTATTATGGTTATATAGGAACAAGCTCTTTAACTTTAGGAAATGAAGTTATTTTAGTATAATCATTGTAGCTAAGTTTCTTTTCATTCATTCGTTCATTCATTCAGCCATTAGTCTTGAACTTTTTTTATTCCATGTTCTATATGATGAAATGAAACTTCCTCATATCTTCTTTTTTTCCAAAAGAGGTACAGGATAGTGAGCCACGCCTGCAATTTAGACAAGTCCTGTGCTGATCTAGCATTCAATGAATAATTTTATTTGGTATGCACATGTAGCAACCACTAACTGGCGTTAATAATTACACCTCTCACTAAACTTATTTCTGACAACACTGTGTGTGTGTGATACATTCAGCTCATCACTTTCCTCACTCACAGCTCACTTCTTAGCATCCATATCCTCCACTGACTGATTTGCAATTATACTTTTTGCTGCTCTTATGCAATCCATCTGTGATCTGTATAAATATTGCCTCCTTTCCTCCCCAACACTTCCACCTGCATTTCTCAACTGGCTTTTGGACCTCAAGAAACTCTATGAATTGTATTTTTTTGCCTTTCCAAGTAGAACACTCTCAATTCCATCCATTGTGATTAGAGTCTACTTCTCATTTTTCCTTGCCCTTCCACCACCAAAGTTTTCTTTTGCTGCTTCATCCTTCTCTCTTCCTTTAATTTTCAAATGCCTTTCAACATTTTCTTCTTCTGTTATATTTCCTTTTCATGTATATTCCAGGACAGTACTATTGCTGCTGATTTAATAACTTTTTCTACTCCAGTGTTTGATTCATTGTTTCACATATGCTGTGTACCACAAGCATGTCCCTATGCAGCAACTCAAAGTCTGTGCTCTATTTTAATTTTATAGGACATCTTTTTTTAAAACTATTTTTGTTGTTGTTGTTGTAGTTGGACACAATACCTTTATTTTATTTATTTTTATGAGGTGCTGAGGATCGAACCCAGGGCCTCCCATGATCTAGGTGAGCACTCTACTACTGAGCTACAACCGCAGCCCCAGGCCATCGTTTTATAATAAAAAAGATCCAGAGTTTTTATTAAATGTGATATTTAAATCTAACCTTTACCAAAGATAATGGTACATTCTTTGTTTAAAATTTAAAATTGTAATGACTTTTTCTTTACTACATAAATTAATCTACTGTTATTCATTTGGAGAGATAGAAAACCTAAATTTACTGTTAAATATTGATAAAATAATATTAACTTTTAGGGCATTTTTCCCATACTACCCCTAAACTTTCATGTAATAAAGTTATTTTCTGTTCCCCCTGAAATAAATTTTAGTATTTGACATATATAAGGTTGTCAGATTTAGCAAATTAAATATAGCATGTACAGTCAAATTTCACTTCAAATGAATAGCAAATTCTTTTCAAGATAAGAATGTCCTATTGAAATATTGAGACATAAATATACTAAAACTTATACATCATTTATTTGAAATCCAAACTTAATTTAACATCATGAAACATTTATGGCAATAATAAATATATGCATCATTTAAAAGCATAGTCTTATTTGCTTATTTCAATAATATAACAAATAAAGAACAATCTTTACCTTATTATCCCCAACTATTTCACACCTAAATACCTCCCAAATGGACTGGTTGTCTAACAAATTAGCACAGCTGTAATTTAGGTGGACAGAAAGCTAGTTCCAATAGAAATATATATTGGGTGAAATGTTATGACATTATATTTATTCTTATTGAAGCTTTTACCATGGAGAACATCATTTTAAATAAATTTCATCATTGTGAATTTATAGTCATATATCTCTTCTCCCAGGTTATTAAGTTCATGAAAAACATTCTTCTGAGGTTGCTAGGAGCTAGTATTTGTTTTCTACCCTGAACATTTTAGTAACTCAATTCCAGTAAAAAATAAACTAATTAGTCTATTATTTCATGCTAACTCCCTGGGAATAAATAAACATATCAATGTTTTCAATTTTTTTAAACTTTGCTTTGAATAATTGGGACAGATAATTCAGTAACCCTGAACATTTTATGGGTCATGTATTCTTTTTGTGAACTGGTGAAAGTTAAGAACTTCTGTTGTTTCAGAAAAAAAAAATGCATACACAGGCACACATCTCCTTATTAAAATTTCAGATCTTCTGAGGACAACTCATAGGACTCAGGTAGAACTGCACAAAATATTGAGGTAGTACAATTAATGCGTTTAATATTAATAATGACCTATGTATTACAGTGTTACAATTTTATTTTCACCTGGTTTTTCAGTCAATAATTGATTCCATATATAAAGTAGCTTGCATAATAAAACATTCATATATATACACACACACATTTTTAATTGCTATTTATTTTCTCAACCAACAATAGCAAATGAACAGTTAATAACTCACCTTACTTTATCTGTCACTTAAGTAAAAATGAGAGAGTAGCGAATTTACAATATTATAGTTTAGTAATTATTAAGAAATATACATTTTAATATAAGTATAAGGAGTAAATTCTCTGAAGGCTAGAAGGCTATTTTATTTTCTGACCCATTCTGTCTGTTTAATTAGTAATTGTAAAATCATCTCAACTAACTTAAGAAAGCAGCTATTAGCTACATATTTGTTCTTCAAAATGTATTAATTAATAATATTAAATTAAGGCACTTTTCTTGGCCTTGAAAATAATGCAGAAACAATGTAGCTAATTTTATTAATATTACTTCCAAGTCTTTTCAAGTGAATTTTATACTGCTTTAAAATTTTCTAATCTACAAAAATAAATTCTTATTTTCTCATTTTAGTATATATTTTTAATTTTAATACATGTTTTGTCATTTGATGGCAATCCACTTACTTCTAATTCTCTCCTTTTTCTAAAACTCAGTTAGTTTTGGGAAATTGAATACAACCTAAGTGCATAATCATCCAATAACCTAGAAAACCTATTATACTCTCTTGCAAACAAATAGGTCATTTTTCTCTAATGTTTTCAGAAGACTGACAGGGAGAAAGGAAAATTGAAAAAGAAGGATGCTGAGTATGACCAATCCCATGAGGTAGGTCTTTGCTCCAGTTTGCCTCAGTTTTGCAGCGATTCTTACCCTTTGCAGCTGAGACGGTCTACAACATAGTAATTGCCCCTGGATGGAATTCACAGATTCAGAAGATGATAGCCCCTAATAAGATGTCTGTTCTCTTAGCACAGGTACGTGAACATTTATCATGATGAACTATAGACTTCGGGTCTCATATTCTTTGCTGTTATACATAAGATGGTATCTATGTATGGATATTGCTTTGTCAGAAACTTAAAGGAGTCTGTGACCCAGAAAATGCAAAGACATGTGCTTAAAATCCCTGAAGGTAAATTTCAGAAGGATCACGCTTATTGTCCACTTAGAATGTTAATAAATTATTGTTTGCCACATGATATGAACATTCCACAATTGGGACAGTCATTTAATCAAAACTCACAGATCATTTTCAACTTGAATATGGTATATCACCTGTGCTATCTTCTATTTTGAAAAGAATATTTTAATAAAATCATCTAAAATGTCACTTTTCACATTAATATGCAGAATAAAATATGGAAAACATTAAGCCTCTCTAATATAACATATATTTTTCTGTCATGTAAAATTGCATCTAGTTTTATACAGTATTTTTATCATCTCACATTAAACTTCTATTACAATGTAAAAAAAAAAACAGTGAGACTTAAGTACTTGGAAAGCAAAGCATAAATGAACTTCAAATGAACTTGTTAAGGAAGCCATGTCATGAGTCAGTATAAAAAGTTGATGACTGGTTGTGTATTTGTGGTGGTAAATGAAGAGTGAAAAATATTTAAATTTAGATTTTTTAAGTTCAGAGGATGAAAATTCTTCCATAAATTTGTTTTAAATAGTATAAAACTGTTCTTACATTGAGTTGAAAAGGCATTAACATTAAAAAATTATATTTATATGCCTCCTGTATATTAGCTACATTAAATTACAGCTTTAAAAGTCCTAGTCTATATATATGCTGTAAAACTGATATAATAAAAATTACTTTACCTGTGTTTAATCTACTGTTGGATCACAATTATAGAACTACTTGGAGTCTGGGTTCTGCTTGTTAGTAGTTCTGCAAAATAGCAAAATAGAACTCTAGCAAACAATTTTATTATTATTAAAGAAATTCTATTACAAATGTTTTCAAAATAAAGTGAAAAGCAACCAAAAGTAAATATCCCAATCTCCATGATTTGCACTCAAGCAATTTAATTTATACACATATGATAAGCTTGATATGTGCTAATTACAAAAAGAAAAGATGTTACTGTAGATTAAAGTCAATCTCTGTGATAAGAAATCAACTACATTTTAATCCTTCCTTTCATTGCACAATTGCCTGTGGAAAATGGATACAATTCATGGGGATGGAGAGCTATAAATCACACACACAAAAAAAATAGGAAATGTACCTTCACAGCACTAAAACAATACAGCCACAATAGTAATCCTTTAAGAATGAATGATCCAGCAATTTTGGGGGGTCATAAACAACTGAAAGCATTAACAGTTGTTCATTGTCTTCCTGAAGTATTTCCAGTTAAGATTCCAGCTGGCAGCTTCAAAAAATGATTAAGATTATCCCTTTATAGGGATTCACTCTGATTCTGAAAACACTTTTTGAAGGGCAACAGTATGAGGTCTGTATTTACATGGAGAGTGCAGTAAAAAGGCACTGCCCTCTCAGTGCACCTGGCTGTTACTCACTAGCAGTTTCCTTGCACTGGGTTAAAAAAAGGTACACTGGATTTCCTAAAAGTACCATAAGGTCAACATGTTCAAATATATTTAAACTGAATGAAATATCTTTTCCCCCAAACATGTTGTCCTGACTGTATTTTTAAATACATCCACCCAAGTCCTAGTAATAAGTCTTGAAAATAGTAAAAGAAATGTCTTCTCTATGATGGCTTAACCAAAACTCTATTCCTTAATATTTGGAGAATGTAAAGTGGCCATTTCTACTTAGCCCACCATTCCTATTCCACTCATGATTCTTTCTTTTATTCGCCTTTGCATGTTTTAAATTGTGGAAGAAATATTCTAGATTTGAGTTTGAGATTTGCATTTAAACCTTAGTATTGTCCTTTAATAGCTATGTATTTTGGGCAATTTCTTTAACCTGCCCGAGTTCTAGTTGTCTTGCATACGTACTAGAAGAACATAATTGATGTAGGGTTAATTAGAAAGTTGATAAATCACTGAGTACAGGGCCTGCTACATAGTAGGTGCTTATAGTAGTCATTTCTACTAGTAGTACTACCCAGGAATATTAGACTGACCTGTGGTAGCCACCCTGACTTAAGAAACTTGTGTTTGCAACTGTAATAATAAGTCAGAGTGTTACCTCTCAGCCTTAGATGTAAGACATGATTTGACTACTGACAAGATATTCAATTTGTGACACAATAACATTGTGGTTTTCAGAGGAAGGCATTATAAGTTACCAATTATACATGAAGTGGAAATATTGTTGGGGTAGAGTATGTGTTTTGTGCAATGAAAATTTTGAAATCATAGTTGATTTTTAAGGTTCCTCATGTACAATCTTGAATTGACCCCATGTAACATTTTTACTTTATTATTTTTATACTAAATTTTTTTCATTCAGTATTAAAATATAAGGGAATTTATCCTGCAGTAGAAGGGCAATAACAATTGTTTTGCTTTCTTGACTTCTTTTTGCAACTTTAGTTTGAAATAGTTGTTTCTAACCATATACAAGAGTCACAGAAATAGTTCCCTAGGATATTAAGAAATATTGTTTTATTTTGTGCATAGATGACAGAGGTTTTGAGATGATTCAGATGTCCTGGCCACATGCCTCATTTCCTATAACCACTTTACAAACTAAATCCACTATGGCCAGTTAGCTAATGATTTAGCTCAAAACTGGTTCCATTCAACAGGTCTAACTAGTGATTTTTTTTCTTTATTTTTAAAATATCATTAAAGGAATTTCTTAAAGCAGCAAATTTTCAAGCAAAAATTTAGTGACCATGAAAATTAAGTCACTTGCAGACATAGTGAGACCATGATCTGAAAAATCCTGTTCAGATTTTGTTTCCTTCCCTGCAAGAAACTTCTGAGGGGTGTTTTACCAGAATGAGCAGTTTTGTTTACTTTGAACATGTAAAATTATTTCATTCTGAGAGGATATATGCTTTCATGGAACAAATAAAAAGAAAAAAAGAAAGAGAGAGCAGTAAGTATGTAATGGAGAGATAATCTGAGGTCAAAGGCTAATTGTGGATCCTCTTGCCCTTGCATGAGGCTGCTGAGGCCTGCTTCATAGAAGCTTCCTAAAGAGGCATACAGCTGCTGCATTGGTACAGGAAGTTAAATAAGAGAGTCTGTCACTTTCTTCTTAGTTACATAAGCATCTAGAAAGATAATCTTCACTTACTCCTCAATTTTTATCTTAATCTTTTATTTTAATTTTTTGAAAATAAAGGTTTTCCTTTGTTTACTTCGTTGCCTAGGAGGTGGGTGATAGAGGAAATGTGAACAAAATGAAGACTGAGGGGGAAAAAAAAACAAACAGTGCTATTTTTTTTCCTATTACTTCAAAAATCTAAAAATACATGACAAAAAAAAATTCAATGTTCAAGGGAAAGGACAAGTTATTATTTTGAGGATGAAGCACCAAAAAGAAACCTAGGTAATACGAAATACTAAATACAAATTCTTTTCCTATCCACAGATAAGTTACACAGACTTCTTTAGTCTAGAAATCTGGTTTAGGTTATTTTTTTTTTCTCATATCAAAAACATGCATTATGGTTAAATATATTTAACTATTAAAATTATCTAGCAAGATACAACTAGAAGTCTAAGTGATAATCAGAAAGAGGACTGAGTGGTATATTTTATGACTATGAGGAGCCAGTCAATTTACATTCAATTTGTTTACTCTGTAAAAAATACTTACATTTTAAAAATGAGAAAATTGAGGCCCAGTGACACAAAAAGTAACATCAACAAAACCGCACTTTAAATGGCAATATTAAACTAGTTGTAAGAATTCTTTTGGAGTAAGTCAAACAGATGAAACAATCCCGATCCTTCCTACCTGAATAGCAGTGATGCTGTGAGCTGGATAAATGACTTGACCTCTGTTAGCCTCAGTTCCTCCTTTGTAAAATGGATATGATGAAACCCACCTTGACTTGCAAGGATTTTATAAGATAATGTTGGCAGAGTGTTCAAAAAGTGTCATAGCTCAGTGAATAACTACTATTATTGCTCTAGATCTGTCTGACTCTAGTGCTCCTTCTCTTATCACTCTGACATTTATTCAAATTAAGTTATAGAATATATATGTGTATATTTTTTTAAAATATTTTTTCTAGTTATCAATGGACTTTTATTTTATTTATTTATATGTGGTGTCAAGAATTGAACTCATTGCCTCACACATGCTAGGCAAGTGCTCCACCCTTGAACTACAACCCCATACTCAGCTAGTTCATCATTAGTGAAACATGCTTCCTGAAAGATAGGCGATGAAAATCTCCTTGATCATGGTTCAGAATAAGTCTCACAACCCTTTACAGTATGAAAAAAGCAACTCAGGGAGACAGAATAATTAGGAGCAAAGATCCCAAGCACAAAATCTGTAAAAACAAGCTCTAGTTAGAACTCATCAGCATGGGTCAAGGAGATGCAGAACTGCCTTGGATCTTTAGCATGTTATTTTAACAGTCAAATCTCCCCACTACCTCTACCACATGGAGAAAGACCATGCAAAAGTGGAGACTTGAAAGTCTGATACAATACTGCTGTCAGTCAAAGGTGAAGAAATGGACCTGGTCAAGAATTTCTGGAAACTTCCCTTGGATCCCCAATAGAAACTGGGTGCAGGAAGGGCATGCTATCATTCTCCTAATTCCCACTCTCCTTGTTTCCCTTGAAAGTGTTTCTTTCCCTCTTTCCTTTCTCTTTGAATAAATTCCTGCCTGCTGCCATGTGAAACTTACTTGAAACTCTTCAGGCAAGACTATAAAACCCTGTGTTTGCACATCCCAAAGGGAGCTTTGGCTCTGCAGGAAGATCTCTCTCTGTAACACCAGAAACGTTTATCTATAGTCCTATTTTTAATATAGGAGAGCACTAATTTCTCTTTTAAGGGTGTTTTAGTCATCATTTAGTCATCCTTAACTACCTGGAAATTTTTTTTTTCTGGCATAAGGAGTCAAATACAACCACACAATGGAGGTGTCCTGTAAAAAACTTATCATCATAAAAATCAGTAAAAATCTGAAGAACTATTTCAAAATAAAAGTACGAAAATCTGTTTCCAAATAAAGTCACAAAAATCATTTTTAAAAAATGACAAATGCAGTCCATGTTGATGTATTTTATAATGTTACTATAAAAGACAGTAATTAAGACAAAAATAGTTAAAATTTGGATACAATTCAAATATTAGATAATTGGTATTTATAAAGTGATTTTCTGAGTTTTTGATTTCTAAAAGAATGGAATATAAAGGAAAATGTATAATGTTATGTGGATCATGGTGAAAGGATAAATTGATAGGTATTTGAGTCTATAACAGAGAAAGAATGATATGAAAGTAATATTTGAATAAGTATTATGTATTATGACTATTATTGTTGTGTATTGTCTTCAATTATATATTGTCTGGTATTTTCTAGAACAAATATTCTAGTCCTAAATTCTTAGAGTGCTTCAGTTAAGGATTTTTTTTATATTTTATGGTGAGAAAACTTAAATTTAAGTTATTTCCATATATAAGAAAATGTGATGAGAGAGATTGGAGATATTGAATGTCACCTCAGTTCCATTCACACTTTTGAACTGAATATTGAATCAAATGATCACTTAAGATAAAATTATTAATTCTGAGAATAAACCCTTAAAATCATTATTTTCTCCATTTTGCAGATGTAGAAATTCAGACTCAAAAAGTCAAATGTCTTTGTCAAGATCTCAGAGCAAGGCAAAGCCTAAATGGATACATGCTAACTCTAAATCCAATGTGCTTTTAAAATCCTCTTACACACTAGAGACACCCATTGAAATAAATATTTCATACTGTTATTTGTTAGAATTCTTAACTAATACTCAAGCTCATAAAATTTAGAGAAAATATCCTGAAAAAAATGACATGATAATAATAGTGATTATAAAAGGGAAGATGGTAGCCACAGCTTTTGGTGACTCCAAGTTAAAAAAATAAATAAATAATAAACAAAATGATAAAGTAATTGAGTATGGGAAAAAGACAAAAAAAATCATATTTGTATACATAAAAGTTATTCAATTATTTATATACATAAAAGGATCAATTATTTCTGTTAGGAACAAGAAGATTTTTTTTAATATAGTCCAAAATAGAAAGTCAGGAAAATATGATACAAAATGTCTCCTTTTTTGATATTTTCTAAAAGAATGATAAAAGAATTGAAAGACATAAATTACGTATCCGATGTGACTAAGAGTCATGAGACAGTTTTCTAAGGAAAACAGATTAATGCAACCACCCTTTCAGGTCATTTATCTATTTATTTATTTAGATGTATAAACAACCTTTTAAAGAATTTTAATGCATATTTTAAAGTCTGAAAAGAGGTCAGAAGGACTAAGTAAGAGGTGTTGCTGGGCAGGAAATGGGTGGGGAAGCACACTTGAAGGGAGGATCTCTGATTAGTGTGAGATGGTATTTTGATTTGTGGGTCTGAAGAGCACACTCCTGTAATATAAATATACTTTTAAATTGAAATCTAAAATCTTATGTGAAATGTGCTGGTTGTCATGGACTTTCATTTATTTATCTTTATAAACAAACCCAGCCCAGTTGTTCAACTGTGATTATCGACAAGTTTTCATACATTACTCATTCTTTCATCTAAATTCTTAGGAATATAAAATTCTCAAACTGCCTTTGCTGTTTTAATTTCAGTAATACACAACTAAGATATAGGAGACACTTATCAAAGTTCACTTGTTTTTCTGTAACTATTATTATTATATCATTATTATCATTATTACTTATGTATTGTTACTGGGAATTGAATCCAGGCTGAGCTGCATCCCAAGTCCTTTTAAAATTTTTAAAAATTTTTAGACAGGGTCTCACTAAGTTGTTGAGGGTCTTACCAAATTGCTGTGGCCAACCCCAAACTTATGATCCTCCTGTCTCAGACTCCCAAGTCCTTGGGACTGACTATAGGTGTACAGCACCTGACCCAGCTAATAGGTAATTTTAATAGGTTTTTAAAAACTCACCAGAGAACCTTCTGAAAAGTTATGAAAATGGGTTAGAAATATTTAAGTCATTTGTGTGTGTGTGATTGCTTTGTTCTTTGCCTGTTATTAAAAAGGCACTTTGGTTATTACTCATTCCATTGTTAGCTGAATGAAAAACTCATTTCAAATTGATTGCTGTCATATATTAACTTACTCATACAAAAGTTTGTTTTCTTCATTTTAATCATTATTGTCATTCTCATAGTTATTACTTAAATTAATGTCACTGACTTCAATGCCTATCTGTGGTAAAATCTGCTATTGTTCACCAACACCTACCCCCACCCCATCCACTTGTATTTTTCATGAGACCCAAGTCTCCACTTTTTAACTAAACACAGAATCAACTAAATGCAAATAAAGAGTTCATTTCCTATGCTATCTACTAGGCATGGGCATGTGGCTAACTTCTGACTAGTAGGATGTAAATGGAAATGCTGTGTACAACATCATGTCATGCTCAGAACAGAAAGGACCTTTTTTCCTTTGACTGGAATGAGGGCCTGACAGTAAACCCATCCTGACCATGGAGAAGACAGCCATGCCCATGGTGAAGCTAACCATACCCTAGCCTGCCAGAGCAGACTGGTAAATTTTAGGAAATGTTGCACGTAAGTGGTAAAACCATTGGTAGTTTAAAACTGGCTGTGGTTAGGAATATTTACATCACAAAAATCAAAACATGGCATACAACAGTAATTCTTTTTTTTTTTTTTTCTTTTCAGACAGCAAATGAGAGAAATGAGAGAAAAACTCTGGGTCCTTGTATAATAATAGTAACATATAACAGTTTTGGACTATTTAAGGCCTAATCTATTGCATGACTGAGAAATACACTCTAGATTGTTCAAGCTGCTGCTGTGTTTATTATTTTATAGCTGGTGTGTGTGTGTGTGTGTGTGTGTGTGTGTGTGTGCGCGTATGTGTGTGTTGAGAAAGAGAGAAATAAATGATAAAAAACAGTATAGGCCAAAGTACTACAAAATACATTTTTCACAAGGCTCATGTGATTGGTTGATTGAGCATGAAGCTCAAGAAACAAAGTTTGAGTTTTCTTGAGACCAAGGCATAAAGGAAACAAAGGTGAGTTGTATAATAACCATTTCAAAAAAATTAAGAGAGCATCTGCTTAAGAGAAAAAATTGGTACAGAAAAAAATTAGTATGGTATTATCTTAGTTCATTTTGGTTACTATAATGAAATGTGAGAATAAGTACTACTAATAAACAAGGTTCATTTTGATCTATAATTCTGATCCAAGGCCAAGGGACCTCATCTGGTAATAGCCTTCTAACTATCAGAGTCCTGAGGTAGTTTAAAACTTCATAATAATTTCATGGCATAACATGTCAAGAGATAGGGAACATATTAAGTATGTCTCCTCTGGTCTCTCCCTCTTCCAATAAAGCCACCAGTATTCACATGAGTACCCCATCCTGATGGCCTCATCTAATCCTAATGACTTCCCAAAGGTCCTACCTCTAAGCACCTTAGCTGAATTAAGTTTCTGTCCTCTTAGCATCTCTCAATGTGAATTAATTTTCATCACATGAGGTCTTGGAGGATAAAACAATATCCAAACAATACCATAAGCCTACATTTACAAAAAGAACTTTTACCAATCCTTGTTAAAAACCTAGAGACTATCAACAAAATATGTTTCAGTGAAGAAATTTCTGAAGCTACTATTCCAAATTGTAACTTTCTGGAAGTCTTATTTGACTAAAGAATAAAACTCAAAATACATGATAAAATTTGTAGATTAATTATTTTATAATGCTATTTTTAAAGAAAAACCTTGTTATGAACATGGCGACCTATTTTTTTCAACCAGATAATTTCAATGAATAGAGGATATGTTTCTAAATGAAATCTATTATCAAAAGTGGATATATTTAGGAGAGTAAATTATTATTAACCTTGTGCCTCAGATTAAGATAATTATGGGTTTGGAGTAACAATGTATTTGACACACTTTTGTTAGAGTATGCAGTTTTAAACTACATAAATAAATTTTATTGAACAATATATAAGTCTCCTATGATTTTATCTATCTAAAGTAAATATTGAATTTTATTTAAATGTAAATCTTTATAAGTCTTAGTTGATTACTGAGCATGTTTCATGAGCAAATCAATCTGGAGTAAATATTTTCATAATATTATTTTTATTAAAATAATATGATATTAATACCATGTGTCAATTTGCCTGGGCTAAAGATGTCCAGGAAAATTGACACATGGGTGTCTATGTGATGGTATTTCCAGATGCAATTAGCATTTGAATCATGGACTCAGTAAAATAGTTTGCACTCTCCCTTTTGTCTCAGAATCATTCAATCCCTTAAGGGCCTGAATAGAAACAATAGAGGAAAAGGAAAAAGAAACCTGCCCTTTCTTGCTTCCTTTTGCCTTTTCGCACCAGAACATTGGTCATCACCTGCCCTTGGACTGAGATTGACACCAATGATTCACTTGATTCTTGGATATTCAGATTTGGATTGAGTTATACCACCAGCTTTCCTGAGTCTCAGTTTGTAGATAGCATATTGCAGAATTTGTCTGTTTCCATAATCACATGAGCCAATCTCATAATAAATCTCTTCTTTGGTTCTGTTTCTTTGGAGAACACTGATGAGTACAGGAAACTAGCAAATGTTAGAGTTTGGGTCTGGTTTGACCTGAAAAACTTTGCTTTATAAATAATAACAGACTTCTTAGTAGCCCCAATAACTTCACAATGTAATTAATACCTCAAAAGCCGCAATGAAAATGATCTCTCCATTTACTTCTAAGAGCCAGAACTTTATATACTTTTAAAAAATAGAAAAGTATGTTTAGGTACTCCTACCTGCCAATGGATGATCTGTTGTGATGGAATTATACTGTGATTCTGTCAAAAGTTTCTCATCATAAAAATGAAAAGATTCAGGAAAATCCAGGGTAATATTAATGTTCTTAGATAAGGCAACTTTCACAAATAAATTGTGTTATTCTATATTGTTATTTTGAACCCCAACTAGGTAGCATTTTAGGAGCTACACCTATGTGGTATTTATAGCCCAACATGTCATGCAGAGTCTGATAAGTGTCAAGAAGGTGTCTGCCTGGTGGGGTGTGAATAGTTAGTTGGGATAGAATAAGTTAAGTGAAAAAGGTGTTAGTATAAAGCTGTTGGTAACAAGAACAATATTTGGTTACATTCAGGGGCTTTTAGCCTAATAAGTTATAAGTTAAGGATAACAAGAGTTTTAAATATGGAAAGGAAAAAAACTAGAATGACTACTTTCATGTTGAATTAGTATTGATATGGACTCGTGTATTACATAGGTAGATAGATGCAGAGACAGGAAGATCACTGAATTTGGCTCTGTGTTTGTATGTGTATGTGTGTTTGTGTGTGTGTGTGTGTAATATCCATTTGAACCAATATATATTTGAATATGTATATATGTATGTGTGTATATATATGTACATATATATATAATTTATAAAAATTATAAAATAGTCTCAGGCAGCATCCTGTCAAAGGGCATGAGAGCAACAACAATAAGTTTATTTGATACCTAATGTTGGTTTTAAAATACTGTTTTATTCTAAAAGGAACCAGGCCTCTTTAAAGAAATAGCAGATCCCTGGACCAGAGTGGAGAAAGTGTAAGATAAACCTGGAGCATCTTTAGTGTTAGAAGGTAAGAAATTGCTCAAAAAAAAAAATGAGCCATGTCCAAAGACTGTATGAACCACCTTGAAGGGTCTCTAACTAGCCAAATCTGAGAAAATTTGAGAATCAAAACAAAGATATTAAAAGATTATAACTCTAAAAATCAAATACAAATTCATTAATTATTTACTTTCATTAACTTAATAGAATGAGAATAGGAAGTCTTTCCTTACAGTAGAATACAAACCAACAATTGTAGAAGAAATGATAAAAGTAATAGTCACTATATGGAAAGCATCCCCAAATCATTAATTCAGCCAAGAAGAATTAATAGTTGCTAAAAACAAATTCATGGAAGTTTGAGGTAGAATGTGATATTTATGTATTCTCAAAGTACTTTCCTCCAAATAGCTATAAATTACACAGAGAAAAAGAACAAAAATTACAGAGAAAGTCCATCACCAGTGTTATGAATTAAATGTATCTCCCCAAATCCCTATGTTGCAATCTTAACTCCAGTGTGATGGTGTAAGGATATAGAAGAGAGGTAATTACATCATGAAGGTGGAGCCCTTATGAATAGGATCAATGCCCTAATAGGAGGCCAGAGAGCTAGTTCTTACTGCTGTTCACCATGTGAAGACCCAACCAGAAAATGGCTATGTGAAACCAGGAAGCATGCCTTTTCCAGACACTGGTTCTGCCAGAGCTTGAACTTGGACTTCCCAAACTCCAGAACCATAAGAAATGAATGTCTGTCTTTCATAAAATACCCATTCTATAGTTCATTATAGCAACTTTAATTAGAACAGGTAGATTTTGGTTGCAGAGGAAAATGACCTATTTTATGTGGGAATTACATATCATTATTCTTGAGTAACTCAGCATCTTGTTGGCAATTTAGTATCAAACAGGTTAAAAAAATCTTTCATATTATCATTATTTTATGAAAGGTTAAATTTTTTTTTCAAAATAAATAGAGAACATAAATTTAGAATTCACGAACTCTTTAAAGAAAAATCAAAATCAGGAAATTTTGTGGATAACTAATTGAAAAATATTACACAAAAGGGATTTGTTCTTCATGACTTATTTCTTTTTCAATAATTTAGGGCTTTCTGTCTTTGGACATAAAAATATGACCAATACAGGCAGAACTAACATCCCATGCAGAAGTAAGGATAGTTGTTACCCTGAGTGGTGGGGGAGTGTATGATTGACTGGAAAATGCAAAACTCTGCTGATTCAACACACTGTCCATCAAAAGTCCAACAATCTTTTCTTGCAGATATAAAAAAAAAAAAAAAACTGGCCAAATTCATATGGAATTCCAGAGTGCCCCAAGTGGCCAACAAAAATACTGAAAAAATAAAAATAAAGTTGGAGGACTGACACTTCACAATTTCAATTTCAACACTGAATACAAGGTATTAAACAGTATAATATGACATAAGTATAGACATTTGCACAAATAAAATCAGATAAGAGGCCCCAAATAAACTCCCTCACACACACTCCAACATAAGTATTGTGTGTGCTTGTGTGTAGTTTGATTTTTATAAAACATCCAAGACTGCCTTTTCAACAAATAGTGCTGGAAAAACTAGTCAAAACATGCAAGAAATTATTGGAACTTTATCTTATACCATGTGTAAAAATTAACTCAAGTGTATTAAAGACCTAAGTCTAAAAGCCAAAACTATAAAGCTCTTTAAAGGAAACATTACAGAAAATCTTTATGACTTTTGATTTGGCAATAATTTAATGAATATGATACCAAAAGTATAGGCAATAAAAGGAAAAATAGACAAAATGGATTTCATCAAAATAAAAACTGTGCTTTACCAGCATACCAAAACAAAACAAAAAGACACCTCTAGAAAAGAAAATTGCAGGTCAATATCCCTAATGAACACAGATGCAAAAGTCTTTCTTAGAATGTTAGCAGACTACATTCAAAACTACGTCAAGAAGATACACCATGATTAAGTGAGTTTCATCCCAGGGATGCAAGGTTGGTTCAAATCAGTAAATGTAATTCATCACTTAAATAGAATTAAGAACAAGAACCATATGATCACCTCAGTAGATGCAAAATAATTGTACCTGGAAGAGGAAAATTCTTAGAGACAGAAAGCAGATGAGAAATGTCTTGGAATTAGGGAGAAGGTGGAGAGGGAGCTATTGTTTAATGTGCACAAATAGGTGTAATGAAAGGTTCGAGGTATAGACAGTGGTGATGGTTACACAATATTGTGAATGTGTTATGTTGTGTTGTAAAGTTTAGGAATAATTAAAATGATAACTATCTTTAGTTTTTCATAATCCATCCTTCTATACACTTAATGATGTTTTTTTCTTTTTGATGTATATTATATTTTCATAAGATTTGCATTATAATAACAAGAAAGTCAGTTATACATATATTTTAGATGATAAAAAAAATTGAACTTGGGCTGGGGTGGTGGCTCAGAGGTAAGAGCGCTCGCTAAGCATGTGTGAGGCACTGGATTCGATCCCCAGCACCACATATAAATAAATAAAATAAAGGTATTATACTCACATAAAACTACAAAAAAATTGAACTTTACTGAGTATTTCTTGGAGAGTTACATAAAATCCTTATACACAGTTCTTTAGGCCATAGACTCAATCATTCAACATAAAAATGCTAGTGAGATATGTACATTATGATACAAGTTTGATGGAGCTACCATAGCAAAATACTATAATCTGAGGGACTCGAAAAACAGTAACTTATGTCTCACAGTCCTGAAGGCTACAAGTCTGTCAGTGTGTTACCAGGTTTGCCTTCTCCTGAGGGCTGTGAGAGACAACTTTCTCTGAAACCTCTGGTGTTTGCTGGCAATCTTTGGTGCTCCTTGGCTTGTAAAAGCATCACCCAATCTCTGCCTTCATTTCTACATGGCATTTTCTCTGTGTCCATGTCTCTATGTCTAAATTTTCCTTTTTAATAAGGGTAGTCATATTGAATTAGGGCCCACCCTAAGAACTTCATGTTAAATTAACTAGTTATATCTGCAACAATCGGATTTCCAAATAAGAATATTCTGAGGTACTGGGTCCAGGTTTGTAACATGAATTATGGGAGGACACAATTTGATCATAACAAATTACTTTGCCCTTCAGTTAGATTTCCTGGGTTATAAGGATCAACCACCATCTTAAGCCTATTAAGAGTTTTTGTTTTTGTTGTTGTTGTTGTTGTTGTTTTTCTCTAAACCACTGCTATAGTTGAAATTAGTGAGAACTGATTTCAACTGTAATCCTGAATGGGAGCACATATTTACATGACATCTTACATTTTTCTAGGTTAGTTCTGGGATTTATTCTTATTTTCAATGCATTATGATTTTTTGGTTTTCTCACTTTTAAGTCATATTGCCCAAATCTGCTGCATTAATTAAAAAAATAAATTTTTTACAATGTAAATTTCAGTAATTATCTCTCCAGTAATCTATATTTTCATTTACTGGAAGTTCCTTTATAAAACCATAGGAAAGCCATCTTTCTTTCTTAGGAGTGTCAGGAATTACATGAATGCTTTAACATACCTTGGATAGTTACCCATCTGCTATGGTTTGGAAATGGTTTGAGAATGTCCTCCAAGCCTTCCTGTGTTGAAATTTAATGCCCATCTTGAAGTGTTAAGAAGATGGAAACAATTCAACTCTAGTGTTTAGATGTAGGTTCTTCTAGGGGTTACTAGGATTAGAAAAAGCTATGAGGATGAAGCCTTCATGATTAAATACTAATGTTTTTTTGAAAGCAAGAAGGAGCAGCAGGCAGGCAGGCAGGCAGACAGGCAGACAGGCAGACAGGCACACACACACACATGCATGTTCACACATGTTCCATGTCTCTTGCCATTGTGTGTCCTTAGCCACTTTGGGACTTTGCCAGCATGAAGGCCATTGTCATATGTCTTTATCACCATTGGGCCAGACTATGAATCAAAATGAACTTCTTTCTTTTTTTATAAAGTTATCTAACTTGAGGTATTTTGTTATAATAATGAAAATTGGAATTATATACTGTCCATAACATCACAAATACAGCCAAACTTTTCAGTGATGAGAACTGTCCCATCTGTTTTAGTACAACAGCAGTTGAAAGTCTTTTTTATGTAATCAGTATTGCAAAGAGATAATTTACAATAACCACTGGGAATCATTCTAGCACACATGTTAAATATATTACTCAGCAGTAAAAGTATTTAAATTTTTCATCCCCAGAGAGAAATCTAACAATTAGGGAGACCATGTGGTATTCTCAGGATGAGTATGAAATCTTCTTTGATGTTAAGGCATAGTGATAAAAGTAATTAATCACCCTTTTTCTTTGAATGCTCTCCAAAGAAAACTTACTTATTGACAAGACAGGTCAGTTTGTATGTGTGTGTGTATGTGTTGTGTATGTGTGTAAGAGAATGACAGTAACCATCCTCTGAGTTAAGACTATTTGGACCTCTTACTATAATCAGGATAATCCCTTATCTCAAACAAAATTATGATTTAGAGAGAGATAACCTATTGTTGGAAATCAGCAATGAAATAATAAAACATTATTTCCTCTATCCTCTATCAGAAAGGGGCATTTCAAAGTACAGAGTGTCCTTTTATACTCCTCCCAAATTGAGGCTGCTAGACTCATTGTTCAAAACCTGGCAGAACATTAATAAATAAATCCTCTCACTCTGACTGTAGAAGAGGAACAGTTAGCAACCAGGACCATCAGGACAGAAAGCCACCAGCTTTGTTCGAGAAGCCTGGCAGGCATAGAAGTGTTGTCTGGCCCCAAATAACTCTTGCACTTCCAGCCCAGAAAGACTCAGCATTTGAAGTCAAGGATTTTTTCCAGGAAGCCACAATGAAATTGGATTTGTCATGAAGTGTTAAAAAAGTAATAAAGCATTAACAAGGATTTGTTAGCCAAATTTATAATGCAGCTGTGAGAACTGAGGAAATGGGGCTGGGCAAGTATATCCTGATTGGTAATTAGAGAGGAAAAGCCCAAAGCACTCAGCTCAAAAGGACAGACTGAAGGGTGGTGCCTCTGAAGCAGAGTCTAGATTCTGGAAGCCTGTGGGGGCGGGGGACACTTGTGGGTGATTGCAGAATGATGAGACAGAAAGGCACAGGAAAGTTGAAAACCACACCAAAACCATAGAATAAAAACCTTGATTTGCTCCAATTTGCTTAGAAGCAATCCACGTGACACATGAATCTCCAAAATATGCTTCCTCCAAATGAGGAGAGGTGTCCTGTACACATTGAACACACCTAGAAGGAATTTCCTTTGTGGATTCCATGAGGCTATCTGTGTCAAGGCCAGGAAATTAGAAGAATAAAGCTTGGGACTAGTACAGATAAATCCCAAAGAGCTTCTTACTTGTGACTTGAAACATTTACTTGGAACATATTGAAACACAAGTTTGTATCAACGATTGTAGTCCCAGATCCACTGGAATCAAATACAACATAGAAAGAAAAAGCAGCCAGTAACAAGCAGGCAGCTAGGCCTGGTGCTCTTCTGTTGAATACATACAACTTCACAGATCATCAATATCAGACACCCCTTGTCTAACTACTCTTATATTGGGGGGTTAATATCCATGATCTCAATTTTAAAGGGTAGAAACATTCAGCCCATGACAGGAGATAATTAAAATTAAATGAAGTCATAATAATGGGGCTCTAATCAAATAAGACTGTTGTCCTTGTAAGAAGAGTAAGAGGTATCAGAGACAGCAGAGATGTGTGCACACAGAGAAAGGGCCATGTGAGGACACAGAAAGAAGGGCCAAATATAGGCCAATGGGAGACAGACACCTCAGGAAGAACCAACTGGGTTATCACTTTGATTTTAGACTTCCAGCCTCCATAACAGTGAGAAATAAATTTCTGTTGCCTAAACCACCCAGCATATGTCATTTTGTTGCAGAATCTCAAGCAGATTAATACAACAAATATATAGTAAACATGTTGCCATTAGAGTCTTAACAAGTGCTTGTATATAGAAATCTTCTTGGGGTCTGGAAATAGCTAGATTAAAAAACTTTGAGCTAAAGTTTGACAGATTAAGATATCATGTGGAAGAGAACCAAGAAGCTTAGCTATTTATCCAGAACTGAGGTCACAGACATATGGCCCCAATCAAACCATCCCAACCATCTCCCAGTCATTTGAGGCAACCCAGCTGAGGCCTCTCACATTATGGAGCAAAGATAAGCCAGACACATTCTGCCCAAATTCTTGACATACAAAGTTATAAGAAAATAAAATGATAATTTCTGTAATCCCTTAAATTTTGAGTTCCTTTCTTACACAGCAATGGATAAATAAAACAGAAACTAGCACTAGAAATGAGATGCTACCATAACAAATACCTAAAATATGTAATATTGACTTGGTAACTAGGTGGTGGGTGTGATGTCTCATATTAGTCAAGGTTCTCCAAAGCAAAAGCCACAAAGAGATTTGCTTTTAAAGATGTAACCATGTAATTATGGCATAAATCAAGTCTGAAATCTGCAGAGCTAACCAGAGACTGGAAACACAGAGAAGAACTGATATTGCAGTTCAAGTCCAAAGGCAATTTGGAAGCAGAATTCCCTTTCCCTCAAAGGATCTCAGTCTTTCTTTTCTTAGAAGCCCTTTAACTGATTGTATGGTGCCCACCCACATTATGAATGGTAATTTTCTCTACTCAAAGTCTACTGATTTAAATATTAACAGAACAGGAAGAAAACAAAAAAAGGACAGGAAGAAAATATGAACACAGCATCCAAGAACTGTATGACAACATCAAATGGTCTAACATATGTGCAACTGACATCCCAGGATCAAGAAAGAGAACAGAAAGGAAAAATTATTTAAAAATATAGTGGATGAGAATCTTCTAAAAGTAATGAAAAATAATAAATCACAGAGGAAAACATTCAAAAAACCCTAAACAAGGTTCAAAAAAAGTAGAAATAGAAGAATAAATTATACCCTAAACAAACAAAAAGAATGAATTAAGAACTTAAATCTGTAAGACTGAAAACAAAATAGTAAACAGAATCAATAAAACTAAAAGCTAGTTATTTGAAAAGACCAAAATGAGAGAGAGAGAGAGGGAAGAAGAGAGAAAACCTAACATATCTGTAATAAGAATAAAAAAAATAAGGATCATTTCAGATCCCCAGACATTAAAAACAATAGTTTAGTAATAACTAACAACAAATTTTCCAATAAATTTGAAAATAAATAAATGTCAATAAATTTGATAGCTTATTAAAGGAAAATTCCCAAGAAGACATAAACTATCAAAAAAAATGTTCACTAAAAAAGAAAGGAATAAACTTTCATCACCCTATATAAATGATCACTAGGTTATTATCAAAAGACCACATTTTAAAGACCATAGAGTTCTGTTCCAATTTTTAATCTCTGCTATAAAAAGAAGGAAGGAAACAAAGAAAGGAAGGAAGGAAACAAAGAAAGAAAGCAAGCCAGCCACAGATAACAGGTTCTATTGGGCATGTCTATGTTCCAGTAAAATTTTATTTATAAAATGAATGAGTAGCCCTCAGCCCATAGTTTGAAACCCTTATCCTATATCTGCCAATTCAATAAATGATTATCCAATGTTTATTGGCAGGATGATATTTGCTAAAGATACAAAACTGAGCATTTATTATGTAGTCACTGATACAAATATGCACCTAGACAAGGAAACCGTAGTACAGTAGGCCAGGGGTATAGCGCAATGGCAGAGTGCTTGCCTAGCCCTAGGTTCAAACCCGAGCCCCAAAAAATATGTAGTATGGTGACTCTAATCGTGAAGGCGGTGAAAATTATGACAATGATATAGGGAAGACATCTAGCCTAGATTTTAAGGCTTAGAACATTACCAGGAATAAAACATATCTTAGATAAGAAATTCACTGGAAGAAGAAGGGCGTGCAGTATCTTATGAACAAAATAACAGTTGGTACAAAATGCCATGAAGATAAGAAATCATGAGGAATTCTAGGAATCAAAAAATATATCAGTATATATGAGATTTGAAAGGCAAGTTATAGAATAGCATAAATTGGAACAGAGTCAGTCTGTCCCTACCAGTTGTAATTTTAGGAAAGAAATAATACTGATTTGAACTATGGAGGTGGAGTGGGGATAGCAAAAAGGGCCAAGTTTAACAAATTGGATGGGTAGAAGGATAAGCAAAAGCAAGAAGGAAATGAGAAAAATGAATCCAGGATTCTAGTTTATCAAAGCTGAGTCTGAAGCTACTTTCTGGAATAAAGAAGACACAAAGAATGATCAAACCATGTGTCTTCAAAATGTTAGATCATTCAACAAATATGTGTATCAGATATCTATTATTGACAGGAACATATTGTACATATTTCAGATCAGTACTTTCTACTGTTTCTTGAATCCAATGAATAGTGTACTTATCTCTCCTTCTCCAATAGTGAGTGATATCCTTATAGGAATGTGTTCCCTATGCTTGCTATATAGCCAACAGTGACAAGTCATGTGGTAAGTATCTGGGAAAATACTCCCGATAAATTCAAGCATTAGAAACAATTGAAATAATATGTCCACACTTCCCACGTAAATAAGTGTTTTTTTTTTTTCAAAAAAAAGTTTATAGTTAAATATTTAACTCTCTTTAATCTCACTATTCATCTGGCCACACCACTGGCTGAAGATATTTAGTATAGTAATTTAAAGATGTAAATATCTAATTCAAAATATTTGGGCCACATAGAAGGGAATTGAGGATATATCAGTGGAAACTGCCAAACTTTTATACGGAAGAGACTTAAGGGAATAGGATCAGGGGAATAGCTTTGATTGAGCATTTGCATAACATTTTATACAAGAAACGTCAATTGTTCTTCTTGATGAAGTCATTTCTGTGCCAGTCTGTGTGTGCATAGGTGGAGTCAGAGGAAATACCAATGAAATTGGGAAAAGACAAAAATTCCCCTAAGGCCCACCTTGAGTCTCTACTGGGTGGCTTACTTCTTTGATTTTGATTTGATTTTGGAAACATCATCACATCATTTTACTTTGGTAGAGTAGCCTTTAGGTATCAGAAAATTTCAGAACCAAGTACTATAATTCCTTCTTTACTAAACAGCCACTGAAGTAGAATAACTTTATAAACACTTAGGAATATTATTAAAATCTGGCTAAGTTATAAGCCATGTCTGAGAAAATGCTTACAAATGCTGTGAATGGTGAAGACTGTGTGCTGATTGGGTGATTAAAAAGCTGACCTATTTGGCCAGGCCTCTGAGAATATCTTTCAGGTACATATAAACCAAGGAATTGGTTAAAGCCAAAAAGGAAATAGCTCCCCACCACCCATGCTGTGCTATAACTGAATGGATAATGGATTTAATAATGAGTAATAATGAACTCAGTCACAGAGAAACCAGAATACTCCTGGCACTGAATGAATGGCTTTTACTGGCTCTGTATGACCTTTGAAAGGTGATTCCTGCCACCAGGGTAGGCATAGCAGAGAAAAGTTGGAATAATGGTAGAACAGCTGGCTCCTTTCAATGGAGCAAATAGAGTTCCATGGAAAATTTGAGCCATTGAAAGGCATGCTTTTTAAAATAATGTTCCTAAATCAAAGAGAGAATGAGTTAAAGTGATTTCTGGAATGATAAAGCCCACAGATAATTATCAAGGAAGACAATATGAGTTTGATCTGACTATTAACATTGATCACATCCACTGTAATATTAATTATGACCTCTAGTTTACTAAAGTTTAGCTTTCATGCCATAAAAAAAGAGGATAAGTCTAAACTACCTTTTTAAAAGTGAAGTAAATACATTCCAATAGCAAATACTTCAAGTGTGCTATATTTAACTATATACATTCTAAAATTTCGAAGGAAAAGACAAGAAAAGAAAACCTGACTTCAAAACTACATTCCTAATTGGAGAACATAATAATGAGAAGAATTCACCAACAGAAAGTGTGCAGAAGCTGACCTTGACCAAAGAAAATCCAATGTTAAATAAAGATCTTTAGCAAATAGAAGTTAATATGCTACTGAAGTATTGGTTAGTCTCTTCCTGAACTGAGGTAAGATGAACAATAGTACCTAACGTGGATTTTAGTTCATATCCAAATAGTATGAACTTCAGTAATTAGAAAAAAAATACTCCTATAAATATACTTTCCCAAGGACCAAATAATACTTTCTTTCCTGTTATGCTATTCACTAATACAACATGATTTAAAATACTATTTCTGAAGATCCTTGTTAGAATAGGGGAAACTACTGTTAATAGTTTAACACTCTTCTGGACAAATAAAATGCCACCATGGTAAAAGCCTACTTGAGAGGTAAGAGCTAGAAAAAAAATTAGATCAAAAGATTCCATATAACTTATGTATTACCTAAACAAAGCTGTAAAATATATACTATACATATAATTCCAAATTTTATAATTCTGGACTTACTGCAGAAAGAAAATTACAGCTCTTCCTGAAACAAAATTAAAATTTCTCCTATCTGCTAGAATTTGTCAATCACAGCTCAAAAATTCAACTTTTCTTGAAGTATCTTCTTCCAAAGTAAAGGTATACATCATTTTATTGCACTTCCCTTTACTGTACTTCACAGATATTGTGTTGTTTGTTTGTTTAACAAACTGAAGTTTTGTGGCAACCCTGGCTTGATCAAGTCTATCAATGCCATTTTGCCCATAACTTGTGTTCATTTTTTAACTCAATGTACATTTCAGTCGTTTTTACAATATTTCAAACTTTATTATTATTGTCATCTGTTACTGTGATATATGAGCTTGCTCTTACTATTATAATTGTTTTTTAGCATAAACCATACCCATACAAGACAATGAATTTAATCCATAAATGTTATATATGATCTAACTGGTCCACTGCCTGGTGTTTCTTCTCCTTGGGCTCCTCTGTTTCTAGAGACACAACCATATTGAAATTATGTCAGTTGTAACCCAAAAATGACCTGAAGGCATGCAAGAGAAATGAACCACACATCTCTTCCTTTATGTAAAAAGCTATAAATGATTGAGCATTGTGAAGAAAACATATCATAAGCCCACATAGGTGGGAAGCTAGGCCTCCCGCACCATGTCAAGTTGTGGATGCAAAGAAAAAGTTCTTGAAAGAAATTAAAACATAAAGCACATGACTAATGAGAAACCAAACATGGTTATTGATGATTTAGAGAAAGTTTTTGTGGTCTGAATAAAAGATCAAATCAGCCACATCATTCCTTTAACTCAAAACCCAATCCAGAGCAAAGCCCTCAACTTCCTCAATTCTATGAAGGCTGAGAGAGGATAGGAATCTGTGGAAGAAAAGTTTGAAGCTAGCAGAGGTTGATTCATGAGGTTTAAGAAAGGAAGCCATCACATAAAAGTGCAAGGTGAAGTACAGTGCTGATGTAGAAGTTGCAGCAAGTTACCTAGAAGATCTGGCTAAGATAACTAATGAAGATGGCTACACTAAATACCAGATTCTCAATGTAGAAAGAATAGTCTCATATTAAGAAGAGGTACCATCTAGGACTTTCTCAGTGATAGGGGAGACATCAATGTCTGTATTCAAAGCTGACTTGCTTTGGGGGGTCTAATGCATCTGGCAACTTTAAGTTAAGTCTAAGGCTCATTTACCATTCTAAAAATTCTAGAGGGCTTAATAATTATAATACATCTACATTGCCTGTACTCTATAAATGGAGAAAAAAAAGCAAAGATGACAGCAAATCTCTATATGATATGGTTTGCTGACCATTTAAATACTTCTATTCATATCTCCTGGTTCAGAAAAAAGTGATTCCTTTAAAAATATTATGTCTTATTGACAATGGGCCTATTAACCTCAGAGCTCTGCTGGAGATACACAATAAGATTACTGTTCTTTTCATGTCTACTAATACAACAACCATTCTGTAGCCAAAGGAGCAAGGAGTCATTTTGACTTTCAAGGCTTATTGTTTAAGACTTCCAAAGGACCTGGACAAAGTAAAATGGAAATAACATTTTAGATGCCATTAATATTTTTTTGATTCATGAGAGAGATGCTTGAGGTTCATAGTCAAAACATCAACATTTATAGTTTTGAAGAAGTTAATACTAGTCTTCACTGATGGCTGAGGAATTCAAGACTTCAGTGAAGGAAGTGATTATGAATGTGGTGGAAATAGCAAGAGGACTAGAATTTAAAATGCAGCCAGAAGATGTGACTTAATAGCTCAATCTCATCTGCTTTAATGGATGAGAAGTTACTATAAGAAGTAACTTCTCATCCATTAAACATGATAAAAGTTTAATGCATGAGAAGTTACTTGTAGATGAACAAAGAAAGTGGTTTCTTATGACACTGAATCATTTAGAATACTAATTAAACTTGGTCAAAAAAATAGCAGCAGGCTTGAAAAGACTAACTCCAATTTTGAAAAAAACAATTTACAGTGGATAAAGTGCTAACAAATGGAATTGCATGCTACAGAGAAACCTCTCACAAAAGATGAATTGATCGATGTGGCAAATCTTCTTCCTCACTTTTTAATAACCCTGATAAGTCTGGAACATCAACATCAAGGCAAGATCAGCAAACAGTTACAACTTGCTGAAAACTCAGATGATTCTTTCTATTTTAAAACAATAAACTATTTTAAATATATACACTGTCATTTTATACATAATGGTACATAATGTTATTGCACACCTAATAGACTACAATATCAACATAATTTTATATGCATTAGAAAGCTTTTAAAAGTTGTGTGACTCACTCTTTTTGCAATACTCTCTTCACTGCAGTGGTCTGGAACTGATTCTGCAATATCTTCAAGCTACGTCTGTAAGCAGTGTTGGTCCTGAGAAGAGAGGACTATCTAGAAAGAGTACACCTTGTCTAAGATCTCTCCCATAACTCATAGTTAAAATTCTCAACCTTTTGGAGCCAGCTACTTAAGGCAATATAATGTTTGGGGAAAACAACTTCTGATAATACCTATAAGTACTTAATGCTTTACTATTTAAAGAGGAATAATTTATACATAGCTCTTTTTAATCCTTATAACATCTGACTAGTGAATATTATGTTCCCCAATTCATGTGTAAAAAATGGAGATACATGTCTTCATAGTGCTCTAAATTCACTACCTTTATTAGTTTAAGAATAGTGTTATGACTCAACATGAGTCTTTCTTCGTCTGATTCCAACCCAAGACCTATGACCTTTATTGTGTACTTCCTCTTACATAACTAATATAGTCAGGCACTGATTTATAGGATGAACTCATTATTACCCAGCATGCCTTGGCAGAGACTTCAGGGGTTGCATAAAACCAAGGCACATTTTTTAAAAG
Organism: Urocitellus parryii; assembly: GCF_045843805.1. Taxonomy (NCBI): domain Eukaryota; kingdom Metazoa; phylum Chordata; class Mammalia; order Rodentia; family Sciuridae; genus Urocitellus; species Urocitellus parryii. Next base: position 238,057,269 of record NC_135531.1, on the reverse strand, counting down.
ACAATGAGATACCACTAGTAAAGACAAGATGTAGGCAGCTACCAGTATGTGAAATAGCACAAGAATTCTGAACTTCTAGGGGAGAGCATGCACCAGAATGACAGGAGACAACTACTCCCTCCAGACATTAATGCTGGAACCTCCTTAGGGCAGAGGTAAAATGTACTTTTCTTGAAGTAAATATTATGTATCTTGATAACTCATTCAGCTGCACAAATGATGTCAAGGCACATGTTTTAGTTAGCTTTTTTATTGCTGTGACCAAAAGACCTGATAAGAACAGTTTTAGAAGAGGAAAAGTATATTTGGAGGCTCATGGTTTCAGAGGTCTCAGTCTATTGATGGCTGCCTTCACTCCTTAGGGTCAGAAATAAGGTGGGACATCAATGTGGAATGGAGAAGTGGAAGAAAGCGGCTCTAGACATGGCACCAGGAAGCCAGAGAGAAAGGTCTCCTCTCCAGGAATAAAATATATAGCCTGAAGGAATGTCCCCCAATGATCCACCTCTTCCAACCACACACACACTACCTGCCTACAGTTACCACCCAGTTAATCTCTATCAAGAGATAAATTCAATGATTAGGTTAAGACTCTCATAACCTAATCATTTCATCTTTAAATTTTCTTGGATTATCTCACACATGAGCTTTTGGGGGACACTCAATATCAAAATCATAATAAACTATCATTCATTTGGTTAGCCAATGCTTATAGAGGGCCTATACCATCTTAGACATGGTTTTAGTGTGATATAGTAGTGAAAAGACATAAAGCCATTTCTACTGAATTTTATTGGATAAAGAAAGTCACTAAGACCAAGTCAAATTTAAACGAAAAAAAAAAAAAAACGAGACAATGTAGAATGCAGAAAAGAAACTTGTGGTCACACTTTATCCAATCAATTTGTTTTGGTATATTATTACTTTTAAGGTTTTCCTTATGCAATTTCTATGCAAAGCAAATTAACTGTGAGTGATTGTGCAAGCTCAGCTCAGTGCATATGAGATGGTATTTTCTACTACTTGAACAAGTCTGGTGGAACAGAACACTCACATGACAAATTAAGTGAATTAACTTAATTACTCACAGATAGGCAGCAAGGGATAGCAAAAGCCTAGGATTTAGAATGAGTCTGTCTCGCAGGGCTCAGGAAATCTGCTTACAATAGAAGAACCTCATCTGCTTGTGCTGCATTTGCACCACAGTAGAGGGACTCCAAAAGGCAGCCCAAAGATGTTTTATACCACTGGGGATCTATGACATGCTGGGCTAAAATCAGTGAAGGACAGTCTCCAGGGACAGCAGAATCAGAGCCGGGCTGTTCTGGCCAGTTCTTCTTTATCTCAGGATATTGCATTCCCAGCACATTCTACAGTTACTCTTGAGAACTACAAACAAAGAAACCCGGGAGACCCCGGGTGGTCCAAGGCCACTTGGAGAGCTATCCTGTACTCTAGAAAGCTCATTCTCTGGCAATGATAGTTGTTCAAAACTGAGTGTCTCTAGACTTGCTGGTCATATCATGAAGAAGAAGGTGGTAATGAATACATTTTATTAACCTAGGCAAATGAATCAGACCCAAACACCAGATTACCTTTTTTTGTGATGAAGAATATACTTTGGAAGTAAGTGCTAATCTAAGGGGGGAGGAGGAACTATTGAAAATAATCCAAAATAACTAATATATCAATAGAAAAATTGCACGTCATTTTGGTCATACTAGAGTTACTACCTAATAGGATCACTCAAGAATAATTTAATTTTTCTGGAGTATGTACTTCAGTTTGCTTTGATATTTAGAATTAAGGATAATAATCTATGCTATATATTTTTTTCTTGTCCATTGGAGATATAGTTTCTTTGCAGGAAAAGGCTCTGATTTTATTGCTCTGCATGATATTAACCAGTTTTGCCCCTAACAAGGTAAACTCATGCCAGCATGTCTTTTCTAATAGACTATATTTCAAATGCTCCTTGAACCACATTTGCCATCCTATTGATTCACTACTTAATGAGTTAAATAAACATTTGACACATGCATACTTAATATTTGTAGAAAAGTCATTTCTGACTTTAAAAATTATACTCTGAGCTGGGCGCAGTGGCATATGCCTAAAATTTCAGTGCCTTAGAAGGCTGAGGCAAGAGGATCTGAAGTTCAAAGCCAGCCTCAGCAACGGTGAAGTACTAAGTAACTCAGTGAGACCCTTTCTCTAAATAAAATACAAAATAGGGCTGGGGATGTGACTCAGTAGTTGAGTGCCCCTGAGTTCAACCCTCAGTATGCCCTTACTGCCAAAATTATATTTCAACATTGTACTGATAACAGAGGAGTTAAAAGTAGTGTCAGGACTTGCTGATAAATTGGATATGAGGAGTGAGGAAAAGAGAAATGTGAAATATAACTTATAAGTTTTTCAGATTTTAAAAGACATTTGTGAAAATAACTTAATACTACAAAACCCAGAAGTCTCCTGGGGTACATTTTAAAGCTATGAATGAATTAATCTTGCCTGTTTTACATCAAAAGTAAAGAGATTCTGCCATTGTCTCAAATATCATCCAGCAAGTACTGTAGGAGCATTTTAAAACATTTTAAACTTTTTATAAAAGAATATTCCTGGGAAAATTACCTTTAGCCATGAATAAGTTGGATAATGTTTTTAATGGCAAAAAACACACTATTCATATTTTGGCTGGGAAATAGAAGAAATTAAAGTCTATTTTTAAATTCTGTATAGTATTACATTATTACAATTTTTATGTAACCCAAAATATAGTACATAAAGGCTAGTATCCAGAGATGATAATAGCTGGTAAATATATCCTTATTTTTATCACTTTATCATTTTTTATCATTTTATCAGTGTATTGTTGAAAACTAGGAGTCATTTCTTATTTTCTATGGGAAACTTTTTATTCAGGGTAGTAATAAAAAAGTTTTTACATTGCTTTATTCTGCTTAACATGGAAGGGAACACTTTTTAAATGTGTTATCACTTTTATTTAAAATCACATTTATGGAAAAATAATACATGATAATTTTTATTTTAAAATATAAAGAAAAAATTAAAATTGTTCATTTTAATGATTATAGTTAACCATTGATTTTAATGCCCCTAATATGTTTTGTCATGCTTGAATTTATGGATATTTTCCCTAATTAAAATGGGTCTATCTTCTTAGATTGATATCAAATTACTCACAAACTTAGTAGTACATACAATGAATATTTATTTTGTATGCATCTCATTTGGAGGTTCATCTCAGATTTCTAGCTGCTCAAGTCTGAATAGCTCTGATCACCTCCCCTTAGTTCTGTTATGCATCTAGGTGTCATTGGTGATTGTTATGTCTGAATTCATCTCAGGGGAATTACTCTCCTTCATAAGGGCCCATGTACTAACTTAGGCATGGACTTGAAATTGCAATGGCAGAGATATGAAAAGCAGTAAGTAACATTATGAGAAGTTGCCTACAGTCTAAATTAAGAACTGGCACACTGTCACTTCTACCTAATCCATTTACCAGGATAAATTATCAAGAGTGAGATTAATATTCAAAAGAACATCACAAGAAATTGGATGCAGGGAGAGAGAAGAAATGGGGCCATTAGTGAAATGTTTCTACTTAGTACTTTCTGTAACTTGATATTTTGTGTGAATATTTTATGTTCAATAAACATACCTCTACTGTTCATTTGTAATGACTACTTAGTATTCCAATATATAGGTGTATCACAATTTATTTACCAATTCTATAATTTGTGGTTTAAGGTTATTTACAAACTTTAACAAAATTTGACTTCAAAATTCTTAAGCATACCATTTTGATTTCAATTTTTTCTTAGACCAAATTTCTAGAAGTGAAGTTTTTAGAAATGAATGATGATCATAATTTTTTAGACTTTTGATTAGTATAATGGCTGTGTTTTCTAACTTATATAAATAATACTTCAATCATAAATAGGAGTGAACTTTTTAATATGCATTTTATTTAAACTCTTTCAAACTAGATGTTGTATATATTGTCATGTAATTTAATGTTTACGTATTTTTGTAGATGATAACTGGAATAATGTTTCTACTAAAATTCACTTACTTGTAAAATTTAACCTTTTCTCATATGGTTATTATGCCACTGTATTTCTCCATTGGTCTATTGGTCCAGCAATCATGGATTTAAGGTAGATTAAGAGTCTAAAAATAGTTTTTGAAAAGATAAGAGAAAAATATTTTAGACTTTGTAAGATATACAGTCTCCATCTCAAGTACTTACATCTGCTATGTGGCATGGAAGTATTCAGAGACAATACATATGTGAAAATGCAGGGCTTTGTTCAAATAAAACTTTATTTGCAAAATCAGGGAGCAGTCCAGATTTGGCTTGAGGAATTTAGATTGCTGAATTGTGGAATAAATTGTGTTCTTAAAACAAATATTCCTAAATTTTAATGGCATATATCTAGAAAGGATTTTTTTCACTCATGCTTTTTGGGCAAGAGAGGGGAGATGTGCAATCTAAAATCCAAGTCAGGATTCATGGAAGTAACTTTGGTGTTCAACCTGATGGCTGTATATTAATAAGGGCTTCCAGTATGACTACAGAATTGGAAAGTATATTTGACAAATTCCTCAAAGTTTTTTGATACTGAGTCAAATTTTCACCCCAACACTAACACACATAACTTCACTCACATATATTGACCAAAGCAGGTTGCAATCCCTTCCCTAACTTTTAATAAAATGGAACAATATAAACCATTACCTGTCTAGAAGGCTGGGAGCCAGAAGTATTAATAGCTACTGGTATCAGTTTTACTAAAATTGTTTTCTAATTCATCAGTAGTATATTGGTCTCTTCATTTAATAAAAGCAATTCACTTTTTTTGGGGGGTGAGGGGGAGTGTGCTGGGGATTGAACTCAGGGGCACTCGACCATTGAGCCACATTCCCAGCCCTATTTTGTATTTTATTTAGCTACAGGGTCTCACTGAGTTGCTTAGCACCTCACTTTTTCTGGGGCTTGCTTTGAGCTCACGATCCTCCTGTCTCAGCCTCCCAAGTTGCTGGGATTACAGTTTTGTACCACTGCAGCTGGCTATTAATATTTTTAAAATGAGTCTTCTATGCATGCGCATATATACTTTCAATCTTGTATCATTTTGTCATGAATTTTGGTTGAATTTTTACTTTATATTATATAATTTCAAAATTTTATTTTTATGTCAAATATTCCTATGGTAAAAACTTAGTGTAAATCTTTAATAAATAGAAAATTCATTTTAGTCCATGGTATAAGGTTCTACTTCTTTTAACTTCCATATGATGGTTAATTATTTGGACTAACATTTTTTTTAAAAAAGATTTTGGCTTTTTAATCCTTCTTATTTAATTAGCTAAAATATTTTTTTGATTTTGTCATGACATAGTTTTTATTATTTAAAGGGAAATTTGGCAGAAGATAAAACAACCAAGTAGAAAAATACAAATATAATGCTGAAAGGGAGGAAAGATATATTGCCCATGATTTCTATGCCATACATAACTCTTCATTAATATATTAGTAGACTATTCTTTTGTCACAATGGCTTTATAGTGAAACACTATAAAGCCTACACTTCTGCCTTGTGTGAACTGCTATTGCTTCTAGGCAGCATAAAAAATAATCTGCCCTTTTAACTAGATTTTTTATGTCTAAAGCCAAAACCAGTGGTGTCAAGAAGCACATTATACATGTCTCTATGGAGTATTTGTGATTCATCAGTTAGTTATTATTATTTATATTTTCTCAACTGTTTTATAATCTCTTAGTTCTTTAATTTTGGCATCTAGAAATTTTAACAACTTTTCTGGCATATAATGATCTCTATATACGTATTCTTGAATGAATAGAACAACTGTCTTATACTTCAAAATTTTCAAAAATTTTTTAATATAGTAGAGGATAGGAAAGGCAGCAGAATACAACAGACATTAGTATGGCAATATGTAAATCAATGGAAGTGTAACTGATGTGATTCTGCAATCTGTATACGGGGTAAAAATGGGAGTTCATAACCCACTTGAATCAAAGTGTGAAATATGATATATCAAGAACTATGTAATGTTTTGAACAACCAACAATAAAAAAAGATGAAAAAAAGAAGTTATTTAGAAGGAAGCATTTATGTAGCATGACTAAACTTTAGTTGCAAAGATAGTTGAAACAATCTGGCAGTGCTGACTTATTTTATATTTTTTTGAGTTACAGCGAATAGGAAGGCTAATGGAAGAAATTTTATCATAAGATATTTCATACACAAGTGACTAAATCATGTTGGATACAATCCAATACAGATCCACTATATGCCAAATTCTCTTCAGAGCAACGTGTTATAGAAGAGCTCCATGTAAAATAATCCTAAATATAAAATTATCAACCCCACTTTAGACTTGCTGTTTATTTATTTGACATCATCCTAGAATGGACTTAGCTCTGGGATATTTTAGTTTTGAAGAAAGAAAATTTAAAAATGCACAGGCTCTTAGAACAGGTTATCTCCTAAAAGTTGATCAGGTCAGTTTAGATTGTTTAAACATTTCCCCTTGAGTACACTGTACTGTGTGTCTTTAGGACAACACATACGTTACTTTAAACCAGAATGTTACCAGAATATCTAACAGTCAGTGGACTATTGTTGCACGTCTTTACAGTGAAGCTTACCAGATTTTAAATCAATCCTATCTTTTAAAACCATTGTGAGCCCTGTGACAAATTATTTCATAGTTTCTTCATCTCCAGTATTAAAATCAAATACCAATCTTATAAAATGTCTGTGAAAATAAATGGGGGTATGAATGTGTGCACACGTTGCTTTTCCTAAAGTAAGTGCTGAGGTAAGCAGTTCTTACTGATATTGACACTGTTTGATGGAAATGTGCAATTTGAAATCCAAATCACGACAGCAGACCCATTTTTACTAGTGTTCAGTAGTAGTCACAGGAAAGCCTATAGTTTTTATGAAGTCTCTGTGGGAAGATCAGCTGTGGGGCATCTGGGAATATAACATTTACCCTAAATTACTGCTTTATTATAAAGTTGCCATCTTTAATCTGTAATCATGCTAGGATTAAAAAGGCAAGATTTTTTATTTATTCAAACTTCAGAATATAAATATTATAAACAGGGGCTGGGGTTGTGGCTCAGTGGTAGAGCACTTACATAGCATGGGTGAGGCACTGGGTTCCATCCTTAGCACCATATAAACACAAATAATAAATGTATTGTGTCCATTTACAACTAAAAATATTTTTTAAATAAATAAATAAATATTATAAGCATATTTTTAAATCTCATTTTATTTTCTCTTGTATTAGCTATCCATTGCTATATAAACTACCACAAACTCACCAGTTTAAAAAATAGATCTTTATGGCCTTGGAAATTCTTTGGATTAGAATTCCAGGTTGTCTTAGCTTGGTCCTCTGCAAGGACCCACTTTGGAAAATTCTTTTAGTATGATGTCAGGTCTTCATGGTTCACCTTCTATATTTACCACATTCCCTTAAAAGTTTTATATATTGTTACAGTGATAGCTCTCTATTTCCTTTTAATTTTTACACATTTCTTTGCTTTGGTCTTCTATTTATGTTATCTTATCCTTATGATAAGGCAATCCTCATCATACCTTTTGCTTATTCTAGCATATAATAACCTTTATATCTGAATTAACCCTTATTTTGTTTCTAGATATTTGGATTATTTCCATTTCTTCTTTCTCTAATCATGTAATTTCTAACCATTTTAATTCGATTTATTCTGGTTTTTGTTAACTTCATTATTTGCTTACATTTTAAAAATTCTTTTATAATACTAGATTAAATTTTAAAATCTATAATGTGGTTGTTTCTGATGTATTCTCATGATCTATAGGATGGTTATTATGATCAATATTTTTTTTCTTATAAAAACCATGTATAGATAAAGCTTAGTTGGTAGAATGCTTGCTTCATGTGCATAATAAAGCCCTGGGTTCAATCCCCAGCACCACACACACACACACACACACACACACACAATGTTTAGAATTTGATTATGAAATGATTTTTGTAATATTATTTATTTATGAAATCTCCCCTTAAAATCATATGTTAATAACATGAAGAGGATTTTTTATTTAAGAATTCTATGTACAATATCTTTATTTCTTCATGTGTTGAATTTACTGAAATGGGAATATTTTATAATTTTATTTTACTTATTAATACAAATGTTACTGAAAATCACTTTCAAAAATTATATTTATTTATATAATTAATAAAAAAAACTTGTTTAGTATTTGCTGAGACATATTCACATATCATAAAATGTACCTTTCAAAAGTGTTCAATTAAGTAGTCAGGCTGCAATGGGGCTGGGGAGAAAGGGTTGGAAAAGGGGGAAATTAAAATGCACAACTTGTGGTTCTTACCAAGATTGAGCTACTTTTCTCCAGTGAATTCTCTTTTGATTGTTATAAAACATTAGATAATGTCTAGAGTTTGGAAAAAGCTTGCTTTGACTATTTTTCCAGGATTCTCATTTCTCTTACAGAGGAGGTTCTGGGAACTGTTTACTCTGCCATTCCTTTTAACCAAATAAAGGGATTGAGCATGGTGAATTTCTTAGAAAATAAATTATATCCTAAAACAAGTTTTCCAATATTAAAATCTTTGAATGCGGAAGAGCATTTGAAACGGATACACTTTCTCCAGTAGACAATGAAATAATAATCTCTTTTTGGCTGTACTTTTCTTAATTTTAATAATTAACCAAGCTCACTCTACAACATTCATACCATTACCTACTCCTGAATGCTAATGTAAGCATAAGGTTCTTTGAGAACTGCACACCCTTTATTATTTATTAAATCTTCGAATAGAATTATTTGTTGAATCACATAAAGCAGCCTAAGGATACATTTATGTGACTATACACAATATTACTGCTTCAAATCCAATTCAAAATTATTAAGTTTATATTCTGGTTTTAAACTTCTGACTTTTGGATTATCTTTCAAATTCTTCTTGAAATCTACCAAGATTATAAATATTTTAATAATATAAATCATATCACCAATATACAGAAATTTTCAAGGTTTTTAATTGGGATTTTATGGGTCTGTGATTATATTTTTTTAAATGTTTGGTTAATTTTCAGCAGAACCGCATTCTATTTCCTTACGCTTTTTGCCAATATTTCATTTTATTCCCATGATATTCCCTAATGGTTTCAGGGATATTTTGTATATTCATTTTGTAATCCTTTATAAATTTATTCTTTTGTTTTTACCAAAAAGTCATTAATCAAATACACATCATCCCCCACTCATATTTGTAAAAGCGATATATTAGTGAATTTTCTTATTTTTAGATACATATGCTTCATATTGAAAACCCATGTATTTGTTTTTTGGGGTTTCAAATTCTATTACCATTATTAAATAACTATTTAAATATTCATCTATATATCACATGAAATTTTATTTCCTATAGCCTAATAAAATAATAGAAAAGTAGAGATCTATTCTACAACTTGATGATGATAGTTAAGGAAAATACATTTTATTCTTGAAAAATGCTACACGCAGTGTTTTAAGAAATTTTCCTTTATAAAAATAACTTTGTGAGGTAATGACTATGTTAATCAGATAGATTAGGCCATTACACGATGAGTTAATATTTCAAAACATATTGTACACGATAAATACAATTTTATCTGTCAATTAAAAAAACTTTTAAAAAGACAAAAAAAAGTAGACAAACATGAAAATGAAAATTTAAAGTAGATGAAGTAGAAATGCAAGGGAAATGATTTAAAGGAAAAAGCAAGATAGAGTGTGGTTTTGTATTAATATAAAAGTATGATGCAAGTGAGTATAATAGGATAAATATTGCAAGTTGAAGGAATTAAGCAAAGGAAAAATAACAGAATAAAGTAGTTACAGGCATGCTTCCGAGAGTACAGGGGACTTGTGACTAAATGTTGGCTCCATCAATTCCAGTGAGTAAGATTGGGCAAGCTATTTTATTTTTGTGTGTCTCAGTTTAAAGATCTTCAAAATAAGGATAACAATAGAAAATTAATCAAATCCCTTTTATCCCTTGTCTATATTTGTAAAAGCAAGGATTGTTGCAAGAATTTAATTAGAGAATAAATATAAGCTACACAGAAGAATAATTGCTAAGATAATAAATGCTGTTTCATAATAGCTTTGTTATTAAATGCGGTCACTATGATAACCTCTCTGAATGAAATGATGTTTTTAAATTGCTAAAGATCAAGACATAGCATAGGGTAGTTCTAAGTTTGTTACAACATTTTAGGTTCTTATTTACATTTCATGTCACAGTAAGTGCACAGTTCTTAGCTTTATTGTTTGTTGTTCTTGCTGCATTATGCATAGCTCTATGACTTATAACCAGCTTATTCCTTATTCCAATACACTGCTTCCCAAAAGAGATGCTAAAAAATATTTACTGGCTACTGGTCAAATTTTTCAGTTAAAGTTTTGAAGGAAATTGAAAAGGGAAATGTCTTTCCAGAGTAGAATCCTCACCTATATGTATTAGTTTTCTTAATGTCCCCTAAATAAAAAATGCTGAATGCACAAGAAAAGTATATTAGAGGAGTTCGTTCCCTGTGGAACTCTGAAGTCACTAAAGCATGTAAAAATGACTGAGAAAAGTTATCGCCATATTCAGCAAAGGTATTTCTATTGAATCTGGATTTGCAACATTGTGATGCTGAACCATAGTATTCCTTCATTGGTGGCTTCTTTTTATTCCAAGGTAACAGTAATGAATTTTTGCTGAAGTCTGAACTCTTTCAGTCAAATCTTTGTGCAATCAATTCCAAGCATATTGCCTGGATTTTGATTCAGTACTTCACCATGAGGTAACATGAGCTTAGGTCAATGTCCAACAACTATTGTTACTGTGTATGAGTTTTAAAGTTTAAATTCTGATGAGTAATTTTGAACCCCTTCTAACCTTTCTGAAATTTTCCTTCCAGAAAAGGTTTGATGTCTTTGTTTTAGAGATCTATACTTTTTCTTTTAAGGAAATGATAAACCTGTGTTTTGAACAATAAGATCAAACTATAGAATCCTACATATCCCTAGTAGGATATTCAATTTTCTTCTCTCTGCTTAAAATATTCAAAATGGAAGTAGTACAGAATTTCAAGACTTGAACCAAGTCTTGAAATGCAATGTATCAAAATAGAGTCATTTTTTTCATAAGGGTATATAACCTTCTGTAAATTCACAATGAGTATAAATCCAATGCTTTATGAAGTTAATCTATGTAAATTTGCCTGAAGATATTTTTTCAGTAATTCTCAGGAGATAAAATGCTTTGAGCACAGGGTGAATTGCATTTGTATGTTTATGAAGCTGATGCTTCCTAGATCATTTGATTTTGCTGATCAAATTCATTTTATTGAAAAATAGAATTAAATCTGCTACAGTAAGTGCTTTTGGATGACATGGATAATAAAATTGAAGGTATATTATATTCTTATGTCTATGATGGTGACTAAATTTGGATTTTAACTCATGCCTTAGGCATGATGAAATTAAGTTCAAAATAACCATGAAAAGTTGAATAAAAGATCTAAATCAATGAAACGCAGTAAGAAAGTGTAGTGTATTCTTGGGCTTTCTATGTAGAAAATTTTGAATTAAGTTTAAATTAATCAAGGTAAATCTCTATAGAACCAATGACTCCATTCTTCTGACCCTATGTTCAGGAATGTATGTATATAAAATCAGTATCTCAACTATTGATATCCATCCACTTCAAGGCCTCAGAGTTTCTGTGACAAGCTCAGAATTCCAACAAGAATAAGCAAGCTTGGACCTTGTGAACTCTTCCTTATAGCTTTCCACCTATTGGCTTTTTCTGCAGTTGACAAATAAGAATTGAATTTATGTTAGGCTGTGTGGATGGAAACTTCTAGTATATGCTATAATTAATCCATATCACAATTCTATGAATAAGTAGTATTAACCCATTCTTAGACATAATAATAAGTAACTTGCTCAAAGTTCTTAGTGGGAAATTTCAGAGCTGTGTTATTTTCTCTTCAAAGTCGTTGGTTTTGCACTTGAACTTCAGATGGACTTTAAAAGTAGGAAGGTTCTAACACCATTAGTCACATTTTTATTAGAGAAATGTATGGTGATTCCTAGGCAATCCAGATGTTCACAGGAGCTGGAACAATATTTCTACAAACTCTCATTAGAATGCATTTTTAATCTTTGTTTTTATAGCAAAAAATGCATTTTTGTTTAAAAAAACAAATCCGAGAAATATAAATCTATATTGTTGTTGGGTGCAGTGGCTCACTTCTCTAATCCCAGCCACTCAGATGACTGAGGAAGAAGGATCACAAGTTCAAAGTCAGTCTCAGCAATTTAGCTAGACCCTGCTTTAAGAAAAAAAAAAATTCAAAACCACTGGGGATGGGACTCAATGGTAGAACACCCGTGGGTTCAATCCCCAGTACCAATAAATAAATAAATAAATAAATAAATAAATAAATAAATAAATAAATAAATAAAATCTATATTTCTTATTCTGGAGAAAGTACTGGTGCTGAATAGTGTCATAATATACTGTACATAGATACTATATTATATAAATACTACATAATATAACAAAAGCTGATACTATGATATTCTTGTATTCTTTCTTAAGGGTTATAAACTTTAAAAAATTAAAGAGAATTATCAAAAATGGAATACCATTAACTAAGAAGGACAAAAGAATACCACATCATCAAAGCCATGCACATATTCATAACTTCACACTCTTCTCCAGATCATTCAATTCTTAGGTGGTAAGTGAATCAAATGTTCTTTCTTCTCTTCTCTTACCTGTCCTAGATCAGCAAGCCCAATTCCCAACAAAAGTCAATGTCCACTGTTTTAAAAGCTAAATCTGGGAAGAAATAATAACTTACAGTGGAGTTTACAAATAGAATATAAGCTGTCTGTAAGAACAGCATATGAATGACCTAAAAAAATCTTAAGTGTTGGTTTTCCTTGGCTTCTATAACATCCATGAACCTATTGTAAACACCATCATAGAGATCACTTCTCCAATGTGTTTTTATCTGTATTGGAATTCTGTCTTCCGTTGTTTGGCTTCTTATAGTAGGCTGAATAATAGCCACCCAAGGATATCAGGCCCTAATCCCTTGAGAATGTAAATGTTACATTTTGAAAAAGGGACTTTGCAGAGGCGATTTAATTAGGATCTTGAAATGGAAAGATTAAACTGGATTATCCAGGTAGAACCTAAATGTAATCACATGTGTGGACCCAAGCCAGGGAATGCAGGCAGTCACCAGAAAAGGAGCTGGAAGAGACAAAAATTGATTCTCCACAAGAGCTTCTGAAGAGCACAGCCTAGTAGCCTTGATCTCAGACTTCTGCCTCCAGAACTGTAAGAAAATTAATTTGCTGTTTCAAGTCACCCAGTCTGTGGTAATTTGTTACACTGATCACCAGAAACATATACTCCCCTATGAGGAAAAGAAAGTTATCATTTTCATCTTGTGACCCCACTATGTACAACACTATTGTTCTAGGACAGAAGACCTAAATCTTGACTACAATTCAGAATAATTCCCCACAACTATTTTTTTAATTAATAATGCCCAGACCAAATCTCCCACTACAGAAATTGATTTAATTGCTCTGAAGTAAGGCTTAGGCATTGTGTGTTTTAACTCTCCCTGTTATTTAGTATGTAATTTAAGTTGGGAACCAGAGATATCAAGAACAATTGCATATAAGGAGAGTTAGGAAGCTGTAGAAGCTAAGATTATGAACTCTGGAATCAGATCCTTAGAGGTCCAGACCCAGCTCTATCATATGCCAGCTGGGCTAGTTAGGCCAAATTGCCTCTCTCTCAATTTCTTCTTTTGTTAAAGATGAGGTGATAGAATTAGCTGTATCATAGGATTATTAATTATTGAATGCATTATGCATATTTTTACATATTAATGCCTAGTCCATTATAAATTCTTTATAAGTGTCAAATCTCAATGTTAGAAATTAATTTCAAAATTCTGTAGCCAATTATTATTTTGAGAGTTAATTAGAAAGACTAATGATTTTAGTCAAAAATAAGTATTAATAATAACACTTTCCTACATGTTTTTAATACATTATCTCAATTTTCTAAGTTCCTGAAGTGCTAAGATATAAATTCATACTCAGTCACCCAAAGGTTTACCAAGCATCTTCTTAAAACTCCTACAACTGGATCCTTTGACTTATACAATATGTTCTCTTGTAATGTAATTACATTAGAATTCCCTTGTTTAAATTGTACTGCTCTGGATGGTAGAGAATGGAGCAACACTCTGTATATAATAAAGTCATGCCAATCTTTCCAAAGAAGTTTTTTTTTTTTCTTTTCCCCCAAATCCCCATCTGTTTTGCTGATGTGCCAATATCGGGGTCTGTTTCTCATAATGTCATTTTGTTTGTGAGGATGTCTGTTCCTGAGAGTTCACAAGCTGGCTGACAATGAAAAAAGTGATCACAATGAAGCCAGGAAATATCCTGAAAAATAAAGCAAAAGCCAAGAAAGACACTGCGCCCTGCTGGCCAGCTGCTCAGAGGTCCTTCTCAGCAGAGCCGGGACAGCAGTTTTGAACATTATGCTGGAGTACCTCCTTGGTGGCTGAGGAAACTTCCAAAAAGTGGCCACTCAATATTAGAACCACATCACAGCTGCTTGATGTCCCCATGCCGCACCCAGATCAGTTTAAACAAAACAACTCTTTGTGGGAAAACTGTTTCATTTTACAAAGGAAAAAAAAAAAAAAAGCAAACAAAATGGCAAATGACATATACTTGCTAAAAAATCTTTTCTGAAGCATCAACAAAGAAGAGTGGAAGAATGGATAAAAAGCAAAACTTATATGCTTCTGTTAGGTATTTATTAGTTTTAGGTCCATATTTAACTGAGAAAGGAAAATCTGAGAAATGCCTAGAAAATAAATATGTTTGTTTCCCTCTCTTGATACTTTTTGCACAACTGTTAATTTTATCTACTTTATTGAATGCCGGGTAGATGAATATATCCAAAAGGAGAACATTTTTTCTTCTGTCTTAAAATTTACATCAAAATTGTTAAAAATTCAATAGGTCACTTACCAATACTAGAGTTTTACAGATGATTTCTAGTTTTAAATGTGGATCAACTTTACTAATCTACATTTTAGATGGTACAAAGATAGATAGATATACAACCTTTAAAGTTCTGCCTACATATGAAAATTTCTTGTGGGAAAAAAAAATTTCTTTTAAAAAGGCTAAGAATATTTAGCCTCAGAAACTCTATGTGCTATGACAATAAACAGAATCTTTCAGATCATTTTCTATTTTTACTCTTGGAGAAAGCATGGATGTTATGCATTTACATTGGCATTAGATCAAGAGTTACCCTTGATTTAAACACTTTTTATTCTGATGGAAAATAGAAGTTTTTTTCCTCTGAGGTAACATAACCATGTGATTTCCTCATAGGAGGCGGTGGACAGACTTGTGAAAAATGCCTACAAAGCAGACTGTGAAAATTCCTGTAATAGCAGATTACTTGAAAGACTGCAATATTTTAAACCTCTGTGTCATTGATAACTACTGCAGAAAGCATAGATGAGTCTATGGAGTACCTAAGAAACATGCAAGCCCCGTGGGTAACAATCTAACCCTGAGTACACACTGCAGGCCATCCATGGGGGGCAGCCATCCAGCTGGGCTTTCATCTGGCCATAGGAAAGCCAAGAGGAAAAATGAAGAATGTGATTCCTGTCAACCTCTGTTTAATTATTTTTCAAATATAAAGAAATTGTAGAATATTTTGATATAGAAGAAAGGTAGGATGGGGGGGAGAATATATCAAAAAATTACCAAACCTAACTTTAGTATTAAATTTCCCAGTGAGTTCTAAATATATGCAAATTAAAGCACCCATTCAGGAATTAACTATAAGTTTCAGAAGCTGTAAAATTCCATTTTCATGGAGATATCATGATGCTCTATATCCCTCTGCCCTCCCTCTGGCTGTCATTCAGGTGATAGACAGGAAAAGGAGAGTTCCAGAATCCTGCCTTTTCCCAGCTAGGCATAGCTTTTTCAGCTTGAGGTACAACAATTGTAGGAAATGGTGAATGATGGAAACATTTTCCTAGAAGCGGAGTTTGAAACCTAGGAGAGCCACTCCTATTTGAGCTATAACTACTTACAGAGACATGAATCGGAGGAAGCTTGCCACATTGCAAAGGCCTAAACAGACCAACTTGACAGAGGACTAGATTGTCTCTTCCTGAAAGTGATGGACTAACACACTCCCAGGAAACACCTTCCTCTGACATTTCCTGAGCTTTGCCTCATTATTTATCTACTCCCAGGATTCACTGGAACAAATTAGAACCTACATTAAAAATAATAATAATAATAATATATATACACATATACATATGTATATATATATATATAGAGAGAGAGAGAGAGAGAGAGAGAGAGAGAGGAAGCAGCTGCTAATTTGCTTATAATACACATACCATATATGTATACAACTTTGCTTTTGTTAGCATTTCTTACAAAATGACAAGCTTCAAAGGAAACAACTTAAAGATACCCTCACATTTTAAAATGCTGAAAGGAAATTCAGCTGCTGAGAGATGGGAAGCAAAATCTGATATCCTGCAGTTTGAAAATAAATCAATCCCATTCCTTATACCTGAAAGTTTCAAATAAGAGCAAATTCTTCAGTCTTTGTCAGGATTTTCATTTCCCAAAGAAGTAAATTTCCTCTATGGCCCTTATTTAGTTCTTTAAGTGTGCAAAAAAAAAAAAAAGAATCACATATTAAAAGCAATTTATATTCAAAATGACTTAACAATTGACAATCATCGTAGTAGACAAGGGTGTCATTTATAGAATAGAGGTAGGCAGAGTTTTAATTACATTTTTTAAAATGCAAAAATCAAACAATTTTCCCCAATGAACATGTGTTTGGGAGTAGAGGGAATATAGGGATTATAAATCACAGACAAAAGCTATTTCGGCTGAGGAGTCATGATTAATAATTAACAAAAGGTTAAGGATATAGTAGATGAGATTCAGGTTAGGAACTTTCATTGAACAATGATAATGAGGATACAATGCATTTCCTGAGGATTCATCTTTGATTAGAAGTTGTAGGAAGCATTTGGTCTTTAATTTTAGTTAGTCCTAATCCCCAGGAAGTCTCCTCTGCGTTAATTGTGTTGGTATTTTTAGACATATTAAAACCTCTGAGAGTGAAAATGGTAGATAATCTGTCTTCCAAAAATGTGATGTAGTTCGTAGATATTCAGAACTCATCAACTATTTCTTGCCATTCCATATCATTCTTACTACCAACAGTCTTTAATTTATAATGCAATGTTTAAGAGCAGGCTTTCTTAGGCATATGAAATACTTTTAAATCTTGGTTCTACAAGCACTAATCAAGTTACTCACTTTCTCTAAGAAACCATTTCCTAAAGTATAGCATGGGGGTAATACCTTCCTAATTAAAGATAAACAAACAGAAAATTAAATAAATAATAAATAAATACTATGCAGAGTATTTAGTACTTCCCCTGCTACATAGTTCACTTTCCTCATAGGTATTCTTAAGTTTTCCAGAAACTTTTAAAGTCTATAAAACAAAGGATGTTGTCTTTATTATTTCATAATTGCTCTTGCATGTTTCTCCTCAAAAATTTATGAAATGAGGCCTATTTCCGTATTTAAACTCTTCCAAATTTTGCATGGTAACCACTTGTTGAAAATCTTTACTAATACAATTGTGTCCAGATAATTACAGTTTCAGTGTTCAAATAAGAGCAAATTCTTCAGTAGTTGTCGGGCTTTTCATTTTCCCAAAGAAATAAAATAAAATAATGTATGACTCTCTAAACTTGGCCATTTCATCTCATAAGAATTAGATGTGTATTCAAGGTCCAAAGAGGGTTATAGACCCTCTCTGCCTACATAGTTCCAATTTTCACAGAGAAGAACAACCCATTTTGGTACAGAGATTGTTATTTTGAATATAGCATGCAGTTTGCCAGAGCAAAATAAAAAGTCTGTGAAATAAGATTTTCTTTTATTTAAACACTTCATTCACATTTTCATAGAATTCCTTATAACTGTCAATTCTGACAAACACAGGTAGTGTATATTAAGAAAATGAGCTACAATTATTTCTAAATTTGTGCGGCATAAGAACATTGTGGAGGCATATTCCATGTCTATTAACAAAGACCAACCTGACAGACATATATCGAAGAAATGCAAAAACCAACAGAAGCAGTACAACAGGGAGAAGGGGACAAAAGGAGGATTAAACCATTCTTCTCCCTGACCCCATTTTGTTTTGTATTTTTCTAAAAACATGCAAAGAGCTTCTACCATAGAAACCAGGATGCAGGCTGAGAAAGAGATAGTGTAAAGACTTAAAAAGGTAAATGAGACCTCTGTCCTTAATAATTTAGTTTCTGTCAAGAAATGGAAGATGGGCATCTGTACAGAGGAGCAAAAAAAAAAAAAAAAAAGGATGTATGGGACCAAGGAATCTACATTATATTTAATTGGATCTTGAGAAATAAGTGAGCAAGTTCTGAAAGCAGAAAGATGAAAAAAAAAAAAAACAAAACTTGCACAAAGTGAAAAAAACATGCAATTTTGCCTAGAGATGTGAAAAAGCATCATGTGCTGATAGAATTTTAAGAAGCCTGAAAGAAACAGAAAGTATGGCTTGAGACTGAGATGCACATGAGGGCCAAAGATGAAGGTGGGACCAAATAAAACATGCTCATGTATCTTGCCAAGAAAGCTATTCTTCTCTTATAGCCAATGAGAAGCTACCAGAAAATTTTAAGGCAGAGAATGAAGTGTATAGCAAGAGACTAGAGAGAGAATGTCTAATTAGGAAATCATTGCATTTGTACAGAACGACCTGCTGCTGAAAGGGGGCAAGAGTATAAATGGAGGCCTGGGCCTCTGCCTCCCCTTTTCCTCCTACTACTCTCCAGTTTGCCACAAGGGACCTCAGGCAGAAAGCAGCCCACCACCATCACCTATCATCCCCATAACACTCAGAAAACAAACTTTGGGGGCATAACTGACCACTGCAACTCCTTATCCAACCCCCAGAGAAGAAGCCCTGGAAGAATCTTGGGTTCCTGGAGTGTTGTCTAGATGGACAGAGGACACAAGGTCTACTAAGCACATTCCCCTTGGGTATACAGATTCCTCACCCATAGGAGCTTGTCAGGGAGAAGGCCAGCATGGTTGGGAATTACAAAAAGAAAATAATAATACTTGAATTTGAGACAACAGCAAACAATTATCTATTAGATATTTATTTCCCACTGGGGTTAACATTCAAGGCTTTCCATCACATGCTTTTTATTTCCCAATATACATTCCATATATCTACAATTTTAGCAAACTTCTCTGCCATATTATTTGTTTAGAGCCTTTAATTTTTTTTTTTCATGACTGGAGTTTTCTCTTTTTTTCCAGATTTATTGAGAAATAATTCACAAAATTGTATATATTCAAGGTGAAAAATGTAGTGTTTTGAGATATATACATATATATATACATATATAGATACATAGATAGATATAGATATTTATACACACACACACACACACACACACACACCTTGGGAAATGATTATCACATTCATATTAATATATGTCCCTTACCACACCTGGTTACCATTGTGTGTGTGTGTGTGTGTGTGTGTGTGTGTGTGTGTTAAAGACACTTAAAATCTACTCTCTTAGAAACTTTCAAGTGTACAATATGGTATTATTAACTGTAGTCATCATGCTGTATGTTAGAGCCCAGATCTTACTCACTTTGTAACTGGAAGGTTTTACCCTTTAATAACATCTGACCACTTCCCTCACACTCTGTTTCTATGAGTTCAGCAGAGTTAAGAGTTCACATGTAAGCGAAATCATCAGTGAGTATTTGGCTTATTTCACTTAGTATAATGTCTTCCAAATTTGTCACATCAGTACAATGACAGGATTTTATTCTTTTATGATTGAACTGGTAGATTATTAACCCCCTTATGACCACAAAAATAGATTTATAAGATCTAATTGACTACTTCCCCTATATGTACAAGCACCTTGTTACTTCCTCGGGGTGACTTTTAAAAATATAGTGTTTTTCTGTATAAAATAATTCTCACGGGAATTACTGAGGCCTAAACGAAAGTTCCTGGCATTGTCATTGGGTATAAAAACTTTTCCCACAACTCAAATCCATTAAAATAGCATATGCTGTTAGATATATCTTGTTACCCCTTGAAACTAGAATATTTTCATAAAAATTATACTTAAGTTTCACATGAAAACAATGAATGTTTATGAAAGTGGTCAATTTACTGTTAAACTTTATCTTATCAAAGTTAACTACAAATACTTGTGATAAAAGCCATTATTTTCTATTCAGTTGAGGGCTGATTGTTTTAAGAAAGCCATGAGTGTGAGTGAATGAGTGTGTATGAGTGTGTGTGGAGGGTATTGTGCATGCGTGCTTCTCCTCAGGGTTTACCTTACATGTGAGACAAATAATGACAATAATAATTGCCATTTGATAATACAAACTTTTATAGATCCCAAGCTGAGACTGCAAATATTTATGAAATTAACTCAGTTTTTGTAACTAGAATATATAAACACCCTACTCACAACATAGCTCAAAAAAATAAATTCTTCAGGATAAAATGAAGAGATTAAGGTAGCTAATAGATTCCTATTTTCAAATACATATAAATACCCAAATTCACTGTGAGAATTTTCAACAACAGACTCGGGGCTTCTACATGCTGTGTGCTATTTTCAGAATATAAAGCTTAAGCTAGTACATCTGTTTAATACTGAAATAGCCAAAAGGAATCCCCAAAGACACAGTCTGCTTTTTCAGGCAGCAACTTTTCCTTTTTGCCAAAGGTTTATAATCAGAGAAGTTTTACCCGGTCCAGGTGTGGCCTTGAATACCGAAATACAGCTGCAGAAAAGCTAATGTGATTTTTTTCCCCTTTCCTTTTACTCCCTAAGTAATGCAGCAAATATTGCCTTTTCCTCTCTTGAGGGGGATTCATGGATTTATGTTTTGAAAGTCTTTCCTCTTTCTGTTGCCTAGCAAACATGCTGATGTGGCCAGATGAAAAATAAATGAAAGTAAAAGCTAGACTGAGAAACTTGATGTATTTGTGACATGGTCAAAGCTTAAGGTAAATTATATATTATACATAGTATGAATTTATTACTACTTATCATTCTACCATGCATTCTGTAGAGAAACTTTATTTCAGTTTATTGTAAAATTGTGAATTATGCATGAAAAAACATATTTGAGGATATTTTAAACATGCTAAAAGCTACAGAGTTTGAAAAACACATGAATTGTGGGCTCTTCATGAGCTAACACAATCTTGCTTAATGGAATAATAACATTCTCATTGTATTGTCTTTTAATATCCCCAAATGCTGGCTTGAGATATAAAAAAAACACAAGCTGCAAATGTGTCTATCAACAAATGTTTATTCAACAAACATGTATTCTACCATCACTAGGTTCCAGCTTCTACAGTGTGTGTTTGAAATGCTGAGGCAAACACCCCCACTGAATTCATTACCTACTAGAGAAAATAAGACTGTGAATAAACAAAACACAGTAATTAGATATAAACAAACTGCAAGAACCTAAAGACAGTAGCCAAACTCCATTTGAAGGATCTTTTGCAGGGCTGATGAAATGATCAACTCTTGGCCTGGACTTCCCACTACTAAATCATCATCTTGGGGGTATGCCTAGAAATTTGTACAACATTATGCAAGCACCCCAAGATGATTCTAATGTACAGACAATTTAGGATTACTGAAGAGGAATTCACATGTCTAGAAGATTTGGGATGAAGTATTTGGATGAAGTGACTACTGGGAATCAAAAAAGCATACATCAAAATATCACATTTGTTTGCCAGAGTCCTATTGGTAGATGGAGAATCCGATATGACTTGTATTATCTTTTTAATATCTGTTCAACAATAATTTTTGAGCACTTAGTCTATGCTAAGTGTCTGACATATGTGCTAAAAATGGGCTCAGTGGCATGTAGCCTCAGAATTAGGAAGAAGAGAGCATGTCCTTCTCACCGCACGGTGGAAAGAAAAGAAGAAAGAAAGTCCTCCCTATCAGCCTACTTCCAAGAAAGTGGTGAGAGGAAAGGGCAGAACCATGAATGCCCGGTTCTTCTTGCCCAGTTTTCTAATCTGTAAAGTCTTTCCACTTCTCTTAAGAAGAAAAAACTTAGGAAAATACAACAAAATAGAGAACCTTTCATATGGAAAGAATCAGCATGTGTAGGAAGTATTTTCCTCTCTCATCAATGATGTCTTGTAACTGGGACTTAGAGAAAGGGTAAAAGTTTTGCAGATAATGAAAAATGATAGTGTGAGATGAGAGAAATAAAGCATGGAATGGGAAATGCATTCAACTCTGAGTCTGATTAACACCCAAATCCATTATATAGCTTTAGAGGACTTTAAGCCAATGTATAGAGAGACCAGCATTCTCTAAGATGACAACTCTGAGATCATTATATGATCTGGAATAGAAAAGGATTGGTACTAAGTAAATTAGTTTAGAGGATGTGACAGTAAGTTAAGATAAAAATCAAAGGCCAGAATGAAGATCACAGCAAAATCAAAAGCAGAAAACAAATTTTGCTAATTGTTCTATAAGATAATGAATAGGAATCAGTGACTAATTTTGTCTGGAAGGGAAGTAAAAGAAAACAAGATCAAGTATAGAATTATAGTTTGACATATTTGATGTAATACAACATGATATTAAAACATAAGCTTTATATGAGAATAGATGATAAGTTTTGTTTCAGAAATTATTGAGCCATTATATAGCTTAACTCTTACCTTAGTTCAGTCAGGTTGCTGTACTAAAATACCATAACATGGGTGCTTATAAACACTAGAAACTTTTCTCCTTGTGCTTCTGGTGCCTTGGAAGTTTAAAATCAAGATGGCAGCAGATTTAGTATAAGATGAGGGCCCATTTCCTGGTTTATAGTGCATTCTTGCTATGTTGTTGCAAGGTGGAAGGAGCAAGGGACTCTCTAGGGCCTCTTTTATAATCCTATTAATGAGGGTACCACCTTCAAGCCCTAATCATTTCCCAAAGGCTCCCACATCCCAATACCATCACCTGAATGGTGACAATTTTAACATATGATTTGAGAGAAGCACAGGCACTCATACCACAGAAACCTCCAAGACCTAAGACCCTATCTTAGATTCAAGCTCAGGCTTGCTGGATCCCTGTTTTTTGGCAATCAGAGGACGCAGATCCTTTTATTTTTCTTTTGCCAGTTTCACAACCCTTCCTATCCCTTGGGAAAGATTTAATACTGACTGTAAATATATGCTTATCAATATTCTCTTTCCAGGATGCCTGTAATCTCAGCAACTCAAGAGCCTAAGGCAGAATGATCATTAGTTCAAGACCAGCCTCAGCAATTTAGGCTGAGACCTTAGGCAACTGAATGAGACCCTGTCTCAAAATTAAAATAATAAAAAAGAAGAAAAAAAATGGCTGGGGATGTTGCTCAGTGGTTAAACACCCCTGTGTTCAATCCCTGGCATAAAAGAATCCTCTTTCCTTGGGGTATAAAGCAAACAAAGAATAACAATAACAAAAATAATAAAACCTCATTACTTAAAGGATATCAAAACATAGAGAAATAGTATGAGGAAACTCTTTTGAGAATAGTCAGAGGTAATTAATTCAAAAGAGATTTGAGCCATGTATCTATTCAATTGCCATCTTTTCAAAAAAGAACAACCCCAGCAATGTTATATAAAATAACACTCCCTCCCATAGTTTTATACAAACATATGGCTCTCTGTCCCTTCAATATGCATTATTCTTTTTCACAGTATTTATTGTATTTATAGCATTCACCCACTTAATTTTTTATCATTGCCTTTTTCAGCATGCAAACTCCATAAAAGCAGGCAATGTAGTACTGTGAACCTGTAACGTAGTACAGTACTGAGCACTCAGTCATTCAATGATATATAAAAAACTTAGTTGAATGAATCAATATCAAAATTATATTATAAATTTCCATTTTCCAGTGTTGCTATGCTGAAAACCTTGCTCCCTGTACCAGAAGCTTTGAGTTGACTACTTTATTTGCAGCACTTGTCTGGACACACTCAGGGTCTCTTCTAAAAGTAACTGCATTTCATGATCTGACTCCAACATCTACAGTTGATTTGACCTAAGAACATCTATTTTGAAAACTCAAATAGATTTATGACATATTCTGATGCCAAATAAGGAGCTGGGCCAGTCAAATCTCTTTTGGGAATTTCAAATGGAAAACATAAAGAAAACAAGGCAGTTAGCAGAAGGAGCTAAAGCCAGGAGATGACGCGAAATAGAGTGAAGACCATAAAAATTGAGGGATGTTAGAATGCCTTGAGAAAAGAAAGACCAGGAATCAACCAGTAGTAGCAGTATGGGGGCAATGGACAGATATACAGCAATGCTGAAAAATAATAAGAGAAATTTAGTATTGCCCATGACACAAACAGTTGTGTCTCTAGGTCTGCCACAGTTGATGATCATTTTGAGGTTCCAATTTCATTTCAATAAATCTTTATTTAATGTAATTGAACCTATGAAAAACTCAGTTGCAGTTACAGGGTTATTTTATTATTAATTTTAACTAGCTATAAATAAATGTTGATAGTCACAAACCTTGTAAAAATGCCATGAAATATTTAGT
This sequence comes from Urocitellus parryii, assembly GCF_045843805.1. Classification (NCBI taxonomy): domain Eukaryota; kingdom Metazoa; phylum Chordata; class Mammalia; order Rodentia; family Sciuridae; genus Urocitellus; species Urocitellus parryii. The sequence continues at coordinate 238,032,358 of NC_135531.1, read as the reverse complement.
TTTCTGCAAAATATAGTGTAACTTAAACATCACTATATGATTCGATTAAACGAAACTAGAAAATGAATCACATCTATTCATAATAACTTATACTAGAATGAAGAGAAAGAAATGAATAACAAGTTGGGAGACAACTCTTTCTCTGAGGTTAATCTCTATTATTATTTTTCCTCTAATTCCTTCCTCCTAGGCTGGACTGTCACTTTCTTCCTCTTCTCTTCCCCACAAAAAAAAAAAAAAAAAAAAGATTCAGAAAAATATTGGTTTACCTTTTGCTATCGTTTAAGCATAATTCAAACACATTACATGTATTTATTAGCCATGGAATTCAATGTTTGAGTACAGGATAAACTTCATCTCATAATCAGTGAAAAATATATTTCTCTAAGATTATCTTTAAAATGATAAATTGCTTCATGGTTCAGTCTTTGCAATGAGTTTTTTTGCCCTTTAAATACTTGGGAGTATAACTTAATCTATGTGATAAATTATTGAATCATCTACTCCTAAAAACTTCAGAAATAAAGCTCTTTAGCATAATAATGACATTAGAATAGACAAAAAGTTTTTGAACTTTGATTTCAAGCTTACTGAGTCAAGGCAAAAATGGAATTCAAGCTTTATATTAAGTAGCAGATTATGAAGTGGACAAAAATCCATCAGCTAAAAACAAAGTATACTTAAGGCAAATTGACAAAAATAAAAATATTGACTTTTACACCTCTTATCTTTGTGACATGGTGATTTCCTAGCTCTTGAAATTACCATTCTTGTTGTTCTGACATCTCTTTTGCTTGCTTCTTATCAAATGATCCTGAAAGGCTTCCTTGGAAACTAGCTGTAATACTAACAGGTAAGACAACATTGAAAATACTGTGGAAAAAAACATAAAATCAGACTGTTTCCTGGAGTGGGAAACTCCTCTATATGAGTTTTTTAATTAAAAATGCCCGGTGTCCAAGAATTGAAAGTACAAACTATGCCATTCACCCCTGGAAGAGGAGAAGATTTTTTTCCAATAAAAATGGAGACTATGTATTTTTCAGCTGAAACTCAAAAAGGAAAAAAAATGCTAACTTTCTTTAATGCATAGAATAGTGAAAGAAAAAAATTTCATAATAGATATATGTATAGTATGTGTGTTTCACATCATTTGAATAAAACTACAATTTGAAGTCTGATTGCTCTCGTGATTAACAGTGAGGAGTTAGTCCTTTGTGTGCTTGTATCTGGAATTTCTGTCTCTTTGCTAGTTTAATTAGGAACAAATTCCAATTTTACTGAAGCCAGTTGGAATTCATTGGTAGGAACATTAGATTATGTTAACTGATATGAAGCCCTGTGCTCCTGTTCCATCTGTGTTTAGCTAAAATGCCTTGTACTGCTTTTCAGTCCCCAATACCCATGGGCTGATCCATCCCTACAGAAATGAACTGCAGTAAACTCGCTGATGTCAGAGGTGAGCCTGGCTGACATCACTGGGTGTGACAAAAGACATCTCAATTTGTCAACTTTAAATGTCATCCTTTTATGAATAATGTGTGAACACCAAAACATTTTTATAATCCTGTTTTTATTTGCTAGAAGAAAATTTTAGAGAAAAAGTACAAGATATGCTCATAGTAGGTAATCAAGTTCAGGTCAGCTGCAGAGGGGAAATAACTCCTAACTGGAACAAAATATATTTTATGCCTATTCATTTGCATATCTTAACTCTAACATTGCTCTTCTATTTTGTGAGCAGAAATCATGCAATAGTTGCATTAAGTATACAGGAATATGGATTAAAGGTGTGCTTTCTTATTTGGCAATATAGAAGACAGGCCAGTAAAAAATTCCTTTAAATATCATGATATAGGGGGTTACATGCAGTGATACAACTGCAGAGTAGCCTCTCCTGAGCCAAATCAAAAACTGAGCTAGGGAAGGACAGAGGGAGCTGCATTTAAAGAGAGAGAAGAAGGAGGGGGGCGGAGAAGAGAAACAAGAGGAGAAGGAGGAAGAGAAAATGAAGAAAAAAGTCTAGGACAGTGAAATACCTGGGAGTCATAAAAGTACAGTGAAAATGTGGGAGCATAACAGAAATAAAGCTGAAGAGATGAAAAGTGATCTGCCACAAAATCTCTTGTTTGCTACATTATTTCTGTTTTATCCTCAATTTGACAGACTTCACAAAATCTGCAGTTCTTGAGGACGGTCATAGGTAGTACTTCCTCTTAGAAAATGAGTTTCACATTCTTCTGTACAGATACCCTATTTTTGATAATAATATTATAAAAATTCCACAGACCTCACTGACCATATTACTCCTGGACCATTTCAAATTATAACTACCAGCTGTATATTCTCCCCCATAACAATAAAGGAGACTACATCTAGTCTCTTTTTTCCTTCAATGTTAAAGGAGTTGGTGTTGGCAGTTGCAATTATCAAGGACAAAATACTAGTTTCAAAGGGAAGTTAAAACAGAGAACTGAAGAGATAAACAATGTCAACTGACAATCTTCTGTCACCTCCTTCTCCTTTTCCAAGAATCGTAGCATATTTTGTGTATGACAGAAAGATACAACTTAAAGTCACATCACAGTCTTTTTTGCTAAGAAAAAAAAAGTTTTATCAAAAGACAGTCAATCTAGGGTAGGAAAAATGAACACTACACTGAGTGTTGTGGTTCCCTTGATGTAAGTACCAGTTTTGTCACTAAGCAATGATAGAACTCTGTTAATTCAATGAGGAGAATCAGATTATAGGATTTTGACATTCCATCTGCAGTCTATATGTAGGATGATATTATGTCAAAATTAACTGCAATCTCAGAATTTGATATTGGGCCAAAAATTTGAAACAAGTAAGAAACAACATCATATATATATATGTCATATATGGGAAGCATCCACTTCAGTGTTTGTTAAGTATGTCACCACTGAAAGATGGTATCTCTCAAACTTAGTGAGACTCCTAGTTCTGAAATTTTATAAAAGCACTATATTGTGATTAACTGTAATATTCTCAAGTCAATACAGGCTTAAAGTGTTTGTTATATTGGAAGTATGTTTCCATTCTTTTTTCTTTTGGGAAAAGCAAAATTCATACACATCGATATAATTTTAATTCTTAGTGTATGTGTTCACATGGTGGGGAGAAAATCCAGAGATTCATATAACATTTTAAAATAAATCAGTAATTTTAAGAAATAACTTTATTAAAAAGATAAATTGCTTTTCTGATTAATTTATTTGAATTTTTGAAATCCAAAAATTAGTTCATGTATATACATATAACCCAAAGAAAAATATTTTCACAAAGCAGAAGTCAAAAAACTTTTAGACTCATTTTAAGTTTCCTTGAATATTTAGTATTATTTCATCTTCTTAAAAGCAAAATAACACTGCCCCCTCAGACCAGCAGACCCACAATGGAGCCCAAACCCTGGACCAGGACCACCTCCACCCACCTGTGCAGGAACCCAGGGCCAGGGTACAACCTGGTCTACCCTGCCCACTGGAAGACCCGCACAGCAGCCCAGGTTCTGGCCCAGGACTGTCCCCAAGACCAGGCTGGGTGGGGGAGCCCAGGCCCAGGTAAGGCCCAGGTTAGGCACAGGTTAGGCCCACACAGCCCACCTGGGAACTTAGGCCTAACCCACCTCCATCTTTGAACTCTGCAGCCATCACCATAGCCCTCCCCATTAAGTAACCTCCACCTGGCAACAACAGACAGGACCTAGAAGCAACTGCATCTTGGAAAAGACATCCCAAAGCCAGTGTAAGGCCCACCCTTTTAGTCTCATCTCTGAAATAGGTTGCATCCATCTTAGGACACCCCCACTGCTATCTTGAGTTACCTCTAATATTGCTGCTACCACCTTTAATTGCAGTGGCATCCATGAAGGACACCGGCAGCATCTGGAAACCCCAAACCAAGGGACAGTACACATAATCTGCATGGATACTAAAGATTGTAGGGCAGAAAATGTAATACCTCAGATCCACACTGCAAGAAAAAAAGACACATTCGCACATGAAAAAACAAGGGAAGAAAGTGTCCCAAACAAACCAGGATACTAAATAATAGAATCCATGGATAACAGAGAAGGAGTTCAGAATATACATAATTAAAATAATCTGTGAATTAAAGAATGACCTTAATGAGCAAATACAGGCAAAAATTGATCACTCCAGCAAAGAGATAAGAGAACAATTACAGGCAACCATTGATCACAGGAACAAAAAGATAAGGTAACAAATACATACAGGTAGCAAAAGATTACTTCAAGATAGAGATAGAGATTCTTAAAAAAAAATCAGAAATCCTTGAAATGAAGGAAACAATAAGCCAAATAAAAAACTCAGTAGAAAGCATCACCAACAGACTAGATCACTTGGAAGACAGAATGTCAGATAATGAAGACAAAGTATACAATCTGGAAAATAAAGTTGATCACACAGTGAAGATGGTAAGAAACAATTAAAAGAACATCCAAGAATTATGAGATAGCATCCAAAGACCAAATCTAAGAGTTATTGAGATAGAGGAAGGCACAAAGATTCAAACCAAAGGAATGCACAGTCCCTTCAATGAGATAATATCAGAAAATTCCCAAACATGAAGAATGAATTGGAAAATTAAATACAAGAGGCTTACAGGACTCCAAATGTGCAAATCTACAACAGATCTACACAAGTACACATTATAATGAAAATTCCTAGCATATAGAATAAGGATAGACTTAAAAGGCTCCAAGAGGGAGGAATCAGATCACATATATAGGGAGGCCAATTTGTATCTCAGCAGATATTTCAACCCAGAACCTCAAAGCCAGGAGATCCTGGAACAACATATACCAAGCTCTGAAAGAAAATGGATTCCAACCAAAAATCTTATATCCAGAAAAACTAAGCTTCATATTTGATGACAAAATAAAAGCCTTTCATGATAAACAAAAGTTAATAGAATTTCCGGTGAGAAAGCCTGCACTATAGAGAAAATCCTCAGCAAAATATTCCAGGAGAGGGAAATGTAAAACAACAATGAAAATCAGCAAAGGAAAGAACTACACAAAAGGAAAGTCCAGTCAAAGGAGAAACCAAGTCAAGTTAAAAACCAAAAATAAACCAAAATATCCAAGAATACAAATCATAATTCAATAATAACCCTGAATGTGAATGGCCTAAACTCATCAAATAAAAGTCAGAGACTTATAGATTGAATTTTTTCAAAAAGACTCAACACTATGTTGCTTTCAAGAGACTCATCTCACAGGAAGAGACATCCACAGACTGAAGGTGAAAGACTAGGAAAAAAATGCATCACTCACATGGATCATGTAAACAAGCAGGAGTTTCCATTCTCATTTCAGATAATGTGGATATCAAACCAAAGCTAGTGAAAAGGGATAAAGAAGGACATTTCATACTGCTTATGGGATTCATACATTAACAAGACATAACAATCATAAATATCTATGCTCCAAATGATGGAGCATCTATGTATGTCAAACAAACTCTTCTCAAATACAAGAACCAAACAGACAACAACACAAAAACACTGGGTAACTTTAATAAATCTCTCTCACCACTGGATAGCTCTTTCAAACAAAAACTAAACTAAGAAACTGTTGAACTCAATAATATAATCAACAATTTGAACTTAACAAACATATATAGAATATTCCACCCATCAACAAGCAAATTAAGTTTCTTCTCAGCAGGAAATGGATTCTTCTTCAAAATGGACCATTTGTTATGCCACAAAGCAAGGCTTAGCAAATACAAAAAATAGAGATGCTACCCTGCATTGTATCTAACCATAATGGAATGAAATTAGAAATCAATGATAAAATAAAAAAGAGAAGCTACTCCAACACCTGGAGATTAAACAATACACTATTAAATGACACATGGATAAAAGGAGACATAAGGGAGGAGATAAGAAAAAATCTAAGAGGGAAATGAGAACTCTGATACAACTTATCAAAATCTCCAGGAACTATGAAGGCAATGCTAACAGGAATGTTCATTGCATGGAGTTTATTCATTAAAAAAATAAAAGTCAACAAATAGAAGACCTGACATTACAGCTCAAATACTAGAAAAAGAAGAACAAACCAACACTAAAAGTAGTAGAAGATAGGAAATCATTAAAATCAGGGTGGAAATTAATGAAATTAAAGCTAAAGAAACAATTCAAAAAATTGACAAAACAAAAACCTGGTTCTTTGAAAAAATACATAAAATTGACAAACCTTTAGCCACCCTAATGAAAAGAAGGAGGGAAAAAACAATTTAACAAAATTTGTGATGAATAAGGAAATAGTACAACAGACACTATTAAAATAGAGGAGACAATTGGAAACTATTTTAAAAATTTATACTCCAGTAAAATAGAAAACCTCAAAGATACCAACAAATTTCTAGAGGCATATGATCAACCCAAAGTGAGTCAAGAGGACATACACAATTTAAACAGATCAATTTCAAGCAAGGAAATAGAAGATGCCATCAAAAGCCTCCCAACCAAGAAAAGCCTAGGACCAGACGGATTCACAGCTCAGTTCTACAAGACCTACAAAGAAGAATTAATCCCAATACTCCTCAAATTATTCCATAAAATAGAAAAGGAAGGAACCCTTCTAAACTCATTCTACAAAGCTAGTATCATCCTGATACCCAAACCAGGCAGAGATACATCAAGGAAAGAAAATTTCAGACCAATATCCCTGATGAATATTGATGCAAAAATCTCAATAAAATTCTGGCAAATAGCACATAATAATACATAAAAAATAATGCACCATGACCAAGTCGGATTCATTCCAGGGATTCAAGGTTGGTTCAACATACGGAAATCACTAAATATAATTCATCACATCAATAGACTCAAAGATAAGAATGATATGATTATATCAATTGATGCAGGGAAAGCATTTGACAAAATACAGCACCCCTTCATGTTCAAAACACTAGAAAAACTAGGGATAGTAGGAACATAACTCAACATTAAACATGATTTTTGAAACACTAGCCAGAGCAATTAGACAAAAGAAATTAAAGGGATATGAATAGGAATAGAAGAACTTTATACTTACAGGATATAAAAAACAAAACAAAACAAAGAAACAAACAAAAAAACTCCACCAGAAAACTTCTAGAATTAATCAATGAATTCAGCGAAGTACTTGGATGTAAGTAAAATCAATTCCCATAAATCAAATGCATTTCTATACATCAGTGATGAATCCTCTGAAAGATAAATTAGGAAAACTACCACATTCCCAATAAACTCAAAAAAATAAAATAAAATACTTGTGAATCAACTTAAAAAAAGAGGTGAACAAACTCTACAATGAAAACTACAGAGCACTAAAGAAAGAAATTCAAGAAGCCTTTAGAAGATGGAAAGTTCTCCCACGCTCCTCGATAGGCAAAATTAATACTGCCAAAATGGCCATACTACCCAAGCATTTTACAGAGGCAATGCGATTCCAATTAAAATCCCAGTGTCATTCCTTATAGAACTAGAAAAAGCAATCATGAAATTCATTTGGAAAAATAAGAGACCCAGAATAGCCAAAGCAATCCTTAGCCAAAAGAGTGAAGCAGGAGGCATGACAATACCAGACCTTAAACTTTACTACACAGCTACAGTAACAAAATCAGCATGGTATTTACACCAAAATAGACATGTAGACAAATGTTTCAGAATAAAAGACAAAGAGATAGAGCCACACAAATACAGTTATATCATTTTAGATAAAGGCTCCAAAAGCATACATTGGAGAAAAGATAGCCTCTTCAACAAATGGTGCTGGGAGAACTGGAAACCCATATGCAGCAAAATGAATATAAACCATTATCTCTTAACCTGTGCAAAACTCAACTCAAAGTGGATCAAGGACCTAGGAATTAGACCAGAGACCCTGCACCTAATAGAAGAAAATATAGGTGAAAATCTTCATCTTGTCATATTAGGTCCTGATTTCCTTAACCAGAGTCCTAAAGTACAGGAAATATAGTCAAGAATTAATAAACGAGGGTGGATCCAAACTAAAAAGCTTCTTCTCAGCAAAGAAAACAATAACATGCAAAGTGAGCCCACAGAGTGGAAGAACATCTTTACTACATGCACATCAAATAGAGCACTAATTTCTAGGAAATATAAAGAACTCAAAAAACTTATCACCAAAACAACCCAATCAATAAATGGGCTAAGAAGCCGAACAGACACTTCTCAGAAGAAGATATGTGTTCGATCAACAAATATATGAAAAAATGTTCAACATCTCTAGTAATCAGAGAAATGCAAATCAAAACTGATTTCATCTCACACCAATAAGAATGGCAATTATCAAGATACAGATAACAATAAATGTTGGAAAGTATGTGGGGAGGGAAAGGCACATTCATACATTGTTGGTGGGACAGCAAATTGGTGCAACCAATCTGGAAAGCAGTATGAAGATTCCTTAGAAAACTTGGAATGGAACCACCATTTGACCTAGCTATCCCACTCCTCTATCTATACCCAAAGGACTTAAAATCAGCATTCTATAGTAATGCAGCCACATCAATGTTCATAGCAGCTCAATTCACAAGAGCTATACTGTGGAACCAACATAGATGCCCTTCAATAGATGAATGGATAAAGAAAATGTGGTATATATACACAATGGAATATTACTCAGAATTGAAAGAAATAAAATTATGGCATTTGCAGATAAATGGATGGAGTTGGAGAATATCATGCTAAGCGAAGTAAGCCAATCCAAAAAAAACCAAAAAAAATAAAGGCCAAATGTTCTCTCCAATAAATGGATGCTGATTCGTAATGGGGGAGAGATGGCATTGGAAAAATGGAGGAGCTTTAATTAAGCAAAGGGAAGGGAGGGGTGTGGAGGGTACTTGGGAGCAGGAAAGATGGTAGAATGAGATGGACATCATTATTCTAGGTACAGGTATAACTGCACATATGGTGAGATGCTACATCATGTTCAACCAGAGAAATGAAAAGTTATGCTGCAGTTGTGTATAATGAATCAAAATGCATTCTGCTGTCATATACACCTAATTAAAATAAATAAATAAATTTTAAAAAAGAAGTTAAGCAGAAAGAGTGCCACCCGCCCCCCAAAAAGCAAAATAAGCCATAAAAAAGAACTGCATAAGAAAATACATGTCATTAGAGAAACTGAGGATATCAAAACATATATGACAGTAATAATCTTATTTTATAAGACAATTAAGTAAGCCTTTTCTGTGGGGTAGGGGTATCAGAAAATAGAGTTAAAGGACCAGATTTTGGAGACTTAGCAGGCACAGATTGAATATACTGTAAAGTGCTTAAAGAGCTTATAGGAAAGATCCAGATATGTAAAACTTGGTGTTGTGAAGGTGCATAGGGTGGATCTGACCCACAATATCTGTAAAACTACTGGTTATAAATAAAAGTAAGATAAAGGTTGAAGAATAAAAAATACAGTGTTTAATAACTGGAAATTCCTAAATAAGGTTAAAAATTTTGCTTTGACTTATATTACGACTTTTAAAGTTCAAGTATGCAGTTTACTGAAGAGTTTCAAGTCAACAGTGTAAAAAACAAAAAAAAATAATTTCAATTTTTCTCAGTAACTACCTTCCAGCTATGCTATGTTATTATACTTAATAATATTTTGGCTAAATTCCATCCCTTTCTTGTTCCATTTGGCTATTAACACTGCCTTGTTTTATTTTTAAGAACCATTTCTATCCTCAAAAATTTATTCTTAAACTTAATTCCTTGACTGTGTGCTTCTATCCTCCCATCCTACAGTCCCCACATTGGAGTGTAGAACTGAGTCCTGACTGCTGAAGATCCAGAGGATGACCAGATGGCCTGGCTCAGAGACAATTCTTTCTTCTCTAGGTTCAAGTGTCCCCCAGCTGAGAGAAGAAAGGAGGCTAGAAAAGCCCAGTGTTTTAATGTGGCCACTCACATATTGGTAAAAGGTTTTCTAGACTCACTACCATTCAGTCCAGTTGATGCTAATGGTGTCTGCCCACATGGTTGAAACATGAGAATTTTCTTGGGGAAGCATTCACTATCTCTGCCCTCCTTGTAGCTGAGGCAGAATCACCATGTGGAGTTGCCTAAGGGTACAATTTGGATAGAGAGGGGCCAGCTAAGTGGAGGGTTGAATGCTGAAATCCTGTCCTCATTCTGTGTCTCAAGGCTGTGTCCACCTGGCTTGGAGCTTTGGTCTAACTTTCCCAAAGACTCTAAGATGAGAACTCTTCCAGGAGATGTCTGTATCTGCTTTTGATACACCCTTAATATGTTTGCTAAGTTGTATGTGACATCAAGTGACCACATGGTTTACCTTTCCTGTCAAGCTAGAGGAAATGTCAGAGTCTCCTTCCACAACAACATCATTGGGTCCTTTAAGCAACACAAACAATCAGAGTACAGGTGAAGTCATGCTCATTTTGATTGCTCCAACTACTGTTAAATCTGTTCCAGAAAACATACATCATACAACCTGCTTTTCTTTCCAATAGTAGTGGGAGCAGAGAAACAAAATATTCTGTATGCCTGGAATTCCAAATCAACATTTAAGGACTCCCTCACTCTATGTTCTGATATCTGCGTTACATAAGAGATGTCCTATATGGTTGCATCTTATTGTAAGTCCAAAGAATGAGATGCCAGTATCTCTATCAGACACCTCTAATCTTATTTATCTTGGACTCTTTCTTATGTGGTTTTATTCTGTAAAAAAGCACCTATTCCCTTGAATAACAGGGAATAAACTTCTTATAGAATCGTATTCAGCCCACAAAGCCAAGGAGCTCTTCCATTCTCATTTCTCTTCTTATTGAGATAGAGAAAAAAGGTGTTGTTATATTATTGGGGTTTTGACCAATATTCAGTACATACACCCAAAGGGGGCTTTCTTTAAATGTAGACTGATTGAGGGACATCTTTTGTTCTCAGGTTGGCCTTTAGCCAATTCAAAAATAATAGTAAAAATTCTATTTGACACCTCATGATTGTCTTAACTATTACAAGATGCATGTAATGAGGCAAATTATTAATTTCTAGCCTTGCCAGTTCACTAAAACACAAATTTGTTCCTTCTAAAAAAAATTTCTGTATCTTTGATAGAAAACACACACAGAATAAAACTCAAATTTAAAAATAAGAAATATCTTTGACTTACATTGTTTGAAACTACTTTTTCTGAAGATGTCTTCTCTAGACCTGTCAAGCTCATTACCTTTTGACTCTGGTCTGCCAGTGGATGCATCACCTAAATAAATGTTTTCTCTATAAGAAGAGAAAAACATAAGAAAAAAGATCATCCCCAAATTGCTCAAAGCAAAATAAGCATATCCATATTTTAACAATAAGAGTCATCAGAGCCAGAGGAGCAGAACAAGAGGAAAATCTAAAAGATGAGGGTTAGTGCTAAAGGCAGAATAGCACATGAAGGTAAATAAAATAAAATAAAATAAAATAAAGGAATTTAAGATCAGAGTGAAAAGAAAAAATGTCTGGAGCAATTGGGAAGTGATAGGAGGAAAGAGGCTGTGCTTCCAACTTTCAGGGTTCTGGTGGCTACAGCATACATGATCCTTGTGATTTAAAGGAAAAAGCTGGAAAAGTTAGAAAGCGAAGAACACAAAATATTTCCACAAGGTCTCTCTGATTTGTCTCCCTTAGGAACTAAAATTCTTACAAGCTCCTCAATTAAGACAAAAATTATACAACACAACTTAAAAGATCATCTAGTAAAAATGGTTTAAAAAAATTCTCAGAGAATTTATCATTCTCCTAGAATATGAAATTTTGATCATTCGTAAGCCAAACTCGAAGGACATGTTTGTCTTCTAAATCATATTTTCCACTCCAATTCCTGGGAAGGGGATGGATGTTAAAATGGATCAATTCAAAGGAGTCTGGAAGCCAGGTGTTTTGGCACATGCCTCTAATCCCAGCAGCATGGAAGTCTGAGGCAGGAGGGTTACAAGTTCAAAGCCTGCCTCCAAAACTTAGCAAGGCCCTTAAGCAATTTAGCAAGACCCTGTCTCAGGTTAAAAAAATAAAAAAGGGCTGGGAATGTAGCTCAGTGGTTAAGTACCTCTGAGTTAAATCCCTAGTCAAAAAAAAAAAAAAAAATGAGTCTGGGAATCATGGAACCAAGAGGTAGACTCTTCTGAGTAAGATAGCTCCCATCTGGGAGAGTCTAGGAATACATCTTAGACAAATTATGCTCTTAGGATTGGGCAGCTTTCTTTGCCTACCTTTTTTTTTTTGGATTTAACATTTCTTACTATCATAATAATAATTTTAATGTGTTAATTTTATAGCAGGGGGGGTGGTTCTAAAGAAGAAAATGGCCTGAAAGGGAAAATGCCTTGAAAAAAAAAAAAAAAAAAAACTAGTTAGTAAAGCTAGGAAGATAGACTCTGAGAAGCAAGGACAAAAGGAAAGAAAAAGCATTTGGATTGCCAGTGTTCTTTTCAGGTTCATGCCACAAACACCTTCTATCAGAAAAGAAATTATAGAGTATGTTAATAGCTTCTAAGAATCACAGCTCTGTCCCAGTTGCTATTCCTAAGGACTAATTTAATTATTCCTTGGATCAATTAAATAACTCAGTGTTCTCATAATAAAATTTCTTTTTGGTTTTCGGCTAAGACACCTGGGGGTTTTGTATAGACTAAGATATCCGAGTTGTTTTCTATTGCTTATGACCAAATTTACTCTAATATTTTTCTCTCAGTCTCACTAAGGTGAGGCCTTCTACTTAGCAGTTAAGGTCCAATTTTTAATGAATTGCAATAAACATGGAATTTGATTTCTTCTTAACTCTAGCCAAAGAAAATGATTCATGAATGATGATCTTAGCTACTCAATAAATGTCCATAACATCCAATAAAGCATAATATGCTTAGTACTGTAAGTAGAGTGCTTTGGGCACTAGTCGAAAGAAGGAAGCAATTAAACATGAGCTGTGAAGACTGTGCCTTTAATACCCTGGATTTCCTGATCTTGTTTGTTTAAATATCCCTACTACATCAACAGATGTCTCATGGAAAGAATATATAAATGAGAGAATGTAAAAACACATTTCAAAAATGTTGAAGGTATTTACTTGGAATTATGTATAAGAACTCCATAAAGTTTTCAGGCCTTTCTTCCTTTAGCTATCCAGTATAACAGTAGATCTGTGGCAAAAAATTATCTGCACACAAACTCCACAAATAGCTATTGAGAGAACTGCTTATTTTGAGTGTAGGTGGGAAAAGTTTGATTTGACAGCATTGACAGAACAGCCACGGATTTCATTGTGTTTTTTGTTCTTCAAATACAGCTTGATCTATTTTTTTTTTAGATTTTTCTTTCTCATATCCTTTTCAAATAACTACAGAAATAGACAAGAGAGAAGAACTTTCTGTAGCAATTCTCTAAAGCTCTCATTTAAACCATAGACTCTAAGACCTTATGCCATCAACAGCTGTGATCTAATATATCTTGTGAATTTAACTTTCTCCCTACCTATGTCTAAAATACTTGCATTTAAAATACACAACTTCCTGGTGACGGAAAGTAGTAAATATTATTAACAAAAAATATTGTGATTTTGAGAATTATCATGATTTGAGTATTCCCATGTTTCTTTGAATTACTGTTATTTTCCATGTGTTCCAGTGCATTCTGGATTTAAACTGCCTAGCACATAGCAAATGCTCAGTAAACACTTCTAACTAAGTGAAAATCATCATCAGGGAAGGACATGTTTAATCTGTTGTCATACCTCATGCCGGTAATACAAATTCAAACAAAATATAAGCAAAAACAATTAACTATTTGGGTTTATTCCAGGTACAAGTTTTACTGTACTCTTTACAGTCATTAATGCCTTCAAATAAATTGGCGATGTTAAGAATTAAGCACTATCTCAGAAACTGAATGCTTTGCCTATGATATTAAACATTACTTTACCTAATAACTGAATCCTAAAAAGAGGGTAAAATATGTTTCCAGAATAGTAGCAAACTGTTGAGTCTGTTATTTTAAAAAGAACATATTTTGATAAGAAATGCTGCTCTATATACTTTAGCTTTTTTATTTTGAATTTCCAGTGACCAATGAAGAAAATTGCTTTATTTTGCTTCCAAAAATACATTTATTATTTTTTTTCACTTTCAGATGGAAACTCTACTAGAAAATAGAATATATCTCTCAGTAACCTGTTAAAATTAGAACAAAATTTTCTAATACAATGCATGTTTTTAACTGTTAAGTAGCATACAGAAAAATTTCCCAAATGCATACATCCACTAGATAATAGAAGGAATAAATTTTGAGAAAGATGATAAAGGTGGGTTTTTAGACTGAATAATGAAAGTTGAAATAAAGATCATGGGACCAAATTCTTGGAAAGAAAAATAGCACTTATTAATTAATTAAAAGTTTTGAGCCATTATTTTGAAAATATGTTTAAAAACAATGGAAGTACTTCTATAGTTCAGAATAGTCACAAAACAATTTAAGACCAAAAAAAAAAAAAAGTCAAGAAAGAGAATCCACAAGCAAATGAAAAACCACTATGTTAATCAAAGCTATAGTGTTGAATTCCCAATAACAATATTTGCATAGTTGCTAGAAAGAAGGTCAGGAAAAATGATAATCTTATGTCAAAAAGTATTTCAGGATTTGATCACTACTTTGAATCCAGAAATAAATAAACTGTATCTTATAGTGATCAGAAATTTTAATTTTAATGATAACTGGCTTTTATTTAAAATATGGTATAACAAAAATTTTATAGCTAACACATAGATAAAAGTAAAAATTTTATATATAAGTAGTAAGAATTAGATCATAGGTTTTCCATAAATTTTTATAAACATCTTTTTGCTCACCAGTGATTGCTTATTTATATTTTAATGTTGAATTTAAATTTAATAAATTGGCATCATTCTATTCAGAGTCTTTCTATGTTTCAACTTTGCCACTAAGTAAATTGCTCCTTTTGTATATAATTCATTCATAACAAATATGAACTACCGTTAATGGAAAAATACAATTAAATTCTGTTCTTAAGATATAAAACAAAAAGAAACAAAAAATAAAATGCATTTAGTTAGAAATAAACAATAGTGTATTACACTTGGTTTATGTTTCCATTTTAGATTTGTTGATCTCTTGGAAAGAGAAATGGAAGGTACTGTCTTAGCCCAAAGCTAGAAAGATAGAAGTCTCATTACATTATGTACTATTACTTAATAAGTAATAAAGGATAAAATGCTCCACACCAAAGCACTATCTGTACCTCACTCTGTTCTGGTTGTTTGGCATAGAAAAGGAAAGGAAGTAAGAAAGATAAATAATTATATTCTTTTACAAATTTGTTAGAACTTTATTACATTTAGCTGATGGAATATCCAAAATGTTCTTTGGCTTCCCCATCCTTGTAATAATATCTCACTGAAGACACCAACAATCTTTTAAATAATAAATCCAGTGGTTTCCACTCAATCTTTGTCTTCCTTGTTCTTAACACAACTTCACATATTGACAACTTCTAAATGTTGGACATCTCTTTGACTTATGGCTTCCATAATACCATTTTTTCCTTAGCTTTTCCTATCATTCTGACAGTACCTTTTCAATGACATTTTAATGTTACTCATAATACCAACCCAGAACATTTTCTCTATTAATAAACATACTGATGATTTCAACTACCTCATATTCGCCTATGACTTTTATAACTCTAAGAATCATTTGCATAATTATCTTCTAGATGTATTGCCTGATTTTGTTTCAAACACCTAAAGTTCAGTTGTTTTTAAGAAGAAAAAAAAAGAAAATTTAAGGTTAGCAATATTTTCATCCATTTACTGGCGTAAATTAAGAATCTAGCCTACTTCCTTTTCTTAATTGTTTTAATTTCCTATTCTTAAAATGCCTGTCATATACTTTTAAAATATCTTTCAAGTCTGGTGCAGCAATATAGTATATATTTTCATCAACTTGTACAGTGGTTGTTAATTTGTCTTGCAACCTTAATACCACATAGTTTCAATTTAGGCATATTGAAACCAATGCAATCTTTCTAAAACAGAAAATCTGATCATATTCCTTCTTGACTTAAAGTCTTTCATTGGCTATTCCTCAATGATTCTCAAACTCCAAAGGCAAACTATGGCCTAAATTATCTTTTTTCTTCTACTTACCTTTACAAAATCAGGAAGGATATACTAAGTTCAGCAACACTATCAATCAGCAGTATGTAATGGACATCAATAGACTAGTTCTTCCAATAACTGCAGAATACACATTCTCCTCAAGTTCACAAGAAACATTCTCCAAGACAGACCATATTCTAGGCCATAAAACATGCACCATCAAAAGAATAAATAATCATACAATGTCTTCTGTCAGACCACAGTGGAATTAGCTGGAAATCAATAATAGAATAAACCTAGAAAATCCCCAATCCTAGGAGTTTGAACAAACCATATCTAAATAATGCATAGGTCAAAGAAGAAATCAAGAGAAATTTTTAAATATTTTGAACTAAATAGAAATGAAAGCAGGACTTATCAAAATTTGTGGGATGTAGCAGAAAAGTGCTTAAAGGGAAATTTATAACATTGAATGTACCTATTCAAAAAGAAGGTCTAAAATAAATAATCTAAGCTGGTACCTTGGGAAACAAGAAAATGAAGAGCAAATAAATACCAGTAAACTGAAGAAAAGAAATTGAATCCACCATTTTATAAAAAGGCCTTATATACCACAACCAGTTAGAATTTATCCCAAGTATATAAGGATGATTCAATACTCAGAAACTAACTAATGTAATCCACAATGTCAGTAAACTATAGAAGAAAAAATCATGATAGTATTAATAAATGTAGAAGAATCATTTCATAAAATGCAACATCCCTCATGATTGTGAGAAAAAAAATCAGCAAACTAGGAACACAGGGAAAATTTCTTCAACTTTCCAAAGACTGTCTGCCAGAAACCTATAGCAAAGATCACACTTTTAATGGTTAGAAAGTTTAAGTTCTGCTGCTGAGGTCAGAAACAAGTCAAGAATGTTCCCCCTCACCACTCTTTGTCAACTCCGCATGGAGAGTCTTAGCTAATGCAGTAAGACAATGTAAGGAAATAAAAGTATGCTGACTGGGAAGGAAGAAATAAAACTATCTTTGTCAGCAGATGACGTGATTATCTACCGAGAAAATCCAAAGCGTCACTAGAACAAAACAAAGCAAAAAACCTCTGGAACTAATAAACAGTTGTAACAGTGTTGAAGTATATAGGTTAATAAAGAAAAGTCATTCACTTTTCTATATAATAGCAATAAACAAGTGGAATTTTATATTACAACACACCAGCATTCTATTTCATTGCTAGACTTCTAAAATTAAATACTTTGCTAAAAATCTAACAACGTATGCACAAGATCATGTGAGGAAAACTATAAAACTCAGATGAAATAAATGAAAGAAGAACTAAATAAGAAAAGAAATATTCCATTTTCATGAATGCTAAGACTCAAATATCATCAAGATATCAGTTCTTCCTAACTTGATCTAAAGATTCAATGAAATCCCAAATCAATATACCATAATTTTTTTTTACAGATTGACAAGCTGATTCTAAAGTTTGTATGGAAAAGTAAATGGCCCTGTTTATCCAACATAACATTAAAAGAGAAAAAAAATAGATGAATTGATCAATAGAATTCAATATTCAGAAACTAACTATGTAATCCACAATGTCAGTAAACTATAGAAGAAAAATCATGATAGTTTTAATAAATAGGCCCAGAAATAAAGCCATATAAATATAGTCAGTTGATCTTTGGCAAAGGAGCAAAGGCAATACAACGGAACAAAGACATACTTTTCAGCAAATAGTGCTCGAAGAACAACTGCATATCCAAATACAAAAAGAAAAAAAGAAAGAAAAAACTAGACCCAGACCTTGCCCCTGGATCACAGTTCTAGATATAAAATGCAAAGCATAAAATTCCTAGAAGATAACATAAGATGAATAAAATCAACAATGAAATTTTAAATGCAGCACCAAAGATACAACCCACATAAGGAGGAGTTGATGAGCCCATTAAAATTAAAAACTCTTCCCCATGAAACTCACTATCAGAAGAATGAAATGACAAGCCACAACAGGGAGATGATATTTGTAAAAGATATATCTGATAAAGGACTGTTATCCAAAATATACAGAGAACTCATAAAAGTCAATCATAAGAAAATGAAATACTTGATTTTAAAATGGGCCATATGCATTAATAGTCAGGTCCCCAAAGAAAATATGAAGATACAATGACCATATAAAATGGTGTTCCACATCGTATATCATGAGGGAAAAACAAATTAAAATTTCTATTACACACCAGAACATCAAGGACACTAAATCCTGGCAAGTAAATGAAACAAGAGGAACTCTCATTTATTGCTGGTAAGGTACAATAAGGGTACAACTTGGAAGACAGTTGTGATTTCTTATAGAACTAAAAATACTCTTAACACACACTCCAACAATCTCCTTCCTTGGTATTTTTCCAAAGTAGTTGAAAACATAGCTATCCAAAAATCTATGCACAGATGTTTATAAGCAGCTTTATTCATAACTACCAAAACTTGGAAGCAACCAAGACAGCCTCTGTGGGTGACGAGACAAATAAACTGTCACAGATCCAGATAAAGGGATATTATTCAGCATTAAAATGAAATGAGCTCTGAAGCCATGAAAATACATGGTGGAAACTTCAATGAATTTTACTAAGTGAAAGAAGACAATCTGAAAAGGCTACATACTGTATGATTCCAATTATATGCCATTCTAGAAAAGGGAAAACTATGGAGGCAGTGAAAAAAAAAATCACTGATTGCCCATGGTGAGTAGGGAGAGAGGGATGAATAAGTGAAATATAGAGAAATTTTCAGTGAAACTGAAGCTATCATGTGTGATACTATAACAGTGGATACCTTTGTCCAAATCCATTTAATGTATAATTCCAAGAGTGAATGCTAAATTAAGTGGTTAATTCTGAGTGACAATGAAGTGTCAATGTAGGTTCATGAACCATAACCAATGTACCACTCTGGTGAAGGCTGTTGATAATGGAGAAGGCTGTGCATGTACAGGGATGGGGAGTATTTGGGAAATTTCTGAACCTTATGCTCATTTTTGCTATGAACCTAAAACTTTTCTAAAACAAATAATAAAGCCTATTTTTAAAATGAAATGAAAAAGAAGAAGAAGAAAAACCACAGGCATTTTGCATGGAGAAACTGAGTTTCCCACACTTGCAAACAGAAATGGAACAAAAGCTAGCATTTTGCAAGTCAGATTACTTGGAAACATCCAACGTCGTCCTGGAGAACATATTACAGAAACATTATGTTTATATGATGTTTATATGCCCAGGAGTGTGTGGTCTCAGTGGTCTTATAAAAGATTTTCTGAAGGCAACCAGAATGATGAGGGCACAAAGCCAAGAATACAGCAAGGAGAAGCAGCAGTGCTAGCAAGCTCTGCCTAACTCCACATTCTTCTACATGTTCCTCCTTTGTCTCTTCCATAATCACTCACTCCTGTCTTGCAAAGACCAAAGTCGTGCATTCATTGAGTGCCTGTGTGCAGTGAAAAATTATGGCCAGAGGGGAAACAACTGACTAGAATTCTATGGCCCGGAACTGGAAACTGTGATGTGATCATCATCTTCAGGAAGCCAGGCTGTGAAATACTGAGATAGTCCCTAAGAAGTCTAGATAAAGCTTTCAAATCTGCAAAGCAAGGGAGAAACCCCTGTACATTAAAAAGAAAACTGTTGCCTTTTAAGTGTTCTGTCTAGCATAAAGACACCACTATAACGCTGCTCAATATGTATAAGAATTCTTAGAATAATAGACATGCAAATACGGAAAGAAACTAAAAATGAAGCAAGCAGTTCAACCTCACCCCAAAGCAGGAATTCTTTCTCCAATACTTTAAACCACACTTTATGCACATTGTGCCTGATGTATGCAGTGACAATGAGCTCATTCATTTAGAAAGCATAATATATTCAACTGTGCACATGTACCACAACAAACTTCTCCTCTGACTTTGACATTTTCCAGATACAACTCTAGGTACCAAGGATACACGCATTATAATAAATTTATTCCTTAAATTGGACTCAATTCCACCTCCCTTTAACTTCCATTTGCTGATTCTAATTCATCCTCATAGGACTAAACAGAAGCCCTAAATTCACTTTATCCTGTTAACCATTCCCAGCTATTTCAGTTATGGTTCATATGACTGCTTTAGAGAATGTTCTTAATCTGGAGGGCCTCCCTCATGTCTTCATGTCCACTTGCAATGTAATATCCTAAAATTTATATTTCAGATATTGTACAAGCAACTTAAAATGAGGTAGAATCAATACTTTCCTCCTGAGTAGTATGATACTTTCTAATAGACCTTCCTTTCAATAGTTACAGAATTTGGTTAGAGTTCCTCTGAATGCATTCTGGTGCTAGGATAGCAAACTAATATGATTGCAGATCATATGGCATTATTCTAATATTAAAAGAAATGTGAGATGGAAATGTTTTAAAGGTTAAAAGAAATATGTGAGTATAAAGCAATGGATATTATTACTACATCCCATGATAAGTTTTTAAATAAGGTTTGGACTAGAATTTACCTAAATGACCATGACTACAGACACAAGTGGAAAAATACTTTGCACATGGGTGACAAATGAGCCACAACAATGTTTTAGTCTTTCAAAAGAGTGCCTGTTGAGAGGTTAGAATGAAGGCCAATTACTCTTGTAAGATGAGTTTGCTAAAGTAAATAAATCTTTGCATATTAAAATTGAATAGGTATAAAAAGAAATATTTGACCATGATTTCTTTCAATTTTCATGGGTTTTGTTGATCTGAATAACAAAAAATATGTGTTTTGGCATGTTATTCTTTATGAAAACTCTCTGGAAGGTTCTGGACTTCAGGAAAACTCTGCAACAGTGTTCTTAGCTTTAATTGACCAATGATTCTCCTGGGGACCTTGAAAAATTACTGGATGAGGAAATTTTTCATAAGTGAGAATTTCACTCCACAAGGGACAAGTAACATAATCTTCTGATGGGATAGTAGAGAGATTCTCAACCAATGCTAGTATTTCTCCCATTTACAATTTTCCCCCAAAGTGTCTTGGCATTCTTTAAAAGAGTTAAGAGACAGCAATAAAGGCCAATGCCAATTTGGCTGATGGCAGAAGAGTAGATTTTGCTAACTGCTCAAAAAGAGGGTGGTTTTTCAGTGAGAGTATAAAATGACATATGCTGAAAATTTTTCAGTATTTTAAAACTAAAGGAGAAATATGTATCAAACAGGCACACTTATATAAGAATTTAATTATCCAAGACATTGAGTTTCTTTTTTTTTTAATTTTTATTTTAACCAGGGATTAAACCCTGGTTAAAATTTTAAAAATGTAGTAGCCTCAATTACTGAGCTACATCCCCAGCCCTTTTTATTCTTTATTTTGAGACAGGGTCTTGCTAAAATACTTAGGGCCTCACAAATTTGCTGAGGCTGGCTTTGAGCTTGTGTTCCTCCTGCCTCAGCCTCTCGAGCCACTGGGATTACAGGCATGCACCACCATGTCTGGCAGTCCATGAAAATTCTTCAACATAAAAACATTTTAAAAAACATTTTAAAAAAGCATAATTGCCTTCAAAATTGGTCTTCAGGGAGCATATTCAACAAGAAGTCTTAATTTTTCCTCTGGTCATACACTAAAAAAGTCAACACATCAACACACAAAATAATAAGAGGCTTTTTTGGTAATGAAGCCGATAGTTTGTGAGGATCAATTATAAATGGAAAATTAGTGCCCAATAATCAGCCAATTAATCAGTATTTCAAGATTGACATTGGTGTGCTTTTATTCTAAACACTTTATCACGTCAGGACAGATGCTCAGTCTTCACACTGAAGGACTACAACACAGAAAAGACCTATGCAGCCTGAAACAGCTCTACATTGCTATGTCCCCAGTGCCTTCAAACTTTCTAAGGTCACCTGCAGGGAGCATGAACTTTCTGGTGTTCTTTAATACTATTCACATTCTAATCCAATATGGATAGGAATTTATGGAATTATAAAGATAGAACAAAAATCTGAGGGCTGCTATTTCTGTTGGCCTCTTGGCCCCCCTTAATAAATGCTTGCTCCCCCATAGCTGTCCTCAGCTCAGTTTGCTATATTTCACAACAGCAGTGAAGTTTTGTTCTCACTTATGTTGGGCTACTCTCCAATGATTTGTCCTTTCTACTTTGTTTTGTCCTGGGATCAGTGAAAAGGGTGGTAAACTATTACACCCAGAAACCTAAGACTAGGCAGAGAAGGACATTGTTTAAGGAAACCACAAGGAAATTGTACACTTTTAAAGTATCTTCCCTTTTCACATTGTCAGGGATTAGCAGGTATCTACTGGCAGGGCATTGGTGTTCACCTTTCTGCTTTCTGCTTCGGTCATCTCTGGATAATTTTCTGCTTCTGCATGCAAATCCCCTCCCCAAGACTACATTCATATTTGACTATCTTCAGTGCTGATAATAACTCATTAGATCAAATCCAAATACTCTTATGGGACTTCAGGACAAGTGTGACAAGACAAGTGACAAGACAAAACCCATCAACTTACATACTATTGTAAGTCTAGTTCATATTCTCCGCCTCAATATGTTAAATTTAGATAATTTTAAACTCATGTTTTTACATTGATGACCAATGGAAAATACTATGTATATATTGAGTATACACTATATCAGGTAATAAAAGTTAATTAGCTAGATTTAGCAATTTCACAGTGTGTGTGTGTGTGTGTGTATTTCAAGATGTATTATACACCACAAATATAAATAATTATTTGTCAATTAAAGTAAATTGATTCACTGAAAGAAAATAACATGATATTTCAAAAAATCAGAAATGAAGATTAAAACAAGACTAGAGAACCCATAACAAAAGAAATATAAACTGTAACACATATAAAAACAAAATTGGTCCCTAGGTGAAAATATTTAAAATTATCCAAAGGATACAAATATTACCATTTATTTCATTCATTCTACAAAAATGTCCATCATTTTCCTTCTCTGTGACATGAACTGATCTAGATGCTGGAGATACAAAGAACCAAGGGCACTCTATATTAGAAAGAGTTTTGGTCACATACGGTAGTGTTTATACATCTCTGTTGAAGCTAGAGTTTTAGATGTCTCACAAAACAAATATGAAACTCAAAGAAGATGTTGACTTCCATCTGATGTTGATTACAATTTTGCAAGTTGCTGTCCTGAACAAAAGTTTTAATATGGGATTCAGTTTCTATTTAAGCCATTGGTTAAATAAAATATTTTTTAAAAATTCATCCAAAGGCCTGGGGTTGTGGCTCAACGATAGAGTGCTCACCTAACACATGCAAGGCCCTGGGTTTGATCCTCAGCACCACATAAAAATAAATAAATAAGTAAAAATATTGTGTCCAACCAAAAAATAAGTATTTTTTTAAAAAATCCATCTAAAAATTTCTTCCCGAAAATTATTCATGTTCATGCCTGTTTTTAGTATATTTGCTTCATGGGTTGAATTAGAAATACCTGATCCTAAAAACTATGTGCATCCACACAGATGAAAGAGTCAGTAAGCAAGACAGAACATGTCCTGATCACACTTGTTTTTTTGTCTGGGATAGTGAACTAGCTGTGGCAGAGTTCCCTTTGGTAGAGACTGTTCCAACCTCCTTAAAAATTTGGCTTTCAGTCTTATGTATCAGTAACATCTATTCTACAAGTAAAAAAAATCACCCAAGACAAATTATTTCAGCCATCTGGATTTTCTCCACTTTAATCCCCAAGTAATACACTGTGAAACACAATGAAGGCATGACTGCTGTCCATCTCTATATTTCACTCGGAGTACTGTCTGATCCAGTTTATTGAAACATACCTCTTGAGAAACACTAGGAATAGGAAAAAAAATGTATGTAACAGCACAAACAAAAGATAGAGCACAGTATTTGGGTGAATATTATTTTACATTCTAGGTAAAACTGATATAACCTTAAAATGATTAAGAGGGGCTACACATGTACATAACTATTGCTCCCTAATTTTACAAAATTTTCAATTTTTGTATTTATGTGTAAGCAAGTTTCTACCAGTTTTGAGTTCATCCAAATAAAGACTTTATGTCAAACATTTTTCTTCTTGTTTTGTGACTTGGTTGTGAAAGCTCATCAAAGAGTATGAGCATGCCTTAAACTGATGAAATAGAGGGAAACAGCAATATTAGAAAGACTTTGTATGCAATATCTCAGGCTATGAACTTCAAATCATCTTAGATATGTGGGTTGATGCTACCACTTGCCACAAGAAATAACTATAGTGTAATGGTTAATATCAAAATCTCTGAAGACACAAATCTCAGTACTTTCAATTTTTAGCCAAGTAATCAGAGTCAAATTACTTAAACTTCTATTCTTCCAGCTGTTTGGCTTTTTCTTCCCAGTTTTACAGAGGTAAAGTTGACAGACAAACATTGTATATATTCAAGGTAAACAATGTAAAAATTTGACATGCATATACATTGTACCATGATCATGTGCCATGAACAAATTAATTGACGTGTTCTACTATATGTGTGTAGGAAAGGGGCAAAGACAGGTAACATTTTCTTTCTTAGCAAGTTTCAAGAAATCAATAAAGCATTTTCCATATTTTCACTGTTGCATTATAATTATACACAATGATGGGACACATTGCTACATATTTATTTATGCACAAAATATAATTTATCCATTACTGCATTATAAGGAGGATTAACTGACATGTTACATATAGAGCATCAGAACAATATCTGGCAAATAATAGGTTCTCAATAAAAGTTACCAAATAAAGAAAGTTAATTGAGTACAAGACTGCAGCTCCTTCACAAACCATTAGAATAAAAAGTAAAACTTACTTCCTGCCAACAGTGACAAAACAACATTTTTCTACTTAAGTTACTCTATTAACAATTATATATATATATATATATATATATATATATATATATATATATATTGTCTTTCATCTTTGGAAATCACACCTGATCTCTCCTACATTCTTTTTGGAATTACTGAAGAAATTACTTTTATATTATGAAAAAGCATCTTATAAACTTGTTCCTAGGGAAATGTTTGTTATTTCATCATCCAAAATTGTCTGAATGGATCTAAGTTTTGAAGAACATTATAATTGACACACATAGAATATAGACTATAGAGCATTAACTCACTTTCACTGATAGAGAGAGACCAGAGGTTACCTCAAAGAAATTGTCACTCGTCATCCAAGCAGCCAAAACAGAGGTTAATAAAGGGATCTCACAAGTACTGTTAGGACAGGAAATATGTTGCAGAGTCTAACAGTGCAAACATGAAAAACAATGAATGATTTCAAGTATAAACTGCAAATCAAAAATTGAAAGAATATTCAAAAAATCTTAAAAGTGCTGATTTTTCAATAGACCTACCTTGTGTGATATCTGCAAGGGTAAGTACTAAAGAAGACTTATTTACCTTTCTAAGCAACTCCAGAGAGGCTAATGTGCTATAAAAATCAACTAACAAATAAAATAGACATCACTGCCTTACTTTAACTTATTTAACTTTACTATTATTTTGCTACAGAATACAATTAACTTAAAAGAGTTTGTAAAAATATAATCCTTTTCTGTTCTTCTTGGACAGAGAAGTTAATATTGTTGAATAGTAGTAACTACCACAGATACATGCCACCAATATCTATCTAAACTAACAATTTATGAACATGAAAATGACTCTCACTTATTTTTGTTAAGAAGCCTATCCATAGTTTATTATGCCTCAAAGTAGAGTTTCTAAAGTGATAACATTAGCATTTACTTGGTATGATTGTTTAATATACCCCCCCTCCCTCCCTCCCTTCCTCCCTCCCTCCCTCTCTTTCTCTCTCTCTCTCTCTCTCTCTCTCTCTCTCTCTCTCTCTCTCTCTCTCTCTCTGTCCTATCTCAGAGTCACACAATAAAAAAATTATAGGAGTGGGCATATGACTCTGTATATTCTTTTTTAAAAGAAAAATCACACTAAATAATTTTTGTATACCATGTACATGGAAAATCATTACTCTGGATCTTCATTCTTCCGGAAACACACAAGGACAGTATAGTATCACTTTCTCAGAACAACAACAACAAAAAAAAAAGATTCTTTTTTTTAAGAGCCTTAGCTATGTTTCATATGAAAACATTTCAACCTTCGGATAAAGAACATGTATTTAAAGCATGCATCAAGATTCACATCCTCACAGGCTGTAAAACTGACAGGTGGAGAAGTATGTATTGTTTAAAGGCATAAAAATCCAAAGACAGAGAAAAAAAGGGAGATGAGTTAAAAATAAAATTCTGGTAGCTGGAAAGCAGGTCAGTAAGTGAATACTATCCAGCCACTCATCAGAATGACTCAGCAGAGCCAAAAATTCTGAATCCAAATTTGGCAAGGAGGAATGGCAAGACTGAGTTCACATGTGCTGTAGAAGGCCCAGATGTCCAGGACTCATAGCAATAGATGTCTCTTGAAGCAAAGAGAAAATGGAGGAATTCATAAATTTATAAAAAGTCTATTTAAAAAAAATATTTGAGTAGCCTACAACAGTGTTTGCTGCCTACACCTTTGTTCTCCCCCCCCTGCTATGTTCTTCTAAAGTAATATCAGAAAAAACTACAAGAAAACATGCTCTTCACATAACTAAAAGACATAAAATATACAAGCTTCAAAATAATTATTAAAAATTATCTGAAAAGTAAACATGCACCAAATTCTAGTAATGTTTCTGTCACAAGCCTCTGTGATGAGCAAGGACACTTTGGGGAAAATTTGTAAGGACATAAAGATGCATAAAATTTGCAAGGTTAATCCAATGTCTAAGATTGATCCAGTACTATGATCAGGGGCCTGGGGATGTAGCTCAGTGGTTGAGAATGTACGTAGCTTGCACAAGACCCTGGATTTAATCCCCAGTGCAGCAAAACAAAAACAAAACCATGGTCATAAAGGGAAAATTCATGCCTAGATTGAAACTGCCAGAAAGATATTCTTATAGGACTGCATTTAGTACAACCCCTTTGAAAAGCAGTTTGAAGATTCTTCCAAAGACTAGGAATGGAATCACCCATATGACCCAGCTATCCTACTCCATTTACCTAAGAGAACTAAAAGCAGCATACTACAGTGATGCAGGTACATCAATGTTTATAGCAGCACAATTCACAATAGCCAAACTATGGAACCAGCCTGGGTATTTGTCAATGGATGAACAGATTAAGAAAATGTGGTACACATACATGAAATTTTACTCAGCTATAAAGAAGAATAAAATTATGTCACTTGCCAATAAATGAATGGAACTGGAGAACATTTTGCTAAGTCACCAAAATTAGCCATACCCAGAGAGTCAAGGGTCAAATGTTTTCTCTCATATGTAGAAGTCAGAGAAAAATAAGGGGGAAAAGAGAGACACCATGATTTGAGGAGTGGAGGAGGGTTGGGGGGAAGGAAAAGGGAGGAGCAGCACAGTAAGGTTCACCATATTATGCTCTGTGCCTAGGTGGATGTACCAAGGTGAATTCTACCTTTATATATAACATATAAAATACCAATTTGTAAAAACAATAAATAGATGGACAGAAGCTGATAAAGGAGAGAGAATAGGTTGAGGGAAAAGGGGGAAGGAGGGAGGAGATACTGGGGATTGAAATGTGGCAAATTATAAGCCATACATGTGTTGTTAGGTCAAAATGAACCCCACTTTTATATATAGCTATAATGCATTAATCAAAATCATAAAAAATGAAAGGTATTCTGAGATGTGAAAGTACTAACAGAAACAGAACATATGGATCGAACTTGCAATCTTCAAAGTAGAGTTTATGGGAAACAAATAAGTAAAACAAAAAAGGAAAAGCATACTTTGACATTTGTATAGTAAAGTAGAAAAAAGTATAAAAATAAAATGAAGGGATTTCCAAGAATTAAAAAAAAAACAGAGTACAACATTTGAAAACCATTCCCAAACCCACCACAACCAAAAAGTAAAATCAACTAAAGAAACTTGATATTGATGAGCTGAGAAAAGAGCACCCAAAGAATTAAGAATCAAATGACTCCTATGAAAGAGGAAAATTAAATTTAAGAAATTTCTAAAAAGTAATAATGAAAACATTACTTACACAAAAATACAATTAAGCAGCCATCAAAATACATTATAAAACTAAATACATATTTTCAAAAAGTAAAAGAATTTAAACAAATGTCAAAAATTCTAGAAAGAACAAAATAAATTAAAAGAAAACATGAGAAATCATGAGCATAGAAATTAATGAGCTAAAAAACAGGAAAGTAGAAGACTTGACTAATTAACCAAAATCCTGTAAAAAAATTAAAAATTTTTAAAAAATTAACAATATTTATCTACCAACTAACATGATCAAAAAAAAAAATCCAGGAGATACAAATATACAAAATGCAGAATTAAAGAGAACTGCAACAGAAAAATGTTTAAATAAATCATGAGGCAGATTTTCAGACCTCTTTGAAAACCTACATTAGATCCTGAATTTTCATGGAAATATAGATTGACAAAACGACTCCATTAGAGATAGAAAGATTAAACAAACAAACAAAAAAAGTAAGTAGAAATGCAGGATTAGCCCACACATGTCCACCCCCAGCACATCAATGCATTTCAATGTATTATTTGGGGAATTCTTTTAAATTTTTAAAGAACAAATAGCCAAATGGTCGATAATTTTTTCAAATGATTCAGAGTTTTGAAAATGAAAGAAAACTTCCCAATTTTCTTTTTTTTCTTCCTTTGCTTTTCTTTCTTTCTCTCTTTTGTTTTTCTTTCTTTTTTGTTTGTTTGTTTTGTTTTTTGGCAGTGCTGAGGACTAAATTCAAGGTTTCATGAATGCTAGGCAACTGCTCTGTCTCTGAGTTGCACCCAAAAGCCCTCAAATATTTTTAACCAAGCAAGTATAACATTGATATGCAAACTTAACAGTATAAAAATAGTCAATATCATTTATGAATATCAGTACAAAAAATATTAAATAAAATACTAGTAAATAGAATTTAATACTACATTAAAACAATAATGCCACATGACCAGGTGGGATATTCTGAAGAAATGTGGGTTGGTCCAGTACTGGAAAATCCACCTAATATAATATACCAGGTATATTCTCAAAGGAGAAAAAAACACTGTATGATTTTTGCATAAATGCTGAAGAAACCTTTGAAATATTTCTTAATCCATTCCTTAGTTTTAAAAAATACTCAAAAACCCCAGGAATTGATAGCTGTTTTTTAACAGGACAAAATATAGATTATCATAACTTAATCCTAAAGCCAACATCTGACTTAAGGCACACTAAAAGATTTCTAACAAGGCAAAGATTCTCTCACAATGTTCAATCCCCAGTACTGGAAAGGAAAAATGGTAAAGAAGGTATTATAACATACCTGCAAAACCTACA
Organism: Urocitellus parryii; assembly: GCF_045843805.1. Lineage (NCBI taxonomy): Eukaryota > Metazoa > Chordata > Mammalia > Rodentia > Sciuridae > Urocitellus > Urocitellus parryii. The sequence continues at coordinate 238,002,710 of NC_135531.1, read as the reverse complement.
GAACTAATAATTAAACTAGCTTAACCAAAAAAGGTTTAATAAGAAAGTAGGAAAAAATATATGGAAATCAATTGTGTTCATAAATGCAAATAAAAATTAGATAAATTACATAAAAGTAGAAAATTAGAATGGCAATAAAATTCAGTAGAAATAAACATATAAAATATGAGACTAAGTGAGGAATTATATGTAATTTCTGAAAGACAAAATGTAAATTTGAATGAACAGAAAAATATACATTGATCTGGGGTAGAATGACTCACCAACATTAAGATTTTTCTTATCCCTAAGTTAATAAGTTTAAGATATTAGGAAAACACTATAAAGGAAAACCTAAAAGGGTGTTTGTTCCTTTAAGTTATTAAAATATACTAGAAAGTATAATTAATAGACAGACCAGTGCAATAGAATAAAGAACCCAGAAACAGAATTTTTTTTTTTTTTTTTTTTTTGGTGGGGAGTACCAGGGATTGAACTCAGGGACACTCAATCACTGAGTCCCATCCCCAGCCCTATTTTGTATTTTATTTAGAGACAGAGTCTCACTGAGTTGCTTAGAGCTTAACTTTTGCTAATGCTGGCTTTGAACTAAGGATCCTCCTGCCTCAGCCTCTGGACCTACTGGGATTACGGGTGTGTGTCCATGCTCAGGTACATGTAGTATTGACAGACATTTCTACATGAGTCTCCCACTTCTTCATGGTTCATTCCAGCTACTGTTTCAGACTATCTTTCAAGGATGTTATAAAGCAAATAGCATTGGAGAACAGAGATAGTGTCTCCCTCCCAACAGAGAGCAGATTTGTTTCCGGATGACAAAATATAATGTCTAACAGATTAATAAATTCATTTGACTATAATGATAGGAATTTATATTTTTGTCAGTGTTTACGGATGAGTTAGTTAAAGATATGTAGAAAATTTAAACAAAATTTGATGATGTTTTTTCAAAGAAAACAATAAGTTGTATAATAAAGGAAATATCATTCAATAGCTAGTTTATCGTTAAACAATATTTACAAAAGCATAATATATCAATACGTATTTAGTTAAACAAAACATGCTATTGTTTAATTTAAACAATACACATATATTTATTTTGATGTCATTAATTTAAAAATTTTGAACAGTTTACCTCTGAAGAATCTAGTCCATGAGTATCATTGCTCAAAAAAGTAATCAATCATCTCCTTATATAAGAAATCTGAGTTGACCCCAAGGGAGGAGATCAGTATTGACAATGGGATCTGCAGACTTTTAAAGTGGCCTTCATTTTCACACACAACTACTAATAGTATGTTAGTATAATCTCTTCCAATTATTTTTAGAGTATTTATTGATTCTAAAGTGTGTTATTTTACTTTTCCCATTTATTCTATTGTTATAAATTGATAATGAGGATTTTATCTCAGCAAGGACTGCTTTATTATTGATGACAGAAAAAAAAATCAGGAAAGTAGCCTCAAGATAAGGCAAGGAGGGAACAGCTAATTTAATTATGTCTCTTCTAATGAAATCCTATGGAACCACTGAAGATATCACTGAAATGATGAGAAATTACACAGAATATGCTTGTGATATAATATTATTTTAGAAATTTATTCTATTTACCTTCAGAATATAAAACTCTATATAGTAATTGAAAGTATAGCCCCTGCTCCAAAGCCCCATATTTCCAATGTAGCTTATTTTATCTCTCTACATTAAAAAATATAAAATATATATTATTCATAATTATGAGTAAACTTCATTTCTCCTGTACTTTATTGCTTAGAATAATCTCAACATGTAGTCTTTCACTATGAAAGCAAGTTTTCAGGTATGAATTTTTCAGATTATAAACTACTTTTATCCTTATATGCCAGGATGATATTTTTAATTTTTTTTTAAATACTACACTGCATTCACTGATGTAGTAGGAGGTGATGGCTATTAAACAGTATGGCTATATAGACCTTAACACCTCCTTATTAGTCTGATCTGTAGGTAAGGTGACCATACTTGTCTTTACTCAGGATAGCTCTAGCTTGTTCCTGTGGTCCTGGCATAGCTAATATTATACACTTTCATTATCAAAAAGCATCCTAATTTAAATGAAAATTATATTACTACCCTGGTTTATATTATATGTGCAGTGACAAATTATTCCTTTGGAACATCAGCTACCACATCCATTGATAAAAGAATGGCCTCCTAGTCATAGTGAACATAATTTGTATTTTCATTAACATAAAAGAATTCTGAGGGCTGGGGCTATAGCTCAGTGGCAGAGCATTTGGCCAGCACATGTGAGGCACTAGGTTCAATCCTTAGTACTGCATAAAAATAAACAAATAAAATAAAAGCATTCTTTCCATATACAACTACAAAATTCTTTTTTTTTTTTAATTCTGATAGGTATTCTTGTCTTTACCGAAGATCTTTCCTTCTGCACAAAAGTAAACTATTAGGATAACTTGCATATGGGACCTGGCCCCCTCTCACAGAAAGCCTTAGACTACTGTAGGTTAAATAAAGATATAGTTTTTTTAAAAAAAATCTTTTCTGGAATAAAAACTTGAAGATAAAACTTTTTCTTGGAAGAACATGAAGAGAGACATTCAGTCAGTCTTATATTTTTCCTATAAGGAGAAATCTAAAATGACTCCTGGGAAACTTTTTATTTTTGAATGGGCCAGCCTCTGTGTGAGCCCAGGTTGCATGATCCATAAAATGCGCCCCTGCTGGAAGTTGATGGAGGGTCCAAAAAAAGGCATCAAAGTGAAGACAAAATTTGAGCTAAGTTCCAAGTGTAGACAAGGTACACAGTAACTGCAGGGGTGTTTGCCAGAGGAAAAGCTGGCTGCCTCTCAAGAGGCCTCACAGGGTAGTACTCTTTACCTTGGTAGGTTTACTATGGCCCATGAATTGGACATGCTTAATAACCTGATTTTGTCAGCATTCCAAAAGCAAATCCACTTTTCAAGAAAAAGTTTACATTATCCAAGTTCCTGAGATGGGTTTAAAAAAAACCTCATAATATAACTTTATTTGCAATGTGAAATTATTGTAACAGGAATGAAAACACTTGAAGACCATATGAGCAATGTATTTTTTCTTTCTGGGAACACACATGGAAAGAAAGTATAATCGAAAGATTGTTTAATAAATATTGAACCAAAATTAATAAGTTAGATGAATCCAATGTTTAATGGCATTAGGCTCAGAAAGCTGATGAATTCATCTTAAAATAGGAATAGGTTTGCCAACAAAGTCAGTATACTCAAAGTCTGTTGGCTACATGTCCCTCTCTCCTGGGCAATGCCTGGATGAAAACTGCCAGATTTGCCCTCATGACTTTGTTTTTAAAGGTTCCTCTTCCCATGACTCACCAGCTTACATCAAATTGAGACTTTTTTTTTATTTAGATATCTTAATGTTTTATATCAAATTGCACTCAAGTTATAGAGCTAGTAAAATCTTGGTTTTTTTCCTGATTTTTAAATGTTTAAAATTTTAAATCATTCATACATGTTATAATTTATAAAATACAACATTTCTTCCAACACTCAAAACTCCACCGCCTTTCTAAGAAAGGCACACATGGGCATATACATACATGTTAAGATATAATATGAAATTTTTTTTCTAAATCTTCCATGATTTAGAAGAAAATCCTACCTCCAATTCTCCTCCATCTAGGTTGGCAAGATGGTGAATCCTAATCATCAAGGCTCTTGCCCATGTTCACAAGGAGTATCCCCAGGACTCTTAGCAAATTCAACCTCTGATGCCATAGTCCTCGTTCATCCTAGTTCCCTTCCAAGGAGTTCCACATCTTTGAGGATCTGAAAGGAAATACATCGTACTTTCTCACAACCTTACAAGTTTTATATTACTATAATTTTCAGCCCACTAAGTCAGCCTCTTTTCATTTCCATATACTCTTATTTCTCCCAAGTTCCTCCTTGCCTAACTTAGACTCCATGGTTACATAATCCAACCTTTCTCTGTGGTTAAAAACTTGTGGTTTTCAACTCCAATTAATGCCTTCATCTCACCTGGAAAAACGCCAGTCACGAATAGCCAGTTAATCTACCCCTGTACCTAGTAACTGTGCGTAACTGAAACACAAATGTGCGCGTGCACACACACACACACACACACACAGAAAATTATACTGGCCCAATTAAATTTATTACCAAAATCCTCAAATGGTCTGTTCATGCTGCCTGGTGATTATACTACATGTTTTTAGTCAATTTATATTTCACTGTTTCAAAATCAACACACCCTAAATCACTTTGCTTCTAATGTCATGTAAAATTTTCAAAGAGAAATCTCATGCTTCCTACCATTAAATCTACCCAGGTATATAATTGTAACCTCAAACTCTGTATTTTGTATTTTTTGTCTACTCGCTGAAGTAGACAAAAAGCACTTTTTCCTACCAAAGTTCCAGTGGTCCATCCAGGTAATTTTTCTCATTTTTCTTATAATCTCAAATACCATGCTTCCCCTCTCTTGAATCATCCTTTTTCCTGTCTCTGTGGATCATTTCCAGAAAAAAAAATGCCCCATGCATTTATATATATTTAAATATTCATTTCACTTCCTTCCCCACTGTACCCATCCACTGAAACAACTCTGTTCACCAAAGTCCTGTACAGCCAGATCTCGGTCCTCATCTTGCTTGATTTCACTGTATCATTGTCACTAGAGATAATTCTATTCTTTTTTGAAAAACTTTCAACACTTACTTTCATGACATACTTACCCTAGCCAGAGTCAACACCAATTACTCCCCATGTCAGGCTTTCTGCTAGATCCTTCTGCTCCTCCTACAGCCTACATGTTGGGATACTCCAGATTTTAATCCCCAAGTCTCATCTTTTCTCCTTTTACAGTTATTGTCTGGGTGACCATCCCAGGTTTTTTTTTTAACAAAATCCAACAAATATGAGTTCTAAATTATCATATCTACTCTTTTCATTTCTACTTAATTCTAGGCTCATTTCTTTCATTTCTTACTCAGCTTCTCCACTTGGATATCCACACTGAATTTTATTTTTCACACACATCAGCTCCATCCCCAAGGAACTCCATGTCATCTTATTAAATGGCAACTCCATTTACCCAGATTTAGGCCCTGAGCCTTATAAGAAAAGATTCTTCTTTTTCACACACAGAATATAATCCAAAAGCAAATGCTATCAATTTTATTTCAAATAATATAACAGATTAAAGAACTTATCACCCTCAAAAATACCTCCTTAGGTCAAGAGACAATTATTTCTTGCCTGAATCACCACAAGAAACTCTAGGATTTTCTCTAGTACACCAAGATTGATTGTACTTTAAAGCCTTCTGTTATTGATATTCCCTTGGTGAGAATGTTCTTTCTTTCTTATATTGGCATAGCTCAACCCTTCATTTCGTTTGACCTCCTAATATAATGGCACCTCCTCAGATCTCCCCTGACAACCATAACCAAAATACCAAGTCCTGCCACTCACTCTTTATAACCTTAATATGATAGATTGTTTTCAAAGATGTATTAAGTAATTCTTCTTCATGTGGAATACGCCTGTCAGTGTCATAAGTGTGCCACCCTTACCAAGGGACAAAAGCTATATCCTCTCCCTTTAAATCTGCTTTTGGTTTTATGAGACCCTTGGGCCAATGGTGCAGTGGAAGTTATGCTATATGATTTCTAGACCTGGGTCTCAGGAGCTTCTCTTTTGACTTTGGAAGTCAGTTGCCCTGTAAAGAAGCTCTGTCTAAAATATGAAATGATGAAAACCACATGGAGTGAAAGCCACAGGGAAGAGAACTGCAGCACCCTGGTCAACAGTCAGTACTAAGCCCCTAGACATGTGTGAGGCCATCTTGGACACTTGAGTCCTACCGGAGCTCCCTTGTATGTGAGTGTGGAGTCACATACACAACATCACTTGACTTCTTGCAGGTTTCTTCCTGACTCCAGATCACACTTAGACTCTAAACACTTTGCCACTATTCACAAACTTAAATAACTTTAAAAGAGCTTTCATTAAGGAGCTTAGGTCTTTTTTACTTAAAGGATTGTAACACAGTGTAACGTGGGATAGGAGTGATAAGAAATACTTCTTTTAGCTGAAAAAATACAATATAGTCAAAACTGTCAATCATGTCATTATCTTAGCATTGGATAGATAAAAAAGAGACCTGCAACTAACAGAAAAGTAAGCATTCAAAATATAATGATGATAGGTCAAATGAACAAGAGAAGATATAGCTAATAGATTTTTAAAAATCATTTGGTATCATTTGGAATGAGATTTACATTTTTTCATAAAAATCTTTAAAAATAATTATATTTTTTAAAAATCAAGTTACTGCCTATATGTTAACAACATTGTACATTTGTCAGGTTTTTAAAATTTCTCTTCAAATATGAATTCAGTGATAACCAATTATTGTAAATCCTAGAATTAAAAAAAATCACTATTACTGGCATTTTTTACTAAAAAAAACTGATCTGAAAATTAGTGAGTTGGTCTATTTATTTCATAACGTCTCACTGCAACTATTCAACCTATTTTAGTTCTATAATTATATGTTAGCAGTATAATTTCAAAAATCCATTCATTTTATGAATGTCTTCATAAGACATTTTATGTCTAAAATATTTACTTGAACTTTTAAAAATTATCATACTTTTAGGATGAGACTTTGTTCTGCCTTATGTTTTTTTAACATGAGATCGTTGGTAGCATACTGATGGGTCAGGTTAGATTTCCCCAGAAACAGACTCTGAGACAAAATTTAGCATGCAGAATGCTTATTAGTGTCTTAGTCCATTTTCTGTTGGTATAACAGAATCCTGAGAGTAGGTGATTTACAAAGAAAAGAATTTTATTTAGCTCATGATCCTAGTGACTGAAAAATCAAAGATCAAGTGGCCACATCTTGTGAGAGCTTCATGCTGTCAAAATATAGAGAAAAATATAGAAGTGGGCACATGTGAAAAAGACAAATCTCAAGGAGCCAAGTAACTTCATAATAACTCTTACTTGCAAGAATGATACCACTTCTAAGAAAGACATTAATCCCCCTTAATAACCTAATCCACTCCTAAAGCCCCCATTATTCCATTTTTGAACAGTACCATAATGGCAATCAAATTTCAACATCAATTTCAGAGGAGAAAAATGATACTCAAACCATAACAATTAAGAAATGGTTTTATAATTAATACTTGTACAGATTTGAAAGAAACTTGGCTGAATTGGGTAAAGGAAGGAGTAGAGCTGAAAAGTGGTCAAATGAAAGACTTATCTGATCCAGCAGGTGTTATAAAACTATAAAGAGCCTTCAAAATTGTCTTCTATTAGGCCAAAATGAGAAATCTTTATATTCATGTATCTATTTATCATTAGATATGGACCACAACAGTAATGGGTCCATTCTTTGACCTCTTTGGTTAAAAAAAAATCTTCTATATTAAAAAGTTATCAGGATCCCATCCAAATGAATCATACACTCTGAAAATCTATCTCAGATGTGTTGGCTGAGACCCTTTAGGAAGAAAAGGCAAACCCATCCCTGAAATATATATCTGTTATTATCAGGCTAATTCCTGGCTTATCCATAGAGATAAGGGTCCACTCTTTTACTACCTGTTACCAACTGAGTGGTATCAAGGGACATGGAGCCTGAAGTGGGACAAAGCCATATCCCATTATGCTTATTCTTAGCCTTAGCCTCTGTCAGCACATACTTTGTGACAGACCACTCGCAGTAAGTTAGATTCCATGCTGTTGGATCAATGTAAAGTTTCTATATCTTCCATCACAACCCTTCACCCATGCACTTGTCAAGATGGCTGATGACAAATTCTGACTTGTAACCAAATGCTTTTATCTACTTATTTTTCATTCTTACTTAGAGAGTTCTTCTGATTAGCATTAATGTCTGATATAAAGATGTTCAAATTATACAATTACTCTCACATATACTATTAAATGTTTCTCTCCCAGACCCCACTGTCTTTAATGTTCCAATCTGTCTCCTTCAAGGCTCCTGAACAGTTGGTAAAGCCATTCTCCACTGTCTATAGTCTATATCCATCTAACCTTGGGCCATCTCTCCTCCTACACGAAGAGGAAATGCAGATGTGACATCCAAACATCTGCCCCATGAGAGAATTTTCCCTGTCCATTGTCTATCAAAAACACCACTCAAGTGGTGTTGCTAAGTATAGTTGATACCCATTTGCAACTTGCAGGCATCTACTAATCCAATCTCTCTTTGATAGGAGACTTCTGAAATGGCCTCAAATGATGCCTACCTCTTACTTTTGTGTCATTTCCTCCCCTGGGGTCTGAACATAACTTGTGATTTGCTTCTAATGAGTAGAATATTGCAAAGGTGATGGATTAACATAAAGCTTCCATGTTTACAATACATAAGAAAATAAATTCTATCTTGCTAACAGACTCTCTCTTTGGTTGGATTTTATTGAAGACACTGATACATTGGAGCCTACTTGGCAAAAAGCTTGAGGTAGTATCCAGCCAAATAGCCAGCAAATAACTGAGGCCATCTGTCTAACAATCTTCAAGGAACTAAATCCTACTGAAAAACACGTAGGTAAACATGTTAACCAATCTTTCCCCACTTGAGCCTTTGTATGACACCATAGCCCTGGGAAATATTTTGCAGTCTCATGAAAGACTAAGTGAGAGAAGATGGTAAGACAGGACCATATTCCTGAACCACAGAAACTGTGAGGTCATAAATGTATATTGTTTTAAGTTACTACATTTGGGTGATTTGTTATGCAGTGATCAATTAATAACATAACATTCATGAACTAAGTAAAGGGGTTGTTTTTTAAATAAATGAAAGCAAAAGTTGTGATTTATATATGATTTTGAATGACAGACTAGAGGTTTTTCTCAGCTGTTGAAGATTACTATCATCCAGGAATGGTGGGATCATCCCACCTATTGGCTTAAAATAACCAGTCTACTATCAGTATATTTAATGGATAAATATGAGAATTGTGTTAATGTGGCATCATACTTATACACAAGATAAAATGAGGGTTTGAGTTAAGATATAGCAATGAAAATGACAATAAACTACATAGAAGAGAATGGATCAATATTCATTAGGCAGTATTAAATGCAGAAGGTTAGAGAGAGTAGTTCCTTTGATATCTCATGGGTAACTGGGAATCTGGTAGTTGTCTAACAAAATGAAAAAAAAAAGCAGGAAGAGTTACTGGTTTAAATCTTTAACATTGCTGGAGTTGGAAGAACAGGATTGTTGTGGTTTGGATCTAATATGTCCCCCAAAAGCTCACGTGTGAGACAATACAAGAACATTCAGATGTGAAATTGTTAGGTCATGAGAGTTTTAACTCAATCAGTAAATTAATCCCTGATGGAAATTAACTGAGTAGTAACTGAAGGCATGGAGGGTGTGACTGAAAGAAGTGAGCATTGGGGACATACCTTTGGTATATATATTTTGTATCTAGTGAAGGAGTCTCTCTCTGCTTTCTGATCACCATGTGAGCTGCTTCCCTCCACCACACTCTTCCACCGTGATGTTCTGCCTCACCTGGAGCCAGCTGTCCATGGACTGAAACCTCTGAAACCATAAGTACCCAATAAACTTTTCTCCTTTAAAATTGTTCTTACCAGATCTTTGATCATAGCAGGGAAAACACCAGCTAAAACAGGATGTAGAACAAAATATTTTAACCAGAAGTTTAGAGATGAGGATCAGGACTCTGGGAGATAAATTGAGATTGTAGATATTGATTTGGCAAGAATTAATAAAACAAAGGTAGTTTAATGGATGGGCTGGGTATGTAGCTCAGCGGTAGAATGCTTGCTAGCATGTGTAAAGCCCTGGGTTCAATTCCTAGAACCACACCAAAAGAAAAAAAAATAAAATATTTAATGGAGAATCTTGGTAAAGAACAGATTGGATAAAGGAAATAACTTTGAGAATTATGATGGTTAATTTTGTTTTCACTTGACTGAGTTGAGTCATGCCTTAAAAACTGGTAAAGTTTATTTCTAGATGTTTCTTTGAGTGTATTTCCAGAGAAGATTGGCATGTGAAGAAGACATTCCTGGAACATGAATGACACCAGCCAATAGGCTGGGGTCCCAGATGGACCAAATAAGCAGGATAATGGAGCTGCTCATGCTCCTCTAGGTTCAACATTCTCAAGCAGTTGTGTTTTCCTGCTATTCCAACTGTGGATATCACACTCCTGAGCCTTTGAATGCAGGCTTGTACCAGTGGATCTCCAGGGATATCACAGACCTTCAGTCTCAAACTGGGGCTGCATCATTGGCTTGTCATTTGTTCTGTGGTTCTGACTTATTGGACTGAGCAGCCAGCAGTTACCCCAGCTCCGGGCAGTAGTGGTCATTGTAGGACTAGTAAATCTCTGATTAGGTGAGTCAGTCTAATAAATCCTTTCCTATAATTATATTATATTATCTCACATAATTATATTTGATCTCTTTCTATGGAGAATCCTGACTGATACAAGAAGTAATCCACATGAAAAGACAAAAGATGAAAAAAGGGGATTAATCAAAGAGAATAAGAAGGTTATTTTGCATGAAGTTTAAGAGGGAGAGAGAATTCAGAGTGGAATTAAAAATGAGAAGGACTGAAAATTTTAATTCACTCTGGAATTTAAGAAATTAAAAAGTATTAACTAACTTCAGAAGAGAAAAGAGCAAGTGGATTGTAAGAGGTTAAGGATGAGTGTAAGGTAAAAAATGGGGCAGCAGGTATAATTTGTTGGGGTAATAGATGAGGAAGAAAGTGGAATGGGAATCATATTGGCAAAGGGAGGTGAAGGGAGGTGAAGGTTTGAAGCCAAGAGATAGGGGGTTCCATCCCCCCTTGTCAGACGGCTTCCCCTTCAAGGCCAAACTCATGAGAGACTGGGTAAGCAAGGTTGGTGTCTGAGGAGCATGGAAAACACTTAAAATAGCTACTGTAGAAGAGTGAAAAATAACATTTAGAATATTCTTAGTGGAAAGAATCTGTATACACTTAAGTAGTGCATGCAACTTGGTCAGTTATGCCTGCAATCTTACTAGTAGATGACCACATGTTCAAATAGAGTCCAAAAATAGTAAAAATTATTTATATATTTCACCCTAGTTCCCTTGTGCTCATCCAAAGTTCACATTCAACAGACACATGATAATCCTCACTTTTGTTATTTCTGTAGTTGAGGCATAGCACATTAAATGCCATTCCTGACTCAGACCAGGCCTTTGTTTTACTACTCCCTTTGCCTGCAGTGAGCCTGCCTCACATTTTTAGGTCCTAGCTCACGATGACAAAATGTACACAGTCTTTCTTCCACCTATTTCTCAAACAGTAGAATGTAACACATTCTTCATTACGCTGCACCCTGCACTTGCACGATAGATGTAAAATCTGCCAAAGAATATCCTATTTTCAAATATAATATATTCTAGAAAATTCGTACTAAGACAAATATGGAAAAGTCAAACAACTGACTGCCAAAAACTAAAGATGGAAACATTCCCAGTTAAATACTTCTAATTACCTCTTTTTAGTTCAGTGGCTGTGAATCCCAGCAGATATTACTGTGCCTGTTGCAGAGTGCAAAACTCAACTAATCGATGAAGGCTTTCAGCATTTTTTGGTTGGAACAGCATAATAGCATTTTAAATACCTTCACCAGTATCTTCAAATGTCATGTATTTTGCTCACATAATAACCCTTCTATAAAACTATATAGATCATGACATATCCTGGTTAAATTTTCTATAGTCTAGCACAGAAGGCTGCTTGATCAATTTGACCTCTGAGCTTCTTTATCATTATTTTTCCAATCAGCCCATGCTCCTGATACATCAAGTATATTCACAACATACTAATTTAAAATACACACACACACACACACACACACACACACATATTATATATAAATTGAGACAGATCAGCAGAGAAAGGGGAGTAGCCAGAAGAAGGGGTCAGGGGAAGTAGAGGGAGAAAGGTTGGAGACTGAATAGAAGTGAATTATATTCCATGTTTTTGTGATTACATCAAATTATGTACTAATATTTTATATAACCAAGAAGAATTTTAAAATGCTTCTAATACCTATTTAGCCTCTTAACCTAGAGAACAGAAATTCATCAAGTCCCAGTTCATATCTTCTCATGTCAGTAAATTTTTTTCTTAAAGCAACAGAAGCTTCTACATCCTCTGTGCTCACTCCTTATAGTGTGTTCTCTAAGTCTGAAAGAATGGTAATGTAACTGATATTGGTTTTCTACCAATTAATTGCAAATAATATAAATTGATTTAATAATTGATTTGGGTTTTCATTTTTTAACAAAAATCACAGAACAAAAGCACATATGTGTGTTGATTCTATCATTTTATTCACTGTGTTCAATGGATATATACTGAACCTTAATTTTTTATCCATTTGACTTAAAGGGAGAATATGCAATGGTGAACCCAAGGTATATAAGCTTTACTTTATAGAATTTAGAATTTGGTAGGGTAGAAGCTATGTACAAGGTTGAGATTACCCTGGTTCTTTATATACTAAGTATGCTCCCTAAAAGCAAAACTAGTAGTTCCACATAAAAATCTTATAGTCTGACCATTGTTAAAAATTTCAAAAAAGAGATAAGTAGGCAACTTTTTCAAGTAATGATCTATACTTAGAAGGCACAATGTACTATCAAGATAGATATCAGCATGCTTTCCATTGTGTTGGAACATATCACAGAGAGTATAAATTGCCCTGACGATATAAAATATTTCAAGAAAATAATATCTTAACAGATTACTTCAGTTCCATCTTCAATATATTCAAGTTTGTCTCTTGGTACATGAGACTGCAGGTTATAAATATTCCCACTATTGTAATTCTTTTTTTTTGACTTTTTATTGACATTGCAAATGACATTTTTCTTAAGTTCTTTTTTTAGATAGTTCATTATTAGTATATAGAAATGCTTCTAACCTTTGTTGAATTTTGTAGTCTTAAATCTACTGAATTTATTTATTATTTGTGACAATTATTCAGTGGAGTCTTTGTATAAGACTGTCACATCAGTAGAAAGAGACAGTTTAACCTCTTCCTTTCTATTGTGGGCACCTTTTATTTCTTTCTCTTGCCTAATTGCTCTGGCTGGGACTTAAATTGAAAAGAAGTGAGAGTGGGGGTCCTTGCCCTTGGCAGAATATTTTTGGTTCTATACTTCTTAGAAACTGGCAAAGGCCTAAAAGAAAAAAAAAAAGCAATCTACCCTAGCACCATTCTAACATCTGTCATAAAAATAAAGAATAAATATATGATAGTTTTTGCAGAGATAGAGACAGATACATTTTAGAATTTTCCATCGCTCTTAAAATCCTGAATAGATTTACACAAAACTGTCACATTTTCATACAATGCCTATAAAATCTTTATTCTTTAGGACATGTGGGGTGTTTGAATAAGATCAAAAGAATGATTGTCACTGTGATCACTAGAAATATCACAGGGTAACTTCCCACCTTCCTCATTTGTAAAGAGCAATTCTTGATTTACAGAAAGAATTACAAAGTAACTGAAAAAGACAGGATATATTTAAAGAACCAGTTTTACTTTCCACTTGAACAAATAATGCAAATGTTCAATGTCAATTCCCAGGAAGGCAAGCAGCATTCTCCCTGATTGCCTACCTTTCTTATTAACCTGCACCCTAAGTAAGACCATAAGCTACTATATTTTCAGTTACCCCAGAAAGCTTCTTGGTGAGGGGTTACAACCTGAAATTGACAGTTATCTTAGCTCAGATGGAGGGGTTCAAGGAAGGGAACTTCTCCATCTATTCATGCAATCATATATTCAGTAAAATAAGTCTTAATCTAACCTATATAAAGAACACTATATGTTTGATTCTTAATTCACAGTTCAAATAATTAAATTTAGCTATGATTTAATATTATTTTAACTTTAATGTTAATTATAAATTTTAAATAAAACTTTAAATTTTAATTATAATGGGTAAGGAAAAAAGTTTTGAGTCAGTTACCAACTTCATATTCACTACTTTGGATCTAATACCTTCACCAAATAACTGTGATATACAAACTAATTTTAATCTACATATGATATTATATGTATCCATAATTACATTTAACAATGATATCTTGTTTATTTATTTATTTAATGTACTGCAGATGAAACCCAGGGTCTCATGCATGCCAGGCAGGCACTCCACAACTTAGCTATACCTCCCAGCCCAAAACAATGACAGCTTTTTAAAATAAGAATGTATGTATGAAGATTTTTAGCTTTCACTATTATAAAATTAATTCTCAATATTAATAGTACTCCAAAACCTATTTGAGAAAATGAAGATAAGTCTCCTTTACAGGCTATAATTTCCTCATCTGTGAAATTAGATGATTAGATCTCTAAGGTCCATCCAATCTTCAAGCTGTTTCATTTCCAAAAACAGAAGTACAGGAATCTGATCTCTGTCTCTGACTTCAACACTAATTCTCCTTGTGTTCTTTTATTGCTTTTGCCCCCAGAGGACTTACCTTTAAGAAAAAGTACACTGATATGCAGTATGCTACTTGCAGCAACAAAAAGTGAAAATAATTAAGATATTTAGTTTCTCAGTGGTACTTCAATTCATAGACTCAAAGAGTCAAACTGAATAGAATTAAGCCTATCTAATGACAACAATAAAAAATAAATAAATGTTGGTACCTGCATCTCCATGAAATCTTAGTACTCAAAGTATCACAATACTGTTTTCTACTTGGGTCAGGAATGTTACAAGATATCCTTAGAGGAAATCTATTAATATGAACATATTCTTAATATGCCACAGACCGTGACTGATATCTTGCTGATTGCAGCTGGCCTTCTGCCACAGGCTGACCTAGAAATAAAACAAGCACTAAAACAGGATAGAATAAGATCTAAGAAAGCTAAAGCAAGAAAAAAAATTTCCTCTTAATGCCTAGGATTTACAAAAGTAATTTCAAAAACATTTAATCTTCATACAAATGGGGACACTGGCAATCCATATCCCTGATAGCTCTTTCTCTTGGATCCAGATTCTTATGCAAATCTCATTTCAGCTTTATGACATGTCACCATGCACCTCAGTTTAACCACTTCTGCCTGGACTTGCTCTCTTTAAACTAAAGATACTCATACATATGACAGCATCAAATGGAAAAGAGTCCAAGGGGATAAGGACAAAATAGTAGCAATGATACCAACATTCACTCCTTAGAGAGATTTTTTTTGATTGAGTCACTAAATGTAGGAATTCATCCTCATTCTTACTGTACCTACCACAGCACCTGCAAAAATATAGGTACTAATCCCATGCATCACTAACACCTGATGTTATGGTTTGGATGTAAGGTGTCCCCCAAAAGCTCATGTGTGAGACAATGCAAAAAGGTTCAGATGAGAAATGATTAGGTTGTAAGAGTCTTAACCCAATCAGTGAATTAATCCTCTGATAGGAATTAACTGAATGGTAACTGAAGTAGTAGGTAGGATGTGGCTGGAGGAGATGGGAATTGGGGGTGTGGCTTTGGGTGTGGCAAGTGGAGTCTTTCTCTCTCTGCTTCCTGATATCATGTAAGCTGCTTCCCTCACCCACACTCTCCTGCCATTACGTTCAGCCTCACCTGGAGCCTTCAGGAATATAGCTGGTCTTCTATGGACTAAGAATGCTGAAACTGTGAGCCTTTAAATAAACTTTTCATCCTCTACAGTTGTTCTGGTCAGATTATTTAGTCACAGTGGCAAAAAAACTGAGTAAAACACTTGAGAACATTCTCAGTTCACATAACTCTGAGAGCATAAAGTCACATATATCAGAGGGTAGACTGTGCCATAAGCAGCCTGGACCCCACCCTGCTGACTTTTGTCTTCCAGAATTATTCTATATTCCCAGCACTTAGGATCAGCATTTGTCCCAAACTTCTGACTGTATAACCTCTTGGACACTAGAATTCTGCATTGAAAACTCAGACTAATTTGATTGATATTTCAATATTTGGCTTTATTTCTGCCAGTCCCATCAGCTCCCATTTTCTACAGTGTTAGCAACTGTCTGTGCACTTCCCAGGATCCATAAATCTATCCATAGATTTATGGTATGAGTCCCTTTATTTTTGCCAGATGGGCATCATGGTAGATGGGTATAGTAATAAGATATTGGAAAGGACCATTTCTGTCTCAGTTTCTACTGAGGTCCAGAATAGCAGGTGCAATTATTTAAACTTTGTCCTATGAAACACCAGCTCACCTAAGTGTGTTTGCACAAGAACTGAGTGTAAATCAGTTTGGTTACCTAACCTTAGATTTTCACTCATCACTGACTTTTAGAATAGAATGGAGAGGCATATGCATGTGTTGGGAAACATAAAAGGATTTCTTTGAAAATCATTGCTAGAGCATAAGAGGAAATATTTGGGGTCACGTTTACCCCATGTCTTAAGTCTTAAGTGAGCAAGACTCCAAAGCGATCATTTCTACAGGAGTTTGATATATATCCCCTTGGCAAAACCTAGTCTAGTCTCCTACTCCAGCCTTATTGTATAACAGACAAGAAATTTACAGCCTGTGGTGATAGAATATAGGGCAGTCTAAATAATCAACTGATTCATCTCACATTGAGGTCCTTGCTGGTCATGTAAGAACTTTCCTATTTCTTACTCCTCCTCCCCTCCATATACTCCCTGGCAGGGGTAGCAGAAGTCCAGAGAATGGGGCAGGCTCTCAAGGGAAGGTCTAGGAGGCTAGGAAAATTGTAGCAGGTCAGAATCCCTGTAGGCAGCCCCGGAGAGGGCAATGCATAAAGATGTGAGAAGAAAGCCCAAGTTTCAGTGGAGACCCCCAAAATTAAGAGATGCCGCCAATGAGGAATGTCTGCCAAAGAAAGATGAAGGAATAAAGCAGAGATAAGGCAAGAATAGGCTATGTGGGCTGCAACCAGCAAAGTCATAGGGATGGAGAACTAGAAGCCCTTTGGAGAGAATATCACAATGCCATAAGCTTCAGATACTAGATGTTGAGCTAGAGGACTTCTTTCCCCAGATGGATTTGGGTTTTGCTTTGGTCCCATCCCTTCTTTTCATCCTACTATGTCTCCCTTGTGTGCCATTTTGCATTGTGAGATGGGCATGAGTTGGTGGGAGAGGGGAGAGCAGCAATGGAATGTTATGGTTTATATATGACATGTCACCAAGAAACCCATGTGTGATGTTCAGAGGTGAAATGATTAGATTATAATCTAATCCACTGATATGGACAAACTGGGTGGTAACTGTAAGGTGAGGTGTTATTGGGGAGTATGTCTGGTGATGTGCCTTTGGGGTTTATGTTTTTCCTCTGAATAGCAGAGTGCTCTTTCTCACTGTTCCTCCTGCCTGCCCCCACCCCCACCCCATGTGCTTCCTGGCTGTCATGAATTGTTCAATTTTCTTCTACAATACCCTTCTACTGTAATGTTCTGCCTCACTTCTGACTGAAAGTTATAGAGTTGGCTGACCATGGACTGAACCTCTGAAATCATGAGCCAAAATAAATTTATCCTCCTCTATATTTTTCTTATCAGGTATTTTGGTCACAGCAATGAAAACCTAACTAAAACAAGAGAATAGAAGAAATTTAAGTAGAAATGATAATAAAGATTAAAATCATTTTTTCAATTCACCAAATTGTTTCACATATTTATCAAAACAAAATATTGTGTACCCTTACCAGCACTGTAGAAGCCATAAATGTCATTATGTCATTTATTATCCAAGATCAAAGCTTAATAATTGAATTTCTTTGGAAATCATAATTTATTTAACAATTTTTCTAGTGGGACAGACCTATATTCTGGCTAATTTTCCCTTAAATGTGTACCCCATTACTCCTCTTTTTTCTGTATGGCTTCCTTTGAGGTATCCAGTATGTCTTATAGCTAAATTCTGTGGGTAATTAACAAAACAAAACTTGTGTCATGTGTTATTTAAAGATTGGGATTTAGTGCTGTATCTTCTTATAATCTTAGAGTTTCAAAAGCAAATAACCACTGTGCATTCATTTTGTTGGTGTGTGTGTGTGTGTGTGTGTGTGTGTGTGTGTGTGTGTAATATGGGCTTGGGAACAGTTTTTTCTCTCATTAGTATCTGAAGCATAGTGAAATAAAATGATAAAATAAATTTCTCAAGTGAGGTTTTGAGATTACCTCAGTTGTATCAGAAGATATGCATGATCTACAAGTACAAGTTGAAAAGTATTTGAAATCTGACATTCTCACTTTGGTAAATTATTACTATATATATGAAAGTCTCAACACATCTAGATATACACACTAAAACATGTTAATTATAGCACTGTATAACATCAAAAATATATACCAGCAACAACAAAAGAACTAGAAATAGGCATATCCATCAATCCATCAATATGAATGGTTGAGTAAATTATACTGTACCAACACTATGGAAAATTTGAAAGTTATTAAAAGGGGTTAAACTTATTAAAACAATTAACCTGAAAAGAAGCCCATATTTTACTTAAGTGCAAAAAAGCTAAAGGTAATCCCATTTGGCCAACATTAATTAATTTAAAAAACAGCTATATATGTGATCATGTCTTTATATTTCCTATATTTATATTTATATTATTATATAAAGCAGGACATGAAACATTGCCTTGCTAGGTGGTGATGCTTATAATGAGAGAAGAAAATTACAGAGTATTTGTGTGTGTGTATGTGTATATGTATATATATATATATATATGTACAAAAATGAAATATATATATATATTTCATTTTTGTATATATCTCTCTTTTAACTTATACAGACAACCATGCATTTTAAAAAAAATTTAGAGTTGAGAACCAACCCAACAATATTACACTTAAAAATTATGTGTATATACCCTTGGATTTGTTTCCTGTCACTGTTTTAACAAATTGGAACAAGCAGTGGTTTAAAACACAAATTTATGAGCTGAGGCTATAGCTCAGTGGTAGAGTGCTTGCCTAGCACATATGAGGCACTGGGTTCAATCCTTAGCACCACATAAAAATAAACAAATAAAATAAAGTCATCCTGTCCATCTACAAATACAAAAAAAAATTTAAAGATCACAAATTTATGACATTACAGTTCCATAGGCCAGAAGTGTGACATAGGTCTTTCTAGGCTGAAATCAATATATCCTTAGGGTTGTATTCCTCCTGTAGGCTTTAAGGAAAAATGTATTTCCTTGCATTATCCAGATTCTAGAATCTGATTGCATTCCTAAGCTTGTGGCTCCCTTCCACCCTCAAAGCTAACTATGTGCTGGACAGTCAAGTCTTTCTTATATGGTTAACCCCCACCAACCCTGGGGCTTCTTTTGCTCCTTCTTCCTCTTTTGAGGACTCTTGTGATTATGTTGGACACATTTGGATAACTCAAGCAATCTCTAAACTTTAAAAACAGCTGATTAGCAGAAAATTGAATTCCCCTGTGCCTGAAAATCTAATTCAGAGGATTCAGAGATTAGAATAAGATATCATTGGGGGTCCATTATTCTGTCTACCCCCACACATGCAAGACATTATCTCTTCGTTTGGTGGAATAAGCACAAAAAAAATGCCCTTAGAATGTCAGATAATTCTTCCGCACGGTATGTACCCTCTGACTTCCCAATGTTAATCAGCATGAATACCATGTATCTATATAAACACTCTCTGAACCTTTCATGTTTCTCTTAACCTTCTCATATAACATTTCATTGTATTAATTCATCCCAGTGGATGAAGTAAAAACAAGCTTTATTTGTTTTAACACTAATCCCTTCAAATGAAATCAATATGCTTCAACAAGGAAATCAAATTTGTTCTCCTTGAGTTTCATGGAAAATCTGTTTGGCAGTAGAGCTGAACTCAATGTATTTGGTACAAGTACATGTCTACATTGAGTTTTCAGTGAACAACTAGAAAGCTGGCTGAAAAGAGACTAGGTTTTGTAGTAAATCAAAGTGGAAGACAAATGTAAATAGTGTAGTTTGCCTGGGGTTAATGGTATAATCAGTTTCTCAAGACTGAATGCAATAGTCCTCCCTCTGATGCTCCCTCTCTTCCTCCCTCCCTTCCTTGTCTTGTTCTTCCTTTATCTTAAATAGGATTCTCATGAGGTAAGACCTAATACAGGGATTCAGGAACAGGATTTTTTTTTATGAATATTCTCTGCAGGGAAAAACTACATGAGAGGTAGGGAAGGGAAAAGAGATAGCAATCATGTGACCTCAGGTAATCTAGTCTAGAATGTACATTACACCAACAGTCACCTCACCTGGAAGCAAGAGGGCTAGGTCTTTGTTCCTTGGTCTGTTTAGTCATGGCTGCTTCAAGGTGGGGCAGGCACATTACCTCAATACCTGTGAGGATCAGGTTAGCCAACTATAGCTCTTGAGAGTTAGGACAATACTTGCACAGCTGGGGGCTGTCTTCCTGACCAAGTAAGAGAGGATCTGGAAGGAACACAACCAACATCTATATCTCTCCCTCCTTCCTCCCTCCCTTCCTTCCTCTATTACCTTTTGTCTTCATCACTAAATTTTCAAATATTCAAATATCTTGTTGAAAATAATTTCTCATAATCTTTAAACCATGAAAAATGTCATGTCTTTTCAAAGCTGGCTGATAGGATTCCTGATATCTGCAACTAAAGCCTAGTTGACATTATGTCTACAAAATCTTCCATTTCACATTGGATAAACTATGTATTTTCAAAACATTAGAATCAAGTCTTGGTGGCACAAGCGTAACATCCTGAAATGTAGCCTGTCAAACTCTGATTTCTGTCTAATCAGTTTTCTAGATGTCAGCTCTCCACAAAAATGCTACAATTTTGAGCTATCTTTTACTTAAATCATGGTACTAGGCTGATGGATCAATAATAATGCAATTGTCTGAAAATCGAAGTAGTATATCTTTGAGAATATTTATGTTTAAAAAGTATGTATATTCAATAAGATAATAGAATTATTTTACCAGCAAATTCTAAGCACACTTTCTTTATCTGACTCAAAAAATTGAGCCCATGGGCTAGGATCTGGAAGGAACATAACCAACATCTATATCTCTCTCCTTCCTCCCTCCCTTCCTTCCTCTATTACCTAGGGATGTGGCTCATTGGTAGAGTGCTTGGCTAGCATGTTCAAGGACCTGGGTTCAAACCCCTGTACTGTAAAGAAGGGTAAAAAATGAGCCCAGGCATTCTTAAATCTTGGTGGACTATAAATTCATAAGAACATGACTTACGTACATTTTACAGTAGGAAAAATTAAAACCCAAACTGAATATTAGATTACCCAGGAGACTACAAGTCATTAAACTTTAGTTTCACATTTGTTTCCTCATTTTACAAAGGTTTAACAAGGTGACCTAAAAAAATACCTTCCAAAAATAAAAAAAAACTTCCAAAATTAAAATTCTATGACTAAATGACTGCTTCTAATTTGGAATAGTGAACAAAGTAGTACTCACTTAGGACATCATATAATGCTTCAAGGATATTCACATTATCCTGAAATCAAAGGATAATGTGAAACAAATGTGATGCTTTTCTTTTAATTGAATCTGAATAATCTTACCAAAAAAAATCTTTTTCTATAATTACTCTATCAAATGTCATAATACATAAAATATAGGAAAATTTTATTTGGAAATTCTTACAACTAATCACTTAGTTTCTTTTACTGACAAAATAATAATGTATAGTAATGATAATTCTTTATAACTCACATATCTTAACAAACTTTGCAAACATTACCTGCTCATAAAAATTCTAGAAATTTTATTCCACACTTTTACATGTAAGTTGGGGATAAGTGCTTATGGTGGTATAGTATATCAAATTTAGAAACTGGGAAACCATGCTTCTGGATCCATGTGTTCTTTACACTGTATTGTACATGACATGTCATCACAAGCTATAGTTTGACCTTGTGTAATAAATGTATTTCACAGGCACCACATAATTAGATGAAGAATTAAAGAAATATTATGTTCGAATTCAATCAGAAAAACTTAATGATTTGCAAATGTTTTCATTGTCTTTATATAAACTATGTTATTCTCAAGTCAATTATATATGCATTCCAACATTATCATGCATAGAACTAGGTGGAAAATCTTGTCAAGTAATAAATTCTCAGATTCCTGGCTTCCATCTTTAGATACTGGCACTTCATCCTGCTTCCCTGGTCTCTCTTGCTGATCTTTGAAGGGAGGTTGTCTGATTCTTCAAGTTCTGTCCTCCCTGCCACCCTATTTGATTAAAAGTTTTTTTAAAAGCATGTGCATGTTCAATTCTTCCGTGAATAGAAGGCCTGAGTCCAAATGACCTTTTCTAGCAAGGTTTAAAAACATCATATAAAACTATTGCCATCCTGCATTTCTTCTTTTCACTTATTTTGTTTCACATGCCAGAATGAAAATGAAATCCAAGATCAGTGTAAATTTTTCTCTGTGTTAAAAAAAAAATTTTGTCTTTGACTTAATCATCAGATAAATACAAATGTTAGTGTTAAACTCTATTCACAGTGGGTACCTAACAAATTAAGAGGTTAATCAGGAGTGCAGAAAAGTAGATATAACAGTTTCAATCTACAGTGAGTCATTTTTCTTAAAATTCATCTCTTTACTCTTTATCCTACTATACAAAGTCCCTAGAACATGTTCTGTAGTTTTGTATCTATTTCTCCTTTTTTGTAAAGCATACATATTAGCAAAAGTGTCCTTGACTCTCATTTCAGCATAATTTAGACTGAGAACTATGTGTATTAACCAAATATTGTACCCAGGGAAATAAGTTTGATTTTGGGGTTTTGGGGAGTTTTGTTTGTTTGTTTGTTTGTTTTAGGGCCAGATCTCTTGTGCTTCACTGCTGACACATGGTGAAGACCCACACATGTACATAGAAAGAAGAGGGTATCTGAGGTAGATTACCAAATAAAAATTGGTGGCTGAGAACAAACAGCAAATTTCCATTACCATTACAGTTACTTTGATTTTATTTACCTTCCCCCAATGCTTAAATAGTATAAATATTCTAAACTGTCAAAATATAAAAAAGAAAAATTTTAAACTTAATCATCCTAAAATTTATAATAAAATGACAACCCTGAGAATCATTTCTTAACCCTGTCAGAAATTTTTCTTCCCATAAGTTTGTCCTTTTATGAGTTAGTAAATTATTTAATTGAACACGGCATGTATTAGCATCACTGATTGGATTTCCAGGTAGATGATTCCTGAGAAAGGAATTGTTTATTTCCAATGTGTGCCTCCAACAATGCATCACACATTTTAACAGGCACTTATTGAAAGATATTTCCTATAAAATACCAAGAAACACATCATAAACAGGGAGACTTTTTTTTAACTAATCACTGTCCTGTAGGATGTGTTGAATAAATCATACATCCAAATGTTAAGACACATTTCAGGGTTAATAAACATGTTTTTTGTATGACCACAGAAAAAGATCTTTTAAATTACAGAATACTGGCTTGTAGATTCAGCACTGTCAAAAAAGAAGAAAAATTTATACCAATGTCCCAAGAATACAGTAAATAGTCGCCCAACTTCAGTAGACATAATATTGGGGTGTTTTGAATGTCAGTCTCAGAATCTATACACTAAATAACATGTATGACTATATATAATGAACCTGATTTTCTACCTTCAGTCTTAATAATTTGATCTTCAAAAGCTTGTAATTTGTAAAAACCAGGAAAATAAGGCATAAAGATTAGACTTACAGAAAAAAATATCTGAGGTTTTAAACAGCTAGTTCATTGAATGTTTTAAGTAAAACCAAGGCTGTTCATCATGAGAGGAATATGTTATAAGTTATATTTTTATATATGATGATCAACATGAATTTGTCCTATTCATTCTCCTTGGCCTTCGGCAGTATTTACAATGGTGTAGAATGAGCTAGCCAGATCATAATTATGGACATAAAGAAAAATGAGCTGCTCAAATAGATCTCATGAACATGACATTAACTTTATGACCAGTAGTTCTCTTATGTTTTTCCTCTCTCTCAAGGACCCACCTGAGATATAAATTTATTTATATAGCTTGCATGAGTATATAAAGCTAAATATTAACTGCTTTTGAACATTGCTTCTGAACTAGGTGTCAATCTAAGTAAGAAATATGGTGGGCAGGGTGCTCTTGGTATATAATAGGCAGAGGCCAAGGATGCTGCTATACATCCTATATAAAATGCACAAGACAACTCTCTGCAATAAAATATAGCCAGCCAAATAAAAAATGTCAGTGGCACCAAGGATAAGAAACTGCTTTAGAGAGATTACTTTGTGCCCTTTGTCTCCCACAGATCACTCTTACTGGGAAATACTTCAAATCAGTTAAGGTAAAGAGACCTCATAGTACATAGTATCTTAATGGATAGGGCCATGGGGAAGCCTCTGAAAAGACCATTTAATGTTATTGTACTCTTAAAATGTTGTCATTTTGACAACATGGACTAAACTTTAGAGTTATGGTTAAAAATATTTTAAAACTATATGATGGAAAATTCTGCAGTTATATAACACATTTTAAAATAATTTTATATGGTGTATAAAAATGTCCATGACCTGAAAACTAAAAAGAATCAGTATTTTTTAATGTGTGTTATAACTCCATTACATATGTTTGATGTATACATACATATGTATAGGTAATACATTCACACACATATATATAAATACAAATGCATATGCATGGGCGCACGCGTGCACACACACGCACACACACACACACACACACATATATATGTATATATACATACATATATATATACATATATATATATATATATATATATATATATATATATATATATATATATAGTTGTATTGGGGATTGAACTAAGGGGCACTTTACCACTGAGCTAAATTCTCAACCCTTTTTATTTTTTATTTTGAGAGAGGAGACAGGAGACTTAGTTGCTGAGGGTTATCAAGTCTGGCCTTAAACTTATTATCCTCCTGCCTCAGCCTGCCAAATTGCTGGAATTACAGGCATGCACCACCACTACAAAATGCATACTTATTTTAAGATGGGGTATCTCTTTGTTGCCCATGCTACACTCAAACTTGTGAACTCTAGTGATTGTCCCACCATGATCTCCAAAGTAGCTGGAACTAGAGCCAGGAGCTACCACTCACTCCAGGATCAATTACATATTTAAATTTTATCAGTGATGTAATTTAAAGGTGATTTTAATCTACTTACATAGACTTTCCAGACTTTTTTTTTACCTTTCTTGTTTGTTCATTTGCCTCTACCCAAATTGAAAACTTGGTGCCACAACCAAACTGAACTCATTACTATGCCCACATGACAGCTTTGCAGAATCTATTCCTTTGTGGTGGGGGGGGGGAAGACCACACCAACAAAAATCACTTTTTCTTTCAGAACTTCTTATGATTGAGTTTTGTGTGATTTATTCCTTCCTGTTTATTGGGTCTCAGCTTGAAAATCACCTACAAAATTATGAATTAATCTTTTAATCTAGAGTAGTCTAGTAGGTTCTGAATCACAGATCATTTCTTGGTCATATTTTTGTTTCTTCCTTTTTAATACTATTAATAATATATTAGTGTTTAAAGATATTAGCACTATACAACAAATTAGGGAAAATTACAGATTGGCGGGATTGTAAATAGTTTAAGTAATATTCAAACTCTCATTCCTTAACATTAGAAGTTAACTGTGAACCATCTGGTCCTCATTTCATTACTAAGCAATTTTTCAATTGTCAACAATAATTGGTCTAGTCAATATTATTTATTTTTATTACTTCGTTAGTTTCTGCCCTGATGATAAATAATGACTTTCATGATTTTCAAATTTGTTGTCATAGATTTATAATTGTGCTGTCTTACGATCCTTTAATAATTTCAAATATTCTGACTTTGTGCTGTTTTTCCTTTTCTGTGTCCCATTTTTTATTTTATGTTTCTAAGAGTTTTATCTACTTTATGGGCTTCTTCTGAGAATAAGCTGTGAGACCTATTCATTCTTTCTCCTTCATCATCACTCTTGATCTCATCAGTTTCTACTTTGATCTTTATGAATGTTTTCCTCCTAATTTTAGCTTCATTAACTACTTAGTCCCACTAGATTCCTAGATGCATGGGTTCTTAACTTGTGACTGCTAAGTGAGTTTTAGATGAAGTATTTTTCTTCTCCTTGTTTGCTAGATCATTTATGACTTCTCCATTAATTTCTCTTTTTACTCATGAATTAGGAAGATGTTTACTAATTTTCAAGTAGTTAATATTTCAATAATTTTTATTATTTCTATTTTATACCAATGTGACCAA
This sequence comes from Urocitellus parryii, assembly GCF_045843805.1. NCBI lineage: Eukaryota > Metazoa > Chordata > Mammalia > Rodentia > Sciuridae > Urocitellus > Urocitellus parryii. The sequence goes on along the minus strand of NC_135531.1, from coordinate 237,976,291 downwards.
AGATATTTCCCGATAAAAATCCCCATACTTTGAAATGTATTTCTATGGACAATATGCAATTAATTTTAAACAATTCCTGAAAAAAAATTTTTAATTATATCAAGGAATTGTAGGGATCCTATATATTTATTAAAGCAATTATTAAAACTAATTTAAATTCATTTGTTTATTTTTATCTTCTAGCCATATCAAAATCTCAAAAAGTAATAAAATTATTATATTTCTAATTAGTTTTCTCTTTTGCTGCTATTTTTGGTGTATTCTAGCTTTATTCTTATTTTTCACAAATCTTATGTTTAATTATGACATGATATACACTTTTGATCTTATTGGCTGCTTTTATTGATAAACTCTATGCATTCTCATGTTAATAGTCATAGTTTATTTATTTTATTTAGGCATTCCTATCACCTTCTTTACCCATCCCCATAATTAAACTTTCTTGATCACTTTTTTTTTTTTTTTTTTTGCTTTTTGAGCCAGTCTGTCACTTAATGGGTATATTAAGTTCACTCATATGTACTAGATGAAATATTTTTCTCCTCCTTGATATAATAATTTTTCTATTTCTGATGTCATATTTTATTTACTTCTTTTTTCCTTGTGATTTTATTTCTCTTTTCTTTAATTCTGCTTATTTATCTAATTGCTAATCTTCCACTTTGTGTTCTTTTAATGGTATTTAATTTGATCACTGCACTTTTTCCACTTATTAACTTTCTTTTCCTAGTATTATAACTACAAACTACTATTAGGGAGAAAAGACTATTCATTCCTAACCCCCAGCAAACTTTTGTCAGTAAGTTCCTACTTGCTACACCTCAATTACAGATGGAGAGGATTGTAAATAGTAATATTTAAATTCTCATTTAAAATAGTTTAAATTGACAATTAAATAGTTTTCTATTTTAAGGAAACTGTTAAAATCTTTTGATTTTACCTTATTCACAACTATTTTTTCTGGAATGGCATTTTAGTATTCCTTGTAGCATGTCCCCTCCATTTCAAGGGTCCTTATTTGAACTTAGATTACATTTCAAGCCCATGACATTCATCTGTAACTACATTCATATATGGATTTTTAAATTCATCCCCCAAAACTTGTCTGGTAATTCTCTTCAATCATGAATAAAAAGTTTTAATTCATTTCTTCCTTAGTGTTATTTCCTTAGTACTTTGCTTCATATGATTTATATGGATGATACTCTTCATAACTCATATTCTCAAATATCTTCTTTTGTCCTGGCAGATAAATGTATACTTGCCTGGGTTGGGCTCCAGTTCTTTCAATAGTCTGTAATTTGTAAAATATACTGGGTTTTCAAATGTGAAACTATTCTGATTTATTTTACTTCTTATTTACTAATGAAACTTATAAAAACAGAAAATCCTAAATAGATATCTTTATCATGGAAAGTGTAAGTTTATTAATTTATTTACTGGGTTTTTTGCTCTAAACATTTTCTGTTACCTCCAGCATTCGATTTCTCTTTTTGTAATCTGGCCCAGGATGCCTCCTTCCACTGCCTGGCTTCTCTTCCTTGTCAAAGAGGGCAGATTGACATGTCTTGGAAACCATGTTAGTCTCAGTCCAAGCCCTGGGCTGGTTTTGCTTGTCAGAGCTCTCCTATCATCCAAGACCTTATGCAGCCTCTGGGGTCAGCTCTATATATTCTGAAGGAGAAGATAATTTTCTAGGTATAAGGAACATGAGAAATGCACAGATGAGGTTATTCTCTGAATTTCTTATTTGGGTTGAACAATAATTTATATATTGTTTTGTTTTTCAATTAATCAATACTCAACTGTATTAGTTATATATATTTTTTGTTTCTTATTTCTCCTTTTATCTTTATTGATTGTTTTCTTCTGCTTTTTTTACTTGGATTTCCTTTTAAATACTTTTCAATTGAACAATAATTTTTCAATTGAAGCATTTATTTTCCTTTTTCTTGCTCTTCAATGCAATTATTTATTATGCTATGATTTGGGAGGAACGTTAACTTTGTTTGATTTCATATATCTTGATAAAGCATTTTCCCAAAATTATTAAGTGTTTTATATTTTGACCATTTTGAGAGAGCAAATGCTTTCATTATTTTCCTGATTTATTCTAAGTGCATTGTTCATTTTAATACCACTGTGTTAATGTCACCATTTGACCTCAGAGTATTTTTGTGCACTATTTATTAACTTACTCATTCATTTTTTATACTTTGTTGAGATTTACATTACATAAATTTGACCAAGATTTGATACATTTCATGAACATTAATGGAATCCTACATTAGGCAAGAATCGGCCATGGCCCATGCCATGCTCAGGCACTGATTAGCAGCCATCTGGGGATAGTTTGGTCTCAGCAGTCACTGGGGCAGGAATTTGAAACTGCCCATCAGTTATTTTCCCCATAGCAGGTTCTTGTTTGGGAAATCTAAATGGCCCATCTTCATGACTACCATACACAGTTAAAGCATAATTGAAAGATGAATTTTAAGGTCATTCCTTTAGACAATTTAAGATGAGAAGTGAAGTGTCTGAATAACAGTAAAATTATCAGCAATTCCTAAGTTTATTTTATTTTTTCCCAGTAAGATTTTTGTATCCACTCCTTTACAGATTTAAATGATTTTTGTGTTAAGCTAGCATGATCTGAGGAATTATTTTTTCTACTGAACCTGATAAGTCTTTGTGAAAGCCTCTCTAGGGTTTGAATCATGTTCAGAATAGAACATTATCTTACATGCTATACATTGGTGTATAGTATGAAGCAAATAACATCACTCAGAATTCTGACAAGGGGCAGTGAAAGAAGGTGTAAGGAAGACACACATGACTCAAAATGTGATGTTTACAAATCTATAAGAAAGCAATACAATATAACAACAGCATTAGAGTAAGGATATACATCAAATCCAAAGGTTGTCTCAGAGCAAGGTGATCATACAGACCAGGCAGGAAGTCCAGTTTCCTTCTCTGGATAGGCCTTAGATGATGCATACTCACTTTCAGATCAGAAATCAGCCACTCGTACAAGCAGAGAACATCTCTGAACCTGGGAGCCAAAACTGATTCTGTGTTTTCTGCTGATCATGTCAGCATATTCTTGTTACATAACCAGCTACAAAATTAGAGACATTCTGTCTCACTGAAACCAGATGCAAACCTATAGTCTCATGTTATCAATAAATACACTAAGAAACTAATATAAACCACAGGACTGCAGGGGTGTGGTCAGGACTGCAGGGGTGTGGTTCTTATTTCAGAAACGCTCAGGATGATTTCAGACGTGTAGAAAATTAACACTTATAGAATAGACTATCTTCTTGGGCTGTGTTGGAGGTCTTTTTACAAAAATCTGTTTTTGAGTTTAACAGTTTCACAATCTCATATATCAATCAAACATCATATCAACAATCAGAATGCACATACAGATTTTAAGCATTGAGAATAATCAATTAAAAGTTGATATGAATTATACAAGGCTGTCCAATCTTACCATTACTATTTAATATAGTTCTCAAAATATTAGTCATAGCAATTAGGCAAGAAAAGGAAATCAAAGGGATATAAATGGGAAAAGAAGAAGTCAAAGTGTCTTTGTTTGCTGATGATATGATTCTATATCTAGAAGATTCAAAAACTCCACCGAAAGACTTCTAGGCTTATAAATTAATTTAGCAAACTAGCAGGACACGAGATCAATACCCATAAATCAGTAGCTTTCCTATACTGCAATGGTAATTCAGTCAAGGAAGAAATCAGGAAAACCATCCCATGCACAATAACCTCAGGAAAAATAAATAAATGTTTGGGAATTAATCTAACCAAGGAAGTAAAAGTGATTCATAATGAAAATTATAGAAAACTGAGGAAAGAAATTAAAAAGACCTTAGAAGATGGAAAGACATCTCATGTTCTTGGATAGGCAGAATTAATCTTGTCAGAATGGTCACACTACCAATAGCTTATCCAGATTCTATGCAAAACCCATCAAAATACCAATGACATTCTTCACAGAGTTAGAAAAAAAAATTAAATTCATTTGGAAAAATAAGAGACCCACAATAGCCAAAGCAATGTTAAGCAAGAAAAGTGAAGCAGGAGGCATCACAAGACCTGATCTGGTTATATTTCAGAGCTACAGTAACAAAAACAGGATGATATTGGCACCAAAATAAATATGAAGACCAACTGAATAAAAGACATAGAGAAAACCCCACAAATCTATAGCCATCTGATATTTAACAAAGGTGACAAAAATATATCTTGGGGAAAAGACAACCTTTTTAACAAATGATGCTAGGAACACTGCAGAAAAATGAAATTAAACCATATCTTTCACCCTGCACAAAACTCAAACTGAAATGGATTGAAGACTTAGGAATTAGACCAGAAACTTTACAACTTCTAGAAGAAAACATAGAGTCAACATGCCATCAAACAGGTCCTGGCACAGACTTCCTTAATGAGACCTCAAAACACAAGAAATAAAGCTAACAATCAATAATTGGGATGCCATTGAATTAAAATGCTTCTGTGGGCTGAGGATGTGGCTCAAGTGGTAACGCACTTGCCTGACATGTGCCGGGTGCTGGGTTCAATCCTCAGCACCACATAAAAATAAAATAAAGATGTTGTGTAAAAAAAATGCTTCTGCATAGCTAACGGGATAATTAAAAGCATGAAGAGAGAGTTTCCACAATGGAAAAAAAATCTTGGCCAGCTACTTCTCTGATATGGGATTGATATCCAGAATATGTAAAAAACTCAAAAAACTTATCACCAAAAAACCCAAATAACCCAATCAATAAATGGACAAAGTAACTAAACAGAAACTTCTCAATAAGAGAAATGCCAAAGGCCAATAAATATATGAAAAAAAAATGCTCAACATCTCTAGCAATCAGGGAATTACAAATATTACAAATCAAAACTACACCAAGATTCCATATCACTCCAGTCAGAATGGCAAGGATCAACAATACAAGCAACAATAAATGCTGGCAAGGTTGTGGGGAGAAAGGAACACCTACACATTGTTGCTGGGATTGCAGACTAGGACAACCACTCTGGAAAGCAATTTGGAAATTCCTCAAAAAACTAGGGATGGAACTACTATATGACTCAGCCCTATCTCACTCTGGGTATTTTCCCCAAAGATCTAAAATTGGCATACTACAGCAACACAGCCACATCAATGCTAAAACAGCACAATGCACAATAGCTGAATTATGGAATCAACTCAGATGGGTGTCAATAGATGAACAGATTAAAAAAACTGTGGGGTATACACACACACACATGCACACAATGTGTGTGTGTGTGTTCTACTGAGTTCTACTCAGTCATCAAAAAGAATGAAATTATGTTATATTCTTGTAAATGGATGGAAATGGAGAACATCATGCTAAGTGAAATGAGCCAGACTCAGAAATTCAAAGTCAAACATTTTCTCTCATATGCAAAAACAAGACTGAAATAAAGGAAAGGGGGAGGAAAGGATAAGATTATGTAAAGAACCAATCAGATACAAATTAATAGATGAGCAAAAGGAAGTCTAGTAGAGTAAAGGAAGGAAAGGGCAAGTGGGGAAAATTAAAAGAAAAAGGGGAATGGAAAAGGGGAGATCATAAACTGAAATTGATTTCCATGCATATATGAGTTTGTCAGGATAAACCCAACCACTATGTATAACCATTAATTTCTAATAAAAAATAAACAAATAAACAAACAAAAAAATATATAAATTTTTAATAGTGTTGGTATAAATTTAAACAGGCAGACAAACTGTCCAACAAAATCAATATGAGCTTTGTCTTGTCTTTTACTAACATTACAATTCTTTTGCCTTTCTGACATACAAATATCTGCATTGAACTATCAACAATATAATTGCAAGACTTTTAGCTATTAAGTATGAGTTCTAAGTTACAATATCTAGTAGTATCATGTAATACTGTAAATATTTCATTGCCAAAATACTCAGACACAATTACCTAAAATTATTTTCCCCACCTATAAAATCTATCTATCTTTTCCTACATACTACATATTATAGGAGTACAGGTGAAAGGTTACATCTGTTATTTCATGATTCTCTCATAAATATTTTTTCTTAGATCACATAATTTTGAAAGATAACCATCCCAAATATTAAAGAGATTTTCAAAACGACTCAGACATCTCCAAAGGAAAAAACTGGAGACTTAAGATTAGGTTATATTCTCCAGTTAACTTTTTCCATATTCCAGGTAGACATTCTGGTATGGACATCTTGTATAAGCAAATATCCTAGTTTTCTGCTGTGACAATCCCCATCCATCATACCTGATGTATCTTAGATTCCACTTGGAAATTTCCCCAGTTTATGTTGACAGTCAAGATTATTCCCATCATTGAGTTTTAACATGTTGTTTTAGTGTCTGTTCTAATTGCAAGACCCTTTATACCAGTTCCAGGTTTCTAATTTAGATGACTTTCATTTTTGTACTTCCACTTAAAGTGGCATGCCCATGTTTATGCTAGGAGGTCTTCTAGTTGATATGCATTTTCTCACTAAAAGCAAATTCTACCTGACCAATTACTGCTAGCCTAACTGCCAATTCTATTGGAACTCTCTTTTCTGAGTATATTCATGTTGACTGACTTACCAGACAGGCTATTGCCATTGATTATTTACTGCTTAGAACAATAGGGGAAAATTTCATTTCAGAACCTATCTACTATCAACAAATTCTCTTAGTTTTCCTTCGTTAAAGAATGTTTTCATCTCTCCTTCATTCAAATTCTGAGGTGACAGGTTTGGTTTGGTTTGGCTTTATGGCACTTGAACTATATTATGTCTTTTCTTTCTGGCCTATATGGTTTCTGATCAGAACTTTAATGTCACTTGAATTACTGTTTCCTTATAAATGATGTATCATTTTTACCTGGATACTTTCAAGATTTTTCTTTATCTTTAGTTTTTAGAAGTTTGTTACTAGAAATAGATTTTGTTGATTTTATCCTGCTTGAAGTTTACTGAATTTCACTAAATTTGGAAACTTTAAAGCTCTTATTTGTAAAATATTTTCAGCATCACATTCTTTTTCCTCTCCTCCTGTAACACAGATAAAATATATTTTCACATTTAGTTATCATCTCCTAAGTTTCTGAGGATACATTTATTTTAATCATTTTTCTCCATTTTTTGACAATTTCTGTTATGGTTTAGATGTCAGGTGTCCCCTACCACCACCCCTCATAATGTCCATGTTAAACAATACAGGGACATTCAGAGGTAAAATAATTAGACTAAGAGAGCTGTAACGCATCAATGGGTTATTCCATTTCATGGATTAATAATTTGAATGGATTACTAGGTTATACCTATAGGTAGGTTGGGCATAGTTGGAAGTAGGTCATTGGGGGCATGTCCTTCGGGCTCATATATCTTGTTCCTGGTTCCTTGTGCCCTCTCTCTGCTTCCTGGCTGACATGAGGTGAGCAGCTTTCCTCCACCACACTCTTCTGCCATGATGTTCTGCCTTACCTCAGGTCCAAGGAATTAGGTGACATGGACTGAACCTCAAAAACCCCAATATAAACTCTTCCTCCTCTACATTGTCCTTGTCAAGTATCTCTTTCACAGCAATGAAAATATGACCCTAACATTTTTGATTGATCTACATTCAAGTTGACTGATTTTTTCTTTTGTCAACTCTGCTATTAAGCTGATCCAGTTTTTAATTTCAGTTATTGTATATTTTCCATTACAAAGTTCCATTTATTTTTTCTTTAAATCTTTTAAGTTTGTTGGCTGACCTATTTTCCTATTAATTTTAAGCTTCAAGGGTCCTCACGATTGCTTAATAAAGCATGTTAAAATATCTTTAAATCTCTAAAACACATCTTAAAATGCTACTTTAAAATCTTAGTCTCGTAATTTCACCATGTGTATTATGTTTGTATTGGAGTCCCTGGAATGTCTTTCCCCATAAAAGTTGATGTTTTTCCCTCTTTGTATGATAAATAATTTTGGATCATATCCTTGACATTTTGAGCATTATGTCATGAGATTCTAGATCTTCTAAATTCTGTGGAGAATGTTGATCATTTGTTTTGTCAGAAAAATGACCTTAAGAACACAAGTTTCAACCTACATTATGTCAACTGTAGGTCCAATATCAGTTCAGTTGTCGCAGCCTTCATAGTGCTATTAGGATTCATCCAACTTAAGCTCTAACCAATAAGTTTAATGGTTCATTTGTTACAGTCTTAAAATGTTCAGGTCACATTTCTGTAGGAACAATTCAGGAATGAGCTCAGGAGTTTGCATAAAATTTTAGGAGATCATTTTCCCTAAGATCCTTCCTCTCATGAGCTCCTAAGTGCTGGTAAGTTCCATGGGGATCCCCTTTATGGTCTGTCAGTCAGAAAGCTAGAATTTTTTTTAACCTAACTCAGGTTACACATTGCAACACTTATGTCCAGGGTCAAATAGAAGGAGGAGAAAATGATTAAAAAAAGAAAAGAAAAAAGTCAACTTACTGACTAACTGACAGATTCTAATCTCCTTTCCTACTCAGTTAGCTACAGTTAACTTTTCAAAGTATACAAATTACTGCTTTATGTACTCTGATAATGGTTAGTTGGAAAGTGTGAAATACACCTACTTTGCTACATCTGAAATTGAAAACCCAAATCTTTTTAAAAAGGGTTAAAAAGTTACAAATACTTTGAAACCCATCCCATCCCATTCTCCTTATTCCCATGGATGCAACCATATGATTTTGAGATGAATTTATACTGACACATGTGTATCTGGCATATTGTTTTAATCACCACATTATATAAAATTTTATCTATTATATAATATTTATCCATTCCCAAACTGATGGGCATTTAGACTGTTCCAATATTTTGATCTTATAATTAAGAGAAGTTTTAAACATAATCACTTCATTACTCCATCCGAAAACATGTTTGGCATTATAAAAAATATTTAATTTCACCTATAGTATAAAACACTAATTTGTTTAATTTCTTTGGATTTATAGTATTACAATTCTTGCTATCAAGCAATATTTTTTTTAAAAAGCTAATTTTCTACAGAATTGCACACTATTACAGTATAGTTTACATGACCACAGTATTAAGAGCTGACCAACCAAATCTAGTCTCTTTTAAGCAGCACCCTGAAGGACAAAAATATAGTCTAACTAAAATAATTTCACAATTTAAGATACATTAAATCCCAAAAGTAAGGAACTACTATAACTAATGTAAAACTTTAAAAAAATACCTTAATTGGCAAAAATGTAAGAAACAATAAGCCTGCTGAGTTAAGAAGGTGAGGGCAAAATGCTCCAGAATGGAGTGAGAACCATGTAAATAACATTCCTAAAATAAAGTATGTTACCAAGAGGAAAATGTGGAGTGAATCAATATGAATATTGGTCTGTCTTTCATTACCATAATAAAATATTTGAAGCAGGCTGACTTTACAAAGAAAAAAAAGGGTTTTTTTTTTTTTAACACAAATTTTGGAGGCTGAAAATCCACAAAGCATCGTGCATGAAATTCTGGCATCCCAATGATGGATGGCAGGAACACACACAGGAGAGACCATTTATTTTCACAGGAAGGCACAAAGGCTGGTCCAGGATCCAGCTTTTACATGAATTGCCTTATAAGAACTAACCAGGGTCCTATAAGAAATAATACATCTCTTCTGCAGTCATGCCCCCCATTGACCTAAAGTCCTGCCATTAGGCTCCCCCTTTTAAAGGTCCATACTACCTCCTAATACTGACAGAGAACTAAGCTTCCAACACATGAACCTTAAGGAACAATATAAAACCATAGAAATATATAGAAATATATATATATATATATATATATGCCCTTATATGACTACAATATTATTCATTCCTTTAACTAGCAAAGCAGAATTCAGTTACATTAGCATTAGCATACCTTGCATTCATATATTATTACTTGATGATTAAAAATTGATATGATGGGAAAAATGCATTTGAACCATTAGGTTTCTTTTATCCTGAATCATTTCCTTTGAATCATTTCCCTATTTAAAATTATATATGGAATAATTTATACAATAAACATGTGCTGTATCAGAGTAGCCTTGACTACAAAAAAATTATAGTCTGTTACAAATAAGAAATGTTTGGAGAAATTATGTAAATAACCCAAGGTCATATATCAAATATGTAACATAATTAGGGCTTTCATCAGATTTTTTAAGTCTATGGGATAATTCCTGAAATGCTAAATTATAAGGCCTCTAATGATTTATTTAAAAACATTTTCAATTATTTTCTCAGGAGAAATTGTGATTGGGTATAATGTTCAATTTCTATAGCCTATCGTAGTTAGGAAACAGATATGTAACTATTAAATTATGGTTCTTTTTTAGAATGATGTTGGAACAAAAAATATGACTTTCATTAATTTCAACAAGTAGTTTGATAAACATAACAGCAGTTGAACATCAAAATAATAACCAGTTATCTTAACTTGTATATAGCTATCCACATAAATGTGTTTTGTGTCAAAATCATGGATGCTTAAACAAATTTAAAGAGATAAATCAACGCAGTAGGTCTTTTACAGGACTAACTTCACAGTTTAATGCAGGGATCAACCAAAGAATAAATATTTTTGTTTCTGTGGACCATATGGTTTCTGCTGCATACACAGCAGGCCCTCTGGACTCCACATACACAGATTTAAACAACCATAGAGCTAAAGCTAAAATATTTCTTTATTGCATATACACCATATACTTTTTCATTGTTCCCTAAACAGTACAATATAGCAACTATTTACATAGTATATAGATTGTATTAGAAGTAAACTTGAGGTGACATAAAACATACAGAAGGATGTCTCATATATATATATATATATATATATATATATATATATATACACACACACACACACACACACACACACACTAAGCCATTTTATGTAAGGAATTTGAATACATGTAGATTTTTGTAATCAATGAAGAGGTCCTGCAATATCAAGGGATATTATAATCAAATCTGCCATTGTAGTGCAAAATCTGCCACAGCAATACATAAATAAACACGCATAGCTATATTCCACTAAAACTTCATTCACAAAACTAGGCAGTAGTCGAGTTTTAACCCAGGGAGAATATTAATGTTAGATGACCTCTTATTCAGTGAGAAGCAAAAACAAGAATTTTATTTAACTCTTCAGCATTCGTAAAGAACACCATAATAATAAAACGTTCTGTTATCTGATTCAGTGTCTATATATTTATTTGATCAGCATCAGATGCTACTAATTAGAAAAGGATCATTGCTGTTATTACAGTAGCAGTGTGAAAGAGAGCCATGCTGCATTATATGAGAGCTATTATAAATGATGTGTACATTATCATAATGAATTAAATTATCAAGTATATCTCCACAGAGCTTAATAAAGGAAGTGAATATTCTAATTTCCCACATTCATTAATAATTTAACTACTAACTCAGAGTTCTTATACATGAAACTATTTAACTTATAAAATAATTTGAAGAAGTATATTAAATGCTTTTTTCTCTCTCTACCTTTAGATGTATATACATATATGCCAATAATTACACACGGATAAAGAATAATTTTTGAAAATAGTCACATTTATTTTTATATATTAATAAATAGTTCTGAATTAACTAATTAATTTGATTAGCACTGAAATTTATAGTCTTATTTGTTAATAACCTGAAAGAAAACAATTCCTCCTTTTAGAATAAATTCCAACAAATACATTTTTTCTGTTCCTGCTAATCTAGAAATACAAAAGTGATGACAGAAAAGGCAAATTAACATTTTTCCAATTCTACAACTATTAAAACCCATGTCTGGAAAAACACTTAACAATTTGGTAACACATTCGTGATGTGAAAATCAAAAGAAATCACTATTGCTGTAGCATTTTAAAAGAATGTTATCAACTCAGGAATAACAAGAATGCCAAAGAAAGAATTGTTTCTCACCATTTGCACACAAACACATGCACACACAAAAAAAGAAAAAGAAACACTTAAAAACAAAGAACTGGCTCATGCCTCAAAGGAAGTGCCCTCCCTCCGTGCTTATCAGCTTGTTTCTACTTTATATTTTAGTACCCACTAGACCATCAACCTCACAGTACATGGGTATAGAAGAAATATAAACTGACTTATCAACCATATAAGGAAATAAGCAATTCAAAGTGACAAGCATGGAAAAACCAAAACAAGAGTTAAAATAAAAGGTTCCTATTCTTTTAAGAAAAGACAGACTGTTCTTTGGCCATATAAACAAGTAACCATTGATCTAAGTGATCAATAACAACTTCACACCAGTACACATGCCTCTGTGCTTTGTCCAGTGATAGTGGGTTCAGCTCAGGATTAGCAAGCAATAAAATCAACTTTCTGTTTAAGATGCTGAGTGATGGTCTCAGGCTTTACCAGGTGGCTTATGTTATGTGAGAAGAAAGAGGAAAAGAAGGAGGGAAGGAAAATAGGATTTTTTAAAAGTGCTTAGAAGTTTTATGCTAAAAAATATATTACAGGACAAAAAGGACTTTCTGGAACCAGAAGGCATGACTTTAGTTTTAAATTTAAAATCCAACGGAGTGAGAAAGAAAGAGAAAGAATGCAATATAAAACTGAACTTGTGGTTTAGACAGATTAAGTATGGAGGCAGCTCATGAAACTAAGCAAGTACATAGGAAACTAAAATGAATGTCTGGACAGTTGAATCTTCTAGATATTATATAGTTATCCTTTTCTTAAGAGAGTAAAAAAATGTATATTTAATTGAAAGTTTAAAGATAGGTACATTGAAAATGATAAGACATTGCTGAAAGAAATTACATTAGATAAAAATAAATGGAATACATCCTACATTTACAAATTGGAATAATAAACACTGTTAAAATATCCATTGCTACCCAGAATAATTTTCAGATCCAATGCAGCAAAAGACAAAATGATGGCACGTCTAGTTCTGCAGATCTCAACAGGCTTTGTTTATTATTTTAGACTCAAGCAGAAGCATGGACCAAAAGCAGTTGAGAGTTCCCTACTCCACCACAGGGCCAGATTACATTTATAGCCAGAGAAAAGCAAGGAAATGCTATTCGCAAAGGAAGTGAGACACAGAGACAGCCCAGTTGTTTACAGCTCCCATCTCTTATTTGAACATGGTTTGAACAGTTGACCACTGTGATTAGCTGAGACTGCTTTTACAAGGGTAGGTTACAGCCTTTTGATACATCAAGGGAGGAAAAAGTTCACTATGTACAGGGTAACATTAAAGCCAATTTAAAATGTATAGAGGCAGCTTCATGCTAAACTTAACAAATTAAACCACTATTAAAATTCCAGTGGCACCTTTAACAGAAATAGAAAAACTAATCCTAAAGTTCATATGTGACCACAAAGAGACTGAGTAGTCCCAGCAATCTTGAAAAGGAAGAACAAACCTGGTCTTCACTTTACCTGATTTCAAACTGTATTGACAAACTGCTGTCATGAAAACACTACATTAATGCCATAAAGATAGACACACAGACCAATTGAACAGAATAAAGAGATCCCAAATAAACTCGTGAATATATTTTTCAATCAATCTTTGACAAGGACACCAGGAATACCTAATGGGTAAAAATAAAGTCTCTTCAATAAATGGTGCTAGGGAAGTTGGATATCCATATACAACAGAAATTTGAGCCCTCTCTTACAACATATACAAAAGTCAGCACAAATGGTTAAGGACTTAACATATAAGATCTGACACTGCAAAAGTACTACAATGATGTTTTAAATATCTATAACACCAAAAGCATAGTCAACAAAAGCAAAAACAAGTAGAATTACATCAAACTAAAAAATGACTGCACAACAAGTGAAATAAGAAGTAGAATAAAATGTCAACTCATAAAACAGTAGAAAATAATCGCAGAGCATAAATATCTGATAATAACTTAAAATAGAAAATAAATAAGGAATCTTGAAAGTTAGCAAAAATCAAATAACTACTAGAAAATGAGCAAAGGACCTTAATAGACACCTTTTCAAAGAAGACTTACAAATGGTCACCATCACCAATTATCAGAAAAAATGCAAATCAAAAACACAATGAGAGAATACCTTATTCTAGAAAGAATAACTATTTTCAAAAAGACAAAAGATAAAACATGTTGAAAGGTTGTATTGTAAAGGGAACCTTGTACCCACTGGTGATAATGTAAACTAGTACAGTTATTATGGGATGCAGCATAGAGCTTTCTCAAAATATTAAAACTAGAACTATCATATGATCCATCAATCCTACTATTGGGTATATCTCCAAAGGAAATGAAATCAGTATCTTTAAGAGGTACCTGCACCTCCATGTTCATTGAAGCATTTTTCACAATAGCCAAGATATTGAAATGAACTAAGGGTCCACCAATAGATGAGTGAAGACACTGTGTTACATTACAAATAGAAGAAGGATGAGGACGAGGAGGAGAAAGAGGAGGAAAAGGAGGAGGAGAAGGAGGAAAAGGAAATTCTCCCATTTCCTACAACCTGGATGAACCTCAAAAACATTGTGCTAAGTGAAATAAGTCAGATAAAGAAACAAATAATGTATGATCTAAATTACATGTGGAAATTCTAAAAGTTGGACTTGTAGAAGTAGAGAGGAGAATACTAGTTGCTAGGAATGAAGGGGTTGGAAATGGGAAATACCGATCAAAAGGTGAAAACTTTTAGCCACAACATGAACCAGTTTTGTAGATTTAATACACAGAATGAGTGGTATCGGATATCTTAATTATATTGTGACAAGCATCATAAAATGTATTCATATATAAAATATTATATTATATACATTGAATATATATAATGTTTGTTAATTAAAATTAAAACATCAAAGAAAATTCTGGTTAAACATAGTAGAATTAACATATATCTACTCCTTCCAAAAACCCTACCAAAAAAAGAAAAAAAATAGTAAAAGACTCCTAAAGCACAAGAAGTAAATCAATAATCAATAAATGGGATTACATAAAACTATTGAACTCTCCATAGAAAAGGAAACAATACAGAGTATGAAGAGAGAGCCTACAGAATGGGAGAAAATCTTTGCCACCTGCATCTAAAATAGGGTATTAATGTCCAGGATACACAAAAAACTCAAAAAAATAAACACCAAAAAAACAAATAATCCAGTCAATAAATGAGTAAAAGAACTGAACAGAAAATTCACGTAAGAAGAATTTCTTATATATAAAAAAATGTTCAGCATCTCTAACAGTCATAGAAATGCAAATTAAAATTACACTAATATTTCATCTCGTACCAGTCAGAATGGCAATTATCAAGAGTACAAGTAATGTTAGCAAGGATGTGAAGAAAAAGGTTCACTCATATATTGCTGTTGGGACTGTAAATTGGTGTTACCACTCTGGAAAATAGTATGGAGAATCCTCAGAAAATTTGGAATGGAACCACCAGTGACCCAGCTATCCCACTCCTCAGCTTATACCCAAAGGACTTAAAATCAGCATACTACAGTTAGACAACCACATCAGTGTTCATAGCAGGTCAATTTACAATAGATAAGCTATAGAACCAACCTAGGTTCCCATCAACAGAAGAATGGATAAAGAAAACGTGAGATACAGATAGAGATAGAGAAAGACACATACACACACATTCACAGTGAAATTATATGCAACAGGAAAAAGGATGACTTTATGACTTTTGTGGGTAAATACACAGATCTGGAAACTATCTTGCTAAGCAAAATAAGCCAATCCCCAAAACCAAAGGCCAAATATTCTTTCTGATATGTAGATGCTAAACAAATGGATTGGATAATAGTTCATTGGATTAGACAAAGGAGAATGAAGGCAAGGGATGGAGATGGGAATTGGAAGGACAGTAGAATGAATCAAATATAATTTTCCTATGTTCATATATGAATATACCACCAGTGACATCACATCAGGTACTACCACAAGAATGGAATCCTAATTAGAATAAATTATACTCCATATATATAACATGTATATGTATAACATGGCAAAATGTACTCTGCCATTTATATCTAAAAAGAAAAATATTTTTAAAAGATTTCTTATGTCATCAACCTGAAAAGACAAAGAGAACAAGAGAATTGATAGTAGACAAGAAATTCAAGAAAATTTTGGAAGGTGAATATCATATAGAAAATCATAAAAGACAAGAAAAATAATTAAACTTCAGCCTACAGGAGAAAAGCAAACACAAAGTAACTTAGTTCATGTTTGAGTTTTAATAATAAGCATGTATTAAATTTTCAAATTGAAAAATAATACTTAAAAATCATAGAAGTAAATGTCTTGGGATATGAGAGTAGAAAAAGCTAGGAACATGCATATATCATCGGAGGTTATGTTTGAACAACATCATAGAAACTATTCTACTTCATCTATCTTAAACCCAGTGTTATATGTTTAATAAGGAATTAATGAAATTGATTTATCCCTTAACATGAAGAAGTGTGTTACAGAGCTCCACCACAAACCAATGAAAGTTTGTCTTATGGTCTTAGTTTCCAGGATTAATTTTACTCACATTGCATATTAGAGTATTTAACTTCTATTGCATACATTTTGTTATTAAGAATTATGTAGATGATCACCAATTCATTTTGTACTACTTAGAATTAGTAAAAATACTTTAAGAAATATTTGAAGCGTTGTACAAAGATTTACATACCATTTTCATTGCAATATTATATATGATACAAAATTTTGGAAAATGTTCAGTTAGAAGATACTGACTGATTGCGTTATAATAGCCATTTGAAATGAAACTAGAAAAAATGATATGGGAAAATTTGTGATATGTAATTATAAAATATGTGGTTCTGATTAGTATTCTTTAATTCATGTACTATATATGTGTATCTGTATGCATGTATGTATATCCATTCAGAGAGTGAAGGAAAAAGAAAAAGGCTGAGAGAATGCAATAGAATGCTTAATTCTGCAGACCAAAATAATCAAAATTAACCATTTAAGAACATGTGTGCTATTATTGTTTGTGTAAGAATTTCCTAAACTATGAGCTGTATTATCTCCCCATTCTTTCTCACTATCTTTTTTTTAAAGAGAGAGAGAGAGAGAATTTTTTAAATATTTTTTTTTTAGTTTTCTTTCTCACTATCTTGAAGGCACATTGATTACCATATTCTTTCTTGCACAATTTATATATCATGGTCTTTCATTTCATCTTTGTCAGTTCAATTTCTAAACATTTTTGCACACTTGCATAACACTCACCTGCCAAAGCCTTGAGATGTTTTTACCATGTCTGTAACTAACCTGGTAAGTCATGACTAAACCACACAGTATCAGGTAAACTTGGCTCATGACTAGCTCTAACTAACCCTAAGCTCAGCTAGTGGTCCTGTTACATTTGCTTAGCTAGCATGGCTCCTATCTTTGTAGCATGGTCATTTCAAACTTTACCTCTCTCCTTATCACATCCTCTTTTCTCAGAAATTGACCTCATCAGATAGGAACCCTCTCACCTTCTGATCACCAAAAATCTATGTGCCCACTGTACCTGTGTTCATCCTTTCCTCTATTTGCCTGTCAGGAGAGAGGAATTGCCCTCTTTCTACTCATATGCTCTCCCTTCCTTCCTCTCTCATCATCTATCATATCCTGATCAATCAATTTTCCCTCATCTCCTCTCTATCTTCTCTTTCTCTCTTAACTCCCTTCCATCATACTGAGACATGCTCAAGTCATTCACATGATTGAAATACACATCCTCACTTAACCCCACACTCCTCTCCAGACTCCTCTTCCTATATCTTGTCAGAGTCAGACACTGCAGTAAGCATTCCTCCTTAAAGCATCTTAATCACCCTTCCCAACAACTATTGCCGAGATGGGCAGACTAGCATTTAATAAAATAAAGATAATTTTAAGAGTGTTAAAACTATGACTTTTATCCAAGATAAAATGAATACATATGAATTGATTTATTTACCTCATTATTTAAAAGGGCAAATACAAATGTGACAGCCAATCCAAAGAAGTAAAAGAAACACAAATTTACATGGATTCAAGGAATGGTGGCATGAATTTTAAACTGGATTGAAAAACTGGATTCATCCATAAAAAAAGGAGAGGAATGAATTTCATCTCTGCCAAGCTGAATTTATTTTCATGTTTATAAATAACATTTCATTTCTGCTAGACTGAATTTATTTGCATACATATAAAGAACCATTTGTATGACTCTTGATGTTCTACAAGTAAACATTTATCTCAACAGCAGTGCATAACTCTGGAATCAGACAATTTTAGAGGCTCCAGCAATCCGTCAAAAGATACCCAGTGGGGCTGGGGTTATAGCTCAGCAGGAGAGTGCTTGCCTCACACTTTTGAGGTACTGGGTTCGATGCTCAGCACCACATTAAAAAAAATAAATTAAATTTTAAAAAGATACACAGTAACCTATTTTTTTAATTTTTTTTTTAGTTTTAATTGAACAAAATACCTTTATTTTATTTATTTATTTTTATGTGGTGCTGAGGATCGAATCCAGGGCCTTGCACATGCTAGGTGAGCGCTCTACCTTTGAGCCATAACCCCAGCCCAGTAACCTCTTTTACTAATATCAGCATTTAAAATTTTTTGTTAAATTCAGTAACGTTTTACAAGTCATATAAATAAATGGCATCTATAGGATTTACACCCTAGCCTTAATGACCTATGCAATTGCAATTTTTTTCTTTCTCTTCTTCAAGTGTCTTAAATGAATTATCCTTAGACCCTCTCAGTGTGTATATTTCATCTCGTTCTCAAGTCTCAAACCCAACCAAGTGATAGCTTTCCCTACCCCTTTGAAAATGCTCTCATTTAGGTTGCCAATAAATTCTGTATTCCCAAATCCAGTTAGTACTTAGTCCTTTTCTAATATCAGAAGTATTAGGCAATATTGGCCATGCCCTCTTTTTGAAATATTGTTTGACTTTTCCTCCCATGATAACATCCTATCCTAGTTTTTCTCCACCTTAAACCATTCTTTTGAGGAATTTTTTGCCTGATTCCCACTTCCATCTATCAGTTAGATAGATGGTCATGTTTGAGGGGTTGTTCTAATTCTTCTTCCTTTTAGATGCTGGCTTTTCTGTGTGGGCTATTTCACTTTTCAATAAACATTTTCATGAGATATCCAAAACTGGAATATCCAAGTTCATCATATCCCATTGTACAATTGATATATCCACTGTATATTCATTGAACAAATACTTTTTGAATATTTGCTATATGTCATTTATTTATTACTTGCTAGTGCACCATTGGGTCATAGCACTTTTGACTTCTGACTTCACACACAAAAACCATCTCTATACTGTGCTTCCCCCAGTTTCCTATCATAGTAACAGAAACTCTATTCATCAAGTTTCTCAATGCAGAAAACTCAAAGTCATTTTGACCCTTCTCTCTCCCTACTATGTTATACCTATCAGATCCTATTAATTCTACCCCCTTATTATGTTCCAAATCAATATGCTGCATCTTATTCCCATCCCAAGTTAGAGACATCTCTTAAAAATTGGCCTACATTCATTTCAAATGCTTTTGCAGAATCCCATTGCTCAGAGAATTGAGTCTCAAATTCTCAAGATGGACACTACAGATGTTCCTCTTTCTCCAAGTCACCATGCTCTTCTCTGGTTACTTTTTACTCTTTTCTTTTCTTTTCTTTCTTTTTTTTTTTTTTTTTTGCAGTACTGGTGATAGAACCCAGGTCCTTGCAAAAGTTAGGCAAGGGCTCTGACACTGTGTTATGTCTCTAGCCCACCATGTTGTTCTATAAGACATTCAAATATGAGATTCTTTCTCTTGTTGGAACATTTCTTCACAAACTATTCCCTCTGCTTAGAACACTTTGTCTTCAATCTTGTATTTGCAAATTCCAATTCATTATATTTGGTTATGTGCTTGAAATCCAGCAGTCTATAATGTACAACCTATGATTTGAAAATACCTTGCACAAATTTTTCCTTGAAATATATTTGCAAACTTTTTAATGTGAACACTTAAAAGTAGCAGTGCATGATCTAAGTATTCCATGGGTGTTTTGGTGGATGCCTTATCATTACTGTCTTATATTCTTTTATGCTCAAAGCTCAAGTTGTATCAACCATAAATTAGTCTAGAGAATAAAACTTTAAGTTGATAATCAAAATTTGTCCATTAATGGAAAACTTATATCAACTTCCTGAAGAGTATAGATCATTTTGTTAGTAGTCCTCTGGCTTACTGCAAAGCAAAGACAAACGACCTTCTCTTTAGGAATATGTGCTTATTCAGTTCCTCAGGGTGCATTCAGTGCTGTTTACTGTACAGTCTTCTATGTGTCTGCTAGCCCTCTGTACTTAAGGAAGCACGTGCCACACTGCATTATAACTCTCTGGTTTTCCATAATCCCCATTATGGAAATTAACTCTGTGAAGACAGAACCAATTTCTGTCTTCCCTATAATCGCATTTCAGTTTTCTAGAGCAATACAATGGCCTAATGCAAGTGCTCAGTAAAATTGATCAAATGCACCTAGTGAATAAGATAACATTATGTAAACATTATGCAAAATGTAAACTAGCACAAATTCCTACATAAATATTCAATTCAAGTGATTGACTAAAATATATTCATACAATACCTTACACATTATATGTCATGAAAATATAAAAGGTAACAAAGTGGGTATTTTTTAATGATTTTATTGTATATGGTTGTTTTCAAAAATAAAACAAATAAATCATAGGTTGTACATTATAGACTGCTGGATTTCAAGCACATAACCAAATATAATGATAACTCCTTTAAAAGTTAAGTGAAACTTATAGCATTTCAGTTTTATTCCTTTTGTTTAATAAAAGACATCATCTGTTTTCACTAGATGTTGGGATGCTATCATATATGCCAAGAACCTGATCTTACTGTTGATGAAAAAGAATAAGTTAGAGGCTATATCCTATTGATCACAATGTTTATGAAAAAGAAAAAAAGTCCTAATTTCAAAGACCTATCACCATTTTTACAAATATAGGCATTCAATGCATGGCTAAGTCATTCATTATGCAGTTTTTCAGAAATGCATTCTTATAAGAAAATTTCTTGAAATGTGATCAAATAAACTAGTGAATACAGCTGATGAAAATCTGAAATCCTGATATCCATTTTACTTATCCATAGACATATGGACAAATTTTCACATTAGTCAAATGTCAGACACAAAAGGACAAATATTTTATTATTCCACTTACTTGAGGTACATACAATAGTGAAACCCATAGATAGAAAGCAGGATGAAGTTCACCAGACACCAGGGAGAGAAAGTTATGGATCATCATCATTAAATGGATCCAGAATTACAGTCTGGGATAATGAAAATGTTCTGCAGATGGATGGTGATAATTGTTGTCCAACTATGTTAATAAACTTAATAATATGGAGCTGTACAATTTAAAATTATTAAAATGGTAAATTTTTCAAGTGTTTTACCACAACAATAAATAAACAATATTTTTTAAAAGATTCATTATTAACATATATTGAAAAATGAAAACTATTTATTTTCATATAACTAACCTGTTCATAGCCAATATCAAATAAAGAATTTCCTGTTGGGAAATGGACAAGGGCAGCCAAAAGTAAAGGTGAAATCATTCTAATTTATTAGTAAAAGTCATTGATGCCATAATTTGTTCAGTTGTTTGGTTTTCCTAGATTTTAAACTATTTGCCAGACCTTTGTCTCTTTTGTTTTTGTTTTTGTTTTTTGATTTTTGGTGGGTTTTTTTTGGTGGGGGGTACCAGGGACTGAACTTGGGGACACTTGATCACTGAGCCACATCCCCAGCCCTATTTTGTATTTTATTTAGACACAGGGTCTCACTGAGTTTCTTAGCGCCTCTCCATGCTCCTGCCTCAGCCTCCTGAGCCACTGGGATCACAAGCATGCTCTACTTTTCCATACCTTTCTTTCTTAACCAGACATAGAGCTACCTGGTTAGTGATACTTTTAGAATATTTGAGCGTAACTGCTGGAAGTAAATAATAAAGGTATGGCATGGATGCCTCAACAAATCAGAAGACAGATCATGGTTATTATGGTCCAAGCAATGTAGTGCCCAACAACATAGATGAGGAGCAGGAGGAGAATTTTACTGGTTGGTGGTCTGGAGATGACAGTATACACAAGGGAAAGAGGATGAGCATCAACGTTCAACCCATTGAATAAAAAATAAAAATAAATTCACATAGTCATATATAAGCCTGTTACTTTTTTGTTTAAATTTGGCCTACTTCCTGAAATTCTTCCCTTTTTCATGCCTGTGGTAAGGATAGTATATAAGACTCTTGCACTCAAAAAAGTTGACTCTCCATATGCTCACTAGTTTCACCCCTTTGCTTGAATCAGAAATTTATTAAGTTCTCTGAACTATCACATTGCCTTATTATTCCTCTCCATTTGAGAAAATTTTTTTAAATCCTGAGTACAGAATCTACAGTTGATGTGGAGCAGAGCTTTTTTTTTTAATTTCTAAAAATGATAAAAAGTTACTACTCTTGAAAAGGGCAAATTTTTACAGAAAATTTATTTAATAAATGGTATCTACATTGCAATTGAACATCATCACTTACCAGGAGTATAGTTAAAACTCATCTTTCCTCCAATAACTACTCCCCTGCGGACTGTAAGATTCTTTGGAGCCTCAGTTTTATCTATAAAGTGGTAAATACTGTGCATGCCTCACCATTTTGTTATGAGATTTAATAGCTTTTGGTGAACATAACATCTAGTTCAGTGCCACATACACTATGAGCATTCAAACAATATTATTAGCCAGCAATTTTAGTACTAATTATATAGATTCCTTATTCTCAATATAGACTAAATTAAAACGTTATCTTAAAACTTAACACCAAAAGAACAAATAACTCGATCGTTAAATGGGCAAGAGAACTAAACAGACACTTCACAGAAGAAGAAATACGATTGGTCAACAAATATATAAAACTATATTTAATATCTATAGCAATTAGAGAAATGCAAATTAAAACTACACTGAGATTTCATCTCACTCCAATCAGAATGGAAATTTATCAAGAGTACAAGGAACAATAAATGTTAGCGAGGATATGGGGGAAAAGGCACACTCATACATTGCTGGTGGGACTGCAAATAGGTGCAACCACTTTGGAAAGCAGTATGGAGATTTTTAGAAAACTTGGACTGGAACCACCAATTTACCCAGCTATCCCACATCTTGGCTTATACCCAAAGGTTTTAAAATCAGCATACTGCAGTGAAACAGTCACATCAATGTTTATAGCAGCTCAATTCAGAATAGCCAGCTATGAAACCAACCTAGGTGCCCTTCAATAGATGAATGGATGAAGAAAATGTGGTGCATATAAACAATGGAATATTACTCAGCCATAAAGAAGAATGAAATTGTGACATTCCTCAGTAAATGGATGGAACTGGAGAATATCATGTTCAACGAAATAAGCAAGTCTCAAAAAAACCAAAGGTCGAATGTTTTCTCTGATATGTGGATGCTAACCCATAACAAGGGAGGGTAGGGAGAGGAAGCATAGAAGTTAATTGGATGAGACAAAGGGGGATTAGGGAAGGGAAGGGGAATGGGAATAGGAAAGATGGTAGAATGAATTGAACATAACTTTCCTATGTTCATATATGAATACATGATCATTGGTAACACCACATCACATACAACCAGAAGAATGAGATCCAAATTGCATTGGGTCACACTCATGTATGTATAATATGTCAAGTTACACCCTACTGTCATGTTTATCTAAAAACAACATTTTTAAAAAATACTTCTTTCTTAGTCAGTGTGGTCATGTGGATATGGCCATTAGTCAGAGCCAAAAGTTACAAATGCTTTGGAGAGCCAAGGAACACAGACTGATATGAGTCCACATTTGCTCTGGGAGACCTCAGTCTCAGTTTTAAATATTTAAATTGAGAAATATCTTTCTTACCAGCATTCCTTGCTGCCTGCCCTATAAATAAAACATTTAAATATTTTTCTCTTTCTTCATAGCACTGACTTCAAAAGTAAAAGAAGAGTTACCAAGAAAATAATTTAAGAAATCTGAAAATCTTAACAGATATCGGTTCTCTGCACTGCATTTGGTAATGTTCACCTGTGTCTATTTATGAAAATAGTGAGATTTCATTTTAAGGTGGGAGGTTACATACAGTTCTGACTTGTAGGTAATAATACTAATTGTATAAATCACAAAAAAAATGTTTTGACTCTATTTATAGTAAACTTTAATAGGAATTTCAAGATACAATCTAAGTTCTAATCTTTATGTTTTATCAGGGCTCTAACTTATTTTTCCTAAATGGAAGAATCTTTCAAATAATTGTGTATATTTTTAGCTTTTTGTGATGGAAAATTTCAGAAAACATAGATAAGTAAAAAGCATAAAATTATGATTTATATTCTACTCATCTTCAACCCTTAACTCAACCTAGATATTGTTATCATATTATAAAGATTAATAGTAATTTTTTACTATTATCAATTTCCTAAACAATGTTCACATTCTTCCAAATGCCATGTATTTACAGTTTGTTTGAAATAGAATCCAAGTAAATGCTGAACACTTTAATTAGTTATTACATGTCATCTTTTCTTCAATAGTTTCTCTCTGTCATTTATTCCTTGAAAGTTATTTATTGAATAAACCAAGCGTTTCTTGTAGGAGAGGTTAACCACTTTGGATTCTACAGGTCACTCATCATCAATTCACTGTTAATCAAGATGCTGGGAATCATCTTTATCACATCCTCCCAAATTCCAATGTTACCTGAAGATAAACTTTGATCTCCCTCAGGCATGTGACCAGGCATTAAATTTCTATGCATTTCTTAATACACACTTAAAACAGGAATCCTCAGGCTTATTAGCTGGAGAACAAAAACAAACAAACCCACTCAAACTACAATAATTTGGACTGTCCATAATTTAAATGCAAAAAAAAAAAAAAGTATTCTTTGTACAATGTCTCCCAGCTGTTTCAAAGCGCCCTTGGAACTTTTCCTTTTGTACATAAAATGTGTAGTCACTCATTTCATTTGTTCCAGCTTTTTATTAAGACATGATGAGAGGCCAATTCCCTTGTTTGCCACAGCTGTGAGACTGTTGACCTCCTTTTAGATGCTGGGGCTCCCACCATGCTGCTCTCCAAATGTTACAGGGTTGGGTGGCAGGGAGAAAGTCACTGTCTGTTTTTGTTGTTGTTCAGTCTCCTGGCATGCAACAGCAGTTCAGAGACCAAATGGTAATTTTAAGAAGATTTTACTGAAAGGATTTCTTCTTTTCCTTTCTTTTTTTAATTGATTCTTTTTAGTTATACATGACAGTAGAATATATCATGGCACAAATTATAAAAGCATGGAATCAAGTTTGTTATAATTCAGGCACCCGTATTTTCCCATCCCCTCCCTTCCTCCCACTCCCCATTCCCTCTCCTCTACTCTATTGATATTTCTCCTATTACTTATGTATATTTTTAATTAGTGTCTTGCAGATGTACATCATGTATAGTCCCACATTCTTGCCAACATTTATTGGTATTTGTGTTCTTGATAATCGCCATTCTGACTGGAATGAGAAGAAATTTCAGTGTAGTTTATTTTTTAAAATTTGTATTTCTCTAATTGGTAAACACAATTAATATTTTTTAATATATTTGTTGACTAGTCATACTTCTTCTTTTGAAAAGTATCTGCTGAGTCCCTTAACCCATTTATTAATTGGGTTATATGGGATTTGGGGGTGTTAAGTTTTTTGAGTTCTTTGTATATCCTGGATACTAATACCCTATTTTAGATGTAGATGGGAAAGATTTTCTCCCATCCTGTAGGTTCTCTCTTTACAGACTTGATTATTCCCTTTGTTGTGAAGAAGCTTTTATACTTGATACCATCACAGTTGTTGATTTTTAATTTTACATCTTGGGCTCTATGAAGCTTGTTAAGGAAGTTGATTCCTGAGCAAACATTTTAGAGTGATGGACCTATATTTTTTCTATCAGATAGAAGGTTTCTGGACTTATTCCTAGGTCTTTGATCCACTTTGAGTTGAGTTTTGCACAGGGTAAAAGATATGGGTAAAATTTCATTCTACTACATATGAATTTCCAGTTTTCCCAGCACCATTTATTAAAGAGGCCATTTTTTTTCTCCAACATATTTTTTGCACCTCTGTTTAGTATCAGAGAACTTTATGTGGCTCTGTGTCTCTGTGTCTTCTACTCAATTCCATTTGTCTTCATGCTTATTTGGGTGCTAGTACCATGCTGATTTTGTTCCTTTAGCTCTGTAGTATAATTTGAGGTCCAGGATTGTGATGCTTTCTGCTTTGTTTTTCTTGCTAAGGATTGCCTTGACTATTCTTGGTCTCTTATTTTTCCAAATAAATTTCATAAATTTTTTTTTCTAGTTCTGTAAATTTTGATGAGAATTGCATTGAATCTATATAGCACTTTTGATAGTGTGGCCATTTTGACAACAAGATTTCTGCCTATCCATAATATGAGAGGTCTTTCCATCTTCTAAGGTCTTCTTCAATTTCTTTCTTCAGTGTTCTGTAATTTTCATCATAGAGGTCCTTTACCTCTTTTGTTAGACTTATTCCTAAGTTGTTTTTTGGATTTTTTTTTAAGGGAGTATAGGGGGCTATTGAGAATTGGATAATTTTTCTTATTTCTTTTTCAGCAGATTCATCTGAAGCAGAGGAACACAATTGATTTGTGGGTGTTGGCCTTGTATCCTGATACTTTGCTGAATTCTATTATGAGCTCTAGAAGTCTTTTGGTGATGTTTGGGTCTGTAAAATATTAGACTATGTCATCAGCAAACAGAGATAATTTGAGCTCTTCTTTTCCTATTCATATCCCTTTGATTTCCTTCTCTTGCCTATGTTGGAAAGGAATGGTTAAAGTGGGCATACTTGTCTTCTTCCTGTTTTTAGAGGAAATGCGTTTTTCCCCATTCAGAATGATGCTGGATTTCTCATAATTTGGCTTTATAATGTTGAGGTAGACTCTTTCTATCCCTAGTTTTTCTAGTGTTTTAAAAATGAATGGGTGCTATACTTTCTTGAATGCTTTTTCTGTGTCTATTGACATAAATATGTGGTTCTTGTCTGTAAGTCTATTTATATGATGGATTACATTTATTGATTTCCATATGTTGAACCAGTTTGCACCGCAGGGATACTTAATCATTGTGCACTATCTTTTTGAAGTGTTTTTGTATGTGGTTTGCCAATATTTTCTTTAGAATTTTTGCATCTATGTTCATCAAGGATATTGGTCTGAACCTTGATGTGTCTTTGTCTGCTTCTGGTATCAGGATGATGCTGGTTTTGTAGAATGAGTTTGGCAGAGTTCCCTCCTTTCTATTTCATGGAATAATTTGAGGTGGGTTGGTATTAGTTCTTCTTTAAAGGTCTGGTAAAACTCTGCTAAAAATCCATCTGGTTCTGGGCTTTTCTTTGTTGGAAAATTTTAGATAGCTGCTTCAATTTCATTATTTGAAATTGATCTGCTCAAGTTTTCTGTATCGTCATGGTTCAATTGAGGTAAGTCAGATGTCTCTAGTAATTTGATAATATCTTCAGTATTTTTTAGCTTTATGGAGTTTAATTTTTCAAAATAGTTTCTGATGCTCTGGATTTCAGTAGTATCTGAGGTGATATGTACTTTTTCATCTCAGATTTTGATAATTTGAGCTTTTTCCCTTCTTTTGGTTTGACAAAGGATTTATCAATTTTGTTTATTCTTTCAAAAATCCAACTCTTTGTTTCATTGATGTTTTGCATTTTTTATCTCAATTTTATTGATTTTAATTATTTTCTGTCTTCCATCGACTTGGGTATTGATTTGTTCTTCCTTTTCTAGGGCCCTGAAATGTAACATTAGATTATTTATTTGTTATCTTTCTATTTTTTTAATGTATAAGCTCAATGTTATGAACTTTCCTCTTAGAACTGCCTTCATTCTGTCCCAAATATTTTGACATGTTGTATCAGTATTCTCATTTTCTTCTAAGAATTGTTTTTATTTCTTCCCTGATTTCTTTTGCTAGTCATTCATCATTCAAAAGTGCACTATTTAATCTGCAGGAGTTATAGTGATTTCTTTTTTTAATCTCATCATCAACTTCTAATTTCATTCCATTATGATCTGATAGAATGCAAGGTATTATCTCTATTTTTTTGGAATTTGCTAAGATTTGCTTTGTGACCCAAAATATAGTTTCTTTTAGAATATGTTCCATGTGCTACTGAGAAGAAAGTGAATTTAGCCACTAATGGATGAAATATTCTAAAGATGTCTATTATGTCCAAATTATTAATTGTATTTTTTGTTCTATAGAATTTTTACTTAGTTTTTTTTTTTTTGAGAAGACCTCAAAGATGTAATGAGATGTAATGAGAGAAGCATATTAAAGGCACCCAGCATTATTGTACTGTGGTCTGTTTTATTCTCTTTTAAAATTTATTTATATATGACAGCAGAATCCATTACAATTCTTATTATACATACAGAGAACAATTTTTCATATCTCTGGTTGAATGCAAAGTATATTTACACCAATTCATGTCTTTATACATGTACTTTGGATAATAATGATCATCACATTCCACCATATCATTTACAACCCTATTTTATTCTTAATATTGGGAAGAGTTTGTCTGATGTATATAGATGTTCCATTGTTTGGGGCATAAATATATATGATCTTTATATCTTGTTGATGTATGATTCTCTTAAGCAATATGAAATGTCCTTCTTTGTCTCTTCTGATTAATTTTGGCTTGTGTTAGAGTCTCTGCGGCTGCCCGGCTGGCTGGGCAAAATAGTGGGGGGGGGGGATGAATAACTTGTGTAGATTGATACATTGATACAGCAGGAGTGGGAGCCGTTTATTGTAGGACAACAGAGCTATTTATACATTCCACACAGCTTATCTAATTAACATAAACTAGATACATCAGTCAACCAATAAGGAATCTCCACACTTAATGGCTCGCTTTTGTTACTTCTCAAACCACTCCCTCTGGCATTTTGCCAGTCACCATCCAGACTTGTTTAGGAACTCTAACATTCCCCTGGCAAAATGCCAGGTGTTATTTTGACTTGTTTACAGACTCTAACAGGCTTGAAGTTTACTTTATCTGATAATAGAATTGTAACCCCAGCTTGTTTACAATCCATGTCAGTAGTATGTTTTTCCCCTCCTCTCTCCTTCAGTCTATGGATATCTCTGCCTGTGACATGATCCTCTTGGAGACAGCATATTTTGGGGGTCTGATTTTAATCCAATCTGACAACTTACATCTTTTTTTTCTAACTTTATTTTATTTATTCATTTATTTTTTATGTGGTAGTGAGGATAGCCCCTCATGTGTGCTAATCAAATGCTCTATCACTGAGCTATAACCCCAGCCCCACTGGTTTTCTTTTTTTTTTTTATTGTTGGTTGTTCAAAACATTACATAGTTCTTGATATATAATATTTCACACTTTGATTCAAGTGGGTTATGAACTCCCATTTTTACCCCGTATACAGATTGCAGAATCACATCAGTTACACTTCCATTGATTTACATATAAAGAGTTTAGAACATTTACATTCAATACTATTATTGAGAAATGAGTTTTTTTTCCTGTATTTTTTATTTCCTATTAGTGTTTAAAATGGATTTGATTCTCCTTTGATTGAATCTGTTCACAGTCTCTTGATATATTTTCTGTATGGTCAACTTTATTCAAAATTGCATACTTTATCTTTGAGGCCTGAAACCCTATCTTCAAAGTGCTGTAGTCTATTGGTGAGGCTTTACGTTGACTTTTCGATCCCTTCATTTCAAGGATTTTCATTTGATTCATTTTTAGAATCACTATCTCTGTATTGAAGTGATCTTTTACTTCTTGTATTTTATCTCTGAATTCACTCCTTACATCATCTTTTAGCTCATATAACAGTTTAGCTTAACTATGAATTTTCTAAATTCCATCTCTGACATTTTCTCCATTGTGGTGTCAATTAAGTCTGTTATTAAAACATCATCAGTTGTTTGGGATGGTTTCTTCTCTTGCTTTTTCATATTGTTTATGTATAACCATCTATTCATATAGTTTTGACTTTTTAAAGTGAAAGATTATTATGTGTGTTTCTCTTTCTTAAGAGTCCTGTGTTGGGTAGATATCTAAATTATGATATTTTAATTCAATGGATGACTTCTGCTGATTCCAATATCAGCTCCACTTTAAGAGATACTATTGAGTGCTACTTACTGTAATCACTACTGAGACAAGTCTTGTACATTCAACCTTGTAAGAACAAAAACTTGTTGCAATTTTGTTCTCTGTGGTTCCTCAAATTCATGTATAAATTTATAATAAAGTCCTGGAATGGGTCAAAAAATAGTAGTTAAATTTAGTAAACTTACTATCAATTTAAGCAAGTACCAAAATGTGGGAAGGAGAAAGTTTGTGCAAATGAGGAAGGGAAAAAGAAG
This sequence comes from Urocitellus parryii, assembly GCF_045843805.1. NCBI lineage: Eukaryota > Metazoa > Chordata > Mammalia > Rodentia > Sciuridae > Urocitellus > Urocitellus parryii. Next base: position 237,945,635 of record NC_135531.1, on the reverse strand, counting down.
GAAAGAGAGGAAGAAAGAGAGTATTGTGAGAGAGAGAGGAGGAGGAGGATAGAAGATATTAAAAAAGGTAATTTACTCCCATCTAGAAAGGAGGAATAGATAAATTGGTGTCATTTGAAGTAGCAGTATATAAGGGGATGAGTAGGGAGTACGAGAAACAAATATAAACTAGAGCTGGGAAAACAAAGATAGGTAGACTGATTACAATTTATGCTTTTAGCCATTAGATGAAATACATTCAAATGAGTTGGAGATACAATGTTGGTGATTGGGTTAACAATTATCATTTAAGGTAAGGAGTCATAAAATCAAAGTAGACTTTAGAGTTGTTTATAGTCTCAGAGCATGCAGTGTTGTGAGTTGGCTGACTCTAATGTTGCAGAAGTTCAGGATGAAGGCTCTGATGCGTCCCTGTGTTTGCTGTGGGTCACAAGTATATCTGTTCCTCTCTGCCAGATTCTTTTCACAGTAGTGAAGGTCCTGATAGTGTCTGTGTCAGCTGGAACACTGTTGTGAGTTTTCCACAGGTGTTCTGTGGTGAAGTAGTATTCCCCCTGCCACCTCCGTTCTCTGAGGTGCTATAGTGAAGGGTCTCTGGTGGTTGACCTGGACTCTAGTTTACACTTTTCCAGATTATGAATGATGGGCATTGATTCCCTCTACTTAATAAGTCTGGTGCAATGTCCCACAAGTATCCACAAGTATGCCCTGTCACTTGCCAGTTGTGATCCCTGTTCAGGCTGTGTGTATCTTATTCAGGCTAGTATCAGGCCCTTCTTGCTGCTTAGTCTCTAGCAATATCCCACTGAGTCTATATGTCACCAGATTTTCAGTAAGCTTCCCTTTGGTATGGTTCTGTGATCCTTGGGGACTGACCCTAGGCTTCCCACAGTGCCTCCCTCAGTGCCAGTGGTTGGTGCCTGGTTAATCAACTTGCCTTCTTTCAGGACCAAAGCTGCATTATTGTGGTCTCTGAGTCAAGGGAGCCTGCACAGAGGTTTTCACCTTTGTCTGGTTATAGAGGCTGTGCAGGGCTATACCTTCACTTACCCTAGGCACAGGTGCCCTCCACCCCACTCCATTCTCCTTATTTGCAGTGAGAGGGGGAGGGGAGGGAGGTTTTCCGAGATTTACACTAGTAGTGGTCCTTCTAGCAAGTTCTTTCTTGCTAGATTCTTAAGAGGGTCCACTGCAGGGGGCTTCCCACTGGTTTAATATGCAGCTGTCTGGACATGGGAAGGTGTTTCGCTGATTTAAGAGGATGACTGGTCGGCTATGGACTTGGTAAGATGGCTGTACCTCACCTCCCACCTTACTCAGCTTTCCTTTCATGATTTAGTTGTAAGCAGTGTGTACTGTTTTAAGAAACCCTCTTCATTTAAATTTTGTGTTTTTTTCCCAATAGTTTCTAAGTGGGAGATCTTAAAGAAAATATCCACTCCTGCCTCTCTCTTTCTCTCTCTAATGCCTCTCCCCTCACCCACAGGTTCAAGTTAGTGAGTGTTGTTTTGTTTTCTACTCTGGAAACCTATCTTCCAATCTTTCCAGAACTCAGACTATGTGGTATCAAGTCGAAGAAAATTTATTCTGTCACCCACCTCTCAATTCTGCCTTTATTCGGTGCTTTCTTTCCATTATGTGAGGAGATCAGGACTTACTGATCTTGGGGAATCCCTTCTGTAACTTTCAGTGTACTTTTATAGGTTTTACTCCTACCTTACACCATGCACAAAAATTAGCTTAACATGAGCAGTACCCAAACCTGAAAGCTAAAGCTATAAAGATTTTGAAAGAAAATAGAGAATAGCTTTAAAATTTTGGAAAATTTGTTAAAGAGGACATTTAAAAATTCAAAGAAAAATTAGAACTTTATCAAAATTAAAATTTTCTACTCAAGAGAAAATACTATTAATAAAACAAAAAGGCCTGCCACAAACTGGGAGTAATTAGTATAAAATAGATATCTGTCAAAGATATTCATCCAAAATATATAAGTAACTCCTGTCATTCAATAATAGAAAGTCAAACAACACAATTTAAACTTGGGCAAACCATTACCAGAACTTTTATGAAGGAAGATATATGAATGACCAATAAAGTCATGAAAAGCTACTCAATATCATTAGTCACTAGCAAATTAGTCACACATTAGTAAATTAAAACAACAATGAAATTAGTTCACATCTTCAAGAATGCCTAACATTTGAAAAATTCAAACTACAATTTTAGTGACGACGTGCAGTAACTAGAACCTTATGTTTTTCTGAGCGATGATATAAAATTATCAGTCACTTTGGGAATATGTCTGGGAGCTTGTTAAAAATTTAAACATATGACTATTCATATTATCTAGCAGTCTCATTCCTAGATATATAACCAATAGAAATAAAAATGTATTTTTACAATAAAACTATACAAGAATTTCATAGTAGCTTTATTTATGATAACCTTAAACTGTACTGCAGAAACATCCTAAAGATTCATCAACAAGTAAATGGATCTAAAAAATTTATGGTGGAATCTTATATTGTAACACTATTCAGCAATGAAAAAGAGAAGCTAAAGATAAAACAATAAGGTAGATGAAGCTCAAAACATGGTGAACAGAAAAAATACAATCACAGGAGCACACATTAATTTTTGTTATTTACATGCAACACTAATGTTACCAAGGTAAAAGAAACCAGAGAGTTGCTGCCTGGGGTTAGGAAGGAAACTTTAACTAAACAGAGGCACCAAGATATTTTCTGAGGTGATGGAATGTTCTATATCAAACTTAACCCTTAAAATTTGTATATTTTATTTTAAATGTAAATCATAACTCAAAGATTTTTTTTGCAGAAAAGCACAAGTTATATGCCAGATAAACTGAAGTCACTATAATGAATAGTGAGTAAATAGTGGCAAAAACAGATATAGTTACTACTTTCATATACCAAACTCAAGCCCACAATTAGGAGATTAAACAGAATATAAATACTCCAATAACACAAGTTGCAGTCACAATAGCTTGACCTTTAGAGAGAAAAAACAAACCCTGTAGTTTAAATTCTTTTTCCTCGTTCTTTATTTTCCCAGATTAAAGTGAGTCACCCCACAGGATGTGTAACAGTGGCAAGTTCTCCCTTCAGAAAAAAAAAAACACACACGTCACTGAGTGTGGCTTTACCCTCTAAACCAGAAACTTACATCTGAACACAATAACCACTGGTCCAGACTGGGTATTTTGGTACTAAATAATACCATGAGCAGGGGCATCCATAGTCCTGTGCACCACAAAAAGCCCAAGTCCAATTCAGATCCATTTCTGCCATCATTCTTTAATGCCTGCTTGACCTTCCCAGAGATTTGCCTCAGCTCCTAGGCATTTATGAGCCACAGTTTGCTTCAGTTTCTGAGGCACTTCGAGTTGTAAGTGAACACTTAACCCTGACCATATTTAGGAAAAGCAGTCCTTTTTAGAAAGATATGTAGCCTCTGATAGTTACAGTTGAGTTACTGTTAACTATCAGAAAATGTAACCACCTAGAAAATGAAAACTGCTTGGGCAGAATACATAAAATCTTGGCTGTGCATGAAGGGACAGTCAGTCACCAGTTAATCTGAGAAATTCCATAATCCTTGGTCTTCTGTAGCTGATTTCATAACCTACTTTTTTGGTGTTGTCTCACTTAACATGTTGGTCAGTAGAGCTGCTGTCCATGTTCAGTACACTAGCCACAATATGGCTTTAACAATACAATGCAAATACTTTGTCTAAGCCTTTTATTAAATAGATTAGTGGAATAGTAAGCCTGTTTCCTCATATTACATAGTAGTTGTTATATAAAAATTTCATAAATATTATGAGCTATTCTAAAATCAACTCTAAACTACACTCAATCCAAACAAAAACAATACTCACTCTCTAAACATATGTCCCCTTCCCTCCAAAAAATTAAAATTGAAAGGCGAGTGACTTCACCTGAGACAGAGATTCAACCAAAAGATGTATTGGGGGGCTTCCCAATAAATTTATTGGGGGGATGAGGAGAGAAAGAGAGCAGAGAAGAGAGAGAAAGAAGAGGAAGAGGGCAGACAGCATGAGCTTGCAAGTTTCAGCTTAAGAAGGGTTGTGTAGGTGATTTGGCGGGGAGACTCGAGAATGGGGAGTGGACACTGTGTCCCAATGGGGATTGGTCAAGAAAACTTTTGAATTTGGTGCTCTTCGGCTTGGCGCCCTTCGGAGATGAGGGGGAGGGGTAAGCGATTTCATGATGTTCATGGAAACTTAACCTCAATGGGGAGTCTCCCACACACCCAACAAAAATCATATAAAGAAAATAATTATTTTCCAAGAGAAGCAGGAAATCTAAAAACATGTGACATTGATGCAATATTCACTCAACAGTTTATATTGTCTGTTAACTTTTTAGGCAAAAATATACTGGCACTGAATTCAAAGTTTTTCCCACAAACAACAGTGTGTGTCCTTCCTGTGCATTTGCTAAATTAAAAAGACTTAGAATAGCCATCCACAGTCCAAGTTTACCTGAAAGGTAAATTCAAGCTTTTGTGTCATCCCTTGATTGCAGCTTATGGTTGTTTTGGGTTTGGTTTTTTTGCATTTGTTTTTTATCGTGTTTGGTTTTGTTTGTTTTGTTTTGTTCTTTCAGCTTCCCTTCATCAATGTTTGGCAGAAAGAAAAATAAGAAAAAAAATGAATACCACATTTTTAGTTGGTGTACCCAGTTGCTGAAAAATAAATAAATTTTCTCTTGAAGAATACTCGGTCTCTGCTGAGTTTTCTATTTAATGGAAAACTTCATTTTTTAGTTTTAACATCAAAACTTTATATCAGCTGACAAAACACAGAAAGAAAAGGAAAGAAGTCTTTTGTGTTTGTATTGTTTTTGTTTTCTTTTTAAACAAATGGTAACTTTCAATATATCAAGAAGATGAGGAACAATATTTCCTCATTTTAAACATTGCCTCTGGGAAACATATTGGTATATTGGAAAGAATGGAGCTTTCAAATGAGAACTGAATTTCAATGCTTGACCTTTCCCTGATCAAATACATGCTTCTGTCATAGTCTATCACTTTTCTAGACTTAAGGCTGCTTATTTGTCAAATATGAATAATTAAAACTGGTAAGGTTGCTCTGATAAGAAAACTCAAATGAATATCCTGTCCCAGCAGCTAGCTTTCTGATAATGAAATTTTAGTTATATTTTTCCTCTGATTTCACTTTATTATTAATTATTTAAATTTTTAAAACTGTCACTTGCACCAATTGCAAATTACTATGAATACCATCAACATTAATTTTGATGGTTATTAATATTTCAATTAATACCATTAATATTTTAATTATCATTTTTAGGATTCCACAGTTTTGTCTGACAGATATTTAGAAACACAGAATCATTCATCTTAACCCTGAGTTAAAAAATATTTTTATTTCAAAGTGTTAAGTACTAGAAATAGAAACAAGCTATAAAATCAAGAAATAAGTCTCCTAAAATAAAAACTAAGACCCGTCTTGATTGCTGGATCAAGGTCAGGAATGATGTAGAAAAACCTAGCTGAGTCTTTAGTTTTCTTTTTTGTTGTTGTTTGTTTTCTTACTTCCATGAGCAATAAAGATTTACAATAAATTTTAAAAAGACATTTCTTGAAGGATTCTTCCAGTCTAGATCACAAGAATATAATGTGCTGAGAAAATAATAATCACATTTCAAGGATGCTTTATAGAGTAAATACCTTGAGTAAAATACCAAATACAATAGAAGGTAAGGAAATATGTTCCTTATAAAACACCATATATCACAAAATGTGACAAAATTCTCTTTGCATAGAAGCCATATTGTACATTTACATGTAACAATCATGGTGGTTCATTCTAAACAAATATTTACAACTACATGATCTAAATCAGAACACTTTCGCCCTGGCTTCTGTGTTCCTCCTTCTGGTTCACAGAGCTCCCTGAGGCCTTACCTCACAGCACTTTACCTGGTTCCTTAACTGCTCTAATATTGATTCTGACATACGCAGTTTTTTATGACTTCCCAGTGACTCAAACTAACATATTTTCCCCTGGGACAAAATAAAAATAAAAGTCCATCCAAATTGATTCAGGTTTTTCTAGAGAAACTATATGTCCTGAGTATGTTTTTTGTTTCTTAGGAACCAGCTGAATACATATAAAGAATTATTGCTGCCCATGACTGTGGCATATTTTTATTATATGCCTTTGATTGGTAAAAGGCATCAGTTGAGTTTTTAAAATCTTAAAAGATCTTTGTATGGAAAGCAAAACTTAAAACTGTGTTTTAACTTATTATTTACAATTAAAAATATTTTACTCAGGATTAAGAAAAAGTGAGACACACACACACATACACACAAAAAAAAATAGAATTTTATTGTCATAAAAAATAATAAAATTATGGCATTTCCCAGTAAACAGAAATGAAATACATAATGCTAAGTGAAAGTGAATGTTTTCTCACTTAGGAAAAAAAATGAGAAAAAAAGTGTGAGTTGGCTATCACAAAGATTTAGGGAGGAATAGTGGAATAGAAGAAGTGGAAGGAAGAAGGGACAGGAAAGGGGAGGAAATGCAGAATGAATTTTACAAAATTACTATATATATACATATATATCATAGTAAATTCCAACTTTGTGTATATTAATAAAGCACAATAAATAAATAGATAGATAGATAAATAAATAAATAATATGAAGACCATTACAGAAGAGGAAAAGCTTCAGCAGAGTTCTACCAGACCTTTAAAGAAGAACTAATACCAATCCAGCTCAAATTATTCCATGAAATAGCTCAAATTATTCCATGAAATAGAAAGGAGGAAACACTGCCAAACTCTTTCTACAAAGCCAGCCTCACCTTGATACTAAAAACAGACAAAGAAACATCAAGGAAAGAAAACTTCAGACCAATATCCTTGATTAACATAGATGTAAAAATTCTTCATAAAATATTAGCAAATAGCATAAACACATTAAAAAAATAGTGCACCACAAACAAGTGGGATTCATCCCAGGGATACAAGAACAATTCAACATATGGAAATCAATAAATGTAACTTATCACATAAATAGACTTAAAGACAAGAATCACACGATTTTCTCAATAGATGTAGAAAAATCATTTGACATGGAAGAGCACCCATTCAGGTTTAGAATACTAGAAAAACTAGGGATTGAAAGAACACACCTCAACATTGTAAAGACTACATATGACAAAGGACAACATTACTCAGAATGGGGAAAAATGAAAAGCATTTTCTCTACAAGACAAGGATGCCCACTTTTACCACTCTTATTCAACATAGTCCTTGAAACTCTAGCCAGAGCAATCAGACAAGAGGGGAACATTAAAAAGATATGAATGGGGGGAGGGGTGGGAGAAGAGCTAAAATTATCTCTGCTTGCTGAAGGCATGATTCTCTATATTTAGAAGATCCCAAAAACTCTAACAGGGGGCTGAGGCTGTAGCTCAGTGGTAGAGGGCTTGCTTAGCATGTGCGATTGCTGGGTTGGATCTTCAGCACCACATAAAATAGTAAATAAATAAAAAATGAAGTTATGATGTCCATCTACAACTAAAAACATTTTTAAAATAGATATTATTTTTTTTAAAAAAAACTTCACCAGAAGACTTCTAGATCTCATAAATGAATTCAAAATGAATTCAACATAAATCAAATGCATTCCTATACTCCAATGATGATTCTGCTGAAAAAGAAATTAGAAAAACGATCCCATTCACAATATACTCCTGCCCTCCCCCCGCCCAAAAAAAAAAAAAAACTTGGGAATCAATGTAACAAAAGAGGTGAAGGACCTCTGTGATGAAAACCATAGAACACTGAGAGAAGAAATTTAAAAAGGCCTTATAACATGGAAACACCTTCTGTGTGCTTGGATAGGCAAAATTAATATTGTCAACATGGCCATACAACAAGAGGTGCTATAGAGATCCAATGTAATTCCCATCAAAATTCCAATGATTTTTTCCACATAAATAGAAAAAGCAGTCATGAAATTTGGAAAAATAAGAGACCCAGATTAACCAAAGCATCCTTAATGAGAAAATTGAAGGAGGAGACATCACAATACCAGGTCTTAAATTATGCTACAGAGATATAGTAACAAAAACAGCATGGTATTTGTATCAAAACAGCATGAAAACCAATGGAATAGATTAGAAGACAGAGAGATAAACCACATAAATACAGTTAGTTATCTCATTCCACTCCTCTGCTTATACCCAAAGGTATTAAAAACACATGTTAGAGAAAAGATACTCTCTCCAACAAATGGTGCTGGAAATCCACAAGTAGTAGAATAACATTTAACTGCTATCTCTCACCCTGCACCAAATTCAACTCAAAGTAGATGAAAACCTAGGGATTAGACCAGAAACCCTGCATCTGCTAGGAAAACATGTAGGCCCAACACTTCAACATGTTGTCTCAGGAAATGACTTCCCTAACAAGACTCCTAAAGTGCAACAAGTAAAATAAAAAAATCAGTAAATGGGATGGCATTAAATTAAAAAGTTTCCTCGCAGCAAAGGAAGCAGGAACATGAAGAGAGAGCCTAGAAGATAGGAGAAAATATTTGCCACCTACATCTCAGATAGAGTATTATTAATATCCAGGATATACAAAGAACTCAAAAAACTTAACACCAAAAAACAACAACAAAACACAATCAATAAATGGGCCAAGGAATTAAGCATATACTTTTCAAAAGAAGAAATATTAACAGACAATAAATATATGAAAAATTATTCAACACCTCTAGTAATTAGAGAAATGCAAATTAAAACTACACTGATATTTCAACTCCAGTGAGAATAGCAATTATCAAGAATACAAGTAACAAAAAAATGTAGCTGAGGATGTGAGGGAAAAGGTTCACTTATACACTGCTTGTGAGCGTGCAAATTGGTACAACCACTACAGAAAGCAGTGTGGCGATTCCTAGAAAACTTGTAATGGAACCACCATTTTGGAATAGAACCACCATTTGATGCAGATATTCCACTCCTCTGCTTATACCCAAAGGATTTAAAATCAGCATACTACAGTGACACTGACACATCAGTATTTATAGCAGCTCAATTCACAATAGCTAAGCTATGGAGCCAAATTAGGTGCCCTTCAACAGATGAATGGATAAAGAAAATGTGGTGTATACACACAATGGAGTATTACTTGGCCACAAAGAAGAATGACTTTATGACATTTGCTGGTAAATGGATGGATATGGAGCCTATCATGCTAAGTGAAATAAGTGAATTCCAGAGTCGAAAGTGGAATGTTTTCTCAGATATGTGAAAGCTAATCCAAAATAAGGGAAGATTGAAAAAAAGAATAGAAGAAAGTTCAGTGAAGTAAGCAAAAAGGAATGAAAGGAAGAAGGGAGGAATGGGGTAGGAAAAAGACAGTGGAATAAATGTGACCTAACTTTCCTAAGTAAATATATGAACGTACTACAGTGAATCTCACCTTCATGTATGTCCACAAAGACACTATTTAAAAAACAAAAACTATAATTAAATAACAGAAAAATCAGTAGAGTAGAGAGAATGTAATTTTGGGGGTGGAGGAAATACTGGGGACTGAATTAGAATAAATTATATTTCATGCTTTTATACTTATGTCAAAATGAATGCTATCGTCATGTATAATAAGAACCAATAAAAATATTTTAATGTAATCAAGAACAAAATATATTTTATCTAAAATTGTCTTAATCATTTATTTCAACACAAATATAAAAGTGGCTTTAAATCTACTTAAAATAAGAATGTCAGGTTTTACTTGATCATTTTTAAATTAAATATAGATGGTCTTTATCACTTCCACCTCCTGTTAAGTGACACTTAAACTGTGCTCTCCAAAATTCATATGTTGCAGTCATAGCTCAAAGTACCTTAGACTGCAACCTTATCTGGAATAGGGTCATTGAAAATAAAATTAATCAAGATGAGGTCATACTGGAGTAGGGTGGGTCCCCAATCTGATGTGATTGGTATCCTTATCAAATGGGAAAATCTGGACACAGACATGCACACAGGAGCAATGCCAGATGTGATAAAAGTAGAGATCAGGGTGTTTCTTCTACAAGTCAAGGAATGCCAAAGGATGCTAGAAAAGTCCCAGAAATTGGGAGAGAAACAGAGGACATATTCTCCCTCACAGCCCTCAGAAGGAACCAAGGCTATCAATACCTTAATCTCAGAATTCCAGCCTTCACACTGATAAAGTTCTGCTGTTTAAGCTTATAAAACAGTAAATGTCAGTTCTTTATGCCACCCAACCATGGTACTTTATTATAACAGCCCTAAGAAACAAAAGGCCTAACTAGAAAATTTCTTCTAAGTATTTAAGTAACTTTTGTAAATCCAATGAACCAAAAATATAAGTTTTCCTTAAATAAATTTCCCTACATATTTCAAAAACAGTCTTCGCTGAACCAAACCTTCTGCTCTTCTTACTTGCTATAGTCATTCATATATCTGAAAATAATACTTTTATCATGATCAAAAATTTAAAATATCAAAATTTAATTTCATGGGGGTATTTTACTACATCAAACATTTACTTTGTTTCTAAGTGTGGTGACACTCGACTAAACCAGTCAGGTTCACCCCAGTGAACTGGGCTGGCAATGAAATGATCACACAGACAGAGAAAATACCTTTTTCTTTGGGTTCAGTGACAGCTGCTCTGCTCCAACTCCCACAAGGGAAGCAAGGGGAGGCAGAGAAAAGAGGAAGAAGCACGTTCTGAAGCCCTTTTATTGAAGGGAAAACAAAACTTGAGAAATTTCCATCCCAAATGAGGTAAGGGGTCAGGTTCTGGGGGAGTTGAGTCTAGCTTTGTGATGTTTTGCAGTCAGCAGATTAACTGACATCTTGGAAGGCCACTCCCACCTCATGTGCTGTGTGAGGATCATAGGCAGAGTGAAAAGGACACACACATCACCAGCGGAATCACCAGCAATGTCAGTCCAGTCCACTCAGGTCCACACACATAGCCCATGGCTGGCTCATAGTTCACACAGACAGCTAATGGCTGGCTCTCCACATCTAAGTGATTAAGCTTTCCTGACCAAGAGGACTGTTTTAGTTCAGGCTGGTATAATGAAACTAGGAGCTCTATAAATAATAAGAATTTGTCTCCTCTAGTACTGGAAGCTGGCATTTCAGGATAAAGGCACCAGCAGGTTTGGTACCTGGTGAGGGACTACTCAGTCTGCTTCCTAGTCGGAGCTTTGACATGGCAAAAGGGACAGAAAGGCAAAAATGGAACACAACTAGTTCCCTCTAGCCTTTTCATAAAAGCACTACTCCAACTCAGGAGGGATGATCCTTCAAAAACAAATCACCTCTGGAAGTCCACACCTCTTAATACTGTTGTTCTGGGGATTGAGTTCCAGCACAGATTTTGGAGGGAACACAAACATTTAAGTCATAGCAGGGAGAATATAACCTCAGGCAGGCTCAGTTATCATGATCTTTTCCTTAATTGTTTGAATTGATGAGATTCTGCACCCTCAATCCAGGTTTCCAAATAAACATTTTAATGATCTTTAAGTTCTGTATCTTGATTTTTCTCTTAGCCACTATTCTATAATAACTATGATAATAGTTATCTATTTGATAAGGCAAGTGGTTTGCAAGAATCAGCTTGTTATAAAACAAGCTTGAAAGGGAATCCCCGAGAAACCCAAAATCTAATTGTTCTCCAAGCTGAGGCAGGGCCTGCATGGGACCCAAGAAATGTCTGAGGTACTCATTTCACAACCATATACTGGAATGCCCCAATCATTTGTGGTGATTGAACATTGACCTCTTCCACTAGTGTCTGTCTGTGGACTTAAACTGCTGAGATATATGTCTTAGAAAGATCTTGAGTATCAGTTTAGAGTGTGGGAAAGTTCTCTGGCAAGGTTACTGAAAAGATTAGGGCTTACCGAGGTAGTGGCAGAAAACAGAAAGGAGGACAGATGGGTTTATTTGCAAAGTTGGATAACAGTTACCCAGAGGAGAGAGACAGCATATCCAAGTTACTGTTGCTCAGACATTGTTCACTGTTGCCCAATGAAGAAATGCATTTAATAGCAGAAAATGTTCTTCCCCTGTGCTTCCTGGCACACAAACCTACACCTTAATGATACCAAAGTGTAACAAAATAATACTTGCCTTTACTACCAACAATCTCTAATGTATTTATATTCTATTGTTTCAAATTTTAAATATTGGCTGTATAAATTGATTCTATTATCCCCATTTGAAAAAAATACTAATTTATGGTAACAGCTTTCTAGCTTGGCAACAGAAAAGAAAATCAATGGATAGATTTTCAAAATGGAGAATACAGAAAATGGAAGAAAAAGAACATTTTACAAAACAAGAAACCAGTATTGCACATATTAGGGACTTCTTCGTGTAATGCTTCAATTACTCTTCATAATCACCTAAATAGAAAGTCTGCAGTCCAGTGTTATGGATGAATAACTAAGCCTCATAAAAATTATGTTACTTGGGCTGGGGTTGTGGTTCAGTGGTACAGCACTCGCCTAGTACATGCAAGGCCCAGGGTTCCATCATCAGCACCACATAAAAATAAATAAATAAATAAAAAGATATTGTGTCCAACTACAAATGAAAAATAAATATTAAAAAAAATTATGTTACTTTTCAAAAATTGTATGGGCAGAAAATGGTGAAGGGTTTCGAAACTCAAGTTTTTATTCCTGTTAAAATTTAATATTTTGCAAGGCTCTTTTTTAAGTTAACTAATATGAACCTTGCTTTATATCTAAAATAAAAAAGCTAAAAATACAGGAAAAGAGTGCAATTAAACTCGTGGCTGTCTGCCTAGTCTATGAGGAGTAGTGTTTTGTTCAATTTGTTCTACAAATAGATTTTTTTCCTGTCATTTTGTGTGTAACAATTATCATTCATATGGAAATAATAAGCCAAGTTATAATTCTGTTTGTTCTGTAGATGAGTAGAGAATATGAGATCTGGATTTTATTCTCTGGGCATCATCCATTTTCATAGAGTTTTTAAACTCCAAGAGACTGTGGAGATCATCTAGTGAAGACATCCAAGTTCTTCACTTCACAAGGAGAAAACTGATCTCATCTATTTATTGGCAGAACTGGGTGTGTAGGAAACCCTAGTAAATCATGTGTTCTTCCACTTAAACTTTCAATTATTCTTCAACTGCCATCTCAGCTCTCCTTTGCAAATATTACTCTTTTAAGAAAAAATTTTTAAAATAAAAAGTATCTCCCTAATCTCCAGATCACAAAATAGAAGACAAAGAGGGACACATGCACAAGGCGAGTGACAGGTGGAATTGCTAAAATCTTCCTCCTTACTCCAACGTGGTCAAAGGTGTTTTTTTGTTTGTTTTGTTTTGTTTTCCCCCCACTCATTCTTTAGTACACACAGACTGGATTATCCCCATATGAAGGCTGCACTACTCTGTTTCCAGGTCCTACAGAAATTAGGTTGCTATGTCTGTCTTTTTATATTGGTGATAACTAGGCAGCATCCCTTAGAATTGCTTTCCCCTTCACTTTTATGTTGTTCTTTTCCCTTCCCACTCCATAAAACAGCTTTATAAGTACTACATGTTTTTTGTTTGTTATGGCTGTCTCCCCAAAGGAAGTCCATCTGGACATAGGGCCTCCCTATTGCTCTTAGCATCTGTATGCCATGGAAGGGTAGAAAGTTACAGGAAAAGGGTAGCCCAGAGGATAGCATAGGGGGATTCACATAGCCCCAAGGAACTGTGTGCTTCAAATCTCAAATGTGAACAACTCTTTTCCAATCACTTCAATAAATGGAGTTAAATTATTTTGGGCAGAAAGCTTTTCATGATTACCCAATATGTCATAGGTGTTTGCAAAATAAGTTTGTATACCCAGGATGTATTAAAACAATTGGAAAGTTAATACTGATGAGTGATTATTTCAGCCAGTTAATATCCAACTCTATTAGGGTTCATCACAGAAAAAGAATCAACAGGATTGAGAAAAATGTATGATAGATAAATCTCTAAATATTACATATTTTATAGATATTTGTCCACTAAATCTAGGTAGATATGTAGACAGATATATATTTAGATATATTCACCTCTATACATAGCTAAACAGAAACAGATTGATTTTAAGGAATTGGCTCACACAATTGAAGATTAGGCAGATCCCACATGGACAGGCCGAGGTGGAAAGCTGAAAACTCAGGTAAAGGCCAACATTACTATTTTGAGTCCAAAATCCACAAGGCCTCAGAGTATGGATTGAGACAATGTTTCTGATGCAGATTATAGGAAATTTTTTTCTTTGGGGGGAAACTGCAGTCTTTTAGTGATTCAACTGATTTTGGATTAGTTTCTACAATGATTTTTAGGGAATCTTCTCTACCCCAAGTTTAATAATTCAATCATATCTAAAATATATCTCCACAGAAATATGTGGATGGATATTTAACCAACTGGGCACCACAAACTCGCCATTGTACACATAAAACCAATCATTGCCCCAACTCTTAACTTTGGTACTCACAGAGTAATTAGTTATTGTTCTAATTCTTTGTTTTAAATTGCATCACTGTAGGGTGCCATATACAATCATTTTAACTGTTTAATTGATTTTAATGGCTAAGTCTGGCAATGCATACCTAATTTTTATAAATAATTGCTTCATTTTACTTAAAAGAAAACTTGATCGAAGTTTTTATTTTGAAAGTTGGTATTTGTATGATGAGGAAGAAAACTAAAACTATATTTTGTTACTGGCAGTCTGCTCAATTTAGCATTTAAGCTTTGAAATTTTAAATCAAATGTATATACAGAGACCACAAATTTAAAGATTTAAATCCAGCATTAATGTATTCTATAGGTTATATGCTTTAAGTGATACCAGGTAAACTAATTCTGGAAGAGAAAATAAAGCTACTTCATATGACTGTACTACAACATGCATTTCAAGGTAACAACAGAATTATCATCTAACTTTATTTTCCAAAAATTCCCAGAGGACAAAATAAATAAATAAAAAATGTAGCAAAATATATGTAATTTCTATAACATGCACATAGTTACATGAGTTTGTATGAGGAATTGTATAGGCACTTGCTTGCTTGCCTTCATTCTTTATTCATAACTAGCAATAGCAGTACCTACTCCCTGGCTCTGACCTGTTTTCAGCTTGTACATTCCTCTGGGAGGCTAAATGTTCATATGGAAAGTCAGCAGGAATGTAAAACTGCTAGTCCACAATCTAACAGAGTTCTGCATCTCTCAGCACAGAATAAATCTCAAGTGGCTATGCCTCTTGTTGCTAATCAGTTTGTTTCCCCCTTAATTAGGAAACATTTTGAACATTTGAAAAGAAGTTTGTACCCATCAATCACTCAGACTTAACAAATGCTTCATTTTTAATTGTTACAGGAACCCTGGGGCAGGAATGAACAACAGCAGAAAAAATGTAGAGAAAATTCCTGTCCCTTCCTGTCCAGTCTTCTTATCTGAATTCCTTCTCATCTTCTTGCCTTCCTCCCAGAGATAACTGATCTCTTGAAAGAACGTTCATACATTCAACCTATCTTGGCTTTTATCCTATTCATCAATTAGGTAAATAGAATCATTAAAATTATAGCTATTGCTTAACATGACTTTAAAATTTATACAAATATATATATATATATATATATATATATATATATAGCTTCATTTTAATTTAATGTTATTCCTTCAAATTTTACCAAATTTGAGTTATGTAGACCTGAATCATTTGCTTTAATTGCCAAAGAGTAGTCTATTAAATAAGTATACCATAATTTACTTAATCATTTCCTATCAATAATATTTAAGCAGTATCCCACTTTTTTTAATAATAGTACCACATGGAATAACCTGATACATGTCTTCTTATGTACACATATAAGAACTTCTCTAGAGTATTTTTGTATTCATAGCCCACTTCACTTGATATTATCTGAGTCTTTTTGTAAAAGTATTGACCAGTTTACACCACCATGGATAAGGTACAAGAGTTTATTTCACCACATCTCCAAAATCTGAGATTAGTCAAAAGCTCAGATCAAGGGCTGGGGTTGTGGCTCAGTGGCAGAGCACTCACCTTGCTCATGCAAGGCCCTGAACTCAATCCTCAGCACCACATAAAAATAAATGATTAAAAAGAAGGTATTAAAAAAAAAGCTCAGATCAAGATTTTGTCAGAGATCTGTTAATGGTGGATGTGAAACAGTATTCCACCTTCAAATCCATGAGCTATTCAGATTAAAGATCCTTTCACCCATATGCCCCTCTGTCACTCCAAGTTCTTTCTCATAGAATTTTCAGTTCATACTAGTTACCCAATTTTCAATTAGTCAATTTATCTAATTCATTGTGAAAAGTCATTTTTGTTCTAAGATGTAGATTTTTGTATTCTAAATTATGTGCTATAAATTGCTTCTCTTAGATTATTATCTTTTATTAACTTTCTTCAGGTTATCCTATAGCACAGAGCCTTGTATTTCACCATGTCAACGTTATCAATGACTTCCTTTGGCTCTGTGCTTACTGTGGCTTTAATTGTGGGAAGGAGAGTGCCAGGGTCTCTCTGTGTTGCTGAAGTTGACCTCCACTCCTGAGCTGGAACCATCCTCCTGCCTCAGCATTCTGAGTAGCTGGAACTACAAGTATTTCCATGGCACCCAGCCAGATGGCTGTTTAAAATAAAATACTCCTCTATATTTCTTTTCAAAAGATTTGAAAAGAATTTTCTCACATTTGGTTTCTTAATCCCACTGCAATCTATTTTTAATATGGTGTGAATTTTAAGCTTTTAAACAAGAATAATTAATTTGAAAGAATCGTTTATTAAAAAGTCTCATTCACAACTAATTAGTAATGCCACCACTACTGGGTTCTTAATATATGCATAAACTTTTTTCTTCATTCTTTATTTCGTTTCCATTGGTTGATTTCTCTAGCCCTGTTCAAACAGTAAGATAACTGAATAATTAGAATTTATAATTTGTTTTAATATCTGCAGAGATCTTCCTCTAGTTTTTCTTTTCTTTTTTTTTAAGCTTGGGTATTTCTGACCCTTTCCTGAATCCCAAGAATTTTAGAAGGTTAACTAACATTGTATAGGATTTATATAATAATTTGGGATAATTTATTTCTTTGTACTATTAAGTCTTCCCATCCATTCATGTAATTTTTCATCATTCTCTTATGTCCATCCTATAGTAAAGATATAAGTACTTTTCAGTTTTTATTCCTCTTATAAATTTGGTCTTTATTTCTGTAATAGTTTAAGGATGTTAGGAATGACGAAGAATGCCAATAATCTTTGTATAGTGATCTCTATGTATCCAGCAATGTGCTAAATTATTACTTATTCTAATAATATGTCTCTATAACATCATATTTTACATAAATTAATATTACAGCATCTGCAAATAATGAAAATTTTGATTCTTACTCCCTGGCTCTGACCTGTTTTCAGCTTGTACAATTCTTATTCTTCTTTCTATTTTCATTGTGTAACTACAAACATCTAAAAAACTCTTTTGTGACTCCCAATGAAAGGAGATTATGTAAGTTCTCATCATTATTAGTGATTTCTACAGGTTTCTTAGTAGATACACTTTGATAAATGAGTAAGTTCCCAGTTTATTAAAACGTTCATCAAGAATAAGAGCTGTTTTATTGAATTGATCAAACATTTTTATCTTTTAATATACTAATTCGGTAATCGTACTACTTATGCTAATAAGTAATACTGGACTGGAGCTTTTATTTTATGCACTGACTTGTTCTAGCTTTGTCATGTAAAAATAAGAAGAAAAAAATAGTTGACCTTTATTTTTGTACTTACTATGTGTCAGACACTGCTCTTATCACCTCTTATCTTTTGTCGTTTCATCTATTCTATGAGCATCCTACTCTGTTTTCTAGAAAATTTAAAGTTAATAATTATCTATTCCCTTATAGTTTGGTAAAGTATGGCACTAACTAGGTCTTATGATTTTTCTTTTAAATAGATTCTTGGGCACTAACTGATATCATTTCCTTAATTAATATATTAGTTTTTAATATCTGCTTCAATCAATTTAAGTAAGGTGTATTTCTCTTTAAAAATATTCATTAAATCTGTGTTTTCATATTAAATTATTGTAAATGATTTACAATGTAAATGTATTTTATCTCTGGCATTTCCTGATGTAGTTAGAGGTTTGTTTAACTTCTTAATCTCTCCAAAGAATAAACTTTATATTATGCCAATTGCTTCTATTATGGCTTAGTTATCTAGATTTATTTATTTCTGCTATCATTATTACTCCTTCCTCTCTCTCTCCTTTCTCTCTTTTTCTCTCTCTTTCTCTCCCTCTTTCTTTCTCTCTTCCTCCCTCTTCTTCAGTTCTGGGAGCTATACCCAAGCCTGCTAGGCAGGTACCCTACCACGGAGCTGCTTCCTCAACCCAGCTCCTTTTTCCTTTCTTATGATTTACTATTTTTCTAACTTCCTATTAAGCATTTTTAAGTTAAATATTTAGCTAATACATTTATAATGTTTTTTCCCAATATAGACATTTAAATTTTTCCTTGTAGGTATAATTTTTCTGTAGTTTATCATTGTATTTCTATTGTTTTCAGAGCTAAATACTTTATAACCTCAATATAATTTTTAAGCTATGAAACATCTGGAAGAATATATTTGGGTATTATTTCCCAATTTAATTACATTGTTCTCAGAGAACGTGAGTTGTATGCTATCACTTTCTCTGTGGTCCAGTACCTGAGCAAATTTCAAAATATATTCTATGGATAGATTTCTGTTGCCAACCAAGATGAAATGAGCCTGTAAGAGCCTTCATCTCTCACTAATTACAATAAAAAAATGCTGGACAGAATACCAAAACACCTGTATGAGGACTCCAAAAAGTAAAGAATAGCAAGAAGATTGAAGAAATAAGCTTAAACTCAAAGACTGTCCTGTATGCAAACCGTGAGTTTCCTGGGATTTTTTTCCTCCAAGGTCTTCAGACTTCGACCTAAGACTGGGCCAAATCATAAGATTATACATAAGCGTAGATGCAAACCCCTGGAGCAAAATCCGTTTTCTAGCCAGAGAACTGAAGGGCTTCTGTGATCCAAGAGCAGAGCTGGAGTGAAATCCCAATATATTCATCTTTTTCCTGACTCAATCTGTGAAGGCAGCAAGCAGAAAGGGTGTAGATTCCTCAAACCATAAGGATGCCCATCTCTCTAGATGGAGGAAGGAAAATGGGACTTTGTGTGTGAAAAGTGTAAGAGGAGACACATTTTTATTTTCTGTGTTTCACCTCTTCCCCACAACAGTGTAGAAGACAACAACTAAGAGGCCTTTTTTTCCAGATAGAGGGACTGGGAAAAGAGAAGCCAAAAAGTGTCAGAAAAATTCCTAAGAGAATTCAACTGGGCAATTCCTATGCTCACCCTCAAACTCTGCCTAGACTGAGCACAAACAAAGAACTAGAGCAACGGTTTTGAGAATGGTCCTGTGAACCAATTCCAAAGTCCCAACGTCATCCTGACTATATCAGATAACAGTAAAGACTTTAGAACCTGAACTGACAGTGGACCCACCACAGAGGGCAAGAGAGAATCACAGTCTGAACCTAAGTGGCTTGACTGACCTGTCAACAAAAAATTCAAACTCTTTACAGGATTTTAACAAGAGACAGATTCTTACAACACATTACTCAAAACTGTGAAGACAAATGCCAAATTGCTCAACATAGAAATAACTAGGAACATTGAACCAGCTTTTCGGGAGAACAACAATCAACAGATATCAAAATGAAGATGACCAAGATGTTAGAATAAAGATTTTTAAAGCAGGTACTATAACCATCCTCCATGAGGTAAAGGTGAACACTATTGAAATGAGTGAAAATAAAGAAGTTTTTAAAGCCAAGGTTGATGGTGCACACCTGCAATCCTAGCAACTTGGGTGGCTGAAGCAAGAGAATTGCAAGTTCAGAGCCAGTCTTTCAATTTAAAGAGACTATTACTCAAAATAAAATAAAAAGGGCTGGGGATGTTGTTTAATGGAAGAGCACTGGCCTACCATGAGTCAAGACCTGAGTCTGAACCCTAGTATCAACAAAATAAAAAGGAAGTTCTTCTTGGAGGAATAGAAATTGTTATTAAAAAGAGGAGGGCTAGAGTTGAGGCTCAGCAGTAGATCATTCACCTAGCACATGCTCAAGCCTCAGAACCACATAAAATTAAATAAAATAAAGGTATACAAAAAAAGAGAGAGAGAGACAAGGAACAAAATGGACATTTTAAAACTTGAAATTTTAAAAATTTTAATATAGGCTCAATAAAAGAATAGAGACAACAGAGGGAAAAGTCAGTGAACCTTAAAATAAATTAGTAAAAATTATATAGTAAATAAGGAAGAAAAAAATTGAAAACAGTGTGACCTGAGCTTCTAGCACCTATGGAAAATAAATTGATAATACCATAACATCCAGCGTTTGTTTTACTGAAACCTGTGAAATGAGGATGTACCCAAGTATTTAAAGAAAATAGTAGATAAAAAATGTCCCCTAAATTCCTTGGAAAACCTTAAATCATTTTAAAAAATAATTCAAGAAGGTCAGAAAACTCCAAACAACCTAAGCACAAAGAAAGGACTTAAAGAACATTATACCAGGGGCAGAAACTAGAATTTTAGGAACAAGGGAAAAGCATAAAAAAATGGTAAGTATCCAAATAAGTACGATTTATTATTTTCTCCTCTTTGTTCATTGAAATATGTATAATTTTGAAAAGCAAGTTTGGACTTGTTTTAATACGTGAAAATTTCCATGTATGTACATTCAATACATATGACAGAGAAAGTGGACTGAGAACTTGTAATAGTTTGGTTGAACCAAACTGTCAACCAACTTGACTTAATTTATAAGTATTAAAATCATGCTAATTATGTTCTCCAAACATTAGTAATGGAAAAATATCTATAAAATACCTACGTATTTGAAAATTCAAAAATCCATGGTTCAAACAAAAAGTCTCTTGGAAACTCAGAAAATATTCTGAAATAAATGTAAACACAAATTGACAACATTAAGGGATGAAAGAGAGGATATTCCTACAGACTATGCAGATATTAAAAGAATAGTAGGAAAATGGTACAGACAACACATTGTCCATTCTTTCAACACCTTAAGTGAAATAGACCTTCCTTGAAAGGTCTAAATTTCCCAAACTCAATTACTAACAAATAGTCTATGTCTGCATCTATTAGAATATTGAAATTATAATTGAAAAATTTCCAAAAGTGAAAATTCTAATTCCAGATGCTTCCACTGGTGAATTTTATCAAATATTGAACAAAGAAATAATGTCAATTGCACATAATCTCTAGTAGAAACAGAAGTGGGAGTAGGGAGAACATTGTCCAGCTCATTTTTTTAATGATACCAAAACCAACCAAAGATATTACACGAAAAGAAAAACTATGCAGCATTATTCCTGGTGAGCATAAACATAAAAGATTCTCAACAAATTGAAGCCAATAACATATAAAAAGATAATCTGAAAATTAAAATCATGAAACATAGTAGTACATGTCTAGTAAAATGTTTATAAAACAAATTTTAAGTCTTTTTTAGTTCAAAGTCTAGTTTTCCTTTTATTAATGCTGCAGTGGATCCATCTTTGGCTGCATATGCTTTTCCTTTCAATATTTTCAACTTTTCTGTATAATCATGCTTAAGTACATTTCTAATAAACAGCCTATAATTGGATTTTTCAAATCAAATTTTTAATGACCTATCTCTTAAGAGGTAAATTTAAATCATTAGCATTTGATATTATTACTGTTCTGTTTGGACTTGTTTTTAATATCTTAGTTTTATTTTATTTTATTTCCCCTGTTTTTTATTTGCTTATATTCTTCCCATTTCCTTCATTAGAGCAGCAGAGTTCTTTGCTGTTTTATGTTCGGTTTACATTATGTTACTTTTCTTACAGTGCTTATTTAAGAAAATATGGCATGTATTCTTGACCTAGCAGAGTGAAAGTTTAGTCAGTATCAGTCCAGAAAACAAAGTCTAAAAATTATTTACCTCCAATGATTAATCTTTGAATTTTCTATTAAGTTAATCTCTTTTTAAGCATTCAAAATAAATCATCAACATTATTTTTGTGACTGTTTTTAGCATTCATTGCTTCTGTTTATTAATCTGTAGTTAATCAATGGCTTTGCAGACAAGGTAATCCATGAGTTAATCACCTTTTTTTATTCTTGCATCTTACTCTGTGTTTTCTATCCTTCCTTCTTTGTAAACATACATCGTTTGATCTTTCTTTTAGTAAGGTACTGTGAGCATTAACATTAATTACAATTATCAGTCCCAATTTTTCTGAAGTGTTTTTTACTTTGTTCCTACTCTTCTCCAACAAAATGTTACTTGGTCCTAAGTATCAGAAGTGCATCTCAAGTCTCATAGTTGAGTCAAAAACATTAAACAACCAGAGTCTAAAAGGCATGTATTTTTCAAATCACCCACCCCTATAAGATTGCTAAAAGCAATACTACCAATACTGCTACCTTCACTCTGGATCCAATGTAACATGAGAGAGCAACTGAGAAGCAGACTTTCGTGGCATGCTCCATTCATGAAAAAAAGGTTTGATTTCTCCTCAGACACCTCTCTATGTAGAAGAAATGTGGTATTATCTCTCCCTGAAGCCAGGAAGGGAGAAACAAAGAGAATCACTGAAACAAATTCAGGTTCTTCAAATCACCACTTTTCTCAGGTATAATTATCTCCTAGTTAAACTTAGCCACACTATTTGGCCAGAAGAACCCAATGTGGAAACAGAGACAAGAGAAATCATGCTAACACACATCCATGAGGCAGCTAGCACTTCCACTATTTGGCTTCACAAGAAATGAGTTGTTTATAATATAATCTCTAAAACCTTCAGTGCCTTATCGTTTTACCTCTGTGAAGCTGTGGGCACTAACTATGGAAAGTGCTAAAGACGAAAGGAAGAGGTCAGAACCAAAGACAGATTTCCAACCATAGACAATACAAGAAAATACACACAAAAGACTATGAAGAACTCAATAATCAGCATCCCTTTGTAAAGTTTTGATTGTAAAAACTAATAGGTTGTCAGGCACAGCCAGAGACGTAAGGACAAGGATCTCCAGAGTCCTATCACTGGCGATTCTTTTGTTGTTTTTGTTGTTCTAATTAGTTATACTTGACAGCAGAATGCATTTCGATTCATAGTACACAAAGAGAGTACAATTTTTCATTTCTCTGGTTGTACACAAAGTAGATAAAACCCCAATAATATTATAGGTATACAATTTCAAGTCTCCGGTTTTGCTTCTACTGATGGTGCCCTAGTTACCTTCTTAACTGAAGGTCTTGTATCATGAATGAAGTCAATGTCAAAGTCTGGCATTGGAGTAGGTTTTCAATTTCTCTAAGATAACAGGAGTCAGAGGACTCCTTATTACTACTTGGACTGGTAGCAAAGTTCAGCTACTCCCCATTTCACAGATGAGAGCAGACTTCCCAGGTTTTGTCTTTATCGAAGTTCCATCTCCATTTAGATAGTAACATTCTAATCTTCTGTTTGTAAGGCCCAGAGCCTATTTCAACCTCCCTACCACAGAAAATCCTATGAATTCAAGTCCTTCTTATGGAACTGGCTTAAAAATTCCTCCTCATTTCTGCCACTTGATTAGTTTCTTTCTTTAACTATATGGGGAAAAAATGTTTATATTATCCCATCATTTCTATGTAGTGTCACATCAAAATGACAAATGTTGAAGAATCACTGTCATTTGTTAATGCCACATATTCTTTTTACATATGGTAAAACCAATATATTTTTTAAAAAATCATATACACATATTTAGCTTTTTATTAAGGTCACATTATTGAAAATTTTTCAAATTTTAAGCCTTGTAGCAAGTTCTTGGATTAAAAAATGGCATTTTGTTACTTAAAATGTTAATCAAAAAATTAAACTGTCTCTTGAAAGCTTATAAACACATATGTGCATTTACACAAATGCACACACACACAAGCTAAATCATAAACAGTTTCAAGTATACTCTGTTTGTCTCAAAGATTGTGCTCCTGCTCCTCTTGCTTGCCTTCATTGAGTCTCTCAACTAATAAGAAGGAGAAAATGTGAGTAGTGGCTAGAGTCATATTCTGAACAAGCAGGTTTCAACTCCTGTTATTTCATCACTGAACTCCTCCCAAGTAGAGTTTGGCAAGAGTCATTCTGAGATCAGCACAGTCACAGGAGAACAAGTTCAGGTCATCTGACTCATTCCACTTATAACTAAAAGTGTATCTGAACCCTCATTTCTAAGAGAGGAAGTTAGTTATAAAGTATTGTAAAACAACTGTATTGTTTCAGTGTCTTTTTTTAGGAGAGACAAGGTAGAAAAAGAAGAAAATTCTTAAATGTAAGAATTTCAAAAGAAAGGATCACATGATCCATGTAAGCTTTACTGATAAGATGCTTTTAAAAAATTTTTATATTTTACTTCTAAAATACAAAGTAATATTTTAGTTAGTAAAATCTTTGTAGTAATTTTCTACTTCAGAGATCAAAATATTACACCCCAAAAAAAGTTCTAAAAGCAAAGTGTTAAACATGCAACTTTCCCTCTTTAGATGAAACCTTGTGCTCTTTTCTTGTAGGTAAATTGTCATTAGAAAACTATTGTTTTAAATATGTTTATATCACATAAAAATATTATAGTAAAGAGCACTCATTGATATAACTTATCAATTTATATATTTCCAAAACTATGGCTTAAAGATTCTACCAACATTTCTGCCTTAACTCAAGATATTACTGAACATCAGCACTTCACTTTTATTGGAAGAAAAATATA
Organism: Urocitellus parryii; assembly: GCF_045843805.1. Lineage (NCBI taxonomy): Eukaryota > Metazoa > Chordata > Mammalia > Rodentia > Sciuridae > Urocitellus > Urocitellus parryii. The sequence goes on along the minus strand of NC_135531.1, from coordinate 237,920,642 downwards.
TAATCCAGAGAGAAACAGAGAATTTTCTTCTTTATATTTGCTGCACGACAAATCCACAGGCATAAGGAGGAGGGATGAGCTTTGTTATGGAATTTGCTGCCATTAAAAACATTAGCAGAACAATCAATGCTATGTGTTCATTCAGGTCTTCACTTAAACTCTTTTCTTCATATTTCCTTTCCTCATCTTTAATCCTGTTGCCTTCTAGTTCTATGATTAAATATTGCCTTTTCTTTTTTGTTTTGACATCTTTTCTACTCAGTTATTTTGAAGGCTAAAGATCAGCATACTATACTGTTGCACTGTCACCTTCCCAACATATTCCTCTTTTTCTTTTAAGGACTATTATTTGCACTGAATGACTGATGACAGATACATAAAGACTAATTCTGTGCCATGCTTGGAGGGAAGTTGATTGTCATTCTTTTCTTGTCACATATTTATATCATTTTTTAAAATAATGAACTGTTTCATAGGTTCTTAAGAAAAAAGTCTTCCAAGGATGATTAAAATATTTTTATAAAAAAATCATCATATATTGCCCTGAAAAAATGACAGGTGTATATTAATAGTGCATTTATCTTAGTTTCTGTGTGCTACTTTCTAAAGAAACATTTTAAATTTTTTATTAACAGAAGAATAAATGTAGGGAGAAGAAAACAACCAGGTACAGGAGTAGATGTGGATTTCTAATGAAGGGCCATTAGTGACAGTGGAGCCATTTATTGACAACTTGCCATATTCCAGGCTGTTAAACATACTACACATATTACTACATTTCATTCTTCCAACCAGTCTTGCAACTGTGTGTGTTTTCACCAAAATTTAATATTAAGAAAACAGAACGAGAGTTAGGTAGCTTCCTCAAGATCACATAGCAACACATGAACCTGAAGAACAGATCTGTCTCCAAAGACAATGTCCTTGTTGGCCTGGTAATCCGTCTACCAGATGGAAAAGAATAGGGAAACAGCTATGTGGCTCTAGATCACGTGGAAGATGGAAAAACTAAAAACAAATAAAAATCACCAAGAACGCCGTAGAATAATGCATCATTAAATTCTTAGTCAATCCAAACATAATTTTTATGTAAAACTAATAAATAACAATTATACTTCTTCATGATAATGTGAAGTGTTAAGTGTCTTTCTGTATGATAAAATAATCAAATTTAATCCTTTTATAATTCATGATCAACACTTATATTTAAGTCTGAATAATGGAAGGATTTACTAGCTGTTCAGGACTTTAAACTTCAATCAGTAACACATTTTTCTTCAATCCTTGAATGTGATTTCAGAACTATTTATGAGTTTTAGAACTAATCTTGAAGTTTAAATCTTTAATGGTACTTTTTATAGAACTGATGAACAAATGTTACAGTTATTTCATATTTTCCCATATTTTGATATGCTTTTTAAGAAAAGCAAAGTGTCCTTCCGAGGGCATAATGGCAAAAATGTCCATGGGTGTTACTAACATATCAAAACAAGACTGATTCATTATCATGTAAAATATACAAACCAGTGAGGAAGAACATTTCCTATATATATTTGTTTAACCATAATCTAAGGGAGTTCTTATTTGTACTGTATTGAAATTGAAACCATCCAGGGAACCTCAGAGTAACAATAGAAAGAATGGGACTCTTCCTTTAAAGATAATTTTCTCCCATCAGGAAATTAAATGTTTCTTCTGGCAGCAAGTAAAGTACACGGAGGAATGCATGCTCACACGTATACCTCTTCAAAGCTAATCACAAACAGGGGTTACCCAAGGTTCACACCAAGGGAGGGGCAGTCTCACTCCTACACATTATTTGAGCATATAAACCAATTTAGAAGCATGAGCTAGAAGATGGTTGTTCAGGAGAGTTTAAAAAAACAACAACTATTAAATACAGTAAAGTAGAACTATAGCAAAGACGTCTGTCTTAAAGATTATCCAAGTTATATTTTTGTGTGTGTACAAAGTTGTATGAATGATATATCTGACCCACAGTACCTCCAAGAACATGCAATAATGAGCCACCTAATCACACTCATCTAGGCAGAGGGGTCTAAATGAAGAGGAAAGACCAATGGATTCTGAATCAGAAAAGCAGCGAGTGAAGGTCACTAGTGGGTATATCAACTTATAAATATTCTATAATATTTCTGGACCTCAGTTGCTCCAACTATAAAAACAAAGAGACCAATACTACCTGGCTTACAAGATTGTTGTGAGTGCAGAATAAATAATGTATGTGAGATAGCTCTATAAAGTTTCTACTATTGTACAAATGTAAAATACATTATCGGTCATATCTATAAGGAGGAAAAGGCCATAGCTAAAATTTAGTCACATGGAAGATGAAAGGGAACACATAACAAAAAATGTCCATCATCTTCACAGAGCTAACCCAAGTAAATTAAATTTCCCTGCAGTGAAATCCAGTGAGCTAGCCCACATGGGAGGGGATCAGCCTGACAGGCACTAGAGAGACATCTAGTGTCAGAAATAACAAAGGAGCAGAGTTTGTGATTAAGTTTTATGTGTGAAAGGACAGATCATTCTGTGTTCAAAGAAAACAATATAAAAATTAAAAATTTTATTTGAATTTTTATAACAGAAGCAGACATTTGTAAAGAGGAGCAGGTATCATGGAAGTTAATTCCTGGAACTTCTTTTTAAGATATTTGCCACTAAATTGCTAGGTTAGAGTTAGTGCAGAAGTGACAGCTGAGGGGTCTAGATAGAGGATAAAGGAGAATTTATTAGGTGGAAATTAGTGAAGAAAAATAATTATAGTTGCCTCTGTGGAAATGGTGAGGAAAGGCTGTGGGCAGAGGCTGGATGAGAAGGCTCTGGGTTATTATTAGATATGCACCTGCCAGAGAAGCAAGTTGGTGTATGTTATTCAGTTGGCCTCACATAGGTAAGGACACATCAACAGTAACTATATACAGATATTTATTATAAGTCAGGAATCTTCTAAATATCTGGAATGCATCAATTAACAAAACAAAACAATTCCCAGGCTTGGAACTTATACTTCAGATCAGAAAAAGGCAATAAGTAATAAACATAATAAGTAAGTAAAATACATAGGAAATAATTGGTATGGAATAAAATGAGTAGGTTATAGGAGATAAGGAGTGCTTTGCAGAGAGAAAAAAGAATGAAATTTTTCTAAAGTCACTGTATACCTAATCTCCCAACCAAAACAAATAGGAAATGAGAAGGTAACTTAAATGTACCTTTAGAATAAATACTAATTCTTTCTCTTCCCATTTTCAGTACAATTTTATAGTCACCTCTCTACATTAGATATAGGAGATTCATTTAGAATTAAATAGTTTAAGCAACTACAATTGCATGTAAAGATAGTTTTCTACAACTCAGTGACCTTACCTAATGTTTTTCTAATTGCTTTTGTTGCAACTTCTATACCTATTTTAAGCTCCCAATCATCTCAAAGGTTTCATTTTCTTAAGTGATTGGGTTACATGATCTGAGGCGGAATAGTTCCCTAACAGCCATCTACAAGCTGGGGAGCTGGAGAATCAGTAGTTGCTCAGTTCAAGAAGCTGGAAGCCTTAGAACAAGAGAGGTCAATGAGTAGCCTTAGTCTGAGATTGAAGTCCCCTAAGAGTCAGTGTTGAGACCACATTCAAAGACTGAAGAAATTGGAAGACTCCAAATGATGTACACAATTGATGGCAGCAACAAAAATGCATGTGCTCAAGAAGTATTGAATGGGCACCACCTGCAATTTTCCTTTTTTCTGTTTTTTTTTTTTCACCTGGGTCTCCAGCTTATCAATGCTGCTGACATGTTAAGGGCAGATCTTCCCACCTTAATTCACCAACCCACAGGCCAATCATCTCTGAAAACACCCTCACAGACACAACCATAAGTGAGCTTTGGCAATTTTCTAGATGTCTCTCAATCCAATGAAGTTGACAACGAAGATTAATATCACTCCTTTTCCTTTTATTTACATATTTGATAGGATCTATGGATGTATCTTTCAATACATGAACAAAAGAATATTTCAATTAGCTTCTTTCCTAAATTCTAATAATCACTCGATTATAGCAATGCTAAACAAAAGAGATAAAGAATTCTTATTTCCAAAGTAAGGATTTCTTTTTTTTCTTTTGTGGAAATATATGGTAAAGATGCAATGCAAGTCAATTCTGGTGTTTGAAAACTTTTAGAAACATTTGTTAAGAATGGGTTAGTGTTCTTTACAAAGAGTCACTGAATGGTAAGACACAATACTTTTTTTTCCTGTACCTGGGATTGAACCCAGTGCTTAACCACTGAGCAATATCCCCAGCCCTTTTCCTTATTTTTTATTTTGAGATAGGGTATCACTAAATTATTTAGGCCCTCCACAACTTGCTGAGGCTGGTCTTGAACTTGCAATCCTCCTACCTCAGCCTTGGAGCAGCTGGGATTAAAAGCATGCACCACCACACCCATCTAAAACACAATACATTTGAGTAATATACAGTAATTGTTATTGTACATACCAAATTAAGCAGACAGTTGTTAGGAATTTTTATGCTGGTAATTTTGCTCTGAAACATTTTGAAATGGTAATATGATTATTCTTTTTCTTTACTTTGCCTCCATTGCAAATGATATTTTTATTCTTCATATTGTTATTTATTCTACATCATTATCTTTTTAATTGTATGTCATATGGTACTTTTTATAGCTCTATTAATTCTCAAAACCTAACAATACATATAATCATGCTCTGCTAGAGAATGAAATAACATGTATTTGTTCTTTTCAATAAACCTGCTATCATAATTTTGCAATAAATCCCAGGATATTTAAAGTCCAATCTCTGTACCCACAATTAGTTGTAAATAATATCTCCTCTAAATGTTCTGGATTTACTTTGTATTATGATAAAAATTTACTAATATAACTTTAATAAACATAAGAGTTTTCTCCATAAAATACTAGTATACATATTCTCTACATAACATAAAAGTAATAAAAATGTACAGAAGTTCATATAGAATCATATTCTCATTTTTCAGTATCTATAGGAACCATACTTATTGATTCAAAAATCACTGACAATAAAGATTGCCTACAATCTTGTATCACCAATTTTCCACTGGCCTCTGGCCATGTAATGGTCATATCCAAAATTTAAAAGTCATAGTCAGAATTACCTAACTATGTGATGAAAGAACTGTAACACTTGTTCACTTTTCATTTTTCCACTGATACAATAATCATCAAATATTCCAATCCTTTCCTCTTCACCCAACAAAGAACCCGCTTATAATTTTAATCTTTTAGCATAAACATGTACATACACACATATTCATTCACACAGAAACAGAAATCAGTACAAAAATATTAGGTGAAAGTATTTTGAAACTGAGATTAGTTAGTTGTTATTTATTTGAAAGAGGAGATTAATTTTTAATGTCACTTCATTTTTAATCCCTGATGAGTAGAAATGACACTTTTAGTAATGCATACTTCATTTAAAATGTATCACAGAAATATTGTGTTTCTGTGCATCTTATTACTGTGAGCTACATTGTTTTAATTTTACTCACTCTCCTATGTAAGACGCTAAACTGTCATTAAAAAAATAACTCATATCCTATGCATTACACATACAGCCATTCATAATGTGGCAATGTACTATGTACAGTTAAAGGTAATTGTCTTAAAATGTAAAACCACAGAAATAAATCCCCCAGGTTATCAGAAATGCTCTTTGGAGTTGCTCTTATCTTCATAACAGACACTATAATCCCTGTATGAAGGTTCTCTGGCTGAACATATGTATTTGGAATCCAACTGAATAACATAAAGACTTTCCTAAGGCAAATTAAAGGTCAAAAATCCGAACATAATTTGGAAGCTGATAATAAAGATGTATCTTTCATTTTGCTATATATTTCAACAATATGTCCATGAGATGAGCCCTAAAATAAAAAGAAAACCAGATTATCTAAAGTTAAAATTTCAGCCTAAGACCAGATAATTTTCATTTGAAAAACCCCTTAATAAGAGCTATATATCCATAATTCACTTCATGTTGGATACTTATACTTTTGGATAAATGGAAATTTTAAAAAACTGAAGACATCTTGTTAGTAAGATTTTCTGGTTTCATGTCTATGATAAAATTATTTAATAATATGCTGGAGTACATTTCCAAATAACATCTCACTGCTATCAAGGAGGAGCATGAACAGTCAGGATGTAAATTGTTTAATCTCATTTCATTCTCACAACAATGTTGTAAGGTAGATAAAATCCCTCTATTCAGATAAAGAAATTGAGACTAATAGAATTTATGCAAGGTCCCAACTAGGGAATGTTAGCTGGAATTCATTCTGAGTCTGTAGTCTGGAAAGCCATTAAACATTATGCATTACTGGTACCTTGAAAGGTAAGTATTATTATTAAATACACTCTCTGAAAGCTCGTACATATAACCAAGCGTTGACCCTATGCCCATAAGAGGTCATATAAAGTTGAAAAATAAGTCACAATGCAAAAAAGAAAGGTCTGTCACAAGGTGAAGACATCAGAGAACATATGTCCAGTAAACAATCAATAGATACCTAAAATATTGAATAAAATTTTGCATCAAGCGCTGGGCATGTAGCTCAGTGGTAGAGTGCTTGCCTAGCATATGCAAGGCCTTGGGTTCAACCCCTAGCACCAAAAGTACATTATATATATATATATATATTTTTTTTTTTTTTCCTCAAACTTTGTGGGACAAAGTAGCCCATTGAAAAGAGCACCACAAACTGTCTCAGCTCCACCACTTATCCAGCTGGCAGATTTTAGTCAGAACTCAAGCTCTATTTGCTTCTTTTTCTTCAGGGAATAAGAAAACCTATTTCACATCCTCACATTAGTGAGGATGAAATGACACAGTGTACATAAAGTTGCTGAGACTCAGGATGTGCTATAAAAGTATTATTATTTCCAAACATGATTTTCAAAAATAAATTATAAAAAATTATTTCAAAAATTTAACACTGAAATTTGTATACATGGAGTTTGGGGGGTTGACACATATTTTTTAACTCTTACAAGCATATATAAAGTAAAATTGGGTTAATTAAATTTTTCCTTAATATATGTCATTTTAATAATGTATGGCTACTACTTACGGACTATTGATGTTAGTAAACTACAAAAGCCCGCATAGTTCAATTGAGTGCATCTATATTTTGGTCAATATTGTACCAATATGGTAAAAGCTTCTGATATATTATTAATTCGAATGACTATATATTTATGGTACTTTTATCTCAAACGTGTATTCCCTTTAGAAAATTATTTTGCAAAAACTCTTGGTCTGCTAAAAAATGCTTTGGGAACCACAAAATATTCACCAATTCCACCTTTCAAACCAGAATCCCAATTATAAGCTGAAAGTATCCCCTAAACCCTTTAGTCCACCTACCACAATCTTACAAAGAATGAAAACAGACCTGAGGTTAAGTGACTTGCCAAGGTTTTTTATATTTCTGATTCTTAGTCCAGGGACATTTTCATCAAACAGATGTGTTCCCTTTTTCGATGCTTTCCATCCCCTATCCCCAAACTTTTTTTGTATTATAGACTCATAGGAACTTGAAAAAATAGAAATATTACACAGAGAACTGGGTATCTTTCACCCAGCTTTTTAAAATGATGCACCTTATATAATTGTATTATAATATCAATTCCAGGAAATTGACACTGTTACAACACTGTTAATTAGACCACAAATGATATTCAGTTCACCATTTTTACAAGCATTCATTTCTTTCTATCTCCTTGTTGTGTGTGTATGTAGTTCCATGAAATTTTATTGAAGGTGCTTTGTCTAATGCAGCTAGAGGCAGGAAAGCACTGATAGCCGGATAAAATATATTGCTGAAATGACTGGATTACTTTTTTCTTATTCTAAGTTTTCATGTTTTATAAACCAAGTTCTTCAGAATTTGACATAACATCTTTTCACCTCTGATTGGATAAGCCTGAAAAAATAAATAGACTAAAGATTTCATGTCAGTTTTCCATTTCATGATTAAAGAAAGCAAATAGGCTAAGGTTAATATCAGAAAATTGCTCACATTATTTAACACTCTCATCCTTATTATGGAAAGGAAAGCAATTAGATGATCACATCTTCACTGATTTGTAACTCCAGAAAGTACTATGCTTCAGGCCTTTGTGGAAGACATGTTGCACTACGCCTGAGACCTGTGAGAGCTGTGCCTACTCTGCACAACGTAAGGGAACAGGTGGGTCTCTACTCACATTACCTCTAATATTGGATGCACTTAATAGTTTCGTTTGTCATGGGAAACAGATGTGTTGTAAAGAGATTGAGTCAATCTATACTAGGCTCTTTCTATAAAAATCCAAGCTGATTTTATAAAGACACATATTGATAATAAAATTTTCACTGCCTCTCTCAAGCACAAGAAGAATATAAAGATTATTTGGGGAAATATATTTTCATAGATTTTATGGAAGGTTTAAATGACAAAATACATTATTATTTTTTAATTATTTATAGAAAGGGTTAGATATTCCTCTTCTAGACACATCTACATTTATATATTATATGTGTGTATGTGTTATATATATATATGTGTGTGTGTGTGTGTGTGTACACACACACACACACATATAGTTGTATATGGACACAATACCTTTGTTTTGTTTATTTATTTTTATGTGGTGCTGAGGATTGAACCCAGTGCCTCACACACAGGCTAGACAAGCACTCTACCACTGAGCCACAACCCTAGCTCAAGACACATTTACATTTCAGGTGAATAAAACATATTTATTGTGTTGACTGCTATAATAAGAGCAACTACATTGACAGTTATATGTTCAGGGGCTAGGGCTATAACTTGGTGGTAAGACATTTGCCTAGCATGTAGGGCCCTGGATTCAATCCCCAGCAGCACACACACACAAAAAGTAACAAGTAAAATATATGTTCATGAATAGATGTTTAATGTAACAAGACAATAATATTTTATGCCACCTTCTCAATAATTTAAGAATAACTAAACTCCACCATAGACAGTCAGTGAATTGTGGGGTTAAAATTCAAAAGCATTGATCTGAAACTAGTTTTAGTTTTGTGATATTATCTCACTGTACCTGCTTTGAAGGTAGCTAATAATACAATTAGTCACACAAGTAGGCTATCAATATATAACTTTTTGCTATTTTTTATAGCAGTAATAATTTTTCTTAATATCTAGTTGAAAATAAAGAAATACATGCAAAATAAAATTTTAGGAAAATCTATACTCACAAACAGAAAAATTTGATAAACATAGATTTATTATTCAAATAATTTATTTTCATTAATTAATAATAAGCTCAACAATTAAATCAAGGTATTAATGTACTATTCAGTGAGAAAATGTCCTCATAATAAAAGGTATTTTCATTCACCTTTTATAATTTAGAATGAAAAACTTTTAGCTTAAACACAGAAAAAAAAATACCATCACCATCTTACAAATTTGCCTCTTTTGAAAACATTGACCCAGGACTGAATCATTAATCCAGTTGGAAGACTAGTCTCACATTCAGAAATGACTCTAGCAATATAAAGAGTAATAAATATAGTCCTTTCACTTAGAAATACTGAGCACTGAAATTTCTGCTCTCAACCTAAAAGTCTTAAATGTCTGATGCATTGACAAACCAAACCTATAACTGGTAAGATGATTCATGGTCCCTTAAATTCTTGCTTATTATTCTTCTGGCCTTAAAAATCCAAGGCTACATTTTGTCCTGTTCTGTAATTCTATCTTTAACCTAACTGATGACCATTTGATTCTGTTTACTTCTTAATATCTTGCTTTTATATCCTTACTGCTCAAGTATACAGTCTCTAATGTTATTGATTTTCAGAGTCATTTGTCTCTACTCATTTTAGCTTTAATATTAGCTTCCACATTAAGCATATGTTTTATATTTATGACACTTTACCCTCCATCTTTTGCCTAAACATGTATATCAACTGGTTTCTCACCTGGATATTCTCTTAATTGTCAACCTATGAATGATTATTGACTCTCACTCTAAAGCACAAAAATATTACCATGTCTTGACTCCTGCAAGTTTACACAACACAAATATACAGAATTCTATACTTAGGTAGATGCCAAAATACTACTGAATATAAACATGAAGAAATCATTAAAAAAAACATGTGCTTTAAAACATAATTTCACTTTAAAATAAGAACATATAACATTGAACATGTATCACAAAAAATAGTTTAGATTATAAATCTAAATAATTCTCTTTGAATTAAAGTCAGGGTTAAAGAAAGAAAATAATACCTGAAGAAAAGCAAAATATATGTGTGTTTGTGTGTGTGTGTATGTGTGTGTGTGTGTGTGTGTTTAAATGTTCAGTCCATGAAAAATTAGGCTGGGAAGGTTATGAGGATTTTTCGGCTCAGCATGTTTTTCTCTAATATAGGCAAAGTACACAGAGTTTGGCAAGCTATATTCAATCAACAAATATTTGTTGAATTAAAAAATAAGTCATTAAAATACTACATTTAGATGTTAATCATGCACTAATTATAAAGTTTTATTTGGGTACTTTGAACTTTACTTCCCTCTTCTGAGGAATCTGTTTATTATGTCTAAACACCAATGCAAAAATAATCTCTTAGAGCCAGGTCCTTTAGTCATAATATTATTTTTGTTTAATATTATTAGAATCTATATTTGCTTAATAACTGACAATGTTAATATTATTCTGTTCTGAAGAAATGTCATTAATTGTCACTAATACAAACTTCTCAACATGGGACTTTGTGTAAATAAGACATTTATAGCACTTTTATTTCTTGCTACAATGGGTTATCCTGTTTATGCTTTTTTTGTTTGTTTACTGTTGAGATAGTAAACATTAACAATAATATTTTTAGTTATTTAATTTTTTATTCTATGAAAGGTTTTAAATTTTGTTTTTTATTTGTTGGTTCTTTTTAATTATACATGACAGCAGAATGCATATTTGATATAATTATACAAGCATTAAATATATCTTATTCTAGTTAGGATCCCATTCTTATGAATTTACATGATGGTGGGATTCACTATGGTGCTTTCATACATGCATATGGGAAAATTATGTCAAATTCATTACATTGTCTCTCCTTTTCTTATTAGCCTTCCCTTCACTCCATCCCCATTGTCTAATATACAGAATTTCTAGTCTTCCCCTCACCATCCCCCTTATTGTGGGTTAGCTTCCACATATTAGAGAAAACATTTGACCTTTGTTGGGCTTTAAGAACTGGCTTATTTCACATAGCATGATAGTCTCCAGAACCATCCTTTTACCAGCAAATGTCACAAAGTCATTCTTCTCTATGGCTCAGTAATAGTCCATTGTGTATGTATACCACATTTTCTTTTTCCATTCATCTGTTGAAGGGCACCTAGGTTGGTTTCATAGCTTATCTGTTGTGAATTGAGCAGCTATAAACATTGATGTGGCTGTGTCACTGTAGTATTATTTCTTTCTTATTTGTGCTTTCCTGAAAATAAAAAGTTTTTAAAAATCACACTGGAAAAAATTTCATAAAAATGCAAGCATAGTTCATGTTTTTGAAAATAAATATTCTTATATTGGATTATATATATAAGGTTTTATCTTTTCTAACATTTTACCATTCTATGATAATAAAATATTTTACCACTAATTCCTCAAGAGTTGACTATAAAATATCTTCATTTTAAGATTGCAATACCTAAAACTCATATTTTATTAAAGGTTAACCACATGCATATTTTTAAGTCCTTTTGATATTTGTATTTCTTAGTAATGAGGCAAATTCTACACATCCTATAAAATATAACTAATTTTTTTTCTTATTCTTCCCCTTCTTTTACTTCTTTCTCATGAATATCCTATAACTGCCTATCCCATGACTATTTCATTATTTCAGTACATCCTTCATGAATCTAAATTTATGGCATACAGATATTCCTGAAATCATTGTACTTTTATGTTAGAAAACTGAGGATAACAAAATAATTAATAATTGTGCATCCCCATAGTATATGGAAATCGAATAATATTTAGTAACATTTGTATTTCTCTTTAAAATATCATTAAAATTATTATGCACTTTTTAGATCATTCTAGAGTGTTTTCTCAGAAGTCTTCATATCCCAAAGTTAAATGTGGTCACACATTATGGCAAAGTTCTTATTTAATACAATGTTCTTAATTAAAAATCATACATTATTATTACCAGCTCCTAATCATAATAGCTGAACATTTGCTATATGCCAAGAAATTTGCATTCATCCTGACATTGACTCTCTACCCTCCATCTTAAAGAAACAGGCTAAGAAGAGTCTCATCATTTGTTCAAGTTGGATAGTGGACAGATTACATGTTAAATATGGGGTTATATAGCCTATTGTATGTTTATTTTTGGAAGGAGTAGTATATCCCATGTTTCTATAATAAAAATCTTCAGAATTTCACTCAGGACTCTATTTATAAATAAAAGAAAATGCTAAATGCTTAAATTTTAAAACTTTAAGCAATGTAATACATAGTGAGCACACCACATTTAATATATTCTTTTTTCTATTTTTAAATAAAACCTAGACAAATAATCTTTAGTCATAAAATAATTGCTGGTAATTTTGTTAACCTGTATCTTAGAACATGAATGAGAACTCTGGAATGATTTTCTTTCTTGTACCAAAAAGGCTTTTGAGATTAAATAGCTTTACCATGTGAACTGTCAGGCCTTCACTATAAATTTCTCATATTTTACTTTCTCTAGAACTAGTTGATTAGGAGATGAATTGGACACTTGGGTAAGAAAGATTCACAGAAAGATTTTTACACAACTAAATCTTCCCATGGACATGATCTATAGAGTTTTATTTGGATTGTAATAAAAGAGTGTTCTATTAGTTATTCCCAGCTTAAGTTCAATGCCTTAATACATGATTGAGATACAGCACAGGTATAAAATAAGAATATATGAAGTGGGGAAGAGAGAGACTATAACTGAGAACAGGTGATAGGAAAATGAGAACATCAGTGTGCAAAGTAGTAAATTTTAAAGAACTTAGGAATTGGTGACAAACAAGGGACGGCAGTCAAGGGAAGAGTCTTAAGACTAGAATATCTATAAGAGAAGTCCATAAGAAACACGAATTTATATCAAAGTCAAGCTTTTCAAACATTCAGTCTTACATAGGGCCCTTCATTTCTCTTTCACAGTTGTTGATCCTCTGAGAAATTTAGCAACTAATTGATCTATATCTCTTCCTCCTCTAAATAGTCAATATTAGTCAAGTATTAATTTTAGCCTTTAGCAATACTACCATTTGGAGAACCAGGAAGTTGGTAAAGGTAAGATAGCAGAAGATATTCTCCAGAGAGCTATCCTACCCAAAATAGGGATGGAGGTCACTAAGAGAAAAAGCTCCCTAGAGAGAAGCTGAGCAAAAGCCAAGCAGACTACACAAAAAGAGTCATTAATTCTAGTGCGATTGACATAAAAAGAAATTTTCTGACTCAGTAAGAAGGAAATAGAGTGGTATGTCATAGGAAATCAAAAAAGTTCACAGTAGAAAGTAATCCGGGAACAGAGTATTAAGACAGACAGCAAAAAGAAATCACTTTGATCTGGTTACTTCATTAATATTGTGTCATTTTTGTTTGGCTTCTTATTATAGAATGCCATAGAATAAAGCATATATCATCCTTATGGTCTATAGTATCTAGTGACATGGCTTAAATGTAGTTAAGTGTCCAATTCATCTTTGGTTGACTAAAAAGAAACATGACACAATTCACACAGTGTCATCTCAGTTTAAAAATAATTGTAAAGAAAATTATAAAGGTCTGTAAATCTTAAATATTTAGCCAGTACGTCTAGATACTAATTTCTCTGCTGTCATATACTTAGAGCAAGAATTTGATTGCTTGACTTTCCCCCACCCCCAGGTGCTGAGAATTGAACCCAAGTCCTCAGATAGTAATAAGCAAGTGCTCTACAACTAAGCTACATCCCCATCTAGAGCAAGAATTTGAGTTGAACATATATTCCTCTCCAAAGGGCCTAGACATCTTTTATTTACAACAAAATCTAAGATTATTAATATGTAAGAACACATCCTAATCCCACAAATGAATTTAAATGTATGCTACAATATTTTGAAAACTCAGTTGTCATGTATGAGTAAATGAGCTGTCAGAAAAGTGAACAATTTCTTTTGGATGAAAAGTATCCAAAAAAAATCACAAATATATAATTTGAGCTCTTTATCGGGAGTGTACCCTTATGGTACCTTGTGTCTTAGAGCCATTCACTAGACTAGACAAGTTCTAGGCCTAGAAAATAAGAAATAAGTTTAGAGACCTCTCCTTCAAGTGAGAACACCAAGGAAGCAATAGCTTCTGTGAGTGAACTCAGGAGAGATATTTAAAATATATAGCATTTACGATAATACAAATTGATAAAACTCAATATAAAAGTAAACATTTGAATTATATTTTTATTCTCTTAGTAATCTAAACCTTTAATGTATATGTCATGTATATAGTACATATGAGTCACTAAAATTTTCCAGTGGTTTACCATGCATTTATGTTTAAAAATCATTGTTGTATAACCTGTTTTCATAAATTTTCTTTTGGATAATCTATCACCTCTTAAGTGGTACTGCGACTTGAAACATAATTTGATGTAAGAAATCATAATAAACTCATTAAAAAATCAAAACAAACCATCAAATTCATACAATACAGAAAAATTAAGTGCAATTTTGTTGATACTAATAATAAAATTTTGCATATCTGTAATACCTATATTCAATTAAGCCATGGAATCTATTTATTGGATCAGATTTAAGTAAATTGTGCCTAATCCTTCAGGCCATATAAGAAAGACATATCATGGCAATTAAAAAGATGAGTTTTTGTCAAGGCCTCATGCCTGGGCCATTAATTCAGGAGATATCAGATGAGGAGTGATGGGGGAATGAAGAAAAGACAGACACTCAGAGAGAGAAAGGTGAGGCCACGTGGTTCAGCCAAGCCCTAGGGAGGCTTGACTGACACCAGAGCTAGCTCAGTGCATTTATTATATATGTTTTGCCATCAGAAAGTTATCTGTGAGAAAGTTTTAGCAAAGCAGGCAGTCAAACACAGCCAAACTTGTAGGACATTGAGGTCATCTTGTTATACCCAGAATTCTCTACCCCAGAGTGTTGGTATCTGAATCTAAGGTTCTGACTATTACAGCCTCATGCCTTTGTAGGTAGTCACCCCTGGCCAGCATTACCATAGCAACTGGAGCATCATGAGATGCACTTCTACATAACCAGCTCCCAGTGCTAACGCAACCATAAGGGAATCAGAGATCACCATTCAAATCAAATCACCACTTTCCACAAGTTTGTTTCAGATTCCAACACTATTTTAAATGTTTAAAAACCTATTTATGCCTTATTCATCTCATTTATAAAATGAGGGATTGTAATTTTGACATGTACATAAATTAATATTCACTTCAAACAGTACATGGAGGAAAATAAGAGCTATGTGTATCTCCTATTTTATTAATAAAACTCATGTTGTAAATGAGTTTTTAAAAATGCCTATCATAGAATGGAGATGAAATTAAACATGAAGTAGAAGCAAGGAAACCACTCCATGCCCAGTCTTCCCCTGTTTCCTCCCTCCTGTTGCAAAATTACACATCATACCAGCTGAGCCCAGGGGGCACTCCCAGTGTCTGCTTTTCTTCACTGTCTTCCCAGATTTTTCAATGTATAATATTCCCAAGGTGGTTAGGATTTCAATAGGGCTACATAGAACAACTCAGCTGATTGCTAGATGGCAGTGGATAACCACAGCTTTGGGATCTCAATCATCAGCCACTCATCTTTTGGAAGGCCAGGGCTGTTCCCAGGGATGTCATCTGCTCAACAGGAACCATCTATTTAGTGCCGTCTGGGAACATCTGAGAATGCAAAGTAGCATGTTGGAGCCATGTCTATCTATGTTTAGGCCAGGGGCTGCTAAGCATCAAAAGTTAGTGCTCATATAGCTCAAGGGCCATCCTTTTGGGTTTTCAGCAAAACCCAATGACAGAGCCTGAAAAAATGGGACTTTAGGAATCTGATTATCACAATGGATCCTGACTCAACATAGAAGCAGACTATCGGCAAGAAACTTCTAAAAGATATATTTCAGGAAGAAAGTACAGTGGTCCTAGAAGAGGGGTTGCAATGCAAGAAGAAAAGAACAAAGAAAGTAGGAAATACTTGAATAAATCTAAATAAACATTGACTAAATAAAACAATAATAATAGCATCCATTTGGGGGTATGAAAAAGGCAACAAAGAAATAAAATATTAGACAGCCAGAGGTTGCTATATGAAAGAAAAAATGAATGAAGGGAAAGCATTTTTAAGATTCTTAACATTTGCAATTATTTTCAAGATTAATAACCAAACTTTTGTTCTTCATAACTGTTGGGTCAATGAAAACTCTTACTAAATTAGAATGGCACATGTCTGTCTTGCTAAGAAATGCTGCTAAGAGTGAGCATTAAGTAACCACAAACATAGGGGAGAAACCTAGTAAAGGAATAAATCAGAAATAGTATAATCAGCACCAGGCTTCCTCCACCTTAAACCTAGTATTTATATTCATAAGTTTCTTACTTTTAAATCACCTCTTCTACAAGAATGCCCAATTGACTTTTAACGACCAAAAAAGTATAAATCAAAAAAATAAATAAATAAACCAACTCTTGCCATATATGCCTTTCCCTTCTCAGCCACCCCACCCCTCTTCCCAGAAAGCATTTTATCACATAATTGAATAAAATTTTTCACTAAAATATAAGATTTAGAGGTTTGAAAGTAGGGAAACTTTAATTAATTTGGAATTCCAGGGCAAAACAAGCAGGAAAGAAATCTTAAAGGGCAGTCAATTAATTTAATCTCATCACTTTAGGGATGAAGAATTTGAGGGATATCAAGGTGATATGATTAGACTAGATCTAAAATCTCTTGGGTTCTGCATAAAACTATTTGTCATTAAGAATTTGTTCTACCAATCTTAGTTATCAATTTTTCTCATTTAAGAGAATATTTTGCAAATACATAGAGGAAATAGATTGATAGGGGCCATTATCATTCATTATGCTTGTAAAGAAAGACCAGACACATACACCATCTGAGGCCCCCTCTGAATCTAACTCATGCAGGAAGGATGCATCAAAATAATCAGCATAAATGACCTATGTTTAAAGAAATTGGTGTAGTTGGATAACATACTGATGCAGCATCAAAATTTGCTCAAATAAAGGTATATAACTGGGACAATTATCCCTATTGGAAAAGGTAAAAGGTTGACATACAACCTGCACTGGGGACAAAGAAAATGAGAGAATAACAATAAAAATCTAAGTCAGCCCCATTTAATTTGTTGGCCATGGTATAATGATCTTTCTTATAATTTTTTTTTCTTTTTTGTCAATTAGCTTATCACCACAGTCTTTCTTCTGAAGTGGCTTAAGTCAAAGGATACATTTCAGCCCTACATTCATGAGGAGAAACTCTTTGCAGAATAGTATATTTCACTTTTTTTTTTTTTTAATTTTGAGACAGAGTCTTGCTTGCTATGTTGCTCAGGCTGGGCTCAAACTTTGATCCTCCTGATCCTGTGGCTGGAATTACAGGCAGACACACAGAACCCAACTGTGACTTCACTTTTTATTTTATCTGAGCTTATCATCCTTCCTCGAAAGCCCTGCCAAGTTTTTGTGCTTAAGGAAAGATGCAATGCCCATTCTGCTCAGGACTACTATTACTAGTACTTACCAATATTTGTAAAGAAATTTACATCTCAAAGTATGTACAAATTCACTAAAACAACTCTATGATGAAAGTAAGAAGGTATTTCTGTCTATCTGACTGAGACACTGGGCAAGATTCACACACGTCCCCATCATACCATGGCCAAAAAGGGCAGAACCAGGACTAAAACAGAGATATCTCTACCCCAATTCACTGCTTTCTCTTTTCTGGAGACCAGTCACAGATGCTTATACCATCATCTATTTGTGTCACCAAAGAGATGTTGTCTGTAATAAAATAATAGCACAGAAAGGAAAACAAAGGAAAAAGGAAAGGAAAATTAGTTGTAGTATTTCAGTTTTTTTCTGATTAGTTTCTAACATTAAATTTCTCAACTAAGTATACACATCTAAAATATGCAAATTTTTATCCAACACTGAGCAATTTTATAAAAATAAAATGTATATACCCATGAACTACTTTAGTTTGAGTTGTTTTCCCAGTTTTTTCATGCTTTATTCAGCAGTAGTCAGAAGTACCCACATCAAATGACAGCCAAAACTTTTGACTTTACAAAATAGTTTGACAAATCACTTTACTCTCTCCAAATTGTGGCCACTTCCAAATGCCACCTTTATCTTAAGGGTCCAGGATGTCTGAGGAAGAGTAGAGGTCTGCTCAGCATTTTTCTCACTGTAGGAAACTGTAAAATTCCACAGGCTCTTATTTAGAAAAGGAAGACAAACCGAAGGCAAGAGACAATATATTATTTGTTTTTAGTGTTTCTTACACTCAAATGATTTGACTTGGGGCTGCAAGAAGCAAAGAAAGATAACCCCATATGAAGCTCCTCCTAAACTTCAAAACTCTGTTAAGGGTTTGAAGACAGATGTAGGATGTCTGCCGACTTTGATAAGAAACTGTAAAAGAAAGGACGGAGCCTTAGGAAGTGGAAAGATACACAAAATTGTATTCATTACTCAGCCTAGTAAAATTATGATAAAGAACAGTTGCACCATTTATGTGAAGTGAAAGTTAGGTAAAATTCTAGAATACAGAGCATATATATTTGTCATAGCAGCAATCTAAATTTCAATAACAAGACAATTAGATATCCTTCTTTTGGGGGGATTTTTATCAAATTTGAAAGTATAAACTTAACTTTCATTGAATTTACTCCATAATAATCTCTAAAATACTAAATCATGTATGGGAAAAGTTATAAAAATTTCATTAGAAGCTTTCTTTTATTAAAAAGAAATCCTTTCAATATTTTTTAAATTATACTATTCTCTAGGGATTTAGCCAAGTGTATGCTTCCAAGCCTGTTTCTCTCTGATGGAGCAGGAGGCAACTCGTAATCTGTCAAGGCTTCTTGGAATTCATTCCCAACTTTTTCAATAATCCACTAAAAACATTTATTAAATGACTACTGTGAACTAAGCACAGTGGTTGTGATATAATAATGAAAAAAAAAATGCATCCCTTTCACGTTCTCCACGTCTAAGGCTTTCTCCTTGAATACTGGCTGCAGCACTGAATCCCCGCCATCCTTTACTCTTGATTGACAGTAAGTAGGGATCAAAACACAACAGGATGCATTTATCCAGAAAGATTGCATATATTATTTAAAGCTACAGCTGTTTTCCTTCAAACATCTAACTTGTAAGAAAACAGGTTAAAATAAACTCAAGATTTTGCTGCTACCTATATATTTAATTTACATAGACAATAAACAATTCAAACTTCCAAAATTAACTGTAACCTTAGGAATTTTCTACTTTCCTTGAATTTATGAAAGAATTATAAAGTATTTGTCTTTTTATTTCAAAGTAATTTATTTACTTGAATTATTTTTTATTTTTATTTTTTATTTTTTAATTTATATATGACAGCAGAATGCATCACAATTCTTATTACACACATAGAGCACAATTTTTCATATCTCTGGTTGTATACATAGAATATTCACACCAATTAGTGTCTTCATACATGTACTTTGGATAGTAATGATCATCACATTCCACCATTATTAATTACCCATTGCATTCTTTGTAATTAATAAAATGTCTTATTTTGATTATTTAACTTAAATATTAAACAGTAAATAAATATTAAATTACCTTCTCTGCTAAAAATGGTATAAAATTACATTACAACTTAAAAGTTTTAATATACTAATCCAGCTATCAAATTATTAATTAATTAACATGGAAATATATTTCAGTATTAATTTATTCTAAACACATGTATTTAACTTTAAAATTTTAAATTAAACAGAAACAGAATTACAGATTTGAGTATTACTATTTGAGTATTACTCTTAATTTTTTTGTATTACTATTAATTTTTAACTTTATTTTTTAAAAACACATAACAGAAATATCAAAATAATAGACTTTGCAATAGGGAGATTTTGGACTAGTGAGATAAAAAAAAAATGTTGGTTTGCCATTTTCACACAAATTTTCCTGATGATTCATTGTTTAAAATTATCAGAAAAGAAGTTTGGCATATTTGATTTGAAAAAGTGGAGTCCAGAGTTATTAATATATATAGCTATATATATTCTTATTAATATATATAGTGTGAGAACAGATTATGGCTATAATCTGAAGTTCAGAATGGCAAGAAAGGTTTAGCATCAAGAACTGTGTTTAAGGAAGGGCTCTTTAAAATACATACAGGAAAGAGAAATGCCCCAGTTTAGGCCTATTTTATACAGGGAGCCAGAATGTAGTCACCTAGCCTTGCGCCAAATAGAACTTCTGGTTTCTGGTCCTGTCACAAGCCAATCTAAGTTCTAACAAGTCAAGCTCCTCACTTAACATGGTGATGATGCTTTAAGGATGTGTCCATGATAATTAAATTCCCTTGGTTGGAAAACAAAAGACAAAAAAACTTTCTAAAGAAATTATCTAAATTCATTTATGTTAACATAATCTTGGAATTTCTGGTTTCCCCTTCTCCTCCCTCTTACCCATCTAGGATGGACACAGAATCCAGGAGCCAAAGGGATCTGACATGAATAAATCAGACTGATTTACCTAGGTATATAGCTTACTAAGGAGTAAGCCTAGCATCTATGAGAACTTTGTTCATTCCCTAGCACTACCAAAGAAAGAAAAAGAAAAAAGGAAAGGGAAAAGAAACAAATCAAACTGATCATGTGACAAACACGTGGTGAAGAATCTCAGTTTTCCCACTGTGAAGTCAATGGAGTTAGAGAGCACATTACCTCATTTCTGTAGAAAACAAATTCTGAAATATAAGCTCTAACCTTACAACTCTGCCTGCATCTTCAATGAGTAGTTAGTTTGAAGAAAGGAAGGATAAGGAAGAAAGGTAACATTTTTGTCAGTTTTGTAGTAAAAACTGAAATACATGAAAGAGGAAAACAATTTTTAAAAATTGTGCACAAAAATTTGGTTAATGTCACAGGCCTGTAATCCCAGCGGCTTGGGAAGCTAAGGCAAGAAAATCAAAGTTCAAAGCCAGCTTCAGCAACTTAGCAACTCAGTGAAACCCTGTCTCTCAATAAAATACAAAAAAAAAAAAAAAAAAAAAAGGTGGAGATATAGCTCAGGGGTTAAGTGCCCCTAGGAAATCCTATAGCATGGCTCAAGGGAGAGGAAAGAGTAATGGAGCCTCACAGGGGCCACAGCTGTTGTCCATCTGCCCTGGAATTCTTTCTTACTTTAATGGACATAAACTGATGAGTTACATCCATTCTAAACAAAGTATCTTTACTTTGTAGAATATACTGTCATGAAAAGGAAAGAAAAACTCCTAAGACACGTGACAAATTAAATTCTTGAATTTTATGTCATTTAAGAATGTCCAATTGCTCTACAAGAATAGCCAAAGCAATCCTTAGCAGGAAGAGTGAAGCAGGAGGCATCACAATACCAGACCTTAAACTATACTACAGAGCTATAGTAACAAAAATGGCATAGTATTGACATCAAAATAGACATGTAGACCAATGGTACAGAAGAGAAGACACAGAGACAAACTCACATAAATAAAGTTATCTCATACTAGACAAAGGTGCCAAAAACATACATTGGTGAAAAGATAGTCTCCTCAACAAATGGTGCTGGGAAACTGGAAATCCATATGCAGCACAGTGAAATTAAACCATTATCTCTCACCATGCACAAAACTCAACTCAAAGTGGATCAAGAACCTAGGAATTAGACCAGAGACCCTACACCTAATAGAAGAAAAAGTAGGTGAAAATCTTCATCTCATTGAATTAGGTTCTGACTGACTTAACCAGATTCCTAAAGTACAAGAAATAAAATCAAGACTTAATAAATGAGATTGATACAAACTAAAAAGTTTCTTCTCAGCAAAGGAAATAATCAATAATAGGGAGAGCCCAAAGAGTGGAAAAACATCTTTACTACATGCACATCAGATAGATCACAAATTTCCAGGATATATAAAAAACTTAACACCAAAAAATAAACAAACCAATCAATAAATGGGCTAAAACTGAACAGACAATCCTCAGAAGAAGATATACATTCAGTCAATAAATATATGAAAAAATGTTCAACTTCTCAATTAAAAAAAAAGCAAATCAAAACTACTCTAAGATTTCATCTCATGCCAGTCAGAATGGCAATTATCAAGAATACAAGCAATAATAAGAGCTCACAGGATGTGGAGGAAAAAAGGTACACTCATATATTGCTGGTGGAAAGCAGTACAGAGATTCCTTAGAAAACTTGGAAGGGAATCACCATTTGACCCAACTATCCCATTTCTCCGTCTATACCCAGAGGACTTAAAATCAGCATACTCTACTGATGCAGCCACATCAGTGTTCATAGCAGCTCAATTCACAATAGCTAAACTGTGGAAGCAACCTAGATGCCCCTCAATGAATTAATAGATAAAGAAACTATAGTATAAATATACAATGGATTATCACTCAGCACTGAAAGAGAATAAAATTATGGCAATTGCCAGTAAATGGATTAAGTTGGAGAATATCATGCTAAGCAAAGTAAGCCAATCACAAAAAAAACAAAGGCCAAATGTTTTCTCAGATATGTGGACTCTGATCCATAATAGGGGAGTGGGGAGGAATGAAGGAACTTTGATTGGGCAAAGGAGAGGGAGGAGAAGTGTTAGGGGGGCAGGAAAGATGGTAGAAAATCATTTCCCTAGGTTCATGTATGTCTGCACATATCGTTCAATTCTTCATTGTGTACAAGCAGAGAATATAGTGTTCCATTTGCATACAATGAATTGAAATACGTTCTGGGGTAATATATTACTGATTAGAACTAATTTAAAAAATAAATTTAAAAAAAAAAGTGACCAATGGGTCTAGAGACTAAACCATATGATAAAATTAAAACAAATTTGGAGTGGTGAAAATAAGAACCACAATAAAATAAAATTAATTCAAAGACTATTCTGTAGTTCTCAGGGTGGGATTTGAACTGCCTTCTAACCTATTAGCTCTAGGTTGTTAAAATTTTGCAAAACGATAGACTAGTGAGTTAATACAATATGTGCAAGCTGTGAAAGAAGGTCCTTTTTCACTTTTTCATATCTTAACTGTGGCCTTTTTGTTATCTACTTATATTTGAAAATTACTTAACTATTACTAGAGATGAAACCAACTGAATTCTCTGATTCCAAAGCCCATAGTTGGTTATTTTTCATGATTTTCTTCTTTAGATCCCCTAAGTTCTGTCCATCTCTTAGTGGTGTTAATAATCCTATTTTTAATACACCAGAAGGCTGGGACTGTAGCTCAGTGGTAGAGCACTTACCTAGCATGCATGAGGCACTGGGTTTGATACTCAGCACCACATAAAAATAAACAAATAAAATTAATACACAGAGACATGCACAGAAACACTACTGCCTGTTTATGTATTCTCAATACTAAATAAAAGAGAAATTGCTGAAAGCTTTCATTTGTTATTACACAGCATAATTCAGTAAATATTTTCTTGTCCAATGCCTTACCAGTAAAAATATACTCTAATTCCTAGGTAGCTGGGCAGTGCTCAGTATCTGGTAAGATGGAAATGAAGTAGGAAAAAATGAGACTGGGGAAACAAAGATGCTTGAGAAGGAGTGTGTGGATGTGTGGATGTGTGGATGGAATACCTGGAAAAGAACCAAATCATTAAAATGTTTGTACCCCATGTGAATTCTAACCAGAGTACACCAACCCCACATAGGAGATTTAAAACTCAGATGTATAGGCTGATTATGAATGTGAGTCATTCCCTTCCATGGTTGACCCAGGACTTCAGGCTTTAAACAAAATTGCTATGGCAACAAGGATGCAACTCAGTTAACTGTTACCATGACTGAATGTAAGTCTGCTGGCAATAGTGGCCAAGCATGATGCCTGACAGGAACTAGCCAGCTACCTGGTAATTGTCCCATTAAACTGTGGCCTTTTCTTTGCCAGGGAAGTGTTCCAAAAATTCTTGCCTCCAATCAAGACTTCACATCTTAAATCAGTGAGCTAAAGAGCAAAGACATTAACCTTTACTGAATACTCAAATACCTTTTTTAGAAGCATAACTGCAGTAACAGTTTGCCAACAAGACTTTGCAAGATTGAGATGCTGGCTGATTTGCAGGATATGGTATTTTTTCTAAATTGACTTATGGCTTTGTCTCCCAAAATGCACAAGCCTTAGTATGAAGGAGAAGAGGTAGAGAGGAGTCTTCTGTATATAAACTTCTTGATAAATTGTTTCCTTTAGAGCCTAAGAATTTGCTTTTCTGTAAATATCAGTATTCAAAGAAAATGTGTGCATCAGTATACACAATAATGGTTTCTGCTTCCTAATAATTTTTATATCATCCAGTCTGTAAGTAAAAAGCTGAAAATTGCAACTGTCCTATTGGTTGACCATTTTGACACTATCAGGGATGAGTAGGATTTCTTCCACACAATGAGGACTTAGAATTATTAAGATAAAACCCAAGGGAGTAGCATACAGTAATAAAAATCAGCAAGTATTCTTCAAGCCTTTATACAAAGAACCACTAAATTATACAGAAAATGAAGGACTGAATCACAATACTACAGAAAAACTTCCAACCAACTAGTATTCTACCAACATATAAGAGGAACATAAAAAAATGTAGTGATAGTTACCAACCCACTATATATTATTCGCAGAAATGACAACTCTAGCCTGTTCATGTAATTCTTCACTTTCTGAAAACACACCTTCAAATGTATATATGTGTGCATGCATATGTATAATGTGCACATTTTCATTCTCCTTTTTCTTGTTTATATTATTACAGAGTGGTTATAATTGCAGGAGTGAAATATAAAATTTAGTTTACAGACTGGCAAAACAATCTCTATCCTTGGTTCTATGAGTAATGTTTTATCCTTTCAAAAATCTTTTCGCAATCTTAATTCATCAGTCATTTCTGCTAGTTAGACCTAAAGAACTCAAATACATTAACTTCACCCATGGCTTTATGGTCAATATACTAAAAAAAATCCATAAATCAAACAGTTGTTCAAATTCTTGCATACAGAATTATTTAAATCTAATCAATTATTTTCTGGTCAAAATTAATAGATTTTATTCCAACCTACACTTAGCTTGAGAGAGAACTGTAATATAATATTAATAACTAATATGGACTGAAGCCTTGATACACTCCATTTAACATTAACATGCACTATAATTTAAATAACATTGCCAGTAGGAAATCGACATTAAATAACTGACTAAACATCATACAGTTAATAGATAATGCTATTATATTCTTAACTATTAAATACGGATATTGTCTCCTTAAAAATCAGTCTACTCAAGGGATTTATAAAGAAGCCTTGAGGAAATTTTCTGAGGAAAGACATAAAACAGTCTGTGATGGCAATACATGATGACATTGGGAAATTCCCCTTGACCATGATAATCTACAGTGTCAATCTTATACTCCAAATCCCCAACATCTCAAAATACATGTTCTTAAAAAATAAACAACTACTAGAAGAAAAAATTAAAAAGGAGTGCTTTTCAGTGAACCAGAAATTATAATGAACTGTGAAAGAAAGAAAGACTAAATTATATTAAAATATATATATATATATATATATATATATATATATATAGAGAGAGAGAGAGAGAGAGAGAGAGAGAGAGAGAGAGAGAGAGACCAAAACACATAAACAAGTTTTGTTGCTCTGAGGTACAGTAGTTCAGAATATTATAAGGAATAAAGAATTTTTGCTTCAGTGGTGGCCTGGGGAAAACAGAAGGAGCAAAAATATGGGCCATATTGTCTACAGTTCCCCACATGTTGGTCTGAAGAAAACAACAAATATGAATTCAGCACATGGGGTAGAGAGGCAGGATATAAGCAAGAAATGAAACCAAACATATGAGTCCAAAGATAATAATCATCAAGCAACCACGAAAAAAACAAAGCTAAGAGGTAACCTACCGATGGATGGAGACTGCAGCAAAGGTAAACATGATACACGCAAAATAGTACTTTAAATATGTACAATTCATATGCTCAGAAAGGTTAAAAACAATAATGCTTCAATTAGAACACATTATCTAAAGAACCTGGATATTAATGATTACTCTAGAAATCAACTTTACAGTGGAAAACCTTGGCAACCACTACCTCAGCCCATTGAGTGGGGTTAATATTTCTAGTGACACTATGTTAACAGCATTTATCTCTCAATATGATATAATGGGAAGGCCAAGGTATGGAACTCCATAACATTCTTTACAAAAACCATAATCACAGACTAATAATGGCAACAACTTCATAAAAATTAAGAATGTTCTATAAAATCTTGAACCAGTACTACTCAAAACTGTCAATGTCAGGGGGAAAAAAGCCTAAGAAATTGTCATATAGTTGAGGATGTGAAGGAGACATCACAACTAAACACCATTTTATAGAAAACCGGGTGGATTGTCAGAATAGAAAGGAACACTAGTGTAGTCCAGATAAAGTCAGGAGCTTTGTTAAAGTACTGAGCAACACTGATTTCCTAATTTTGCAAATGTACCCAAGTTATGTAAGATGTTGACAAGAGGGAAAACTGGTTGAAGGGTAGGCAAGAAATTTCTCTTATTGCAACTTTTCTGTAAATCTAAAAATATTCCAAAACTAAATGTTTGTTTTTAAAAACCATAGTGAACTCTAAAACTGAGTAAAGGGACCACCAAACAGAAAGAAAGGGGAAGAATGCTCTGACATTCTAACATTAATGCTAATATGATACCATTTGTTCTACAAAACCTTCTGTTACAAAACATCTGGATTCTGATAAAGTACTGTAAACACAATCTTAAATATACCTTTATTAACTTTAAAGTTTTAACTAGTACATAAAAATATTAAAATTATAAAAATTAACAGCGTACCATGAAGTGTTCAATACATGTATACATTGCATAATGTTTAGTTAAGGTGAAACACATTTATATCCTCAAACATTCATCATTTCTTTATGAAAAAAAATTCCTTTTTTTTCCTTTTTGAAAAAAAAAATACCATTATTGCTATCTCTAGTCCAATACTGTTCAATAATACTCAGAGCTTCTTAAGACTTAGTACCACTGATCAAGCCTTCCCCATTCTCATTCCATCCCTGACATCTCATAACCATTATTCTACTCTTGGCTCCTACAAGATGAACATTTTTAAACTCCACATATGAGTGAGACCATCTGGTACTCTTTTCTCAGTGCCTGACATATTTGAGTTTATAAAAGTTAAGATTTTGGGTGATAACAAAAACAAAAGCAAATATTTAAAATCTTAAAATACTTTATTAAACTAAAATCAGAGAGGTAACTTTTAAGGCACTTAATATTGTCCTGACTGGTTAAAATTAGTGCTAAGAATTTATTTAATAAGATAACTGATTTCACATAAGTTTGTGATTTGAATTTATATTACCATTTCAATCTGAGGGTCCCCAGGCCAAAGACCTAAACTTAGTGATGGTTTGGTAATTACCCCTTTACCCCAAGTAAAAGTAGAGAAGAGAGAGGAATATAGTGGAATACAGAGGTTTCTTCCCTGACAGCTCCATGTCATGAAATCAAGAAAAGCAAACTGGCAGCTTTTCTGCATAAAAATTAGAGGGGACTTTACTGGAATTTAATACTTGACACTCAAAACAGATCAGTGACACAGGAGATCGAATACAATCAATAAGGAAGAAATCCTCAGTGCCACAGCTGTGGCAGCAGTTGGAAGCATAAGTCAGAATGGTCCTTCTGTGAACACAGTAAAGCAATGAAGGAAGTAAAGGAGCCCTCATTCTTGAGAGGACTAAGGTTTATCAGGTACAGAGAGTTTAGAGATCAGAGTTACTGCCTAACTAAACAGTGAGGTGCACTACACAATATCCTTGTACAGGAAAGAAGCCACCATCTTTCCTGGCTGTGTATGGAGGATAGCAGAAGGAACAATTTTGTAGCCTCAGTATGAGGGTCCGCAGCTGATGGAACTGATTTCTGACAGACCTGAGTTTTGATCAAAAAACAAGCCAGGAAAACTCACATAGCACAACAGAGAGTGTGCCTAAGTGACCAGGAAAATCAAGCATGGAGAGAGGTTTACATAGGGGAAATGTCATGGAAACCCACCTGGCTTCTCGCTCTCCTTCCAATCTGGCTGCTTGCAGGCCCAGCTGAGAGAGAAGTACCTAACTGGGAATTCAAAGGGGAGGGTAGATTGAGTTTGGAGACTGAAATCATCGACCAGGAATTGTGGAGTTCACAGGCAACAAAGTGGGCTAAGAATTGGCTCCTACACCACAAAAGTGGAACCCAAAGAAGATTCCTGGAATATAGTCTTCCAGTACATACCAGCAATTGCTGGGCCATGGGGGTGTGCTGATTTAAAATCTCCAGATGAACTGGCAGTCAGAAAAGTGACTGGAGAATACCTAAGCCTAAACCCTGCATCCAGAAGTTCCACCTCTAGAATTAACTCTCTCACCTCAGCAATGCCAATCAGAGAGTGGAGAAAATATCATACTCCAGACAACCCTACCTAAGTGCTGAGAAGGGAAGCTGAGAATCTTTTGAGCTCCAATGGAAACAAATATTCAATTTTTCATTGAGATTTCTTCTTTTTACTTTTCTTTTTTCTCACATTTCTATAATTTTTGAAACTAATTATTTTACATGAATGAGTTTATTGAGGACTGGGATATCTGATTAGTATATTTCAGTTTTGTAGTCTTTTATTTTTATTTTTTTATTTCTATTTTTATTTTACCTTTTTAAAATTTTTACCTTATATTTTTTCTCTCACTTATTTGTTTCCCTTGATTTTTTCTCTCTTCTACAGTTAACAGCCAACTTCTATTATTCCCACTTTCCCTCTTCCTTTAATTTTTTTATTTCTATCATCTCTTCTTCTTCCTCATAAACATCACATCTGATACAACTTCTGTTCTTTGTCCACCATTTGAAAGTATAAACACTTTTGCAAACTTACTGTCTTTAATAGGCAATAATAGAATCATCTCTGTTTATTGTGACAAAATTTTAGATGACTTAGTAGGAGCTATTTAGTTTAAGGCTACATATTGTTTGCATTGGTTGCTGTTATTATTTGTCTCCCCCTTATTGGTGAGGGACTGGTAAACTTCAGGGACACTATAAATCTAAAGGGTAAAAACTTTACTACCTTAGATCCACACTTCCAGATGGGTAGACAAACAATGTAAAGAAACAAGGAAAAAAATCATCCCAAACAAACCAAAATTCTCTAATGATACCACAATGGAAGAAATGTCAGAAAAGGAGTTTAAAATGTGCATAGTTAAATTGATCTGCAAAGTAAAGGACAATGTAAGGAGTGAAACAGAGAGAAAATTCAGGGGGCAAAAGATCACTTGATTAAAGACGTATTCTCATACATTGCTTGTGGGACTGCAAATTGGTGCAACCATTGTGGAAAGCAGTATAGAGAGTCCTTAGAAAACTTAGAATGGAACCACCATTTGACCCCGCTATCTCAGTCGTTGGTTTATCCACAAAGGACTTAAAAACAGCATACTACAGTGATGCAGCCACATCAATATTTATAGCAGCACAATTCACAATAGCTAAATTGTGGAATCAACATAGATGCCCTTCAACAAATAAATGGATAAAGAAAATGGTATACGTACACAATGTAATATTACTCAGCATTAAAAGAGAACAAAATCATGGCTTTGCAGTTAAATTGATGGAGTTGGAGGGTATCATGTTAAGTGAAGTAAGCCAATCCCCAAAATCTAAAGGCCTAATTTTTTTTTTCTGATATGTGGATGCTGATCCATAATGGGTGGGGGGGAGAGCATGGGAGGAAAGTAGAAACTTTAGATAAGGCAAAGAGGAGAAAAGGAAAGGGAGGGGTAAAGGGGTAGGAAAGATGGTGGAATGAGATGATCATCATTACCCTAAATATATTGAAGACACAAATGGTGTGACTCTACTTTGCGTACAATAAGAGACATTAAAAGTTGTGCCCTATATGTGTACTATAAATTGAAATGCATTTTGCTGTCATGTATAACAAATTAAAATAAATAAATTTTTAAAAATTCAATAGAATGCATAACAAACAGACTAGACCACTTGGAAGACAGAGTTTCAGGCAATGAAGACAAAACATAATCATGGAATAAAGTTGACCATGGAGAAAAGATGTTAAGAGACCATGAACATGAACAGAACTTCCAAAAAATATGGGATAACATGAAAAGACTAAATTTATGATTTATCAATATAGATGAAGGCATGGAGATACAATCCAAAGAAATGCACAATACTTTCAATGAATTAATATCAGAAAATTTCCCAAACCTAAAGAATTAAATAGAAAATCAAATACAGGAGGCTTACAGGACCCCAAATAGACAAAATTAAAACAGGCCCACACGAAGGCACATTATTATGAAAATGCCTAACATACAGAATAAGGATAGAATTTTAAAGGTTGCCAGAGAAAAATAACAGATTATATTTAGAGAGAGGTCAATTTAGATCTCAGCTGATTTCTCAACCCAGACTCTCAAAGCTAGGAAGTCTTGGAATAACATATATGGATCTCTGAAGGAAAATGGATGCCAACCAAGAATACTATACCTAGCAAAATTAAACTTTAGATTTAAAGATGAAATAAAATCTTCCATGACAAACAAAAGTTAAAAGGATTCACAACTAGAAAGTCTGCACTACAGAACATTCTCAACAAAATATTCCATGAAGAAGAAATGAAAAAAACAAGTGCAAATAAGCAAAGGGAAGAACTACACCAAATAAATAGTCAAAGGACAAACTAATTCAAATTAAAAACCAGAAATAAACCAAAATTACTGTGAATATAAATCATATCTCAATAATAACTTTGAAGATAAATGGTCTAAACTCATCAATCAAAAGACATGAACCATTGGTTTTAAAAATAAGACCCAACATTATGCTGTCTCCAAGAGACTCACCTCATAGGCAAAGACATCCACAGATTGAAGATAAAAGGATGGGAAAAAACATATTATTCACATATGGCATGGCTCCCTCATCTCTCTCGGAACCATAGCCATTAATTACAGGGACACTGGATATAAGGGAGAAAATAATGGAAGATTAAGAAAAATACACACAGAAATACATAGGGAGAAAAGATTGGGGCCCAGTAGGAAAGCCAAGCCCTGGTGAGGCTTGACTGATCCCAAGCTAGCTTGGCAAGTATATTATATCAGTTTCATCAAAAGGTTATTTGTGGGAAAATTTCAGCAAAGCAGGCTATCTAAAGGATTCGGGACTGATGAGACATTAGGGTCATTTGTTTTGCTCAGAATTCACTACCCCTGGGAGAAGGTACTGAAGTGAAGGCCTCTACTGATAATAGCCATGCACCTTCCCACCTGCCCCACTGGCCAACATTACCATAGCAACTAGGGCATCTACACTTTTGGATAGTTAGCTCCCAATGCAAATGTAACCATGGGAATTTTAGAGGCCATAATTTGATTCAAATCACTGCTCTCCACACATATATTTCTCACAAACAAGCAGGGGTTTCTATACTCATATTAGACAAAGTGAACTTGAAGCCAAAATTAATCTGAAGGGGAAAAGAAGGACATTTCATACTGCTTAAGGGAATTATACCTCAACAAGACAAAACTAGATAGTCTCTTTCTTGCTGACAAATCATACTGCTTTTTTCCAACACAATGAAAATTTTATAGACCAGACCCATGGTTACACTGTATTTTCTCAACAAACAATTCATAATTAGTATTTACAGAAGCACACTACTAGGTATACTTATTTATTATTATTAGCATTTTTACTGTATTTTACTATATTTTAAATATGCTTTTTGTGATTTGCCAGATTTTATTGAGAATTTTTGCCTCTAAGTTCATCAGGGATATTAGTCTGAAATTTTCTTTGCTTGATGTTTCTTTATTTGGTTTTGGTATCAGGGTGATACTAACTTCACAGAGTAAGTTAGTTTGAAAGGATTACCTCCTTTCCTATTTCATGGAATAATTCAATAAGTATTGGTGTTAATTCTCCTTTGAAAGTCTTAAAGAACTCGGCTGAGGATCTTTTAGGTCCTGTGATTTTCTTTGTTGGTCAGCTTTTGATAGTAATGATTAAAATCAGAGCTTAAATCAATGAAATTGAAATAAAAAAATAATCAAAATAATTAATAAAACAAAAGTTGGTTCTTTTAAAAAAATAAAATTGATAAACTCTTAGCCACAATAACAAATACAGAGAGAAAACTCAAATTAATAAAATTCATAATAAAAAAGGAAATATCATTAAAGACAATACTGAAATATAGATGATAATCAGAACCTATTTTGAAAATTTATACTCCATAAAATAGAAAATCTTGATGACACTAACAAATTCTTAGAGACATATGACCTACCCAAACTGAATCATAAGAACATAAATAATTTTAACAGATCAATTTCAAGCAATGAAATAGAAGACTATTTGTTATTCATTTGAAATTTTAAAAACCATTAACAATAAAAAAATATGAGGAGGTCCTCTAAGAGAACATTCCTGCTATTACGATTTTTTTTAGTAGATAAATGTATTAAGCACAAACAATAGATCAAATTGTTAGTTCCACTTCTCTGGTGCAGTTAACATTGTGTTTGGGCTCAGCTGTGCACATCTGCACTGTTGATCTTCACCAAACAAGTTATATGAAAGAATACCTGGGGTAAAGATGGGGTTTGATGCTCTGTGGAGAAGAGAAACCCCTCCGTATTCATCATACCCTAATATGCTCATTTTGTCTACAGGGAGGTTGCAGGTCAGTAAGTGCAATCTAAGGGCTTTGTTGAACCAAGCCACTGCACAGCTGGTTATGGCAGCTCTGGAACCAATCACATGAACTATTTACTCTTGTTTATACCAAGACTGTATAAAAAAAATTATATATTGCATCTAGACCAGCCACCTGCCCTTTCAAGTTTAAAAAAAAAAAAAGGTGATCAAGTACAAACTTTCATGATTAAGTAAAGAAGCTATTTCTCCCACTCAAGCATGGGCTCTTTAATTGCATTTCCACCCAACTATGTTCTTCTGACTACAACACTTCCAGCTCCATCAACCTTTTCAAGTAAAAGGATGATAATGTAAAAGTGATGACATGTATCACTAAATACCCTGAATAATAAATATCTTGAAATCTGTTTATACAAACTGAAAATGACAATCAGAAAAACACAGTTTAATTCAATGAAGCCTATCAACTATAGTGCAGGAAAAAGTATGTGAAAACACAAATGATAAAGCTAATCACTGTGATAATCAGTTGTAATAATATCTTTAATCCTCAAAACATGGTGAAAAGTGCACATAAATTTTTTATGATGACCACAAAAATCTCCTGTGAAAGAACAAGTAAACACAGACACATGTTGCACAAACAAGACAGAGGGGAATTTTATTTTAGTTCATTCCTCTATCTTCATTTTGGCCTAGAAAAGGTAAACCTTAACCCCAACTTTAATCTTTTCCCCTTGCCTTTAGTCACCCTTTCTGTGGCCATAGAAAAAGATTGTTCAAATTGTTGGTAAGCTATCTAATACTTCAGCATCAGACAGAAATTTATTATTCGCTGGGTGTGATGGTGCATGCCTGTAATCCCAGCAGCTTGAGAGGCTGAGATAGGAGGATTGAGAGTTCAAAGCCAGCCTCAGCAAGTTAGCAAGGACCTAAGCAACTCAGTGAGACCCTGTCTCTAAATAAAATTTTTTAAAAAGGGATAGGGATGTGACTCAGTGGTTGAGAGTCCTGTGGTTCGATCATAGCAAATATATATACAAATACACACACAAACATATATAATTAAGTTCTTATTACTTTCAAAAGCCTTTAAAGTTCATTTTAACAAACATCTAAAGTCTGAAAACAATAGAAAAATAGTGATTTCAAATTCCAAATTTAAAGAGAGATTTCAGGACAACTGAGACCACAAGATGCTGAAAAGATGCAACATAAATGGTTGACATGAACAGTATTATTTTTGAAAGGCAGAAAGTGGCAGAGCAGTAAATTTTCTTTTTGGGGGGGGTGGGTGAGAGAGAGAGACAGACAGAGAGAGAGAAAGAGAGAGAGAATTTTTTAATATTTATTTTTCAGTTTTCCGTGGACACATCTTTATTTTATTTTTATGTGATGCTGAGGATCAAACCCAGCACCCTGTGCATGCCAGGCAAGCGCATTATCGCTTGAGCCATATCCCCAGCCCGAGCAGCAAATTTTCTTGATCTCAATCTATGATCTACTCAAGAGTAGTGCTGCATTGTTCTCAAATTTACATTTTTCTTGAAAAGTATCTCATCTAGTTTACTAGGTTAGAGTTAAAATATATACATTAAAATTAATACTGTATACTAAAATATATTTATACCTTTATAAAGTCAATGAAAACTATTTTCAGTAATTTTACAATATAATTACTGAATTATTATAAATTATAATTTATAATATTTCCTCATTTAACACAGGCTATGTAGACTTCTTCCACTTCATCATTATTAAAATAAAATCTGATAAAAAATAAATTTAAAACATAATATTCACTTAAATTATGTTTTTAAAATGACTTATAAAATAGCCACAAAATAATATTATTTTATGCAAGAAAAATAATCTGAATCAAAATGGGGAAATACATTGTCTAGTTAGTTCCCAATTGCTAGAAATTGAAAATGCTCATAAAATAAGAAATCATGAAAGCTACAAACTGGAGTATGTCTGCTTGTATATTGTGAGCAATATATCCCATTAGAAAATAAACAATATTTAATAGTGCTATAAAGTGTCCTCTTTCATCTTTAGACATAGAATAGAACATGATTTAGTTTAAAAAATTTCTAAAAGATTTTAATGAATTTTTAATAGAATTACAACTCAAACTCCATAACTTTTAAAGTCAGAAATCATCTTGACCTTTCAATGGAATCTAATCTCAGATGATTCAATATACTTAAACCTTAAGGAGACATAACACTCTACAGAAGGAAAGGTCTTTGAGAGGAAGGAATAAACTTTCAAAGGTTAGAGAGAAACAGTCATTTTATAAACATACTCCTCATATGTTTAATTAAATTGAAAAGCAGCTTGAATTTTTCTCATGCTATACCTCAGTTACAATGATTATAGAAGCCTTTATGGGCAAAAATAAATTACTCAATCAAAACATTTAAAGCTCAAAAGAAAATGACTTGTCATCCCATAACAATCAAAAATCTTAAGAATGTCAATTAGGGGGCTATGGTTATGGCTCAGCGGTAGAGCGCTCACCTAGCACATGCAAAGCACTGGGTTCAATCCTGAGCACCACATAAAATAAATAAATAAAATAAAGTTATTGTGTCCAACTACAACTAAAAAAAAAAAAAAAATTCTTTTTAAAAAGGAATGTCAATTAACCGGGCACCATGGCACACGCCTGTATTCTCAGTAGCTCAGGACGCTGAGGCATAAGACAGAAGGATCTTGAGTTGAAAGCCAGCCTCAACAGATTAGTGAGGCACTTAGCAACTCATGGAGACCCTGTCTCTAAATAAAATATAAAAAAGGACTGGGTACGTGGCTCAGTGGTTAAGTGCCCCCAAGTTCAATCCCCAGGATCAAAAAAACAAGAATATCAACTAAAAAGCATAATAAATTCATAAGTAGACACAAAATATTAATACAAAAATATTGAAACTCAACTTCTATACAAAAGTTATAATTTATACCTATTAATTTTTGTCACTTAGGATAAAAATGATTAATTATTTTCTATGTGGGCTAAATATGCAGTATGTTGTTTTAGCGAATTAATGGAAGTACTTATATATTAACAAAACAAAACTTGTGAAAAACAAGTCAGCAAAAACAAAAAAACAAAAAGATTGTTCTTGAATTTTCACAATGAACAAAATTTAGCACTTTTATGGAGCATCCATTGGCTTCCGGAAAACCTCCATACACACTTGTCCTGCAGTGTGCTTCATTCTCCACTTAAATATCCATTCATCTTTGAATTGTCCTCAGAGATGACTTACTTGGACATCTCCTCTAAATTAACTTTTTACTTCCTCTTTGTTAACTTCATGGCCTGATCCTAATTATGTTTATTCATTTTCGTATTTGTGAGTTGTGTAACACGATTTATTACCATTTTTGGTGGGGGCATACTATATTTTGTTTGCTGCAGGATTCTCAGATTAGTTTTTATGGGAAAAGTCATTCTTTATTGTTAAACTCTTCAAGTATGATTACAAAAAGATGACTGCAATAAATAAGCTCTGAGTGAGTTTCAGTCATGATTCTGGTGCTGAAATTGTTACCCTGTAAAATGTAACTTTTAAACCTTATTTCTGCTCAGGTCTTTAACATTCTTCTCCCAGATTTAATATTATAACAATAGTGATCTCAACAGCTCACAAATTAAAGCTGTAAGCCTTGACCATATTTTCATGAGGTAAAGTAAAATATTTGTACACATGCTTAATTCATGTTGTTACTTTTTCTTTACTACGTTGCTTGAATTTTCTAAGATTGTGACTGACATATATAGAAACTGCATTAGAAATTTTTATTTTATCCATAGACACCTGTGAAAAGAATATGCATGGAAAAAACAATTCATTTACTTCAAATAAAATCTATATTTACCTTTGGAAAATAAAAATGCATTGATTGGGAGGTTGAGGCAAGAGGATTGCACGTTTAAGCTTAGTCTCTCAACTTAGTGAAATCCTGCCCCAAAATAAAAAGGACTAAGTAAGCAGCTCAATGATAAAGCAACCCTATGTTTAATCCCAAGTAACAAAAAATAAAAAAGAGAGAGGGAGAAAATAAAAATGTTGGAGACTTTTAAGTTATCTTAGAAATATGAATAAGAAAATTATTGCACATATTAAAATAGCAATTTTTTTCATTATTGACAGAAAAATACCTAGTATGCAGTAAAAAATATATATAAATCAAGAATGTACTGCTTAGAATCTTACCAAATAATTGATAAATACAAATGGAAAATTAAAATATACAATTTAAAGAACTTTTAAGAGATTCAAGATCCTACGGAAGATTATAAAGGAGAAAAATGCAATTACATTTCAAAAGTGCTTCAATTTTAGGCACATTCATTGGATGAATCTAAAAGACAACAAAGTAAAGATCATATAGACAGATATTATCTAGAGTTCAGGAAATGGTCTGGGGTTGAGATGAGCATTTGAGTCATCATCAAGTAAAGGGAGTTAAAGCATTGAGAAGAGTGATGACATCTAAGAAAAGAGAGAGTGAGGACAAACAGGGGAGCCCCAGCCTGAGATATAAACAACTCAGTATCTAAAGATCTGGCGGTGGATGAGGACCAACAGAGATAGTCATGAAGTAAGAAAATCCAGACCAGGGTGCTATGATGAAACCTGGGAGGAGCATTTCCAAGGAGAGGGCGTGAGCAATTTTGCAAGGCTGCCCTTTCCCTGGTGAGGACAGAGAAGAGCCCTGGGATGCTTTCAGCCTTGACAAGAATAGTGTCACCAGAGAGGTGAGGAACAAAGCTGGATTACAGAGTTAAAGAGTATCTATGGAGTCAAAAGAATAGATAGTAAGAGTAGGCTATTCTTTGGGGAATATTTTGATGGGAAGCCTAGCATAAAAAATGTTGTCAATAGCAAGGGAGGAATATGGGAATTTGAGGTGAAGAGAGATTTTATTTCTAAACTGGGAATTACTAAATCATATCTATATTCAGACAGGATTCCGAAGTATGAGATTGATTATGTCAGAATGCATCATTACCCTCAGTACATGTATGAAGACATGAATGGTGTGACTCTACTTTGTGCATGAGCAGAGACATGAAAAATCATGCTCTATATGTGTACTATGAATTGAATCACATTCTGTTGTCATATATAACAAATTAAAATAAATAATTTTTTTTAAAAAGCATGCAAATTGAAGGAAAGAGAAAACTAAGTTTTCTCCTATAAAACTTAAAACATGGGATTTCCTTTTAGTATTTTTAAATTCATTTCTTCTGTTTATGAATAAAATAGATATTGGATTGGAATTCACTTACAAAACCAATTATGTTTAAGAAACTGTTCAAAACTCTGAAGATGTAATGATGAATAAGACTCTTACCTAAAGCAGGTTGCATTCTAGTGGAAGGTAAAGACCAAAACTCAATAAATAACTACTAAGTAAAACAGTGTCATTAAAAAGTAATTAAGAAAATCTAAAAGTAGTATGTATACTGTAACAGAGAAAGAAAAGAAGACTTTACTGGGACAAAAATAAGACAAATTATTGTGTGGCCCAAAGGGAACTGGTGATTCAGGGTGAGCTCCTGCAGGATTAGCATTTCTAAAAGTGTCCTCTGAAAGAGGTGGACAGGCTCATTGTTTGAAGGAAGAGGCTAGAGTGAGGCTTCCCTGTCCATCAGTGAAAGGTAGCTGAAAATAGGGAGGAATGTTTTTCTGTTATTTGGGGCAAACAGGTTCAAACAGTTCTTCGATATAAATGAAGTGAGCTGAAGGAATCAATGGCTCTGTGTTGAAGAACCCAAGCCAACCATGTCATTTTGTGATCCTATTCTAGACTGAGACTGAGATCTGAGAGGAAACAACCACAAAACCAATACTAATGGTGAGGGATAGGAAAGAGACAGAGACAAAGATAGAGACGGAGATATAGAGAGAGAACAGATTAAAAAAACATGACTCCTACACAAACTGAGTAGCAATCTTAAGTCCCAAAAAAATGAGATTTTAAAAGTTAATACTAAGAAAAGACACTAAGAAAAACAAAATAGATAATTAGTAATTAAAAATTAATTATTTAATTAACACTATTAAAAATTTAGTCTAGACAAAATTAATCTTATAGTATAGACTCATAATAACTTTAAAACAAGCATGGTTTGGGTGCTTAATTTTTTAATTATTTTTTTATTTATATATAACAGTGGAATGTATTACAATTCTTATTACACATATAGGGCACAATTTTTCATGTCTCTGGTTGTATACAAAGTATATTCACACCAATTTGTGTCTTTATACATGTACTTTGGATAGGTGCTTAATTTAACAACTAGAAAAATACAGTCATTTAAAACAGACTAGATAATTTAAAACAAAAATAGAATTGTTTAAAAACTAAATGGACATGACAAAAGAATCAACTTAAAAATGAATACTAGAAATAAATACATTGAAAAACTTCCAATGGCAAAGTAAACTCCAAACTAAACTCAAAGAGCATCAGGAGATTAGTGGATGACTCGATCTTACCATGGCCCATCTCACCTTGTTTCTGTCTTAACTATGGCCTCTGAGCTGTTTCCCTCCAACTCACTAATATTCAGTTCAAGACATAGCAAATCTAGCCAGTCTATCCACATCCAATTGCTCATATGAAAAGTGAATAGCATCTTATATGAAGAAATCCCCAAGAAAGCAATCATGTTGACTTGTAACTAAGTACAAATAAAGGGGAGTTTAATAGAGGTGAAAAAAGAAAACTTGAAACAAAAAGATAATTTATTTTGTGAAGATATGCAATTTTATTGGTCTCTCTACTAATTTATTAATATACTAAAGACATTATCAATGTATTTGGACACAAAATCAAATCTATTAATAAGCCAAGTAAAATGTTTGCTGGAGAATTTCTTTTCCATTAGGTCCCTGGTTTGGTTTCTATCTACAATTGCCTTTTAACCAGGTTGTATAGCTACAGTGAAAAACTGACAGAGCCGCAAGGCATACAAAACATTTTGAATTGGCACCAAACTGCCTGCTTGTCTCCTATCACTTTTTGCCCCCCATATCTTCCTCAGAACACACTCTTCCCTCCATTAACACTAAAAAAGCCTAAGGATGTTCCCTCCCATGCCAAATACTCTTCCATCACCTCCACACACAAGTTCTTCCATCTGCTAGAATTCTTGTATCATCTGCTTTTTCAGACAAGAACATATACCACCTTCAGATCTCAGAGAGAATGCTATGATTTTTCCCATGACTCACTAAGACACATGAACTGCTTTTCCTTTGCTCCCTCCCTATAAGTGCGTCTTTGTCCCTATTAATTACTTTATTGAATTACAGTTTCTGTTATAGAGGCTTAAGTTCAGATATCACCCATTACTGGCACATAAAAATGTCTATTACAACCAAATTATGGAATCGGCCCAGATGCCCATCAATAGATGAATGGTTCAAGAAAATGTGTTATGAATACACAATGAGTTTGACTGAGCCATAAAGAAGAATGGAATTATGTCATTTATTAGTAGATGAATGTAAATGGAGAACATCATGCTAATTGAAATAGGCCAGACTCAGAAAAATCAAGGGTCAAATGTTTTCTCTCAAATGTTTCTTGTTTTCCATAAGCTAAAGCAAAATAAAGTAAAGAAAGTTGGGGAGGTAAGATCATTTGAGTAGAAGAAAGAAATCAAGAGAGAGGGAGGAGAAGGGACAGGAAAGTGGAAGAAATATAGAATGAATTTAACAAAATCACATTATATGTATATATAAATATAACACAGGGAATTTCACCTCTATATATACATAGAAAGCACTAAACAAAAATAAATAAATGAACAAAAATAAATAAATGAGCAAAAGAAACATCAGTAGAGCAGAGGAAAGAAAATAGGGTTGAGAAAAGAGGGGAGGAAAACGGAAGGGTAATGGGAATTGAAATCAAATTCCATGTATGTACGATTTTGTCAAAATAAACCCAGCCAATATATGCTAACTTCAAGGCCAACATCATTCTAAATGGATAAAAATTGAAAGAATTCCCTCTAAAAACTGCAATAAGACAGGGATGCCCTCTTTCACCACTTCTATTCTACATAGTCCTTGAAAGTCTATTCAGAACAATTAGGCAGATGAAAAAAATTAAAGGGATACAAATAGGAAAAGAAGAACTCAAACTATCCCTATTTGCCAACATGATTGTATATTTAAAAAAACAAAAAACTTCACTAGAAAACTTTTAGAACACATAAGCGAATTCAGCAAATTAGCAGGATATAAAATTAACATGCATAAATCAATTGCTTTCCTGTACTTCAGTAATGATTCAACTGAAAGGGAAATTAGGAAAACTATCTCATTCACAATAACCTCAAAAAAGTAAAATATTTGGGAATCAATTTAACAAAAGGGGTGAAAGACCTCTATAATGAAAACTACAGAACTCTAAAGAAAGAAATTTAAGAAGACCTTAGAAGATAGAAAGATCTTCTAGGCTCTTGGATAGGCAGAATTAACATTGTCAAAATGGCAATAATACCAAAAGTGCTATACAGATTTAATGCCATTTCTATTGAAATCTCATTGATATTCTTCATAGAAATAGAAGAGGCAGCCATGAAATTCATTTGAAAATTAATAGACCCAGAAGAGCCAAAGTAATCCTTAATAAGAAAGAGTGAAGCAGGAGGCATCACAATACCAGACCTTCAATTCTCCTATAGAGCTATAGTAACAAAAACAGCATAGTATTGGCACCAAAACAGACATGAAGACCAATGGTAAAGAATAGAAGACACAGAGACAAATCAACATAAATACAGACAAAAGCACCATAAGCATATATTGGAGAAAAGATAGTTTCTTCAACAAATGGTTCTAGGAAAATTGGAAATCCATATATACCAAAATGAAATTAAACCCTCTCTCTCACCCCGAGCAAAACTTAACTCAAAGTAGATTGAGGACTTATGCATCAGAATAGAGACCCTCTGCCTAACAGAAGAAAAAGTAGGCCCAACTCTACATCATGTCAGATTAGGAACTAACTTCCTTAACAAGACTCCTAAAGCGTAAGAAAATAAAATCAAGAATCAATAAGTGTGATCGAATCAAATTAAAAAGCAAAGGAAACAATCACAAATGTGAAGAGAGAGCCTACAGAACGGGAGAAAATCTTAGCCACCTACACCTCAGAGCATTAATCTCCAGGAAATATAAAGAACTCAAAAGACTTAACAAAAAAACAAATAACCTAATCAATAAATGGAAAAGGAACTTAAAAGATACTTCACAGAAGAAGAAATACAATTGGCTTACAAATATGTGACAAAAATGTTCAATATCACTAGCAATTAGAGAAATGCAACTTAAAACTACACTGAGATTTTATCTCACTCCAGTCAGAATGGCAATTATCAAAAGTATAAGTAACAATACATGTTGGCGAGGATGTGAGGGAAAATGTACACTCCTACATTGCTGGTGTTACAGCAAATTGGTGCAACCTCTCTGGAAACCATGTAGAGATTCCCCAGAAAATTTGGAATGGAACCATCATTTGACTCAGTTATCTCACTCCTCAGCATATACCTAGAGGACTTAAAATAGTGACACAACCACATCAGTGTTTGTAGCAGCTCAATTCACAATAGATAAGCTATGGAACCAACCTAGTACCCGTCAACAGAAGAATGGATAAAGAAAATGAGATACATATACATAATGGAATATTCATCAGCCATAAAAAGGAATAAAATTATGGCATTTTCCAGAAAATGGATGGAACTAGAGTCTTTCATTCTAAGTAAAATAAGCCAATCCCAAAAAAACAAAGGTCAAATGTTCTCTCTGATATGTGGGTGCTGAGTCACAATGTGGGGATTGAGGTACAGAGGTTTACCAGATGGGACATGGCACAGTGGGAGAAAGGGAGCATGG
Source organism: Urocitellus parryii (assembly GCF_045843805.1). NCBI lineage: Eukaryota > Metazoa > Chordata > Mammalia > Rodentia > Sciuridae > Urocitellus > Urocitellus parryii. Next base: position 237,877,512 of record NC_135531.1, on the reverse strand, counting down.
ATGGAAATGGGAAAGATAGTGGAATTAATCTGAAATAACTTTCCTAAGTTCACATATGAATACACCACCAGTGCAATTCCACATCATCTACAACCACAAGAATGGGAAGTTATACTCTATGAATGTATGATATTATGTAGAAATACATCCTACTGTCATGTATAACTAAAAAAGAATTTTTAAAAACTGAACTCCCCTATGTGTGACTATAACACTCTAATTTAAAGAAAAAAAAGGTCTATTGTATCTTAGTTCAAAAAGTCAAGATAGATCATAATGGGCAAAAGCCAGTCTTGTCTATCTACATCACTTCAATGGTGGAGCACTTGCCTAGCAAACTCTCGGTTGAGTTAAATCTTCAGGACACACACACACACACACACACACACACACACATACACACACACACCTATTCTTTCATATTGATAGGAAAAAGCTAGTGGACAAATATGCTACAGAGTCCATGAGATCAGAGTTTCTATCCCCAAACCAATTTATATAAAATATTTAAACTCTAGTAAGGTACCTAAACTACTTAATCAGTAAAATAAGATAAATAATACCTGGAAATATTTATTGCACACTTACAGTGTTCCAGGCCCAGTTCATACATTAATTCATTCAATCTTCCCAACAACTCTTTGAAGTAAATGTGATTAACCTACTTCCCAAGTGACAAAATAAAGTACAAAGAGGATAGATAATGTCATCAAGGTTGCATAGTTTATGAGCTATATAATCAGAACTCAATGTCAAGTAGCCTGGCTCCCGCACCCATTACTTAAAAAATGGACATGTACTGATCCTCTACCACAATGTTGCCATAATATGAAGATAAAAGGGATAATAATTCAGGTACCCAGCTACATACACATAAAAAGTACATAGTACACTTTCTGAAGATGATTGGCATTCTTATAGTCATATTAACAGCCTAATTTTGCTTTTTAGCTCCAATACCAATTATTAACAATCCTTTGTTTCTTTTTTTTTTATTGGTTGTTCAAAACATTACAAAGCTCTTGACATATGTTTCATACATTAGATTCAAGTTGGTTATGAACTCCCATTTTTACCCCAAATACAGATTGCAGAATCACATCTGTTACACATCCACATTTTTACATAATACCCTATTAGTAACTGTTGTATTCTGCTACCTTTCCTATCCTCTACTATCCTCCCTCCCCTCCCCTCCCATCTTCTCTCTCTACCCCATCTACTGTATTTCATTTCTCTCCTTGTTTATTTACCCGTTCCCCTCGCAACCTCTTATGTGTGATTTTATATAACAATGAGGGTCTCCCTCCATTACCATGCAATTTCCCTTTTCTCTCCCTTTCCCTCCCACCTAGTGTATCTGTTTAATGTTGATCATTTCTTCCTGCTCTTCCTCCCTGCTCTGTTCTTGGTTGTTCTCATTTAATGCTAAAAAATGATGAACTGGAAATTGCTTATGGCAAATTTGACCTGAAAATTTCATTTTACATTCACCACCTTAAAATTATGTCCAATTGATCCAATTCAATTAAATTTTAATGCTTTAAGTGAAATACTTGTCAAAGCATTGATTGATTTTGCTTAACAAATTTTTCCCTTTTCTATAATATATCAAGGTCTCCTGTAAGATCACTACCCAAATTAATTTACAATTTTGGAAGTGTTGCGACTGACAGGCAGCACTGAAAGCATAACTTCCCTTCTCAGTTATTATTATAAAGTCTTTCCAAAGTTTATTTCAGCAATGGGTCAGAATTAGAAAGCTCATGTGATCTGAGGTTAGAGGTGAGATAATTACAATAGAATGGTGTGTTGGAAAACCATGTGGCTGGAAGTGCAAGGGGAGAGAGGGTTGTTGGACTCTGTTACCAAACTCCCTGGAGAAATCAAGTAGCCCAATAGCCTCATCTAAGATAATTGCAGCGCTGGAATCTCTGCCTGAAGAGTTTTATTCCCACAGTCTAAGGGTGTGCCCTCTTGGAACAAAATATATGTACTGTAAGCAAATGGCATAAATAGCACCAGGAATCCCTTTCACAATAATTTCTATGGTAGGAAGGAAGATATGAAAAGATGGAAGTGTTTCTACAATCTCAAATTTATACTTGCAACTCTATTAAGTAGCTGTAACCAGATTATCAGTGCTTTATTTTAGAGATTGAAAGGGAAATACTTCAAAATATTTTTGTAATAAAATCTACCCAGAGTAATCAGTTATTTATGAAAAATGTATAAATAAATTCTCACATGGAAACAAGTTAATCCTAGCTAACATGAAAGTTATTAGTAGAACTGTCCAAGGGTTTCAAGTTGTTTTGGACCAAAATCATTAAAAAGAAAATTGAACTTAATAACAGTTCACATTACTAATTGAAACATAAGGACGGCAAATGCCAGACTAGTTATATCATTTAACTTAAGGATTACATAAAGCAAACAGAAATATGCAGTTCATATGGTAGCAAGACACCAAATTTTGACTGGAAAAGAAAATGAAGCAGAAGTCAGGCAACTTGGATTCTGATACCAGCTGGAACTAAGTCTATATCATGACACTGTAAAACATTTTTTTTTCCTCTCTACCATTTGCCTTTTAAAATGAACTAAACGTTATCCTACAATTTTAATGCAAAAATTCACTCCAATAAACAAAATACGATGTTACACCTATTTTGAAGGTCTAGTTAAAAAATTTTCAAACTCATAAATGAATTTTGGGGGGTTGTAACAGGTCTAAGCTCTCCATTTATCACTCTCACTTTCACTATTGGTTCCACATTATTTAATGTGGAGAATAATAGCAAAATTCTCAGAGTGTGGGTTTGAAAGTAATAAAAATCATATGAATTATTAAGAATATCTTTTTGATAGTCATAGATTTACTATTAGGTTAAAAAATCTTATTTTCTAAACAATCATTCTCCTATCCTATCTTTGTCAATCCATTTAAGTAAACAAGAAGCTAGAAACATCGCATTATTGCTCTTTCCTCCTCTGCATCATATCCCAGCACCAAACAGACATCAGCTTGTCATTTTATACACAAATGTCAAATAGGATACTTTCTCACTCTCATCTTTCCCACTGCCCTCATCAATACCTTTGCTGCACCTCAACTGGATTATAGCAGCAGTAGGTCCACTAGTAAATTCCCTTCTTCTGTACTTGTCCGCCTTACACAGCCACCACAGTAATTCATCCAAAACACAAATCTGAACCACAAAATCCCTGATTAACCTAATGTGAATGACTTCCCATTGAAGACAGGTTAAATTACAACCTCTTTAATAAGTTACTCAAAGGCCTCCATGATCTAATCCCAGACTGACTCTCCATGACAACAGATATTGTTTTTATCTTACTCCCCAAGGTACCCACAGGACCCAGCAAAGTTTCTGAAAAATATAAAAACATCACTTAATATTAAACAAATCAGATAATAAATATCACTTGATAAACTTTTTTAACTTCAGATATATATAAACAAATAACTCCTCCATCAGTCTCATTTCTGCCACTCCCTCTTTAGCAATTTGTTCTCCAGCAAGATCAAAGGGCTTCTACTTCCCACAGAATCCAGGCTGATCTAACCAGGCAGTCTCTTCTACTACTTTGTCTGTTTGGCCTCACTCTCCTTCCCTGGAACACTGGCTACTCCTGGAAGATTCCCCAATCCTTCTCATTTCATCTGGGTTGCAAAAATACCTATCAAAAATCTTTATAACTGAACTGAAGACAGCATGAATTTAGATTATTCTTTTTTATTTCAATTCAATTTATTTTAATTGATATATAAGACCATGAAAATTGTACATATTAATGTAATGCCCTGTGATATAATTATACTATTCTTATTCCCCAAAATTGTCTCATGCCTAGCATGCAGAATGCATTCTATACTCATAGCTCTTACATAATCAATGAACGCCAATTCTAATCTGAATATCATATGTACAATATTTAATATTAAAAATGAGCTAAAAATCACAAAAGCTGTTTTTTCATAAATGTGCAGCATTCAAAAAACATTAAAATGCATAAATTCTGATTCAACATCTTTAAAACCAGTTTGCTAGTCCTTAATTTGCCACAATCAAAAACATTCAATACCCAGTTCAGTAATGCGTATTGAACTTGGGGCCTCCTGCATACTAGGCATGTACTCTACCACAGAGCTACACCCTTAGCCCTTTTTAAATTTTATTTTGAGACAGGGTCTTACTAAGTTGCCTGGGCTGGTTTCAGACCTGCAATCCTTCTTCCTCAGCCTGCCAGGCAGTTGGGATGACAGACATGGCTCCACAATTGAATTCTAATCAGAAGTTTATCCATTTTGGTTGATAATCTCTGACAAATCAATCTTTGAGTTAATTATACCATTTTTTAAAAAGCTAAAAAATAAACTTAAATTATGGAAAGCAAAACATTAACTTGCTATTGTTATTACTTAATATGTTTTCATGTCACTCACAAACATAGATGTGATTTGTATTTGATGGTTCTGCTGAGAACTTCACAGTTGCTAATCACTGATTTACCTAGACACAGATAAAGATGAACAGATACACTGATGAGAGTTTAGTCATACTGAGGTATGAATTTATAGTAAGCTGACAGTATTTTAAATGGCTTGATATATGTACACATACAAGTAATATGCATAAGAATGACAGACTTTATACATTACTTTCACATGTAAATAGAATATGTGATTTTTCTAGCAAGTCCAAATTTAATATTAATTTCTTTCACAAGTAGTCACAAAAGATAATATTAATTAGGGAATCTTGCTCTTCTGCTTAATGGACATATTTTGTATTAAAGAGCATAATGTAATTTGATATTTTTCTCAAAATACCTGTTAGTGGGAAAAGCAAAAGAACATCGAATTATTTAAACAGCTGATGTCACTAATAAAATGTGTTTTGAAAGTATTGTTATGGATATGTCTATGTGCAAGGCACTGAAGTTAACTATGGAACTAGAAATACAAAGATTATCTTTTTAAATTATTTCTACTCATAGAAGATGTCATAACTTATAGGGATTTTTAATGGTGTGATTATATAGATCTGAATAGGGGAAAAGGAGTTTAAAATTTATTTTGTAGAAAAAAAATGTAAATTGTGGATCATTTATGAGCTTTCATCCAATGGATCACTAGAAGTAATGTAAAGAAAGCTTGAAGAGAAAAAGATCAGACAGGACACAACTGTACTGGTTTAAGAATAAAGCAATATGAGCTCATGGCTATGCGATTAAATGTTAAAGATGGGAAGATGATGACCTATAAGAACTTCTTTTTTTTTGTTATACATTATGAAGTAGTAACAAAAATATTTTGATTCCTTACAGGAGAAATTTTCTCCTGGGGATGTTTTGTACCCACAATATTTTGATTAGATTTGTACTGCATAACTTACTATGTTGTATTTTAATTGTATATTTATGTGTCTACCTCCTTAACTAAATCACAACTTCCTTGAGAGCACGGACGTGATTGAAATCATCTTTGAATTTCCAATGTTTAACACATGACTGCACAGAAGTAGTAATTATCTGTAAAAGTGTGGTTGAGGGTGTTTTTCATTAAATCACGCAGTGTTGTCTCTGTAAGAACTCAAAGGGGAAATGTCCCCATTTTCTCTGCTACCATGTCATAAACAGTGTTTCCTAAAGACACTGGATTGTTTTCACTTCATGAGCAATAAAAAATTTTAATCGTGCTTTCTTCTTTCACATTGAAAGAAATCAAAAAACTAATTTATATTCTCCAATAACAAGTAGAATTCCAAGGCCTTTATTTTGCACAAAATGCTTATTTTTTCTTCTATATGTCTACATGCTTTTTCTCTCTTGATTTCAAATTATTTTTCTTCAGTCATTTACTTTTATCTAAATCCCCTTAAATTCATTTTACACCAGCTAGATTAAAACAGTTAAACAAATGACAGTTATTCAACAAATACCTTTTCAAAAGCTCAAAATGAGATTTATTATTAAATTTAATTCACACATACTTTTCTTTGTAAAATTCTAATCCTAGGTTAAGTAAATTAATTTGTGTTTAGCTTTCTAACAACCACACAAGTTTGCCAACAAAAGTTATAGGTCTAACAATGAACTCAAAGTTCTAGGACTACTCGATTGAGGTATTGCATTTGCAACACAGTGCAGGAAAATAAATTTTTCTAGGGAATAATTCCAGTCATTAAGCAATTTGCTAACATGAGATTTTAGAATTTTGCCATTCAGAAGTATAATTTATATTTTTTCATGAAAAATAACTGTCCTCGAACTTCTCTGAGGATATGTGGAGTCATTTGAACTTTTATGACAAATGTCCCATAGTATTCAAACTTTAATAAGTTTAAACCACATGAGGGGAAAAGAAAAACTGTGGGAAACTTGAGGAGTGTGGGTGGGGTGGAGAAGCACTGACATTTCTTCAGGATTCCCAGAAGCTTGCATGAAGCTTGCTGATATGTGTAATAGCTAAGGCATTACAAACAATAACAAGTGCTTTTTTATAGGTCATAGTTCCTACTATAAAATTAAGCTTTAAATATGAAAAGGAGGCAGCAAAACTTTTCAGATGAATTTAATTCAAAATAACTTGTAGCCAAGGATCATATTTATATTGAATAGTTTTCATATATATTCCAAAGAATAAAATTTCTAGGTTATTTGCTGTCTGTATATATAGCCAGGAGTAAGAACTTATATATTAAACTACATAATATCAGTATCTTGTTCTCCATGTTATCCTTGTGAGAGTTTCAGAACAGGAAGAATTCCATAGCTTATGTCAAGGCTTTAGAAATTTGTTGTAGCATCAGTTCTTCATAAAATCTGTCTTATGTTCATAAAACAAAACATATGCATGACCCATTTGATACTGAATTTGGGAAGTTCTTTCCTTAAGTAGTTGCTGGATTCTTGAGGATTGGTCCTTTATTGTATTTCCAAGCTAGAAGAAACAAATTCAGGGTAAATTATATTCTTTCTTTTAAAGAATATAACACAGAAATCCAGATGTGATCTTATGAAGAGCTAAACTCTAAACAAGAGATTGTACAAGTTTTCCTTTCCTGAGAAACTTCACAGAAGTCAGCAATACTGCACTTTGCAAAGGATGTCTTTTAAACTTTTACTCTTTAACTGCCTAATAGTCTATGGAATCACAAAGTACGTGAAAGAGTTGCACTCTGTCCCACAGCTCTTTAAAGAAAACAGTGAAATAAGATGCAGACAACAACAAATTGTCAGAGATGGCAGACATTGTAAGAAAGAAAATTCAGCTTTTTCTCCTAAAAGTTTGTTTTCCATTCTGGTAACATGTTTCACCATTCTACTGAATCATTACCAATAAAACAAAGCTTTGCATAAAACATGAGAGCTAACCCAGGCAGATTAGTTAAATGAAATTTATAAACAAATCACTCAGATTTTTTCAGATGTTTTGCAGACTGATCCTCTATTAGATGTAAAGATTCCAATATTTTCATGAATTTAGCTTTTATTATTTGGGTATGTGGTCCTGTCAGTTCACATTAAAGGCTGATAAAGAAGTTCCTAGATGGGTTAGAAAAAGACAAGTCTCTTTATCATGAGAATTCAAGGGGCTTCTTTTCATACAACTTATCTTGGGAAAAGTCTGAAATATATATTTAGCAGAACTCTTACCCCCTCTTGTGACAGCTAAATGAAATGTAAATTCTCCTAAGAATATAAATCGGGTTTCTAATTTCTCAAACCTATATCATAAGTCTTAAAGAGAATTCAGTTACAAAATGATTTCCAGTTCTTAAAAGAATTAATGGGAGATATTTATCATGAGTTAGTGACAATATAAAAATTTCATTTGGGGTGGGAGGGGCCCAGGGCTGTAGCTCAGTCTAGAGCACTTGCCTTGCACGTGTGAGGTACTAGGTTTGATACTCAACACCACCTAAAAATAAATAAATAAAGATATTGTACCAACTACAACTACAAAAAAATATATTTTAAAAAACTTCATTTTTGTGTGTTTCCTTTTTTATTTTAATTCAAGGCATATTTTTAAAAGTCTACATCTCTTGTAATACAAAACTAAATTAGTGTTTTATGTGTGAAAAAAAACAAAAAAAATTCTTCACATTGATTTAACTTTTAACTGTGATAACTAACTTCCAAGACTCACACTTTTATTGAATATAGTACTCCCTGATTATCTGCAGTTTCATTTTTGTGGTTTGTTACTCATGGTCAAATATGGTCTGAAAATATTAAATGGAAAATTCCAAAAATAAACAATTTTTAAGTTTTAAATTTTACATTTTTCTGAATAGTGTGGTGAAATCTTATCCTCTCTCACTTATTTCCTGATATAAATCATCCCTTTGTCCAGTGTCTTCATACCATATATGCTACCCATTTATGGTCTCTTTGTAGTTATCCTAGTTATCAGATCAACTGTCAATCTACCAAAATTTTTGTGTTCAAGTAACCTTTAATTTACTTAATAATGGCCCCAAACTCAAGTTGTGATTCTGATAATTATATATACCAAAGAGAAGGCATAAAATGCTTTCTTAAAATAAAAATGGTACACGTGAAATAATATTTTGAGAGACCACATTCACAAAACTTGTATTACAAAATATTGTTATTATTGTTCTATTATTATTATCAGTTGTTGTTGTTAATCTCTTAGTATGCCTTAATAATACTTTATCAAGGTCTGTATGTATATGAAAAAACATGGCATATATAGAGGGTTTGGTCTGTCTGCAGCTTCAAGGAATCCACTGAGATATGTTAGACTATAACCCCTATAGGATATCAGGGACTACTGTAGTATTTTGATATGACCAAAAGAAATAATAGAAGTAAAAGATTGTTGTTCTAAAAACATTGACCCAGTTTCAAAGAAAGGCTCCATGACAGAGATCTGGAGCCTTTACCCAGGTTCCCTTTTGGCTTCTCAGTAACCAACTGAGGAGAACCTGCCCCAGCCTCAGTGCTGAGCCTTCATCTCCCTCTTTGCCAAGAATTGCAATGTTTTTAGTAGAGGTGAGAAACCAGTATGCTCTAGCCTTATTTTAATCAATATCTTCTATTCCAGTCTATCACATTGAGCCTATTATATGCCCTATCCAACATTTTTTTTAACCAACTCTTAGTATTATCACAGGAAAGAAAAAAATACACACACAAAAACACACAAGTAAATAAAACTATATAAAAGTACAGACATTTGCTTCTCACATTCAGTAATTGTATTTAATAGGGTATTCCTGGAGATATGGTTTTTAACCCAAAATAATGATAGTATTTTAAGCACCGCAGTAAAACTATTGCACACCAACTTTATCATGTACTATATGAGTAACATCATCTGTCTTATCTCATTCAACTTTCATGATACTCTTGTGATGAAAGCTTAATTATCTTTGGTTTATAGATGAAAAAACTAAGGCTTACAATGAAACTCACCCAATGTTCCATCTGTGATGGGTGGATCCAGTTTTCACAAACAGATTTATCTAGTTCTAAAGCCAGGTTGCCTATTTATCAAGGAAGGACATCTTTTTGGCCAAGATTTTTCAGGTAGCTTTTAGGCCTCAATTAAAAATTGTTGAGTTTTCTTTCTATGCCTAATGATCTTCCTAATGAGTTGGGAACTATGCTCAGTGCATCAAAAACAGAAAAATTTCTCAGAATGAACATGTGAATATGAGATCACTGGACCAATTTTCACTTTGAGTCCCAGGATTTTCATTATTATTATTTATGGTCTTTTATTGGGTGTTTTACTGCATGATGAAATTCTGTGGAGTACTAGCTGAACTTTATTATCCCATCATTAGAATCATTTGAACATTCACTTAAATTTATTCACTAGTTATTAATTGAAACCTACTATACTAATTCTGTGCTAGACTCTGGAAACATAAAGAACATTATTGTCATGGTCCCTGCCCTTAATACACTTAGAGTTTATTAAAGAATGACATATAGGAAGAAATAAACCTTTCAGGACCATGGGGTAAGTGCTATAACACAGGTGAAAAAGCAAGGAAGGATGGAACACAGCCATGGCACCACTATTCCCAGGTGACAGCTTCCCAGGAAAATCGAGGCCAGCACAAGAGGGGAAAAAAGAAGATTTCAGACAGAGAGAACAGTGGGTAGAAGAGGACAACCACTCTACATGAGATGTTTGATCAAGGGAGCAGAGAAAGATGGAGGATACACATGGAGGACTTTAAGCCAAATCGAGGAAGTGGGCTTCTCTTGAGGGAAAATGTAATAAATTGAGCAGCAAAAGAAAGGCATGATCTGATCTGCATTTTTGATATACCACACTGGAGAATGGCCAGGAGGGGGCCAGCCCTGGAGGCAGGGAGACATACTAGGGACTGTCCCAGAAACCAGAAGAAGCAGGGTCCTGATTGAAGGTCATAACTGGAATGATGCTGAAAAATGGGCAAACTTTTAAAATATATAAGCCACAGAATTTTTTAGATATTTGATACAAAGAAGGAAAGAAAGGGGGATTTGGAAATTGTTCAGAGCTCTAGCAACTGGATAAAAATACTATTAGTGTGATAGAAAACAATAAAGAATGTCTAGGAGAAAGGAGAAAACATGAGAACATTTGCTATTTCAGGAGAAATGAGTTGGCTTGAATTCTTAAATCCAGTGTATAGTTTGAGGAAATTGAAGCACGTTTAAAATAAGTACTGTGGAGAATGAGAGCACGGAATGACCAGCAAAACAAGGCTAGTGTGGCACCACTGGTAGCCCAGGAGCACAAGGAACATGAAGAAGAGCCAGACCCATTGTGCAATCTTCAACACCCTTGGTCAGCTGTCTACTTTCTGAGACATGCAGAAGACCCAGGAGTGGATCCAGGGTTGGTGCTGTGTTGGTGAATAAAACTAAAATTCAATGGAGCAAGAATTGGGAAGATGAGGATTGGAGTCAGAATCAGATTCCATGTTTCCAAAGCAGGCGTGGTGGAGTTACTGAATGGAAGAGTTAAAACTACTGTGGCTTTGAGCCTGCGATGCACATGGTGTCATCTGAGGAGCTCTGTTAACACAGAGATGCTGGGAGCTCACCTCCAGAGATTCTGATTTACTAACCTGGGAGGCGGCCAGGCCTTGAGCATTAGGACAATGAAAATTTCTACAGACAACTGTAAGTTGGAGCCAAGGCTGAGAACCATGACAATAATGATATGAGATGAAGATCTGGTGGTTAGACTTTAACATCTGAAAGGAGGACTAGTGAAGAGTGATAAAAAAACACCCAGGATGTAGCTGCTGGAATGGCTAGCTAAAGTGCTATGGAAGTATAGTCACTAAGATGTTGAAATCCATGTCATCCACATGGACACCATAAGTTAACCATAGTGACAGCAAAACTTGGAGTTGAGAAGATTGTGAGTCATTTTCCTAATTTAAGTTAATATTAGATTTTAAAGACAAGTAAGAGCCAAGTGTTATGATTCATTTACAAATTATATCACATAACTCCTGATATAAACCTAAAAATTATTATTCAGTATTTATAAAACAAATATATATGTTTTGGGTGTTTTACATATAAAGTATAAAATGAGATAATCTGTAAAGATAAACTTATGATATTGAAAAAATAAATTTAGATAATTTCATTGACCTCCCCAGGGGAGAAAAATAGAGTTTTAGATCAGTGTCTGATAAAGCACTGTATGTAGGGGGAAAAAAAAAGTCTTTAGGCAAATGAACTCTTATGGGTGTGGATTATAACACAAATTAATGTATGCACATTTTCAAGAGATTTTGACTATTGTTCTTTTCTGATGTTTACCTACATCAAGCCATGTTGCCAAGGATAACATGGGAAAGTAGAAAATTTCTAACAGGTTTTACTTGGTTTTGAAGTACCTATTCCCAGTTCCCATCAGCCAGTTGGTCCACAGGAGAAAAAAAGTAAATAATACTAGATATTATGTCACAGTATCACAAAGCAACGGCTTATGATTAGTTTAAAATGTAATTATGTGTCTCTTTTCAGGACCATTCCATTCAGCAAGACTATCATACTGAGTTCCTTTAGGCATTTCAGTAAATAAATTCTTTTGGTTGAGATTCAAGACTGATTTATAAAGTAGTTAACATAATTCTGGAATTTTTTCTTTGAATTTTAACTGAAAGGGCCCTTTGGAATTAGAATATATTTGTGATGCCTGCTTTGTTTTTTTAAACTGTATGTTACTTTGGTTTTTTAAATGTTTATTCTCTCTTCAGAATTTTGTTATAATTTTGTCAATTTTGTTATGTCTTTATTAATTCACTAATAGACTATGAACATGACTGACCAGAAACAGATCATTGACCAGAATTGTATAATCTAATTTTCCAAGTATGTTTCAGCTATGTAAATATAATTGTTACAACCAAAAAGTACAAATATTTCTCTAAAGTGGTATATACAACTTTTGTTCTTGTATTCACTATAAATTTGAATGGGATTTAAAGAAGGTCTAAAAAAGACTTGATTATAACTATAGTAGATATATTTAGAAATACAAAGGAAAATGTGTTAATTATGTTAAGTGGATCCACAACAAAACCAGAAAGATAAACTCTGGACTATCCAAGCAAATGCCATATTTGACAAGGGTTACAAGCCTAAGGTCATGAGTATTGTACAGATGCTGTTAAACCCTCATGTCAAATATGTAACTTATTCTGATTCTATGTGCACCAAGTCTACTTCTGGCTATTTGTGGAAAAGAACACTCTGGTCAGAGGGAAGGACTGTTGGGTTATATTGGCTGTCAGATTCCTTACTGTCAAATAACACTCTGGCTTTCTGATTTATATACTTCAGTCTCCTGTGAGTTTCGTCAGTGTGACTCATCCAGCACATCTGACTAATTGTAGACTATTGACAAGATTGAGCCTCTGGCCCTATAAAGCTGCAGTAAAGTCACCAACATTGCAATTCCACTTTGTGTGGCCTTTGGCTTCATGGAATGTGACCAGCTGGCTTCTCTGACTTCAACAGTTCCAAACCCTAAAATGGAATTAAATTTACAAGAAGAAAGTAGATACAACACAAACAGTAGATAGGCTTTCCCCTGTCATCAAGATATTTTAATGTGTTCTACTTATGAACAGAAAAGGGGAGAGAATATAGTGTATTTGAAGCAAAAATTTTGAGGTCACTTCATGGTATTATGGCATATAACCAGGAATAGACAAAACTTGCCAGACACAGCATCCTTCCCTGGTTGTTTGAGTCGCAGAAAGGGGCATGGAAATAGACACAGGTGCCAAGAGGAGAATGAGTCTGAAAGGATGACTTTAGTAATAACAGAGAAAGCCCAGGATCGCCCAATGCTGCATTCTGCCAAGTGGTCAGGAGTAAGGACATGAGAAGGCTGAATGGCTCCTGCTTCTTCCTGTCACAATCTTCACAATCTCCACCTTCACATTCTCCACTCTCACAAAATAACGTGAATATAACTACTTTCTGTACAATACCACATAAGCACAATAATGTTGACAAAGAAGGACGTGGCCTTGGAGCAACTATTAAACGAGTTTATAAAATGGAGGAAAAAAAGGAAAGAGAAAACAGAGCTTGAACTCATGTCTTTTAAGGTATAGGAACCCCAATCACTAATTGCCACCAAACAGGGAGCAGGAATGATGAGTGGTCAAAGGAGCAGGTACAGGAAGGATTGGTCCTGAGCATGTGAGCTGAAAATTCCTCTAATGCTTAGGCATAGAGGGAAAACCCTCAGGCTTTGATAGCAAATAAACCCCAGTTCAACATCAGTTCATCCATAATTAGCTATATGGTTCCCACTTGGTCATTAATTTCCTCATTTTTTATATATGGATAGTAATTTCCACTAGAGATATTTTGCATGTTAAATAAATGCCATAAAACAGTGACTGGCATGGATCAGGTCCTCAAAAGTGATAGTTGTTATTATTAAATAAATAGCATGAGGAATTTGTTTGTAGACCATACATTCTTTTGTTTAAAGAAGGATTTATCTAAAAGAGCCAGATCCCTATGTTATGCTTAGTCATGATGTACTTAGCATTTGTATCTGTACTAAAAAGAGCTTTAAAATATTTTAATTATGAATAATTTTTTTTGCTTACTTTCATAGTCATTCTAACAAGAGCTTAATTTCACTCTAGTAATGTGAGAACTGTATTGCTCTCACATGTACCCATTCCTATCAATACTTAAGAGTTTCTAAGAACATTCATTTGGGATCGGTCTAGTCCTATCACATGTGTATTCAACCTGTTATGTTGAGATAAATATTCTTGGTCACTAGATTATTTATTTCCTTGTCATGAAATATATACTAGTTTTTTCATTTTCTAAATATTAATTTTATTCAACATCACCATCCCCTAGGATTTAGAGTCTTGCCAGAAGTTGCATAGCATCAGATTATTTCATCATGGAATTGTGAAATGAAGAATTGTTCTGCCAGAGGCTCCTGGTAGACAGTAAATCTAATATTTTCTTAGTAATGTATGTTCTTAGTAGCTTGTTTTTAAGACAGAAGGATAGAAGGTCACTGTGCAATTAAACTTGAGCAAACCTCAATTCACAATGTGATTTTACTTAGCTTCCATTCTTTGATTATTATTTCCCTCACATTTGCATTTATATTTAAAGAGATCCCAAAAGAAAAGTCTATACTGATGAAAACTTTACAGGCTTTATCATCAGAAAATGTGAGATTCATGCTTTGGATCAAACAGATTCTGGCTATTCAGTGATTTTAGTAAGTTATTTAATCATGTTCAGCTTCAATTTCTCATCTGTAAAATGTAAATTATATATACCTCCAAGAGCTGCAGAGAAAATTGAATAAAGTTTCTGCAAATAGCCTGGATTCTAAGTATTCAACAAACTACACTTTCCTTCTTCTATCTTTTCTTTCTTCCCAGGTATAATAACCACCTACTTTACAGTTGCTTTTAGAATAGGAAGAACGTGGTCAATTTAAGGAAAACCTGCATGAAAAGCACAACTGTAGCTAAAATGCCATCATCAAGTGTCTGCACTTGAAACTCCAATGGCTGTCTTGATTACAGAGAGGATTTATATACCTCAAAGAGTTGTCAGGATGAGAAAAGAGAGCTTTTCCAAGATACTGGCTTTTGAAGCATCTTCATGCTTGACATTGAAAGCAATCAGTAGCTGGGCATGGTTGCACTCGCCTGTAATCCCAGCAGCATGAGAGGCTGAGACTGGAGGATCCTAAGTTCAAAGTCAGCCTCAACAATTTACCTTGTCCCTAAGCAACTTAGCAAAACCCTGTCTCAAAATTATAAAAATTAAAAAAAAAATTGGCTGGGGATGTGGCTCCGTGTTTTTTAAGTGCCCATAGGTTCAATCCCTGGTACCAAATAAATAAATGAAGTGGTCAGTAAACATTTGGTTAAAGAATATTCATTAAAGACTTAATGAACAGATGAAAGTGAGTGTGATTGTTAAATTGATTCACACACATTCATACACATGCAAAATTATTCATATAATCTTAAAAAGTCAAGTAAATCTGTGTGACTCTTCCACTTGATATATTTTCCTTTTGGTTTGATCTGAACAAACATGAAAAGTTACCTTAAAGTAAATACAAAGCCAGTAGTTTCAAGTGAGAAGACATCCATTACTAGTTAAACAAATTTTTACTATCCATTCTGAAAACACAATTAGCAAAACTTTTTCCATCTTTGACAAGTATATGCTAATGGATAAGAATTGTTAGAATGTATAAAGATTTGCTTACAGTTATAAAAGCAGAATTCTATTATATTAAATTATATGGACTACACTAACTTCATAAGTATCATCAATGTCCCATTAAATTTCGAATTATTCTTATATTCTGCTTCTTCTGGTGAAAGACTTTGGAAACTCAATAGCATCACTGTATGTAAGAAATTTAATCTAATTATATAGTCTCTTAAGGGAAGGAGGAGAGGAGGTGAAAGGAGGAAAGAAGGGAGGGAGGAGAAAGCCCCAAGAAGACTTAGCAATAAAAAAAGTGTGACATCTTTGGTTCCAAGAGGACACAGAATAATGTTCTTGGAGACTCTACTAAATACTCTCTAACAAATTGTTCCTTGAATTTGCAACATTTAATTTTGTCCTCAATACTAAGCACTTCTTTAAGTATGCTGAAACACCTGCTCCATAATTCAAAGAAACCCTATAATGAGTATAACTACGAGCACTTCAAAATGTGTGTTTAAACAAAGAATTATATGTGGGTCGCTTTGTATTTAATCAATATTTGGATTAATAAAACATCCGTAAAATTGTTAAATAATAAGGCAGAGATACAGACTTTAAGCTGACAAGTAAGTTTAAAATTCTTCTTTGAATTAAAATATAGGTATACCATGTTTTGTCATTAGACTTCTAAAAGCAAGCGAAACATTTTTTAAACAGACAGCTACTAGCCACTTATGTGCAGTACCAAGAAAAAAGCAAGTCCTGTTTTAAATTTTAAGGCAAACAGCAGGTTACCAACAAACCTCAATGGATTACTTCTAAAGTTACTCAGGGTGGGGGTAGGGAGAGGAAGTAATGTACCACTGACCCCCACCCTCAGAACCATGAGCTCTAATTGTAAGCACTCCACCCACACACAGCTGCATGGCCCAATTTAAGCATGTGATCTTAAGAGGAAAACGTCGGGGGGGGGGGGGGGGGGGGAAGCAGAGAGATTGCACAACTGCGGTGATTTTGCCAGAGTGCTCCACAGTTGCCCTAGACACCCGGTTCTGGGTTCTGGCTCTCAGACATGCAGAAAGGGCTTTCCTTGATCTCTGCAAAGCCAAGAGCAGGGCGGCTTTAGCAGCCAACTGATTCTCCTGGGTCAGTTAGACCCAAGTTCAACAGCCTCATAACATCTGGGCTGCAGCAGAGATAGACTTCTCTTTGTTGTTGTGTCCAGTATCAGGCCAACACAAAACTAAACTAGCTGAATCATATTCTTTATTTTTATTTTTCCATGTATAATTTTCCCAAATGAAAACTCTGTTTTAATCAAGCTGTGGCAGTAGACTTCACTTTTCTTTTTTTCTTTTTTTTTTTAAGAAAAATTATTTGGGGGGGGGGAAGAAAAATCAAAGAAACAGCAAATATCTGATGGTAAACTATTAGTAAATATAGCCTTAAATACGAAAATATATGTATATATATTTCTTCTTCATTGGAGAATGGTAAAAACTTTAAAAGCTCAACAAAAATTTAGAGAAGTAAAAAAATTCTGAATCATTATTATTCCTATGAAAATGAAAAACAAACCTTCACTTTGTATTATACTATGGCAAAAGATACTCAAGAGCTTTAATATGCTTGAATTTTTACAAAAATCTGATTGTGAGTTACTCTCTTTTAAATGAACAGAAATATGGGGAGTGAGGAGAAATAAAAATTAGGAAGAGGTCTGAGGATGTAGCTCAGCGGTAGAGTTCCTACCTAGCATGCCCAAGGTTCTTGGCTAAATTCCCATCCTAAAGAAAAGGAGAGGAACGGTAGAGATAGAGATAACATTTGTTTTCTTCAGTGTTGCAGAGACACAATAATGGTCCTGGTTATGATGGCAACCACTCTGAGAAAGACACAGTGTGCATTAAGACTTTTGTGTTCGGTTTTTCATGACCAACAGTTAAGGATGAGAATTAATGTATGAGACTATTCTTGGGATCCTAAGAGAAAAAAAAAAAAAAGCACAGGCAGCATAGTTTTCTGATACAAACAGGAATTAGTTAACATAGATACCCAATGTAGTATCCAAGTAAGAAAGTGCTCTTTAGAACAATTTTTCTGTACTACTTTTGCTTATTAACCCTGATATTGCTTCAAGTATGAGCTTTTCCCTTGTGCTTTGATAGATGGATCAGCATAATTCTGCTCTAAGTAATGAGTAGATAATACATTCCTTAAGCCTCCTCAGCAGACTGTTACCTCTTCTTGCTTGAATCCAAAATGGAAATGGTTTCTGTACCACAATACTTCCTATGCACACCATTAATTTTCCCCTGGAAATGAAGCATCATATTTTCATGCCACATTATGACAAGGGCATGTAGATTACAATAGGTCCACTATGTGCAATAGTTTACTTACATGATGTGGTCCTTCCTGATCATGACCATAAAAATATATAAGATGCAGCGGTTCACCGTACCTCCTTTAACCAGCACAGTTTAAAGAGCCCAGTAAGGAAAGATATATATATATCTTTGGTCACTGAATAAATAAGCTATGGCTTCTCCAAGCAATGAAATAAAATGCAGTTATTAAAAATGAAGATTCTAATAAATAAAAAGGTGAAAACTTTCATAATATAAGTTAATGCCTAAGAAAAAATAATATTCAAAATTATAAATGTATATTTATATATGTTGCATGTATAAATATACACATATATATTGGCCTGCAGTCTTCAAAATATACTGAAAAATATGAATACAGAGAACCAAAATTTTCACTATGACTGTGTCAAAGTGGAAAACCACATATTATCTTTTTGTTATTCTTCTACTCTTCAGAAGTTTTGGAATTTATGAAGTTTTTAATCTTTTTATTAGAATGGATTTGAAAAACATTATGCAAACTCCTCAGGTGGTTTTTAACAAGTACAATATGGCACACAAAACCATATTTGTAGATATATTTAGAATACATACTCAATGACCCAAGTAAAGCTTTAAAACAAGATGTACACATCTACCAAAATTACACAAAATAAAATCTGCGTGTGAAATGAGTTAGTTTTCAAAGGACACAAATTTTTATTTATGACAAAACTTGAACCACAGCATGGAAATCCCCTTTTCTTTTGAAGTAAGAGAATACAATTAGAAATTTTTATCATATAAAACAGAGGGGAACAATTTTAATTATAAAGAACATTTTAATTGTATGTTTTGAGAAATTGTACTATTTCTTAACATGACTGTTTTTAATTTAATGGTTATTTTCCTATTTAAAAAAAAAGTGGGGTCATCATTCCATAAAGAGCAAGATAATAGGGCCACTTTCATGGGTTTTTTTTTTTTCAATATTTAAGGACTTCTGAGTACTTTATGCTGAAATCTAATCACTTATCTCCAGTTCTGTCTGAAATATTATTAGCATAATATTCTCCTAGCACAGCTCTACCAGCTTTTAACCTGCCTGACACTTTTCCTGTATTTGTGCTCTGTTTAACACAAGCAAGCCCACAGCTTCCTGAGTGATGGTGATAGTTGTATGCCAGGCTTTGCTGTGAGCTACTCCAATGAAGGGGA
This sequence comes from Urocitellus parryii, assembly GCF_045843805.1. Lineage (NCBI taxonomy): Eukaryota > Metazoa > Chordata > Mammalia > Rodentia > Sciuridae > Urocitellus > Urocitellus parryii. The sequence continues at coordinate 237,858,187 of NC_135531.1, read as the reverse complement.
AGACAATAACCTTTGACCTGTGTAAAGTAGAATAAAGCTTATCAGATCCTCACCAGATATCACTAAAGGAAATGGGCTGAGAAGGCCACCTCTGGTAGGAAACATATATTTTAGAAAACTGTCACTGCTAATCTTTTTTGTTATGGCACCAGAAAATCACTTCTGCACATTTTAGTCCTTCTAGACAATGAAACCCTACCAAGGTAAACTGAAGAAAGTAACAAGAAAAGCATAACAGATAATAAATTACCTTCTTGAAATCACTCTGGTAAATGCTGTTTGCCAAAACAATGTACTCACTATAATTATTGGAAATGAAATCTGAACTCCATTATGTGTTTCAAAGGTCAGGACAAATGCAAAATTTTACAAACTGTTTTATCTACATTTAAATTACAATAATTATTAAGTTTAACATCAATTGAGCTCTTGGGAAATTACGTTAGGCAGAATATTGGTAGGCACACATTTAACTCTTCTTTCCCTTCCACACCCCTCAGTTGCAAACCCTCCCATCCAAGCTGTCCCAAGGCTCCTAAACTGAACACCTTCCCACACTGAAAAGAAGAATGAATACAATAGACAAGGAAAATTGGGACAAAATAACAAAAGTATTCTCCAAGTTAAGAAAACAACTTCTGTTCAATTTCAACCTTTTGTTAATATAAGGAAATTTGGGAACAGTCTTACAGTTCTTTTGGTTTTTGTTTTGTTTTGTCTTGTTTTTTAAAGAGAATCCTAGAATTCAGATTTATACACAAAAGAAAACAATTTTAAAATGTTGGCAATATATTCAAAATTTCTTTTCCAAAAACACTGTGCTAGACAAACAGAAGAAAACAGGTCAGGTGAACTTGGCCCATGAGCCACTGTTTTGCAATTTCTAGTCTAAATTGAACTAAATGACACACAACTGGTCAATCTTCCAGTATCAAATTAATTTTGTGATGAGTAAGTAAATTGTGTCTCTGCTTTTTGTGATTTATATTTTTGCATCATGAACCAATTTGGGTAAAATAATTTCTAGAGGTTCCTACTACTTGAATTAAAGCCAGATAAAACCAGAGAGAACTATAGTGGAAAGGAAATACAAAATGGGAAGTTTAGGTTAAGTACTTTGGGTAAAAGAGAAGAAGTGCATCCAAGACTGTGTTGATTTCCAGTTCTATTTGCTAAATTAGTAAACTATATTAGGATTGGGGCTGAAACTCACAACCATAAAAGTACATGCTTGTCAACATGTTCTTCACTCATATGTCCTTCAAGTACAAACAAAGTCTGATAGGGCAACAGGTAACTGAATAGGGATATGTGATTCAGGTTCAAGTTTTGACATAACTTATAAAATCTAAGACTGTAGAAAATTAGACATATTATTAATGCCTGGGGATCATTAGGAACAAAAGAGAGGTAGAAGGTACGAAGCTGCTTCAGAGAATGTATCAAATATACATCAAATAAAGGCCAATGGAGAGTACTTTAAATATCTGACATTTTATCCATATTTTCTATTTTTTCACTTAATCAAGTCTATGAATAGTCAAAATTGGCAACTCTATCTAAACATTCACTATCTTAAGAATATTCACAAGAGAATTACTATAAATTTCTGAATTTAAATGTAGTATTTGTGATAAAGAAAGCCTGATATTAATGTCTACATGTAATATTTTAAAAATTCAATCAAAAAAGAGTAGTGACATCAGTAAGACATAAAAATAGTAAGCTTCAAGACAATGCCTCCCACAGAGACTAATTTGCTAATACCCAGATTAATTCTACTTATGAGAAATTCAGAAAACAGTTAAGAGGTTCTTGTATCCCAAGCAAACATGAAACCAGCTTCATCAAAGCCAGTACAAAAATTCATAGAACTCTCTCCTCACTATGGTCCTTCCCCAGGGAATAGTGCCAGCTGATCAGGAGGAAACTCTCAGCTCTGGCCTGTCTCTGTGTAATGGCTTGTCAGGGAAATGTCCAAAGGATTGATTTCTTTTTTACCTGTTTTCAGAGCACTGATGAGACCCACCATATTCTAGATGCCTGGGGATTATTGGGAACAAAAGAGAGGTAGAAGGCATGAAGTTGCGTCAGAGGATGTGTGATACATCAAATAAAAGCCAGTGGAGAGGAGTGAACTTTCCCTGAACAGGGAAAGAAGAGTGGGATATCTATTTCAACATTTAGAGGAGCGTCCTGAAGGACTAGTGTCTAACTTTTCTTTCAAATCATGGATAGATCCTGGCATATTTTCAATGCTTAGATGCTACCAAGAAGAAAGAAGAGTTGGGTAATATGCTGAGGACCATAGGATAGCAGAGGCCAATACAGCTTGGTAGCCTCTCAGAAAAAAAGAAGAGTGGACCAGTATCCAACGTTCCAGCTTTTGTGGGAGATGCATAAAGAAGTGTTTCTGTCAAGCCGGACTCTAGATGCTAATAAGACCTAGCATACTGTAGATGCCTAAAGGCCAGTAACAACAGTAAAGAACTGGGCAGCAAGCTATTGCTTCAGAGGACCTGTGAGAAAGCAGATGAGTACTAGAGAGAAAAAGAAGGAGAAGGAAGAGGAGGAGGAGGAGGAGGAGGAGAAGAAGAAGAAGAAGGAGGAGAAGGAGGAGAAGAAGAAGGAGGAGGAGAAGGAGGAGAAGTAGAAGGAGAAGAAGAAGGAGGAGGAGGAGGAGGAGGAGGAGGAGGAGGAGGAGGAGGAGAAGGAGGAGGAGAAGGAGGAGGAGAAGAAGGAGGAGAAGAAGAAGGAGAAGAAGAAGGAGAAGAAGAAGGAGAAGGAGGAGGAGGAGGAGGAGGAGGAGGAGGAAGAGGAGAAGAAGAAGAAGGAGGAGGAGGAGGAGGAGGAGGAGGAGGAGGAAGAGGAGGAGGAGGAGGAACAACCACAAAGTCTCTCTAAACAGGAATGTATATGCAAAAAAATCCAGGGGAAAAAATGTACTCAAAGAAAATGTTTCAGAAATTCTCAAAACCTCTAGCCTGTCTAATGGCTGAGGATCTTTACTTGTATAAAACCAATCTATAAAAACTAGTAGAGGCAGGTATATTTTCAAGTGTAGAAAAAGTTCTAAGGACCATGAATAAAAAGGTGAAATGGCCAAAGATACAAAAATTTCTAGAAAATAACCTTAATGAAAAGAAGGTGTGTGAATTACCTGACAAAGAATTCAAAATAACCTTCATTAAGATGCTCAATGAACTGATGAAAATGATACATGAACACAATGAGAATTTCAACAGTGGTGAAAAATAAAAAGAGCCAACCAGAAATTTCGGAGCTTAAGAATGCAATAAGCGGGGGCTGGGGATGTGGCTCAAGGGGTAGCGCGCTTGCCTGGCATGCATGCGGCCCCAGTTCGATCCTCAGCACCACATACCAACAAAGATGTTATGTCCGCCAAAAACTAAAAAATAAATATTAAAAATTCTCTCTCTCTCTTTAAGAAAAAAGAATGCAATAAGTGTATTGCAATTTTTACTGGAAAGCTTAGCAGTAGACATAGTCAAGAACAAAAAAGAATACAGAATAATTTTAAACTACCTAGTCAATGGAACAACAGAAAAGAAGGAAAAAAAGGGCAGGGGGAAAAAAAAAACAACTAAAGGTCTTGTGCAACACCATGAAGTGGACCTATATATGGATAATGGAAGTTGCAGAAGAGAAAAGGGGCATGAAATTTATTTTTTTTCTAATGGCTAAATAGACAAATTTAGAGAAGGAAATAAACATACAAATTCCAAAAGTCCAGTACACTCATATTAGCATGGTCCAAGAAATTTCACACCAAGCTACATTATAATCAAATTTTAAAAATTCAAAGACAAAGAGACAATTATGAAAGTAGCAAAAGTAAAGTAACATATGTAAAAGAAAGAAAACCCCCTTTAGACTATCAGGGAATTTCTCTGAAGAAACTTCACCAACCAGAAGTGAGTGCTTTAAAAAGTAAAAATTAAAAACCAGCCAAAAAAGAATACTATCAATGGTGAAACTATCTCTCACAAAGAAAGCAAAGACAAAGACATTCCCAGATAAACATAAGCTGAGAGATTTCATTGCCATCAAAACTGCTATGCAAGAAATTCTAAAAGCAGTCCCTCAAGTTGAAAAGGAAGTATAAGTATAAAGATAAATGGAAATAGTAAATATATAGGCAAATACAAAATATTATAATACTATTAACAATGGAAAATTAGTCACTTTTAATTGTAGTATAGAGCTAAGAGACAGACGGATAAAATTACTATAAAAATAAAAATGTTAAAGGATACACAATACAAAAAGATGTAATTTGATACATCAAGAACATAAAATGGGGAGGATCAAAAATACAGTTTCTGTATACAATTGAACTTAGGATGTTGTCAGCTTAAAATAGATTGTTATAAGGCATTTTATGTAAGCCTCATGGTAACTACAAAGAAAATGAGAAATACAAAATAAAGTGAAAAATGAGTCACAGTACAACACTACAATACAATTAATGAAACAAAGACAGTAAGAGAGGAAAAGAGGAACAAAACAGCTATAAGTCAAACAGAAAACAATTAGCAAAATAGCAATCATTAAGTCCTTCCAGGTCAATAATTAGTTTAAATGTATATAGACTATATTCACCAAAAAAACATAGAATAGCTACACAGGTTAAAAGAACAACAGATTTAGCTATAAGCTGTCTACAGATGATTCTCTTTAGATTTATGGACACACACAGGTGAAAATAAAAGGAGGGTAAAGATATTCCAGGCACATGAAACCAGAAGAGAGAAGGAGGCCATACTTACACCAGACAAAATAGACTTTGTGTCAAAAACTGTTACAAGAGACAAAGAAGGTCCTGAAGCAATCATAGCCCACTAGGAAGATACAACATACATAATGCATCAACATCAGAGCACCTTACTATACGAACCACATATTAACAGAACTGAAGGAAGAAATAGACAGCAACACCATAATAATATAGAACTCAAATACCCTACTTCCCATAATGACAGAAGATCAATAAAGAGAGAGAGGGCAAGAACAACACTATAGGCCTAATGAACTTAATAGACTAAACAGATAAACATTTTATCCAACAACATCACAATAAACATTCTTCACATGTTGTCATGGAACATTCTATTGGATCACAAGTCAGGTCACAGAACAAGACAGCAAATTTAAGAAGACTGAAATTACTATCAAGATCTTTTTCCAATCACAATAGAATGAAAATAGATATCAATAGCAGAAGGAAAACTGGAAAATTCACAAATATATAGAAATTAAATATTTGCTCTTGAAATGCTAAGTCAAAGACGAAACCCAAAAGCAAGTTAGAAAATATCTTGAAAGAGATGAAAACAAAAACTCAACATAGGAAACTTGTGGTATACAACAAAGTCAAATTAAGAGGAAAACAATAAACATCTGAATCAAGAAGAAAAGAAAAATGTCATCTCAAAACACTTAACTACTCTGAAGTAACTGTAAAAAGGACAAATTAAGTCCAAAGTTAGCAAAAAGAAGAAAATAATAAGTCTCAGAGAAGAAATACACGAAGTAACTACTAGAAATACAATGGGGAAAAAAAGAATGATCTTGGGAAAATATAAGCAACATCAACAAACCTTTAGTTAGACTATGAAAACAGATTCTAATACATAAAACTGAATTGAAAGAAGAGAAATTACAACTGATAGCACAGAAATACAAAAGACCACAAAAGACTACTATGAACAATTATATGGCAACATTGAGTAACTTAGACATAAACAGTACTTGGGATTGAAATGGAGCAAACTATGTTATATGCATTTATGAATATGTCAGAATGAACAGCATTATGTATAGATATGGTGCACTAACAAAAATTTTAATGATTCACATTCTTAGCTTTAAAAAACCTATCAAGACTGAAAATAAAGAAAATCTGAATAGTCGAGTATTGAGTAAAAAGACACTGATTCAGTAGCAAAAAGTCTCTCATCAAAGAAAAGCTCAGGACCTGATGACTCTACAGTTGAATATTTTTAAACATGTAAAGCAAACTGAATTTAACAGAGCATTCAAAGGATCACCAACCATGATCTAGTGGAACTGATCCCAGTGATCTAAAGATAATTCAACGTGTGCAAGTCAATAATCATGATATACCACATTAACCGAATGATGGACAAAAACTATGTGATCATCTTAGTAGACATAAAAGGACTTGAAAAGTTTTTAAAATTCTTTCCCAGTAAAAACTCTCAATAAATGGAATGGAACGATGTACCTCAACACAATAAAGACTATATATAAAAAAAACCTACAGCTAACCTCATCCTCGATGGTAAAAAGTTGGAAATTTTCCCCATAAGATTAAGAACAAGGTGAGGGTGCCTACTCTCAGAATTTCTATTCATCTTAGTACTGGAATTGCTTCCCAGAGCAATCAGGGAAAAGACAGAAAAGGTATCCACATTGGAAAGGAAAAAGTTAAAATGTCCCTGTTTGTAGATGATATTATATATAGATCATGATCATATATACAGAAAATTCCAAAGATTCCACAATATTATGTTATAATAAACAAATAGAGTAAAGTAGCAGGACACAAAATCAATGTACAAAATTCTGTAGCATTTCTATTTACTATCAACAAATCACCTGAAAAAAATTCCATTTATAACTCTAAAACTAAAATTCTTAGGGATAAATTTAACCATGGACATGAAAAATTGGTACACTATAAACTATGATGTGCTGATGAAAGAAATTAAAGGATACGTAATAAATAAAAATATATCCCATGTTCTTGGACTTTAGAAAAAATAATGTTGATAAAATGTCCATACTACCCAAGTGATCTACAGATTCAATAAAATCTTAACAAAATCCCAATATAATATTTTTCACAGCAATAGAATAAAAAATCCTACATGTTGAATAAAACTGCAAAGGAACCTGAGTAGTCTAAGCCATCTTTTAGCAAAAAGAACAAGGTAGAAGTATCATACTACTGACTTCGAAATAAGCTCAAAAGCTATGACAAACAAAAAAAGCATGGTACTGGCACTAAAACAGATACATAGACCAGCGGAACAGAATGGAGAGCAAATAAATTCAGACATTCATCATCAACTGATTTTTGGCAAAAGTTACAGGAACATACCACAGAAAAAGGATACTGTCTTTAATAAATAGTTTTGGGACAACTGAATATCCACATGCAGAAGAATGCAATTATACCCTTATTTGATACCATATACAAAAACCAACTCGGAATGGATTAAAGACTTAACTATAAGATCTAAAAATTGCAAAACTACTAGAAGAAAATTTAGGTCTCGGCAGTGATGTTTTGGATGTCTCTGAAAGCATAGCAATGGAGCAAAAAATAGGCACATGGGATTATTACATCAACTAAAAAAATTTCTTACAACCAAGAATACAATCAACAGAGTGCAGAAACAACCTAAAGAATAGAAGAAAATACTAAATAAACATACATATGACAGAGTTAAAATCCAAAATGCATAAGGAACTCAAATACATCAACAGCAAGAAAAATCATGATTTTTAAATGTGCAAAATACCTGGACAACTCAGAAGACATAAAAATGGTCAGCAAGTATATGAAGAAATGCTCAAAATCACTGATCATCAGAGAAATACAAATAAAAATGACTATGACATGTCACTGCAAATCTGTTAGAATGACTATTAACAAAAAAGATGAAAGATGGAAAGTGTTATGTGAAGAAGGGGAAACCTTTAAACTCCATTGGTGGGAATACACATTAGTGGAGACATGAAAAATAGTCTGAAGTCTCCTCAAATATTTAAAAACAGAGCTACCACATGACCCAGCAATCCTACTACTGGATATGTACACAAAGGAAATGAAGTTGGTACATCAGAGACATCTGTGCTGCCATGTTCACTGCAGCCCTATTCACAGTAGCAAAATATGGCATCAACTTAAGTGTCTATGAATGGGTGAATGGATAAAGAAAATATGGTATATTATACACACTTGAATACTTTCCAGACTTAAAAAAAATCTGCCATTTGTATCATGAATGAACCTAGGGTACATTATGTTAAGTAAGATAATCCAGGCACAGAAATAAAAATCCTGCATGACCTCACTTACATGAGCAATCTAAAAAAGTTGAAGTCACAGAAGTAGTGAGTGATGTGTAGTTCATAGGGGTTTGGTGTGGAAATAATGTTTGTCAAAGCATACAAAATTTCAGTTAGAATGAAGGAGTAAATTCAAAGGATATACCATACAACATGGGACTATAGTTAAGAACAATGTATTTTATTCTTGAAAACTGCTTGGAGAGTAGACCTAAGTATCCTTGTTGCAAAAAATAAATTCCTGAAGTAATATGTTTATTAACATTAATTAACTTGATTTATCAATTCCACATGGTATACATGACAAAAGAACATATTGTACATATTATGTACAATTTTTAATTTGTCAATTTAAATAAATAAATATTATAGACATAAAATGGAATATTATTCAGCTATAAAGAAAAAAGAAGGGAAATCGTTCTTATGAAATCACATTTATGAACCTTGAGGACATTATGCCAAGTAAAATAATCTAGTCACAGAAGGACACTTCATGATTTTACTCATAGGAGGTATCATAGTCAAGCCCATCATGGAAGAAAGTATAATGGTACTTTTCAGGAACTGACATGAGAGAAAAATGGGGAGTTGCTTTCTAGTGGGTGCAAAGTTTCAGTCCTGCAATATGAAAAAATTCTAGTGACCTATGGTATGACATTGTATTTATAGTTCACAATACTGTGATGTGTACTTATGAGAGTAAAACGTTCCATAGTTATATAGCAACACATCACTTTATTTGAAGATACAATCGCAATCCCTTAGGGTAATTAAAAGAATAATCATTGGAACAACATTTGTATTAACTTGTCTATTTTTTCCTAAAAGACGCAGGTAAAAACAATTCAATCTATGTCGTGTAATATATAGTAGTTAACATATTTTTACTGTCTTACAAGTGTAAAATGATGGCACAAACCTTTTTATTTAGACACCCCCTACAATCTGCACTTTACTCCATTCTCAGCTCTTGGGTTCCAGGACAGTTAAATTCTAAGCCCAAGTCTGGCACACAGCTATTATCAAAATTTCTAGGATTTCAAAATAATCATGACTTTGAGATCTTAATTCTCTCCATCTGTGCATTATTTTTGTAACTTGTGTCTCTGTGTCCAGCCTGGGATATAGTGCTACCAGCTTGGTATTTCACATGCTGCCAATAGCTTTAATACCCTGCTATTAAACTTCTCTGAGGCCTTGTGCTCAGCCTCTGATTTTCCAACATTTAATAAAGGCTTTTTTGTTTAAGGAACAAACTTAGCTCATGGGAAAAGGTGGAGAAAAAGGTATAAGGTGAATTTTATAGTGTAAAGAACACAGCTTTTATGAAAAACCAGACCTAGAAGATAAAAAGGTGTCAGTATTGTGCTGCTCTACTCCCTCTGCTTCTCTTACAATTTAGGAATATAGATCCCAAGTCAGACTACTTGAGTCTAAAACTTGTTCCATCCCTTACTAACTATGTGACTTTACAAAAACTAATGTATTTAAGCTTCACTCTCTCCATATGAAAAAATGGACCAAAGTGGTTTCTCCTAATAAGTCTGTTATGATACTAGAGATGTAAAGTGCTGAGAATATTCCCCATAGTATGTAGTAAGTGCCTCATATATGGCCATGGTATTATTATCTATCCTTATTCCTGTGTCTACACTGAAACACTCTAGCTCAACATGGCTGCCATTTCTTCTCCCTGATTGGCTCATTCTATTTGAGCCATGAAAACAATGATGTGGATGTAGTTAATATTGGGTTAACTTTCCACTGATGGCTCAAATAATAGTTGGCCATGGCAAAGATTATTAGAGAAGAGACAGGCGCATGCCAAATTCACACAGGCAAGGGATTCAATTTTGGACTAGTTATCCTGAATCTATATACTACATATTACTTAACACAGTTACTGGCATTTTTCTGCTCTTTTTTCCAAGAAACTGATGACACACACAGGGTTTAAGCCAAAGTGACTTATTTCTACTTGCAGACTTTTCCTTCTACCCTATGCCTCTAAATAGCTCCTCTATAATGAGTTATTGCATCTCTTTAACCACTAGTTTTCTCAAAAGTATAATGTAACTTATGTAAATCAGTGTTTTTCTAACTTTCTTCATGCATCTATGGAAGATAGCGGCTCCCAGGAGATAGATTCTCCCATGGACTATACTACAGATGATATGGAATGCAGATTACAGACGATTACTGGTAGTTTCTCTTCAGTTTCACCCCTTTTCCTCCAACTCAAAAGAAAGAAAAACACATTGATGAATAAATCAAAAACAGGTAGATGATCTCTAAGACCTCTGCCATTCTAAGTTACAACTCAAGGAAAGTTCAAGACAAATTCAAAGGAATTCTTTAGATAATCTAAATGATATAAAGTCATTGTTTCTACAGTTATCTATTAGCCTCATAATGTTAACTAAAAACTTAGATAAATATTCACAAGAATGAGTGTTTCATATGTCCTGGAAAAAAGCATAAAACAGTCTTTTGGACTGTTTGAAGGGATAAAACACATAAAATTATTCCTTATCTAATATTATTTGCAGAATCATTTTATGATATGTTGTCAAAGATATGCAGAGGTTATTATTAACCCCAAATACATCCGAATTTTTTTATTATCATTAGTTCAAGAAATAATTTATGAGATATCTTAAATATAAAAGAATAATTCATTTCTAACATCTTTCAAATTTACCTCTGGGTCATTATTGAATATGGGCCTTTCCTTCAGACAAAAACTTTCTCCCTGTTTGCCAAAGAGTTTCACATAAAACAGACATAAATATAAAATTATTGTCCATCTAATTTATTAAGATAAAAATTTGTTTTATTAACAAAAACATTTAATAGTTTCATATTATTGTATTCCAATATTTCTGCAGGGCCAATTACCCTCTCAGGCTATTCTCAGTAGGCACATCCCTACATTTATGGCAGAGAGAACAATTATTCAAGCACAGGATTTCCTGTTCAGTGGCTGCAAAATTAAAGGACTTTAGTTTGGAATAAGTTTGAGCCAAGTACTTAATAGTAAGGAATAATAACATATATTTGACACATTCCAGTTAAAAATTCATTCCTATCTACAGAAATAATTTTAATTCATTTTTTATTTTGTCTTAAGGAACTTAACTTTTATTTCTTCAATTCCACAATGAAAATGATATATTCTACTTTTATATATATATATATGTATGTATGTATCTTAAAATAATAAAATCTCTCCATTGAATAACTCTATTGTTACAATGATAGCATAGCCAACAGATTTTGATCTAGACTCCTTAAATTTTCCAGTTAATTCTCTTCTTTTTTAAAGAAAATAAAAGTAAAATTTATGATTAAATTTGACTCTAGAAGAATAATTCAGTATTTAATCAGTGAACAATATAGTTTTTACAGATATGAAACCTGAAAATATTAGGCAAGTATAATAAGTAGAATCCAAGAACAATCCTAAAAGGGTTATAATTGTATTAGTTAAATAAACCAATAGGTTGGAATTCCCCAGAAAAATGCTTAGGTACTAACATATTTCAAGTAAAATTTGAAGTTATTTAAAAAGTAGTGATGAGGATTTTCCAACTAAGGTAGTCAGAATTCTAAAACTGTGAACCCAATTCCTATCTGAACTGGCTTCTAGACTATATGACACTTTTCTCAGCAAGGAATCTCATTAACAGCAAATAAAATAATAAAATGGTAAATGAAGCAGGCTTGGTGACACATACCTATTATCCCAAATGTGTGAGGCTGGGACAGAAGATTGCAAGTTCAAAGGCAGCCTCAGCAACTTAGCAAGACCTGTCTCAAAATTTTAAAAAAGGGTTGGGGATGTTGCTCATCCTCAGTACCAAAAAAAAAAAAAAGGCAAATGAAAAATGCTTTCAATTATATCACATAATAAGAAAACTAAAGGGGGTCTATTTGTTGATGAGCTAATAATGACAAGGTTATGAAACTTTCTACAGTTCTCTTTACCTTTCCTTCATGGTTGTAATCTAGCTACCACAATTCCAGATATCACTTCTCTAAAGGCAAAATCTGGAAGGTGAAGGAACAACAAGAGGTAGAAGACTATGATAAATTCATGTTCATTCTCCTTTCTTACAAGGACTAGAGATAACTTTCCCAAGTATTCTCCAGCAGAGCTCCCTTCTCATTTGTCTCAACAGTTATGTGGACATTTCTGGACACAAACTGGGAAAATGGACTACTTATCTAAAGAAAATGAGATTCTCATGATTAGTCAGACTGCTTCCAAGTCTGCACAAATACATTTTATATTAAAAACATTAAAAAGGTGTGAGTCTTAGCAAAATTTAAAAAGGAATAAACTTCTGGTATGTGTAATAGAATGGATAAATTTCTAAAGAACTATACTAAATGAAAGATCCAGACTCTACAGGCTACATACTGATTCAATTTATGGCATTCTAAGAAAGATAAAACTAGAGGGACAAAAATAAAATCAGTCATTAACAGAGACTTGGGATGGTACATGAAGATTTTTAAGAAAATGTAAATATTATCTGTCTTAAGTGTAGCAAAAGTTCCATACCACAAATTTCTCCACATCCATAGAACCGTACACCTAAAAAGGGTTACTTTTCCTATATGCATAATATTCTTGAATAAACCAAAAAAGTTGGAGGCTTTCTCTTGTAAAGATAACAGCAGTGTGTATTATAACTCCCTCTCTAAATAAATCTCCATAAGACTTTAGTCTAGTTTGAAACTTAATCTGTGAATTAAGAATTAAATATTTTGTTTAAAGACATTTCTCCCCAAAAGTAGCCTAGTCCTGGAAAATTATTTCAATAGAGACTAGTTATGAAAAAAATCCAGGTGCTCCAGAAAGTTCCTGGAATAATCTCAGCATTTTTTTTTTTTTTTTTTTTTTTTTGCCAAAATCTGTTTCCCATGGTCAGCAGCAACACGTGGAGCCAGACTTGGCCAGAAAATGTTCCTCTGGCTCTGCTCTCTGTACACAGTATTCAGAATCTCATGTGCCTTTAGAGCATGGCTAATTAATACAAAATTGTGACCTAATACACATAATGGCAGTCATATTTCAGTATAAAAACTTTAAGAAAATGTTAATCTTGCAAAATAATATTGCATATAAATTTCTTACATTGAAAAACCTTATTTTAATTTTAAGGTCCAAGTCACTTTATATTGCTTCAATTTTATCATTATTACTCTAGTTCAAGAAAGCAAAATATAAATTACTTAATATCTTACAGTAGTTAAACCCAATATTTAATCTTATTAAAAGAGACATGGTGTAGATGATGCCTCTGAATTAATACTTAAGTGACCTTGGATAAACTTTTATGCACATTTCTAAAACACATATTAGCCATTGGTATAATGCTTAAATGAGAGCAGGGTTGGCTCAAAGGAGTGAATGCAGTAAACACTAAAACTAGATAACTTGACTTAAAAATTTATAAATGAGTTTCTACAACAGTACTCTTTTTTTATTTGTTTTAATTAGTTACACATGACAGTACAATGATCTCGACATATCATACAGTTGAATCAGATGGGATATAATTTCTCATTTTTCTGAGTGTACAGGTTGCAGAATTACATTGGTCATGTAGTCACGTATATACCCACAGCAATAATAATGTCTATTTTAGTACTCTTTCTTGATTTGGTTCACATGGCAGTGTTTTTGCAAAGTTAATAACATGCTAAGTAGACACAACAGTGAATATCAATAAAATCAGGAACTTGAACATGTCTATAATTTTAAACCTCTTGACAAACATTTAAGTGTTTAAATATTTCTTCTTTGCTTTATCCAGATATTTTGGAATTTTATAGAAAAGTTAGGAATGATAAACAATGAGACTAAAATACATCACTCAGAATTTTTATTTTAAGTAGGTTTTGAGAAACAGTCACTAGACATTTGAATGAATATTTGTGATTTTGAAACAATGGACAATCTCCATTATCTATTCTAAATCTTGAACAGCTATTTGCTACTGCTTTGCACGAATCTACTCCCTAAATGTGGTCACTCTTGAAAGGTCATATAGAGATCAACAGTACCCCATTAGTTTAGCTTTAGCTTTAAATTGCCTAGTAACTCCCAGGTTTCCCAAGCTTTCCTAGTTGAAGATTCAAACATAATACACTAACAAACACAGAGGTTCTGCTGAGTCACCAAACTTAACCTCTTTAAAACAAAGCATTTCTATTAAAATAACTTGTTTGGCACATCATTAGGGTTGTGCTATTATTAGTTTCAAGCAAACAGATGTCTTCCTGGATAAAATCCAAGCAAGGCATCCTTTTTATTTTGGCAAGCTGGTAACATGTTAAATTATACTTTTTCCAGCTTAGTAACTTTTTAGCATCAGTAAAAGATGCAATCTTGCAGTTCCATTAGAATTGAATTCCTAACTTACCCTTTTACAGTAAATATTATAACAATTTTGATTCCTTACAAAAACAAGATAGTAAATTCCATCTTTCCTAAAGATGTAGATATACTACTAGACAATGGCATTAAAATTATAACACAATATTTGTAATCATTTTGATATCATAATACCATTCTCTTAAAACTTAAAAATATGCTAATGTTCTTCCTAAAATGTGCCTAGATGTCAAATCTTGAAGCATTCCCCAACAGAGCCACCATATGCAAAGGACTCTAAAATCTAGTATACATACACACTGCAACATTTTTCTTTTAATCTAGAGCAGAAATTTCCTGTTTCATTTTCCCACATAAGCACACATTTCAGCAGTGTTTTCTGTAGTAAAAGTAATTTTTTAAATTTTCTATTTAAATGATTTTACATAAAAATTTAGAAGTGTTGCTGAGACAACCATTTGTCCCATGTACATTCGGACCTTCTTACTTTCAGTAACAGAACACCTCTGAACTCATGTAAATGCAATTGCCCAACTAGATGTCATTTTCCTAGCCTCCGTTGTCAATATGAATGGTGATATGGCCATATTCTGACCAATCAGATATGAAGGGAGGTGATGTGAGCAACTTCCCTATTATAGCCATAAAGAGAAGTTACTCTCTCCACCCTTTCCTCCTTCTCAAGGGCTGCTGCCAAAAAGCTAGCTTCAGCCTTTGGTCATGGAGAATGCAAAGTTAAAATAACCTTAAATCCTGAAAAGAATTCTAGAATGCTTCCCTATATCTAGAATATTCCTAGAGTTACAGTCTAATATGAATCACCATATATCTCATTTTCTTTGCTACCTCTGCTTCATCAATTTTATGCATCAGTGTTTATAATGTGGTTAATCAGTATAAACACAATATGTAAAAATGTTGCTTTATCTGCTAGCGATCCATTTGGGATATTTTTTTTTTTAAAGAGAGAGTGAGAGAGGAGAGAGAGAGAGAGAGAATTTTTTTTTTAATATTTATTATTTAGTTCTCGGTGGACACAACATCTTTGTTGGTATGTGGTGCTGAGGATCGAACCCGGGCCGCACGCATGCCAGGCGAGCGCGTTACCACTTGAGCCACATCCCCAGCCCCATTTGGGATATTTTTAATCCTTGTGGTTCAGCTTGGGATGCCTCTGTCATCATTCAGTTATCCAAAATTCATGTTGAAATGTAAGCTTCACAGCAATAGCATTAATAGGCAAAGTCTTTTGGAGGTGTAATTAAAAGTGATAATGGGTTAGCATCCTTGTACAGGGGCTCCATGTTGAAGGGAGCACCATTCTGCCCTTTCCTGCCTTTTGTAATGTCTCCCCCCTCACCTTGCTGTACCACATACACCACCTTAGATGCAGGGAAAGTAAAGTTCACTGACACCAAACCCAAAAGCATCTTGATCTTGAACTTCCCAGCCTCCAGAACCATGAAACTTAAGTTTCTATTTTGTAACAAATTAAAGTCTGTGGTAATTTGTTATAGCAGCACCAACAGGCTAAGACACCAATTTTTTCCACATGAATACAAATATCACAGTCTCTTCATTCAGTACTACACTGCTCTATCATGAAGGATGACTGTTTCAAGCTGGACATGTGACCCATACCAGGCCAAAAAGCTCTCCTAGCTGTTTTTGCTAAAACTGCCAGGAAAAAAAAAATCATTTTCTCCATTGGAACTTTAAGGGTAAGTACCACACAAGTTTGGAGACTCTTAAGGCTCTTGACCATCAAATGGGGTAAGTCTGCCTAGAAATCAATGCAACACAAAAGAAAATTGTTTTAGTCAACTTTCTTGCTGCTGTGACTAAAGGACCTGACCAAAACAATTGCATAGGAGGAAAAATTTATTAGAAGGCTCACAACTTCAGAGGTCTTAGTCCATAGAAGGCCAGCTCCATTCCTTGGTGCTTGAGGAGAGGCAGGACATCATGGCTGAAAAGCGTAGCAGAGGGAAGCAGCTCATGTGATGATCAGAAAGCACAGAGAGGGAGACTTACTTGCCTAATACAAATACATACCCCAAAAGCTATGCCCCCAATTAACAACTTCCTCCAGCCACATCCCACCTGCCTCCAGTCACAACACAGTTAATCCCATCAGAGATTGACCTACTGATTAGGTTAAGGCTATAACCCAAACATATCTCCTCTGTATCTTCTTGCACTTCTCACACATGAACTTTTGGGGGACACCTCACATCCAAATCATAACAACAACAACAAAAAAAAAGAATGAGGGAAAAAACGTCCTCTGGATTTGATCTTTTAAACCTTTGCATCCTGCTATGCTAAACCTAGATTAGATGCTCCCTGGGTTTCCCAGTTTTATGGGCCAATTTTCATTTGGGCTAAAAATGAATCGAAACTATGTGTGTGTCTGTGTGTGTGTGTGTGTGTGTGTGTGTTAACATACCATCAATTCATTCAACAGAAAATATCTGTGATCTTTGTATTCCTGTGGAAAAGGCTGGTATATTTGTCTGTTGGTGCTGCTATGACAAATTAGTGCAGATTGTAATTTATTACAAAATAGTATGCATTTATACAAAATAGTGTATGTAGGTGTGTGTGTGTGTGTGTGTATATATATATATATATATATATATATATATATATATATATATATATATATATTCTCTCCATATATATACTTTACTTTTTTAACCAGGGATTGAACCCAGGGACGCTTAACCACTGAGAAATATCCTCCCCAGCCCATTTTTGTTTGTTTGTTTGGCTTTTTTCTGAGGCAGGTTCTCAAGAAGTTGCTTAAGAGCCTCCCTAAATTGCTGAGGCTGGCTTTGCACTTATGATCCTCCTGCCATAGCCTTCCTAGCTGCTGAGATTCCAGGTGTGCACAACCACAAAAAAAAAACCTGGATTTCTATAAATTGCAACTAAACAACTCTTCTTAATTTTTTTCCCTTTCCCCCCTTTTTTTTGTTTTCTGTGTGTGTGTGTGTGTGTGTGCGTGTGTGTGTGTGTGCGCGCGCGCGCGCTCGTGCATGCATGTGTGTGATGCCAGGGATCAAACCCAGGACCTCATACCTATGCACCTGCCAAGCAAGTACCCTACCAATGAATTATACCCCTAGTCCCTAAGAAACAGTTGACTATAAAACAGGTATTAATTGTGATCATTTTAATGACCAGAAAATATCATTGACTTTACTCTAAAAATAGTTCTTAACTTCAAAGTTATCCACATGTTTCCAAGAATGTCAGTTGAAGATTATTGCTAATCTTCTTAATTTACATGATCATTTGGGTCTATTAAAATAAAATCTGGGAGAAATTTATCTTCATGATACCAAGTCTAATTAATGCTTTTAGCCTATTACTTCTTTGCTGTCTACCAAACACACAAATACTCTTTTCCTTGACACACATTGACATAAACAAATACTCTAGTATATAGAACTTAATTTAATTAATAGTATTATTTGAATTATATTTTTTTCCTATCTCTCTTAACAATATATATATATATATATATATATATATATATATATCACCTCTATCTCTATATCTCTTTTTTGTTTTAACTAATGAAAGAGATGTGAAAACTTTCAAACACAATAAGCTTTATTCAAAATTGACCACTCAAATTAGTTCCACCAAGTAAAGACTCAGGAGTCTTGGGCTATTTCCAATGACTGTCAATTCATTCAGCAGAAAATATCTGAGCAAACTGTGCCAATCAAAGTTTGAACATTGAGTATACAGCACTGAAGAAAGCCATCAAGCTCTTACTCGACAAGAAGTTTGTTTTCTGAAATGTACTGAATTTCCTCCCACCACCTAATAAGAAGTTTCTTTTCAAGATGGATCTATTCACAGTCATTGTTGAATGACTTCCTAAAAGTTATGTATCCTGAAGGGAAACTAGTGTCACAGAGTTTGCATCATTGGACAGCTGACATCACCTGAGGCCTCTGTCTACATCTGCTTAGTGCTCACAGACCTTGAGGCACTAATCCCATCCTGTCACTGTTCACCCAGGACAGCACCAACGCAAAAGTCCTACACTAACTTCCCCTCTCCCCTGACCTCCTCATTCCCACACACCAAACCCTCTTCTCTTTCCCAACACTTTCCTTTGTACCCTCTGGGGTTTCTTCTCTTTTTGTCTTTTAATTTACTTATGTAGCAATGAATAAATATTGTTTATGTAGAAGACAGTGTTCAGCATGAATTTAATTTCCGTTGTACTGTTTTTATGAATACTGAGAAAAATTGTTCACATAACAATGTGGGATGGGACAAGTAAAAAGTTTGGTATTAGCAACATAATTCAACTATTGATCTTCTTTCACATTATATGTCACAAATAACCTACAGCTCTCATTATATCATAATCTAAATCATATTATGTCATAATCTATCACAATCGATTATATCATAATCAGTTCCCCCAACTGTTTTGAAAGCAAAGAATTAGAAAGCCCCCCTGAGTTTCCAAAAGGTTTCTTTCTGAGCAATTAGATACATTCACTCCCTTAACATCGATAAATAATTTTCATTTTGTCTGGAGTCCCCATAAATTTATACCTTGAGGTGATGAATATCAGATTAGAGATAATATATAATTAGAGATAATATATAATTAGAGATGATATATAAGATCTTATAAAGTGATAGAAATGTGGTTGAAAAACTAAGTGGAAAAAAAAAAGAAATGCATGCTATTTTAACTGAAGTTCTCAGATTGGTTAATATTAGGAAAGAATGTACATAGGAAGTGAGGATTCAGACACTGAATCTCTTAAAATTATTCCAGGCTCAGGTACTTGGAAAAGTTTCTATGGACCTTAAGACATACACATATTTAAGTTTGAACACTGATGATCCACTGTCCCATAAAATTCCAACTTTGGAGTAGATTAGAAAACCATGAGCCACCATATTCTTTTGCTCTTTTCCTTTAAATATCCATAATTCACCAAAATATATTATATATTCACTATTTTAACTTCCTCATCTTCCACTTGGTTCTCAATCATACTTAAACAGTAACGCATTCTTATAACTTCACTGAACCAGCTCTAGTAAGAGTCATCGGTAATTTCCTAACTCACAAATGCATGACTTTTCATTGCTCATGACTAGATTTCTTTATGGCATTTGATCCTGGTGACCATTCCACTTATCTTGAACTTCTTGTGCTTATTGATTTATTCCTTCCTGTCTGCTTGTTTTCCAAGACCCTCCTTTGTTGTGCTCCTAAAATTTTCTTCGGCAAGGTTTCTTCTCTTGGCCTTTTTGTTCTCCTCATTGAACAAATTCTGCCCGGATGTTCTCATCCACCTTTCTGGCCCTTTCTACATCATGATAACTTTTGTATCTCCAGCTCAAACATTTCCACTAAATGCACATGCTTTACAACAGTGTTTGTTAGACAGCTTCACTTTGGTGTCAGCTTGTAATGTCTTAAAATGCCAAAATAGGAATTCATTCTCTTTCCTGCCAAATTTGTGCCTGTTCCTCAGTCCCAACTAGTTATGAATATCACCACCAAGGCCCTAAGAAAGCCCTAAGAGTCCTAATTCCTCAAACTTCTGCTTCAATAATTGACCAAGTCTTTTTAACTATTGCACAAAAACTCTATTTGTATCTTTAATTCATTCTTTTAACAAATATTATTGCATACCTATTATGTTTGGGGTATGATTAAAATTATAATAAATAGAGAATTAAAAGTAAGCATGCTTTTATATTATTGTAATATAAAAAAGAAGAGGATTTTTTAGATATATCTATTTGCCCAATATTTCTTTACACGTTTTCCCTACAGCCTGGAATAATCTAATCTCCCAAAATTTCTACAGTTTGTGTTGTTTAATATTGGCTTTATGTCACTTAACTGATTAATATTCTGAATATATTAACTTTTAAAATAATTTTTACTATGAGAAATAGCACTGTGAAGCAGAATTTTTCTATAAGTTTTGAGAAGAAAATCCAAAGAAAAGTTTCAAGATTATAACTGACAATCATTAATGAGAGGCTCAAAATACTTCAGTAAACTCAGATTACCTTTCCATTGAATACCACTCTGTTCCTTTTCCTTGTGTCTTAAAACTTAAGATGTTGACCACCTTAAAAACAAGTGCCTAATATTGCATGTTTTAATACATTTTTATGTATTGTTAATTGAGAAATACTTCAGCATGTAATGTTTTCCTTTAAAAAGTAGTAAGAGTGTTATTAGGCAAAATGACAAATCTTATACATAATCCAGGCAGACAGAAATGAATAGGAAACAACTTTCACAAACACTCATCTGTTTCTACCTGGTGAAAGTATGACTCTGGTCATGTTTGCCCTATTTAATTTAAGTGAAGCTTACCTTCAGAAGAATCAAGGTCAAGTCCACACAAAGCCAAAGCAAATGATGCTACTTGGAGTAGTGACAGGGGAAAGAAATAAGTTAAAAATATCTAGCTTATGAATTACCCAATGCATCCTCTTAACAAGAAAGCTTATCAGTCACCATGGCATTAAGCTACTCAATTATGGCTCATATCCTTTAAAGCATATTTATAAACTAGACAACAGAAGGTGGAAATGTTATACTTTTGATCTTCCCCGTCGGCCAAATGTCTTTCATAACCACTAAAGAAAAAAGCCACTGACTGAAAACCCAAAATACAGATACAGGAAGCAAACCCATTACTTTTATTCCTGTGTCGTAGGAAATTGCTTTCTTTTTCTATTCTATTGATGTAGATTAGCCTCAAAACTTAATGAATTTAAGCAGCTGACATTATTCTGAATAGGTTAAAAAGTTGGGTAGACAATAATAGTTACAATACACAGGACTATTGCATCATTGTATTTACATTTTATATCATCCTCCTTTGGGAAAAAAATAAAACCATGTTTATGTACAAGGAATGATTGAATAATTGTTAAGCCCAACAACATTCAGGTTCATAGTGATATACTGACACCTAGTGGAATAAAAATAGAATTCCAATGCTGCCAAGAAATCTGTTTTTAAGCTTTTCACATTTAACTTGTAGAATAAATAATATTCCCTCCCTCTCTCTCCATATATCACAAACATATGCAAAAACACAAGATGGCCTTGATGCCAATGAAGTTTGAAATCAGACACTATCAGATCTCAAAAACATCTCACCAAATTCTGAGAAGTGGCTTATTTAAAAGCAATCAGTATTCTTTATTTTTACTTTTGTTTTAATCAAAGTTTTTAACTAAAATAACTTAAAGAATCAATGTTTAAAACAAAAGTGTCCCTTGTCTTTCAATGCCTTATTGTCCCTTTGACAGTGGCAAGGGTGTGTTAGTGATTTTAGTTAATTCTTTTTATTTTTATTTTTTACTTTCTGGGCTGAGTGCTCCATTCTGCAGGACCATCTCCACAGTCTGTTTATCAGGATAGTCTGGAGTGGGGGCAGGGAAACAATCTACCCGGCACTTTCTGTTTTCCATTAGTCTCCCAAGGACCTAAAATCCCCCAACATTTCCAAGCCCTGGTTTTACCAGGTTTAGTATGAAGATCCTGCTTTTGGAGCACCACCCTCAGCCCTCAGGCTGACAGCCACAGGTCACTTTGAGGAATGTGAGGCCAGAAACGCACAGCCTGGTATAAGAGGAGGTGCTGTCAGTGTGTACTCACGTGAGATTGTCAGTCCTTCTGCTTCTGGGATGATGCAAGTGCCCAAAGGCCCCCAAAAGAGCTGTGGACACGCTCATCTGAGGTAGTATATAAGAGAGATCGAAGATAATTTTTTTTTCTTAATTTCAGTCTCTATCTCTGATTCAAGGAGAATCTCTAAAAACTAAACCAAAAACATCATATAGTCTATCAGTTTCATCTTATTCAAGATAACAAATCTGTAATTTTCTCAACTGCTCCAGTCTGGGCTCTTCCACTGGTGCACAATAACTCTCCTGGAGATTTCCCTCTGCCTATATCTCCTGTATGATTCACTGTGTTCTATGTCTTTCTCTTAGTGGTGTATCTCTGTTTTGCTGGAGCACATACTCTACTGAGGGAAGGTAAACAAAAGGGAAAAGAGATTGATGGGAGGTAAATATTTTAAAATAGTGTATGTCTGAAAATGGTTTTCATCTGCCTAATTCTTAGTTTGGCTAAGAATAGAACCCTAGGTTAGAAATCATTTTCCTTAGAATTTTGGAGACATTACTTCAGAGTTGTTGATAAATGAAAAGCAATTCTGATTGCAGATTCTTGAGTCTCTCTCTCCCTATTTTCTCTGTCTCTATCTCTCCATCTGTCTTCCCTCCTCCTCCTCCACCTCCTCTTGCTCCTTTTCTTTCTCCCCATCCTCTTCCTCCATAGGCCTTGACAATGAGCACTCAAGTCCAGCCCACAGGCATGTACTGCTGATCTCCAGTTATGCAAGTAGGGTGCTCCCCTGAGTGGTTCTCCTACCTGTTTGCTTACACTCAACAGACAGATTAAACTTGAAGGGCAATTTTGGTTAGTTCTAGCAAATTTTTAAAAATTACTTATTCAATTTTTTCATCCCATTTCTTTTCTCTGGTCTCTTTTTGTAATTTCTATTATTCTAGATTTTGAGCTCTAAGATTCTCTTACAATACTTTCTAACTTGAATTTTTCTGGGTTTGTTTTTTTTTTTTTTTTGGTGATATTGTTGATGGTAGTAGTGGTGAGGTTTAGCTAGGTTTTATTGTTTACTTTCTTTCATGGGGCAATTTCAACAACTCTTACAAAATTCTTGAGTTTTCTTTTGCCATAATTTAAATTGCTACAAACTCTTTTTCATCCTCTTAATACTTCTTTCTTATAGCATTCTATTCTTTTTTTTAATGGGTTCAGTAGACATCTCTGAAAAGATGGTGCAAAACTTTTCATGTTTTTCTCACGGCAGAGTCTCTTCTTCACGGATTTTTGCTTTCAGGAGTTGATCTCATTTAGGCTAAATTTCTAATCCTTAGTTTCCAGCTCATACTTCAGAGGGGACAGTGAGAAAACCCCAGCATGAAACTAGGGACACAGGGGTGTTAAAGTCTGTAAACAAGTCAGGATGGCGCCTGGCATTTTGCCAGGGGAATATTAGAGTCTGTAAACAAGTCTGGATGGTGCCTGGCAAAATGCCAGAGGGAGTGGTTTGTGAAGTAAGGCCAACGAGCCATTAAGTGTGGAGATTTCTTATTGGTTGACTGATGTATCTAGTTTATGCTAATTAAGATAAGCTGTGTGGAATGTATAAATACTACTCCTGTCCTACAATAAACGGCTCCCATTCCTGCTGTATCAATCTACACAAGTTGTCACCCCACCCCACCCCCCCACCCCGGTTAGTTTGCTGCAGCCGGACTGCAGCACAGGGGCTTCGTGACTGTAATACTACAGATGATCTGGTCATCACTGAGCCCCTTTCATTACTGTTCATATTGTGAGCTGGGCAGATTGTCTGAAGACTCTTCCTCTCTTCTTGGAAGGTAAACGCCTGACCACCAGAGCTACAGTTTGGGTGTTGAATGCCCCTGTGTTGAAGGGTTAGTCTGTACAGTACCACTATTGAGATACCTTGATCCTTTAGGAGGTGAGAACTATTGGGAGGGCCTTAGATTATTGAGGTGAAGGCATACCCTCAAAGGGATTTTTGTTTGTTTGTTTTTATTGGTTGTTCAAAACATTACAAAGCTCTTGACATATCATATTTCATACATTTGATTCAAGTGGGTTATGAACTCCCATTTTTACCCCGTATACATACAGATTGCAGAATCACATCAGTTACACATCCACGTTTTTACATATTGCCATACTTGTGACTGTTGTGTTCTGCTATCTTTCCTATCCTCTACTATCCCCCCTCCCCTCCCCTTCCCTCCCATCTTCTATCTCTACCCCATCTACTGTAATTCATTTCTCTCCCTTGATTTTTTTCCCTTTCCCCTCACATCCTCTTATATGTAATTTTGTATAACAATGAGGTTACCTTCCATTTCCATGCAATTTCCCTCAAAGGGATTTTTGGACCCCATTCTCTTCCTTTTCCTTTTCCTCTTTCTCTCTTTCTTTGCTTTTCTTTTTTGTCATTCACCCCACCACCACTACTTCCCTTTAGCTTTATAGGCAAGAGATGAGCAGTTTTACTCTACCCTGTCACTTCTATCCAGAATGCCCACCAGAGGCCCTAAGTAGTGGGACTGTTTGCTCTTGGACTATAACCTCCAAAACTATGAGCCAAAATAAATCTTTTCTCTTTTTTAAAAAATATTTATTTGTTCTAATCAGTTATACATAACAGTAAAATGCTCTTCGATTCATTGTACACAAATGGAGCACAATTTTTTAATTCTTTGGTTGTAACCAAAGTAGGGTCACACCATTCATGCAATCATACATGTACCTAGGGTAATGATGTTTGTCTCATTCCACCATCTTTTCTACCCACATGCAAATCTTTTCTCTTTATAAGTTAATTGCCTCATATATTTTGGAATAGTTATGGAAAGCTGAATAACAAAACTAGTGATCTAGTTACAGAGTAAAGTAAGTGGCTTAAATGCAACCTCTAAAATGCGTTATGTTGACTTCAGAACATTTTTTTCCAGTCTGATAGAACTACTTTCATTTATGCTTGGTATCCTCCAATATAAAGCCCTTCTTTTCTACTTCCTGCAGAAAAAAAAAATCTCTGCTGATTTTCCTGGGTGGAGGCAGTTGCGTAAATGTTCACAGTGGGAAATGGGAACTAAAGAATAACTCCTTCCTAAACAGCTTTCCATCAGCTTCCCTTATTTTAAAATATCATTCATGGCACTCTCTGACTGCCAATGGTAACTGTGCCAAATCTTTGGGTTCTTGGAAATCTTCAGAGTAAATGATTCTGTCTCACCTTCTCAATACAGAAGCTTTCACCAGATTGTTCTCCTTCCTACCACTCATCAGTCATTCCATTTTCCAAACTTATATAGCTATTGTCTCTATTCTGGTTCCTTTTGTACTTGTGGGAGTACTACACCCACATACATCCACATGTGTACAAATATGCACGCATGCACACACACACACGCGCGCGCACACACACACACACACACAACAATAACTTCCCTTCATGTCTTAGTTCAGTTTCCAACAAATCCAGCCTACTAGGTCACCTTCGTGAAGCCATACCACCAAAATCAAACTGATCTATGACCTTGTTCAGTATATGTCCACTCCTAATCCACCTGACTATAATAGAAGGTGGTGATGCAGGCTGCCTCCTATCAACAAATATTGTAGAAGGAGAGAGTTACTGAGAGGCAGGCATGGATGTGCAGTAGAGCTCTCTCTTCTTTTCTTTGTCTTACTTATGGCAACATTATCCAGGCCTACATAGAACTATACCATTGGAGTGCAAGAAACAACTTTTGGAAACCAAAAGATAGGATAATATTCCCATAGGGATATTTACTTCAAGTCATCATCTCATTTTGAAATTTCTCCCAAGACTTAGGTCTAATTATCATACACTCTTCCTGAATCTGAAAGCACATGCACACTATACACACAGAGACACATTTCAAATCCTTTTGCCTAGGGAATGTCATATTTTTCTGTTTATAATCATATGCTATGGCCCTGTCCTGAGAATGGAAGGTGTTGTCACTTTTTACAAAGGCAATATTTGATAATATATTTAAACTACAGATCAGCTAAATTCAGTTCCTACTATGCAGATGAGCATAGTGCCAAAAATCATACCAGAAAAAAACACCACCTGGATGGTAAAGAGAAAAGATAAACTAGATTTTTCCAGGTTAATGACTAATCAAGACAAAATAAGATGCAATTTTATTTAATATTCATTTATTTTTTTATTTACATAGATCCTATATTGAATATTTACACTGGTGACATTCTGGCCCATGAAGTCTACAAGAAAGATTCTCCAGTGAATAAGGTACTCAAATTTACACATAGAATATTGAAAGTTGTACATCTATTTAGAGAACTCTCAAGATGTTTTTATTTGATTTTCTTTCAATATGGTAACTAAGATAATATTTCCCTATATTTATAGGAAGATTAATGAATGCTACTGAAAATTGTATAACAAATCTTAATTTAGACATAACTTATATATGTCTTCAATAAAACATGTTGAAGTTATCCTTCAATGACAAGTAACAAAGAAAATATTCTGTAACAACAAAAGGCTCACCTTTCAAGAGGCAGAGGAAGGGTATTTTTAAAAAGACATTATAAATATTAGATTGCATATCTGTTTATATGCTTAGTAAAATTCATGAAAATATGTTGTCTATTAAAAAAGAGGGAAATAGTGATATGATAACTGTCTGCAATGAAAAAAGTGCCTGAGACGAAAGGAAAATTATGTGAACAACAGGCAGATAGCAAATGAACAATAAAGTGTAATAAAATAAACATGTCATGCAATAACTTTCAATGCATTAGAATGAAAAAAAAATATTAAAAGCTCACTTGAAAGCAGAAGAAACAGAAAAAAAAACAAGAGACAATAACAGATAAATACAACCAAAAATTAACAAATTCAGCTATAAAACATATATTTTGTGTTCCTTCAAACAATAACTGGAGGACTGGGGCTCAGAGGTAAATCACTTTCTTCGCGTGTGTGAGGCACTGGGTTTGATCCTCAGCACCACACAAAAATAAATAAAGATACTGTGTGTTCATCTACAATTAAAAAAACTTAAAAAAAAAAAGAAGCAACAGAACAGAAGCCATAATCAACAACATCACAGATGAAGACATTGCACTGGCCAAATGCCAGGAAAATTTAATGAAAAACTACTTATGAAATGATCTTGCTTGGAATCTTAAACACAAAGAACATACAAGCTTCCAGGAATAAAAGGGCTTGAAATTGAAAATTCTGGTTTCAGACTTATACCCTGTATATTATGGCTCATTTGCCAAATATATAGCAATTATGTTTATGGTTAAAGAAAAAGGAGATGAATTTAAGTATTTTATAACCAAGTAAAATGTCATTCATCTGTGAAAGCAATTTTGAGACAACTTGGATTATTCAAGAATAGAAAAAGCTTTTTCCCTGCAGAAATTATTCAAGAAGTTGTTCAGACCACTAAAAAAATGAACCAGCTAGATGGTATAAAAGGACATATGTCACCATTTCAACATAAAAATAACAAGTCTGGTTTTTTCTAGTATAATTCTCTATTGTTTTAATCACTAATCACGAGTAGTAAACTTTCTGAATCCTACATAAATGAAAATGACTTTCTTTTGTCTTTATATCTTTATGTCTTGTTAAATAACTTAGAAAGATATAAAATTCTTTTGTCAATTTTATTTTCTCTCAGAACATCTGCAAGACTTTTAGTATCATATAATTAAATGAAAAATCTAATACTTATCTAGTTTTGCCTTTTTGCACCTATTTTTGCATTCTGTGAATGGTCAGATTTTTTCTCTTTATCCCCCGCATTCTGAAATTTCTCAGCCACTTATTTAGGTATGAACCATTATTTATTCGTATTGCTTAGCACTTCATAAACCCTTTCCATTTGAAAATATACTTCTTCTAGTAAATTTCCTCTATTATAGACAATTTCCTCACCATTTTCTTTTGTGAAATCATAATAATCTGAATTCATACATCTCAAATTAACCTTCTTCCTTTCTTTTAAATATTTTTTTCTTCCTTTTAGCTCTATATTTGGATCAATATCTTTCAGTTTTTCTATTGAACATTTTATTAGTCTATCATTTTAAAAATAAACTTTTCAAACTCTTTCTTATTCTGATTATTCTTTTCTTTTAACCCATCTTCACCTTGTCACTAGTCAAATTGCTTTAGCCTCCTCATCTTTTCACCCCTTTTGGAAGCTCTCCAAATTTTTAACACCAACTTTCCATATTCCCCAAGATTTTTGTTTTATCCTCCAAATTTAAATACATAACTATTTTTTGCCAAGATTTGAAAGACATAGTGAAGCTCTAGAGAACATTGAAGTCCAAATGCAATCATAGTTGTGAAGTCCTTTACATATTATACAGCAAAGATAATGGAGGTATGATGTTTCTTGAATGACTCAAAGGTATTTCACTGGGAAAATCTGTTATGAGTGAACATTTCTCCTGAGTACCTCAGAGATCAAATTTTGTGGCCCTTCCTTTTACACTGTTGGTGACATTGTAAATTAGTACAACCATTATGGATGTCAGCATTGAAGTTCTTCAAAAGACCTTATGACCCAACTATCCCACTCCTCAGTTTTTATCCTAAAAAATTAAAGTCATCTTACTACCAATAATATATGCATACCCATGTGTATAGCAGTACAATTCATAATAGCCAAACTCTGGAATCAGGCTAAGTGTCCATAAACAGAGGAGTAGGTAAAGAAAATGTGATATATATACGCGGCTGAGTTTTATTCAGCCATAAAGAGAAATGAAATTATGTGATTTTCAGGAAAATGAATGGAATTAAACCATTATGTAAAGCAAAATAAGCCAAATTCACAAGGTTAAGGATCATATGTTTTCCCTGATAAGTGGAAAGCAATGGCCTCATATCCACTTTTTGTTACTGCATAAGAAAATTACCAAAAACACGGTGCCTTTAAAAAAAAAAAAAAAAAAAAAAAGCCTGTTTCCTAATTTACAGGCCTGTGGGTCAAAAATCCAGGCAAGTTCATCTAGATTCTCCACTAGTGTCCCGAAAATTTGAAAATCAATTTGTCATTCAAATTGTGTTCTTATATAACAAATCTGTGCAATAATATACTTTCAAACCAAACCCATTTAGTTTGATGGATGAAAACTGTCAACCAGAGGCCCCAGAATTCCTTGTAATGTGACCTCTTCCATCTCCATCTTGATTACCAGGAAGGTAATAACTCTTCCATTCTTGTCTCTCTTTTTGCTACAAGCTAGAAAAAACATCTCTGCCTTTAAAGGATTCTTAAAATTGGATTAGTCCAACCCAAGTTATCTCTCTTTAACTCAAAACCAACTAAATTTTAAAATTTTCTTTAAAAATGTTTTAATTGGTGATTTTTTTTCAACGTACTATGGTTTTAACTCATACATAATAAATTAAATAATAAGACAAACAACAACAACAACAACTGATTAGTAACTTTAATCACATCTGCAATGGCTCTTTTGCCAGGTTACATTACATATGAATATGGGAAGAACTTATACAATGGCAAGTGACATTGGGTCAATTCTAAGAGTTCTGCATACCTCAGCCCTTTCTAGTTCTCTTCATTGCAGTAGTTCAAATTTTTTTTTAACTTGAAAAAGAGTGGCATTACCTATCCAGTTTGGCATCTTCAAATAAAAGCCCCAACCACTAGTAGCAAGTTGTTCATTTATTTATATTACACATGGTAGCACAAAAAGTTGAAGTGTGTTTTCTCCATAAATGATTCAATCATCTTTGGTACCCTCCACTCTCTTTTATCACAAAAGAAAAAAACACCTTAGTAAAGTATAATCTAGTCTGATTTAATAATTTAACAGTCTTCTTAAATAAGTGACATTTGTTATCAAAGAAAAATTGCATTATCTAGAGTTAAACAGGTTTTGTTAATACTATTGCACAAAGGGAGAGAGAGCAAACTCAACTTCAGTTAATAAAATACAAGAGTTTTTAAGCATTGGGATGAGCTAGTGGGAAAATACTAGAGGGCATTAGGAAGGAGGTTGGTCCATGTAAGTAGGCCATCTGCATTTGTTAATTGGCACCTATTCAGGTTAGTCTCCTATATTGCCACAAAGTCCAGGATTTAGGAGTCCTATCTTTCTTGATGATCTTATTTCAAAGGGATGGCTCTAAGGTTCTTGCCAAAAAAAAAAAAAAAAAAAAATATATATATATATATATATATATATATATATATATATATATATATATATCTATCTATCACTGGGTTGTTATACTGGCAAGAGAATTGGAGAATATTAGCACCTCAATGAGAAAAAAACAAATTGAAAGTTTTCTACAGTGATATTCGAAGACCAGGAGACCAGGAATCTACATTGAGGAAGGAGCTTTCTTTTTTTTAATATTTTTTTAGTTGTAGTTGAACACAATACCTTTATTTATTTATTTTTATGTGGTGCTGAGGATCTAACCCAGTGCCTCGTACATGCTAGGTGAGTGCTCTACTGCTGAGCCACAACCCCAGCACCAGGAAGGAGCTTTCTTAAAGTTTAGTAAAGTTAAATGGAATGTTAAGACTATCTTAATCACTACTAAGGATAAAATGCTTCAAATTCCAGATTTCCACACAATCTCTATTTCTCCCCAAATATGTATGTACAATATAAGGAAACTGAAGCTTTCATAACCCTGTATCTGATAACAAAAAAATGTCCCCTAGATTCTTGCTGGTCCCTTCTGCAATGTAGCCAATCTGAACTGGTCCCTGTTGGTGACTGATCCTATTTGACTTTTTAAAAAGATGTCATATTGGCACCTCCCACTGGAGTCCTTGGTCATGACTACATGCTTTCAGTCTTGAAGTCAGTGAATTCCATTTTTTTTTTTTTGTCAGACACCAGTATTCTGCCTTTCTTTGTACCCTTTCACTAGAGTTAAACACAAACTAATATATTCATGGCACATCTTTAATCCTTCAGAACCAAGGCATTACATCCAGTTCATTTATCAGTCTTCCACAGGTAACTCTGCCTATGGTTACCATGTGTTAAACATAGCAAAAAGCTGAATATTCCTAGCAGATTACCTCTCCATAACTAAATTCCAGAACTATACTCCCCCCACACACACACCTCCCAGGTATTCTCAACCATCCCAAACCCACCTCAATCCATAACTCCACATAGTCACACCCAAACTTGTGCACATCTTTGTTGAACTTGGCAACTGACTTCTTCCACTGGCTTCTGTTACTCTTCTTCCCACCTTTCTAAAGTCAGTCTAACTTTTTACAACTTAAATGGGAGCTATAGTAATTTATTAATTTCTGTCTTTCACAATCAATTGTATTGCCAAAAAGGCTAAAAGTTAGTACATGAAATTCAAGTTTATCAATCCTAGAAACTCCCCCTATATTTGTTTCTAGCAGTGACCAGCTCTTTCTTCCCTCAGGCAATATGTCTCAAAATATACTTTGGAGGAGAATTTAAGAAGAAAATTAACTCTCAAATTTAATATTTGTAAAATATATCCTCTGTTGCACACTGTTGAAAGATAAAGCTAACATAAGGGACAGTCACCTGGCTATAAAAATGCTTCCAAAGTTTTAACTGACAGATATAAAAACAAACGTCTTAGAGCGAGACTGAAATTCTGTCTAGCAATCTGTGCCTTCTCCTAACTTTCATGAGGGCATGAATATTGTTATTTTTTTCAAGCCCCCAAAATGGAATTTATGAACCTGTATTCAATTTAAATAATGACTATTGTGTCTTAAGCACACGACTTTTTGGAAAAATGGTGTTTATCATTTACACATGGATCAAGTATCACTAATCTAAGTAAAACACAGTGGCTTTAACAATTATTGTCATGATGATTTTTAAATTCTTAACTATGTATCTATTTATATACTATATATGGCATATATTTGTGTATATAAATGCTATATACACATATATATAACCATTTATATATATTATACATACACACAGTGGAGAGGGTGATGAACAGTGATTGAAGTGCCTTAACTATGAAACACAATTTATCTTTTTATACTGGAAATATGAGTTATAATTTTAAGAATTCAAATAAATTAATAAGTATTAATATAGAAAATTAATTTAATTGATAATTTTTGTTCTCAGTATGAGATTTTTTTCCAGTGTATTTTATTTTACTTTAACATCTAGTACCATTAAGTTGATGTTAATGTTGGAAGTACAGTAATATGCATATTAGTTGTTATTACTCGAATAGAGGAGCAAAAACAATATTTGGTGGGTTAAAATGTTAGACCTAGGGACAGATGGTGTTTATCCAGGTATCTCACACATGAAAGCTGCCATTTCCATCATCTATTTTAGTATTGTGGTTATCCATTTTCTTTTTTCCTGATCTCAACATAATGCAGTTGTGGCTTCCTCCCATGATAAAATAGAACCAATATCTATGTCCTTGTCTGGGTCACCAATTGATACTATCTCCTGCTTTTGATTTCTTAGATTCCAGCAACATGGCTTCTTTCTCAGTAATTATGGCTCAAATGTTGACCAGTACTTTATTACAGTTCTCCTTGTGGTATGTGATAGGAAAGCTCAGAGATGACTTACATGATTGGGTCAACCTTGCATACCCTGAAAATACTAGAGGCTTATAAACGTAGAGGGCATGTACCCATAAGTCAGCAGATTCTCTACTACCAGCCCCAAGTCCCAATCTCTCTTCAAACATGAAATTTAGAGATTTCTCCTTGCTTTACAACACACACACACACACACACACACACACACACACACCACCCCATCTTACAGCTCCCTAGGGGTTGGCCCTGCTTTCTACAGCCCTGCCTATACACATTGTGAACACTAGGGAAATGTTTACGAAATATGGTGAAGTCCACAATTACTTCAGGCTTTCCAAGGAAGATGATGAATCACCATTCGGAGCCCAAACTGTTACTGGGCTTGCAACTGTCGTAATACACAAGATTTCATCAGCCCAGCAGAAGGAACGCAAGAGATTTGACAGATAGGCTTTCAAGACCGTCAGTTGGTTATTTGAAACACTTCTCAGTCAGGAGCCTCACTTCAGAACGCAGCGCAGGCTGTAGGAACTGCAGAATCCACACCCTCCTGCACCCTTGTCTGGAGCTCCACCACAGCGCAAGGAACGCTGGGAAGCCACGGAAGCTAACCACCATCACCAAGGCAACCGGCTCGCAGCACGCGGTTGTCATGGAGACCCTAGGGTGCCTCCAAAAGCCTCGCAGAGAAGCCGCCTCCGCCTGCACCCAGGCAGGATGCTTCGCGGAGGCTCCCGGCCCTCTGAAAGGCGAAGACTCTTGAACGACAGCCTCAGCTGGCAACAAGACCAGGCATTGAACAGCAGCATCTACCTCCTACGACAGATGGGCCCCACCGGCTTCCTGCTGAGGGAGGAAGAGCCAGAGAACAGGGATTTCCGAGTAACTACCGCCCCCAATTCACCTCGGGTCCCCCCAGGCCCACCCAATGAATTTAGCCACTGCAGACATTCGCTGCCTGACCCGAAAGGTGTATCCCTGCAAGTGTCCCAGACTAGAAAATGTACAAATTACAGAAGGAAAAAATATTCATCAGATTAGTTTATATATGGAAGTTAGGACCCCAAATTGCCTCCAACTCTTGTAAGATAATGGCCCTTGATCTTCAGGCTGAAAATGTTTGGTTTTTATAGACATGTTCGTTTTGCATTTGTACGTTCTGTTATTAGAAACCACTAGCCCAGTAAATTAAGCAAAATGGAAATCCTAAAAATCATCTTAGGTAATGTAAATATTTACTAAATAAATAAAATCAGTTTCTCTTTAAAAATATAACAAGGCCTGGTTAAAGGATATTAATAAATGGTGGTGGTTTGGATAGATCTTAATGAATAAAAGTTATTATTTTGCTGAGGGACCCATTCTCACCAGTCAGAATCCAGTCACCACACCACCTGCCAGGTGGTGAAACTTTTAACTTAAGGCTGAATATATTTTACAGTACTGAATATAACTTATTAATCTATTCTTGTCCAAAACACTTTTTTTTAATTGTTGCTTATAACATTTGCTTTAAAACTCTTCTGTCCAATAGTTTTGGTGAATAAAATTAGTTCTCTTGAATAAAATGATATTCCAAATGCAAAATAAAAATGAACAAATAAAAATGGAAAGTAAACTACCTTACAGAGAGCTTTTAACTCCACTCCAGCTAGAATGTCCTTACAGTTAAGAAATTTATAGTTTCAGGCCAGTGGTGTTTGGTTTGGTTTTTTTGTTTGGTTTGTTTTGTTTGGGGATTTTTTGATTTCATTTTATTTTTATGATTTCAAACTTTATTTTCATTGGAGTACATATTATTTTAAAAACTGTCTTAATTCACACTGTAAGTCGTTAACTAAGACAAAGAATATGGAAGTGAAAAATTAGCCCATAATGAGGGGTCAAGAATTAAGATTTCCCAGTAGACTCAATTCAGTAATAGACTGAGTTTGAAGTTACCTAAACCAAATTACCGCTTCAAATCTCTTTTAATCAAATTATATACCAACTCAGTTTTGCTCTCTCAAAATTACCTGGAATTTTTTAAAAGCATACCTTTCCTTTTTTAAAGGTTTTTCTAGGAAATCCTCATGTTTGTAACTGTTCCACATTTCTGAAAAAAGGGGAGCTTTGTAAGCATATATGCTGGTAAGTGACTTTTTAATGAAGATCATTCACAAAGGACCATCTTGAAAAATTACATATTTTGTGATTTTTCATGGTTTAAATACAACAAAACTAAACAAATTTAGTGTTGAGGAAATGTAAAGATTAAATGCTCATACCTTTCTAATTTGTTCTTCAATATTTCCTTTCATTCTGAAAACTAAGTTTAAATTGGGAAACATTTAATAATGTAATTATTTTAAATTTACAAAAGCAATGTTTAGATTTTCATTATGTGTATAAATGTAAACTCTAACTACAAAACTGGGTGGGGGAGGGGGAAGCATTCACACCACTAATGATAATTGTATGGTTCATTTTGAGACATTACTGTGCTTTAACAAATTTGTGTCTCCAAAAATACATTTTCTTAAAAATCAAAAGTGTTCTGTTTTCTTTACATAGCCATAGGATTGGAAAGTATTCACCCTTTTTCATACTGGTATATGTTGGTCAAGTTTAATAAAGTTTTCCTGCTCAATGAACATTTAGTTATGAAGCCTTAACGATAGAAGTAGGACCCTATTGAAGATCATTTTTCTCAAATCTGAAATTCGGAACCTATTTGTAGGCTAATTAACACCATAAATGGAAACAAAACAATCTCCATTTAGTTTAAATCCAATTCAATTCAATTTATTTTGCCTGCCTATATTTTTATTAACAAATAATTAATTAGAAATAATTTATAACTGATATTTGAGGGGGAAATAAAACCAAAAAAAATGAAACTCTGTATATCATATATATAATGCTTTTCTTCACAGAAAAATAAAACAGTATATATCTTTTTTTTTTTTCCTAATGCTTTTACTCACAAGTTTTTTGCTGTTTCATTTTGGTAAGTTTTCATTAAGTATGTAGTGACAGGTTATTTGCGCCTGTTAACATGAAGATAAAAATATAATCCTTTCAACACTTGCAATTTAGTATTATTATTATACTTACAATAGGTTTTTCCATTCTTATTTTATGTCCATTTTTATTTTATTTTTATATTCTATTCTGTTTTAATGTTTGAAACTCATTTTGTACAGTATTTTAACCATAAACTAAATGGAATCATAATTCAATATTCAATATGCAAAAGTATATTTAAGATATTTAAGTAAAAGAACTTAAAATGTATTTCCCACTTTTTAAAAAGTCACATTTCAATTGGTGAGACTTGAAAATATTTTTGTATTATCCATTAAAGTGGTATTTGTAGAAAAACAATTGCTTGACGTTCTATCCAGAAAATTCCATTGTTTTCAGGAATTTTTTTAATTTTTTATTTTTTTTTTGTAGTTATACGTAGACAGCATACCTTTATTTTATTTTTTATTTTTAATGTGTGCTAAGGATAGAACCCAATGCCTCACATGTGCTAGGAAAGCACTCCACCACTGAACTACAGTCCCAGCCCCTGTTTCCAGGGAATTTTAAAGGTAGTGTGATGAATATGTAAATTTGCTCACTCTCCTCTCTCTGAAGGATTGTATCTTATAAGAAACACATGGACTATCTAATAAATCTCTTCACTACAGATGTCTTTTGTTTCCATTAATCATACTTTTTCACATGTTTACTTTAAAACATAAATTTAACTACTAGGAATACAGAAATTTGATGAGCTTTAAATTTATTCATAACATTTTCAGTGGTGCAAATTCTGTAATGTTATTTCTATTTTAAATTTTTGAAAACTCTGTGGTCTTGTCAAAAATAAATATTTTACTTTTTTCTACTTGTGAATATTAGGGTCTTATTGAAAAAATTCAAGCTTCCAAGGAATCATGAATGTAAGTGTTCTGTTTGTTGTTGTTGTTGTTGTTGTTGTTGTTGTTGTTTTACTAATTTAAAATTAGCAAATAGAAAAATTTTTATTTAAGCATAATATAAACTTAGATGCTTATTTTTCAGGAGAATCTGATACCTATTTGTAACCCAGCTTGTTACACTTAAAAAAGTTGGAACATTTTTCTTCTTTAGTAGAAAATGTAACTTTATATGACATTTCCAAAATTAAAGGCACTTAATTAAAAACAGATAAAACAATGGCCAGTTATTTGATAGAAAATAACTTTCCTAATCCTAAGCAAAGATTCACAGTATGTTTGTACTGAAAGCTATTTTTATCATGAGAAATATAAAAATGCAGTTTTTCCAATCCCACAAATAGATAACATGACATATAATATCACTCAAAAAAGTAAACTAACCGAGCTGGGCACGGGGGCGCATGCCTGTAATCCCAGCGGCTCAGGACTGAAGTAGGAGATAGTGAGTTCAAATCCAGCCTCAGCAAAAGCAAGGCACTAAGCAACTCAGTGAAACCCTGTCTGAATAAAATACAAATGGGGTGAGGATGTTGCTCAGTGGTTCAGTGCCCCCGAGTTCAATCCCCAGTACCAAAAAAAAAAAAAAAAAAGTAAACTAACTGAATGTGTTTTGAAAAAAAAATATTTTAAAAAAGTAGTTTTCATGTCAGTACTTAAATAAGAGTTTAGAGTCAGGCATATAATTATATAATCTTAAATTTCAGAGTCCTCAAAATAAAAGAAAAATAAATACAGTTACAGATCATTTAAATTTTTATATTTTATAATAAAGCTACTATCATTATGAAAGTTTTCTCTGCAATAGAGGAGTTGATTTATCTATATTAGACCCATCTAATTTAATTTTAAAATTTATTAATAAATGTTCATAAAATCCCTAAAAAATTTAAGTGATAAACAGTTTTCACATTTTTTTCAATTCAAAGGTTCTATTTATACACAGTCATGTCCCACCCCCTACTATTATAGAAAAATATGTTAAAATTATATTAGGAAATAATTTAGTATTAGTATTTCACAAGAATTTTCTTTTGTAGTCTCACTTTACATGCTCTCTCAGATATTCAATTGTACCTACTAGATTCTACATATCCTGTTTCTCATATGTTCTAACGTGGCTCAATCTTCTTCAGCCTTTGGCTATATTTCTGTGCAGCTTTACTGTTTTCAGTTCCTGAACTTTGTACCTCCTCCTTCACACTCTAGACAGAAAAACATTTTTATAAAATAATCTCACTCTGTCCTTAATTCTCCCTTTGAATCCCTTCATATGTGATAACTGGGTTGTTCAATTTCATACATATTTGCTCATCCATCCATACAAAGTTAAATGTTGACCGCCTCTCCAAAGGCTTAGTTATTCTTAACATTGTGTATCCAAATCATTTTCCCAAGCTTCTATACTGAGAGGGTTCCAAATAGAAATAAATATAAGATGAGCCAAATAAGTAATTTTATAGTCATTTGGTAAGAATTTAAAAGGAACAAAGAGGAAATAACTTTAATAACATTTTAACTTAATGTAATATATCAAAATATTATCATGAGAGCATGTAATCAGAGTAAAGATTATGAGCCATGTTATTTTTGTTTCCACACTATCTTTTTGTTTTTATACTATCTTGTGTGTATGTTATACTTACAGTGCATCTCTGCTCAGTCATTATATTTTTATTGGAAATATTTGATCTGGATGGGGACTTCATAAACTTTTCAGTTGAAAAATAGATTCACAAAATACACATTGTTACAAACAAAGTTTTCGTAACTTTATAAATGTTATAAAGTTATAAATTTAAACAAAATTTAAAAGTCAGTTTTTAAGTCACATTAGCTAAATCGAAATGCATAATATATAGCCAATGGCCACTTCATTAGATGATATAAAACCATTCAATTAAATTCAACAAACATTTATTGTACTACATATCTGCCAGAAATTTCACTAGGTACTTTTTTTTATAAATTGGGCCATGTGAATTGCTAA
This sequence comes from Urocitellus parryii, assembly GCF_045843805.1. Classification (NCBI taxonomy): domain Eukaryota; kingdom Metazoa; phylum Chordata; class Mammalia; order Rodentia; family Sciuridae; genus Urocitellus; species Urocitellus parryii. The sequence continues at coordinate 237,819,441 of NC_135531.1, read as the reverse complement.
TATTTAGATTTTTTTTATCTACAAAACAGCAAGTTCTTATGTACCAATCTAATATTTTATGTTACATTTTCCTTTGCACTTTTTGAAGGCAAACTATTCTTTTTATAAAAACCAGAAGGGAATGTTTAAAAGTTTAAATTAATTATGTATATTAATTTTGAAAATGTATACTTCCTACTGAAATAAACATTTTTCATATCTTCTATATTTAAAATAAGTTTTAATTAGTTAACATCAAGAAAATCCTAAATTATACACAGTACAGGAATGTTCAAAAAAAGTAGAAAGCTTAATGACCTTGAAGTTTATCACATAAAATTAAGGCAATAGTATTATATGCACAAAAATTTAATTCAAAGAAAGCTATGAACAGTTTTTAATTGGGATTATATAGAGTACATAAATAAGTGTGGAGGGGGTGGAATTAATACTGAAGAGGGAATGCTTTGAACATCATTTATATACTCTTTCTAAAAGGATTTGGGGAACAATAATTTTACACATTAGTGTTATATATGAGAAATTTGAGATCTTTTTTCTCTTTGAAGCTTATAAAAAATTATTACAAGGAATTTTATTGTGCAAATATCAATTTTTAACACTAAACATTCTGTTTCCCATACATTCTCAAGAAAACCTAGATTTGTCACCTCATAGTTTCTTTTAAATGCTATTTTTTAAAATTATTTATGGATTAAAAATAAGATCACATTTAAGGGAAATTTTCTAAGTGTATATCACAAAACTATAATAAAATTCCTCAATTTTATTTTGCTTTTATGAAAATATATAATTATAAAAGATTATGTATATATGTATATATATACATACATATGTAGAATATATATATATTCATGTCTAATAGTATTTTGGAATTTTGTGTTCTGCTTTTATCACACAGAATTTCTGTTGCTTTGTATTTTCAAAGCTATATAATCTCTGCTTAAAATAATCAAAAGCTAATATTATATTTTTATTATACCACATAGAACAGTTTCTGAACATCTCCTTTTATGAAATTGCATTCTTTAGCATTTTCTCTGCCTTATAGAATCTTCATTTTCAAAACATGATCTTTTGTTCTTCATTTTTCTCTTCCTACTTTTAGAGAGCAGATGTTGCTGTGTCTCTGTGACAAATAGTCTTTCTCATCCAATTCTACTACTTTGGGATTTTTCACTAGCTGCTTTCCAGTTAGGTTAATTAAAGTATCTCCTCCCATAAGGAACAGAGGTCTCAGTATTGAAATATAACATGATGTCTTCAATATTTTTATTCTTAACTTAAGGTCTTTCCAGGAAAACAAAGCTTTTCATTATCTTATAAATCATTTTATATATATATATATATTAAATAATGTATAAGATGACTGGAATTCAGGAGATTAATAACAGTTAGCATTTAAATTATGGTTTGTTAAAGAAAGAGAAAGGGAGAGGGAAAATTAGGATAGGAGTAGGCCAGGAAATTAAAAATCTAGGATGTTCTGATCAAAACTATAGGTTCTTAGAACATAATTCCTCGTGAGAACATCAGAATAGAAAAAAATCAGAATTCAAAGAATGCATATCCCCAAAGGTACAAGCAATATAGTACCTATAGCATCCCAAGGCAAACTGACCAACTCTGTGAAGAACTTGGCCACTAAGATGTTCTTGGACAAGGAACAGTAGGCTGAAACAGGAAAACAGGCACAGTTGTTTTGCTCTCTCATTATCTGTTCATCTAAAGAGGAGTAATTTACACCAAATACAGTGACGCAGCCACTTAATGTTTATAGCAGCTCAATTCAGAATAGCCAAGCTATGGAACCAACTTAGGTGCCCTTCAACAGATGAATGGATAAAGACAACGTAGTATATATACACAATGGACTATTACTCAGCTATAAAAAAAAGAATGAAATTATGGCATTTGCCAGTAAATGAATGGAACTAGAGAATATCATGCTAAGTTAAATAAGCCAGTCCCCCCCCCAAAAAAAGTCAAATATTCTCTCTGATATATGATGCTAACCCATAATAAGAGAGGGCAGGGAGGGGAATTACAGAAGTTCATTGGATTCAACAAAGGGGAATGAAGGGAAGGGAGCAGGGATGGGAATAGGAAAGACTGTAGAATGAATTGGACTTAACTTTCCTCTATATGAATACACTATCAGTATAACTCCACATCATGTTCAACCACAAGAATGGGATCAAAATTGTAATGGGTTGTACCCCATGTATGTATGATATGTCAAAATACACCCTACTGCCATGTATATCTAAAAACAATTTTTTAAAAATACCTATTTCTTGCATCTATGCCCTATTTCTTTTAATACTTTTGTATGCAATGAAATATTAGCTTATGGACAAATGAACAGATCAAAGTGTAGGACATGATTATGACACCAATCTGAAAATAAACATTATCATATCCAAAACTCTTATAATGCAGTTTTACCTGACCCTTTTCACTAAAAGAAAAAAAGAGAGATAATTTTTATTCTTTTTATAAATGGTTCTTTTCTGGCATTTTTGTTATAAAGGAGTACAAAGACATGGTCAATGTCAGTATAATAATTCAACTAAAGATTTTTGATATTGGAAAGAAAATTCTAACTTTCAGCATAATTTATTACATCTATATTTCCAAATTTGCCACTGAATTCTTCTACTTTGGGATTTTTCACTAGCTGCTTTCCAGTTAGGTCTTGTAGAAGGAGAAATAAATGACTTGCTACGGGGAGTACATCAAGTTCAAACTCCCCAACCAGGAACAAGTGAAAATGCACATGTGAAAGAAGATGGGTATATTAAACAGAAGGAAATTGATTCAGAGGATATCTGCTCTATTTGTCAAGAGGTGCTTTTACAGAAAAGGCTGCCTGTCACCTTTTGCAGGTGACAGTATTTTCTCTTGTGATTCTAAACACTTGTGAAAATTTCTAATTTAACATGTTTCTAATTTATTGTATTATGACACATGTTGATGGAAAAAATAGAAATCTTTACCTATGACTGATATATATACTTTCTTAGTGTTCTTTTGTTTCCTAATGTATAGCTCATGAGAGGTTCTATTCTTACTCTAAATATTACTGAACTACATTTTAAGAGTGAAAATTTGAAACATTACAATTAGTTTTCCCTCTATTTAAGTAATTAAAGTAGTATAGTTTTTCATGTTTTTGTTTCATGCACATGAATAAATGACTTGGCTCAGGGTAGTACAAAGATTTTGAATTTATTTTGAAATTATAAAAATTCTCAGTTTTTAAGACTTCTATCTTTAAACTTAAATAGTTCAAATTTTGCTTATGCAAAAATATGTTCATTGAGAGGCTCATATTCATACTATTATTCATGACACTTTAAAGTTAGACTTAAAGAAATTAGGCATCTATTACTACTGAAATATTTCATTCTTTTTCCTCCTGATTATTTGACAAAATTTTCATCAATATTATAGTTTTTAATGTGTCTATTTCTGTTGTATATTGTAAGATAATTAGTTATTTCACCAAATATTATTTTTCCCCAGTAGATATTTCTTAGGGGTTCATTTTAGCAGATATTGTATGTTTTTAAAAAAAATTGTACCCCTGTTCTCAGTGAAGTATTTTATTTGAATAATAATTATCATCATGATTTTTCTTGGTGTGAAACTATATTCATTCTCACTCTATAAATTTCGATGCAAATTCCATTTTATTGGGATGAGAGAAATTTATGTTTGGATTTCTGATACACTAAATTAAAGATAGTAAATTAGATTTGTGTGTGCATGTATGTATAATCAAGCTATATCTAGGAAATTATTTCATAGTCTAATTTTATGGTAAATAAACATTGTAGTGCAAATTCTTGTTTATATGAATATATACAATGTATATATGGATATAGTTTTCTCTATGCAAATGGTAAACTTAAATTTTATTTCTGATAGATTTGGCTGTGGCAATAATTTCCATATAAAATGCATGAAGATCTTAGCTAATTATCAGAATGCAGTATCAAACACTTCCACGTTGAAATGTCCTCTGTGCAGGAAGGAGTTTGCACCACTGAAACTTATTTTGGAAGAATTCCAAAATGCTAGCAAACTTGTGACTGCAGCTGAGAAAGAACGACTGAACAAACACCTTGGAATTCCCTGTAATAACTGTAAACAATTTCCAATTGAGGGGAAGTGTTATAAGTAAGTATCACTAGTAAAATTATAAGTATGAGAAAAAAGTTTTGTTTTCTTTTCTTTCTTTTTTTTAACAAAACTTTAGCATTAGAGTACCTATCTTTAATATTGCCTTGTTCCTCCTACACTTATGGTATTTTCCCTATGACAGCTTTTATTTTCTTCACTTTGCAAAAGTAGTGGCTTTGCATTCTTGTCTAGGTTGCATATGAAGTAGCATCCTGTCTCAGCAGGATGTTTTGGCCTAAATAAGGTTTCAAGTACAGAGCCCTGCTGGATCTCTCACTCCTTCTAAAATGCTTTGGTCTACCAATGAGGTCATTGCTAGAATCTCCTAAAATAAAGCTAAAAAGATATTGACATCTATTTACTGAATTTTTAATTCAGTTCTATCTATTCCAAATTGCAAAGAGTATAGATTTTTTTCTTTCATATCTTATACCTCAACAATAGCAACAAAGCAAGATAATTAGAATGCTAATAAATTTTACTGCTATTATGAGTAACTCCAAACTTTCCTACAATTTCCACAATTAGACATCAGCTAATTGCTATGCATTGAATATTGTGTTTTCTTAGTTAATTTTTTTAATATTTTATTTTTTAGTTGTAGATGGACACAATATCTTTATTTTTATGTGGTGCTGAGGATCAAACCCAGGGCCTCATACGTGCTAGATGAGAGATCTACCACTGAGCCACAACCCCAGCCCTAAAATTTTTAAGTTAATGATATGTTAAGAAAATATTTTCTTTCAAAATTTATTAAAAACTTTTCTGAAATGCATTTACTTTTCTGTCTTCTTTGAATTACATTGTGATGAGCCCAATTTGAATTATATGTTTTAAATTTTCTCATAAAACCATAAAACATTTTTTACACCCCAACTACAAACATACCTTTATCTTTTGGATTTATTCCTTGGTTTTCTGTATGTGTCACACAGAAAATCATTATCATTAGTGAAAGTCTTTATCAGAAAATTGTTAGCCTGATAAGGCTCCAAAGGAGCACTGCAGCTTGAGGAAAAAAGGCGGAATTTTGACAGACATTTAGCAGGAGATGTCCAACTAATTTAAGGAATATTGGTTAAAGAGGATTCTAGGAAAAGCATGAACACAGCCAGTGTTTGTGGTTGGGTGTAAAAAAAAAAAATCCTATAGGAAATTAGAGAAAGAGATGACTAAAAGCTTTACATCCAGGACAGCATCATGAAAGGGGCATGTGGTAGGTACAATAGTGGTATCCTATGTATTTCAATACCCTTATGCCAAGAACTTTTAGGTTAGACTACAGGTCATAGGGGAATTAGGTTGCAGATGGAATTAAGGTGTGTAATCAGCTTACCTTGAAATAATGAAATTATCTTGACCTGCGTAAACCCACTATAATCATAAGCTATCTTAAAAGTGGAGGAGGATGGCAAGAAATTCAGAGGGAAAGGAGGCTGTTGGAAGAAAGGCAGAGAGATACTCCATTTCTTGCTTTGAAGATGGAGCAAAGAACAGGACAAGGAAAGGTCAAGGAATGGATTCTTCCCTAGAGTTTCAAAAAATAACACAGACTTGCCAATGTCTTGTTCTTAGCCCATTGAGGCCCATGTCAGACTTACCTTACAGAACTCTTAAGATAATAATTTTGTGTCGTTTAAGCTAATAAAGCTTTGGTAATTTTTACAGTAGCAGTACAAAACTAATACACAGTGAGACTTGAAATAGACCTTGTCATGTTTGGATGGTTCCCAGAAAGTTTTGATAAGAATTTTCATGAAAAGCCATCACAATAACTGGATTTTTTATTCTTGCACATTATGGTGTTTTGCATTTGCAGGTGTACCGAATGTATAGAATACCACTTATGCCAGGAATGCTTTGATAGCTACTGCCACCTTTCTCACACATTTACATTCCGTGAGGTACAGTATCCATCTCAAATCTAATATAGTGTTTAATTTATTTTGTTGTAAAGCTAAGTAAATCAAAGAAGAAGAAGAAGAATAGATAACACTGTAATAAAGATTTTTTTAAATAAAAACCTAAAACCATATACTCAGGAGAACTCTTTGTTGCGGGGGTACAAAAGGTACAAAAATTGCACTGGTAATTTATTAAAACCAAGCATCTGATGACATAAATAAATCTTAAGAACTGTAGCCATCACAGTTGAAAATTAGTTTTAAAATATTTTAGCCTTATAAATTGGCTTATCATAACATCAGTAGTAAACTTTATAGTTTTCTCTTTAAATTTTTTAACCAACAATAATGAAACATGGAACTTTATAAGATCATTTGAACTTAAAAGTATCTCCTAGTGCTGAATAATAATGCTAGCTTTTCTTTCAATTATCATGAATATTTTTACCTTAAAAATGTCATCACTGTAGCTGTGTAGTATGTGAAACTCAAAAACTTGCTAACAATTTGTAATCTTTAATGTAGTAAAAAAAATAATAGATGTTTTAAAATAATGAGTATCATTCACATTATTATCTTATTGATGTGCAGCCTACTAATTTTAATCCACAAAATAAAAATCCCATGACTTACAAAGTAACATATACTTTTTACATATTATAGAAGAGAAACCAAAGATGGAGATCATTAGACAAGAGACTGGATGAAGGTATAAAATATTTAAATGTTAAAAATGAGATAGAAGAAGAAGAGATGCTACATGTTCAGGAAAAGCAAGGGTGAGATTATCAGTAAAAAGTACATTTCTTGTATGGCTTGGAATTTTTTAATAACTTTTCAGTTTGAAAAAATTTGTATTTATCCCTTGATTTAATACTTATATTTACCATATTCTAGGTGACATTGTAGCATACAAGTGGAAAGCAAGACTCTGAAGTCAGACTATTTGAATTCAATCCTAGTTCAACCACATGTTGTCTATGTAAATTTTGGGCGAGTTACTTCTCTTGGCTATATCTTCCTCACCTTAAAAATGGAAATAATTATAAAATCAATCTCATAAGATATTTTATTATGAAATAAGTTAATACACATGTAAATAGTCAAATAACCTTGTCTGTTATTAATTCTATCAGATTGTACTTGGTTGAGGACACAACAGTTTTCTCAGCAAATAATCATCTAAATAGATGTTAAACTAAAACTATCATAAATTATATAAAGAAAAGGTATAAAGGGATTTGATATTGGCCTCTAGGAGAGGGAGGTGTTTGCTGCTTCATTCCACCCTTTTACCTGTCTACTTCAGCCCATGAACAGATTTGTCATATTTCAGAACATAGATTGGACTGTTTACACTGGATGGATCTCCAGAACTTTTATCATATTCCTTATTAATTGAATAAAATTGAACATTAATAATATTGTTAATAAATTATATGCATTGTAAAATATATTCTAAAGAGACTATTTTAAAGGACAGGGTAAAATTGAAATTATTTTAAAGTTCTAATGAATTAACCAAATAAAACTTATGCTTATTCTCATTAAATATATAGATATACATATAATATACCCCCCCCATACACACCACTACCACATATACATATATTCACACATATGTAAGTTTCTATTCAAACCTCAGTGGACATTTGACTTATGTCCAATGGATATAGCACACATTTTGGAGACTAAAGCCCCTGTGGGACATATATTTAGCTTATTCAAAGGCACTTCATCTTCATATCCCCTTCAGGTATCACATTTCATCCTATTGATTTAATTGTATAACTAAGAATTGGATTAGAAGATAAGGGAATAGAAGGTTTAGAGAGAGAACATTGGAGTAAGAAGGACATTCTGGGCAGAGAAAATGGAATAAACAAAGGAAATAATTTCAAGTTAAAAAAAAGGGGGGATAACCTTAGGAATACTATAAACAAACATGTTTAACTGAAATTAGATGACCTTTATGAAAGCAATTTTATAGCATGATGGGAACACATCTGAACAGTAATGAGAAATATGAGTTTTTATCAAGAATATATGGAGACTATTCTGAATGACTTCTGAATAATGGGAATGCATCTGGCCTTTTAACTCAGCTTTTGTTTTTAAATATTTGTGTTATCTATTTTGCCAGTTGCTAATAGAATCAAATTAGGTTCATTATCAATTAACATATCAACTTCATTATGATGGTTAGTCTAACAATATTATAGTAAGGATATACCCCAAGGGAAAATGAATTTCCTCACAGATTATGATTACCAATTTAACAGAGTAGCCCAGAATATGTAATGTGGTTTACCTGTACACCCCACTTCCTACCAGTTAACAAAGTAAATTGGATTTAATTTTTCTAAACATACACTGAGTGTTGACTCATACTGAAATAATTTGAGTATGTAGCTCTCATCAAAATTTTGTTCTAGTTTTGTAATTCAGATTAATATATAGATATAGATATACATATATTTAGACTAACTACATTAAATTTTGTTCTTTATATTGTTGGATCCCTCATCTTCAGGATAGATAAAATAGACTTTTTAATTCTACAATGTATGAGATTTATTATCATTGGTTCAAGAAAATCTTGGGTTCTGTTGCATTACTTATGTAGAAAACCTGTAATATGGATTACTTTCAGATCTGTAATCACATATGAACATTCAGGTATCTCTGCATTTTCTCCCTCAGTCAGGTTTATACACCAAAACACGTTGTAAAGTCACTACCTCTCCTACTAATTACAAAAAATAGTAAGCTGCTTGCTCCAGGGTACCAGTGTCGACTTTGTTTGAAGTCATTTCATCTTGGTCAACATGTAAGACTGCTACCATGTATTCATAAGGTAAAGTCACAGCATTTTATTTTGACTTCCCCATGGGACCAGTTTTCACAAACGAAGTGACAATTTAAGTTTCTACTTTCATTTTTCAAGTTGTACTATGTGCAGAGATGTTCAGATTGCACAATAGAGGCAGACAATTGCTGCAGGGATTTCTGAGAAGGCAACTCTGCCTACTCATGATTAGGACTCACTTCTGTATATGCTGTCTAGGAAAGATGAATGGTATTAGGTTCATTATCTGCTTTGATTATCTGTAAAAAGAAACAGAATGCTAACATTTTGTTGTATATTTTTATAATCCTTTAGGTGAAATAAATACCTAAAATGACATAGTTAATTATTTCATATAAACTCACTACAATAAAAGTCTTAGTATTGCATGATTACTATTTAGTTGATAACCAAGTTTTTTCCAAAATAAAATTGTTTCAATAAATACCTTTAGGGTCACCCATACTTCAAATATCTGATAACTCCTTTTACAACCAAAAATGTGATTTGTTATTTTACATATTACTATTATCAGATCAATTTTTAACTCCAATTGGTTGAAAATTTCTAATAATTTTTATTCACTAGAAATAATTACATACCATGAAATTAATAGCTTGAATGGTGAATTTTTTTACTGACTTGATATTCATACAAGACTTTGCATTTTATTATTGAAAATTGGAGATAAGTCCATAAATCATTTGTAAGTAAATTTCAAAATATTTTCATAAAATTTGATAAATTAAAGTTACCTTCAATTTTTTTCTAAATAATTTTAATACACAATTATGAAGCTGGGAAATTTTGTTTAAAAAGCAGATTTTAAACATGGTAATTATACTTATAATTAACTTATAATCTAATTAACTTATAATCTTTTTTGTTTTAAGTTTCATAGGAAGTGTATTGACAATTGGTTATTCCACAAGTGTAATTCATGCCCTATTGATGGACAAGTTATATATAACCCTTTATTATGGAACAGTACAGCAATGAATGGACAAGCCCATCAGTCTGCTTCTAACATAGACATCGCCCATCTGTCAAAGCAAGAAGAACCAAAACTTTTTGTTCCTGGTACTGGATTAGTCCTCAAGACAAATGAACTTAGAATCTTACCTAACATATCTCAATGTAGTTTTGAAAAGTTAAATACACTTCCAAGTCCAATAGATACTTATCAGAACATAACAATAGATGATCTATGCTCAGTCAAATTAAGTGATTCAAATTCAAGAAAATTAATCTATAAACATAAAATTAGCCAACATTTCCCCAGTCATCTTCAAGATTTACCCACTGGACCTTTTGGAGAAATATCTCAAACATTCCTTCCTTCTATTGCAAAAAAGAATATTATGTGTCCCACTAGAATAGAAAGCCCATGTAACAATGAAAAGTGCCATGCTGGTCAAAATCAAAAGATGGCCAAAAGCCGTAAACATATTACCCTTGATCCAAAGAAGACTCTTGGTACTAAAATAAGGGAAGACAACAGGAAATCAAATACTTTACTTCCAGAAGATTTAAATCTTATTATCAATTGGGGTAAAACTAAACTTAGTTCACCTAAAAGGTATAATAATTGTATGGGAAAAATTAGAAAAAGATGTAGTCATTTATCCAGACAACCTGTATCTCGCCCTTTAAATACAAAAAGTACTGAGCTATCTTTAATAATGGAAGGAGTTCAGTTGTAAAAAAGTATTTTTGATTGGCACCAGAAAATATTTCAATATTCAATATAAAAATGTTTTATTTATAGAACATAAAACCATATACTCATTCTTGACAAATGTATATAAAATTCTGTTATCCTCTTTCCTATTTGTCTATGAATAACTTACCATGCTTAAAGGAAATTACCCCATTACTTACAAGACAAGGCACTGTCTTAATGAATATGCTCAGGATATTATAAATTATGAATAATTATTAGAGCTTTCATATTTTATTTTACACTGATTAAATTTCTTATAAAGATACAGATTTTCTCTGCTTTGAGTCACTGCTTTCAATTGTTCCACTTGAACAAAACAACATGTAGGGATTATTTCCAGGTACTTGTATAGTTTTGTTTTGTTTTTACTTTTTGCCAATAATTACCACAAACCTATGGAAAATCTAGATCATGGTTTTATGGTTTACTTTATTTCCTTGAAGGAGGTTCCCTATACATGAAACAAATGTCAATTATAATGCTATAAACATTTATAATGTTCTTACCATTTTAAAGAAATTTATGTTCTATAGGTACTACCAAATTTTTTGATACCATAATTATTTAAGGAACTGTTTTTATAAACCCATTCTATTCTTAAAACAACTATATCTTCAAAATTCATTTGAAAAATGTAACCCTTAGATTCTTATTTTGTTTAAATTTTAATTTCTATGTTCTATAACTCAGTGAATTTTCGAATATCATTTTTAAAATCAATGATATTGATTTTTATTATCTGTAAATAGGGAAAAAAACTTACATGGTATTTTTTGTCATGGTGGTAATGGAATACATAGTTTTATGAAACAAATTTTGAAGACATCAAGCAAAGCTCTATTAAAATACCATTTGAATTTAAATAAATGATTAATTTGAAGTTAATCAGACAGAAAGTAAATTACAAAAAAATGTAGCTCAAAAACTTTACTTGAGAGAAAAGGAGTTGCGTTTAAAATTGAATGAAATTTTTTTCTTGTTTTTGATGTATCAGCAATCTAGGATTTTAACAAATTAATTGCCTTGAAAAATAGGTTTAAGGAAACTGCAAAATAATTTTTTAATTAACCAAATATTATTTATGTTCTAATAGTGCAGTTTTCTTTTTAAAATCATCCCTCAAAAGTGAATAAAAAATGCTTAGGAAGCAGAACACTTAAAGAGCTATGAAAGAATTTGGGATACTAGTGGAGAAAAACCAATGCCCCCAAGTTCATTTTTTATAAGAAAATTGTAATAAGGACACTATTCTTGTCAGGATTGTTAATTATCATCCTGCAATTATTTCAGTTTCATTTTTCAGTAATATATTGTATACAAAGTGCTCATGATTATGCTGAGCATGCTGGAGAATGCCTTGTAATCCCAGTGACTTGGGAGGCTAAGGCAAAAGTATCCCAACTCCAAGGTGAGATGCTGTCTCAGAACAAAAAATAAAAGAAACGAGGGATGTAACTCAGTGATATAGCACCACTGAGTTCAATTCCCAGTATGAAAAAGATAGAAAGGAAGGGGGAGGGAGGAAAGGAGGAGAGAGAAACAAAATACCCCTAATTATGAAAGTAGAGTAGAAGTTTTTACAACAGCAATTCCTTATTACTAGATGAGCAAACTTTGCTTAGAGTTAGGGTGACTAAAAGAGGAAGTTAACTAATTTTTTGTTTGTTTTTGTTGGTGGTGGTCAAAATAAATTTTACAAAGTGTGTCTTCCTATTTGTGAGGAAGAAGAAGTGGCCCCAGTGTTAGTATAATGCATATCAAGGGCAGTAGCAAATGACCTAACAATCTATCCAGGACCTAGGAGAAGATGAGAAAATTGTAGATAACTGGTCTAGGGCATGCGGATGACATATGGTCTAGGGCATTGCCAAAACTCTACCTGCTGGGAGGATTTTCTCTCCCTGTTTTTTAACACTACTCCTAGTAACAGAGAGCTGTTGCCATCCATCTTTTAGTATATACCCATATACTCAGTTGACCCATCCAGAAACCAAATCTAAATTTTTTGCTCCTCTGTCACCTCTTCACAGATGTGAGCCTAAGTAAGGTCAACAGTCCAACACTGGTGGATAACGGGAGGCTGGACTCTGCTCAAGGAAATTAACTTCAGTAAATGTTGGGTTTTGTAGATTCCCCATAGATAATAATCATCTGATAAGACTCCTGGACTTAAAAAGTATATGCACTCTAGTATGTCCACATCTCTGAATTTTTAGGTGCACCTAATGTTAAGGCATTCTGGTATCTCAGCTTCACCTTAGGAGTCATCTTGTAGTGACTATGCACCATCACCTGGAATGTTTACCAAGTAAATAAACCCCATTTCACAAGAATACTCTCAAGTTAGAAATTCTCCTCTGCCCAATATTATTTTGTGACCTTCTGATTAAGTACACTCAGAATTCAGATGCCTAGGTTCTATTTCTCAACACTTCTATTTCTATCCTATACACAGTAGCTAGGATATGCAACTTATTTCAAGGATTAGACCTTATTAGAACAGGCACATCCCTGGCTGGGTTATGCTATGATGGCTAATAATATGCCATGCAATCATAAAAAGAGGTAAAGGTAAATCCTAAAGAAGAATATATGATATTTTATGGGGGAAAGGATTCTGCATTACTCTCAAGCAAGAAAGATGGACTGTTCCTGTATTTTCAGAGTTCAAAAGACTCTGGACGCAAATATTTCAGGGCCACCCACCTAGGTATTCTCTTTTTCAGGTGTCCAGGTCCCTGTCGGGGGCTAGAGGGGGCGGGGGACAGGCTCATTTTTTCTAATGGGACTCTGATCTTGGCATAACCTGCCTAATCTAGTTGAACATCCTTGGGGCAGGCCCAAAATGGCTATAGTTAAGCCCCTTCACCTAGACTTCCAGCAGGCTATATTGTTTTATGTTGTTTTTAGTGTAGCCAGGTCTAGGAACCATCTACATTACAGTTTATCAAGGCCAGAAACACACTGATTCAGCACATATACTCAAGGTCATAAATATTAACTTGTGAAAATGCATCTCCCCTTATGTAACCTGTTGGCAATGTGCCTTATTTGAACTGTACATAAAACGGCCTATAAAAATAGTTTGGGGGGCTGGCCAAGGACTATGGCTATCTCCAAATAAAGGATGACCAATATCCCCAACGTGCCTCACATCTTCTTTCAACTGCTGGATTCTCAAACCTTCGTTCCTGGATGTGAGCCTTGCTCTCCCTCTAACAAGCATTTGACCTTATGTGGAGCTCTACTGCACAACTAAAGTCTGGTCCTCAGCTTCCTCTGCCTTCCTGAGGTGCAAAAATGTTTCTGCTCACTACTAGGAAAGTCCACTGGCTTTCATGCTAGGTGTTCCATTGCCCACCATCTTTCATTATCTTGCTCTAGGGTAGGTAGGGATTAACAGTAGCCATCTATTTCCATTGTCTTTGTAGTTAATATCTGTCCAGTATTTCTCAAACACTTCTCACCAACTACTACATACCCTCCTCCTCCAGTGGAGAGTTTCAATAATTGGACATCTTACCTTATTGCACAGAGATGTCTGTGTTCCACTTTTCAGGGATGGGCTCCTCATTGCAGTTGGGCTAAAAGTGTTCCAGTTCCCAAGATATCAGCTGCTTTTTCAGACGTCTTCCATTACCAACTGTAGAAGGTTTTTTCTTCCAATAGCAAGTGGCTGAACAGAATTCAGTAGGCAGGCTCTGTGTTAAGCATTGACACCTGTGAAAAGGGGCCTGCCTCTTCCTGTTTAACATTTTGATGTTTTGTTCATCTCTCTTCACCTTATTCCCTTTTTCTGGGGAAAGCAAACAAGATTTGGCAAAGGAAGAAGTAGAACCGTTAAGTCTTAGTCATACTCCTGCTTCAAGCAATTATGGGATAGAGGTCATTACAGGAAGGGTATGCACTTGGGTTAGGTTGTGCTCTGCAACCCAGGCAGAAACTGAAGAAGCTGACAGCTGCAGTCTATTGGCTGATAGCATTCTCAGCAGCTGAGATAACAAAGCCTGCCTTGGAGACTGATTAGGCAATATATCCACCATAAACAGAAAATTAGACAATTGGGTGGTGATAGATCAAGGAGGAAAAATAAATTCAAACAAATTCTTTTTGTGGTAGGACTTGTACACCTGGTTCCTTCCCTGATATTTTCCTGTGAATTACATGATTCACTCTTCATTATGGATGAACAATACTCCATTGTGTATATGTACCACATTTCCTTTATTCTTTCATCCACTGATGGATATCTATGCTGATTCCATAACTTCGCTATTGTGAATAATGCCATAATAAACATGGGTATGCCGGTATCTCTAGTGTGTGCTGACTTTGATTTCCTAGGGTATACACTCAGGAGTGTTATAACTGGACCACATGGTAATTCTGGTTTTAGTTTTTCTGAGAAATCTTCATACTGATTTCTATAACAGGTTTTTTTGTTTGTTGGTTGGTTTTTTGTTTTTGTTTTTGTTTTGCTAATTTCGTTTTCTTTTTTTGTTTGTTTGTTTTTGTTTTGATAATTTCATATTCTTTTTTTGTTTGTTTTTGGTTTTGTTTTTGTTTTGGTAATTTTATTTTCTTTTTTTGTTTGTTTGTTTTTGTTTTGGTAATTTCGTTTTCTAACAGGGAAGATAAAATCTAACGGGTAAGATTGAATCTCAGTGTAGCTTTGATTTGCATTTCCCTGAGGGATAAAAGTGTTGAGCATTTTTCATCTCATTAGTAGCTATTTGCACCTCTTTTGAGAAGTGTCTGTTCAGCTTATTTGCCCATTTATTGAATAGATTTCTTTTGAATTCTTTGTATATTGTTGATATTAATCCTCTATCAGATGAATAGCTGGCAAAGATTTGATCCCGTTCTGTAAACTGTCTTCACTCTGTTGATAGTTGTCTTTGCTGTGCTGACCTTTTAATTTGATGTAATCCCATTTGTCAATTCTTGCTCTATTTCCTGAGTTATTAGAGTCCTAGTCAGGAAGTCATTGCCTACAACAATATTTTGAAGTGTATCCCTTATATTTTCCTCTATCAGTTTCAGTCTTTCAGTTGTCAGTTTAAGGTTTTTGATCCATTTTGAGTTCAGTTTTGTATAGGATGAGAGAGAGGGATATAGTTTTAATCTTCCAGTGTGGATACCCAATTTTCCCAGCACGATTTGTTGAGGAGGCTTTTCTCTCTATTTCTATGTCTATTTCTATAGTAAAATGATGTTTTGTTATAACCGCTCTATAGAATATTTTGAAATTGGGTATTTTGATGCCTCCAGGTTTGTTCTTTTTGCTCAGGATTTGTTTGGCAATTCAGGATGTTTTATGCCTTCATATGAATGTTAGGATTATTTTTCTAGTTCTTCTAAGAATGCCATTGGTTTTTTGATGGGATGGCATTGAATTTGTAGATTGTTTTTGATAGTTTGAACATTTTGACAATATTATTTCTCCAAATCCATAAATATGAAATATCTTTCTACCTTCTAGAGTCTTCTTCAATTTCTTTCTTCAGTGTTTTATAATTTTTCATTGTAGAGGCCTTTCACTTCCTTGGTTATGTATATTTGTAGGTATTTTTAAAAAAAGGATATTGTAAATGGGATTATTTTCCTGATTTCTTTCTCGGGAGTTCATTATTGATGTATAGGAAAGCTACCAATTTTTGTATGTTGATTTATATCCTGCTACTTTCCTGAATGTGTTTATCAGTTCTAGGAGATTTTGGTGGATTATTTATGTGTTATTGGTAAAGAATCATATCATCTACAAACAGGGATAATTTTACTTTCTCTTTCCCTATTTAAATTCCTTTACTTTCTGTCTCGTGTCTGCTTGCTCGGACTAAAATTTCCAGTATTATACTGAATAAGAGTGGTGAGAGTGGATAGCCTTGTCTTCATTTCTAGTTTGGGAGAAAATACTTTCAGTTTTTTTTTTTTTTTTCCTCACAGTACAAAGTTGGCTCTGGGTTTGACATGTATAGTCTTTATTATGTTGAGATATGATCCTTATACATCTAGTTTGGTTAGTGTTTTTAAGTCATGAAGGGATGACGGATTTTGTCCGATGTTTTTTCTGTGTCTATTGAAATGATCATGTGATTTTTATCCTTCATTCTATTCATGTGAATTATATTTTTAACTTGAATAAGATGAACCAAATTTGTGTCTCTGTAACAAAACCAATATGATGATGGTTTATGACCTTTTTGGTGTTATGTTGAATTTGATTTACAAATAAATCATTGAGGAGTTTTGCATCTATTTTCATGTAGCATAAGGGTGTATAGTTTTATTTTTCTTTTGTGTCCTTCCTGAGTTTCGGTAGCACGATAAAACTAGCTTGTTAGAATGAGTTTGGGGAGCACGGGATCTCAGAAGGGGAAGGAAGCGGTACAGTCCCATCCCCCACAGCGGACACTCCACCGAGGCAGTCAGCGGCCACCATCCGGTAAAGCTGAAGGATACACCGCCACTCTCCCACAGAGTGCAGCATCAAAACAGGTTTGTGTCAATCAGCTCACCCCCCAGACATCGGGAATTCGTATAAAATCTCTCCTAGGCTTGCCGGGAGAGGGAGTATCAAGCTGAGCCTCCATAAAGACTAGGGGGAAACTAGAGACACCTGACCTCCAACCCCTCCTCCCAGTAGCTGCCAAAACGAAACCTGGCTAGCCAGCGCTGGGGGAGGGGCAAGCAGAAAAAATCAAAGTGATCCTCCTTCCTGTGGAGCACAGATAACTCAAGGAGAATAGGAAGGTGGCGGTGAAGATAACTCAAGGAGAATAGGAAGGTGGCGGCGAAGGGAGTGCATCACCCCAGGGCGCCGCGTCACTAAGTGGGAGAAAGACGATGCAAAACGGCTGAAGGATATCTTTGGGAAGTTCCAGTGAAATTGAGGTGCTACAGAATCTAGTGGACAGATTTCCATCGTGCGAAGTTCGGCTCTGAGAGCTCCATTTCTCTGCACGGAGGGTTGCATAGCCTGACAGGCGATCGCCCCGAGGCTGGAGTCTGTGGCACGCGCCGGGGAGCGGCAGGGTGCCGGAGCGGGGGGAACAGCGATACGGATCCGGGGGGGCTCCCGCCAGTGGTACATCGGAGCCCTTAGTGCTGAGTTCCGGCTTTGAAACAGAGGAGAGAAGCGGCCCAGTTTGGTTCCAGACACCGGTCGGACCACAGTGGAGGACAGCAGCCGCCATTTCGGAGAGATGATGTAATCATCCCCGTGTTCTACTGATCTCAGCCCACTCAACTACGGAACAGGTGATATCAGGCTGGTATTTGCCTGCGTCTAGCAGACAGATTTCTTGCTCAGGCTCGGGGCAGGGGTTCTTGTGGAAAATACTCCTAGAGGCGCGTGCTGGGCAAGGCATGTGCCGGGCACTGAGCAGCTGGATTCTGATTCCCGGGGCTAACCTGGCCCAGGTCTGAGGAAATTGCAGAAACTACCGGTGGAGGCCAGCTCCAAGTGGAGCGTGCGCTGAGCTTGGGGCGACTGGGTTCTGACTCCCGGAACAGTTTTGGCCTGGGGCTGGGGAACCCGTGGGGGTCGCTCCCTGGAGCCAGCTCCCAGCAGAGAGTGTATCGGGATCGGAGAGGCGGGGTTCCGGCTACCTAAGCTGCTTTGGCCCAAGGCTAGGGAACCGGCGGTGACTGCTTCTCAATCAGGGTCCGGCGGGGTGCTGTAGGGGCAGAGTGGAGCTTTCACCTGCGCCCAGAGCAGGCCAAGTGACCCGCCGGCATGGTACCATGACACCCCAAACGCAGCTGGGGCTGAAGAGAGCAGCCGCCCACGCCTAGAATAGGACCAGCGATTCCGCGGCGCGGTAGCCAAGAAACCTCATTTGGAGTAGAGGCTGTGCAGAGCTGACATCCGAGCAAGCAGGGCAGGCAGACCTGCCGCCAACTGGCAAGACAGGCCAGGTAGCTTGCCAGCGTGGTGGACACGTAACACCGAGGCAGTCGCGTCACACTGGTTGGAGTGGGGGTGGAGCAGGGTCGCCGCCCGGGTCCGGAGGGGGCTCAGCGACCCATTGGAGAGGTAGTCAGGTACCCCTGTTGGGAGTGGGGGCTGTGCAGAACTGCGACCCACCGGCCTAGAGTTCTGCCAGCGCGGTAGACTCGTCACACCAATTGGAGTGGGGGCCCAGCAGAGCCGCCACCCACATCCAGATCAGGACCAACGACCCCAGGGCGTGGTTGTTACATTACCACAATTGGAGTGGGGGCAGAGCAAAGCCACCACCCGTGCCCGTAGGGGGGGCAGACCTGCGACCGATCAGCGGGGTAGACAGACCACCATAATTAGAGGAGGAGCACAGCCAATACCCGCCCTGCAAGGGAGACTTCCCAACTATACAAGAGCAACATAAATAAATAGGGGGTAAATTTCAAAAACACAACAGTTGCACCAAGCAGAAAGAAACGCGAGCAGTATGAAAAGACAAGGAAAGAAAGGACCACAAGCAATGCAGGTCAACTCAACTCTAGAAGAGGTAATAGCTGCAACAGATGGAATGTCTGATAAAGAGATCAGGATTTATATGCTTCAGATGATCTGGAGTCTCCAGGAAGACATGAGACAGCAAAATCAGACAATGAAAGATCACATTGACAAACAAATCCAGGAAGTAAAAGATCAATTTCACAGGGAGATAGAGGTAATAAAAAACAAACAAATAGAAATTCTAGAAATGCAGGAAACAATAAACCAACTTAAAAACTCAATTGAGAATACTACCAGCAGAGTAGATCACTTAGAAGAGAGAACATCAGACAATGAAGACAAAGTATTTCAACTGGAAAAGAACATAGACAGCTCAGCAAGTCTGCTAAGAAACCATGAGCAGAACATCCAAGAATTATGGGATAATATCAAAAGACCAAACTTAAGAGTCATTGGGATACAGGAAGGCACAGAGCTCCAAACCAAAGGAATAAAAAGTCTATTCAGTGAAATAATACGAGAAAACTTCCCAGACTTGAAGAATGAGACAGATTCCCAAATCCTAGAAGCCTACAGGACGCCGAATGTGCAAAATCATAAGAGATCCACACCTAGACACATTATAATGAAAATGTCCAACATACAGAATAAGGAGAGAATTTTAAAAGCTGCAAGAGAAAGAAAGCAGATTACATTTAGGGGTAAACCAATCAGGATAACAGCTGATCTCTCAACACAGACTCTGAAAGCTAGAAGATCCTGGAATAACATATTTCAAACACTGAAAGAAAATGGCTTCCAACCAAGAATCGTGTATCCGGCGAAATTAAGCTTCAGATTAGAAGATGAAATTAAAACCTTCCACGATAAACAAAAGTTAAAAGAATTCGCAGCTAGAAAACCATCTCTTCAAAAAATCCTTGGCAAAACATTACAGGAAGAGGAAATGGAAAATAACATTGAAAACCAACAATGGGAGATAGGACAGTAAAGGGGGGAAAGTAGTCAAAGAGGATAACAAATCAGGGTTAGTAACATCAATAAACAAATATGGATAGAAGAACAAACCATATCTCAATAATAACCCTAAATGTTAATGGCTTAAACTCACCAATTAAGAGACACAGGCTAGTAGAATGGATCACAAAACAAGACCCAACAATATGCTGTCTACAGGAGACGCATCTGATAGGAAAAGATATTCATAGACTGAAGGTGAAAGGCTGGGAAAAATCATACCACTCATATGGACTGTGGAAACAAGCAGGAGTGTCCATACTCTAATAAAATAGATTTCAAGCCAAAGTTAATCAAAAGGGACAAAGAAGGACACTTCATACTGCTCAAGGGAACCATACACCAACAAGACATAACAATCATAAATATATATGCCCCAAATAATGGTGCAGCTGTGTTCATCAAGCAAACTCTTCTCAAGTTCAAGAGTCTAATAGACCACCATACAATAATCATGGGAGACTTCAACACACCTCTCTCACCACTGGACAGATCTTCCAAACAAAAGTTAAATAAGGAAACTATAGAACTCAATAACACAATTAACAACCTAGACTTAATTGACATATATAAACTATACCACCCAACATCAAGTAGTTACACTTTTTTCTCAGCAGCACATTTAACCTTCTCAAAAATAGACCATATATTATGTCACAGGGCAACTCTTAGACAATATAAAGGGGTAGAGATAATACCATGCATCTTATCTGATCATAATGGAATGAAACTGAAAATCAATGATAAAGGAAGGAAGGAAAAATCAAGCATCACTTGGAGAATGAACAATAGGTTGCTGAGTGATCAATGGGTTTTAGAAGAC
This sequence comes from Urocitellus parryii, assembly GCF_045843805.1. NCBI lineage: Eukaryota > Metazoa > Chordata > Mammalia > Rodentia > Sciuridae > Urocitellus > Urocitellus parryii. The sequence continues at coordinate 237,798,492 of NC_135531.1, read as the reverse complement.
ATTAAGGAGGAAATTAAAAACTTCCTGGAGTTAAATGAAAACACAGACACAACATATCGGAATCTATGGGACACATTGAAAGCAGTGCTAAGAGGAAAATTCATTGCTTGGAGTTCATTCCTCAAAAAAAGAAAAAACCAACAAATAAATGATCTCATACTTCATCTCAAAATCCTAGAAAAAGAAGAGCAAAACAACAGCAAAAGAAGTAGAAGGCAAGAAATAATTAAAATCAGAGCTGAAATTAATGAAATTGAAACAAAAGAAACAATTGAAAAAATTGACAAAACTAAAAGCTGGTTCTTTGAAAAAATAAATAAAATTGACAGACCCTTAGCCATGCTAACGAAGAGAAGAAGAGAGAGAACCCAAATTACTAGCATAAGGGATGAAAAAGGCAATATCACAACAGACACTTCAGAAATACAGAAGATAATCAGAAATTATTTTGAATCCTTATACTCCAATAAAATAGAAGATAGTGAAGGCATAGATAAATTCCTTAAGTCTTATGATCTGCCCAGATTGAGTCAGGAGGATATTGACAACCTAAACAGACCAATAACAATAGAGGAAATAGAAGAAACCATCAAAAGACTACCAACTAAGAAAAGCCCAGGACCGGATGGGTATACAGCAGAGTTTTACAAAACCTTTAAAGAGGAACTAACACCAATACTTTTCAAGCTATTTCAGGAAATAGAAAAAGAGGGAGAACTTCCAAATTCATTCTACGAGGCCAACATCACCCTGATTCCGAAACCAGACAAAGACACTTCAAAGAAAGAAAACTACAGACCAATATCTCTAATGAACCTTGACGCAAAAATCCTCAATAAAATTCTGGCGAATCGGATTCAAATACATATCAAAAAAATTATACACCATGATCAAGTAGGATTCATCCCTGGGATGCAAGGCTGGTTCAATATACGGAAATCAATAAATGTTATCCACCACATCAATAGACTTAAAAATAAGAACCATATGATCATCTCAATAGATGCAGAAAAAGCATTCGACAAAGTACAGCATCCCTTTATGTTCAAAACTCTAGAAAAATTAGGGATAACAGGATCATACCTCAACATTGTAAAAGCAATCTATGATAAGCCACAGGCCAGCATCATTCTGAATGGAGAAAAATTGAAGGCATTCCCTCTAAGATCTGGTACAAGACAGGGATGCCCTCTCTCACCACTTCTGTTCAACATAGTCCTCGAAACACTGGCCAGAGCAATTAGACAGACGAACGAAATTAAAGGCATAAAAATAGGAAAAGAAGAACTTAAATTATCACTATTTGCAGATGATATGATTCTATACCTAGCAGACCCAAAAGGGTCTACAAAGAAGCTATTAGAGCTAATAAATGAATTCAGCAAAGTGGCCGGATATAAGATCAACACGCATAAATCAAAGGCATTCCTGTATATCAGCGACAAATCCTCTGAAACGGAAATGAGGAAAACTACTCCGTTCACAATATCCCCCCAAAAAATAAAATACTTGGGAATCAACCTAACAAAAGAGGTGAAAGATTTATACAAAGAAAATTACAGAACACTAAAGAAAGATATAGAAGAAGACCTTAGAAGATGGAAAAATATACCCTGCTCATGGATAGGCAGAACCAACATCATCAAAATGGCGATATTACCAAAAGTTCTCTATAAGTTCAATGCAATGCCAATCAAAATCCGAACAGCATTTCTTGTAGAAATAGATAAAAGAATCATGAAATTCATATGGAATAATAAAAGACCCAGAATAGCAAAAACAATACTAAGCAGGAAGTGTGAATCAGGTGGTATAGTGATACCAGACTTCAAACTATACTACAGAGCAATAGTTACAAAAACAGCATGGTACTGGTACCAAAACAGGCGGGTGGACCAATGGTACAGAATAGAGGACACAGTAACCAATCCACAAAACTACAACTATCTTATATTTGATAAAGGGGCTAAAAGCATGCAATGGAGGAAGGATAGCATCTTCAACAAATGGTGCTGGGAAAACTGGAAATCCATTTGCATCAAAAAGAAGCTGAATCCCTATCTCTCGCCATGCACAAAAGTTAACTCAAAATGGATCAAGGAGCTTGATATTAAATCAGAGACATGGCATCTGATAGAAAAAAAAGTTGGCTATGATCTACATACTGTGGGATCGGGCCCCAAATTCCTCAATAGGACACCCATAGCACAAGAGTTAACAACTAGAATCAACAAATGGGACTTACTCAAACTAAAAAGTTTTTTCTAAGCAAAAGAAACAATAAGAGAGATAAACAGGGAGCCTACATCCTGGGAACAAATCTTTACTCCACACACTTCAGATAGAGCCCTAATAACCAGAATATACAAAGAACTCAAAAAATTAGACAATAAGATTACAAATAACCCAATCAATAAATGGGCCAAGGACCTGAACAGACACTTCTCAGAGGAGGACATGCAATCAATCAATAAGTACATGAAAAAATGCTCACCATCTCTAGCAGTCACAGAAATGCAAATCAAAACTACCCTAAGATACCATCTCACTCCAGTAAGATTGGCAGCCATTAGGAAGTCAAACAACAATAAGTGCTGGAGAGGATGCGGGGAAAAGGGCACTCTTGTTCATTGCTGGTGGGACTGCAAATTGGTGCAGCCAATTTGGAAAGCAGTATGGAGATTTCTTGGAAAGCTGGGAATGGAACCACCATTTGACCCAGCTATTCCCCTTCTCGGTCTATTCCCTAAAGACCTAATAAGAGCATGCTACAGGGACACTGCTACATCGATGTTCATAGCAGCACAATTCACGATAGCAAGATTGTGGAATCAGCCTAGATGCCCTTCAATAGATGAATGGATAAAAAAAATGTGGCATTTATACACAATGGAGTATTACTCTGCATTAAAAAATGACAAAATCATAGAATTTGGAGGGAAATGGATGGCATTAGAGCAGATTATGCTAAGCGAAGCTAGTCAATCTTTAAAAAACAAATACCAAATGACCCCTTTGATATAAGGGGAGTAAACAAGGACAGGGTAGGCAGGAAGAGCTTCAGAAGAAGATGTACATTAAACAGGGATGAGAGGTGGGAGGGAAAGGGAGTGAAAAGGGAAATCACATGGAAATGGAAGGCGATCCTCAGGGTTATACATAAGGACATATAAGAGGAAAGGAGGGGTAAGACAAGATAATACAAATCGAAGAAATGATTTACAGTAGAAGGGGTAGAGAGAGAAAAGGGGAGGGGAGGGGAGGGGAGGGGAGGGGGGATAGTAGAGAATAGGACAGACAGCAGAATACATCAGACACTAGAAAGGCAATTTGTCAATCAATGGAAGGGTAACTGATGTGATTAAGCAATCTGTATATGGGGTATAATTGGGAGTTCATAACCCACTTGAATCAAATTGTGAAATATGATGTATTAAGAACTATGTAATGTTTTGAACGACCAACAATAAAAAAAAGGAAACAAACAAACAAACAAACAAATAATCAAATAAACAAATGGGCATGCTCAAAGGGAACCAGTTCTGTTTAGAATGGTAGAGGTAAATGAAATTTTTATCTCATTACTTATATAACTAATGCTAGTTATTGACCTGCTACATTAAAAGAAAAATTTATGTATAAAAAGTTGTAAAATAAATTCCAATTGTCATACATTAATTGGCAAACAAATAAAATAAAATTGCAAAACAAAAATAAATAAATAAAGGTCATACGTACTTGTCAAAAAAAAAAAAAAGAATGAGTTTGGAAGGGTTTCTTTCCTTTATATAATTATATAAATTGTTTGAGGATCATTGGTATTAGCTCTTCTTTAAAAGTTTGGTAAAAGTCATCAGTGAATCCATCCAGTCCTGAGCTTTTCTTTGTTGGGAGACTTTTTATTATTACTTCAATCTCAATGCTTGCTATTGATCTGTTTTTTAAATATCTTCTTGGTTCACATGTGCCTAGAAATATGTCTATTTCCTCTACATTTTCTGTCAGATAATTTTTTGAAATATTCCTTAATCATTCTCTGGATTTCATTGATATCTGTTGCAATATCCCCATTTTTGTCTCTGATTTTATTTATTGGATTATTCTTTCTCGTTCTTTTGGTTAATTTAGATAATTGTTTGTTAATTTTACCTTTCCAAAGAACCAAGTCTTAATTTCATAGATCCTTTGTATGGTTCCTTTAGACTCTATTTTGTTTATTTCTGCTCTAATCTTTATTATGTCCCTTACTAATTTTGGGTCTGGTTTTATCTTTTTTTTTTTCCTAAAGCATTGATGTGCAGCATGAGATAATTTATGTGAGATCTCTCTGATTTTCTAATATAGGCACTTATAGCTGTAATTTTTTTCTTATAACTGCTTTCAATGTGTCCAATAGTATCTGATACGTTGTGTTTTTATTTTCAATTGATTCTACAAATTTTTAAAGTTTTCCCAAATTTCTTCAATGACCTACTGCTCATTCAAAAATGTGTTGTTCGATCTCCATGTGTTTGTATATTTTCTGCAACTTCTCCTGTTGATTTCTGATAATATGAGAAATCATTTCAATTATTTGTGCTTAAGATTTGCTCTATTGCCTAAAATGTGATATATTTTGGTGAAAGTTCTGTGTGCTGATGAGAAGCATATTATTCTGAAGCCACTGGATAAAATATTCTGTAAATGTCTGTTAATACCATTTGATCTTCAGTGTGATTTTTAACTCTGATATTTCTTTGTTGATTTTGATATATTTCTTTGAAAAATAGAGTGTGGGAAAATGATTGGGAAGTTGTTTGAAATATTCCCTTATTTCCTTGGAGAATTTCATGATTAACTGCAGACATACACTTTTCTTTTTATATGTTTCATGCCATATTCAAAATATATTCAAAAGGAGTTTTGGAATTGTGATTGTTTCCTGCATATATTGAAGCTTTTAGGAAGTGAATTTCATCAGTATGTGAGTAACATTAAAGTTAACCTTGTCTGGACCAATTTTATGTACTGTGGTCTAGCTGTATTAGTTGTCAATTTGAATACCATCTTATTTACACAGGAGTTCTTATCTCCCCCAAATTGGCACATCTTATTCATTTCCTATATGGCCCCTTCATTATAGCAGGCAAATTTCCCAAAGAAAATGAAATCCAAGAGGCATCTTAGAATAATTTCACACATCACTCTTTTCAAAATTTGAGCAAGTTTCTTTTTCCCTTACTATGAAAGTGAAATTAACAAAGTCTTCTTCCATCCAAAGCCCTTCTTCAGCTATGTAGGTTTGTAAGTTATCCCTAGTTTTCATTTCCATAGTCTCAGGTAGGGGAACAGAACTAATGAAGCATAAATCATTTTTCATTTTTAAGTTTTAAATATTCTCCTCAGAGCAAACTGGGAGAAAATAAGATGTGCATGTGAGTGCTATAAAAATGAAAATATGGGAATATTTTCATATATTCCCAGTGAAGCTTGGGACTGATCTATTGTTTGTAGCATCTAAGGATCGGTTATGGCCTCGTGTTTGTAGCACATGATGATCTAATCTTTCTCACTTGCTCTGTTGTAGTTTATTGACAAAGGTCAGAGAAAATCAGCAATTTTGGTATTCCGTTTTCCACCAATCATCTATTTTATTTTTCTACCTAGCTAGGGCTAACATTAGAGTAAATATTCCAAGAGATTTACAAAAGTCAATCTAAAGTCTAAATAATTAATATCAAAACTATTTTGTAGCTTTGGCATTTATACTTTTTGTGTCTCAGTTTCTTTCTTTAAAGAATATAGATGATTATGTCAATCCAGTGTACTACACTTATGATCTAAAGAAACAAATACAAATATAAGTATCAGTTCAATATAGGAATTTAGTACATTCATAAAGTAACAAATACATAATTAACATGGAGATTTTATTTTCTTTAGAAGCGAAGCCAGGAGGGGCTGGGACTCTGGCTCAGCAATAGAGCACTCTCCTAGCACAGGCAAGGTGCTGGGATCTATCCTAGGCACCATGTAAAAATAAATAAATAAATTAATTAATTAAATAAAGGTATTGTGTCCAACTACAACTAAGGGGAAAACATTTTTTTAAAAAAAGTGAAGTAAGGAGTCTGTCTTGGAGCAGATGAGATTTTAGAAATTCTTTTTTTTTTTTGTTAATGTAAACTGAGTTTTTTTCACATTTTTTAATTTGTTCTAATTAGTTATACCTGACAGTAGAATGCACTTCGACACATCATACACAAATGGAATATAATTTCTCATTCTTCTGGTTGTACATGATGTAGAATCATACTGGTCATGTAGTCATATGTCTACATGAGATAATAATACCTAATTCATTCTACTATCTTTCCTTCCTCCATACCTCCTCCCCTCCCTTCACTCCCCTCTACCTAAAGTACCTCTATTTTTCCCCTAGCTACTGCTCTTATTGTGAATTAGCATCCGAACAGCTGAGAAAACATTCAGCCTTTGGTTTGGGGGGGATTGGCTTATTTCATTTAGCGTGATATTCTCCAGCTCCATCCATCTACCAGCAAATGCCACCATTTCATTCTTCTTTAAGGTTGAGTAATATTCCATTGTGTATATATACCACAATGTGTTTATCCATTCGTCTGCTGAATGACACAGTTCCATAGTTTAGCAATTTTGAATTGAGCTGCTATAAACATTGATGTGGCTGCATTACTGTAGTATGCGCTGATTTTAAGTCCTTTGGGTATAAACTTAGGGGGATTTGAGAAATTCTATTATTCGGACTAAATTTGGTTTAATTTTAATAGTATTAAATTTTAATAGTATTAAATTTCACCTTCACTTCTACAAGGAACAGGAATTGTTTCCAATATCAAGAAGAATAATTTGTTTATTACAACTTGCCTCTATGTCTCATCATAAAAAAAGAAAATGATGGACCCATAGTAAGATTGTATTTTGAGAAACCAGGGTTTTAGAAGACAAAAATACATTAAAGATCATTAACATAAAATTCACTTTTAGAATTTTTTACCATTTTATTTACACATTAAAAAAAATAACTGGGTACAGTGGCACACACCTATAATCCCAGTAAATCAAGAGGCTGAGGCAGGAGGATGGCAATTTCAAGGCAAGTTTCAGCAATTTAGTGAAGCCCTAAGCAACTTATCGAGACCCTATCTCAAAATAAAAAAAATAAAAACGACAATACACTAAGAATTCATATCACTCCAGTCAGAATGGCAGCTATTAAGAATATAAACAACAATAAACATTAGCGAGGATGTGGGGGGAAAGGCAAACTCATACATTGCTGGTGGGACTGCAGCCAATATGGAAAGCAGTATGGAGATTCCTTGGAAAGCTGGGAATGGAACCACCATTTGACTTAGCTATCCTACTCCTCGGTCTATACCCAAAGGACTTAAAAACAGCAATACTACAGGGACACAGCCAAATCAATGTTTATAGCAGCACAATTCATAATAGCTAAACTGTGAAACCAATCTAGATGCCCTTCAGTAGATGAAGGGATTAAGAAAATGTGGTATATATACATGGTGGAATATTTTTTATTTTTTAAAAAAAGTTAAATGACAGTGGAATGCATTACAATTCTTATTACATGTACATAGCACAATTTTTTGTATCTCTGGTTGTATATAAAGTATGTTGACACCAATTTGTTTCTACATACATGTACTTTGGATAATGATGTATATCACATTCCACCATCCTTGCTAATCTCTTGCTCCCTCCCTTTCCCTCCCACCCCTCTGCCCTATCTAGAGTTTGTCTATTCCTCCCATGCTCCCCCTCCCTACCCCATTATGAGTCAGCCTCCTTATATCAGAGAAAAAAATCGTATTTGTTTTTTGGGGATTGGCTAACTTTACTTAGCATTATCTTCTCCAACACCATCCATTTACCTGCAAATGCCATGATTTTATTCTCTTATTGCTGAGTAAAATTCCATTGTGTATATAGCAGCACAATTCACAATAGCTAAATGTGGAGCATATATACAAAGTGGAATATTACTCAGCATTAAAAGAGAATAAAATCATGGCATTTGCAGGTAAACAGGTGGAGTTGGAGAAGATAATGCTAAGTGAAGTTAGCCAATCCCCAAAAAACAAATACCGATTTTTTTCTCTGATATAAGGCTGCTGATTCATAGTGAGGTTGGGAGGGGGAGCATGGGAGGAATAGACGAACTCTAGATAGGGCAAAGGGGTAGGAGGGTAAGGGAGCAGGCCTGGGGGTAAAAAAGATGGTGGAATGAGATGGATATCATTACCCTAAGTACATTTATGAAGATACGAATTATGTGAATATACTTTGTTTTAACATTAACACCCTCTATAATTGTCAGTATTCATAGTTTTATTAAATTATCCATATAATAATGTGAAGCTACTCATTTTTTAAAAATTAGAAATATAAAATGAACAAAAGGAGCAACAATGAGAAAATTACCCATAAAATGTTAACAATTAAACTTTTTGTATTTATTGGTTACAAATCTTTCAGAAATTATCTAAATTAGAAATTTGGGTCACAAAATAGTATGTATTACACAATGTTGGATAACAGAGATAGAGTTAAGCTGAAAACCTCAGCAAAGTACTTTCTATGTAAAACAAAAGTATTTTCTGATCTGAAATAGGAACACATAAAAGTTTTTCTAGGATATTTATTCCATGTTGCTTTACACCACAATTGTCCTCTTTAGTATGTTATTTAGGAAAGGATTTTAATGAAGCTGTTCAAGAATAATAAGCCCAGAGACTCCTGGGAATGTAATTATCTGGTTTGTTTTGAATCAGACAGTCTGCAGTTTGTCTAGTGTTTTAATAAGGTCTACAAGGATTAGAACCAGTCAACATATGAATTATGAAAACCCTAATCAATCTGAAAAGGGAAAAAAGACTAAATCATGTGGGAAATGGAAGAGTCCTTACAAAACCTTGGAATATTATTCATAAGCATATCTACTATAGACTTGAAAATCAGGAAATATAGGGTTCAACTAAGAAAAGTTTGTCTGCATGTACTTCTCAACATGTGAGCCTTCCCAACAGAAATAGGAAGGTATTATGTATAACTAACGAAGTGGATAACAGTGAATTGCAATATTTTGAGAAGCAACACAGGTAGTAAAACCTGAGATCTTTAAGCTTAGCTCTTTCAAAAAGATAGTTACCTCATTTTTTTCCTATGAAATTTGTCATTGTATATTTGATGTTTTTCCATGTGTAATCGATTTTTTCAACTTTTTGGTATTTAGCCATCATAAATTGCAACCAACTTCTAGACAATTTTTCTGGGGTCAAACCCTGACAAATATGCATCAAAGTGCACTCTACTGTCATGTGTAACTAATTAAAATAAAAAATGTAAAAATCCTGATAGAAGTCTACAGTCCCCAAATAAACTAGGGCTCAAAATAAAGGAAAAGAAAAAGGAATCTATATTTTGATGGAAAGGACAAATACAAATGCAAGATCATTGGCAGTTTCCTCAGAAGAAATTAGCTCTCCAATTGATTTCAAAGTAGGCTATTATCTCACTGTGTATCCTGATAAATATAGCTATAAAAAAGTGGCCAAAATGTTGATTTTATGGTCTATGTAATGCAATGTTGTGGCATAGTTTAATATTTTCCAATATATGGTTCAAAGGAAGGGTCCCTAATTATTTGTCACAATCATTAGTACTAATAGGTGAATCACTCTTGATAAAGTAAAATATCTCCTCTAACTTCCTTTCCTAGAATCTATATTTCCCATAGTTTTTCCCACATCAGTTTTCCTTCTAGGATGAGAATGTGATGACCAGCTCACTAATGTCATCTGCTTGGCAGTTGTGTTTGAGATTCAGAAAATCTTTTGTTACAAACTAGTTCCATGTGAGCCTGGGTTCCCGGGTGACTCATTCTGGAGGCACATCACCCCTGACTCTCCAAAGTGGAAACCTGGCCCTAGAGCAAGGGCAGCTATAAACTGGCTGGCACCTACAGGGCTCCAAGCAGAATCTCTAGCTCAATGCCAGTGGTGGGGGTTATAATGTCCCATTAGAAGTGACCAAAGGTATTTCTACTAACATACTAACATAAAAGTTAGGGTGGGCTATAGCTCAGTGGCAGAGTACTTGCCTAGCATGTGTGAGGCACTGGGTTCGATCCTTAGCACCACATAGAGGTAAGTAAGATAAAGGCATTCTGTCCATCTACAACTACAAAAATTTTTTTAAAAAACCATAAAAGTTATAGGAACTATCTAAAAACATGGAAGCCAGGACAATTCTTAAAACTAAAACTCCCAAACTGCCTGAACTTAAATATTGCTCAATTGACTAAGCAGAGGCTCTCGAAGACGTAACACTGCAAGTATAAGCAGCCTTTGGGTTATCAGCTTTAGTTATCAAGTCCAAATAATATTTGAAATGGGTGAATACAGGAGTTTTGTACTAAGAGTTTTGAGGAGTTGTAAATTATTTTGCATCTACTGAACTCTTTTAATCTCATTGCATGAAACAATTTATCCACACTCAGCTTCAACAGAAAAAAATGTGAACTACAGAGACATGAAATATATAGATATCTAATTTATAAACAGGTTTATTTTACTATGGAGAGTGGAATGAATAAAAAGTAATGAATATTTATTAAATTAAATGACAATGTAGGAAGCCCTTGCATTTTACCAAAAATTAAACAGCACATCAAATATGCTTTTACATTTATTTTATTATCTTTAATGAATTATGTTGAACATTTTACAAATCTTCAGACTGTTACAGTTTTCAGCAGTAAATATAGTAATAACAGCAATAAATACACTGAAATATGAGATTTCTCTGATCAAAGAATACAAAAGAAAGCAGTTGGAAACGAGGACAAAATGCAGACTCTAGATCTGAAATAGAAATTAATACAAATTCCTTTACAATGTTGGTGTATGGAGAGGTGAGTAATCCATACCTGATAAATGAATGTGTAACTCTGAGCTTCACCTTTCTGGGAAGTTTTGAGGGGCATTATTTGGCCCCCATCTCTCTAAAACCCTACAATATGTATTGATACTAGAGAATTCAAACACACAGAAGGCGATCTGAAAGTGATTGCTAAAGCAAAGAAGTGCTTTTATTCCTCAACATCTGTGATCTTTGTGATAGACTGTGTATTATAAAAGGGCATAATCCCTATACAACTGCATAAAGTCATAAAAATTGATTTTATAAAGTCTCAAGATCATAATATGTATTCAAAAATACATATAGCTGTGCTTTAGTAAAGGAATCCAACAGTTGAGTGATAGTTTTGCCTCTTATATCCAAAGTATATACAAAGGATCCACAAATGTTAACAATTTGTAATCAAAATTACCTAGGTTTATATTTGCAAAAGGCTGTTGGTTTTTAATTTAAAAATTTAAGAAAGTAGTGAATATTGTTTATCATCACTTGGGCTAAGAAAAAGTAGATGGCTTCCACTTTTTTAAACAGGAAATTTGTAAAGTACTCACAAATAAGTCATATTCTTTGATCACTAGAAAAGATAAACTTCCTATAATTCCCAATTGAAAACAGTATGTGCAGTGTCCAAAAAAAGGGGGGGCGGGGTTTGTTCTGAAACCAAACAACTAGTTCAAGAAAAGCCCTTGGGATACATTGTTTCATTTCCTTTACACAGAATGAATAAAATAAGTGGCAAACATGAATGGTATACGTATACCAATAAATCTATTTTACTACCAAGCTGAGAAATGAAACATTTTTACTTAAAGGTGGGGAAAAACATACATGCAATATATTGAGGAGGTACAATATTTTGCTATATTGTTTCTAACTTCATTCCAACATAATTTATTCCAACATAATTTATCAACATATGCTGAATTTTTTAAAGGGATTAAATACACAAAAGAAATATGACTTACATGCAAAATTCATTGTTCCAACATGAAACACTAGATCTATATTTTTAAATAAAAACTGCACATCTTTTTAATTTGGGTAACAAAAAAATGTACACTTAAGAAATGTTATTATATCCTTCTAATAATGCAAGTCTGTATCAAAGGCACTTCCACAGAGCATTAACTCCTTAACCTTTTCAAAAATCTATTTCATTCATGCTACTTTTACTGTATTGTTCTGTATATGACCAATAAAAAGCCTCCTCTAATTGTGAGCCTTATCGGTATTTAAAAAAAGAAAAAAAAAGTAAGCCTACATATTACCCAACACATTCATCTCTTCTATGGATCAGGGTACTATGTAGCAAACATATGTTCAGGTCTTTAAGTTCTTTGGGATACCACAGAAAGGGAGGAGTTATATGACAGAGTAGATGTTTCAGAACTGGTTCCAGGAGAATAATTGGATGAAGTCTACTCAGGAGGGAAAAGCTGCTGTGTCTCATTGTATATCTACCTACAATTTTACTAAAGCTCCTGTGGCTGATTTCAACTCTTGACTTGTTTAAGTGGCTTGAGTCTGTATGCTGCTTCTATGTTGAACAGTAGAGGATATGAAATAAAGCAATTTAGTTTCATTTTTCCCCCACCAAGAAAAGAAAAAGGTACACCAGATGGGTCTTCATGCAATTTTTTAAAAATGGGATGGGACCTTTATTTTTTTTTTTTAGGACTTATGAATGATACCTCAGAGCTGAAGACACATAATTAAAAATAGATGTTAACTGTGTTCAAACTGCATTCTTTGCTATGATGAAAAGGACAGGGATATAAGACTTCCAAAACTGTGGGGGGAGGAGGGGGGAAAGCTGCAAAAACTACAAGTGATGTAAGGAAAAGCTTACATTTGCCCTGAAACTGAAACTGTTTTCCTCAAACATCTTTTTAAAATGTCAACATTTGACACATATAAATAATATCCTGAAGATATTTTTTTTAGCCTCAGGAAAATGGCATTTCTTTTTCTGCTCATTGACACAAATGATTATTTTTCTCTGCACACTTTGTTACATTTTTTAAAAAAAAATTATATCATTTTAAAATCAAGTTTTATAGCCTTAAGTGACTGAGTTTGGATTTTTAGAATAAAAGAAATAAAACTCATTTGAGCCTCCATGTTATTAGTGAGCCTTAAACTAAAATAGATTTTTTTTCCAGATTGGAAAAAAAATTGATATCTAAGTATTTCATTTTTAAGGAAAAAATAAGAAACATTAAAATTCAAATTCGGTTATCAGAGCTTTCATTTCTCAAATTTCTATGTAACTTTGATTTATTATGTGAAGTTATATCCAAAACGTTGGCACTTCCCCTCTCCAAGGACCAAGAAGCTTCTTGCCCATCTTCCATGAGTGTAGGATTTACTTTGGGGATGACACAATATACATGCTATTTATCTCAAAAAAGAAAATGTTCTCTAATCTCTACAATAACATCAGTGAAAATGTTTATGTAGTGGCTTTTGAGTGCAGGCAGAGAAGGACATCATAGTGACATTTTACAGGGGTGATGCCTGAAGAAGACAGTTTCATTTCTAAGGGATCCATGGGGCAGTCACCAAGGCAGAGGTGACAATTTGGGGAACAGCTTTAGAAGTACACATTTTACTATGTTATTCTTAAGAGTCAGTACCAAATTGGCTAACATTTTCAGATACTAACATCTCGACGCTATTTTACACCTTGAAAGCTTGGATACTTTAAATTCATCACTCAAAATTACAGAAAAGAATAGGCCAGAAAAGGCATTCCTCAACATCATTCCCTCTGATTACTGAATTACCATTTTACTATTTACTCTGCTCAGGGCATGTCCAGGGCCAAGAGGTCACTCAGTCTCAACTTCTTAAGAAGTTCATACTGCAGTTTATAACAAGAAGCAAGAACGCACAGCACAAGACAGCAGAGACACAACCACCTTTGGAACTAATTGATGGGAATTAGGGGGCGCTCCTCTCGCTTCTTCCAGATGTTAGTCTTGCTATCTCTTTTGGCTAGTGGTGGTCTGCCCCGTCTTTTAGTGGGAGATATATTGGCTTCAAAATCTTCAACAGTGCTTTTTCTTCCTGGAGATTCTTCCCCAGGGTGCTCCATAATAACCCCACTCCCTCCATCTAAGATGTGCCTTAAAGCCGGGTCTTCTGGGGAGCAGACAGTGGTGCCACTCTCGCTGCTGCTCAGGTCTAAATCTTCTAAGTACAGGATCTTGGGCTGATGCATGCTTTTGATGAATGTTTTCTCCCTCTCAAGCTTTCTACTCGAGTGATGCTCATTCATGTCCACCCCAGAGTCTAGACTCGTATCATTGCTCTGGGTTCTCTTGCCCTTTTTCAGGTCTATAAAGGAGTGCCTCACTTGTGCTACTGGCTTTCCATCAAGAGACACAAACCATGCTCGGGGATGGGGGGAGGGCTTTCCTTTGGACAGCTCCAGGAGGGTCTGTTCTGAAATCCCTTGAAGTTCCGATGAAAATGGAGTCATTACAACAGCTTCATTCAGTGTTCCAGGAACAGAGACAGATTCCAGCAAGCTGTTGGAATAGCGGCTCCAATCTGAGGTCTGAGAAGGCAAGCTCTGTTGACCTTCAAGGACGATATCCTCTTCCCTGGCATCTGGGGTCTGTGTATGGGAATGCATTGGCATTTTGGGCAATGTCTGCGTAAAGTTCTCTCTGTTTACTGGTTCCATCAGTTGGCCATAAACTAACTGGCCCTTTCTTGGCAAAGTGGCTGACTTAGCAGCATGTAACTGCTCTGAAGTGGGGAAAAGATCAGATGTTTGAAGGATGGCAATGGGCTGGCTATAGATATGCATAAGCTGCTCAGGAATGTGGGAACGCCCATACCCCTCCTCATCACCTGTGAGATACCTCTTTTCCTCTTGAGCATCACCTAACGATGAAGATAGATTGTTGCTGATATGTTTTGATTGTTTGGTCCCAACATTGGGCTCCAAAGACTGTGCTGGATTTCTTGAGTAATTATTTTGATTGACTGATACAAATGAAACATCTTCATTGTAGATTTTGAAGTTGTCCCGGGTTTTTACCATGGAAACTCTTTCATCTGCTTCTGCCTTTGATGGTTCTTTTTTCTGAGGGCTGTAGGAGGAGTTTTTGGCATTGTATAACTGTGACTTGTCCTCAGCTTTTAAAGCAACTTTAACTGAACTTATATGATTTATGTGTGTTGTTGAAGTTGTCTGATCTCTTTTGAGGACCTCCAGTTTAGTGATATTTCTTTCTCTTTTCTGTGGAGTAACACACTTATCCCTAAAGAGGAGGAGTAGGCAAAAGTTATGATCTAGAAGGTTAACTTTTTAAACACATCACAATATATAGTGCTATTGTTAGAATATATTTTTATTTCTAATCTACATATTTTAAAGACTAACCTATTTCTACAAACTTTGTAATGCACAGAATATGCTGAAGTGATACTATAATAGTTTTCTGGATTTATGCATATTGATTAATGTTGTTCTTACCTGCAATAACAAAGTAGTACAGCAAAAAATCCAATGACAATAACTATTGTTCCTCCTAATATGGCTGTAAGAAACACTGTGTGATAGGCAGTTATATCCTTGGAATCCTCATTCAGACCTGAACCTAGATGGTTCAACATAAACCAAGAAACAAAGAGAAAACTTTATTTTAGGTCAAATTTTCAAGTATGTCACATCCTAGATAAGGCAGCTTGAATATGTATGCACACTTTTGTTTGCTTCCCTCTGATGTCAGAATTCCCCGTGAATTAGCATGAAGTATGCTTTCCCTACCTTTTGAGATTAATCAACTGGTTTGCTTTGACCAATGAACTATGAACACTTTAAATTGATGGTATAGCTCTACCCTCTTTCTAAGGCACTCTAATATGTGAATAGCATATCCCAGAGTGTATGTAACTAATCCTTCAAGCTGAGTTCTGGAATGAGAAAATAGTTGAAACTGAACCAAGCCAAATGCAACAGTACAGCAGTCAGCCTAAAACACTTCTACAAGCCTGGTGCAGGGATGCACACCTATAATCCCAGCAGCTCGGGAGGCTGAGCCAGGAGGATCTCAAGTTCAAAGCCATCCTCAGCAAAAGCAAAGCACTAAGCAATTCAGTGAGACCCTGTCTCTAAATAAAATACAAAATGGGACTGGGGACGTGGCTCAGTAGTTGAATGCCCCTGAGTTCAATCCCTGGTACTCCCCCCAAAAACAAACAAACAAAAACACTCATACAATATGGAAAGCAAATAAATGTTTGGTACTGTTAGCCACTGAGAGTGCAGGTTGGCTTTTACAAAAATTGGAATCTGGATGCTGAGATGCTACTAAAACAAAAACCTAAAATATATAAGAATGGCTTTCAGAACAGACAAAAAGCAGGGAAAAAATTGTTTCAGAAGGCAGTAAAAATGGTGATTTAAGATAAAAAACAGTAACAAAATATTTGGTAAAATAAACCAGGAAAAAAATATTTCTAACTAATGTGGGCTTTGTTCAATCAGGTTTTGAGACAGAATGTTGTGAGTGTTGATTATTAGTTGCATTTAATTAAAAAAAAGAAATTTTAAAAATATATTCAAAAAATGCTAAAGCAAGCAAGAATGTAAAGAACAGAAAAGTCAGAAAATCCTGGGACTTGAAGAATTAAAAGTTGCAAACTCCTTCTGTCTGGGCTCTGCAATAAGAAGACACTGTGATCCCAGGTAAGTTGAACCCAGCTGGGGCACAGTAGACCCACTATCCTCTTGTTCTGAGGGAGCACACTCCTGCAAATGCTGTGTAATAAGTTTTATTGCAGCAAAAGCTGGCTACTACAATAGGATGATCAGTGTAGCTTAATAAATTCTGCATAAAAGTGAATTCTACTGAGAACTAATTTATGAAGACTTCATTTTCCTCTGAAAAGTGTACAATAAGACTAGGTGGTTATCAACTAGATTGTAATGTGTATTCAGGGTGATGGTACAGCTGATTTTCTGATAATCTCTACCATGAGAAAACGTCCAGAATAAGGACCTTAAGTACACCAAGGACACTGGAAGAAAGTGAGGGACCACAAGGTCTTTAAGTCTATCCTTTACATTTTGCATCATCCAATTTTAAAAAAGTAAAGAAATAACAGCAATATTTAAAAGATTTGGAATACAGCATTGTGGTTATGCATATAAACCTTGGATCCAGAGTGTGTGAATTAGAATCCTGGCCTTGCCATTTATGTTTCCGTGGTCTTGGCAAGTTTCTCTTCTTTGTGTCTCATTTCTCTCGTCTATAAATCAGCAATAACAAAAGCCATACATAACCAATGTGGGTTGTTGCAACTTAAATGAGTTAATAGTTATGAAATACTTAAATCTGTGCTTGGCCCATGGTAAGCACTCAAGTGCTAGCCATACAACACCACGGTTGTTACAGAATGAAATGTTAAGGTTCCATAACAGGCACTTTTGTATTAGCTACAGATTCACAGATGGTGACTAAAAATAGTGTATCATATCTAACAAGTAAATAAATACAGCATTGTTCAATGTAATTTCTCTTAAAAAAAAAAGAAGAAACACAAGTGGCTTATTCATATCTGTAGGACCAAGAGCTACAACAGAAAAAATATCAATTAGGCAAAAAGCAATTTTGTGTGTGTATATATATATATATATATATATATATATATGCCTTTACAATAGAGTGCCACTAATAATTAACACTTCACAGAATTCTAGCAGAACTGGTTCTGGAAATAATAGGTTGGTATTGTTGGACTGGCTCAAATCTTACATGTATGACAATAGCAGAAAGTGTATGTCTGCTCATGTGCTTGTTAGGTACATAGAAGAGGTCAGAATACTAAAAAAAAATCACATATTAATTCAAATATATATGAAAATGCATATTTGAAACATTAATAAGTGGTTGTTTATTAAACTCTGCACTCATTCACCTACTTTCCTTTATCAGTCTGAAAAATTACTTTTAATCACTTAACCATTTTCCCCCCAAGGAATTCTAGAATTCTATTTTAAAATGTTAAAAACAAATTCAGTATACATTTAACCAAATTGTAACCAAAGTAACTCCAGCATACCAGACACTAACCTATCTGGGACTAATTTTGGCTTTACAGTAATATATCCTAAAATATTTAGGGACATTAATGATTGCCACATTAAATATATATATATTTAATCTCTTCTGTGGGTTCCTGCCTCAGAGCTCCTAAAAACCCTTGGGATTTCCTAGGTTATAGGAGTCATTTTGTTCTAATGAGATAATTCCTGGTGGGCTCCTGGAAGAAGGATGATCACCAGAGTGAAAGCCCAAACCATAAGGAAGATAGGAACTTGCAGACCAGTCCCTCACCCAGCCTCCAGAGTTTTCCACTGAATTTTCCTCCAGAGATTTCAACTCTCCAGAGTTCTGTGAGCTAGCACAGAAAATTATTAAATCTAAAAAGGCAATTGTGGGAACTCCCAATCTGAAGCCAAGTCATACAGAAGTGTAGGTAACCTGGGGAATCTGCTACTTGCAACTGGTACCTGAAGTGGCGGCAATCTTGAGGGATTGCCTGTGGTGTATGAAGATAATTCCAAGTAAGTACTGTCAGGATGGTAGTGTAGTACATGCAGAGAATGTTCACTAATAACTAGAGAGTCATGCAGTGTAAGGAAACCCCCCCACACAATTTGTGTCCAAAGTGTTCTGTGGTAACATTAAAAAATGACAACAAAAAGTTGATTTCTCCCTTTTCAGGGATGACCACATCTGTTAGCCCTAACCTTCATATATTGGATCCTTAGCTCCCAGTGTTACCATATTTGGAGACAGGGCCTATAAAGAGGTAATACAGATTAAGTGAGGTCATAAGGATAGGGTCCAATCAGATAAGACTGGTGTCATTGTAAGACGAAGAAGAGACACCACAGAAGTCTGTTTCCATGTATGCACAGAGGAAAGGCCATATGATGACTTAATAAAAAAACTATCATCCATCAGCCAAAAAGAGAGGTCTCATCAACCCTGAGAGCACCCTGATCTTGGGATTTCCAGCTTTCAGAGTGTGAGAAAACAAATTTCTGTTGTTTAAGCTGCCCAATCTGTAGTATTTTGTTATAGCAGCCAGAGCAGATAAATACAATATCCAACTCCCCCTGTTTAAGAACAAAAAAAAATGAATACTCAGATGAATACCTACTTCTTGCTTACTTAATTATGAGCAAAGTCAGAGATATTATCAAGTTATACATTTAATAGTGGAGTGTTGCTTTTACTACTATGTTTGCAGAATCGATTTTTCAAAGGCATTACTAGAAGGTGTCTAAGTGAGAATCCCATAATTCTATTTTAGTACTCTGTCACACACAAAATCTTTTACAATAAATAGATAAGCTAGAAAAGAACTTCTGGGCTGAAGGTTTAGCTTAGTAGTATAATGCACAGGATACTCTGGGTTCAGTCCCTAGCACCAGAACAGTTTAAATTGAACTTAAACTGTTTTTAAAAATTATATTGGCTTTTGTAATTCAAATGATCACATAGAAACTAGTCCTTTCGGATATATATTTTAGTGGAAGTACACTTTTCTGTAAAACTCAAGTACTCCTGGGTTATTTTTTACTTAAAATGAAATAACTAGATTTGAGTTTAGGCATTAAATATTAATTGTTCTTTTTAATCAATATTTCATTATCGTTGCAAACTGAGAATAGGATAAGGCCAGACAGCTGGCCAGACTGCATGATATTTTACAACATGAAGAACAAAGGTAACCACCCTCTGATTTGTGAATAAACAATCTCATAAGCACTAAGTTCAAATAGAAACAGAAAGAATATCCTTCTTGATCACATATGGCTAATGGCTCACATTTCATCTATTGGAATACTAAATATATTGCTTTCATTTTTTAAAAAACAGCCATGTTATCTTGCATGTTTTAAAATTCAAATGTTGCCAATGTCAAGTGAAAATCAAACTGGATTAAAAAATTCTTTTCAGAAAAAACTCTGAAATAATAAAATCACTCTGTTAGATTAGAGAATACTACAGAGAAGTATGTGTAAAATGTCATCCACATCCTGGATCAGAGTGCGTACTGCAACTATTTTTGACTAGCATGAAATAGCCAGGGAGTGGCTGCCTCTCAGCTAGGAGCCAAAGCACTTCAAAAGCCAAAAGAATGATCTGTGATACTCGATTGAAGATGGAGGAATTATATATGTATTTAACGTTCAATCCCAAGTCTTCCCTAAAACAACACTAAATGTTTTCATTTGTTTTGATCCTATAAATACACAATCTACAAAGATAAAAGAAAATTGAGATAACAGACAAGAGCAACAAAATGTTGAAAACTAGAAAGTTGACTTAACAAAGCTTGGTGTAGGGAAAGCCCTGAAGCAACTCGATTTCTGCCAGCAAACATCCAAAGGCCCAGAGAGCGGTAGCAAGCCTACCATTCAACCAGTCTGGACGACAGCAGGTTTGAGGATCTTTGTTTATTCATGAAAATTTAATGGATAAAATAAGCAGTCATTCAAATTTTTGAGAAATTTACTGAATGAGATTAATGTAGAGTCTTCTTAGGTTCAGATTATTTAGATCATCTGATACCATGTTAAATGGAAGAAAATAAGATACTCATTTATCCTAGAAAATTATAGTTCTTCCCTAGTGAATAATTCTTGGTTTGTGGCCACCGGCCCCCACGCACCTTCTGTTAAAAATGTCAGGTCAATTTTCATTTGGTATATCACCTATATTCTCTTCAAAACAGTCTGGAGACACTATTCTCCAAAAGCCCTTTCTTCCCCCAATTCCCACCAGAGATGTCCTTACTACCCAAGCAAATTCTTCACCCCTAGGATAATCAGGAATCAAATGAAAAAAAATGCTGGAAAGCAGTGGATTTGGCCATCACACAGCAACAACCTGGCATGGACAGCAGAGAGAATCCCCTAACCAGCCCCTGTGGAGTGCAGAGATTCTGCCTTTTAGCATCTGGTTGTCAACCTTCCCTAAGACCCTATAAAGTCCCCATATGCTTTTAAACTTGTTTTAAATTATCCAAAATGTTTTTGTTGCTTGCAACGAAAAGCATCAACTGATCTAGACAGAATTTATTCATGAAAAATGTAAACTAAGAAATATTTGATTTGAATAAACTTCATTGTTTGCAGACTTACGGGACACTCTATAAGGGACCTTAGAGTTTATGGAGCTTAATCTTCTCTTCTGTGCATGAAAAAGAAAGAAAAAAGAAGAAAAAAAGGTGAAGATGAGGAGATTAAGTGCTTTTCCCAGTATCAGACAGCTGGTAAGTGGCTGAGTGTCTATGAATATCAAATCCAGCATGATATCTAGATTATTTTTAAAAATTACTTTGTTTGACTTTCACAGTACCTCTAGTTCCTGGAAGTGGAGCTGCTATCCAGTAGCCCAAATGTGGTGCATCATAAGTCCAAATTAAGTGATTGTTATATTCTTTGACCATTCCCCGGCCATGGTTTACCCAAGCACCTGAAAAGAAAGGTAAGCAAAACACTAGTTAGCTTCTCTTATGTATCTTTAGGGTGATAGGAATTGATTGATAGTAATGTGAAGAATACAATACTTTTTGAAAAATTATGAAAATATATAATCAGGTAATGCATATTAAACATTAAATTATATTTAGAATCTATTATAATATGTAAAATAGAATTATTTGAATGATTTGTTATGACCAAAGGGAAAAAAATCATTATAAATAAACTAAGAATGCAGACATACTTAGAAGAATCATGACTTTCCAATTAGTGCTCAACTTGTGTATGCTCAGATATCTTTGAAGGTTATAAGTAGTGGAATCCCAATTTAATCAATAAATGATAATTGGTCCTTTGTCCTGGGAATTTGATTAAAAACTAACAGTGTATGTTTTATGACCTTATCAAGTTATTGAATATTGTTTTGTTCTAGTACTATTGGTATAGTTCTTTAAGAACTTATTTTTTTAACTTTAAAAAAATGTCATCTATTCTAGTAAAATCTTGCCATCTAGAGAAAACAGTTCAGTAAAGTCCTTACCTTTTATGAAGTTTTATGAATGTACAAATTTCATAATAAAGCTATTATAGGTTTGTTGTATAGTTATATATTTGTATTTTGGTGTACTGACTTGTTATAGTAAATGTCAATTGAAAACAATGTCTATTTTATTTTTCAATTGACACATTTGTATATATTTATGATGTGATACATTTTGACAATGTATAAACATAAATTTCTCAATTGCCTTAATCAAATTTTTAGATAAGCTCACATTACCTATCAGGAAAAAAAACTAAGAGGATAATTTTTTATTTTTTTGTAAGTAATTAATGTTGTATTTTTTCCTGTACATTATATATTGGCACCAATTCCCCCATGGTTATATTAATCAAAGTAAGGCCGACTTTAGTCACTAAACTTAGTGCATAAAATTATGTTACTGAAAACCTAGAACTGTACCAAATTCTAAGACAAGACATTCAACAGAAAAATATTCAAAATATATTCACCTAGCTAACGTACCTGTGTTCATATCAAACGTCCAAGCAGGTATGCGATCCCCCACGTTTATATCATTTGTATGTAAAAGGGGAAGAGAAACTTGAATGGAGCCATCCACCTTTAATTCTTTTCCTCCAGAATATATTTTCACACATACTGCAGCAAGAGGAGTCAGTTCAATATTTTCAAAACCTAGAAAAGACAGTTTAATAGAATCATGTACAAACAAAGGTTGCAGTTATATAGTAATTATTATGGATCTAAACTATCTGATTTCTCCATTTCACTCAGGGTTATGCATCCTTTGGGGGGGGTGTTGGGGATTGAACTCAGGGGCAATTGACCACTAAACCACATCCCAAGCCCTATTTTGTATTTTATTTAGAGACAGGGTCTCACTGAGTTGCTTAGCACCTTGTTTTTGCTGAGGCTGACTTTTAACTCACAATCCTCCTGCCTCAGCCTCCTGAGCCGAGTTATACATTTTAATGTCAAATAGTTAATGAATCCACATTAAGTATTTTTATAATGTCATTTCAAAATACTTTATATATATAATTTATGCAATGCAACATTGACAAATCAGTAGGAGTCTCAGTTTCCTAATTTTCTCAGAGTCGTCTGATTTAAGGGATCTTGAATCTAACTGAATGCTTTTAAAAATGAACTAAAAAATAAACAAACATGCCCAAATAAAGGCTCTACTGTACCATACCATTAATCCAGTTACAGGTTTGCAGCATCTGGCCCTGCTCCTCCCAATACCATCTGTTTCAAGGAGGGCCACAACAAACAGTTGTGGCTGCACTACTTAGTAAAAAGTATTCTTATTCAAAATGCAATTATTGATCGCTAGGTTTGGCAATTCAACATAAAACAAAACCACCCACAATACCATTATTTAATGAAGGTGATATGCTTTGATATGTACTTACTAATACTATAATGAAAAGAATTAGTATAACTGAGATTAAGAAACTTAGATTTTAAATATTAGTATCACTTAATTCAATGCCCCAAAAGTAGGAGAAAAGCAGGTTAATAGAAGGTTGATTTTACTGTTTTCCTAAAGGGTTTTGTTTTGGTAGCAGGGATTGAACCTAGAGGTATTCAATTACTGAGCCATATCCCCAGCCCTTTTTATTTCTTATTTTGAGAAATCACTAAGTTGCTTAAGGCCTCACTAAATTGCTGAGGCTGGCTTTAAACTTGTGATCCTCCTGCCTCAGCCTCCTGAGCCACTAGAATTATAGGCATGTGCCAACCTGCTCAGCTGCTTTCTTGATATTTTAAAGATTTGATTATATAATTGGTAGGATGACTTCTGAAATATCAGGAGCTATCTACAGACTTTGACTCTGGAGGAAAAAGCGTAGAAACTGCATTTCTTTTGATTTTGAAATATAAACAATGCCCAAATTATAAGATGTACCAGAATATCTACAGTAAATAAAAATATGATTAGATGTATAATGTTAAAATTCCAGTTTTAATTTCTATAAATAACTAATTATAAATTTTCTAAGTACTTTACTAATACATGAGAAATAGAAAAATTATACTTTTTACATCTTATTTGCTTTTGGTCTAAACTTTTTAATCTTTGACTTCAAAGCTTAAGTTTTATGCACTCAGTTACTGTTTATTATAAAACCCCATAGGTACCACACATTAATATGGATCACAAAGATATGGTAAGTACATGATCTCTTTTTGTATCACCTACTGTATATTTTTAATTGCTTGTTACTATCAAAAATCTTTTCCTTTAATCATGGTCAGCTTCTCTCCCACCTGAATGTAAGCACATGACAATTCAGAAAGGCAATGAATTAGGTGATCTAGGAAGAATCCCAAGGAGGGACTTTTGAGCTATAGCCATATGGTAAGGAGCTACCCAAGCAAAGACCTCAGAGAATACCCTTCCAGGAAGAATAAACAAGTACTAAGCCCCCAAACCAGATGTCATCCTGGTAGGTATAAGAAAGAGGTGGCCCAGGGCTTGGAAGGCAAAAGGAGAGAGAAGCCATAGTGCAGGGCCTTGGAGAATATGGAAAGTAGTTCATTCTCATTATTACTACTACGAGACCTAGATCTTCAGTTAGTAGAAAGGGCAAATACTGAATCACTGAAAATGTTCAGTTAAATATAACAATTTGTTGTAGTAAATTTCTTGAAATACTAATATCAAATAATCATAGTGAATATGTCATGAGCTTTGCAATGTTTTGAACAACCAATTAAAAAATACCAAAAAAAATAATCATAGTGATACCATACATATTTTGTAGACTAGTTCACTTGTTAGTGATCTAATGTTAGCACAAACCAAGCATTATATAATCTGCCGAGTAACTATTTCAAGATACATATTAAAGTCCATCAGCTGGCTTTCTGAAGTCCCTGCTTCAACCCCATCCCTCAGCTCTATGTAGTCAGTGGCTTCACAAACTATGAAGATTGACGCCCCATTTGAGATAATGTCAACTCAAAGGAGGAAATAAAAGGAAATGTGTGAAAGACAATGAAAAAGTCAAAAGAAACTTTTGACTTACAGAGCTCTAGAACTGCACAGTCCAACAGAGTAGCCACCAACTGCATGTGGATATTTAAATTAAATCCATTTCCTTGTTAAATTACTGGTCATATTTCAAGGCTCAATGGTCATATGTGGCTACTGGCTACCATGCTGGACAAAGCAGAAGAACATTCCCAGCTGGGCAGCACTGCTCTATAACTTGAAATGATAGTGACATTCTCAGGATAATCAAACATTTAATGAACAATTTCAAAAGCAGGTGGTAGAGAATGTTAAGACACAGAACTCATTTGGACCCCTTCCCACTGTATCCAGGGAGTCTTGTCCATAATACGCCCAACACAACTGGAGCTTCATTGCCACCATCCTATACATGCTTTCATTTTGAGCATGCTTTAATTTATATCTAGGGAAATCTTGTCAGGTATCTTAGATTGGCTTCCTCAAAAAGCAGACCATCAGATAATATGAGCTTAGACTGTTCATTTGGAAGGTAATCTCAAGAAGCATCTACCATTCAGGAAGTGGAAACATCATACTGAAGGAAGCCAACACAGGACATGTCAATAAGCAGATTATCACTGTGGCAACTCCAGCTCAGTCCCACTAGGGACAGAAGCCTAGCTGAGAACTGTCCTAGCCAAAGCAAGGAAACCACAGTATTTATGTATCATGTGTGCAATAGGAGTTAAGGTGATAGCAGAAGAGTGGGGATCATCTGGCTAGGCACTGATACATCAGCTATGGCAGGTAAGAAAAATACCTATGTACCCCCAAAGGTCCATTTGCCCATCTTAATCTCATTTATACTGCTCCTCAAATGAAATGAAACAAAAATTTGACATAACCAAAACCACCAGAATTTTAAATTGTTTGAGGTGATTATACTCAGTGGAGTTTCAGTTGTGTTGCAATAAGTGGTAGAAATCATGGAACAAATGTGGATATATTCTTAAGTGTGAAATTCCACCATTCCCTTAACTTTTAAACCACGACTAATATTAGTATATTAAAGCTATTGACTTTGGAAAAGATGTATTTTCAATATTTATTTGTATTTCACCCACAGAGAATAGCTAATAGCAAAAGAAAAAAATTACAATATTTACTCCAACCCATAAACTTAATAATCTTTTTTATATCTTAATAATCATGGACACTTCTCATCAGTTTAATAAAATTGAATAGGAAGTCAAATTACAAAAAGATATGTATAAATATCTTTGAATCTCTATTTGTATGTGTATTTTTTAATTTGCTATGTTTTATAATAATCAGTTATTTTCTATATTTTGCTTACATGTTTTGGATCAAATGAAATTTAAGGAACTAAAACAAAATTTTCATTAACTTGAAATAATGCACACCAAAGACTTAGGTATAATTGTCTTTTCATTGAAAAAATGGGAGTTGCTTATAAATATTTAACCCAATTTGTTTCAAATGTGACATGTATTCTCTAAAGTTGAATATCAAATTTTTATTAACTATCTAAATATCCAAATACATAATGTTTGGTTTATGTGTGACTATTTCTTATAAATGGTATTACATTATGTAAAAACTAGAAAATACCTGGTTTATTGAGAGTAATTCCAGGGGTATACAGAAAATTGTCCGCTTTCAAAAATTGTTGTAGAACTGTAAGAAAGCCGGTAACGTTGCTAATATGATGGTTGTCAGGAAGTTTAATTAAGGCTTTTGAAAACTGAACACTTGGTTGAGATTTGGCATCTGGAAAAAGGAAACCTCATTAACAAACAGATAAAACAAATGCATGTTAAGTATATCACCATTGGTCAGGATTTCACTTGAAAGGAAGTGATTATAATTATTTTTAAATGTCACTATCATGTCCTCACATAATTATTTTAAATTCAGAACTGAATCAGAAGTTGTCCCTTTCTTCAGATCACACAAAAGCACCTTTGTGCTGTTTGATTCTTTTGCCCAGAATTTCTTCATCGTTTTTTTTGGATTTCACTCTAAGGAA
Organism: Urocitellus parryii; assembly: GCF_045843805.1. Classification (NCBI taxonomy): domain Eukaryota; kingdom Metazoa; phylum Chordata; class Mammalia; order Rodentia; family Sciuridae; genus Urocitellus; species Urocitellus parryii. Next base: position 237,771,473 of record NC_135531.1, on the reverse strand, counting down.
CCACATACTGACCCTTTTTAGTTCATATGGTTCACTTGGGGTTTCCTTTATTTTCCAAAATGAATGGACAGTGTATGCCAGGAAGGCTGAAAACAGTCAAAAGCATTTTATTATTCTCTTGGCCAAAGTGATTTGTCCAAAAATAGGCCTTTCCCCAAGCACAGTAATGAGATATAATGTGAGTTTTGCTTGAACATGGTGGGAGTGGGGACTTGGTTTACCTCTACAGGATTTTCTGTGAACAGAAATATATCTGGGAGTAGCAACAGCTGTCTTGTAACCAAAAATGAGAGCTTGTTTAAAAATTGAGGCAACATTCATACAGTGGAGAGTTTAGAAACAGAAAAACTAGTTTTCGGTAATTTCAACTGAAGTACTGATCAAGCACATCTAAAGTGGGTCCTACTAGGGGAAGAGGGCTTCCCTTGGGTGCAAGCTTGTTTAGGACTATATTATCAGCTCTTTGCAACAGAAGGTGTCTTTGATGACATTTGGCCCCATACTTAGGTGGGTAGGTTCTCTATTAGATACCCAAGCATTCATTAAAAGTCTTCCAAATACCAGTTCCTCAATTTATAAATATTACCTTATTTCAATAACTTTGAATTGACTATCTTCTAACCTTTATCAACTGAGAACTCACAATACTGATATTTCTATAACCAATACACTTATTTAAGTAAAGGACCAACTCCTAAATAAAATTAGAAATTATTAGAAACATCAGCTTTTATTTTGGACTTTAATAAGATCACTGATAAAAGCAGAATAAATAAGTTGAATTATTAATAGAATGGGAAAAAAGCAATTTTAAAGAGTTGTGTGATATTAAATAATAAAAATGTAAACTAATTCTCAAAATCACTCTCTAGTTGATTTTTGATGTGTAAAGCTAGAAAAATAATGCCCAGAAAATAGAGGTTAAATAAAAGCAGCACAATCACATATAACTGTTCCCTTATTTAACAGAATAACCCAATACCCTCATATCACTTACAAGTACTATCTACAACTTACTCTTAAAATATGTGGCTTAATTGTATTAATATACCCTTGAAAATGAGCACTGTATGCAAAATATCCAGTTGAGCATCCTGAAGGATTCCCAAAGTTTCTGATTCATCCTTTCATCACAAATACATTCTCATGCCAAACACTTTATCACTGTACAAACTGAAGAGCTTTCTGTTTACAAATTTTATGAAAAAAAATGAAAATGTACAATGTCTACAGAAGTTTTAATACCACCAGAAACATCCATCCTTTCTTGCTTGCCTTTACCAATAGGTCCCCTCCCAATGGGACCTGCCAAGGGATACCCAATCCTGTCCAGACAAATGAGTCCTCCTCACTGCTTGGTACAGAGGCCAAGGAGTGGACAGGACATGCTCAGACAGGTCCAATGCATGGATTCCAGCAGAAAGAACAATTTCTAGTAGGGTTTGAAGAAGCCCATAAGGGGTAAGAAAGTGTAAAAAGACCAAACTGAATAAACCCAACACATAAGTGGGCTATGGAGAACCATATTTTAATAGGGCCCCAGCAACATAAAACGTAACCTCTGAAGATATGTGGTTCCTACTTCTTCCGATTCCTCCACACACAATTCCACATCCTCCATTCTGTCATACCCCAGCAGAATTAGTGGTTCAAAATTCTGCCACATTTCTTGACAGCTCAATAAGAGATCTACCACCTCACTCCAAGATTAACCAGGCCCAAGTTCAATGTCCCCGCTCCCCCCCAAATAATAGTATTAAGTTTTCTCCTAAGTACCAATTAAAGGGCCTGGGGACTTAAGGTAAGGACCAAAGGATCTTCATGGTTGGAAAAGAAGAACAGGAGGACTCAGCTTGAATCAGTACCCAAATAAGGCCATTTGCATTCTTTCCTTTGGGATAGGCAAGTAGGGCAAGCTATATCTGCCTAGCAGATCCACTACCCAGTCTGAGACCTCTCTCACCCAGGCAGCAAGGTTAACCCAAGGGACAAAAAAGGAATGACCAGCAATCGGAGAGCCCAGATGGTCTCTGGAACTTTTTCCTTATTTCACCAGCCACAATGCCCCAGTGAGAGAAGTGATGTAAAGTGCAGACAGACACTGTTTTCAGTATTTTCTAAAATCAACTATTCCTGTTTGGGTGTTAAAATAGTAAAAGAAAAAAAAACAATTCCCAGAATTGTTTTCTATATCTATATAAAACACATAATATAGTTTTATACTAAGATGAGAATCAGTTCAGATTATAGTCAATACTAATCACTGACCAATTTAGGTTTTTCCCCAAGTTATAATCCATATTAATTCATTTACATAATAATCATTTCAAGTGTTAAGTAAGAATTTCTGTACTTACCAGCTAATTTTCCAGTAATCAAAACAGTGTCTTCAAATAGCCATATATTTGCTTGGCTTTGTGGGAACAGTGAAAGTGTAATTGATGAATAAACTGTGAAATATAGCACAATTAAAACATTTAATGTAGGGGAAAAACTGAGACCAATATAGTTCTATTATCAGAAAGTCCTAAAAAGTGGAAAAAAGCAAACTACTTGATGGGAAGAGCAATTTAAGACAAAGGAAGAATGGATATGAAATATGACAGAGAAAAGTAATACAAATAGAAAAAATATTGACATCACTATTTTATTCTATTGGTCTTTTCTATTTCAAATAGTTTGCACCAAGGTGACTTATGAAGTTCTATAATGGGACCCAGATGCAAATGATGAAGTGCTTAAATAACTGTGCTATTTTCTCTGTATAATTGTTATTCAGTTCTTAGGATTTTGAAAAAACAAATTTTGGCTTCCTGACTCAAGGTTCTTTAGCTAGAGATATTTATGACATACCTACTCTTCACTTTTAACTGTCCACATAAGAGCACAATACTCTTCTGCTTACAAGTTAGTGTGTCAAACGAACTCAGAGTTGGCAGAGGAGGAACCAATTTAGCACACAGAAAATGATTCACAGGCAACATTTAGTAGTAATGCCGGATGAGTAAAGGTGGATCATTTGAAACAACTTATTTTCTCCATTTTTATTGGCACATTATAATTACACATAATGGAATTCAATATGCTATATTTGTACATGCACACATCATAATTTGATCCATCTCATTCCCCAGGACCTTCCCTTTCCTTCCCATCTCCCTGCCCCTAATTCATTTGGTCTGTTACTGATATCATTATTTTAATTAGTATATTATAACTAAATTGTTTCAAGATTGGGGTCAAGAAACTGGGACAAAATACATCTTATAAATAAGAAATCAAAAAAAAATAATAAGGCACACGCCTGTAATCCCAGTAGCTTGGGAGGCTGAGGCAGGAGGATCATGAGTTCAAAGCCAGCCTCAGAAAACATTAGTGGCTAAGCAACTCAGTGAGGTCCTGTCTCTAAATAAAAAAATACAAAATAGGGCTGAGGATGTGATTCAGTGGATCAGGTGCCCAACCAAGTTCAGTCACTAGTACCCAAAAAAAAAAAAAAAAAAAATGAGTTTTAGGATACTATCAAAACCACAACTTCTCATTTTGCATCTTTACTCTATGCTAGGTAAGCATCTAAAATGAAGGAAAATAATACAGTATCCTCAAACCTCTTAGAAGACAAAATACATTTACATGGAAATAATTTTAACACTTTTAGATATTTAAAAGACCGTTAAAGGAAATATGAAAAAAAGGGAAAAATGCTAAAAGCATCCAATGATGGGTGAAAGTAAAATGAAATATACTTCTAGTTACTTGCACAGAAAATGACTTGCCAAATGAAAGTGTAATTTCAATTTCAGGATACGTTAGGATTTGAAGTAGTGAATTTATTATACTGGAGAGGAGGTGGAGAGGTTGTAGCTTGGACCTCAGGAGGATTACAAGCAGGGCCTTAACCCATATTTGTATACTTTCTTTGTAAGAGGGATTTCCCTGACAGCTTCTTAAGACTACAAAACCTGAGGAGAATCTTTCTAAAACTCACTAAAATAACACTTTGATTTCTTTTCACTTAAAATTTTTTTCTTACTATAAAAGGGATATAATCTCCATGGTAAAAATGTTAAGAAATATAAAATGATGGTTATTGCAAAACCCCACAGAGATAATCATTAATATTATATCCTTTGATAATTCTTACTGTGATTTTTAAAATAAGTATATTATACAGAATATTTTCACACTGCTTTTGTCATTTAATAACATCAGCACTTCCGTCTCTAAACAGAGTCTTTTCATAATGTATCTAAGGCCACATGTCTCATTTGTTAAAGCATCAAGGTTTACGTAAGCCCTATACTACGTGCAATAATATTATAGATTTAGATTTCTAATAGTTCACTATTATTACAGAAATATTAGAACTAACATTCTGGTAGACGAATGTCTGTCCACTCTATTATTTGTATGTTTGTTTTCACAAGAGATTCTAGTAAGTTTGTTGATAAAGACTCTGAAGTCATTAATGCTACTACCTGTTGCTTCCTTACCTGCATTAATGCTCTCCTTTACAAATCTATTAGTTCAACCAAAACGCATAATGCAAGTTCCCCTGACACTAATCTAGGTGCAGGTTTGAAACTGGAACTCACTTTTTAAAAATTTGTTCTGATTAGTTATACATGAGAGTAGAATGCATTTTGATACAAACATAAATGGAGTATAATTTCTTATTCTTATTCTTCTGGTTATACATGATATAGAATAACACTGGTCGTATGACTATACAACCTAGGGTAATAATGTCCAATTAATTCTATTATCCTTCCTACCCATATCCCTCCCCTCCCTTCACTCCCCTTTACTTTAATCTAAAGTAACTGTATTCTTCCCTAGCTCCCCACCACCACCATTATGGACCAGCATCCACATATCAGAGAAAACATTCAGCCTTTGGTTTTCTGGGATTGGCTTATTTTGTTTAGCATAATATTCTCCAGCTCCACCCAGTTACTGGCAAATGCCATAATTTCATTCTTCTCTACTTTTTAAAAACTTTTCCATGGTGAAAATCTTAGAAGTGTGTATTTGGTGTTCAGCTCTTGGTTTATTAGGAAGGTACAGCATGCTAATTTGGAGGGAGGGCACGGGCACTTGCTTACTAATTTGTATAAGTTCTTCCATAGCAAAGACATCATCTCTTACTGTTTCACATACATTTCTCAGTGGCTCTTTATGTACAGGAGTTTGTGGGCCTTTTGCTGTTGTGGCTTTTTGATGTACAGGAGTCTGAGCCTTTTGTTATTTAAAAATGATAAACTTTTATGACATCTCTTATTGCTTTTAATTTAAACAGATAATTCCTAATTCAAAGTTCAGACAGGTTTTTTCCTTTATATTTAATATTATTTGATTGCATCTGCTCTCTTTGAACAATGTATGTTGGCATATGGATCCAATTAACTCATTCCAAACAGTTAACCAAAACAGCTCTATACCATTGATATTTCACTTTTCTCAATGATTTATAATGGTTCCTTATCCCAGAATACATATTTAATATGTTCAATTTGTATCACAATACAATTTCTTAGTCTAGAATGGCAAATGGCCCCTAGCAAATCTTTTTTTTTTTTTGAACAAAATGAATTAAGACTATAAACCAATTTAAGGAGAAGTGAATCTGGGGTTGTGGTTCAGCAGTAGAGCACTCACGTAGCATGTGTGAGGCCCTGGGTTTGATCCTCAGCACCACATAAAAATAAACAAACAAAATAAAGGTATTGTGTCCAACTATAACTAAAAAATAAGTATTTTTTTAAAAAGTAGTAGTAGTAAAATCATTACCATATTCAGGCTCCCTAAAAAGAAATGTATTTTTCCAGTTATCCAGGATTTTGGCTTATTCAGTTTTTTGGTAGTGGTTGATTTGTGTGTGTGTGTGTGTGTGTGTGTGTGTATTTTTATGTCTGTCATATTTGGTAGTTTTAGTTTCCTAACACACATAGCTGTTTTAAGGTTTTTTGTTTGTGTTTTTGGTAGGTTGCCCTAAATAACCTTATTGTTCTGTGAGAGATTCTTATTTTTCCTAACTGGTTACTATTGCTGAAATATAAGAACATATACTAATTTGTACAAATGCTAATTTTGTGATCAATAAATCTTGAAATTCCATTGATTTTAAGAATTTTAAGATTGATGCTCTGTAATTTTCTAGGAATATGATCATATCAAAAAATAATGTGAGCCGGTGCACATGCCTGTAATCCCAGCAGCTCAGGAGGCCGAGACAGCAGGATCTTGAGTTCAAAGCCAACCTCAGCAACAATGAGGTGCTAAGCAACTCAGTGAGACCCTGTCTCTAATAAAATACAAAATTAGGCTGGGATGTGGCTCAGTGGTTGAATGCCCCCGAGTTCAATGCCTGGTACCAAAAAATAAAAATGGTTTGATCTTCTCTAATAGTAATCCCTTCCCCCCGCCCAGTAACAGCTTTTTACTCTAAGAACCTCTACAACGTAAAATAGTATGAATATCTGTGTTTATTTATTTTAGTAGGATCACATCTAATATTTTAATTAGGTGTGTTTGTGAAATCCTTACCATGTTAAGCATACCTTCATTATTATGGGATTTTAAAGACTTTATTTACATGTAGATTCAAATATTGATATTATAAGACAGTAGTTGTAATCTGTTCTATTACTATGATACCTAAAGTTAATAGAGTTTAACATAGTTATCATCCCACAATCCTACAAGAAAAGAAAACTACTTGGTTTTAATAGGATGTTACACCTAAACAATGATAAACAACTTCTTACTATTCTGTTTTAAGAATGTTTCCTTTGGAATTACAGGTAAGATTGGTCTATAGAAGAAAGAGAACACATACATAAGAGCATCTATTGATATCACCTCTATTAGATCTTAGGATCACAGTACATTAGTTTTGTGAAAGATTTGGAGTACTTTTAAAGTAATCTTTGAATCAGGTTATTTTTACCTAGAATATTCTGGGCCTACTTCATCAGAAACCAGTATAATCATTTGTGTATCAGAAAGTTATTCATTTTATTGAACTTTTAAAGCTTACTGCCAAATTTGGTGTGGAACATTTTATGACTCTAAAGTTTTTATGTATTCCTCTTCTTTTCCTTGTCTTTTATTGCCTGTTTTCTGTTTAGGTTCGCTAGATACTGTGTTTTCTTTTAAATTTCAAAGAATCAGTATTTTGTCAATCATCTCTTTTTTTATATTTTCCTGTATATATCAATCCACTTTAATCTTCATTAGTTCTTTTGGATCATTTTACCTGGTTTCTTCTTTCATTATTGTTTTTCTGTTTATTGCATAAATAGTGTGGTTAAGTTCTTTCTTTGGGAAAAAAAAAGCATATATTTAAAACACAAATCACATTAAGCTCATTTCTATTATGTTTTTCTGGTTATGACTTTATTCAAGTTTTACTTGTGCAAATCTTATTTTTCATTTTGTTTATTATTAACAATTCAAGAATTCAAATGTTTTCAATATGAAACCAAATGAATTATCTAAATTCTAACAAGAACCCTATAATAAAAAGAAACTGATAATATAATGGGTCATCCTTCCAATCAGTCAGGCTTGCATTTCAGTATCTTAGGTGGCACAACTTTCCCAATATCCAATTAGTCACACTAAGCCCTGCCAATGCTTTCTTCAGTTTGTCTCTCGTATTCCCCTATCCTTTTCACTCCTTCTCCTAATCTAGGCTGTTGTCCCTGTACACCAGGAGCGCTGTCACAGTTTCTTAGTCAGGCTATCTGAGTCAATTTTAACACTGTTGCTTATACACTGTTGCATAGATCCAGTTTCTATATTTAAACTCACTGTGCTCAAGGATCTACAATATCTGCCTTACTATTTAACATACAAATCTAAATCTTTTGTCTAATCTTTTCCAAAGGTTCTTCCATCATCTGTCCCCACTACCTGGCCCACCCTGCTTTTTACTAATCCTTTGAAAATGCCAATCAATCTATTACCACCTGCAGACAAGCTGTGTACAGAGCAGAGATCATGCTCACAATTCCTTTAGGCTTCTTTAGAAGAAAAATGACTTCATGATTGCTATGGTTTGAATGTTTATGCTTCCCCCCCCCTCCAATTGTACTGAAATCTAACCCCAAGGTGATGGTATTAAGAAATGGGGCCTTTGTGTGGTAATTAGGTCAAGAGGGGAGAGCTTTCATGAATGAAATTAGTGCCCTTTAAAAATAGGCCAAAGGGAACTCCTTTTGGCCCCTTCCACCAAGTGAGGGCACAGTGAAAAGGTGCCATCTACATCCAGAAAGCAGACCCTCACCAGACACCAACTCTGCTGTTAGACTTCCCAGCCTCCAGAACATGAGAAATAAATCTGTGCTATTTACAAACCACCAATCTTCAAATTTTGTTATAGCAGCCCAAACAGACTATGTTTTCTTCACTGGCCTCCCTTCTTACCTACTTCCGTAGACTTCTTTAAGAGAAAGTCATTTTCAGTTTACCAGAACAAGGTAGTCCCAAGAGAGAAAACACATTTACATTTAGTGAATGCAAAGCAATTTAAATGCTTACTTGGCATTCTTCCAGTCTTCCAAGGCAAAGCAGTCAATACGTAGCCATCTTTGTAAGCAATAATGGTTAAGCTGAGGCCTAATTTATAGGGTACTTTTATCAACACTGCTCCATTGTTTTTAGTTACTGTGGAATTTGTCTTCGTGTAGTTTACAAATACTTCAACAACTGCTTGACTCAGGTATTGACGACTGATGATGTCATTCACCTGAACTTTCAGCATAAATACAGACACTGGAAGAGAAAAAGGCAGAAATTGTAACCTATTAGATCCTACAGTGCATGTCACTGTACTATAAAATGTCCCTCAAGTCATTCAAATAATAGTACAAAAATGGTTAAAGAAATATTGATGAAAGGATAAAGAGAAAAAAAATTCAACAAATTGATTCTTCTTCCTAAAGCTAAATAGATTCAAACACTTATTTTTAATAAGGCACAGTATTTTCTCCATTTTTTCTATTAAAAGAAAGCAGTACCCATTTCTTTTGACACATAAATACACTTTTATCATTTCACTAATTCCAATGAATCAAGTTACAGAAATTTAATACTAATTCCAAACGCAGTCCGAATTCTTAGATAAAATGCATCTCAATACCACAGAAGTGCATGACTAATTCCTTTATCTTGTTGTTTTCTCTGGAAAGCAGGGGATGCTTTTTAATTCCTAATATACAAAGTATCAAACAGAAATTATTCCCTAAAATATCAAAAAGTACAGAAAAATTAACATAAATTGAAGAAAATTAGAGTTAAAGCAGTCTTACTCCTCAAGTGAAAATCTTGACCATGTGTTCGCTGGCTTTACTAATGAGAGCGTCCAGCTAAAAAAGAATTTGTACCACACTAAAAATGCCTTTGCAAGCTTGCGTCACAACATCTTTGCCAAGCAATCATACATGTGCCTAGAGTAACGATGTCCATCTCATTCCACCACCTTTCCTACCCTCAACTTCTTCCCCTCCCCTTATTCCCCTCTACCCAATCCAAACTTCTTCCATTCTTCCCTTGCACCCCCAATATGGATCAGCATCCACACATCAGAGAAAACATTTGGCCTTTGGTTTTTTGGAATAGGCTTATTTTGCTTAGCATGATATTCTCCAACTCCATCCATTCACCTGCAAATGCCATAATTTTATTCTATTTTAATGCTGAGTAATACTCCATTGTGTATATATACCACAGTTTCTTTATCCATTCATCTGTTGAAGGGCACCTAGGTTTGTTCCATAGCTTAGCTATTGTGAATTGAGCCGCTATAAACATTGATGTGACTGCGTTACTGTAGTATGCTGATTTTAAGTCCTTTGGGTATAAACCAACAAGTGGAATAGCTGGGTCAAATGGTGGTTCCATTCCAAGTTAAGAAATATCTTTTAAGGACTAACTATTTTGCTCTGTATTTGCATAAAGTGATTTTCATCTAACATTTTTCTTTTAACCAAGAAAAGCATGTCAGATAAACATATCCTAGTCAATGTTGACTATGCTACAATATTAATTTTAAAAAGGCCATTAAGCCTTGTCTATTATTTGCTAAAATACACTGGACTTTATATTGCTTTTGAATAATAGGCATTCTAAGTACAAATAGAAAAAATTAACAACCACTCAGTCCTAGGGAAGGTACAATGAAGAAAGTTAAAAAAATAAATTAGCTCTGATCCTTTAAAAACCCTCACTGGAGAGGCAGTGTTGTTTTCTTCCTTTTTACATATATTGGTAACAGAGAGGTTTGACTATTGGCCACAGCTAACCCACAGCAGATGGGACAGGCATAAACTCAGGACTGCTCTCTTCAAAGCTTGTGCTCTTTTTTTTTGTGGTGGGGGCGGGGAGGGGTGGCAGGGACTGAACTCAGGTGCACTTGAACACTGAGCCACATCCCCAGCTTTATTTTTTATATTTTATTTAGAGACAGGGTCTTACTGAATTGCTTAGGGCCTCACTTTTGCGGAGGCTGGCTTTGAACTCGCAATCCTTCTACGCCTCCTGGGCCACTGGGTTTATAGGTGTGCATCACCGCACCATGCACAAAACTTGTGCTCCTAAGCCACTGCACTGTCTGATTATGTGCTTTCCAGCAATACTAGCCCCAGTTTGTAGGGTGGGGAGAAGAATTGATTGAGAAAATGTAAGAGAAGGAATCCATCAGTCCTTAAACTAAGGATCCATCAGTCTGTGTAAGGCTTTGCTAATTTCCAGGACAGCCAATCTCACATACAGTCCTATACTCCACAGTGAGGTTTTGGTCATGATGAGCTACATGAATGCCAGTGGGTTTCTCAGATTGTAATACAGGTGAAGAACTCCTATTATTTATGGACAACGTGGCCATCATAATTTCAGAGTACAAGGCTTTCCTTGTGTGTTTGTGGATATGCTGTTGGAAACAAACCATCTGGGCTGCCAATGCTATAAAAGCATATCACATACAATTGTGTACAATATGTAATGCTTGATGACAGGTAACAAGCAACTATGTTTCTGGCTTATTTATTTACTATGCTATTTACATTATTTTAGAATATACTCCTTTGACTTAGAAAGTCTTTTGTGAGATAGTGTGTCGTGTTATGCTGACAGCAGACTATCTCACATCTACTCTGTCCAATGGTTTGTGTGAGTACATTCTATAATGTTCACACAATGACAAAATCACCGGATGATGCATTTCCCAGAACATTCTTGCCATCAAGAAATGTATGACTATATACTCAAAGTAAATCTAAGGAAGAATTTCAAGACAAAATATAGAAAAATGAAAGATATCCACAATTCTGTTTTCTTTCACATTTTTAATACTAGCCATGTGGGAAGTCAGATTATTTGTGAGTAGTCATTACTATCATTACTTTTAAGATTTTTGGTAGAGGTTGGAGAGAAGATGGCGAGGAAGCAGCGACTCCAACGTCTCCACTTTAACGGGATAAGAAAGACCCACCTGGACAGCTGCAGCCTACATACGGAGGAACTCCTAGCATAATTCCCTTTAGAGGAGAGCAGCCATGATCTGGTAGGTTTATTGGAAGTGACAGTTTGTCCCAGAGAAGTGGATCTTGGGCGGCCACTCGGGCACAGAGGTCTAGTCCGCAGACATTAGCCACTCCGGCAAGGGGCTCCCCCGGGAGGCCTAGCTCTCACTTTGCAAGCAGCCACCCCACCTATCCGGTTCCTAACCACGCGGCCACAGATAACCGGCTCCACAGGTGGCAACGCGGCGGGTGCAGAAGTCAAGTCCCGGAGCCAGCAATCGTTTTTGCAGCGGCGGTTACCCTGAGCGGCTTGGGCCACCCCGCCCGAACCCGCAGTGGGCCTCCGCCATCCGGGCTTCCCCGGAAGGCATAGCGCTCGCTCTGGGAGCAGCTGTTTGTCCATCCCGGTCCCTAACCACGAGGCCACAGATAACCGGCTCCACAGGTGGCAACGCGGCGGGTGCAGAAGTCAAGACACGGAGCCAGCAATCGTTTTTGAAAGCGGCGGTTACCCTGAGCGGCTTGGACCGCCCCGCCCGAACCCGCAGTCGGCCTCCGCCATCCGGGCTCTCCCGGACAGCATAGCGCTCACTCTGGGAGCAGCTGCTTCTCCCTCCGGGTCACTAAACACGCGGCCACAGATAACCGGCTCCTCAGGTGGCTCTGCGGCGGGTGCTGAAGTCAAGTCCCGGAGCCAGCAATCGTTTTTGAAAGCGGCGGTTACCCTGAGCGGCTTGGACCGCCCCGCCCAAACCCGCAGTCGGCCTCCGCCATCCGGGCTTCCCCGGAAGGCATAGCGCTCACTCTGGGAGCAGCTGTTTCTCCACCCCGGTCCCTAACCACGCGGCCACAGATAACCGGCTCCACAGGTGGCAACGCGGCGGGTGCAGAAGTCAAGACACGGAGCCAGCAATCGTTTTTGAAAGCGGCGGTTACCCTGAGCGGCTTGGACCGCCCCGCCCGAACCCGCAGTCGGCCTCCGCCATCCGGGCTCTCCCGGACAGCATAGCGCTCACTCTGGGAGCAGCTGCTTCTCCCTCCGGGTCACTAAACACGCGGCCACAGATAACCGGCTCCTCAGGTGGCTCTGCGGCGGGTGCTGAAGTCAAGTCCCGGAGCCAGCAATCGTTTTTGAAAGCGGCGGTTACCCTGAGCGGCTTGGACCGCCCCGCCCAAACCCGCAGTCGGCCTCCGCCATCCGGGCTTCCCCGGAAGGCATAGCGCTCACTCTGGGAGCAGCTGTTTCTCCACCCCGGTCCCTAACCACGCGGCCACAGATAACCGGCTCCACAGGTGGCAACGCGGCGGGTGCAGAAGTCAAGACACGGAGCCAGCAATCGTTTTTGAAAGCGGCGGTTACCCTGAGCGGCTTGGACCGCCCCGCCCGAACCCGCAGTCGGCCTCCGCCATCCAGGCTCTCCCGGAAGGCATAGTGCTCACTCTGGGAGCAGCTGTTTCTCCACCCCGGTCCCTAACCACGCGGCCACAGATAACCGGCTCCACAGGTGGCAACGCGGCGGGTGCAGAAGTCAAGTCCCGGAGCCAGCAACCGCTTTTGCAAGCGGCGGTCACCCTGAGCGGCTTGGGCCGCCCCGCCCGAACCCGTAGTAGGCCGCCGCCAATTTCCAGCGAAATCGAGGGGCTCCAGACAGATTTCCATCGTGCAAAGTTCGACTGCGGGAGCTCCTTTTCTCCGCACGGAGGGGCGCATAGCCTGATAGGCAATCGCCCTGTGGCTGGAGTCTGTGGCGAGCACTGGGGAGCTACAAGGTGCCGGAGCGGGGGGAGCAAAGATACCTGCGGCCCACTGGAAAGACAGGCCAGGGGGTAAATTTCAAAAACACAACAGTTGCACCAAGCAGAAAGAAACGCGAGCAGTATGAAAAGACAAGGAAAGAAAGGACTACACGCTATGCAGGTCAACTCAACATTAGAAGAGGTAATAGCTGCAACTGATGGAATGTCAGATAAAGAGTTCAGGATATACATGCTTCAGATTATCTGGAGTCTCAAGGAAGACATGAGACAGCAAAATCAGACAAGGAAAGATCACATTGACAAACAAATCCAGGAAGTAAAAGATCAATTTCACAGGGAGATAGAGGTAATAAAAAACAAACAAATAGAAATCCTAGAAATGCAGGAAACAATAAACCAACTTAAAAACTCAATTGAGAGTACTACCAGCAGAGTAGGTCACTTAGAAGAGAGAACATCAGACAATGAAGACAAAGTATTTCAACTGGAAAAATACTTTCTCAGCAAGTCTGCTAAGAAACCATGAGCAGAACATCCAAGAAATATGGGACAATATCAAAAGACCAAATTTAAGAGTCATTGGGATACAAGAAGGCACAGAGCTCCAAACCAAAGGAATAAACAGTCTATTCAGTGAAATAATACGAGAAAACTTCCCAGAATTGAAGAATGAGACAGATTCCCAAATCCTAGAAGCCTACAGGACGCCGAATATGCAAAATCATAAGAGATCCACACCTAGACACATTATAATGAAGATGTCCAACATACAGAATAAGGAGAGAATTTTAAAAGCTGCAAGAGAAAGAAAGCAGATTACATTTAGGGGTAAACCAATCAGGATAACAGCTGATCTCTCGACACAGACTCTGAAAGCTAGAAGATCCTGGAATAACATATTTCAAACACTGAAAGAAAATGGGTTCCAACCAAGAATCGTGTATCCGGCGAAATTAAGCTTCAGGATAGAAGATGAAATTAAAACCTTCCACGATAAACAAAAGTTAAAAGAATTCGCAGCTAGAAAACCATCTCTTCAAAAAATCCTTGGCAAAACATTACAGGAAGAGGAAATGGAAAATAACATTGAAAACCAACATTGGGAGGTAGGACAGTAAAGGGGGGAAAGTAGTCAAAGAGGATAACAAATCAGGTTTAGTAACATCAATAAATAAATATGGCTAGAAGAACAAACGATATCTCAATAATAACCCTAAATGTTAATGGCTTAAACTCACCAATCAAGAGACAAAGGCTAGCAGAATGGATCACAAAACAAGACCCAACAATATGCTGCCTACAGGAGACGCATCTGATAGGAAAAGATATTCATAGACTGAAGGTGAAAGGTTGGGAAAAATCATACCACTCATATGGACTGCGGAAACAAGCAGGAGTGGCCATACTCATATCTAATAAAATAGATTTCAAACCAAAGTTAATCAAAAGGGATAAAGAAGGACACGTCATACTGCTCAAGGGAACCATACACCAACAAGACATAACAATCATAAATATATATGCCCCAAATAATGGCGCAGCTGTGTTCATCAAGCAAACTCTTCTCAAGTTTAAGAGTCTAATAGACCACCATACAATAATCATGGGAGACTTCAACACACCTCTCTCACCACTGGACAGATCTTCCAAACAAAAGTTAAATAAGGAAACTATAGAACTCAATAACACAATTAACAATCTAGACTTAATTGACATATATAGACTATACCACCCAACATCAAGTAGTTACACTTTTTTCTCAGCAGCACATGGAACCTTCTCAAAAATAGACCATATATTATGTCACAGGGCAACTCTTAGACAATATAAAGGGGTAGAGATAACACCATGCATCTTATCTGATCACAATGGAATGAAACTGAAATTCAATGATAAAAGTAGGAAGGAAAAATCAAGCATCACTTGGAGAATGAACAATAGGTTGCTGAATGATCAATGGGTTTTAGAAGACATCAAGGAGGAAATTAAAAACTTCCTAGAGTTAAATGAAAACACAGACACAACATATCGGAACCTATGGGACACATTGAAAGCAGTTCTAAGAGGAAAATTCATTGCTTGGAGTTCATTCCTCAAACAAAGAAAAAACCAACAAATAAATGATCTCATACTTCATCTCAAAATCCTAGAAAAAGAAGAGCAAAACAACAGCAAAAGAAGTAGAAGGCAAGAAATAATTAAAATCAGAGCTGAAATTAATGAAATTGAAACAAAAGAAATAATTGAAAAAATTGACAAAACTAAAAGTTGGTTCTTTGAAAAAATAAATAAAATTGACAGACCCTTGGCCATGCTAACAAAGAGAAGAAGAGAGAGTACCCAAATTACTAGCATACGGGATGAAAAAGGCAATATCACAACAGACACTTCAGAAATACAGAAGATAATCAGAAATTATTTTGAATCCTTATACTCCAATAAAATAGAAGATAGTGAAGGCATAGATAAATTCCTTAAGTCTTATGAACTGCCCAGATTGAGTCAGGAGGATATAGACAACCTAAACAGACCAATAACAATAGAGGAAATAGAAGAAACCATCAAAAGATTACCATCTATGAAAAGCCCAGGACCGGACAGGTATACAGCAGAGTTTTACAAAACCTTTAAAGAGGAACTAACACCAATACTTTTCAAGCTATTTCAGGAAATAGAAAAAGAGGGAGAACTTCCAAATTCATTCTACGAGGCCAACATCACCCTGATTCCGAAACCAGACAAAGACACCTCAAAGAAAGAAAACTACAGACCAATATCTCTAATGAACCTTGATGCAAAAATCCTCAATAAAATTCTGGCAAATCGGATTCAAATACATATCAAAAAAATTATACACCATGATCAAGTAGGATTCATCCCTGGTATGCAAGGCTTGTTCAATATACGGAAATCAATAAATGTTATCCACCACATCAATAGACTTAAAAATAAGAACCATATGATCATCTCGATAGATGCAGAAAAAGCATTCGACAAAGTACAGCATCCCATTATGTTCAAAACTCTAGAAAAATTAGGGATAACGGGATCATACCTCAACATTGTAAAAGCAATCTATGATAAGCCACAGGCCAGCATCATTCTGAATGGAGAAAAATTGAAGGCATTCCCTCTAAGATCTGGTACAAGACAGGGATGCCCTCTCTCACCACTTCTGTTCAACATAGTCCTCGAAACACTGGCTAGAGCAATTAGACAGACGAACGAAATTAAAGGCATAAAAATAGGAAAAGAAGAACTTAAATTATCACTATTTGCAGATGATATGATTCTATACCTAGCAGATCCAAAAGGGTCTACAAAGATGCTATTAGAGCTAATAAATGAATTCAGCAAAGTGGCAGAATATAAGATCAACACGCATAAATCTAAGGCATTCCTGTATATCAGCGACAAATCCTCTGAAACGGAAATGAGGACAACTACTCCATTCACAATATCCCCCAAAAAAATAAAATACTTGGGAATCAACCTAACAAAAGAGGTGAAAGACTTATACAATGAAAATTACAGAACCCTAAAGAAAGACATAGAAGAAGACCTTAGAAGATGGAAAAATATACCCTGCTCATGGATAGGCAGAACTAACATCATCAAAATGGCGATATTACCAAAAGTCCTATATAAGTTCAATGCAATGCCAATCAAAATCCCAACAGCATATCTTGTAGAAATTGATAAAAGAATCATGAAATTCATATGGAATAATAAAAGACCCAGAATAGCAAAAACAATACTAAGCAGGAAGTGTGAATCAGGTGGTATAGCGATACCAGACTTCAAACTATACTACAGAGCAATAGTAACAAAAACAGCATGGTACTGGTACCAAAACAGGAGGGTGGACCAATGGTACAGAATAGAGGACACAGTAACCAATCCACAAAACTACAACTATCTTATTTTTGATAAAGGGGCTAAAAGCATGCAATGGAGGAAGGATAGCATCTTCAACAAATGGTGCTGGGAAAACTGGAAATCCATTTGCACCAAAATGAATCTGAATCCATATCTCTCGCCGTGCACAAAAGTTAACTCAAAATGGATCAAGGAGCTTGATATTAAATCAGAGACACGGCATCTGATAGAAGAAAAAGTTGGTTATGATCTACACGCTGTGGGATCGGGCTCCAAATTCCTCAATAGGACACCCATAGCGCTAGAATTAACAAATAGAATCAACAAATGGGACTTACTCAAACTAAAAAGTTTTTTCTCAGCAAAAGAAACAATAAGAGAGATAAACAGGGAGCCTACATCCTGGGAACAAATCTTTACTCCACACACTTCAGATAGAGCCCTAATAACCAGAATATACAAAGAACTCAAAAAATTAGACAATAAGATTACAAATAACCCAATCAATAAATGGGCCAAGGACCTGAACAGACACTTCTCAGAGGAGGACATGCAATCAATCAATAAGTACATGAAAAAATGCTCACCATCTCTAGCAGTCAGAGAAATGCAAATCAAAACTACCCTAAGATACCATCTCACTCCAGTAAGACTGGCAGCCATTAGGAAGTCAAACAACAATAAGTGCTGGAGAGGATGCGGGGAAAAGGGCACTCTTGTTCATTGCTGGTGGGACTGCAAATTGGTGCAGCCAATCTGGAAAGCAGTATGGAGATTTCTCGGAAAGCTGGGAATGGAACCACCATTTGACCCAGCTATTCCCCTTCTCGGTCTATTCCCTAAAGCCCTAACAAGAGCATGCTACAGGGACACTGCTACATCGATGTTCATAGCAGCTCAATTCACGATAGCAAGACTGTGGAACCAGCCTAGATGCCCTTCAATAGATGAATGGATAAAAAAATGTGGCATTTATATACTATGGAGTATTATTCTGCATTAAAAAATGACAAAATCATAGAATTTGGAGGGAAATGGATGGCATTAGAGCAGATTATGCTAAGTGAAGCTAGTCAATCTTTAAAAAACAAATACCAAATGACTCCTTTGATATAAGGGGAGTAAACAAGGACAGGGTAGGGACGAAGAGCTTGAGAAGAAGATTTACATTAAACAGGGATGAGAGGTGGGAGGGAAAGGGAGTGAGAAGGGAAATTGCATGGAAATGGAAGGCGATCCTCAGGGTTATACAAAATGTCATATAAGAGGAAAGGAGGGGTAAGACAAGTTAATACAAATGGAAGAAATGATTTACAGTAGAAGGGGTAGAGAGAGAAAAGGGGAGGGGAGGGGAGGGGAGGGGGATAGTAGAGAATAGGACAGACAGCAGAATACATCAGAATCTAGAAAGGCAATATGTCAATCAATGGAAGGGAAACTGATGTGATACAGCAATCTGTATACGGGGTAAAAGTGGGAGTTCATAATCCACTTGAATCAAACCGTGTAATATGATGTATTAAGAACTATGTAATGTTATGAACGACCAATAAAAAAAAAAAAAAGGAAAATCATACCATAATTTAGGTCTGCCTTACCAGTGTTAGCCAGCATGGAGTTAGTTGGTAGTTCGAACTAGAAAGAAAAATGTGTTTGCTTTCATCAAAAGGTATCATTCCAACTCTACTCTCGTTCCAAAAATATAAGGAAATGTAAGTTGTAGGACTGAATTTTTAAAAACATGTTAGAATTTTTATATCTAAATGAATGTTTTCTTCTCTAAAACAATTATTTTGGGACATTCTATAATAATTTCAAAAAGCTACCTGTATGATGTCATTCATTTCTATCCCATTCACAACCTTTCTCTGAGAACCTGTCATTTGCATCCTGGGGAAATGCATCCCTATTTGCTGTGTAGCTTCACTCGGGTCACTGGTTTTAGGGATCTCAAATGCAATACTTTTATATACAAACAGAGATGTGAGAAATTGTTCTAAATGTGTAATAAGAATTGTGATGCATTCCGCTGTCATGTATTTAAAAAATAAAACCAATTAAAAAAAAAAAAAAAAAAAGATTTTTGGTAGAGTGCTTGCCTCGCTTGTGTGAGGTCCTGAGTTTGACCTCCAAAACCACCAAAAATAATAAAAATAATGGAAAAATAAATTTAGGAATGTCTGGTACTAAAAAGATCAGTTGAACTTTGGGTCTTAATGTCATCTGGTCCTCAACAATTTTTTCCATCATATAAATGCAACTTATTAACTAAAACCATGTAATAATTTAAAATCATATATAAAGAACTGGGAATATATACACATTTCTGTATAAAGCCTTTTATACATATTATCACAAAAAATCAATATTCCTTTGTAAAATATATGAAGTTCATTCTGCCAATGAAGAAATGAGGATTAAGACAGGTTAGGCAAGCTTCCCCAAACCACCAAGAACTCCAAAGCCATCTTTGTACCTTATAACACTGAGGTTTAGGGTCACATTACTAAAATTAACCCAAAGAACATAGGATCATGATCATCACTGACAGCTTCTATTCTTATTTGACATCAATTAATAAGAAAAAACAAAATGTCTCCTAGCAACACACATACACACTTATAACAACCTATGGCCTCAAATTACACGGGAAATAAAACTCTTGGGTAAAAAATAAAGTGTTGTATTGTAGATGACATGATGAACAGTTGAAAAGGTTCATCAGGCACAAAGAACTGTGAGTACAGAATACAGTACCCAGCCACCCATCCCCTAATCCTCTAGTCAAAATTTACTGAGCCACTTGCATAAAGTACCCCGCTAATGCAGACTGCCTAGACAGAGACTCTCAGGACTTCAAAATGTGAATAAAGACACACAGAGGCTGATGGTTCTAGAGTTGAATATCCTAGAAAGGTCACAAGATCCTACCATTATGCTTTGCACTCTGCCCTGGTCCTCTCCTACCAGAGTCTGGGTTGTGCAGACTCTGGTTGGCAAATCTGTGAGTTCCACCATAATCCTTCCTGTGAAGTCCCTTTACTTACTGTAGCAACAGTCAGTTCCTGTTGCTTGTTCCTCAAGCAAGTCCCTTAAATGATACATACAGTGTATTTTATCAGCAGGCCACTCACTTTTCTAAGAGGAAGTAAAAGAAAGGAAGGATAATATTAAATACTTTTCTTTGACATAAGGAGGCTGACTCATAATGAGGTAGGGAGGGGGAGCATGGGAGAAATAGACAACTCTAGATAAGGCAGAGGGGCTGGAGGGGAAGGGACCAGGCATGGGGTTAGCAAGGATGGTGGAATGTGATAGACATCATTATCCAAAGTACATGTATGAAGACACGAATTGGTGTCAACATACTTTATATACAAAGAGAGATGAAAAATTGTGCTGTATATGTGTAATAAGAATTATAATGCATAAAAAAGGTATTCAGTTTGGGGTATTAGAGCTCTAACTGGATTTGTTTGCATTTAGGAAAGATTAATCCATTTTTCTTCATTGTGGTAGATTTTAAAAAATTATTTTACTTTTATCTACATTAATATTAATTTGTAACTATTTTTATCATAAAACAATGACAGCTGAAGAACTTAAAAAAATAAAAACCATGAAAAATCAGTTGAGAGAGAGGTTGGACATAACTGAAAGTTAAGGGGGGAAAATAACTAAAAGTTAATTAGTACTCCTTATTTAAATTTGATAATTGTGTTATTCAAAACAAATGTGCTTAAAATGGCTTCTTTGACAGCATATCAAGAAATGAGATTCCATGGGGAATTTATTAATCAATTTGCTTCAAATATCAATTTCAAAAATTCTCAGTCTTTGAAATCTCAAATTCCCCAAGTGTGGTAAAACCTCAGTTAAATTCACAAAATAACTGCATGCTCCATCTGTTTCATCCTTGAAAAAATACAGTTGCCAAAATAAACCACACTCAACTCCCGACAATCTGAAGCTGTGTTTGATTCATAAAATGTTTTTTAAAGGTTTCCTGATCCAGAATGTATGATTTTATTTTTTTAACAGACAATGTTGCAAATTTTATGAGAAAATATATTTAGAAAAAAAATTTTACAAAGGTCAAATTTTGATTATCGAAAATACTCTCCCTCTCTGATGGGATCCCCTGTACCTTTGATGGTTCAGGAGACAGTGCCTAATGGGAGATGGACCACCAGGGTCCTTTCTAGTTCAACTTGGAAAAAGATAACTAGCTTCTGTCCTGAAATTGTTTCCTCCCCAATCCCATGGACACCATAAAAGCAGAAGAGACCAACACATACACACACATTTTATGTGAGACACACACAAATATCAGGCCCAAGGCCGAATATTACATATGTTAACCAATTTCATCCTAACAAACCCGCAAGACATTTTCCAATGTTAAAGCAAGGAAATTGAGGCTAAAGCTGCAGAGTTCACAAGTTCTTCCTAGTCCACATCCCACTGTCTGTGCTCCACACTCTCTCATTGACTTGCTCTTATCATACTTACTAGTGCACTCATTTTCCCTCAATCAATTCTGAGAAGGAAGTGCTCATTTACTATCTCTGAGTCTCTTTTCCCCATTCTGGAACCTGGTTTATCACTCACCCCAGTGCAAGGCATAGCTAAAGCAGCATGAAAAAAATAAACAAACCTTGGTCAAAGCAATTAACAAGACATGAACCTCACTTTATCCTTCAAATAGAAAGGAAAATTATAAGAATTATGTGTTCATATCTTAAATAGGATGCTTCTGACTTTTGTGGTGTCAACAGTTGGATCATGCAAATACCACTAGAAGCCATAAGCAATATATATCCACAATAATGTCTTTACTAGTTTTCTCCTCCAACAAAAGTACTTTGACATTTAGACTGGGCAGATTCCATGATTAAACATGTGATTTCAACCAGAAGTGCAATTGTCTCCGTAATCTACCTACTCTGCTCCATTGTGTATTTCAGCTTTTTATGAACATATTATTTTCTCTGTCACTTAATTATAATCATTATGTTTTGCCCACAAAATCTTCTTTTCAATATGTCACCCTTGGTTTAAAAATGGTTCAATATCAAATGATTTCAATTGCACCCTTAGGAAACATATAATTTAAATGTTGAGTAAAAATAAAATACATATCAATGAGCTAGGTCCTTTGGTTGCTGGTTACTATTTATCACATGATTAGAAGAAACATTATTATGTAGTTAGAATCACTAAGATTTGAATAATAATGAATAAGTAGGTATAAAGGAATTTATTTTATATGTGTATCAGAACCAAGACTATAATGATTTTGCTATTTAAAAAAAGATAGGTCAAAACTCAAAGTTTAGAAAGGATTTTTAAAAGTACTGCTAACTATATACTTGGGTGACAGCTACATCTTTATATGGGATGGACTGATAACATTATAACCCCACCTCTTTTCAAGAGAATCTGACATCAAACTATTATGCTGTCATCATTGTGTAGGTTACAACTGCACATATGGAGAAACGACCTCATTTTCAGATTTCTGCTACAAAAATCTAACTTCTTTCCTATCTGTGTTGCAAGCATCTCACTTAATAATCATTTAATAATGAGATTATTGTAGATGCTTACAACATAAATAGAACTTTTTTTCCTCTTTAGGAACATACTACAACTTTTTATCTCTATAGGAATAAAATGCTAAAATGGAAGCTTTCATAAACAGATAAACAAACCATGGGTCAAATTTCTGAAAATAAATAAATAGTTTGATGAAATAAATTCAAAAGTCTTTACTAAATTTTAAGTACTCTAATGAGGACTAGGAAAAATGAAGAGCACAAAAATATAGCTGAATAATGTATTTTTCTCAGAATAATTAGAAATATTACTTCCATGAATTCACTAACGAATATTTAATGACTACCTACCTTGGATCAGACCTACAGTCTGATTAACAGAACACAGTCTTGCCTTGAGGACAATTTATTCATTAAAAAAAACCTGCATAACTTCTAATAAAGGCGTTTAAAAAGTAATGTTGATACACACGTGAGAACTTTTTATAGTATCTAACATGATCTATGAGATTTAGATACTAGTTTAGAATATGCATAATTCCTATTAAGTATCCAAAAATATGGATCTAATATCTACTATGAAATTGGTCCATGCTGGTTTTCTGAACAGGGAGAATGTCTAATTTTTGTTATTGTTGTTCCAGTCAGTTACACATGACAGTAGAAAGCTCTTTAATTCACTATGCACAAAAGGAGCAGAATTTTTCACTTCTCTGGTTGTACGTACGTTTTTAGTTCAGATCTCAAATTCAAAGACCTGCCAGGGGTGTGTTTTGCTTTTTTCCGTATTTGTCTTTTCTCTCCATAGAGAAAGCTTTTTGAAAAACAACAGTGTTTTAAACTCAGCCCTGTGTTTTGCCAGAGTTCAATAAGGGATGGCAAATAAATACAGAAGAGAAAAGAGACAGGGAAGGAGATGAAGATGAGGAGAGAAAGAGTGAATGAAAGGAGAAATGGAGAGGGAGGAGAACGGAGAACATCAGAAATGACCAGTCTCTCCTCTGGGAGAAAATGACCACTGTAGGATTTGCCCAGGAGCCACCTGAAATTACAGGCAGCTTTACAGTGCCAGTATGATGTGCGAAATCATGAGCTTATTCCCACAGTTGCCAGTGAAAATATTTTACTTCACTACAATGATCACAAAAATAAATACATGTTAAGATTTCTCTTGATTTGGGAAATTAATACAACTTTTCCTTCTTTTTCTTGAGACCATCTAGCCTGGACATTTTAACTAGAGAATGCATAATAACAAAATTTCTTAAATAAATATAAGGAAAAGAATCACAGTGAAGATTAAATTTTATCCTTATTATTAGAAAACAATACCAAAAAAAAAAAAAAAGGAGTTCCACAGGTCTTTCTCTCAGGGTACTAGTACAATTTCCTTATTTAATTGGAATGAAAGCTGAAGGTTTAGAGAAGAGCCAAGAACAGCAAAAGAGATTATGAAGAGAGAGGACCTTATAATTATGCATTCTGTAAAGCAGAGAGGGAAAGGACTTAAGCAGTTTAATCTTCACAGCATTTCGAATAGGGACACACAAGCCTCCTTTTAAAGGAACAAAGAGTGCTGAATTTAAAAAAACAAAAACCTCAGTAAAGTATAAAAGATTCCTTTTCTTTACTTAAGTCCCAGAACTGGATCCGAAATTCTTTTTGGCTTTGGAGTTAAAAAAAAAAACAAAAAGTGTGCATGTTTGAGGAGAAAACATTTATTTGCAGTAAACTATTATTCATTTCAAAGAAAATGTCAAATCAAAGAGAATAGGGACATAATCTCCAAAGGCGAAAAATACTATGGAACAAATAAAATACACATTTTCCTCATTAGAACTGAAGGCTTGAGTAAGTGTGATTCATCAAAACTAATGAAATGGTAACATAAAAGAGTCTTTATAATTCAAGAACTAGCACAATGACAGACAACTAAAAAGGAACAAATGAGAGCACTGAGCCATTAGTATTTGGACCCAGATGCTTCTTGCCTACCCAAAGGGTCCTTTTCCTCAATGAAAATAAATAATCTGATTCAACATATTGTCCAGGCTCACTCCACAGGCATTTCTCATCCCAACTTTTTTTCTTCCCAATTTTTCACCCTGCTTTTAATAACTTATGAAATTACTTAGGAATGTATTTAACACAGGTGTTTTGTTGTTGTTGTTTAATATGTTTTGGGTTGTAGATGGACACCATACCTTTATTTTATTTTTGTGGTGCTGAGGACTGAACCCAGTGCCTTCCAAATGTGAGGTGAGCACTCTACCACTGAGCTATAACCCCAGCCCTATTTAACACAGGTTTGTTAAGTACACTGTATGTGAAGTCACAGAACACAGAGCATCAGAAAACTAAAAAACATTTTGTTAATTAAGGCATTTGAAAAAGCATTAGTCATGGCTGCTATGGAAGTACTAGATACCTCAGTCAAAATACGGTATAGAAAAGGGTTCTTTTGTGGAGACCAAAGTAGATGTTTTTTATGGTTATAGTGATTTATGAAATGGAGTTTTGAAGGCACGTGGGAGAACTGTGAATAGGGTAGCCCTCTGAAATCTGGGAACTCAATCACCCATCCTCAAGACAGCTCATTCCTTGGCTCTGCACCGAGGCCTTCTCCAGAGTGGGAGGGGATGTTGGGGGAACTGGCTCTCCTCTTCCTTTGAACTAACGGGACTCAACTCAAACAGAGTGTTCACCTAAGGTCAGGGTGATGTTGGCATCACCAATGAAGAGAGAGAGGAAGTAGTGAGCCTTTTCATCTGAATTAATTCAAAAAAAAAATGTAAAGACTGAAAAAAGACCAATCCAGTTATGAATAAGATTTAAAAAAAAAGACAGAAATAAATAAACTGAGAAAACATGAAAAACAGATATTCCTTACTAGAGGAAGGAGAGGAATTTACCAATTCATCCAACAAGCATATAATAACTCACATCATCTACCCCAAGAATGAATGTCCTTGTCTGATGACGTGCCCCACTGTCTCTCTGGGCTTATTTCCCCTTCTTTACCCTGACTCATGCTAATCCACTGTAGCCTCCTTAAACGTCCCTGAACATGCCAGTCATGCTCCCACTTTGGGTCTTCACACAAGCCGTTACTTCTTCCTAGAATTCTATTCTCTCAAGTATATAAATGGTTCATGCCCTCATCTCCTAAAGTCTGTCAAAACGATCCTTCTCATGATTCTTATTCTCCCAAGCCCTTCACCCTGTGTTTCAGAAGTCCCAGACTACCGTCAAGTGGTGACTCACCACAAGATCTCATGACTGGATGACAGGTTATACCCACAGCTAAGGTTTATTACAGCAAATTGTAAAGAATAAAACAGGAAAAAGATATGAACGGCAAAGTTCTCAGAGATCAGCATTGAATTCTGAGTCCTTCTCATTCTGGGATTACAGACCACGTTCTCTCTAGTTGTAAGTTACAGGTACACATGTAAAGTGTCTCTGTGGAAGGAAGGCCAATCAAGTCTTAGGGTCCAAGGCAGTCATAAGACACATTTTTGTTATATAGAAACTCATAGTAGAAACACCGGACCCTGCATAAATACCAGGGGCATATCATAAACTTGCTAAATAATCCTGAGAAGTCTTGACACGCTGAAAATATGCCCTATTGCTCCAGACATATAAATCATCATCATCATCAATTAATAACGTAAGAACACACCCAGGTCTACTTCCCAAGGAGCTAGCTGAGGGCAATCATGGTTCTAGGCTGCATGACACACAAAAACTGAGCAACCAGACCTGCTATATTAACACTCTCCTCATGCTCTGATCTATTTTTCCATAGTTACTTCCACATTATCTTCTTTACGCATTATAATTGACTCATTATGATCATTTTCTGTCTCCCCAACTAGAATGGTAACTCTGCAAGGTCATGAGCTTTTTCATTTACTGTGATAGCCTCAAACATCAAGACTCATTTTGTAATGAATGAATAAGTGAATTAATAAATGAAGTCCTTTCTCAAGTGCCATCAGTTGGGACCACTTGATTCAGAACCATTTAATGACTAAAAGGAAGGATGTAAATATGAAAAATGAGGTAGATAAGCCTTAAGCAGGGGGTATAACAAGGGAAAACACTGCATATGCCACCATTTCTGTGCACAGACTCTCTATAAGTTATGTACTTTAAGCAAAGTGAAAATTTTTAAATTCTTTACCACTTCCTTCAGAAACTTCAAGAAGATTATTAACTCTTGTGATTTTGAAAAATGACTTCAAAATACAAAATTAGGAGAACTGTTGTTGCTTTCCTTAGAAAAACAAATGTGATTACATTTTATCAATTAACTACCACATGATTTTAAATAATTAATTGAAAAAACATGGGAACCAAAGATGAAGCTAGCAATAAAAATGAGAACAAGCAGTACAGCTGGAGGTGGGGAGCTAGTGCTAGACTTAAGTTTCTTAATAAACTGCTATTTAAAAGGAGTCATTCACCAGGAATCTCTGAATAGTACATTTTCCCCTCAGGTATTTCAAATATACTGATGATAGAATATGTGGCAAAGACAAAAAGACCTTTGGGGAATCAACAATTACTGAATGTTACCTCTCATGAATCTAACAATGTAAGTCTGGTTAATTTTCTTAGCTAGGGTACAATGCCCCCTTGGGGATGAATTAAGAGTGAATTACTTGAATTGAATACAAGTACTCTAGACTCCTTTGCAACACAGTGACACAGTGTCCTTAAGTATGCCCAATTTAGTGTGATTGATGGATAGACCAGAGAGAACTATATCATCTCCAGGCCAAAAGGAGAATCAAGTGATTGCTATTTGCATAATTAACACCCTGAAAAAGGATTTAGCTTCTAAAACTGTAAATGTTACTCAAAAACTATCCCCCCACCCAACAATTTTCTCTCAAAGTTTCTAAAAAGGATGCAATATCTCCAAACAGCAAATAATTGTAAAGTATGAATCTGTTTTGAGTACATAACTTTAAACCAGAGAATCTGGAGACACAAAAGAAGTGCTTACTCCAGTCCATGGTAACCCTTTTAGCAGAATGAGCTTTAAGGTGAGCCTGTCTTCCAAATGCAAAGACCAGTGCCGTGCACCACATGCCAAGAAAACTTTGCCCTAAGCTTGACATCTCTAAATTCCCAGTCCTCTGTATTCTATAGCAGTGTTTTCTTTACCATTGGCATAAGCTGCATTCAAATTTCAAACACATTTAATGTTTGAAAAATATAAAAATGTAACAAAAAATAATGTTGGTCTCAAAGAATGTGATACTTAAAAATACATATTAGCACAGTGCCTGGAATTTAGTTGTTTTCTTCTTTTAAGTACCCATTTTTAGTGGTTCCACATCTTAATGCTGAAAAGAAATAGTATAACTAGTTTTCTCTCAGAATGTACACAGATGTTTGGCAATCATATCTAAACTGAATCACTTGAACAAAAAATTATAAATAAATAGTGTAAATGCCTTTTCTTAAAAAAAAAAATAATCACATGCCTAACATTTGAGCCAGTTTCCAAACTATTCTCAAAGTCACCAAAATGAAACAACAAACACACAGGAATGCCAAAAGATATTTTTAAATTTTTCAAGCAAATACAATGATACTAACATTTGCTGGACACCACATAAACTCAAGAGAATTTTCAACCTCAACATTGGAAAATAATACACTCAATTCAATGGTATTACATTTTTGTGAAGTTGGGTTTTCAGTGACTGCTCTGAGAGCGAGCAAACACTATAGTAAAATGAAATATGAACATAAAATCAGGGTGGCAGGATTCAATCTTACACAAAGTTGATGGTCATACAGTGCTTGACACATGCATCACATTAAGTAACAGCAAATATGTGTTATTTGAGTACTAGGTTATTAAAAGTTTTTTTTAATAATAAAAATAAGAAACTTACTAGGCACTAAGGAAACAGAACCAAAAAAGTTAGAAGTCTCTGTGTTTGTGCAGTCTTTATTATCCACACTTTCATTAAGCACCTACTACATACAATATCTGTACTAATCATTGAGATAAAAATCAGTTGCCTTCAAATACAAACATGAATCAGTTGGAGAGATTCATAATGAATGCCAAGAAAATTACAGATAAAATGTTTGAGAGTTCAGACTATACAATTAAATTATACTGGTTAACAAAGTTAAATGAGAAATATGTTACATATGAACTTTTAATGAACATCTTGCTAAAAGGTACTATTCACTTTATTGCCTTAGTAAGAACATTCTGGAAATGTTCTTTTTCTTTGAAGAAGTCTAGTATCATAAATATGCGCTTACTTAACTATTTTCTGGATGCATGACTGATTGAATGAGTAAATAAGCGAAATGTTGTACGAGAATCTTCCAAAAACTCAAAATTAGCAATTCCTGTAACATGTTACTATTGTTATCTTCTCCAGAATACTCAATTCTCTTGGCCGAGGATAGCACTGCTGAATCCTGACCACATGTCAGACTAACCTAGGGACTTCTGCTGTGCTCCCTGGCCCCAACCCAGTCTAATTATGTCAGAATCACTGCAGATGGGGTCCAGGGAATTGTATTTTTAAAAGGTCCCAGATGATTTTGGTGACTGGCCAAGGCCAAGAACCACTGAGATATAATAGGTCAAAGGCATAAACTGTTAAGAGCTTCTTGACATGTATTGCTAAAATGCTTTCCAGAATGTGACCAATTCAAACTATAAAGAGGAAAGTATTCCTATTTTATTTTACCATAGTCAATTTATCCATGTGGTTACTCCTGTCTCCCTGGGGAGTGAATGTGAGAATGATTTTAAAGCTTTACTGAAAGTTCTTTCTGTTTTCCTTTAACTTACCTTTCATTCACAACATTGCTAGTTGTTTTATTTTTTCACAACACCCTCTTGATAAGTTGAGAAAGTCCTTAGGAAGAAAATCAAATATACAAACAAAAGCCTGACAAAGGACAATGAGAACCCAATAGATATTCTTTTGTTGTTTTGCAATTCTGTGGGTGAATTCACATACTTCATTGACAGTAAAATAAAGTGGAAAGGACTTAATAAAACATTCATTTTTCCCTTTTACCAAAGTGTTCTCTCCTTATTCTATCTGCATGCAAAATATGTTTAAATCAATGAAAGAGAAAATGGAACTTACTTAGAAACTGCCAGACACACACTTCAGCACGTCATTTAGAAAGGGTCTAAAACCTGCTGTCAGCATTTCATTTAAGCAGATGATTGAGACCCCTATGCTGAGAGAGTGGTTAGGTTTAAACAGAAGGTGTCTCAGCATTCTCCCTAATGTTTCTTGAACACCTTAGTATAATGTAGCATTTTTCCCTGTAATTTGATATATGAAAGGAGCACTGACAAGCAAATAGAGACCCAGGTGCCATAAGAACAGGGTGTGCCTGAGACATTAGCCCAGCAGGAACAGTATCCTATATTGGCAGACACTGCTAGTGTTAAAAGAAGCAATAAAGAAGAATCAGACAAAAAAATAAATAAATAAAAATTTGTTTAGGATCTGGCAACTGATGCAATATTGAAATTTAAAATGTGCTGAAATTTAAGCAAAGTAACCATTCTTAAACTTATTCCTTCAATGAAAAATATTAAATCGAAAGATCTTAAAATAACAAAGCAGGTATGACACAATGCTTATGTTGTACATATTTTGTATGAAAGGAAAGCCCATTGGTAGCACCTCAATAGTCTCAAAAAATAAAACAGCCATTAAATTTACTCCAGCAAACATTTATTGAGGCTGATCAGGCATTAAGAAGGTGCAAAGCCCAGCAGAAGCATATATCACAACAGCTTCTGTTTATTCAATACCTTGTCAGTACCTACATTAAAATTTTCGTGCATTTTAGTATATTTACTCTTCTCTGATTTCAAGCCTAAAGAAGTTAAAAATCTACTGGGAAGAGCATATTTAAAAAATGAGATGGACATAGTGTTAATGGGTATACAAAAAAAGAAAGTATTAATTCTGAGGAAACCTGTTATATTTTCCGTTAGGAATTAGTTAAGATTGAAGTTGGAAGAACACATTTTAAAATCTAGAGTTTGGGCAAGGACATATCAGGAAAAAAATAACAACTTGAGAAAGATTACCAAGGTTTTAAAATTGAAAAAAAAAAAAAAGAAAAGAAATGTGGGTTAGTGTAATGACAGCCAGATGTGGCAATAAAGATAAATTAGTCTGGGAGCAATGGGAGATGACTGGATTCATTCCACCACCGATGCAATGAAGGTGGATCAGTGCATGACAAGATCTTCCTTTTATAAAAGGACTTCTATGGGAGCAATTTGTAAAAATGAACTCACTAGTAAGAAACTGGAGGTAGCTACTGAAATAGTTTAGAAGCAAATAAAGTCAAGATTAGAGCAAAAGCAGCAACAGAGAAGAATCAGACAAAAAAAATCATTTAGGATCTGGCAACTGATGCAATATTGAAATTTAAAATGTGCTGATAGTTTTGTGCTTTAACAACTAGAAAACTGTAATATTACTCAATAAATAAATATTACAGAAATGTCTAGAAAGGTGACAGGTTGTCTCTGATGGTCAAACAGAATAAAATAACAATAATCTCTAATCTATGAACTAGAATAGTCTAATGGGAGACCAAAGTCAAATCAATAGGCCATTTCAACCGAGCAGACTGTGCTTCAGTGACTCAAGTGCTGTGGAAACACATAGCAAGGACAAAAAAGCCAGACCAGCAGGATCCAGAATGACTCCTCATAAAAATGAAAGCAGACGCCACAAAGTCTCTCCTCACCTTAACTAGCAGTCTCTCCAGACAGTACAGAGTTCTAGGCTGGTAAGCAAAGACACCAAGGTCTAAAACAGCAGAGGACAGGAACTGCAGGTAGGAAAGCCTCACTATGGCAAGGAAAGGAGGGAGGAGCATGAAAGGTAGAAGCAGCATCTGAGCAAAAGTCCCTAGAATGATACAGTCATCCACTGTGTTGGAAAGAAAACACAAATGAGCATTCAAAGTTTGCTCATCCCAGTGACTCTGACATAACACCATTTAAATTCTCTCTCCATCTTATAGCACAACAGTAATTCTTTAATCTTTAATGCTATTGAGAATCTAGTTAATCTACATGATCTCTCCTTATACTCCAAAAATAAAAAATCCCATACTCATACAAATATTCTATGTGATAATTCATCCAACAAAGACTCCCATGAACTAAGGTTCTAAGTATTGCTAGGGATATCATCACATTTCATGGTTCACATTTTTTCAAACAAGAAAGGGATAGATTGTTTTAACTACCACTGCTAACTTTGTGGATAAGCTTTGTCATTCTCTTATAGAACGGCTCTTGCCATAGACTACAGAGCCTAACAGCCAAAGTTCTAACCAAGGACCATCCCCATTACCTGGATCATTGTGACAAGTTATACAATCTATTTGAATTTCATAGGTAAAATTTAGGCAATGACAGCACCTAACAAATATGCCTCAGAAGAGTAATGAGAGAATTATATGAAATAACATCATCAATGTACACAGAACAGCACTTAGCCCCAAAGTATGTATTACTAGATTTTGATATTATTATTCCATACTTATAAGTATTTATGACTTTTGAAAATACATCTCCTGATATTTTTGAAAGGATGTTTTGACATTTCCAAGGGCCCCCTCAGAAAAATTAGCACTTATGTTAGTGTGAATAATTTGACTCTTCTGGAAATTTTTCTTTCATTTTAAGGAAGTCTATAGAAACACTATTTCTATGTAACTAAACCTCAATAAAATACTTTACATAAAAGACCATTTATGATATAATGGAATGGGAATGTTGGTATTTACTAAAAAATCTTAGAGCAAATTTTGATAAATGATTCACATTTGTGAGTTACCAAAACATGTGATTTATTATTACTTTTTTTTAGGCAACAATATTAATCTCGTATTTAAACATCAATCTAATTAATCTGGGATGAACTGGAGAGAAAAGAAAGTCTAGTTAAGTAAGAAATTTTATGTATTAAACAAATATTAAATACATAAGAAATGTTAGCACTAGGGTGGATTATAACACTTTTGCTTGGTGAGTCATTATGTTCTAGGTAATCTCATATATTAGGTCATTTTAAGTCTCAAACATCTTAGGCACCATTCTTCCCAATTTAAAAATGACAAATAGGGGCTGGGAATGTGGTTTAATGGCACAGCGCTTGCCTAACATGTGTGAGGCACTGGGTTCTATCCTCAGCACCACATAAAAATAAAGGTATAGAAAAAAAAATGACAATTTGCTCAACATCTCATTCCTAGACAGTCAGGAAGACAGTGCCTTGTCAAATAAAAATATCCCTTCTCAAGTTGAAAAATTGGGGCACCCCATGATGTGACAGCAACCAATAAGAAGATTCTAGAATATTAGATGGACTTTCACATAGTTGTTTTTGCTAACTCAAATAATGTCCCAAGGTGTATTGGGGCAAATTTATTAAATACCAAGTAATATAGTCTTTTTCCACCCCCAAATCTAAGTTGCTCTGAAGAAACTATTTAATAGTCTAATTTTTGAAAGTGTCAATTCAAAGTATGCTACATACAAGAAAAGAAATTCCTACACTCCCAAGATAGGGATTGTTCTCTAACCATTGTAATACCAAAAAAAAAAAAATGAGCTTTAATATTCTTCAATATATGACAATCCTGCGGCCTTGGAATCACTGGAAACGTTTCAAAGTTGATTAACCAATCATTGGGAACCTGTCTCAGTAAGACAACCAATCAGTGACTAGCACCCCTAAGCATAAGCCAATCAGGAATGTACTCATTACAATGATCTACTTCTGAGTACCAATTCAACCAGTCTCCCATGAGAAGGCAGCTTCCACAGCCAACATATTCCTACCATCACCATGGGAAATCCTCCAATCCCAATATTCAATGCTTCCTCAAAAAAAAAAAAAAAAACCTATATTATAATCCACAAGAAAGACTGCCAGACCAGCAGAGCTCTCCCTATCAGCAAATAAATAATAATTCAGTTTTATTTTTTCAGGTATGATAGTCTCATTCTATGACACACACTGTGTTGTTCCAGGCCTTAGCAGACACTGAATACAGTATTTCCTACATTACTAAATAATTTGCAAACATTCTTCCAAGCCTAGAATTAAATCTCTCACACCAATACTATGTATGACATGAAATCATTTGCCTTATAGATCCTTTTCATTTTGAATGCTTCTAAGGCAACATTACTTCATACATAATTTAAAAGAATATAATACATATTTAAACAGAAATGATGCAACAATTATAAATAACTAAATATTGAAGAATTAAAAAGCATGTATGCTTTTAAATATTCCAATATTTCTCAAAGCTTTTTCAGAACTAGAAAAACAACATGCAAAGTTTTTAAAATTGTATTTTTGTTGTTGTTGTTTTCTTCTGTAAGCAAGTTAGATTTCATGTTAAAGATAATCTTGTTAAGTATCTGGGGAATGAACCTGGTCTACATTCTTCTAAGGGGAAATCTTTGACCCAATATTGAAATCAACAATGAAGCAGGTTACTGGGCCCCAATCCAAGATCAGATTAGTGGGCAGCAAGACCTGGAAATCTGCATTTAATTTTTTTTCAAGGATTTAAATCATTTCATTAAGTTTCCATCTTACACTTTTGCTATGGTTTAGATATTAGGTGTCTGCTAAAAGCTCATGGATGAGACAATTCAAGAAGGTTTAGAGAAGAAATCATTGGGCTATAAAAGCCTTAATCCAATCAGTGAATTATTCCCCTGATAGGATTAACTGAGTGTGGGTTGAAGGCAGATAGGGCATGGCTAGAGGAGTGGGGCATGCCTTTGGGGTATATATTTTGTATGTGGCAAGCCATTTCCTTACACCACACTCTTCTGCCATGATGTTCTGCCTCACTTCGAACCCCAAAGAATGGAGCCTGCTGTCTATGGATTGACACCTCTGAAACTGTGAGCACCCAAGTAAATTTTTCCTCTTCTAAAATTGTTCATGTTAGGTCTTTCAGTCACAGCAGTAAAAAAGATGACTAAAACAACTTTGTACAAAAATAAATTCCAAATAGGTAAAGATTTAATTATGAACAGAAACAGTTTTAGAATCAAGTTCTGAGATGGTTGTTTCATTGTTACATCAGATTAGATAAGGAAGTATTAAACTAAATAGGTGAATGTGATGATTAGTAAATATTGCTAAATTAAGATGTAAAAAATGCTGCCACAAGATTCTAAAAAGCAACATTAAAAGCAAGTCAGATACTAGAAAAAGCAATGTACAAAACATATAAACTAAAATATTTCTATTCAAAAGAAAGAACTAAAAAGATAACTCACACAAAAGAAAAATGGAAGAGGAATAATGGGGAGAATATGCTGTGCAGTTACCTCCAACCAGAAAATACAGAATTTACCACTACTTTTTTTTTTAATTGTTTAGTTGTTGATAGATCTTATTTATTTATACGCGGTGCTGAGAATCGAACCCAGTGCCTCACACATACTAGGAAGGCACTCTACAACTGAGCTACAATCCCAGCTCTTTCCACTACTTTTGAAAGCTATTTGGACACATTTAGAAACATTGAAATACTGAAAATGTATACCCCATACAAGGCAGTATCCCATTTCTTTTTATGAACCCTAGATAAATTCTTATACACATCTAAAAAGAGACACCTACTAGATTGATCAAGCTTCCTGCATAATAAAAATAAATAAATAAAATTTAACTGTAGTCTATCAGAGTGGCTTATTTATATAACAAAATGTTATGCAAAAATATCAATTAAAATGCTTAATTTTGTTTCTGGTCCTGTGAGGAGGCAGTACCTCAGGACAGAAGAGAATGACACAGCAAAGCTGCTCACATAGTTGTGGCCAGGAAGCAGGGAGAGAAAGGGAACAAGGAGCCATGGATCCTTTCAGGTCAGGCCTCCAGTGACCTACTTCCTCCAACTAGACCCATCTACTGAGGTTTCTGCCACTTCCCCCCCAAAATCCATTCAATGAATCCATCAGTGGATTAGTCCACTAGTGAGGTTAGCACCCTCAATTTTCCAATCATTTGCCCAAAGTCCCTCCTTTAAATACTGCTGCATTGGGCTGGGGTTGTGGCTCAAGCGGTAGCGTGCTCGCCTGGCATGCATGCTGCCCAGGTTCGATCCTCAGCACCACATACAAAGATGTTGTGTCCGCCGATAACTAAAAAATAAATATTAAATACTGCTGCATAATACAAGCTTTCAATACAGAAGCCTTTGGGGCACATTCCAGGTCCAAACTATAATAATGTGTATGTATAGCTATTATAATTTTTAAACAAAAAAAAAGATTGACACCCATTTCAGGACAGTTATTAATTCTGAGTAAGGATAGAAATGGAATGAGAATGGGGCTTGATTCCATCTTTAATTTCATTTCTTATAAATGAAGGAGAAAGGGGCTGGGGTTGTGGCTCAGTGGTAGAGCATTTGCCTAGCATATATGAGGCACTGGGTTTGATTCTCAGCACCACGTATAAATAAATGAATAAAATAAAGGTCTATTAACTAAAATATTTTTTTTAAATGAGGGCGAAAGAAATGTGAAGCAAATATAACAAAGGCTAATACTGGATTAATCTTAACAATTAAGTACCTAGGTATTTATTTGTTTGGAATCTTTTAAAAATAAAAATAGTAGTAGTTGGGGAAATAACTATCATGGTGAATATGTGAGAAAATATAAATCAAAATCTTAGTTTCTATTTCCTTAAGTTCTTCCAGCTAGCCTTATATTTAGAGACAAACAGAAAAATAAAAATAAAATTCTCCTTATTCCTTTCTAGTCACCACCATTTATGTAGGTTCTAAAACTGTGCTGATAAAAAAAAAAAATCAAATAAGAAATAAACAGCTGGGAAATCAGTCCCTTAATAGTTTAAAATTTGTCTTTCCTTCCCTTTTTTCCTCACTGTACTTTAAAATGCTAATAGAGCATATTATGACAACTTGCCATCTATTTATGTGTATGCCCTCTCCACCTATAAATATTACAGAGAAAATACAAAAAAAAAAAAAAAAAAAAAAAAACATGCTCTTCAAACTCCTTTCAAAAAGCCAGAAATTCAGTGCTTAGTAAATGTTCACTTGCATTTTCTGTGTTGAATTTGAATATTGCACTACAGGCCCATTTCTCTGCTTCAATCTCTTCCATTTGAACAGTTTGGTATAACATCTTTAAGGTGCCATTATTGGACCTTACAGACTTCAAAAGAAATTACTAAAGTAAAATTTTACTAAGACTTTCTCTGATGACAAAGCCTGAGGGAATAATAGAAAACTGAGTGACAGGGTTCAAATCTTTTATTTATCAGGCCTTCAATTTAGACACAGCTGCCTTATTGACCTTTGCCACCCTTATCAATTCCATCTAACTGATCAAGAAGTAAAGTTTATCCATCAATCTAACCATCCAAAAAGCTATTGCTATAGGCCCAACACAAGGGCAGGGTTGATACTGTCTTCCTGCTATTTGCCAAGCACTGGCTAGAAGCACAAGGCAAAAGAGGTCATTTAACGTGACTGAATCCTTTGTTTTCAGCTATAGCCAATGTGGACTAAAAGTAATTCCTAAATAATGCTCCCATTTCTTTTTGTACCACCAATTTTTCAAACCATCATCTGATTTGTTACTTTAATTTGGACATAATCCATATCACAACTAGGAATTTTTAGTAACTTCTGATGAATCCTATTTGGCCTTTATAATTCATGACTTTCTCCTTCGTGTAGATACAGCATGAAAGGTAAATAAATTCTGAACAGTTTTCTCTTGAAGTACAGTTTCTAATCATGATGAAAAAAATATTCTTTTACTTGTGAATATTGACAACATTTGAAAAATTTTTGTCTGGATACAATCAGCTTTGGATTTCACAGAACATAATCTTCTAGATCAAATCAATATATTAATCAATCAACTGCCTCCATTAGGATATTAATGCCCTTCTCTTCTGTGGAGTGGTAACTGCAATACTAGAGAGAAACATAATTGACAACTCCTTTGAGGTAAGTGTTCAAAATAAAAAGATTCCAACTACTTTGCAGCAGAATTCACTTCTCAAGAGACTATTCCAAAACACACCATTTTAATGGATATATGATATGACCCAACACAATGCCAAAGCTAGCAAGGACAAAAGAGAACTATAAAACATTCTGTTTTTTTCCATAAAGAAGAAACACTCTCTTTTTTTTTTTTTTTTTTTTTTTTAAAGAGAGAGTGAGAGAGGAGAGAGAGAGAGAGAGAGAGAGAGAATTTTTAATATTTATTTATTTTTTTTAGTTCTCGGCGGACACAACATCTTTGTTGGTATGTGGTGCTGAGGATCGAACCCGGGCCGCACGCATGCCAGGCGAGCGCGCTACCGCTTGAGCCACATCCCCAGCCCGAAACACTCTCTTTTCAATAAAAAGTTTTTCAAAGCACCACAGCCAGCTTTTCTTGTATGCTGAGAACATTTTAGTGCAAATTAAGAATTTATAGACAGAATAATAGTAACAACAACTACTCTTACTTGGATTCTTTGTTGTTTTAGTTGTAGATAAATAAATAAAAATAAAGGTATTGTATCTATTTTTATGTGATGCTGTGGATCAAACCCAGTGCCTCACATGTACTAGGCAAGTGTTCTACCACTAAGCCACAACCAGATTCTGCCTTTCTTAAAAGCCAATTTATCTTGTCTTTACAAAAGGGACCAATAAAACAGTGAAAAACTGAAGCTTACAGATGAATATTTCACTAATTTGTGTTTTAAAATATATTTTCCTTTCTTGCTTGATCTAGGTGATGTTTCAGAGAAAATATGGTTTCTCAGTTGTTTTCAAAGAAAAAACAGTAATTTTATTCCACATATGCTTACTATAAGAAGTTACTTTTCCTATTTTTTAACCCTATTTATTTTATCTTGTAAATCAATAAGATAAAACTATATTCTTCAGAAATATGAAATTTAACAAAAATTATTCTCAGTAATTGTTTAATGAGTACCCATTGAGTTCTACATATTTTACATACATCATCTCTAATATGGCAGTTTTGCATGTACATGTGATTAACTCCATCTCTGAGTTCAAATCGTTTTCCAAGAATGGATTTTCTTGAACACATTTTGAACTCTAAATCTCTAAACACCAGAACCCATCCATGCGCTGGCTACGAAACCACATAGCCCTAGAATGAGTTCTCTGCAAGTAATCAACTACAGAAGCCCAGGAGAGATCAGAGAACCTGATGCTCTGCCTGACCATTCCCAAGCTCTGCCTCCCAGCCCAGGACCCTCTCTTTTCACTTTGAGGCAGACACACTGGCCTTCTTGCAAGTCTCAAATTCACCCACTTACTTCTTTCCTATCCAACCTTACAATCATAAACTGATATTTAGTTAGTCACCTAGTTTTTTTTTAATTGCAAAAAAAAAATTATCGAATGACTGTCAGTTGGCTTTTGTGACAAAGAACAATTTGGTAATTATTGATGACTAATTAGTGAAATGTACTCGTTTGCAATGAGATTTAGAAATGTATTTTTATAAGCCAGAGGCCCTTGAAGAGTATTTAAGGAGAATTCAAAAATTCTGTGTGGAAGAGAGACACCTAAGGACATCTAAATTAGTACTGCCAAGTGAGGGGGAAAATGAAAGTGAGAAAAAGGAGGGGAGCAGGAGTGAGAAGGCATGAGGTTACTGTCATGGACTGAAAAGTGACAAAACTAAGTGCTAATAAGAGAAAAAAAATAAAGGTAGAAATGGGAACAAAAATATAGAACATGGGGAAAAAGTTATTCTGAAAAAGTGTTCCAGATTTAAGAATTGTACTTTAGTTCAATAATACCAGGATTGACTGATTTAACATCAGGTTGACTAATAGCGCTAAATCTCAAAGCATATTTTGGTGTTGTGCATCATCTTCTAACTTATTTAAATATCAATATTTTGCCATGAACTCATAAATCTGAGAACATATTTTAAAATTCTGGAGTCCTTAGTGTGTGTCTAGCATTGAGAGAGGCATGGAGATACTGCAGAAGACCACAGAGAGAGCTCCTGGGCCTTACTCTAACAAGACAGCACATATGACTCCATTTAAATATATTTTGCACTGAGTGTTAGATTTGCTGGGATATAAAGTGGTGAATGAATACATCTATGCTATGAAGGATTCCAGAAGCTCAAGAGACTCAAAATAAACATACCAGAAACAATTAGAAACTAATTTTAAAAACATATTAGCAAATACTGAATTATCAAATAGAGCATGTTTGTGAGCTAGTGAGAGAAAGATAATCACAGACAAGAAAAGCTTCTTGGGGAAAGGAGGGCTGAGTCAGTTTTTGCTGGAGTTAGGGCTAAATGCAGATGGGAGAAAAATGTGTCAAAAGATTTAAAATTTGCTTAGAGTGAGGACATCTGTGGGAAATAATATGGAAAACTAATTAGGTCTTTGGCTTTAATAATTAAGGAAATCCAATAGTAATTTGATGAAGCAAAAAAATATATGAATTTATCAGCTCATGGAATACCTGGAAGGGTTGGCAAAGCAAACCATGCTGACAACTGTCCATCCTGATCTTGGGAAGGACTGAAATCAGGAGTTCCACTTCTATGTGAGATTCATCCTTTCTGTTGTCCTTGGCTCTCTCCACTTGGTGGGGATCGAGGCTTACAATAGCTCAAGGGTTTTACCTCTTGCCATCTCCTTCATCAAAAATGGAAGAGTAAGCATGGCATAAGAAGAAGAAAGGGAAAGAGAAGTACTGAAAAGAAAGTTCTGATACCCACCATAAAAACTACATATAGCATAACTGACCAAGAGGAAATGACCCGAGATTGGCCCCAAATGACCAAAGAACAAAATAAATTGACGCCTTGGCAGACAGTAATGTAGATAAAATGCTACCTTTATACAATACTCAAGTCTCACCGCAACCTTATGGGCATATAACTTAAATGTATTATTTGCACAAATACAAGTCAATCAAAGTGAACCTTAAGAATCTACCAGATGGGCTGGGGCTGGAGCTCAGTGGTAGAGTGCTCACCTAGCACGTGGGAGGCCCTGCGTTCGATCCTCAGCACCACATAAAAAATAAACAAAATAAAGGTTATTGTGTCCAACTACAACTAAAAAATAGTTTTTTAAAAAGAGGCATGCTGAAGCTTTTAGGGATGAAAAAAATGTTTACATATGTGTATACACACACACATTACATATGCACACAAAGTTTATATCTCTATAAAAATGTATATTTCTATATATATGGAACCAACCAAGTTTCAGTTGGTTCTAAAATATTGTGTGTAAGAAATAGCAATAAAAATAAAGCAAATGACACAATTTTGACAATTGTATCTTGGTGGAAAATATATGGATCACCACTACTCTATTTCAATTTTTCAGTCTATTTCAAAATATTCATTAGAAACAATTGGAGGTAGGTAGAAACCTGATAGAGACTTCAAATTTTAATGGCAATTATATATATATTTATATATATATATATATATAAATATCATAAATCACATTTTCTGAAACAACAGTTTCAGGAAGATGCATGCAGAAAGGTCATGATTTAAGTTGGAAGAAAAAAATGGGGAGATCAACAGAGTATTATACCAGATGGAGAGGGGACCTGGACAGGGAAAATGACCATGAAAATAAAACAACAGGAAGATACACTAAAAACTCTGTGAATGGATACTTAATATGTGGGAAGAAGACAGACCCAGTGGTAATTCCTGGTTTGCTCCGTGAGATGACTAGAGACACAATGGAAACAGAGAAGGCCCAATGGGGGAGCAAATTTGTAACGACAATGTCATTTATTAAATATATTTATAAATGGCCTCATCCACATAAATACAGTTCACTCTCTCAATGGTGGCTATGAGGTGTCATCTCCCACTTAGCTCTGAAAGCCTAAAAAGACACACGTCACAAAAGTACCCTGAGAATGCTGGGCCAGAGCCCAAGGGAGAGCAGCCACAGTCGGCCCATATGTTCCCCGTCTCAGTTCCCCCGGCCTGCAAGATTTACAGAATTTCAGAGATTTTTTTTTTTTTAATGAAGAAACTGCATACAGGGTACTCCAAATGGTAAGAGGAAATATTGGTTGTATTCACAAAAATACATACATCAATGTATATAGCTTAAAGTGAGTGTGATAACTTTATTATTTCTATTATTGGGTGTGTGTGTGTGTGTGTGTTGCTAGGGATTAAACCCAGGGCCTCTCACATACCAGGCAAGCATTGTACCACTGAGCCATTCTTGAAACTCATTTTAGGTTTGCTTTCTTCTAGGAAAGTCAAGCAAAATTACTGTCTCCAAAACTTGTTTCCACAGTAACCTATATATCCTTCTAATATACTTATCATACTCTATTTTCATTTGTCCCCACTATTCTCTGCAAACAGTGATAACGTATTTTATTTCTATATATTTGATACCATGCATAATGCCTGGCAAGGAGTAAACACTCAATGACCTTTGTTTAAAAACACTTGGGGCTGCTGGGCATGGTGGCACATACTTATAATCCCAGTGGCTCAGGAGGCTGAGACAGGAGGATCCCGAGTTCAAAGCCAGTCTCAGCAACTTAGTGAGGCCCTAAGCAACTCAGTGAGACTATGTCTCTAAATAAAATACAAAATAGGGCTGGAGATGTGGCGCAGTAGTTGAGTACACCTGAGTTCAATCCCTGGTAATCCCCCCACCAAAAAAAAAAAAAAAAAGGGAGGTTAAGCCTGTATCTCAGTAGTGAAGCACTTGCCTAACACGTGCAAGTGCCTGGGTTTGATGCCCAGCACTGTAGAACTAAATAAAATATAAATTTTTAAAAAATTAAATGAATAAAATCATTTAAATCTTCTGTTATTGCCACACCCCTATATAAACCAGCATTATAATGTGTTGAATTCAATAGCAGTTCTTCCTCCTGTATAAATTTTTTTTAAAACCAGCATTGCTCTGTATCAAGAACTATATACTTTGGCCACATCACTCCTGAGGACCTTCAGCCTTTGCCCTATGAAAATCCTTTAAAAATCAGCTCAAGTGTGAGGATGAAAAAATATATTCCATCCCCCAAACATTTATTTATATGGAGTCATTTATTCAATAAAAAACTGTATCGGTATATAGCCCCAAACAAAACAATTATGGCACCTGGCCTTATCTGGCTTCCAATCTAGAGGAAAAGACAAACATGGAAATATGGAACAAGTGCCTAGCCAAAAATGAATTATAGACCTTGATCAAGTAGAAGGTGCTTATGACAGAGGAATCCAGTTCAGACTGGAAAGTCAAAGAAAGAAATGTTTTAAAAGAAATGGCATTTAAATAATATCTGAAGTTTGAATACAATTATCCAGATGACTGGGGTATGTCTGGGGGAAGTTGCTGGATGATAGAAGAGTCACAAGCAGACAAACAACCTGTATAAAGGCCCTGAGGTACCTGTTAGTCTCGGATGTATCACTCTCAACACACAGAGAATTTGAGCATCATGGTGGAGAGAGAAGCCAAAGCCAAGACTGAAATAGCAAATCATACAGAGCCTGACAGGCCATGTTAAGGATTCTGACTTGGCTTTCAGGGTAATGGCTCTCAGTATACAAATTTGTACTTTAAAATAATCACTGTGAAAGGAGGATAGATCAGGGGAACAATTTCGTGACTTTCCTGGGGAGTATGGATGTGAGCATCCAAAACAGACATGAGACAGTATGTAGCTATTTGTATCAGTATTTCCATTGTATAAAATGTAAATGAATTTAATATTTGTTTTTTTTTTCTTGATAGTTGTAGATGGACAACATGCCTTTTTTTGTGTGTGATGCCGAGAATCGAACCCAGTGCCTCACACGTGCTCTGCCACTGAGCTACACCCAGCCCAGATTTAATAGTTTGAATGTTAAAAAAAAAAAAAAAAAAAGACATGAGGGGACCAGTTAACATGCCAACCTGCAGGGGCAATGAAAATTAAGAAAACTCAACAGGTGAGGAATACTGAGGGGTAGACTACTAGACTTGTTATGTGAGTAGAGGAAGGTAGAGCTGGTGGCAAGAACGCACCCACGACTCTTTCATTGGCCAGTGAGGCACATCACTGATTTTTAATGACAGTAAGGAAGGAAGCACTTATTCTGTATGATGTGGTGGTAAATCAAGAGTCCAGTTTTAGATGTGATGAAACAGATCCCTGTGATATATCCACACAACGAGTTCTAGGGAACCTTAGCGTATAGCTGATATTTAAAGCAACTTTAGTGGATGAGATCACCTCACGATAGGGAAACAAACAATATTAAATTGGAAAAAGCTACTTTTTCTGCTTTTTTAGAATATAAAGATGTTTTAATGGTTCATATATTATAATGCAAACATCTTATGGCTCTAACAATATCTAAGTACAAATCTTCAACATAATTATTAGGTAACAAATCATTTAGGTGTTATAGAGTTTATACTGTATTGATGGGAAAGGAAAGGGAGCCAACATATTTCCATCTGACATTGTCAAACCTCTCTCTAAGCTACTGGATTCATGATGTCCCCACCACACACAATCCCTTTATGAAGCCCTAATCCTAGAGCCACTCCTTACATACAGCAAGCATAATGACCATAATAGGTCTTGGATTTTTCAGGGACACCAAAATCCATTTTCCCCTCATGTCTTTGCCCCATGCTGTTCTCTGAATCTGCAGCTTTCCAAGTCTCAACACACTATTATTTACCTTTGAAATATCACAATAGGTGGAAATACAAATTTCTGCATTTGGATTTTCAAATCAAAGAAAGACTCTTCAAGATAGAGCTAGTCCTCAAAACAAGGAAATCCTTCACTCTGCTTTTCACTCTTCATAGTATCTAGCTTTTCCAAATGCAATCAGTTACCACTGAAGCCAAGAGAGGTGTGAATCAAAAAACTACGAAAAATATGGGCTCTACTGAGTTTAAAGATATTAACTCCAAAGTCTGAAACGATGTTGGTGACAAAAACAGTACTTTACACTACAGATCTAAATCACTTTTAAGCTGAAATTACTTCTTGGACCCCAAAATTGTTTAAAGACCAAAGTTTAATATTTGTTTCAGCAGGTGGGAAAGGTTTGGGTTTTTATACATGCCTTCCTAGGGATTACAACCA
This sequence comes from Urocitellus parryii, assembly GCF_045843805.1. Taxonomy (NCBI): domain Eukaryota; kingdom Metazoa; phylum Chordata; class Mammalia; order Rodentia; family Sciuridae; genus Urocitellus; species Urocitellus parryii. The sequence goes on along the minus strand of NC_135531.1, from coordinate 237,726,538 downwards.
AGGTAGGCATGCTAAAACTATTTGAGACTAATCAACACATCTCAAAGAAGAGATGACTGGGAAAGCCATCAGAGCCCATATTAATCATTAGTTTAATCTCAGCAACCTATGCTTCAGTATGGTAGCCAAGAGCAAGATACAGAGTTTCTGGGTTGACTGCCAAGGGACTCTTAACACAGGGTTTTTCAGCTATAAGCTATCCCACTGGTTTGTTACCTAATAAAATCTGGATATAAAGCAGTTCAAAGTCAAGTGATTTATCAAAAGATATTTATTACATATTGGTGGCCTCTGTGCAAACAGAAAGGGAAAGCTAAAGGCTGAAAGGTTCGGTATTGCCTAGGTACTACATGCTAAGCTTCACTGCTTGCCAAGATTAAAGCCTTCTCATTGAATTGGTTATACAGCCTATTTTACCCATCTCATCTGCAAAATAAGAGAAAAACCTCACACATATAAAACACATATAATAAAACACAGAAATGCTATTTGAATCAAACTGTTGTTTTTTTGTTTTGGTTTGGCATAGCAAGGATTGAACCCAAGGGTGCTTAACCACTGAGTAACATCCCCAGCCCTTTTTATTTTCTATTTTGAGACAGGGCCTTGCTAAGTTGCTGAGGATGGTTTTGAACTTCTGATCCTCCTGCCTCAACCTCTTGAGCTGCTGGGATTAAAGGCATGCGCCACCATGCCCAGCGAAGTATATTTCGAGTCTGAATGTTACCTTTGCTCTTTTCTTACTGAGTCCACTGACAAAGGCCTAATTAGCCATGGAGGTTTTCTTGACCTTTTAGAAGCCAGGAATTCCTTTGAAAAGCTCCTAGACACTGAACACTGGACAACTTCAGATTGTAAAATTAATTTCAGGGTTTTTATGAACCCTATTCACCCCCACTGCCCCCCCCCACTACAGGTTCCCTAGAACCTCTACATTATTAGACATAAGGAATAGGGAGGACCTTACACATCCAGAAGAGAAACAAGATTCCCCACTTAAGAATATTTTTTACCTCAGCAAACTTGACTTACCTGACCCCCTCTCATCACAGTGATTTGTAGTATCTCTTCTCTAGGGCTGCCAAAATCTTCACTTCCCACATCTTTACTTCTGTATTTGCCAAGCTCTGTTGAATCACAAGACTTTTTCCCCATTTGAAATATGATACAGAAGCAATTTTTAAAAGACCCATTCTTTTGGTTCACAAACTTGAATCAGGCAGTAATGAAAGTTTGAAATTATGAAAAAGCTCATTCTCCACTATATTTGCTACAAAGGAAACCATCAAATTATCCTGAACTAAATTCTATCAGACTTTGTAACTGCCAGGCAACACCACAATTTCTTTCAAGGATATGTGGTGGCTTTCTTTCATCAGACACTTTTCAAACATAGCCAGAGGAAAGCATTTAGGAGAAGGCAATTTCCATCTCATTCTAGTTCCTAAAGTTCAAGAAGGCTTATCATAAAGCATAGATGGCAGCAGAAATCTGCAAAATGAACACTTCTGTTTAAAAATGATTATTTTATAATTTGGACATTGCTTCATTGTAAGCAGCATTAGATCAGATATGTTATCTCATACCTTACCATAAAATATTTTTCTCATAATTATAATGACAAACTTAACTAATATAAAGGCACATTTAAATTTGGAGACGTTCAAATCATAACATTCTTGGTAAACCTCTAGAACGTAACAGTACAAATATATCATAAAATAAACTCTGAGAAGTACTTACAATGTGACATGAAACTATTTATCTTTCAATGTAAATATTTTTTAAAATACCAGTTTGTTGAAATAGAAATAAGGTGACAAGATTTTAACTTCAGGTACACACATTTAATTAACCATAATCTGTTTCACAGCATGCTCTTGTCACTGAACCGTGCATGGTTCGTTCTACTTAAATAATTAAATAAATTCTACTATACTCATTATTCTTGTTGACATCTTTCCCTTACACAAAAAGAATGGTCTCCTTCCATTTCATTTTGACAGTAAATGGATATTCTTTTGGTAAACTTGTCTCAGCTCATTTATAAACAAACCCCACTAACACAAATGTGAAAGACCAGTATCATATGTGTAAGTTTTTGAGGAAATGTAATCCACTTAACTATTCTGAGCCGCACTGTGACATCCCTTAATTTCTATCCTTTCCCCAAATACAGGGGAGCAGGCAAGTGTGGAATGGGTTACAGAATCCAGTGAGTCACAACATCCAAGACCTCTGCAGTCTCTATTCACCTTCTGGTTATAATTAACACATTAGGAAAAATAAATCTTCTATCAAACCATCTGTTTCTGTTTCTGTCACATTCCTATTTTTAAAAAGCAGAGGAGTCTGTAGATGGGAATAACATTTTAGAAAGGCCAAAAGATATGGAGTTCTGTAATCTCCCCAGAGCATATAACTCAGATGGAAGCCAGAAGCCTAGCAGTAGAAGGGACGTGACTATCAACTTCCACCTGGTCAAATCGTCACCTTTTAAACTCCACAAGCATTTGAGTCCACAGATATGAATTTTAATTTGCCTAGCCAGGTAAGTGTTCTAAATTTCAGCAGAACTAACCAGTGAATTAAAAATATTTTATAAATAATATTTCTTTACTGAAAAGTACAATAATTGATAATACTTGTAAATGTTTATTTAAATGTTAAATTATTCCCTAAAGGGATGTGACATAGAAACCTGATTAAGAAGCATATTGAATAGAAATTACTTATAAATCAAGTTAATTTTAAATCTTATCTTCTGTGCAAGACAGAACCTTAATATGGAGAACTTTGACGTCGAACTCAAGGTTTCAAGAGTCATGATCCATTACTGAGGCACAATACAGTCTTGGCTCATTAGGTCATCGAGGCGTATTTGATATGTTAGCAATGATGGAAACTGATTGCCATTTCCTTCAAATCCACTGCCCTACATGAAATGGCAATCAGAATCACTCACTCGTTTTATGCCCAAGTGAACTGGCCTTTATATTCACAGACATCACCAAGAAGTATTTAAGAAGGCAATCTAGTGATTATGATATGGATAGTCATAAAAGAAAAAGAATTGAAAAGGCACAGAAACCCGATATGGCTCAGACATGTGGACTGTGCTTATACAAAAGGTCAATTAAAAAGGCATCTCCAAAAAGAATCTTCAAAGCAAACAGAAGCTGTTTTCTTAAGCTTCCATTTCACTACACACATAAACACATAGCTCTCACAGTTTAGACTCTTCCAGGTAAGTATTCTAACGCACACTTTTTTCCAGTTACAGGTGGAAAATATAGCACTGATCTCCCAGCTAGAACAATTTGGAAAATGGAAATTAAGAAACATTACACTAAGCCAAGTAAATGAATGACTAAACATTGCAGCTAACCTAGTCAGACAGAACTTTGAAAGGGAGTCAAGTTCAATATTTATATACTTGGGGGGCAGAGTTTTGTTTCATAAAAATATTTGGTACAGTTTCTGTTCAGTCATATTAAAAACATTATAAAACCACCACTAAAACAAACTGGACTTAAATTCAACCTGTAATCAACACCAAAAAAATTGCTCCTTTTCTTTGTTAAAATCCTGGAAAGAAATCATATTACCCATCTGGGAATATGACCTTCACAGCATGAGTACTTTCAAAATAGAACTGTCAACGTCTAATCCCACTTTTCCTATTGGTTTCAAGTTCCTTAAAGAGAAAAAAAGATAAACAAATATTTGCATAGGTGGGAGATTTAAATAGGGAATAAAATAGTGGTTATCAGGTGCAGAAAGAAATAAGATGCAGGACATGGGTACAAAGTTGCAAACATGTAGGGGGAGTAGGTCCAGAAATGCAACATTATAATATTGTATTGTATCCTGGGAATTTACAAAGAGTAGGGAGAAAAGGAAAGAAAAGGCTAACTATGTGGTAAGGATAGATACATTAATTTATTGAATGTAGTAATTATCTCCTTATATCAAGATATCACGTTACATACCTTAAATGTACACAATAAAATTTTTCAAATAGGAGCTGGGGCTATAGCTCAGTGGCAGAGTGTTTGCCTAGCATGTGTGGAGTACTGGGTTTGATCTTTAGCACCACATAAAAATAAATAAAACAATTATGTTTTTAAAAAAATTTCTCAAATAAATTTAAAAAGTTTAAATCAAGTTACTTTTTAAAACCATACAGCAAGGGGCTGGGATTGTGGCTCAGTGTTAGAACTCTTGTCTAGCATATGCAGGGCCCTGGGTTCTATCCTCAGCACCACATAAAAATAAACAAAATAAAGGTATTGTGTCCAACTACTTCTAAAAAATAAATATTTTTTAAAACCATACATCAACATTCTATATTAAAGTTAGTATGAAACATTAATTTAAAGTTAATTTTGAATTTTTTAAATTATATTTTAATTCTGTGTATTACACTTTATTATTTTTAATTAATAATTTTATTTGGTGACTCAGGTCCCACCTACATGGAACATGGGGGGAAATCCTTTTAAACTTCAAAAGTATACCACTTGGCCAAGCAATTCCACTCCTAGGCTTTTATTTTATCCGCAAGATACAAAAACATGTCCACATACAGACCTGTATAAGAATACAGCAGCTTCACTTACAATAGCTAAGGCTGGAGACAACCCAAACACCCATAACAAAGGAAGCAATAAGCAACAACTATGGTGATTCATAGGATGGAATACTACCCGAGAATAAAAAGAAACTACTGAATGTGTTCTAGTGAATGAAATCCATGAAAATCATGCTATGTGAAGAAGAGCTGGATACAAAAGATAACATGCCATCTAATTCCATTTTTTGAAGTTCTAGAAAATGCAAAGTTAATCTCTGATGAAAACAATCAGAACATCAGGTGAGAAGCAGAAACTGCCTAGGAAGGAGACTTGTGGAAACTTCTGGGTGATGTAAATGTATGTATCTTTTTTTAATATTTATTTTTTAGTTGTAGTTGGACACAAAACCTTTATCTTATTTACTTATTTTTTATGTGGTGCTGAAGATCGAACCCGGGTCCTCACACATGCCAGGCAAGTGCTCCATCTTTGAACCACAATCCCAGCCCCAAATACATATATATCTTAGTGGAGTGATGGTTACCTGGGAATCGTCATTGGTGAAATGTGTAGTTAAGGTATTAACTACACATTTAATTTACAATATATTTTACTTCAAAAAAAATCATGTAGTAGAAATAGGTAGAGATGTGGGTGAAATAACATGGCAAAATTTTAATCATTGTTAAAACTGAGTTACAGGTGTAGTCTTTTATTATGCTATTCCTTTTGTTTTCTATAAAGTTTAAAAATATACATCACTAAAATACACAATCAAAAAATTTTATACCACACAAATATACTTAAAGAATTTTTTATTTTTTTTTAGTTGTAGATGGAAACAATGCCTTTATTTTATTTTTATGTGGTGCAGAGGATCAAAACCAGTGCCTCACACATGCCGGACGAGTGCACTACCACTGAGCCACAACCCCAGCCCCAAGAATTTTTGTATGCAGAAGGCATTCCTAAAGATCTATGGAGATCCCCTGTGTCCTATGCTTCATGTGGAGAATTTTAAATGTAACTCATTATTTTCTCCAGCTCCCCTCACCCCAACTCCTAGCATGCCTCCCACCTAATGGACCATCAGAGTGAAAATATTATGGTTGTCTCAACTACCACCAGCCCCCAAATTAATTCTTCTCTAGACCCTAACTTACTTATTTCTAGCAAATATGGTACAGATGGAGAAATCAAAGCTGCTAGATATGCTGGAACAAACAAATGATTTAATAGATCCCAGTCTCAATATTTCTTTATTCTCACTATTCTCTGAAGACAATGTTTGTTTTTACAAGTTATAGACATGAATTTTCAGAATAACGAAGTCCACAGAACACTAACCAAGGCAGATGATCAACTTCTGTACTATGGACAAGTACCAATCAGTGAATGTGTCAGTTTTCTAAGTTCTTCTAAGCTTTGCCTGAGAAAAATTCTATAGCTTTCACCTGACATGTCCATAAAATCAGAAGCACCACACAGAGGCAAAGGATAAACTCAGGCTCAAGCACAGATATTTAAAGGTATAATACGTTAATACCCTCCTTGGTAATAAGAGGATATTAAGTGCACCTCGGTAAAGAATCTTCATGACAGGACCTAGTAAGAGGTCTCAAGTATCAGTATCAATTAATTCTCTATAGATAACATAAAATAAACGTTGAAATTAGGTAAAATTAAGCACCCAAAATTTATATACTTTATCACTTCTACTACAAATTTTTGTTTTTATTGGAATTTAGCAAAAAAATTAATAAGAAAGTTTATAAGAAGTTAAATATTTAGAAAATACTCAGAAAGTAAAAGTGTTCATTGGTACCACAGCATATTCATCCATCCAGCAAACCATTAAATGTCTGCATACCAAATGCTCTTAACAGCAGTGAAAAAAGTCTATGCCATACAGAGCTAACATTCAAGTAATGGGAGACAGGCTGATAAGAAGGGCTGAGGTTAAGTACCCAGGAGAACAGAATAATCAGGGTAAGGTCAGAAGGATATGCAGATTACCATACCTGGCCAGGAAAGCCTTCTCAGTTACAGTGATATTTGAGAAAATCTGAAGAATGTGAAGTTCCAGAATTCCAGGCACCTGAACCTCTTTGCAAACTTAAGAGACATGGAGCCAGTGTGGCTACAGTGGGATGAACTGGGAAAGCACTGTGGGAGTGGGAAAGAGAGGGCAACACAGGATTCAGACCACTCTAGGCCATTTTTAGATCTGGGCATCTAGCATGAGAGAGATTGTGAGCAGATTGGAGGATTTTAAGCAGAAATGATCCTATTTAATGCTTTTTAGAAGATGACTGTTCTGTATGAGAACAGACAGGAGGGGAACAAAGGTTGAAATGAGGAACAAGAAGAGACCATAACATATTCAGAGGGGTATGTTAACTTCACTTATTAATACGCTGTTTCATTATTCGACACCATATTCCAATAACTCAAACATCAATCAACTGAATTGTTCTTATTTGCACTGGACAGGGGATTGGAGTTTTTGAAGAAGAAATAAGAGACATATGCTATTTTTCAGGTTCTAGTTTGACCTATTACACAGTGGTTCCTTACGTCAATTAGTGTAGTAGGTAAATAAAACAAAGACTGCTAGCTTCCCGATCATCCTTTTAAAAAATCTCTCTCAAAAGGATCAGAAAAAAAAAATCAATATTTTATTTTCATACTGGATTCAAAATGTTCATACTGCTATTATTCATAGCTCTCATCACAACATACATATAATGTTGTAGTGAAAACCCACTTAACATATTCCTGAAAGATAAATTGAAATAAATATATTGCAAACCATGAAACCCATTAACACTCTCCAAGACTTCTGTTTCATAGTTATTTATAAAATCCCTCCTGTAATGAAGACACTTGATCACTATCTCCAATTTCCTTGATTTAGCATGTCTAACAGCAGCCTCGGCCACACCATGTTATTATCACTTTTGGGTACTAAAAGCTGGTTAGGAAAACCAACAAACACTGAACACCTTTCAATTCTTTCAGCTATGCTTGAGTGTTATTAATTGGTTTAAGAGGGTGTCAGAAACACATGCTTTCCTGCACACTTTGGTGATTTCATCCTATGCTCAAAGCACTTCCATAAATTAAATCATCCTGGCTATGTCATGAATCGCAGCTGGCATGCCTGAGTACTGCTCTTTGATGATGAGCAAGCAATACAAAATAAGATGCTGAATCCACTCTTCAGAATTTCATTTCCAGCATCTTGTATGATGTTACTCGGCAGGATTTTAAAACAAAAATAAACGTTATGATATAGTTCACTTTGGTTTTGCAAAACCTAAGCCCATTAGCCAGAAAATTAATGGCTTTTTCCCTTTCCAAAAAAGCAGGCTACATCTATAGCCAGGAAGGGAACTGGGCTGGGGGCTGGGTAAAGGCTATTTAAATGGATAATCCAGCTTTTAGCTTACCAGTGGAGATTCAATGGGGGAGTTGCAGGCTGCAACTGAGAGTCTGTTACAGCCACATACACTGCACCCCTATGTCTTCACCCTCACTGGATGTGTCAAGAATCTGCCTCATTTAAGTTCTACTAACAAGTAAAGAGATTCTCCTCTCTGGGGGCAAGCTTGTGCTGCACTAATATTGTTCCAGACTATCTTATCTGTAACTAAAGGGAAAGGAGAGTGGGAACAAACTCCTGTTTCATTTTTATTTCATCTTATTGTATTGGAGACAATTTTTTTTTTTTCAAAATGCCTTAAACCCTTCCTGGGATAAGGAGAGAGAAAAATAAATCAAGATTTCCTTCTCCAGCTCAAAATTTAAATATAGCAGGCAAGGAGAAACGGCGAAAAGGGGTGTGTGGGTGTATATGGCAAGATTTCTCGGTATCTAAGAGAAAATGGATAGAGGGGGGAAAAAACATGCTAAAGAGATCTGAAAGCAGTGTATGTGTACACAATCATTCCCAGAGCGGAGGGAGAAATTCGGGAAGAGGGGAATGAAAAGAAAAAGATCAGTCGAAGCAGTAGCCCACCCCGACCCCTCCCAACCCACTGCAGCGCTCTGCGCTTCCCAGAAAGCTCATCCCCAATGAGCAGATTTCCGGCGGGCGCCAAGCAATGGACCAAAGGGTGGACAGGCAGTCTGGGGAGGTCGGGAAGGACGGGGATGGATAAGGACAGGCTAAGGGATGTGTTCTGGCTAGGGAAAGAGCGAGGAAGCCAGCGAGGCCAGATGAGACCGCTTGCCGAGATGGAAAGGCAGGCCAGCACCTACCTGGAATGGTCAAGGTAGAAGATGCCCCAGGCACCTCTGGCTTCTCCTCCTCCGCCTCCTCCCGCTGCTTTTGCTGCTGCTGCTGCTGCTGCTGTTGTTGAATGAGGCTGAGGTCCGAGCGGCTGAGTTCGGCTCTGGCGGCCGCCGGGACCAGCTGTGCCTTTAGCAGCACCGCAGCCAGGCCGAGAAGCAGGGTGCAAGGGACGCGCCGGCAGAGTCTCGCCATGGCCGAGAGCCAGAGGGCCGCGGAGGCATATTGCGGGGATCTGGTCGGCGGCCGGCGCCAGGGCTGCGGGCTCCCGGCAGCGCCCGCCCGATCGCTCGCTCGCTCTCTCGCTCCCCCTCGCGCCGTCTGCCTCGCACACCCTCACCAGGAGGGGGAGGAGGAGGAGGCCCGGGAGGCTGAGGGGGCGGAGGGGCGGGGGGGGGGGCGTCAGCATCCTCGCGCACGTGACCCGCCGGGAGGGGCTAACCAGTACCCGCGGCCCCGCGCCGGACTGCCACCAGAGCTTCGGCACTGACGGTGCTGGGGTCGTGCCCTGAGTGGAGACAATAAGGCGAGACTTCTTGGGGCTAGAAGACCCTTTAATCCATACTGAGGCGGCGGGAGATTTTCCAGAAAGTGGAATAAAATTGCTCACACCTGACCTCAAAGTCAAAAAGAGGTGGCACCTTGATTACCTTCATTTAACGCTTAACAAGGCATCAGCGGATCCCAAAGCCTAGGTCCCTTCACCAAGTAGGTTCTGCGGCGTCAAGGTCTTCTTACTTAACTAGAAGTTATCTTGAGGTTCCACGGATTTTAATAAACTTCCTTTTCCCGCCTGAGCGAGAATTTCTTTCTACATCATAAAATATTCCTAATTTCCTTTTTCCTAATTGTAACCTCCACTTTTCATTTGCTCAAAAAAAGTATCTTAACCAAATACTTAACTAGGTGCTTACTATGTGCCATCATTTAATCAGGTGTTTGAAATAAGTAAAATACAATCCCTGCCTTCTAAGAGTTCACCTGTTAGGGGAGAGCAACTTATCAACAAAACATGAGCTAATGTAGTGGTTGCAATTGAAGAAACATGGCAACATTCAGAGGTTGCACAGAATTGGAAGGAATTAACTAACGTATGGAAGAGGGTTATGAAACACTGGGAAAGGCAGGATGTAAAGAAGAAGATGAACCAGGCTCTCCTGTAATCCTCAGCCTCCTGAGATAGCAACTCAGGAGGATGAGGTAAGATGGCAAGTTTGAGGCCAGCCTCAGCAACTTAACGATGCCACACAAACCTGTCTCAAAATAAAAAGGGCTGTGAATGTAGCTCAATGGTAAAGTAGCCCACCCTCCCCTGCAAAAAAAAAAAAAAAAAAAAAAGGTTCTGCAGCTTCTTGGTCTTCTTACTTAACTAGGTGTTATCTTGCGGTTCCTGCCCCCCCCCACCCCAAAAAAAGAGTTCCACACAGATAGGAGCAACCAGGTCATCTAAAAGTGAAATTGTGTGTGTGTGTGTGTGTGTGTGTGTGTGTGTGTGTGTGTGAGAGAGAGAGAGAGAGAGAGAGAGAGAGAGAGAGAGAGAGAGAGAGAGAGAGAGAGAATATGCTAGAGTGAGAGCTTGGGCGCCCAGAGGTGTATAATAGTACGGTGTACATGGAAAAACATGGAGCCTTGATTCTAACAGAGGACTGTTTTAAATTGAAAAGGAGAGGGGAGACCATGTCATTAAGAATAATAGCAAACTTCTATACTTCATAGTACTAACTGTATCCGGCACTGTTCAAGTACTTTACATTAACTCCTGTAATTACCATGGATACTTTATAAGGGAGTTAAAATTTACATCGCAGGTGACTATGAAAGATCTTAAACAGGGAAGATAATCACTACCATTCTTGCATTTTAGAAGGATCACTTTGCTATCATATGGAAGATGGATTCAAGGAGGATAGATTGAAGGAGAGCAGGCTAACAAAACCACAGGAGGAGGACCTGTGAGACTGAAAAGGAGAGGAAAGGAATGAGAGAGATAATATGGCTGGTATTTACAGGGTAGCCAATTTGGGTAGATGGAGGAAACACGGGTCTATTATGATACCCAAGTTTCCAGATTGAAATCTTGGGTGACTGGTTAAGGTATTACCAAGCTTGGCTGGTGGTACAGATCACAAAATAGTTCAGTTGTCTTGTATTTGTAGTACCTGTGGGATATCTGTCTAGGACATCATTCCATTTACCATCACAGCCAATTCAGCTGATTGGCAGATGGGCTTTTTTTTTTTTTGACCCTATATCATTCTTATGTATGTCCCTCCTAATATTTCCAACTTGCTGGAAAGCAACAGAATTCTCAGTAGTGGAAAATTATTTTTTTTGGTTAAGGGTATGAAAATAATGCCTATATAACTATAAAGTAAAATAATAACAATAGGCACATTACATATATTATTTCATTAGATCCTCAGAGAAGCTCTTCAAATTAACTCTCATCATTTAGCAGATGGAAACACTGAAGATCATAGAGGCTCCGTGTCTTGCCCAAAGTTACACTAAGTGTATGTGACTTCACCTTTTTGCACTGTTTGAAACTTCTGTCATGAGCTTGTATTAATTTTTTTTAGTGAATAAAAAATAAACTATGTGGGTCGAATATGATTTGGAAAGTAGATGATAAAGTGAAGCCCCTCAAACTGAAGACTCTTGTTCTGTCATAGCTTTGCCTCTTGTCTGAGTAGGAGCTATCCACAGAGGGTGCTTCTAGCTGAATGTAGCAAGTCTTCCTTAGTCTCATCAAGCTGTTTTTGTTGCATTCTTTTCCAAGTTATCTCTGCACCTGGAGAAAAGAAAGGGAGAAATAGAATTGGCTCCCAAAACTTGAGTGGTGGTGGTAAGGAAAGGAATGCTGGCAGGATTGTGATGGCGAAGTCATTCTCATATTTTAGCAGCCGTATTGGGGGTAAAGCCATTGAAGCACAGCCCCTAGTAGAGGGTGGACCTCAAATTCTCAATGTGTAGGGCTTGGGTTGTGGCTCAGTGGAGGAGAACTTATCTAGAATGCATGAGGCACTGGGTTTGATCCCCAGAACCACATAAAATTTTTTAAAAATGAAGATATTTTGTCCACCTAAAACTGAAAAATAAATATTTTTAAAATTTCTCAATGTGGTGGACTACTTAAAGAGATAATACTTTCGTCAGTCAAAAGTATTTAAATGCTCTTTAAATGCCCCATTACTCATGTGGTTGAGGCTTAATGTCTATACAGTGAACAAAACTCATATTATCTGATGCAATCAAAGCATTAAAATAGTTGGTTGAGATACATAAAAATCAGTATGTTGAATGTATTTAGATCTCTTATTTTAACTTAAAATAAGTAAACCTATTCATTCACCAGTATTTTGATGTAGGGCCAAGAATTTCTCTGAGTATTTAACCCCATTCTAGAAGCCATAAAACACAATCGTAATGCTTCCCTCTCATTTGCAGTTTTAGCCTAAGTGGGAAGAGGATGCTTGACACACACACACACACACACACACACACACACACACACAAATTGAGTGCCAGATACCTTGAAGTTCATTTATTTTCCCTAAACATTTACAATTTTGCTGGGCATGATGGCACACATTTAGGAGGTTGAGGTAGGAGGATCGTGAGTTCAAAGCCAGCCTCAGCAAAAGTGAGATGCTAAACAACTCAGTGAGACCGTGTCTCTAAATAAAATACAATATAGGGTTGGGGATATGGCTCAGTGGTCAACTGCCCTGGAGTTCAATTCCTGGTACCCAAAACAACAACAAAATTTAAAATTTTCCCCACACATTTCGTATCAAATTTCATAGGAAAAATTATACTTTTTTGACACTCACATTTATTCATTCCTATAACATGCGGCACTACCAAAAAATACCCTAAGTTTGTGAACAAACAACTGAAATTTGGTCTATGCACTAAACTACTGATGAGGGTAAAAACAAAGGGACCTTCAGGAAAATACATCCTGTTAAATACATGTACCTCATCTGTCAGTCTTTGTGTTTACAAATGGACGAAAAATGCCAATTAATCCAGAAAGTTCTTTTCAGGTGCATAATCCATAATCATGTCAGGTTTAACACAATGTAATCATTAATGTTAGAAATTTTTCATTCTTACAAGAATACTGCAAAAGATCAGAAAGCAAAGTACAATACTATAAATATAATTCTTACCTGCTAAGTTCTTTTGGTAACTTTTCATTGCTCTTAAATAAACCCCCGAATCTTTAACATGATATCAAAGCCATTTATACTCTGTCCTCTAATGACCTAAGTTCCTCTTTTAATATTTTCTACATAACCCCGCCCCCCCACACACACACAGACACACAGGATTGGGGATTCTTCTATTCCTTTGAACTAGACTTATATGAGTTGCCCCCAGACCTTTATAGTTGCAGTTGCCTCTGCCTGGAACTCTGTTCCCTCCCCCACATAATTGGCAAGCTCCCATAGAGCCTAAAGGGTTTATCTTCCTCTAAACTATGTTTTCTGACTAACTTTGACAAGAGCCCCTGCTGTGGGCTTACATTGCATCCTATGTTTCCCCTTGTAACTCCATTATTTTAAATGGGTGTTTATTTGCTCGAATCCAAACAAGTGTGGGTTTCCCAAAGGTAAGGACCAGCATGTTTACAGCTCTATCTCAAGCTCCTCTTACAATGCCTGACACTGTTTGATTACTTGTTTGGTTGAATCAGTTATACATTTTGAAGAGGCAGGACTGTTGGTTAGGGATGGAGGACCTCAGAATCTGACTCCTCTGTTATTCACCACTTAAAAGTTGTGTAATTCACATAAGATTTGAGCCTTCAGTTTCTTGACTATATAGTCAGAGAAATAACAGAACCTAAAAAGAGGTTATAAAATGAGATAACACATAAAGTACTTAGTCATAGAACTCTTCAGTATATGTCAGCTACGATTTCTTTCACTGAAGTGATGTATGGTTATTCTGTTTCATTTTATATACATTTTATGTTTACATAAATGTTTATGTTATAAGCAGCCAATTATCATCTTACATGATAGTTACATCTATGAAGTCACAGCAAACATTGAATCAGCTCTATGGAGCCATTGTTCCCAGGGCTCAATGTGAGGCTGAGTGAGGTTCCTGTGAGCCTCACCTCACATCATCATCAATAACTGATCAATATATCATCTTGTTTTATTTGTGTTTCTGTTGAAAAGCATCTTGATTATTCTACAGTATTGGGTTCATTAACAATAAACTCACCACCAACTTGTGCCTGAACAAATCTTATCTATCACTTGGGTTTTCTCTGTAAGGTACACCACAGCTTTTTTATGGTTAGGGACACTAGACAGCACTCCAGCACTATGCTTGGGTCCATTTTACCCCACAAAATCATCAAAACAAAACAAAAACAGAAAACAACCCTGAAAAGGGGGACACTGAAGAGACCACACAAAGGACACTTTTTCTCCGGTATGAGAGAGAAAAAAAAAGAGCAGCACCTCATCTGACTTCAGCCGGGAAGGTCCTACATGTTGGGCTACAAGTGTTTTTCACAGTTTGGCACATATTCACGAATAACGTGAAAGTACTGACTTGGGAATTACAAATACATCTCAGCAAATATACAGAATTGTGAATAATGAGAATAGACTGCATTTGTGTGTATTTGTATGCAGTAGATATAGCATTTCTTTTAGTGTAGAAGGGTTAAATAGAGGAGATTATAGGGGAGTCAAATAATTTTGGAAAAAATAGGAAGGGTACCAAGAATGAAGACATAATCATCACTGGCAGAGAGGTTCCAAAGTGCCCACTAGAGAACGAGGAATAAGGCAAAGCCCCAACTTTCTCCTACCTCCTATGGGAACCCTTTGGATGAATCTGTTTGTCACAATAAAATAGTCTATGGTCTCAAAGATGGTCAAGTACAGATGTCTAGAACCTATGATAGTCCGCCCCATACAATGAGAAGCATTTTGCAGATGTGATTCAGTGTAAAAACCTTGAGATGAAGATATTATCCTGGATTATCCAGGTGGGTCCAGCCTAATCACAAAATCAATTGTATTTCCACACTCTTATAGTGAACAATTCAAAAAAAAAAACAAAAAAAAAAAAAAGAAGATGATTCCATTTACTATAGCTTCAAAAAGAACAAATGTGTAGAAATCAATTTAACAAAATAACTACAAAACTTGTATTCTGAAAACAATGACATTATTCAAAAGTCTTAAAGAAGATAAAATTAATGAGAAAAAGTTACACATTCATGGATTGGAATATTTAATATTTAAAAGATGATGATATGCCTCACATTGATATATAGAATCAACAAAATGTTTATTAGAATCCCATCTAACACCTTTTTGTGGCATGTCAATACATACTTATCCTAAATTTCACATGGAATTACCTGGAACCCTGAATAGCAAAAACAATCTTGAATAGTTAAAACAAAGTAGGAAGATTCACATTACCTGATTTCAAATTTTATTACAGTAATTGTAATGCCAACACTGTGGTATTGGCTTAAGGATAGACCCACTGATCATTGAAAAACTATTAAGAGTGCAGTTTTTGTCACTATTCATTTGACACAAGTCAACTGATTTTTAACAAGAATACTAAAAAAATTAATAAAAGAGAATAGAATTTTCACCAAATGATGCTGGGAAAACTAGACAGCCACATGAAAAATTAAAAAAAAAATAGACGTTACTTTAACACCATTTACAAAAATTAGCTCAAATTGGATCAAAGACGTCAATGTAAAAGCTAAATTATAAGATTCTTAGAAGAATGGGGATACATCTTTATGACCTTACATGCAGCAATAGTTTCTTAAACATGACACCAAAAGCCCAAGCAACAAGAGAAAAAAATTATAAATTAAAATTTAAAACTTTTATGCATCTAAGGATACTATTAAGACAATGAAAAGACAACCTACAGAATGGGAGAAAATATTTACAAATCATAAGAGTCCAGTGTTCACAGTGTGTGTGTGTGTGTGTGTGTGTGTGTGTGTGTGTGTGTGTGGTATCCATATCCACACAAAAACAAAAGGTAACCCATTTTTAAAAATTAGCAGAGGGCTTAAATAGTTATTTTTTCCAAGTAAAATATAGGAATGGCAAAAAGCACATGGAAAGATGCTCTACATTATCAGTCACTGGAAAATGCAAATCAAAACTTCAATGAAAGACACCTCTGCACATCAAGTAGGATGACTATGAAAATTTAAAAATAAAAAAAAGAAACTGAGTGTTGACAAGGATGTAGGGAAATTTAAACCCCCATTTGTTGATGATTTAGAATATAAAGGGGTACAGCCACTTTTGAAAACAGTTTGATAGTTCCTCAAAAGTTAAGCATAGAATTACCAAATGATCCAGCAATTCTAATTCTACATATATATATCCAAAAGAAATAAAAACAAGTATTCAAACAAAAACCTGTAAATATACACTCATAGCAATAATATTCACAATAACCAAAAGGTTAAATAACCCAAAAGTCTAGCAACAGAAGAGTGGATAGATAAATGTGAAATATCCTAACAATGGAATACTATTCAGCCATAAAAAATGAAGTACTGATACCTGCTGCAACCTGGATAGATCATGAAAACATGCTAAGTGAGTGAAGCAGTAGCAAAAGACCACATATTATGATTCTATTTACATTAAATATTTATAGAAACATAAAACAGGTCAAGAATTGTTTAGGATTGAGGGTGGTGGTAGGTTAGGAGGGTGATAGTTTGAGGTCATGATAGTTTGAGGTCTTTGGGGTGATGAAAATATTCGAAAATTGTGCTGGTGGTTGTTTATATCTGTAAATGTACAAAAAAGACATTGAATTGTACACTTTACAAGAATGTGTACAATTGGATGAATGGATGAAATATGAATTATGATTCAGTGAAACTGCTTTAAAACAGAAAGGAATGGGGCTGGAGATGTCGCTCAAGCTGTAGCACGCTCGCCTGGCATGCATGCAGCCCGGGTTGGATCCTCAGCACCACATATAGATAAAGATGTTGTGTCCGCGGAAAACTAAAAAATAAATATTAAAAAAAAATTCTCTCTCTTTTTCTTTAAAAAAGAATATATATATATATATAATATATATATATAATATATATATAATATATATATATAATATATATATATGTAAAACAGAAAGGAACCAGGTATGAATTTTGAAATTTTCAATAAATGCAGATTGCAGAAGTTGCTAAAATTGAGAAACTGTCATTGCTCTAGAGAAAACAGAGAGGGTATACAAACTTTTGTTTATACCTCAGAAAATTCCTTTCAAGAGGCAAAGTATGTTACTCAAAGATTCTCACAGACATCAAAACAGAAGCCAAAGAAAGAGATGAAATTATTTATGAAAGAACAGCAAAGGAGCCTCTTGACTAATGGAGCAAATACCAATGTCATACACAGGAGACTCACAAGTTTTCTGTGAATTTTATATCAACAGAAACACAGCCAGCCTGATATGAAACGAAGAACGGGGAGAGAAAGAAATGAAAGGAGGATGGTCAGAATATTACTCTTATTGGCTAGAATAGTCTGATAACTCTACTCAGTTGCAAACACGGGATATAGTTCACGGGAAAAAAAATGAATCGGACAGTGGGGTCATGAGTCACAGAAAATTATTCACAGGACTTAAAACTAAATGGACACAGCAGTTGAGGAGGCTGAGATAGGAGGATGAAGGCTTCAAAGCCAGCCTCAGCAACAGCAAGGCATTAAACAACTCAGTGAGACCCTGTCTCTATAAATAATACACAAAATAGAGCTGGGGATGTGACTCAGTGGTTGAGTGTCCCTGAGTTCAATCCCCGGTACCCCTCAAAAAAATAAGTTAAATTGAGGTTGCCCAGTGTTTTGAAATTACCTGAACCAGTGACCTTTCCTCCCTGCTTCTATTTTCTCCTTTTTTGAACCAGAATATCTATCCTCGCATTGTACACCTGTCCCACTGTTGTATGTTTGGAGCAGATACCTGTTTCTCTGGCAATACAGTCCACAGATAGAGAAAAATATGTCCTCCAGGACGGTGGATCACATGCCAAGCTTCACCCATACCTAATTCATGAGATAGGAGATGTTTGCGTTAATGATATTCAGATAGGATTTTGGACTTTTAATTGATGCTTAGAGACTTCTGGGAAGTTGGAGATTTTGTGTGAGAGATTGATGTGAAACTTTGAGAGCCAGAGACAGACTGCTGGAAACAATAATGCTCCCAAAGATGTCCCAAATCTATTTCATTGAACCTCCCACAACAAAAGGCAATTTTTAGGTAATTAATTATCCAAAGCATGATAGCATGAAGCATATTTAGTGAACAAGAATGCAAGTAATTAAGGGGAGAACACGGAGTAGGTAGGGTGAAGAGCTGGATCTGGAGAACTAAGCCGTGAAGAAGGGGTGACATCTACCCAATGCATAAAGCAGATTCTCAGCTCTGTCACTGAATGGCTGCTCTACTCAGCGGCTGTAGGGTTCCCTCAAGAGGGTAGGCTGTCCTCTAGAAATACAGGGAAATTAATTCCTGCTATGTCATATTTATTACTTGCAAGTCACTGGACACCTGTGAAATACTTGAGAAAAGACCAGAGAGGTTCAGTTTGTGCTAGTCATTTAGCACCACTTGGTGGTGAAGTATTGAGCTCTAGTTTAGTAGTAAAGGTTCATATTACAAATTCAAAATTGGTATTACCTAGACGAAGGATTTTTTTTTTTTAATTTTTGGTACCAGGGATTGAACTCAGGGGCACTCAATCACTGAGCCACACACACCCCCAGCCCTATTTTGTATTTTATTTAGAGAGACGGTCTCACTGAGTTGTTTAGCTTTGCTTTTGCTGAGGCTGACTTTGAACTTGTGATCCTCCTGCCTCAGCCTCCCAAGCCGCTGGGATCACAGGCATGTGCCACCGCGTCCAGCTGGAAATTTATTTTTTGACAAACTCTTTTACCTTTTATTTCCTTAATAAAGTATACCAAAAGTCTCAAAATAATTTACTTATCTGCTAATTAGGTGATAATATCCCTAATTTTATAGATGTTTATGTCCCTGATAATTTCATCAACCTTTTTAACTGCATTATTCAAAGATGAAAAAAATGTATAAGCCATGTACCATATAAAATATCAACAATAATTTCTATTAATCTGGCAAATAGCACAATATTTCAAATTAAATACTGCTACTAATAGACATCATTTAGCACTT
The DNA here is from genome assembly GCF_045843805.1 of Urocitellus parryii. Classification (NCBI taxonomy): domain Eukaryota; kingdom Metazoa; phylum Chordata; class Mammalia; order Rodentia; family Sciuridae; genus Urocitellus; species Urocitellus parryii. The sequence goes on along the minus strand of NC_135531.1, from coordinate 237,707,425 downwards.
TTGTGAATGCTTTATAATAACTATTTAATATTCTGAATATGAGATTGTCTAAAGAGTAATCCCTAAAGATTTCAACACTCTGAGAAATGAAGTAATAGAACTTTAGTCTTAATTACTTTAAAGCAAATTAGATTTTTCAGAAAATATGGAGAAGGGTTATATAGTTCAGTGATAGAGTATTAGCCCAGTACAGGCATCTGGGCTTGATCTTGTAACACAAACACACACACACACACACACACACACACAGTAAATTACTATGTTAAGGCTACATTTAAAATCTAAACACTATTATTTTTTAAAAAAGAATATTTTCTTAGTTGTAAATGGACACAATACCTTTGTTTTGTTTACTTTTATGTGGTGTTGGAACCCAGGGACTTACACATCTAGGCAAGCGCTTTGCCACTGAGCCACAACCCCAGCACATCTAAACCCTATTTTTATTAAAATAATTTATGCACTTTTTTATTCCTCAGAAAATAGAGATGACAAGGACAGGAAGCAAGGGTGCAAAACTGAATCTAAATATGTTGCTTTCTAGAGATTCCAGAATAGCAGAAAGTGAATAAAAATATTAATTGGAAAAAATAATCACATTGCACCAATTGGTATTTGAGCATGCCAGACTATTCACTTGATGATAGAGAATCTATTTTATAAGTTATGCCTAGTAATCTAGGCAGCATCACATAGCACAAGGTGTACTGAAGCAGGGGTTAGAATATGTAAGCTTTGGTTCCAACCCTGCCAGTTAACTGCTTTGGACAGGTAATGAACTTTCTGGGCATCATTAGCATTTGGAGGGATTAAGGTAGACTCCTTCTATTCATAGTTCTAATTCACAGCAATTTGACTGTGATGTGCCTAGGGAATGTTTTTTTGTCCCATTTGGAGTTCATGGAGGTTTCAGGATTGTAGATTGTTATTCTCAAAAATCAAATTTGGAATTTGACTTCAAATAATTTGTCTATCCTATTTTCTGAGACTCCTCTTCTACCTAGCTGGATTGTCCCACAAGTCACTGAGACTATTTATTTTTTGTAATTTTTTTTTTGTGTGTGTGGGGGTGGGGTGTGGGTGTTTCAGTTGGGATACATTCATTCTATTCATCTGTAAACTCATAGGTCCTTTCTTTTATTCTATTCTCTTTAATTCCCCACCAATAGATTTCTGATTTCAAACATCACATACTTTTTTAACCCTAAAATATCTAATTGGGTCTCTTGTCAGTTTGCAAATCTCTCCTAAAATGCCCATCTCTTTACTGATGGTGATCATGTTTTCTCATAGACTCTTTAACATAGTCATCATTATTACTTAAAGTCATATCCTATCAATCATTTGTAAGTCTGTTTCTATTGGTGGGTTTTTATCAACATTGTAGGCCATACTTTCTCACATTTTTCTGTTCCTTCCCGCTTACATGCACACTCACTGGGCTGTGGATTACACATTTACGGGGCTGTGTAATTTTACGCTAAAAAGATCTCTTCACTAGCAGACAGTTCAGTTACGGGTAGTTCACCTTAAACCTAGGGAGGCTTGGCTTTGTGCCTTGTCATTTTGAGCCTAAAATTTACCTTTAAAAAAATATATGTATATATATATATATGTGTGTGTGTAGTTATCAACAGACTTTTATTTTACTGTTTATATACAGGGCTGAGAATCCAACCTCACACATGCTAGGCAAGTGTTCTACCCCTTAGCTACAACGCAAGCCCTACCTTTTGTTATAAGGTGAGTTAACTGGTCTTGGGTTGTAGAGCTTCCTCCTAAGGAATAGATTCTTTGGGGTTTCAATGGAAAGATGGGCTGTTCCAAGCCCCTGTAACTGGGTAAGATCTGAATGCCAATCTTTCTCCTCATGTACACAGTAGCTGGAGTAACTGCTCTCCTCCTTCAGCCTGCTGTCTGCTGTCTTCCTTTGGGCCCCTTGGTGCCTCCCTCACTTGAGCATGCCCAGTTAAAGGTTAGCCAAGGGTTTGTGGGGAAGTGTTCTCCCCCTCTCCCTGTAGCTCCTTTCTTTCCTGGATTTTCCTCCTCAATTTCCAGCCGCAATGGCAGTCCCAGCACTCCATGGAAGGAGAACAGCTCTCCCCTCTTCTATGAACACCACAGGGAGCAGTCTCAAGGGAAATGTGTAACTTCCTGCTTTAGGAATCAAATTCCCTCCAATTTCTGTTTGCTTCAAGGCACTTGAAGTTTTGTGTTTTGTGTTTTTTCCTATTTTGTTCAGAATTTACCATTGTCATCTGACCCAAGTCGTTCTGCCATTATTGAAACTTGAAAGCCCTTTAAATTTTAAATGTTTGTGATTTTACTCTTGAGCACTATAATTATTTACAATGTTTTTGTCCTATCAAGTCAATTAAGTATGTAGAAATATTAGAATATCTGGGATCAAGTGTCTTGATTATATCTAGCTTATGTGCAAGTTAAAAGATAGAATCAATACAGGGAGTATTTTGGATATAATCTGGCAAAAGTGTTTGGTAAGGCAACTTCATCAGGTAATTCTGAACCTTCTACGGTTTGGATACTGAATGATCCCCAAAGGCCCGTGTGTTAAAGGCTTGGTCCTCATGATGGTGTCATTGGGAGGTGGTGAAATTTTTAAGAGGTGAGCCTATTGGGTGCTCCTTAGGTCATCTGGGGTGTGCCCTTGAAGACGACGGTGCAAACCCAGCCTCCTCCTCACTCTTTTGCTTCTTGACCATGAGGTGAGAGCTTTTGCTCTACCACATCATAACAGTCATAAATGAGTTTGCTCAGGAGAAGTGTATTAAGTAAGGAGACAAAAAGAAAACAGAGCACTAATTTTGAACATTTAAAAGAGGACAGGATTGGCAAGTAGCTCCTCATGATATACTTTGCCTTGCCCCTGGGTCAAAGAAACCGGGTCAACCAATCACAGACTGAAAACTCTAAAACCATGAGCCAAAATAAACTTTTTCTCCTTTTAATTAATTATCTCAGATATTTGGTTATCATGAAGGAAAGCTGATTAACAGAGATCCAGTTATGATTCCAGTAGGATGTTCATCAGGAGTTACAACCTCAAATATCTGGAGCAGTCAAGCAAATTAGGCAAATGACTAACAAGGGACTAATCTAATGTAAGAAACAATACCTTCTGAGGTTTGTGTCAAACTAAAAGTTGCTTGGCCATCTTAGAGCAATGTTACTCAGTTCCAATGCTGTTTTGGAGAAAGAATGCAGATGGTGATCTTCCAGAATGTTGCAGTTTTTAGGAGAAGCTGGAATCTCAATCATTTGAGTAAATTTCTCTCAGACATTAATGTTGCCAACTGGTTCATTTATTTTTAAAGTACTTAGCAGGCAAAACAAAATGTATAATGCCATGGCTGGCCAACATGTGACTCTGCTCCTAACCCAAGATGCTTTTTGGGATTATTCTACTCGATTTCTTGGTGCTTAATCCTGCCACTCCTTTTTCCTCCGTATGTCCTGGATCTGCCTTCCCCAGTTTTTTCTTTACTCCTTATCTACAGTATAGCCTTAAAAAAAATTTTTTTTTCTCTCAACATATAAAACTTCTCAAGTCCTTTTCGTCTGTGAAATAAGCTTTGGTCACACCTAAGTGGAAGCTATAACCCTTTCCCTTCCATTCTAAGCCCAGCAAAGCCTAGTTTACTTGTTTAATTCCCATCCACCACTTGAACCACTGTAATATGGCTTCTGTGCTTCATCCCACAACCGAAACCATTCTTGGTAAGGTCACCAATAACCTCCTATTCTCCAAACATCTTGCTTGTCTTTTCATGGTACTTTTGTCATATTCTGCCTTGATATTCTTTGTACCTCCAGATGGCACTTACCATCCTGCCTTCTTTTCAAATGTTAAAATGCAGTGCTCCACCATCTTCTTTGTCTCCCTACTTTATACATGTTTTTTGTTTGTTTGTTTGTTTTGGGTACTGGGGATCGAACCCAGGGGCACTTAATCACTGAGCCACATCTCAGCCCTCTTTTGTATTTTATTTAGACACAGCGTCTCACTGAGTTGATTAGTGCCTTGATGTTGCTGAGGCTTGCTTTGAACTTGTGATCCTCCTGCCTCAGCCTCCTGAGCCTCTGGGATTATAAGCATGGGCCACCGCACCAGGAACATACATTATACATTTCTCCTGAACATTCCCTTTTACTATTACCTTTATTAAAATTCTGAACTTTGCTTCTCTAGATTTGATCTTTTGCCAGAGTACCAAGATTTATGTTTATAAGAACCTGCAGGAAATTTCCATCTGGATGTGCTGTAGGTATCTCAAACTTAAATGTACCTTTTCCCCTCCTGACCTTCCTGATATTCCCCCAAATCTCTGCTTCTTTACCCCATTTCATATCTCAATTCAAAGTCCAATCCATCCCCCAAACCAAAAACCTATGGATTTTAGGCAATGCATATATCCAAAATATGTTTCCTCCTTTCCATTCCCATTTTTACCCTACTGGGTTAAGTAAGCCCTTATTACCTCCAGTTTTGGAAGTAACAGGAAAATATCACCAGTCACTGTTCTAAGTCTTGTAATGTTAGTACATTAATATATGCAAGCCCTTCGTACACATTTAATGTTCCAAAGACAACACTCCATAATGAAGTTGCTATTCAGATGTCCATCCTATAGGGTACAAGAAAAAGATGTATAGAAGCATTCGGTGGCTTGTGTAAGGAAAGACAAGTTCTCAGTTAATTTAATAAAATTAATTATTTCAAAGTTACCAAGACTGACATAATTTTCTCAATTTAAGTTTTTATAGGTGTTCCACTTCAGGGACAATGGGACAAATAAGAAAACACACCCTACCTACATATCCAAGTCTACTACTTGCTCTCTGTGAGATCTTAATCTCTCTGAGTTGATTTTTCAAATAAATTGAGGAAAAATATATTATCTAAATATTAGCTGATATGTAAATTGTAATAAAGAATGTGAATAGAAATATCACCAAAGTAAAACAAACAAAACAAACCAGGTGTTTCTTACTATACTACCAGCTACTTCTTAGAAATAAGTGGTGCAGTCTCCTCTTCTAAAATGCAAGCACTTCTGTCCTTCTTACCAACGTGGCTGCAGATGACTGAATTTTGTGGTATTTCAGGCCTGCATGTAAATGAGTCTCTAATTATCAGCTTGCCTAATTAATGATGTGTCACCATTATACACCACTGTAGGGTTCAGAAATGTTTTAAAATTAACCTGGGAAAAAAAGAAGTCTGCTGCTTGAAGTTCTCTTCCTATTCCTCAACTAATAAAGGGGAGGATGATAAGACTGCTAGTTGATAAGTAAATAACATGTGTCTTTGATAACTCCCATTCTTGTATTTTCTCATAAAATCCTAACAACCTTAGACTCCGATACGTCTTGGGTATAGAGAGGTTAAGCTTATGGTAGGACAGAATTTTCAATCCAAGAGGTTGTTTCAACAATTTCATATATGTTTTAAACAATTTCATATATGTTATCTCCTTTGATCCTAAACAGCAACTACTAAGTTAGGACACAAAAGATTTGGCCCATTTTATAACTCACATTCAGAGCAAACATTTGTATTCTCACCAAGTTTAGGGGCTGTAAATTTTACATATTAATAAGAACGACGGTGGTCAGCATAGGTAAGACTTGCTGGCTTAAGAGAAATATCACATCTAATTGAATGTATAGTGTTAGAAATGAGGACAGTGGTTACTTTTGTAAATAGAAAGAGTACGTCTGGAAAGGGACAGAAGGCAGCTTCTGCAGGCCAGCAATGCTCTATTTCTGAACTCATTTTTTTTTTCAGTAGAAATTTATGGCTATGTATTATGCGACTTCAGTGTAATTTCCCAAGAATCTTAACACTTCTTTATTTTATTCTCTGTGCATTACATTACAAAAATACTTTTTATTATATGGGGAAATAATTCAGTTAGCTTCCTTGTCTAACAAACCAGAATTTTAACATTTTCATATGGCTTACCTAAATGCAGGACTGGGGAAAAAGCTCAGTGGGAGAGTACTTGCCTAGCACACACAAGGCCCTGGGTTCAATCCCCAGCACCACAAAAATAAACATAAAATAAAATGTAAAAAAAATTAATAAATACATTTAACATGTTTTTTCCAATTACCCCAGTTTTCCCCCCAAATCACATCTGTATACCCATTTAGAAACTTATAACCTAATTTGTTCTTAAAAATTTATTTTGTTTCTTAGGAACTTCTGACTTTATATGAATTCAGGTATCCAGAAAGTTTCTTATAGAATATCCTGTCTACCAAATCCTAAAAAGTTCTTATGAACTTCATTTTAGTTGAAAAATGCTTCTTTTAAAAAGTATCTCTCTCCCTAATCGCTCCTTCACCGCCCTCCGACCCCCAGCTTTGTTTTTTCTCTTCCTAGAGACTCCATGGTACTTTTGAGGAGGCCCATCCTTTTTCTAGTCAGATGGTTCCTTCTCATTCAGATGTGATTAGTCCAGGCCACACTTGTTATCCTATCAGTTTTACAGAAGCAGCCATGGCCATAATTTTCCTCACTGACAAGAAACACATCCACTCCAGTCACAGCTAACTACCCCCACCCTCTTCCTGGTTATTGGAAGAGTCTCTGCCAAAAAAACAGTCATCTCAAGGCAATCCACATTCAGCAGCATTTATTTATTAAGGAGAATGTAAAAACAGATATTTGGCATCACCAAATTCAAGGAACAAGATCAACCTGTTTACTCCTTGGCTAAGACTTGCCTTCTGACCCTTTGCATCTGATTCAGGGAAGTCTGAAAACTTTTCACTGTGATTAGCTAGGCAAGTGGCAAAATGCTAGTGATCAGTGTCGACAACTGGATGTGGTTAGAGCCAGACAACTGTTTTTCCCTTTAATCAAGTAAACTTCTTTTTGCAGGAAAGAAGACGTGTCAGGCAGTTTTCTTCATAAGAATCCTAAAAATATATAAACAACGTTCAGTATCCATGAAACCATGAAAATGGCCAATTAGATATAATAATGTATATATACTATATTTACGTATTACATAAATAGTGTATATTTTATATTTTGGATGATTAAGCCAAAAATTTGTCACTTTTTTACTTAGTCTTTTCTTACTGCTATACTAATTTTTCCATTTCTCTTTCATAGTTTTAAATGATAAAAAAAACTGATTAAAAAAAAAACAATGGCGTAACTACTGCCATATAAAGTTGCAGCTGCTGCTAAAACTAACCTACCTGCTTTGTCTCTGACAAGACCTCTCTAATGGCAGAACATACATAGTCATCAAGTGCAACCTAAAATCTATAATCTATACCTGAGTGTCGATTATACACATATGTAGTTTTTAAGCATTTTGGAGAAAACAGATACTAACAAAATGTCATGTTTATGTTGATCCATAACTTTCCATGGTAACTTTTATTGGAAATTGCTTTAACAATATAAAATTGATCACTCTCCACTTCCTCAGTGAAAAGCAAATTGCTGTATGTTGTATAAAAAGTATTTTATTTCAAAATTGAATGAATAAAAATAGGTTTTTGTAATATTTGTTCTTGTATCATAATTAATTTGTTTTTGAAACTAAAATATGAGTGCTTTTTAACAAATTATCTCAATTTTAAGAACAAAAGATTTTTTGAATAAAATAGACTTAAGAGAAAAACCATCAAATATGTTATTCAAAATGACCCAATAATTCACCAATCTATTTGTAGAAAGTTATAAAATGACAGCTTATATTTCCCTTACCTGAAATGCTTGGAACTAGAAATATTTCAGATGTGGGAATTTTTGAGATTCGTTAATATCTGCATGAAAATTATCAGTTAAGCATCCTGAGACTGAGCCTCAATATCACTGTCAGAAAGTTTCAGATTTTGGAGCATTCTGGATCTCAGATTTTGCATTAGGTATATTCAACCTCTGCTAGAATTAGAGATATATATTACAAAATTATGAAACAAAAAAGAAATATATAGTTTATTTGTTTTTTAATTTTTTAGTTTCAGATGGACACAATACCTTTATTTTATTTATTTTATTTTTAGGTGGTGCTGAGGATTGAACTCAGTGCCTGACACCTGCTAGGCAAGCACTCTACCACTGAGCTATAACCACAGCCTGGAAATGTACAGTTTTAAAGTCATCTGATAATGTAATAAAAAAGATCCGTGTAATGAAATTCAGACATAATTCAGTTTGTTTGGAAATCAAAGGATTCTTTTTTTTTTTTTCCTCTCCTTTTTTAAGTGGTATTTAGGATCAATCCCTGAACTTAGTACATGCTAGCCAGGCACTCAACCACTGAGTAAAGGATTCTTACATTTCAGGCAAATAAATATTTCCCTTTCTAAGGGTATATTTTAACATTAGGCTCCCATGTGTATGTGTGTGTGAGTGTGAGTGTGAGTGTGTGTGTGTGTGTGTGTGTGTGTGTGTGTGTTTCCTTTAACACTGCTAAGAATTTTAACTTTTAGAGAGAAGTCACCCTTTGAGGTCACCCCTTTGATGCATTAGTGCTGGCTCATGTTATTAAAAAAATAAAACATCATACAAGAAAAGGATAAAGTCCATACACAAAGGTGGCACCATATGCTCAAGTTTATTGTACAGTCACAAGTTACACATGGGAAACTAAGCAGAACACTGTATCAGCTTTCACTAACTCAAACCAAGTTAGCAAATGACAGATTTGAGGAAAAAAACTCATTTCATGTCTCACCCAATGTGGGTGATCACAAGAGAAGCTAAATAAAGATGATTGCTTTCTGTGTTACTTAGGTAGCAAATTATTTTGATATATACAGCTTCCAAGTTACCTAAAGATATTTCAAAGTGTTTCAAAGCTGGTAAGGAACAGTTCATATTCAGCCTGAAATAAACCATAGAATGGAGTGTTTAAGGGCAAATAACTTCTTTGTACATCCACAGCAGAAACATTCTTTCCCACTAACAGAAATACTACTAAATCTCTGCTCTTTACGCTTACTAAATTAATGATAAATTTGATATTAGCTAGGTTTGGTTACATTGTTATATTGCACTTGATAACAATGACAACGAAAACCACCAAAGATTCAAGACCTTTTCCAAGAAGTTCATTAGGTATCAGAAATTACAACAAAATACAAGAACATATTCCATGCTGCACATCCAAAAGTTCATTGTTCAAACTCATCATTCAACAAGTTAAAAGGAAATTTTTCCAAAGCACAGATATATTAATTAATTTCATTTACTTTTTGGATCCCATTATTAATTTATCAGATTTTTTTGTTGTTATTTATCAAATTACTACATATGCAAGTTATCCAAGAGTACAAACAAGCTGACACTGAGATAGGCAATGGCCACACCACAGGTATAACAACAACCTCTTCTTGTCCATCCGGCTCATCAACATAGTAACGTATATCAACTTCACATTCTGTTTGCTTTACAAAAACTAGCTGATTTGCTATATACTATAAATGTGCCCCATAAATCTCTTCTTAGGGTCATGATTCAATATCAAAAATCTTTCTCAGCTCTCTTAAAGAAGCCAGTAAACTCTCTTTTATCAACACTTGGATTTTCTCTTTATATAAATATAAATATGATATTCATGAGAATTAATTATGAATAAGTAATTTCATAACACAGGCATAACTTTGGCAATGACATTCTAATTTGTTTACCTTTTACAATGACAAAGAATTGATCAGAATTTATGATAATTGATCATAAAAGAAAGGAAAATGAAAAAAGTGACCCTCACACAAATTTTCTCAAAATACCAATTCCAAAATAAATACCCTAAAAAAGAAACCAATATCAGTATCAATATTTCTCAACTATGGCAAATGGTTTTAATATCTTCTAACTCATTTTTTTAAAATTCTCAGATTAATGAGAATTTTCTACTTTGAAATTAATTTTAATTTTCAATAAATCACAAATACGGTAGGTAGTATTTGAAATGTTTGACAACTAAAATAGATTCCATAGAACTATTTATTATTATTATTATTTAGTCAAATATACTCATGTGCCACTTTAGGGTAATAATCCCAACATTTTCCTCAGAATAGACTTTCAAATTATACTCCATATTTTTGTAGAGATATATGTGTTCATTTTTGAAAGAAAATCCATACTATTACCTAACACTACATTTCATAAAAGCAATTTAAAACATCTTGTTAATTTCCAACTACAGCATCTTTCAATCTCCAATAGAAATTCCTTGAGATAGAGTTCATAAAAGGAAAAGACTAAATGAAAGCAAATACTAATACCTACTGAAGAATGAATTTCTATTCAAAGTGTATTTTTATGAAGGACAGCTCTTAGATGGAAAACCAGATATGGAAAAAGTTGCTATAGACCAACTTAGTGACTGCTTGGTGGTAGGCAACACTTGGCCCTAGGATAAAAATATTTTTTTCTTAAAAGAATTTTAAATTTATTGGCAATAAAAATACTTATTGCATATGATTGAGATCTTTCAAGCTACTAATAAATTCTACATTCCAAAACCCATTAATTTTAAAACTCACTAAAGCTAAATATAAGGTTTTTTCTGTGTTCTAACTTGCATCTAAATGTGGTTCTACTTTGTGAATATATTCTCCAGTTCAGGTCATCCACTTGTGCTTATATAACACAATATGGCAAGATAAATTGCAATTATTTTTAAAATACAGAAAAAAATAGTCAATTATTTAAGGGAAACATTTATCATTGCCTAATGAGGACAGCAGTTAAAAAGCTACTAAAGTCTTAATTTCTTGAGTATAACATGATGTAATTGCACAAAATAGGGATAATTAAAAGTCATCCCTAGGCCTTGAGGAACTGTGAATAAATCATACATTCCACCAGAAGATTCACCACCCTGCAGGCATATAAAACTACAACTTGCTGCCTATGCTGCTTTTATTAAAAAAGTAATTTCTGTTAAAAAAGAAAAAACTTTAGAAAGCTTTAAAAGGTTTTCAATAAGTTGAACAGCTTATAAAAATACCTTTTTGTAGTTATTCTGATAACTGAGACTGGTTTTGCACATTACCTTGATTAAACTGAGGAACCACCCATGGGAGTAGCGTCATGCTACTGCTAGAAGTAAACCATGGAGCTACCTGAAGAGTTTTGATCTCATGCATTTCTCATGGGGTGGGAATGGGGATTCAGGTTCCTGTCTGTAATGAAAATGATCTTGACCCGTTATTGCAACAATTTTAGAAATACAAGGAAAAATACATATATAGGAGGAAAATAAATTAATAACTAAAGACTCCACTCTAATCTAAGAACATACTATTAATAAAGAAATAGTCTTTCAATTAAAATGCTTTCTTTAAGTGTATTGTAAATAGCCAGATGAAAACAATGGGATAGATGTGCTTTGGAAATGATTTCCAACTTCGTATGGCTTTAACCATCAGGATATTGAGCTGAAATTACACTATTACATACACAAAAAGGTATTTTTGAATACAGACTACATTTTTATATAGGTTGGCTTAAAGGATTTCTTGTAGGACTTAAACTATACAAATTAAAGTAATAAAACAGATTACGGATTAAATATAAATAAAAATTAATCACATGTACCCAATTTTCATATTAAAACATTGTACCGTTATTATTACAGAAAAAACTTCTCCCCAGGGCTGGGGATTGAACTCAAGGTCATACATGCTAAGCACATGCGCAACCACTGAGCTAAACCTAAACACCCAGTTTCCAGGAAATAATTCTGGTGGTATCATAAATTTTTTAAAAAGTTCTACTATGTAACAGATATTAAAATCCAAGTTCAGGTAATTACAAAGCTTTTAGTAGCTTTACAAGTCAACTGTAGTGTAATATGTATTAAGTACCTGTACAAAAAAAAAAAATGTGAATGCTAAGGTCCAAATTTAGATTGCTTTAAAACAACGACAATAAACAGCAAAACCCAAAATACTAAATCAGAAATGAAAATTGTAATAGATACTATTTTATATAAAGTAGTAAGTGAGGCACTACCTGTCTTATGTACATTGAATAAAAACCATCATGTGAAATTTTATTATTTAAATATCTAGGGCAATGTATGTGTATGAACCTGTCTGAACTTATTTATAAAGAGAAGGGCAACAAATATTGCTCTCAATTTTGTGGTTAGACGGAAGTCACTGAGTACCTTCAGCAGAAGTCTTATAATTTTATTCCTCATGAAGGAAATTGAACTCTACAATCAAGCTGGTAATTCTAGTGATCTAGGATGCAGTATTTAAAAATCACAGTTAAGTTTCTGAGTTTCCTTCACCATTTTCATGAGGTTGAAGCTGTTCCCTTTCCTGTTCTTCTTGAGGTGGCCGAACACGTTTAAAAAAGCCCATCTGTCGGTTGAAGTAGAAACATTATTTTCACCTCAATATAGAAAACTAATAATATTTTTCCATATTTTCCTTAGTGCATTATAATTATCCCAAATAGTGAGATTTACTTACATGTAGTCATAGGTGCACACAATATAACATGATAATTTGTTCAATATTATTCCCCAGTATCTCCCCTTTCCTAGCTCTCCTCCCTCTTCCTAGTTCCTTTCCTAATTCCTACTGGTCCCTCTTCAATTTTCATGAAATCCTCTCCCCCCCAAAATACTTTTTTAGTGACTATATTATAACTAAGAAAATTTACATAAAACTTTATGCAATTTCTCTTCCTTTAAATAAGTCATAGCATTATGCCATTTTCTTCCTTCCCTTGTTTCTTTTTAATCCTTCTTTCTCTCCCTCCCTCCCCATTTTCTTCTGTTTTCCTCCCTCCTTTCCTCCCTCTAAGTCCATTACGTACCCTGTACATTACGAAAACTAAGACAGCCAGCAACAGCAATCCTGCCAGAACTGCTAAAATGATCACCCACACAGGCACAGGCATGGGGGCTGGCTGGATGCCCCAGGTGACATTAGTGGTAACCTGTCAGGAAAAAAAAAAAGATCTTTAGTCTTAAAAATAATTTATAGATGACTAAGTACTTGGGTGCTGTTAAATTTTATTTTAATAGTAGTCACATTGAATGCTTTTTTGCATACATAATTTGGTGGTCACATGTTTGGTATCAAAATATAAATATACACATAAAATTCTCAACAATAGAATAATTTCCAATTGCATCTAAAATGATTTCTAAATATTCCAGTCCAGCCATTTACGTATGATGGCTGATCTCATTTTCAATCCTAAAAAATCTTCCAAATGCCTTCACTTGTTGCAGTGAATTTCACACTTTCTAATTTAATGGGAAGAAAATATCTTTAAAAATACCCCACATAATTTAGTATACACTAAAAACTCTCTTATATAAGACAAGATGTGACAGTGAAAGTCCAGTTTTGATAAATCTAGGTTGGAATAGTAGAATAATACTATTTTTAAAATGTCATAATCCTATCAAATAACTCTTCCATTACTTTAAATATCAAAATAGTTGAAGTGCCATTAAAAAATTTAAAAAAAAATGTTTTTAAACATTTAAGGCCTTTGAATGGAGTATATTTATCCTGTTTCCCTAAACCAATAACTTACTAATGTGGAGTTGAAGATATCCTCAATTGGAAGGTTTTTGTAAGGAAACTCTATGACATTAAATGAAGCAGATGACTTCAGAGAATACGAATGATTCTGGTTTTCTTTCTGCATGGAAGTAACAAAAAGATGATTTTCCAGATGTCAGACCTTTTTGATTTCTTTGGAAAAAAAGTGGATAAATCTGCTGTTACATCTGTCTACTTACATTCATAAAGGTCTCAGTCCACAGTAAAGACTTTACGTACAGGATTGCACTCTTGCCTCTGTCTAGTCGTCCAACCTGGCAGACAATCCTCAAGCACTGAGCAATTCCACAACCCTGTCAAAACAAATGATTTACTTACCCCAAAAAAGAGGCATTCCATAATCTCTGCAACATTTAAATATTATACATTGTATTTTATTATTTTATGTAAAGGCCAAAGAGAGATTATCTAGATTCGTTTGCCTTGTGGAATTAATGCTTAAAATAATTAGACTAATAGTTAAGACTGATTTTTGTAATGAAGAGGTTGGTTTTAGTGTGATTGGTTATAGAAGGATAAAACCTATAACTTAAAAGACTTGTTTTTATAGCTAAAACTCAACATTCCTAAGGTGACACAGAGCATGAAAATCAGATCACAATATCCCAGTGCAAAAGAAAAGGAAAGCGAGTGAATTTATTCTATGTCAGGCCTGTAGAAATCTAATAGCAAGCTGATGACCTCTGCCACACTTGATGTTTTTAATCAGTAACTTGAAGGCTGGTAACCAAAGAAAACAAATATATATCACCTTCTGTGTACCTGTCACAGTGCATTAAACAGATCACATGCATATACCTCATAGCAATTGCTATCTAATAAGTGGTACCATCAATGAATGGACAGGAACAGAAGTGAACTCCCTAGATCTGACAAAGGGCATCTACAAATTCCCACAGCTAACACCACTCTTAATGGTGAGACACTGGATATTTGTCTCTAAGATCACAAGCAACACAAGGATGACTTCTCACTCATGCCATTCTAGTCAACATTGTATGTAAGGTTCTAGTCAGGACAATTAGGCAATAAGAACATAATGAAAGAATGAATAAAAGCTCTCTCTTTGCAGCTGACAACATCTTATATATAGAAAACACTAAATAATACTCCCCAAAACTAATAAAAGCTAACAGGTACAGAAAAGTACAAGACACAAGATCAACATAAAAATATAAGCAATAAAAAAATCCAAAAAGAAAATTAAGAATTTTGTAAAAAAAAAAAACCAGCATCAAAAAGAACAACATACACAGGAATAACATAACTAATACCTACATGAATGCAAGAATAGTACAATGAAAACAACAAAATATTACTAAAATCAAAGAAAAACTAAATGAATAGACAGCTAGTGTTCAATGATATAAAGACATGATATTTTAAGATGGTAATATCCTTCAAGTTTCTGATCAGGCTCAACAAAACTTCTCTCAAGATTTCAATGACCTTTATTTGAAGAAATGTACAAGCTCTTCCTACAATTCATATAGAACTGCAAAAAACCCCATGGAGCCAAAACAATCTTGCAAAATAAAAAAAATATTATATGGTTCACAATTCCCAAATTCAAAACTTACTGTTGCAGAGCTATGGTAATCCAAACAGGCTTTGGCATCAAGAAAACACACATGGAACAATGGAATAGAACTGAGAAAGCAGAAGAGGGATTACTAGGGACAGGGAAAGGTGTGACATTAGGGACAGCAAAGGGAGAAGAGGGACATGATCAGTGCACAATGTGTGCATGTATGGAAATATCACAGTGAACCTCAATAGAGTTAATATGTGCTATAATAATGCAAAAAGTAAAATGGGATTGTAATAAACCCAAATATATCTATGACCACTGTCTTCAATAAGGATGCCTAAGCCATTTATCTTTTCAATAAATAATGCCAAGATAACTAAACAATCACATGCAAGGAATGAATTGGAACCCCTACCTTGTGCAACATACAGAAATTAACTCAAAACAAACAGGTGTAAATATAAGAGCTATATGAGTAAAATTTAGAAAACTAGAAAACCTAGATGTAAATTTTATAACCTTTTCCTTATTGATGGTTTTATAATTTTGGGAGGGGTGGTACCAGAAATTGAACTCAGGGACACTCAACCACTGAGCCACATCCCCAGTTCATTTTATTTAGGGACACAGTCTGTCTCACTGAGTTGCTTAGAGCCTCATTTTTGCTGAGGCTGGCTTTGAACTTGCCATCCTCCTGCCTCGGCCTCCCAAACCAGGGATTGCAGGCATGTGCCACCATGCCCAGCTATGGTTTGAAAATATAAGCAACAAAAGATGACAAAGATAAACTGAGCTTCTTATATTTAAAAACTTTTGTGCATCAAAGGATGCCATCAAGAAAGTGGAAACTCACACAAAATAAGAGGAAATATGTGTAATCATATATCTAATAGAGATGGTATCCAGAACATATAAAGAACTCTTTGAGACTCAATAATAAAAGACAGGGGTGAAAAAACAATTTAAAAGTGGACAAAGGATTTTAACAGACATTTTTCCAAAAGAGATATACAAATGAAAATTTGTATATTTTGCTCAGCAATGTTAGTCAATAGGGAATTGCAAATAAAAACCACAATGAAATAGTGCTTCACACCAAATGGGATGACTATAAAAAATTAAAAACAATCCAACAAAAACAAGACAATGACTAGTAGAGAAATTGGAAGCATCATATACTGCTTGTTGAGAATATAAATGATGCAGACATTTGTTTTGTTTTGAGACAGGTCTTGCTATGCTGCCCAGTCTGGTTTTGAACTCTTAAGCTCAAGTGATCTTCCTAACTCAGCGTCCTGAGTGCTGGGATCCACTTTGGAAAACAGTTTCTTCAAAAAGTTACACACAAAATTTCTATATACCCCAGCTGTCTCATTCCTAGGTTTATTCCCAAGGGAACTGAAACACATGTTCACATAAAAACTTTTGCATGAATATTCACAGCAGCACTATTAAAAACAGACAAAAAGTAAAAACAATCTAAATTTCCATCAAATTAGTGAATGAATAAACAAAAGGTAGTATCTACACAGTGGAACATTACGAAGTTATAAAAATGAATGCAGTACTCACACATGCTACATCAATGAATCTTAAGTGCAAGAAGCCAGACACAAGAGGACACATATTACATGTTGCCATATCTATGGAAAGTCAGGAATAGGCAAATGCAGGACTGAAATCAAATTAGAAGAAACCAGGAGCTGGTGGTAGGGGAGAATGGGAAGTAACTGCTTAATAGGTAGATCCACTTCTTTCTGGGGTGACAAACATCTTTTGGAATTACAGTGGTCATGGTTATCTAATGTTGCAAATATACTAAAAACTACTACATCATATACTTCAAAATGATTAAGGTGTGAATTCTGTGTTACTGTAAGTTTTATCTCGGTTTTTAAAATTATAGTTTTATAGTTTATAAACTACAGGATCAAAGTAAATTTATGGGGGTGGGGTGAGGTAAAGGCAGTTCTCATTTCATGTGGATTGGTCAGGGATATCCACTGTCATAATTTGACATGTTAGTATTCCAGAAAGAAATGGGTAAATGTGTCACAGGGCTATCTGGACAAAAATCGTTTTAGGAACTGCAAGAGCAGTTTTCAAAATCTGGAGGTAGAAACATGCTGTGGTGGTTCATGAAAAGCCAGGTGGACACGGAGAGAAGGTGGGCACGTAAGCACAGGGGGCCGGCAGAGAAGGAGGAGGACTGTGGTCATGATAAGCTTAAAGGCTGTGTAGGCTCTGGGGTTTTTTTGTTTGTTTTTAATTTTCTTTTTAGTTAGATGGGAAGGCACTGGAGTGACATGACCTGACTTATATTTGAAAAGATCACATGGATTCTATGTGGTGAATAAACTGTAGAGGGAAGAAGGAAAGTATTCAGAGATCAAGTGAGGGTTTAGCAATAGTCCAAACAAGAGAAGAAGGTGGCTTGGGTTAGGTTGTAAAAGTGGTGAAGCTGTTGAGAAGGAGTCAGATTCTGAGTTATCTGAAAACAGATATTGACTGAATTGGCTGAAATGTAAGATGTGCGATTTGAGAAAAAAAGAGAAGATGCAGGTTTGAACAGAGAATGGAATGGATATTTACGCAATATGGATCACTATGGAAAGAGCACAGTTCAGAAAACTCCAGGGTCTATTTTTATTTTTTTATTTTGTTACAGCATTATAATTATATATAATAACTGGGTTCATTTTGACACAGTCATACCTGCATGAAATTTGATTTAATCCATTTTAGTCCCAGGAACTCTCACTTTTCCTCCCTTACTCCTTCCTCTACTCTGTTCCTCTTCCTTTCACTCACTTATTTATTTTTGATTGGTACTTTATAGGTATACATAAAGGAGCAATTCACTGTGGTATATTAATACATGTACACAGAGTAAGTCTGTCAAATTCATTCTGCATTTCCTCCCCTTTCCCTTCCATTCTCCCTCCCTGTTGACCTCCTTCTAACCCCACTGGTCTTCCCTATATCTTTATGATATTCAACTTCCCACTTTTCTTCCCTTACTTTGTTTTAGCTTGTGCATATGAAAGAAAATGTTTGACCCCTGATTTTCTGAGTCTGGCTTATTTTACTTAGCATGATGTTCTCTAGTTCCATCCATTTACTGGTAAATGCCATCATTTCATTCTCCTTTATGGCTGAATAAAAACTCCTTTGTGTATATATAACACATTTTCTTTATCCATTCATCTATTGACAGGAATCTGAATGGTTCCATAAATACCAAGGAGTGGGATAGCTAGGTCATATAGTGGTTCTATGCTGGTCTTTTTGAGGAATCTCCATACTGCTTTCCTGAGTGGTTGTACTAATGTGCAAATTCATCAAGAAGTATGATGTTGCCCACATCTTCACCAACGTTTACTATTATTTGTATTCTTGATAATTGCCATTTTGATTGGAGTAAAAAAATATCAGTGTAGTTTTGATTTGCATTTCCCTGATTGCTAGAGATGTTCAGAATTTTTTCATGTATCTGGTGGCCATCTGTGTTTCTTCTTCTTCTCTTTTTAAAAATATCTATTTAGTTAGTTGTAGTTAGACACAATACCTTTATTTTATTTATTTTTATGTGGTGCTGAGGATCAAACCCAGGGCCTCGCACATGCTAGGCGAGCGCTCTACCACTGAGCCCCAACCCCAGGCCTGTGTTTCTTCTTTTGAGAAATGCCTGTTTAGTTCTTTTGCCCATTTCTTGATAAGATTGTTTTTTGATTATTTGGTTTTATTTTTTTTTTGGTGTTTTTTTGGTGTTGAACTTTTGGGTTCTTTACATATTCTGGATGTTAATGGACAGAGGAGTAGCTGGCAAAGATTTTTCTTTCATTTTGTAGGCTTTCTTTTCATGCTCTTAATTATTCCATTGCTGTGAAGAAGCTTTTTAATTTGAGATGACTTTCCACTATTGATTATTGGTTTTAATTCTTGACCTTTAGGTCTTCTTAAGGAAATCAGTGCCTATACCAATATGATGAAGTGTTGATCCTGTGGTTTCTTCTAACAGTTGCAAAGTTTCTAGTATAATTCAATTCTAATTCAAAGTCTCTGCTCCACTTCAATTTGACTTTTGTGCAGTGTGAAAGGAATCTAGTTTCATTTTTTCTACATACAGCTATCCAGTTTTCCCAGCACCATTTGTTAAAGTGGCTACCTTTTCTCCATCATATATTTTTTGGCACCTTTCTTATTTATCAGATGGCTGTAAGTGTGTGGTTTTGTCTTTGTCTCCTCTATTCCATTCTATTGGAATTCATATCTATTTTGATACCAATACCATGCTGGTTTTGTTACTATAGCTCTGTAGTATAATATGAGATCAGATATTGTGATGTCTCCTGCATTACTCTTCTTGCTCAGGATTGCTTTCCTTTATTTTATTTATTTATTTTTATGTGATGCTAAGGATAAAACCCAGGGCCTTGCATATGCAAGCTGTACCGCTGAGCCACAACCCCAGCCCCAAAGCTGTCATTTTGACAATATAAATTCTGCCTATCCAACAACATGGGAGGTCTTTCCATCTTTTAAGGTTTTCTTCAATTTCTTTCTTCAGTCAGTGTTCTATAATTTTCATTGTACAGATCTTTCACCTCCATGGTTAGATTAATACCCAAGTTTTTTTGTTTATTAGTTATTGTGAATGGAATAGTGTTTCTGATTTCTGTGTCAGCAGAATCATTGTTAGAGTATATGAAAGCTACTGATTTATGAGTGTAGATCTGGTATACTGCTACTTTACTGAATTCATTATCATCTCTAGGAGTTTTCTGGTGGAATTTTTTGGGTCTTCTAGATATAAGTTCATGTCATCAGCAAACACAGATAATTTGACTTTTTTTCTGTATGTATTCCTTTAATTTCCTTCTCTTGCTTGATTTCTCTGGCTAAAGTTTCAAGAACTACATTGAATAGATGTGATGATAGACATCTTCCTCTTGTTCCTGATTTTAGAGGAAAAGCTGCTTTTCTCTGTGCAATATGGCTTTGTCAAACACAGCTTTTAAAATATTGAGGTAAGTTTCTTCTATTCTTAGTTTCTCCAGCATTTGAACATAAATCGGTGCTGGATTTTATCAAAAGCCTTTTCTTCATCTATTCTGATAATCATATGGTTCTTGTTGTTAATTCTATTTTAGTAGTGAATTATATTTATTGATTTGCATATGTTGAACCAATCTTGCATCCCTGGTTGAAACCAACTTGGAACATGGTATATTATCTTCTTGATATGTATTGAATGCAGTTTGCTAAATATTTTATTAAGAATTTTTGCATCTATGTTCATTAGGGATACTGGTCTATAGTTTTCTTTCCTAGTTTTTCTAGTTTTGGTAGCAGGGTTTTACTACTTCATAGAATATATTTGGAACTATTCCTGCCCTTTCAATTTCGTAGAATGATTTGAGAAAGACTAGTGTTAGTTCTTCTTTAAAGGTCTGATAGAGCTCGGCTGACAATCCGTTTGGTCCTGGCCTTTTCTTTCTTGGAAGATTTTTTAATTGATGTTTCAATTCCATTACTTGATATCAGTCTGTTTAGGTTTTCTATATTTTCCTGGCTCAATTTGGGCAAGAAAATGTGCCTAGAAATTTGTCAGTGTACTCTGGATTTTCCAGTTTATTGGAGTGTAAGTTTTCAAAATAGTTTCTAATGATCCTTTTGACTTCAGAAGTTTCTGTAGTAATATTTCCTTTTTCATCTCTAATTTGGTCTACTTGCATTTTCTTTCTTTTGGTTAGTTTGGCTAAGGTTTTATCAAACTTATTTATTTTTTTGAAGAACCAACTCTTGGCTGTGTGCAGTGGTGCAAACCTGTAATCCCAGCAGCTCTGGAGGCTGAGACAGGAGGATAGAGTTCAAAGTCAGCCTCAGCAATGTCAAGGTGCTAGGCAACTCAGTGAGACCCTGTCTCTAAATAAATACAAAATAGGGCTGGTGACATGGCTCAAAAAAAAAAAAAAAAAAAAGAACTAACTCTGTTGTATTGATCATGTGTATTTTTTTTATTCTCAATTTCATTAATTTTGGCCCTGATATTATTTCCTGTCTTCTACTGATTTTGGAATTCGTTTGTTCCCCATTTTCTGAGATCTTGAGGTGGGACATACGCTTATTTATTTGAAATATCTCTAATTTTTTAATGTAGGCACTCAATGCTATAAATTTTCCTCTTAGAACTGCTTTCATACTGTCCTAGAGATTTTTATGTGTTTTATCTCTGTTTTCATTTGTTTATAAAAATTTATCCTCTGATCCATTCCTCATTTTTAAAAATATTATTCAGTTTCCATGTGTTTATGGGGTTCCTATTATTTTTCTTGCTGCTGATTTCTAGTTTCTTTCCATAATGATCTAATAGGATGCATAGGATTATATCAATTTTATAAATAAATTTTATTATGTCAAATTTATTTTTGTATTTGATAAGTCTTACATTATAATTTAGAACATGGGCTATTTTAGAAAAGGTCTCCAGACTGCTGAGAAGAAAGTAAATTCAGTTGTTTGGGGTGAAATTCTGTTGATGTCTAGTAAGTCTGTTTGATTTTTAGTATCATTTAGGTTGGAAATATCTTTATTGAGTTTATGTGTGGATAACCTTTCTATTGGTGATAGGCATGTTTTAAAATCCCCCAGTATGGGCTGGGGATGTGGCTCAAGCGGTAGCGCGCTCGCCTGGCATGCGTGCGGCCCGGGTTCGATCCCCAGCACCACATACCAACAAAGATGTTGTGTCCGCCGAGAACTAAAAAATAAATATTAAAAATTCTCTCTCTCTTCTCTTTCTCTCTCTCTCTCTCTCTCTCTCTCTCTCTCTCTCTCTCCTCTCTCACTCTCTTTAAAAAAAAATAAAAATAAAAAAATAAAATTCCCCAGTATTATTGTATTGTGGTCTAATTGGTATTTAATGTCAAGAAGGTATTTTTGTTGTTGTCGATGTTTAATACAATTAGGTACATTGACATCTGGAGTATATATACTACCTTTATATCTTCTTATAGGATTGTTCCCTTTACTAGGATATAATGGTTCATTTTGTCTCTTCTTATTAATTTTTGCTTGTAATCTAGAATATAAAAATAGCTACTATTGGGCTGGAGGTGTGGCAGAAGTGGTAGTGCGCTTGCCTGGCATGCGCGGGGCACTGGGTTCGATCCTCAACATCACATAAAAATAAAATAAAGATATTGTATCCACCTAAAAAACTAACAAAAATAAATAAATATTTTTAAAAAATAGCTACTATTACTTGTTTTTGGTCTGCATTTTCAGGAAATATTTTTTTTCCATCTTTTTACTTTCAGTTTATGAGCATCTTTGCCTATAAGATAAGTCTCTTGCAAACAGCATATAGTTAGATCTTGTTTTTTAATCCATTCTGTCACTCTATACTTTTAACTGGGGAGTCGCAAGCATTTACATTCAGTTGTTATGGATAAATGGTTGTTATTTCCTGCCATTTGTTGTTATTGTTATATTTAATTTGGTCTTGATTTTCATTTAGTTGGTTACTCTTCTATGTTCTTGGTCTATTTTGCAGTTTAGGGGCTAGTTTTTTGAGTTCTTCTGTACAGTATATCTTTAAGTATTTCCTATAAAGCTGGCTTAGTTGTCATGAATTCTATTAGTTTATGTCTATCATTGAAAGTTTTTATCTTTCTATCAATTCTGAAAGATATCTTTGTTCAATACAGCAGTCTTGGCTGACATCTGTTTTCTTTTAGAGTCAAGGTATAATTTTAGAATGAATTTTACTATTAGATGTTTAAGAGAAGTTCTAATTGGTAGTTGGATATTGGATTTTAGAGTTTAATACAGAGGATTAGGTCAGATATATAATTCAAATTCTTGTGCACTGGATAGTATTTACAACCATGAGACTCAATATGATCACCTAGTGTAGCACTGTCCAAAAAAACTTTCCATGATGACAGAGTCATTAATATAGAGACATGTATGCTGCTTGATAGAAGAGCTGCTAGCTTCACAGGACTGTTGAACTCTTGAAATGTGGCTGGGATCAATACTATCAGTAGTATAACCAGCACAGATCAAGTGAGTGAATGTAGGTAAAGCAGAGAAGAAGGAGCAGCTAGAAGTGGCAGATTGACAACCAGAAGAGAATAGCATCCTAGAAGTAATTAAGTGAGCCAAAAGTGAAAGAACTAGGTGGAACATGAAGAAGGAACACAGAATTGATATAAAAGTAATTAATGATTGGTACTCAACATAAACACTCCAAAGCTTCTTTAGTGGTGGTGGTTTGCAGGTCTGCTAATTTTCAAAGTTAACGATGAACTCCTTTAAAGCATAGTCATAGCATGATCTCACTCAACGAAAGTTAATCATGTTAGTTATTCTAACATATTTTCATTGAAGCCTTCTGGGTTCTTTCTACAGTATTATACTAAAACCTCAAAGATCAGGATGAGACCAAGAAAGAGGTCAGTTAAAAGAAGCAGAATCAGAAAAATAATTTGGAACATAAAATATTCTTATCAGCAATTGACAAATCACTTAAAAATTTGGCATTAATTTGACTAGGAAAAAGAAAATAGGAGGACTGAACAGTTTAAAATATATGTAGTTCTTTCAAGCACAGCTGCTGTTATTTTTGAAATGTTCTTTGGCATCAGTCCTTTAATCACATATTTTCAAATGTTTATAGTTCATGTACTTGAAATGGCACTTACCAAAGTGTGAACATCTCCTTCACTAAGGGCGAGATCTCGCTTTGTGATGAGATGGTTCCGGTCACCTTGCCCAGCAATTGTGTCATTCTTCTCAGCTGTTTGCAAAGATGAGATCTGTATTGCATAGCAAAAAGGTGATAAATAATAATGGAAAACATTTTATATCGACATTTTGACAAAAGGGTCTTATATTTTTATGCATGAAAATTTGGTGTGACAGAAAATTCACCAGTTAATATGTTGAGAAGAGTGAGGACAGAAAATATAGAGTCTTTAATGTGTATTTAAAAAATTAGCTATCCCTAGCAATTACTGTCTCTCTCATTGCAAAACTAAAAGGGAAACGGATGAAAATACATAGAAACAGCCTGGAATTCTAAAGTACATCTGTGATGAGTATTAATTTTGAGCATATTTTTTAGTTTTCTTAACTTTCCTTGAACCATGTTGGGCAATAGCTTCTTACAGAAATTTATGTTCTAGGATGATGATGACTATGTCTTAGAGCATATTTTTATATTCTATAAAATGATATTTTCATAGGTCATGTAAATTAAGAAAATCATAAGCAAAATAGTATATCTTATTCCAAAGATAAAAATTCCAAAAAAAGAACAGTCTTCAAACAATATTATACACTGGATAAACTAAGATGTGATGCATCCAAGGTCAAATCAACTCACTTAAGAATATCTTCCAAGGCTTAATAAACACTCCATAAATGTGGTTCACTAGGACTTCACAGAATTCATTATTAACCATTTTACAAATAATCTAATTCTTAGTGTATTGGTTATGAATTATAATATTTTGGCAAAGCCTATGCAATAAAATAGCTGTTCTATTCATGCATTTCACAGGTTTAATAAGAAAGCAATAAAAAGTAATCATGATGAAGAGGTGCTTAATAGCTTGGTTACCTTGATTCTCAAAGGGTTGATCTCCATATCTGAAGTACAGTTCATTGGCCCATCGATGTCATAATGAAGGATGTACAACAAAGTGTTGTTGTTATATTTATAAGGCCACTGAAGATTTAGCATGGCTTTGCTGAATGAACTGGGACCATTGTTTCTCAGCTAATGAGGAAAAGAAATGTAAATACCCTAGGCAAAAATGTATTCTATAATCCTTCCCATGTGCCAACATCAGAAATCATTTAAAAACAGGATTTGAGTAACAGCAGAGTTGCCAAAAATAGACTCTAAATTACAACATAATCTTATACAAAGAATATCAAACTCAACATTTGTCTCTAGAGTAACAGGTATCAGGATGAAAATATAAACAAAAGAGTTAAATATTAAATATTAAAGAGTTATTGATAATAAAAATTTTCAACCTATGGAAATAAAATTGTGATTATTAACTGTAGGCATTTTCAACTTTTAGTCAGAACTGCAAAATGCCCATGCGAAAATACCCAATGACCTAATTCTTTTATTCAAGTAGAATAAATTGGTTTTAAATAACGAATTATATCAATTACCTTCTTTAAACACTTAAAGCTTTTTATCTACTAAAAACAAACTTATAAATAGGGAAGAATTCAAAGAAATATAGGTACACCATAGGTACACACTAAATCTATCCAGAGTTTACATAAAAATTACATAGCATTGATTTTAAAACATAGCTTAGTTGTTCTCTTTGTTGGCTCTCTCACTAGGTTTCCCTTAAATCCAACAGCTGCAAACCTCGTAAATGTGCTGAACAACTGGCCCAACATCTTCTTCAGTCTCAGGGTTCTCCTTGTGCTCCCAATTTGGAATCGGAAGAAAGATATGATCAGGACTTGAGACTCTAAACAATGACCAAAGAAAACCTACCATGAATATCAAAATGATATGGTCAGTTCAATTTCAAAACTATGCTGTATTCAAATGAATAAAATTAGACCTAGTAACAAAGAATATTAAAAGGAAAAACTAGAGAATGCATACAGAAACCATAGCTGCTATTAGTAAATCTACACATAACAGGTAAATTGGAAAGTCAATTTGTGCAAAATCTCAATACGCTTATTTTGAGCATATTATTGTCATGTCTTGTTTCTTTTCAGAGGACTGGCAAATAAATATTTGGGGCTTTGGAACATATCCAAGATCTTTTTTAAACAGAATCTCCTGCCTTAGTAATGTACCACTAACATGGAGTATTTATGATCCAAAAGAAGGCTGAGCTTCACAGTTACATTTCAAAAGCAATCATGTCAATAGGATACTCAACTTAGTAATCATACTGACCCTCTTATCTCAACAGCAGCTATAACAGCAAGGTCAACTCTGTAAGATACAACTGGGCTTACTTTGTCAAAAAGATTAGAGCTGAAAAAGAAAAAGAACAAATTTAGAACAGAATTGGACAGAAACATCATCAAATTCCTATTGAGGCAAACCCAGCAAAACTAAAAATGAATAGATTCAAAGCAACAAAGAAATGAAAACCTTCTAAGTCAAAACAATTACTTTCGATAGCATTTAATTCCCAGAAGATGAGCAAGTTTTATTTCTTAATGTTTAATTTTGTCTTACAAACTCAAAATTGACAATATTATTCTTAAAATGTAAATATTGATTTTAAAAATCCTATAAAGTACTGAAGTTTTAACCTATACTATTCAAAAATATTTAAAATATGTTATATAATATATCTGTAACACATTTCCTCAATAGTTATTACAAGGTAACACAAGGTGCTTTCATACCTTTGGATTTGTAAATCAAATTTTACAGAAGTATCCATCTCTGATTGCTGGTGTACACTGAATCGAAGACCAGCTAAGAGCTGAAAGAGAGGAAAAGATGGTAATATTAGTCAAAGTCTAAATAAAAATGAGAAATTTCAAATCCAATGTCCAAATAAAAACCAATGTCCTAAAATACACTGTTTATAGTAAAAGTGAACACAGATAATTACATATGGTTTTCTGTTGAATCTCTTATTTAAGATAAAATCCATAATGGAATCTATTTAACAACAATTACTAATAATAATAATTGTGATATTAATTATCTTTCTAAAATGTGCAAAAGTAAATGTTTGTTGATTCAATTAATTAATTAGGCACAATGATTTGGTAATTGGAAGCTAACAACTGAACTGTGTTAATGGGGTAGGAAGAAAGAAGTGGAGGGTTTACCAGAGTAACAGGAGCTAGTTAAAAGAAGCCTAAGTCTGGCCAGAACCAGAATTGCTCCTCCTCTCACCTTTCACAAACCCCTCAGGTAACAAACATCCTAATTCCTGCCTGTCACAAACAAAGGAGTCAAGGTAAAAGAAAGAAGTCTTCTTGGAAATAATACAAATGACACACAAAAAAATGGCACCTCCTGGGAACTGCCTCCTGCTTTCCACTTTGGAAAGCCTGGAGCTGACAACTTGGAATGACCAGGAACTCTCTACACTGAATGGGCTGTGAGTGAAAGATCTAGAGGAAATACGGTTGCAAAAAAATTAAAAAGATGTTCTGTTGTTAACGACAACTTTGAGTACATACAAAGTAAAAGGACTGATCAGAGTATTTGTTCAAGCCCTCTTCCCTAGACAACATACACATAAAACAATAATTTTTAGAGAAATATACACTTCAAGAAATATGAAATGTTTAGCTCCAGAGTGACACAGATCTCAAATTGCCAATATTAATGTGTCATTAAATAAATTAATTGTATTGTAAAAGCAACACTACGTAGACTGTCATGTTTTCCTTTATACTGAAATATAAGAGGTATATTTTGTTTCCTTTTTAATAGATTTGGGAAGAGACCCATTGGGTGTTTGCTTCTTTTCAAGCTCCTATGCTCCCTGCTCCACCATCTGAAGGGGCCTGATCCAACTCAATTTCCCTTTGATCTTCTGTGTGGGACCTGTAATACATGGCTTCAAGTTAATAAGTAGATTCTATCTCACCAAAGAAGACAGTCCTGATATTTGCCAGAGTAGTTTTTGAGGATCCATTAAAGCATCACTTTAAAATACCAAAATTAAAATTTCAGTTCCTTTTTTTTGGTTTTTGTTTGGGTTTTTTTTTGTTTGTTTGTTTGTTTGTTTCTTGCTAGGGATTGAACCCAGAGCCTTCTACATGCTAGGCAAGCACTCTACCAACTAAGCTACCTCTCCAGCTATAACAGTTCTTAATCCATGTTCTCATCCATTTACTAAACTAAAGGCAGCATCAAAAGCAGATTTTTGAGTACGGTACAATAGCACAACTCATTATTTTAGTATCTTGTTCAAACTGAAAAGAACTCTGTTAATTATGATACTCAAAATCAAAAACCAAATTAAAGACACTGTTTTGAAATGTTTTTGATCTTGTTGTTTTAATGCTATGAACCAATGCAGAGAACAGCAAAGTATTCTATAATCCACTCGATTAAAATGTCTTACTTGAGTTCCAGCCTTCATTGGGTTCCCCAGGTCACATACCACTTGGCGGGTTTGGTTTTCTGTCTTAAATGCACAGGAAAGTCTTGCTAAGTCCTTTGTTAGACAAAGAAAAAGGACATGAAAAGGAAAATAAATTAATGGCTAAAAAAAAAAAGTAGAAACCACAAGATTATAAAGTTACAACTGAGTATCATGCAGTTAGATATTATTTTTTTAGTGAAAAAAAATAAATCTCAACAAACGTGGAATAAGAAATCAGAACTGTGTGTGATTGCCACATATAAATGCAAAAGTGTTTCTGAAAGATCCCTAGAGGACTTACATACATAATCATAGTTCCTCTGACAAATAAGTTGATGGACAGGCTTAGACACTTTATCTTTCTGACCTCATTTTCAGGCACTTAGCAAGCAATTTTTAAAATGTCGTATCAATGCATTATGTAAAGTATTAGGCTTAAAAGGAATTACATAGAATAGGCACTCTATTGTCTAGCAATTCAGCCTTAGGTAGAATGGCTAAGCTGTGTTTCACTAAATAGGGGAGTAGCTCATTAATGTTAATAAGACCTGTGAGTGCATTTCAATTTTTAAAGAGGTAGCTTGCTTACTTCACTATTTCGGACAACCCCAATGAAATCAGCCTGAGGTGGCATGGAAATGATGAGCTCAGCTTCATAGGCACCTTCTCCTTGATTCTGAGCCTTAACAATCAATGTGAGAGGGTTGTCGTCTCCAATGTAGATCTTCTTTTGATCACTGAAAGTTAATATGAATTTAAACAGTGAAAAAAGACTACATGGGGAGCGTATGGCTGTTCGAAGAAACAAGAGATAAATACACAGACAGCCCCAACATGTTCAACAGTGTCTCAAGATATTTTAAGACTTCTTCACAGTTCAATAGAAAACAGAAAATAGCATACTGGGAGCAAGTCCAACACTTCTCTCTGTAAAAGAAAACATTAATGCCATGATGCCACTAATAAATCACTGGCTTTCATATTTATTACTGAAGTAATTTTGTATCTCTGCATGTACTTTTGGGGTGGGGGGGGAAAGGATGGAGACTGAACCTAGGGCTTCACACATACTAGGCAAGCACTGAGTTTACATTCCCAGCTATTTTTTAAATTTTGAATCAGGGTCTCACTAAATTGCCCAGACTGGCCTCAAAACGGTGATTCTAGGGCTTTGGTCTCCTGTGTAGCTGGGATCACATGTATGTACCACCATGCCTGGCTCAGCATGTACTTTTTTTTTTTTTTTTTTTTTGTGGTGAAGGGGATTGAACCCAGGGCCTTGTGCATGCAAGGTAAACATTCTACCAACTGAGCTATATCCCAGCCCTGCATGTAAATTTTAATCCCCTAATTATTTTCTTTTTTTTTTTATTGATTGTTCAAAACATTACAGAGCTCATGATATATCATCTTTCATACATTTGACTCAATTGGGTTTTGAACTCCCTTTTTTACCCCAAATACAGATTGCAGAATCACATCTGTTACATACTCACATTTTTACATAATGGCATATTAGTGACTGTTGTATTCTGCTACCTTTCCTATCCCCTACTATCCCCACTCCCCTCCCCTCCCATCTTCCCTCTCTACCTCCTCTGCTGTTGTTCAATTCTCTCCCTTTTTTTCCCCTCCCCCTTGCCCCTCACAACCTCTTATAATTTTGTGTGTCATTGAAGGTCTCCTACCATTTCCATATGCTTTCCCTTCTCTCTCCCTTTCTCTCCCCCCATTTGTCTTTGTTTACTGTTAGTCTTTTCCTCATGCTCTTCCTTCCTGTTCTGTTCTTAGTGGCTCTCTTTATATCAAAGAGGACATTTGGCATTTGTTTTTTAGGGCTTGGCTAGCTTCACTTAGCATAATCTGCTCTAATGCCATCCATTTCCCTGCAAATTCTATGATTTTGTCATTTCTTAGTGCTGCATAATACTCCATTGTGTATAGATGCCACATTTTTTTTTTATCCATTAATCTATTGAAGGGCATCTAGGTTGGTTCCACAGTCTAGCTATTGTGAATTGTGCCGCTATAATCATTGATGTGGCCGTATCCCTATAGTGCGCTCTTTTAAGGTCTTCAGGGAATAGTCCGAGAAGGGTGATAGCTGGGTCAAATGGTGGATCCATTCCCAGCTTTCCCAGGAATCTCCATACTGCTTTCCAAATTGGCCTCACCATTTTGCAGTCCCACCAGCAGTGTACAAGTGTACCCTTTTCCCCACATCCTCGCCAACACTTATTGTTGTTTGACTTCATAATGGCTGCCAATCTTACTGGAGTGAGATGGTATCTTAGGGTGGTTTTGATTTGCATTTCTCTGATTGCTAGAGATGGTGAGCATTTTTTCATGTACTTGTTGATTGCTTGTATGTCCTCCTCTGAGAAGTGTCTGTTCAGGTCCTTGGCCCATTTGTTGATTGGGTTATTTGTTATCTTATGGTTTAATTTTTTAAGTTCTTTGTACATTCTGGATATTAGGGCTCTATCTGAGGTATGAGGAGTAAAGATTTGTTCCCAAGATGTAGGCTCTCTATTTACCTCTTTTATTGTTTCTCTTGCTGAGAAAAAACTTTTTAGTTTAAGTAAGTCCCATTTGTTTATTCTTGTTATTAACTCTTGTACTATGGGCGTCCTATTAAGGAATTTGGAGCCCGATCCCACAATATGTAGATCGTAGCCAACTTTTTCTTCTATCAGACGCAGTGTCTCTGATTTGATATCTAGCTCCTTGATCCATTTTGAGTTAACTTTTGTGGCTGGCGAGAGAAAGGGATTCAATTTCATTTTGTTGCATATGGATTTCCAATTTTCCCGGCACCATTTGTTGAAGATTCTATCCTTCCTCCCTAATTATTTTCTAAAAGCATGATTTTTACAATAATCTTTTTAATGTATATGCTATAAAACATGGTAAGGATGTGCTTAAGTCAAGAGCATTCCTACAATGAAGTATATCTTTAAGATGATATATAACTTTGTGATAGTATCCAAAGCTAAATGGTCACAAATCTGTCAAGCTAGGCAACTAGTAAAAACAAAGTAGATATTTTTTTAAGTTCAAGATTAATAGCTTTATTATTATATAAAATCATGTATTACCCCCTAATATAACTAATTCTCATTAAAATATTAGTACTTTGAATAGGAAAATGTGCTCTGTGATTTGAATTTCTTATGGTAATGTTTATTGTTTGGAACAAAACTTACCTATTTACAGAAACTTCTAGTTTTGGTTTACAGACATTGTCTTCACCACAGTCAAGTAGAATATGAGCCTAGAAAAAAAATATTTATTTATCTACATGAAAAAAAAATGCAGGTTGCATATGCAGTGTATATCAGTACATATGTGTATAGACATGTATGAACACATGTGTATTTATATACACTCATCAACTTGTTTGTATACCTGAATAAAAAAAATCATTTATTTACAAACAGGTCAGTGTAGCTTGTCAAGAATGAGAAAAAAGAATAATATTAGTAGGATACAACATAACATTTGGACTTTTTAGTTTTATCTATTTTGCTATTTTGAAATAAAATCTGGTATAGAAGTAATGATTAAAAATTGAGAGATTCATTTTTGTTTTGTTTGATTTGTCTTTTGCAATACTAGGGGTTGAACCCAGTGCTGCTCTACCACTGAGCTACATCCTTGGGTCTTTTTTATATTTTGTTTTGGGACAGGGTCTTACTATATTGCTAGCCTTGAACTTGTGATCCTCCTGCCTCAGCCTCCTAAGTAGTTGGGATTACAGGTGTGCACCACCATGCTAGGCTGAAGGTTTTGACTCTGCTTACAACTAAGTTGTGTGAACTTAAGCAATATAAACCCCTAGAATTCCTCACTAAAGAGTGTGCCCTCTGTCAATGTCTTGGAAATATGGCTACAAAAGACAAAAGAATAAAGAACGGAAAATATACTGGAGCCATACAACAGGAGGACCAAAGTGGGAAAGAACTGGTCAAAATGATGCAGCATGTCCATGGCCATTTAGAAAGAAATAAAGGAAAAGGAACCAGAAGTGTTAGAATGACCAGAATAGGTACAACAAGAAAAATCTGAACTTTTCCTTATCCAGGTCTGTCCAGGAGAATGTGCTGGATAGAATAGTATGGAAAAAACCCAAAGAGAAATAATGGAAGGTGCAGAATATGTTGGATAAGATGTGAAAACAGGAATATAAAAATTGATAAAAGAAGGAAGGAAAATTCTTGGTTTGTCTACTCTTAATATCTAAAGGGCTTCATACCCAGAAGCAGATGAAAAGAAGAGAGAAAAGGATTTAAAGGAAAAGAATAATGAAAGGAATCATTTAAAAACAGGTGATGATTGCATACTTCTAAGTCACGAGGGAAGTGCAGTTACCTGGAATAGAATTACTTGATAGGAATGCTAATTGACAATTTAATTGGGATGAAACCCCAAAATATATGGAATTAATTCAATTACTAGATGCAAGTAGTTGCCATAAGCATCAAGAAAAAAGAAAAGGTCAGGATTGTTAGGAGAATTTATGGTGATTCTGTAAGTCACACAAAGGAAATCACTGCTCAGTTCAGGAATAAAGGGTGAATTTTGTGCATAACAAACTCATGTAAGTTGTGTATCTGAAGTCTGGAATAAGAAATTTGTATAAAAATATTAATAAAACTGTGATAAATGAACACATGGCTAACTATCACTTT
This sequence comes from Urocitellus parryii, assembly GCF_045843805.1. Lineage (NCBI taxonomy): Eukaryota > Metazoa > Chordata > Mammalia > Rodentia > Sciuridae > Urocitellus > Urocitellus parryii. The sequence continues at coordinate 237,674,486 of NC_135531.1, read as the reverse complement.
GCAGGGTAGGAAAAGAACTAAGCTGGCACTGGAGCTGTGGTTAAAACATTATCAACAGGAACACAGCATTCCTGAATGACTACAGAATAATTAAGTGACAATGTATAAAAGAAAAGCAACAAACAAACAAACAAACAACCATGTTACCAGAAAAGATAGTTTCAGAAGTGGAAACCCACAAAGCAATGTCTTCTATGTCCAGAGAACCAAATCCCTACAGTTATATACTTAATATCTCTCCTTTCTTTTTTTTTTTTTTTTCAACTACTGGAGATTGAACCCAGAGTTGCTCTACCACTGAACTACATCCTTAGCCCTTTTTATTTTTATTTTGAGATGGGGTCTCACTACATTGCTGAGGCTGGCCTGGAACTTATAATCTTCCTGCCTCAGCCTTTAGTTGCAGGGATTACAGGCATGTGCCACCATACCTGGAATTATACTTAATATCTTGGACTAAGCAAGAATATGATATATATTTGAATGAAAAAAAAAGGGGGGGTGATAACCATTCCTTCTGCAGAAACCACTGAATCTCCTACTGCAAAAAAGGAAGCTTTTGATCTGCACTAATATAAGTAGCCACATAGAAGCCAAATGTGGCCCTGGAGCCCTTGAAACTTGTCTTGTGTGACTGAGAAACTGATTTTACTTTAAAAAAACTGATATTGAAATCCCTTACTGAAAAACTTTTAGTATGTTTAGAATAACTTGAGTACATATATCTTTTTCAACTATAAATTATATGAATTCTAAATAAAAAATTTTTCAAAAAAATTTAGTATCTGGATTTATATATATTATAATTGTACAATATATTCTGAATTTTGAAGAAAGTAAAAAAACAGAATGTAAATAGTTTGCTGACAATTTTTAAATTGCTTACAAGTTAAAACTATAATATTTTGGATATTGTTGTGGCTGAATTATATTTGCCCCAATTGTATGTTGAAGCTCTATTCCTCAGTACCTCAGAATGTGACTGTATTTGAGATACAGTCTTTAGAAAAGTAACTAAAATGATGTCACTAGGGTAGGCCTTAATCTAATATTACTCACCTGTGCTTCTTAAATGATGAGTCTAGGACACAGACACATGAAAAGGAAACACCATGTGAGAACAGAAGAGAAGGTGAGCATCTATAAGCCAAGGAGATAGGCCTTGGAAGAAATCAACCCTTGTGACCCCTTGATCTTGGATTTCTAGCCTTCAAAATTGTGAGAAAATGAACTTATGTTATTTAAGTCCCCCACTCTATGGTACATTGTTGTGGAAGCCCTAGAAAACTAATACATACCTATTATTAAAATTAATTTCTAATAAAAATTAAGTTTGAAAGATAGCACAATACTGACGGACAGACCTTAAGAGGCATAGATTCCGCTACTAAATTGTTAATCAACATAACACTGAACACCTACCAAATTAGACAATATAAACACAGAGCTATATATAACAGGCTCTCTTGAAATAGATAGTATAAAATGACGTCTGATTATTGATATACAAAATGGATTATTAAAATATAAAAGTTACAAAAAACTAAACATTTTTTTTAAAAAATTTGCTTTATGCTGTAGTTATATAGTCCTCTCAAATTACCCCCTAAAAAAACCAAAAACCAAATGAGCAAGTCATGAGATCCTTTAAAGGAAAATAAAAAAGAAATGACGAGGGGCTGGGGTTGTAGCTCAGTGGTAGAGTGTTTGCCTAGCATGTGTGAAGCACTGGGTTCAATCTTCAGCACCACACAAAAATATATAAATAAAGGTTAAAAAAAAGAAAGAAAGAAAACAGAAAGGTCAATCTATATTTAGTTTAAAGAATTTTATGGGGAAAAAAATATCAATCCAAAAATATGAACATGTTAGAAAAGGAAGAAACAGAAAATAACAATATTTAAATACATGTTTTTCACAGGTTTTTCTAAAATTAAAATATCAATCTGAAGTCTTATGTTCTTGTACTTAGCCTATGTACAGAATGATTATATACCATATATGCATATTGGTGTAATGTGTAAATACATATATACCTATATACACTTTAAAAACAAAATGTATATTAAAGATGTGTATCAAAGGTATTTAGCAAAATACTAAAACACTACGTAAAGAATGGAGTTTTGTTGTTTTCCTTGAATTATTTTATTATTTTATGCATATGAAATGTGACCCTGGCTTTTTCTGCACACAACTAAGGTCAGAGTGGATTTAAATATCTCTGACAGGAAAGTTCACATTTCTACCCCTCTGACTTATTTAACTAAACATCTACCAACATTATAAAAGCAATCCCTTATGATATTTAAGAACACAAATTATAAGAACTTAATAAAGATCCCAGTATGTAGCAGGAGCACACTGGGAGAGACAGTACCTGTCGACTGAGGTTAGCAGGGGTGAACTGGTTCAGGATGGGTCGCAAGCCTGTGGCATCAGCGGCCGTTCTATAATCCAACCGATACTCCATAAAAATAGTAATTGGAGTAAGTTTGTCTCTAAATTCAGATTCATCCTAGAAATGGAAAATCTTCATATTAAACATGGTATCAACTTAAAGTATCTGGAAAAATCTAGAAGTGCACAACACAAAGCCAGCTAATTCTATGAAGCTAGTCTAATTAATACCTCTACTTTTCCTCATTCATTTAAATTAAATGGCATTGAAGGATATACACTTACATTCACATTTTGCTTCTGTGACATCTAGACATTGTGATATGTAGTATTTTCACAATGATTCAATTACATATTTCCAATATAATCTCTTTTTGACCCTTAAGTTATTTAAAACTACATTTCCTAGGAACTCAATTTCCTAAGTTATCTTTTTGCTATTGGTTTCTAAAAACTGTTGCTACCATTTGGATGTTAAGTGTCCATGTGATAAAAGCCTGGACACTAGGGAGGCACTACTGAAGAAGTGGGGAACCCTTTAAGAGGCCTGGCCTAGCTAGTGTCAGGTCCTCAGGTCACTGGAGATGCCCTTGAAAGGGACTGTGGGACCCCAGTCTCTTTCTCTTGCTCTTTGCTTTCTGGCTATGAGGTGGGTGGTACTGCCCTGCCTCATAACTTCTTTCAGAATTACAGCTTCACTGCAGCCCCCAAAACTTCAGGGTTGCTCAACCAATCATGGGCTAAAACCTTTCAAACCTTTTCTTCTTATACGTTGATTACCTCAGGTATTTCTTATAGTGATGGAAAGATAACACAAGCACATTGTGATCAGATACCATATTTCCTATGATATCTCTTTGAAATGTTTAGATTACCTTTATGGCCTATACATGTGTTGAGGGGCACAGACAAGTCAAGATGGCACCTGGCACTTTGCCAGGAGGAGTGGTTTGAGAACACCAGCGAGCCATTAAGATGATGGAGATTCCTTAATGACTGAATGCTGTGTCTAGATTATGTCAATTAAGTTAAGCTGTGTGTAATTATTAAGATAATGAGGATTCCTTAATGACTGATTGCTGTAACTGGATGATGCTAAATTGAGTCAAGCTGTGTATTCAGTTATGTATAAATACCTCTGCTGTCCTACAATAAGGCGGCTCCCGCTGTATCAACCTTCACAAGTTGCTTGTCACCCCCGGTTATTTTGCCCAGCCAGACTGTGGCATACATGATCAATTTTATTCCTGATCAATTTCTACATTCTCTAATTATTGAGTTTCAGTGCTGAATTCTACATGGGTCTGTGAAATAAACCTGTTAACGATTCTCAATCTTCTAAAGCTTTAGCGATATGTTTGCCTTCTTTTTAAAATTTCCATCTTTTATCTGTGGAAGCAGTTCCCCTAAAATATTCAGATGAATATGAACCACATTCTTTTGTGATATGATTAAGGGAAATCCATGAATATGAGTAATAAGAACTACCTTTGATTTTTAGATTCATGCCAGACTATGATTTTACAACATGTAAGTATCTTATTAAATACTTACAACAAGAGAAGAAAATTGATATTATTAATACTCCCTTTTTAAGGATAAAGAAATTTGGGTTTTGATAAGTAACTTGTACAAGGTCACATATTGAAAAGAAGTAGTTACAGGTCAGTCACCCTGACCTCCGTATAGTCTTTTCTTTGCATCTTCTCTTGCTGTAGTCAAGATGCACCTCCATCCTAAGGACACTTTAGCTTCATGAAAGTGTCTAGACCTAATGAAGGAGTCTCAGATTGCAGAAGGCCCTGGAGAGTCTGAATCCCTAAGCTGGTGTCTGAAATTCCTACTCACCCTTTCCCCAGTGCCCATCCTTGCCAGCAGCTTAGGCTCAAAATTTTGCTTTCAACTCACAATTCAGATTGAGCTCAGGGGTTTAGTTGATTGCTGACTTTTTGGACCCTGGAGATTTCCTTTACTGTCTTGAGTCCAGCAATATTTAATAAATATCCTTATCATAATTCATTCAGTAATATTGTTGTTGAAAGGCCATCTGCAGTCTGCCAGAAGTAAGATCCATGACTTCTACTGTCAGGTTTGATGCTTCAAAGAGCCAGATTTCCTTAAGCATATTTTTTTGTGCTCTTCACTTTGGAAGTCATTTAGATGAAAATGAAAAAGTAACAATTAAAAAGAAAAGATAACAGAACACAGATGATCTCTTACCCGCAGATATGCTATCAGCTCTTCACACTGCATCTGTCCCCCTCTAGAAATTGTCATGTTCTTGGAGTGACCCGGGGACCTGTTATGGAGAAACAGTGCTCGCCGAATTGCTCCCTTTTGCTTGAGTTTATCCAAAAGAAGCTCCACCTGGAAGTCTATATAAATCAAAGGATTTATAACCAATGTATTCTTTATGGACTTAACCACGGTCCTAGATATCTAGAATTTTCATGTCAACAGAGATATTTATTTCTGAGAAGTGATCTGCTTCAAATTCACTAAAAATATCTTTTAACGAGGGACACTACAACATATTAACACTGAATAAATTTACTATAATAATTAAATAATTAAGCCAACCATCCCCAAAGCAATATCATATGTAATTCCAAATAACAATGGCAATAAAATATAAAAGGAAAAATTCTTTTAGTTTAAGCTGTAGGAAGTCCAGAGGGTGAAATATATGTGAATTAAGACTTTCACTCTTGGAGGAGGATATAGCTCAGTGGTTGAGTAATTGCTTTAGTGTGCCTAAGGCCTGGGTTCAATCTCCAGCATGGGCAAAAAAAAAACTTCTGCCATTAATCCAAGTGACAAAACTCTGTCGATTTTGATTAAGTACTCATTAATTGGAAACCACGTCATATTAAAACTATGGTAAACAATTTGTACCAATTGAAATTCCTGCTTTGAACAAAGCTATCATATCAAATGGTCAGATAAACATGTCCCTCATGAAGTAAGTGACTGTTTGATGGGTTAAGAATCACATAAACATGACGGTGCAGAGTCAGAAGCACAGTTGTTACAATTACCACTTTCTAAAATTCAGTTCTTTAAGTAGTTTCTTAAAAGCAGATGAGAGTATGAATTTTTAACACAACAGCTCTCTTTTCAAGTTTCTTTAAATACTGATTGACTTTCATTTCAAATTTAGGTGAAAACCCAGGGTTATTGTGATTCATGTTTGGTTCTACTCAGTCACACTGCTCTCCTTGCAGTCTCTCAAACACACAGACACACTCCTTCCTTGGACTTCTTTTTTTTTAGTTATTGATAGACCTTTATTTTATTTATTTATTTTTATGTGGTGCTGAGGATCAGACCCAGTGCCTCTCTCATGTTAGGCAAGTGCTCTACCACTGAGCCACAATCCCAGCCCTTCCTTGGGCTTCTTGAAATTGCCATTTCTTCTGTGTGAACCAGTCTTCTGTTCCTGCAGGTCTCTATAGAGAAGTTACCTCCAGTGAGGTCCTGCTGGACTCACTCACATGAACACCTGCCCAACGGCTTCAGTCCTCCTCTTTGCTTTGTTACTCATTAGCACCTGTCACTATCTGATGCACTGGCAAATTCTGGCAATATTGATTAATATCCCTACTCTGCTCTCAGGATCACATCAATTGTTTTAGGAAAGGAAGTACACTCTGCTGGGTAGATTAAATTTAGTGAAGAAAACATTTTCTCCTCACTATTCCTAAATCATCTCTATTTCTAAGATTGTTCGGTATTTCCCAGAAATATAAAGCTAGATATCTCAGTCTGAGATATCTATCATCTACTCATAACAAGGATACTCACAAAAAAATAAAAAAGCATAAATATCTAAGACAAAAAAAAAACAAAAAACAAAAAAAAGGATACTCATTCCCCTCAGAGTTCATCTTACATCATTAAATGTTTACCTTTCTAAAAGCTATATTTATATATAGTGCATTATATTTGCTATTTTGTGGGCTAGTTTGCACACAATGTCCATTAATAAATATATTATTTCTCAAATGTATTTACTGGCTTAATAGTTGCCAAAGTAATTAGGTTGCCATCTTAAATGTGTTTAAGCATAAACATTCAGTTTAAAAACAATAACAATTTGAGTAACTAAGTAAACATTTTTAAGTGCTGTATATGTAAGAGTATTAAAATACTTTGATTTTTCATAGGATACTTACTAAGTTTCCTTGGAAGTGCTCCTTTGCCATCTGCCTTTAAACAGAACCTGACATTAAAACTGTAGGAAAAGAAAATATATACATGTAAATCCTATAATCCAGCTTAGATATATTTAATATCATTCAAATCTCACATTTCTTATACAGTCATCCCTTGGTATCTGTAGGAGATTGGTTCTGTGAACTACCCTTCACAGATACCAAAATCAGTGGATGCTCGTTAATAAAACAGCACAGAATTTACATATAACCTACAGATATCTTCTTTCATACTTTAAGTCATTTCTAGATTACCTTTAAGTCATATCTACTTATAATACCTAGTACAATGAAAATGCCATGTAAATAGTCATTCTACTGTATTGTCAGGGAATACACAATAATATAGGCAATAATAAGTAAAAACAAAAAGTGTGTACATGTTCAGTACAGACGATAATTTTTTTTTCTATATGCAGTTGGTTGAAACCAAGAATGCAGAAATGGCAGGTGCAGAGGGCTGATGGTGCATAGTTAAGGCCAGGAAGCCCTACATCTTTCTTCATATCTTAATATTGTTCTTAAAACATGAAACTACCCAGACTAATTTAACTCATTCTTCAGTAATTTAAACATGTTGCCTTTCAGGGTACCTCGATGAGAAAAATAATTTCCTAACCTCCATTCAAATTTACAGAACCTGTTGATAAATCTAAATAAGGGAAATGTCAGTTAGATTTAAAATAATGTCTTCTATAATTAAAAAAAAAAAAACGATCCACTGAAGCATCCTTTAATTACCAAGCTTCTCTAGAGGATGTGCTTTACAATATCTTAACAGGTCATGAAATCAGTGTAGTTGGCTGTATCCAGCATCTTAAAAAAGTGAATACAATAAAAAAAGTTGATGTAAGTAATAAGTTTATAGGATTATGGTGCAAGGTTTAGTTCTAGCTGTGTACCATGGTCAAATTTAGATGAAAGCTAGTACTTCAATTAGTGCATTTGAAGCCTTCTAATTATTAGCATAATTACAAGCATATTATTAGCATCTTCACAGAAACATAAAAAATGAGTGAAGGAAAGAAAGGCAGTAAAACTAAAAGCCAAAATCTTGAAAATAATTTGATTAACAATCAATAAAAATTAAGAGCAATTATTATAGAATGATTAATGTAATCCCATGAATAAACTAAATTTTTCAAGATTTTAATGACATAATAATTCAAAACAAAATCAGGAAAATATCTATCATTAGCTCTTTTTAAATAAAATTTTCATGGTTACCAATCATTTTCCTCTTCATCTATAATTCTTTGCAATTTTTCTGTGCAAGTAAAGAATGTGAACAGTGTTCCTCTAAGTGATGTTAAAGTACACAGGGCCAAAAACTTCCAATAGTTAGTTTTGTATTTATTTTCACATATGAGAAAGATATTGTCTTTTCCATTGTGGGCTTTTATTTTTTTTTTTACTTGTAGATGGACAAAATACCTTTATTTCTTTTTTTTTTCTTTTAATGTGGTGCTAGGATTGAACTCAGTGCTTCACGTGTATGCTAGGCAAGTGCTCTACCACTAAACCACAACCCAGCCCTCTCCATTGTATTTTTAAAATACTTTGAGATAAAATATGAGTCGGTTTAAAGGAAACTTAAGAAAATTATAATATAGGTAGAAAGAAAATATAGCAAAAATCCTGAGTATCATACACATGATAAACTTGGAAAATAATGAGGCAGAGAAGTCAGACACTATACTTATGAAAAAATATTATATTTTTCTTTGGAAACCAGAAAAGAAACAAGTAAAAGATCAAAATATAAGAGCAAAGTAATTTTACCATACAGCCATACAGATTTGAAATCTGAAAAAGAACATTATCTTTTAAAGATTTCATTTAAAGGGTTAGGTTTATGGCTCAGTGGTAGAGCCCTTGCCTAGACTATGGGAGGCACTGGGTTCGATTCTTAGCACCACATATGACTAAATAAATAAAATAAAGGTCCATCAACAACTAAAAGAAAAAAAATTTTTTTAATTAAAAAAAAGATTTCATTTAAAAGGGCCTGTTTAGAATGAAATTTTTATAAAATGAGTTCTGAGAACTTGTCAGCGTTTTCTTCTTTTTAAATATATTCATTGACCATATATAATTCTTTAAAAACTAATTTTATAGTAATTTATTGAGTATTTCTGGAGCATTCTAGAAAATTTCCTTGGAACACTATTTCTATAATCCAATCAATGGCTTAAACATGGAGTGTATCCACAGAAACTGCTTTAGTAATATTTTAGCCCTGCCATCTTAATTTTTAATTGTTCTTACAATAATCAAACCATTAATCATAATTATTATTAAACATATATCCTTACCAGGAAACTTTGAGAGCTGTCCCAGGCAATGGGCAGGTTTTATTGTCTTGATTTAAAATGCTAGGATATACTTCAAGACCAGCATTTACGGTGATAACAGGTCTGGCCCTGTTTTTAAAAAAAGGAAGAAAAAAGTTCAAACTTAGAAGCAGAAACTTGGATTGATCCCAGCATTTTAGGTTCACATTCACCATGATACAGTAGCATCTAAAGCATTCTTTCTAAGAGCAAAAAACATTGAAACAAACTTTAAGTGTAAGATGACCAACTGCCTCAGTTTGCCCCAAACTTTTCCAATTTCAGCACTGAAAGTCCTGCATCTTGGGAAATTGCTCAGTTCCAAGAAAAGCGGGACAATTGGCCAACAAATCTGAACTCAGTCCATTAAAGCAGAATGCTTAAGTAAGTTACAAGGTCCCTACTTAATGCAATGCAATATGAGTGTCATAAATCCATCTGTATCGACATAAGATAATCTCTAAGGTACATCCAAGACGTAACTGTAGTAAAAGGAAAAAAAAAAAATCCCACAATAAAGAAAGAATGCCTACAGACACACATACATGTATGCACATGATTTCTTTTAATATATGAGTATTTTTTGCAGGGCATACCTAATAAACTAGTAATTGACATGAGAAAATATATTTTTATTCTATGACCTTTTTGCATTGTTTGAATATGCACCACATGCATGTATTACTTCATTAGCAGCAATTTTAAAGCTAAAACAATAAAATAGAGGTTAAGCACTCCTAATTGAAAAAAATCCAAAATCTGAAACTTTTTGAGTACCAACATAATGCTCAAAAAGTTGTGGATTTTGAACCATTTCATATTTCTTATTATAAGGGATGTTTAACTGGTAAAGTCTATGTAACTATTTCAAAATCAGAAACATTCTAAAATCGGAAACATTTCTGATCCCAAGAATTTCAGATAAGGTATTTGCAACCTGTAAATATAGTTTTCCAAATTTCAAATATCCAAGTTTACATCTTGTACAAAAATACAGTAGACTCAAGTCAATGAGATTGCCTCAAAATGACAAATCCCTGAAATCTGTAAGTACACACATTCCCCCAAAGCTGTAATTAGGTTGAACCATCACAAACTCTACCACCGAGCATAGATGTTAGGTTTCCTACCATGCTTAATCTCCATCTGCAGAAATATTAAGCTACTTGAGATACCAGTTGATATTCTATGAGAATTGATGAAATAGAGAAAACTGGTAATATACATGAAGCTGGGAAATAGAGAAATATGAATTTTTACACATTTTTTTAACAAAAATATTCATGTGGGGATCCATTACATAATCACGATGTTCACAGAATACTGGGCCACAAACACCAGTCTGGTTTCCTACCTCTTATAGGAAAATACAGCCTATACATTTGATGTGGGGAAGGGGCTCACAATGGAACCCAGGATCTGGTACCTGCTAGGTTAAGTGCTCTACCACTAACTACATACCAGCCCCTATCCATACAATTTTTAAAGAGAAATGAAAAGCATAGGGGAATGTCTCTGAACAAAATTTAAGGACAATGAGCAAAAACTCTGAACATTTTTCTAAATAAAAAAAGTCTATACTGTTCTTTTCTTTGAGACTTCCTTGTATAAATACTCTTTACCCACAGCAAATCCTGAATAGAAAGAACAAACAAGTTTGATCCTTACTCTAAGAAAATTAAAACTGAAATTCAAACACTGGGACTTAACTAAAAGAATTTTTTAAAATTCAAAATATTCCCATAGTACAGAACATGAAACATACCTGTATAACACAGCTCGATCTACACCAAAAGCTCCTACAATTAAGTCTTAAGCAAAAGCAAAAGAATATGTTAGTAATGATAATTGTTTTTAAAGCTTATGTATCATTCTAGAAATGCTTAATGTACATAAGATTTAAACATTTTCTCAAAACTAAAAGGTTCTAAGATAAGATATATGAGGATAAAACACTGGAAAACTATAATAAGTGTTCATCATTGCAAATGCTCATCATAAACCAGACTTTCATTCAGGTAGATAAAACTTTTTGTTGGCTATTTCATAAAAAGAGCACCAAAAAGGAAGTGTATAGCCAGCAAACATATACACTCCCCAAAAGCAAAAGCTTTACAGATGCCTGTGTATTTATACTTTTATTATAAAATTTTCCTCCAGTTCTCTTGTTTTAGAAACAAAACCAAGAAAGCACATATACATATGTTGAATATGATAGCAGGCAGCATTCAAATCAGCAAGAATAAAATACATTAGTTTTTATACATAAGAGCATAACTGGTCGATGATTTAAAAAAAAAAAACTGAAACCACAGATGCATTTTACAATATATCCAAGTTCAATCTAAGGAAACCTTTTCTAAGCAGAGAAGCATACCAGAGCAAATAAAGACAGACAGATTGAATTATATGAAAATTCAAAACATCTTTATGCCAAAGACACAAACATGACAAACTGGGAAATGTATAAAAGAGCTAAGGAGTTAAAAATTGTCAATATTTAAAGCACTGCATAAGTTTAAAAATGAAGGAATGAAAGAAAGAGAAATTGCGTCTCAATAGAAAAGGAGAGAAAAAAAAACATAAAAAGGAAATTCCAAAAGTAAGTATACAAATAAACAACAATGTTTATCTTCATTAATAGTTAAAAACTGTTAATTGAAACAAAATAATATTATCTGTGGCTCAGGAGGCTGAGACAGGAGGATGATGAGTTCAAAGCCAGCCTCAGCAATGGTGAAGCATTAAGCAACCCAGTGAGACCCTAACTCTGAAAAAATACAAAATAGAGCTGGGGATGTGCTCAGTGGTCGAGTGGCCCTGAGTCCAATCCCAATCTCAAAATAATAATAATAAAAATAATAACAACAACAATATAATACATCTACTAGGTACTCCAAATTATTTTAAAAGAGGTGCAGTGTGGAAAAATGATTATTTTTTTACTGCTAATGAGTGTTTTTGAAAAAGTTGACAAAAGCCATTTTGTAGAGGAAATGGGATTATTTTTTAAGGCTGTTCATAAAGTGCACATCTTTGACATACCAATTCTAGAATTTTGTCCTAAGGAAATATTCAGTGGTATGCAACAGAATTACATGTAAAGATATAAATGCCCTCAAATAAGGTAAAGTTAGATATGATATAGCTATTTATTAGAGAGAAACATAAAATTTATGTTTTAGAAGAAAAATAGGGGAATTGTTTCTGATACTTTAAGAAAACAAAATATATAATAAACAGATTACAAAACATGATTCTGCTTTGTTAAGAAATATGTATGAATGCAAGCCAGGCGTGGTGGTGCATGCCTCTAATCCCAGCAGCATTAATCCCAGGAGGATCAAGGGGTTTAAAGCCAGCCTCAGCAAAATCAGGCCCTAAGCAGGTCAGTGAGATCCTGTCTCTAAATAAAAATGCAAAAAGGGCTGGAGATGTGGCTCAGTGATTAAGTACCACTGGGTTCAATCCCTCGTACCAAGAAAAAATAATAATATGAATGCATAGGAAAAATATGCTTTGCTGTAGTTTCTAAAAGTTCTATAATATTTTATTATGACATATAACTGGAAATAATGCCAATTTATAGATAAGAGTAAACTTTATGTTATTTCTAGAAACCTTTCAACATACTTGTATATTGAGCTTCTATTAACTATTTCAACAACAAAGGTGATCTACATTCTCTTATTTTTTTAGAATAAAAAGAAGACCTACTTTGATCCTGGATTCATTGTAATACTCCAAGTATATAAGAGCCTGAAAAAGGTTTTGCTTGTTCTAATGGACTAACCCAGTGAGCAAGTTTGGGCAAATGTCTTCCTCAATCTCTTCTCACATATAGAAAAATGGCCTCATAGTAACCTAACTTAGCTTGTGTCCCCTCTCAAGCCTTATTAAATAAATAATTTACCTTTTTAAAAAATCACATTAATTAGTCAGGTCCACGAAAATGCTACATCATTAAGCACAAAAACAATGGCTAACATTTAAAAACTTGGAGGGAGCACTTGGTTTTTGTTTATAGCTTCTACAACATTTTTCTGACATTTTATTATAGACCTCAAGACAATGGAACAGACTCAGAGTTAAGTGTTTCATATTGTACGCCACCAGGAAACAGCTGCCTTTCTTCCTGTCCCCTGTACTGAGAACAGTGTCTTCTGTACAGGGGAGGCCTGATCAATGCTTGAAATATTCAACTGAAATAATGTGTAATATAAATCAAGAGAATGGCAATGAGTACTCTTGGCTATTTGGACTGAAAAAGTGCACGAGCCACACGCATTTACAGAAAAGCACCTGGATATCCATTCTTGTCTATGTCTGTGGCTCCCTTCATGGAATAGCCAAAGCTTGGTGGCATGCTCTGTGCAGCCCACTGCCCTTCGAGGATCTGAGATGGCACTGTGTTCAAGCCCGTTGATCTTCCATTGAAAATATAAACAATTCCTTTTTTATCTTCACCCCCATAGGGAGCAGCAATTGCAATATCTGTGGGAGGAAAGGAGAGCGAGGATGAGAGAAGAAAAGAGAAGGGTAACAGTGATTCAGGAGAAAGGGGACAGGGAAGATGGGCAAGACAGAGAGAAGGAAGTCTTAGTGTTTACAATTATTTACATAGTGATCTTAATATTTATAGAAAGCTACTGGCGAATGAGACTGATCCAATTATGTTATGTGCATATACAAATGTGCCATAATGAATCCCACTATTAAGTATGATTATAATGCACAATTTAAAAAACTGAAAAAAAAATTTAGAACCTCTTGATCATATTAAATATTGATTCAAAATTCAACAGAGTACTTTCTATTCAACAGTAACGATTCTAATTCAAGGAGATTCAAGCAAAACTATGTAGAAATGACATTAATTCAGAGCCAGATATTTTGGGATCTGACCCTGGGCAAACCACTTAACCTTTCTAGACTTAAAATGCTTTATTTTTAAAATTAGGAGGTAGAGAAGGAGATGGGCATTTGTCAAAAGATTCATCTAAAGTTCATTAGTTCTCAAATTTCTAGCTTATTTAGCTATGCATAGCTTTTGTTTTTCCTAAGCAGAAGTAAATCCAGCTCAGAAATTTGAAGGTTATAACTTCATCCTGATCTTGCTCAATTTATAATGAAATGACATAAACAAATAGAATTTAAAATTCTTTAAAAAAAAAAAAACCTCCAAAATATCAAATGGTCACTATAATCTTTATAAATTCGAAGATATATTATAAACCATCTACTTCTCTGTCTCTGCTGCTACCACCTTAGAGAAGCCCTTGCCAGGCTCTGCCTGCACCCCTAGAGTAGCCACTCAGGTGGCCTCGCACTTCTAGTCTTTCCCCATGGCTCATTCTCTTCAAAGCCAGCCAGTGTTAACCTTACTGTCTCAGATCCCCCTTCTTGATAGCCTTCAATTATTTCTCAAAGCATTTAGAATAAGACCTAAGTCGTGCCTGGTATGTCTTCTGCTCACTTTGAAAATCTCCCTCTCCTACCCTCTCTACCCTCCTCCTTTTTGTCTCATCCACTCTTCCCAGCAATCTTGGCCTTTTTTCTGTTTCCTAAACACACCAAGTTAATCTCTGGGCATACCTTTGCTGTTTTCTCCACCAAACAGCTTTTGCTCGACAGCTCTTCAAGCCTTGCTGCTTCTGCTTGCCATAGATCATGGGTGAAATGCTATCCTGTCAGTGAGGCCTTTCCTAGAAACTCTAAGAGGCCGAGTACTTGTCCCTCAGGACCCCTACTGTATTGTACTATCTTGGAACTCTTGGAACTCCCTATCACAGTACTTTGTCTTAAAAAAAAACACAAACAAACAAACAAACAAACAAAAAAACAAAGCCCAGTCACACTACCTGCATTTCCTCATTTTTTGTTTACTTACTCTATGAATCTCCATAAAACAAGCTTCATGAGATCAAGGACAAATATCTGTCTTGCATCTAATGGTCCTTCTGTACCTGCCACACCAAATAGCCTCCAGTTCCTTAATGTATCCAAACTGTTTTATTCCTCCTCAATGACAACCCCTCAGTCACCAAAAATACCTTGATCTCTCACCCATTGTATAAGACCATTATGCCCACTGTGATAATCACATTCTAGTGTTTATTTTTTTCACGTATACATTGCCGCTACATAAAGACATGGATGGTTTCATGCATTTTAAAGAGGGAAAATGTATATGTGAAAAAATGGGCTCATTTTCAGCACCTACCATAACATTTGTTCTTAATGGGAACTAAGAATGTACCATTCTTTAAAATTCAGTATTTAAATTGTTTAAGAATCCCTCTGTTATTCTTTTTGAAGTTTTAAAAGGTAAATATAATTCTAAATTAATATGTGCATTAAAAAGTATTTATTAAAATATAATTTCCCAACAAAAGATGGCTCTAAAGTTAAGATATTATTATTACAAATTATCTTTAATTTTTCTAATCCCTTCAATATTTTATACATGCTTATTATCTTTTCCCTTGGCTGTCATTTTTGAAAAGCACTATGTTTTCATGCAATCAATTTTCTCCTTTGATCATTTTAGTTGCTCTCTTCTGGTTGTTTTTTTTTTTTTTTTTTCTCCCCCTGATTTTCTGAAAAGATGTTGACAAAAACTGCACAAAATTACCCTGGAGCTATGTAAAATTGTGGAATATAACTTTATTGTTTTGCCTTTCATAACCCTCTTGATAGTACCCAGTGTTTTCCTGATGGGGATAGGTAGAAAGAGTGGGATGCAGAAATACAGAAGCAATGACACTTAATGTTATCAGCCATGAACAAAAATAGATCCAGGTTATATTATAATTAATGATATATTTACACAAATCCAGCTCAGACAATTTTCCACTAAATTCCTTATCTTTCAAGAACTACTACTTGGGACAATAAGACCTAAGGTAAAACCTTGGAAGACCATCAACACCCTCTATGGTATCTCTCTCTGGAAGTAAAATCTCTTTATAAAATCTTTCTAAAACTTAAATATTTTTAGCTGTTGTTTATATTTGTTGTGTTGGCAGATCATATCCTATTATTAAAATCTAATAAGAAGGATGAGGTAATGACTGGATCACAATACCAAGGAAACATCCATAAATTGGTTAGAATACCCTTGACAGAAAACAAGTCCAGGCTTTCCCAGAAAGCTTGGGAGACAGAGGCCCAGTGATATAGCAAACAACTCATCAATTTTATGCAAAGCAGAACCTCAAATATGGGTCTATACTTTCTAGGTAGTAGTTGTTATCAGTAAGTAATGGTTTGGCGTGTTTTACTGTATTCTTTTCATGTTTTATTATGAGCCGTTTAACGCAGCTTTATTTGGTTTATGTGAAGTTATCTTGGTGTCTAAAATCTTCCAGATTATTTTAGGAAGCAAAGTGTGCCTCTGACCTATTGTTCACTAACGTTGAATATTTCTAGGGTTAATCAAGATGACACTTGAGTGGTATATAACATACAACTACCCATGAGGCAGGACTGGAGCCCAGAGTCAAACAACACTTTTTTTTCCACTGGAGAGTAAGTCATCTGTACTTCTGGAGTGTTTTTCTTAATCAATTTCCTTTACATTTTGGGGAAGCATATCCCTAAACACTGTTGGTTATACAAACACACCAACAATTCATCTCTCTATCCTGTGATCCCTAGAAAGATTTTTAATAGTATTTTTTTAATCTTGGTAACTTGTGGCATATATTTCATGTTTCTGAAAAGAGTTCTATAGTAAAAGCCAACTTAGCTTTTTAAAGATACATATAGCTATTGAAATGATACTATTATAAAAACAATGGACCTTTTACATGTCCCCATGAAGAGACAAAGAGCCTGGCTCAGAAAGTCTTAGACACAATAAAGTTATGACTTTAAAAATACTAGTGGCAACTCATACCTATGAGATTAGAATCAGCACTGCCTTGACACTGTGCTGGAAGCATTATTTTTGTTTTTCGTTTTTCACTTGTAATTAAATGGACAGTAGAGGGCACTGCCGTTTAGCAGGAGGCAGAGAGAAAAATCAGCAGCTGGCACTGGGCTCCACAGGAATAAAGCTTTCCTCCAGAAATTAACCATCTGACACTCTAACTTGAAGCTTCATGAATAATACCTCAGGAGAGCTGATTTTTTGAAAACTTCGCTCTGATCTTTAACGAAAAAAAAGACAACCTGACTTTAAATATCCTATCTTTCTAGGAAGGTTCACTCATGCAAACTTCTCCAGATGGGTTCTAGGACTTTTCCCAGATGGACACAGAGAATCAGGAACCCACAGTTGCTGGATTTCAATCTTACCATTGAAGCCGTCCTGGTCCAGATCTCCCAAAGGAGCTATGGCACTGCCAAACCGTGCAAAGACCTCAAACCCATTCAGTTTTGTAGTCTGGAATTCTCCAGAAGCTTTCTGCAGAGACACGGAGACCTGCCCCACCTCTTGGAGTTTGCCATCAGAGCCTCGATCCATGAAAAGTGGCGCTCCAATAAACACATCTGCATAACTGAAAGCACAAAATCTTCTCACCAGAGCAAGACTGGATTCCATCTCTTAGTAAGCATTTTCTTTCTCATTAAAACACTGCTTCCCTCTTTGCACCTCTCTCATGGCTGTGCTGAAGTACAAAATTATCACAGCAGTTATTTCAAAGTCAAACCTTGCTTCAGCTCTTTTAAAAATCTACAAGTAGTTCCTGAGCTTATTATTATTTTTTTTTGCATTATAAACACTATTGAAAAAAATTGTGGCCAGCATAGAGGTTGCCTAATATTCATGATTAAGGTTGCTTTGAATTAATTCCACAAATAGAAAGAAAATTAGCAGGAAGGGGATCAAGAAACAAAAGAAAAAATGTTTAGTTTTAGTAGAGCATTCATAAACACGAGAGGAAACAGTTTCTAGAAACATTTTTTTAAACTTACTCATCCCCATTAATGTCAGTGGCAGCGACAGAAAATCCGAAATATGCAGCCATCTGAAGACAAAGACAAAAATGAAATGTTTATACTTCATCTAACTGGCTTAGACAATATTTATTATTAATATTTACACATATTATGCGTCCCACATTGAAACTCTTACTCTTTTCTCTGCACTAAGGGCTTCAATCTGAGTCTCTTTTGTTTATTACACAACAAAGACAATCAGTTAATGAGTCTTGTTTATTTTGCTAGATTTATGGGAAAAACATTCCACACACATGATTCTAGTATCTTCAACATGTGCCCAAGTATAGTCAATTTTCCTTCCCAGTTCTATTATCTCACTTCCTCTACATTCCCCCAAAACACAACAGTCAGACACACTAGAAGAAAGACAGATGGTCACAGACAGACATTTAAATTAAATACACACACTCACGGATGCCTATACAGTAAGGACAATTGACAATAGCTATTAATGACAGATAATAATTGGCTTTCCAATATGAAACCACTACTATAGAAAAATTACTGTTTGGAAAATATACAAAGGAACTCATTTTTGTCTCATATTTCACTTGATTACTTGTCAGATGGTTTTGCTTTTCAAGTATACATAGTTAAATGGGTGTGGGCTTATTATGGGCTTATAGGCATAGGTAAAAGAAATGTCTTTCCCACCACAGGGGTCTCGTGCCCATCACAGTCAGAGCAGCCTGGCTAGAAATAAATGTGAAAAGGAAGTTCTAAAGACAGGCCCACATGCAAAACAAAATGAGGACAAAGGACAGGGTAAAGATGACTAAGGTGAAGAAAGAATCCACACACTGAAAAAGGAAAGTTAGCAATGCTTCAAAATTTTAATTTGGAAGTCTGGAATTCTCCTGAAGCTCTCTGAAGAGACATGGAGACCTGCCCTACCTCTTGGAGTCTGCCATCAGTGGCTTGATCAGAGCATCTTATAAGGGAAATTCTCAGTTTATCTATTTTCAGTTGATATAGGGTAATCGAGAAAAGTGAAAGGTGTATTTTGTATTTGATGACAAGATCAGAGCTTGTGTGGTTAAGTACACAGAGTTTTAGGTACCATGTTGATGTGTAACTGGAAAATAACAGAATAATAGTTGCAGGCTTTTGTGTTTGTCCTGAAAGTATAAAGGACGGCATTTACTCAGGGGAGTTTGATCCTGAGCACTGTGGTTGAAATATTTTCATTGGATTCTCACAACTATGCCACATGCCCACCTATAAATAAAAAAAAAACTAAACAGTTATGAAAGAATGTTTTGTGCAATGTAATAGCAAACAAATCATGGACAACCCAGGTCTGTACTCATCCAAAGCCCATGTTTTCTAGCCCTTCCCCACATAATGGCTAGAAGGAATGAAGGAAGCTTCATGAAGATATGTCAGCATCCAGAGACACAAGTGTACATCAGACAGGACACACTGTTTGAGCCAAAGAAGTCACAACAACAGAAGGAGACAATCACCCCTGAAATAACCCTAAACACCAATCAACTACAGGCCATTCGTGTTGCACAGCCACCTTGGTAGCCACACAGATGGAAGAGGTTTCTGGAGACTAGGGTTCTAGTTCCTCAGCCTATTAATCCTCTCCCAGCTAAGCATGTAGGCTGGAATCCCAGAGCTGCAAACCACAATGAGGTATTTTTTTTTCTCTACTTATTGTTTGTTTTTTATCATTGCCAACTTATTATTTAATTCTGAGATATACAATATTATAAAATGTCTCTACTTGTAAAGAATGCCTAGTACTTAAAAGAACTACACTTTAATTGAAGAATATTTTATTTCATGTAGTACAAACCAGGTTTGCTTATAATATCTATAATACGTAAAACTGTGCCATGCTGTTTTGCCTCTAATAAAATTAAGATATAGATCATTCCTTACAGGGAATTGAATATCATCAGCATAGAAAAGTTTTTCTGAACTTCCACAAAGGAAGTTTTTGTAGTTTTATGTGTGTGTAATTTGATTTTTTATTTCCTAAAAAAAAAAAGAAAAAAGAAAACAAACAAACAAAAAAGCCATAATAATCAATTACAAAAGTTTTGCTTAAATTACTTGGCTAAAGCAAAGGTTAAATATATAAAGCCTATCTTATATCTAAAAATTAAATATTATAGAATCATTACTCCATTTTGATATCACAAAGCAAAGTTTTAAGATATTAGAGAATGTTGAGTGAAAAAAGCAAGACATAGAAATCTAAATAAACCACTTTTTGTTTACACACACACACACACACACACACACACACACGAGAAATACACCATAATGACAGTTTGATGGATTATCTGTTTGACTGGATGATAGATATCTCTTATACTTCATCTTCCACAATTTCTCTAATAAATATGTACTTTTATAAGGATGATGTTTTTAAAAGCATACCTGCTCACCAGTAAAATTGTGCAAGGAGGACATGTTTTTCCCATCATAAATATAAACCTGTGTAGAAAAAAATATAAGCACATGAAGTATAGTAAAATAAAAGGTAACACACAGATTTTTAAAAACAATTTCCATCTCTCCTACCATGCCCAGAGTTCTTGCTGCTCTTGGAACTCCCGAAACAAAGTCTGAAAAGAACAACAAAAAATAAATAAATGAACATGTCTTCAATTTTAAGACCAACACTGGAAACTGAAGAAGCAGCTATTAGAGAGCTTAAAGTTTTGTTTTATAACTTTAGTAGAAAATGAGAGATTTTTTAAAAAATTGATATTTCAATTTTTTAATTGAAAAAAATTAAGCTCAGTGATAAAGTACTTGCTTCGTATGTGTGAGGCACTGGGTTCAATCCTCAGCACCACATAAAAATAAATAGATACTGTGTGTTCATCTACAACTAAATAAACATTTTTAAAAATTGATATTCTAGGGCTGGGGATGTGGCTCAAGCGGTAGCGCGTTCGCCTGGTATGGGTGCGGCCCTCAGCACCACATACCAACAAAGATGTTATGTCCGCCGAGAACTAAAAAATAAATATTAAAAAAAATTCTAAAAAAAAATTGATATTCTATAATAAAGAAATAGCATTTTAACTATAAAAATCGAAATCTGAAAAATGCAGAAATCATCTCAAGTCCTCAAATATATGCACAGGAACCCTCAAATCACTGTAATCTTCCTAAGCAAGAATTAAGATAATGTAACCTATGAACTAAGAAAAGTTATGCTTTAAGTAATGAAAAATAATATAAATCAAACTGAAATGGGGTAGAGGTGGCTGTGGTACAGAAGTGTGACCAAAGTTGGGCAAAGTCTATCTAAGACTGCGGCATTGGGCTTTGAAGGAACACTAGTACACAGAGGAAGGAGATAACAGCTTACAGACCTTGTCCAGAGCCTAAATAAAAAAGGAATGCTCCAAGAGGTCGAATTTGCTGAAAGCAAAGAGGAAGGAGCTGAAGAAATCACTGACTGTGGGTGGGAAAGACACCAAGGCCCACAGCAGGCCTTGAACAACCAACAGAGTGAGAGTAACAGAGACCCAGAGTGGGACTTTCCTCAGTGTACTAACTCTTACTAGTGTCTTCCATTTAAATTCCATAAAAATAGTTTCAAATTACTGAAGAATCTCAATGTCACATGTTTCAAAGGCTTGATTTAAATTCTTTAAAGGATTAAACATAGTTCACATGCTTCATACCATCTATGCCATCACCGTTGAAATCTCCGACAGCCACTGAGTAACCTAAATGGGAAGCAAAGGTGAGACACCATGAGAGCAGGAGTTAACAGCGTACTTGTTAAGTAAAATTGCCTTCAAAATATGATCAAGTAACTCCTTTAACTAGGTAGGGTTTTATCTTTTGACAAATAAATTTTAAATAATTCAGCTAGGCTCAGTGGCGCACACCTGTATTCCCAGCAGCTCAGGAGGCTGAGGCAGGGTGATGGAGAGTTCAAAGCCTGCCTCAGCAAAAGCAAGGTGCTAAGCAACTCAGTGAGACCCTGTCTTTAAATAAAATACCAAAAAGGGCTAAGGATGTGGCTCAGTGATCAAGTACCACTGAGTTCAATCCCTGGTACCCCCCGCCAAAATAAATAAATAAATAAATAAATAAATAAATAAATAAATAAATAATTCAGTTAAATACTCAAGTACACTATCTGTATTAGAAAAATAGGATTGTTTTATCCACTTTACAAGAGTCTATTAAAATCAGGGTAAATTTGCAGTTCATCAAAAAGAGGAAACAAATAACAGATTCTCTCAATCAGTAAGTACTAGTTCTGTTGAGTATGATTTATTTTCATAAATAAAAGAGAAATTTAAAGAGAGAGAACAAACGTTAATAAATCCCCAAGACCCAAACTGTAGTTTAATAGTAGCTAAAAGTGCAGTAGTCAGACCACCTGGGTCTGAATCTCAAAACAGCAAATTATGTGTGACTTGGGGCAAGTGCTTTTGCCTCTCTGCGCCTCAGTGTTCTCACCTACAAAATGAGAATGACAGTAAACTTTCATAGACTTGTGAGGACTAAATGAGCGAATACACACAAAACATTAGGAATGCCCAGACCATAGTAAGCACATCTGAAAGGTTAGCCACTGTTATCACCACATAAACAATCACACTTTCCAATGTCCATTACTGAAATGTAACACAACCTAAGTACTCAATAACAATTTGAAATTGTACATTAATTATGCTTTAAAAAATCTTAATCTATTTCACATAAAAGATTTTTATTTATTTTAATAATAGAACAAATATAGCCCTTTTACCTACCCAAATAACTGTCATCAAAAATTGCTTGTGCAGTCCGAGTGGCTAACTGATTATTATACTTGATGCTATAAACGTTGGGGTCATACTTAGATACAATTTCTGCCACTTGATCCGAGATAAGCTGACCTGACCAAAAAAAAAAAAAAAAAAGAAAAATATATATATATACGCATACATACATGCACATAAACATATATATGTATGTAATAAATGATCTTCTAATGGGAACTCTATGATATAGACAATGAATACTACATACATTAAATAAAACAGTAGTAGATATATGTACATCTAATAATTAGTCTTAATCCTCCTTTATAATGCTATATTTGAAGTCAGAGATTCTTTAACTTAAAACTTTTACTGTTCAAGCCAATACGTAAAATTATTCTCCATTCATAAAAAATTAAGAACACAGATTTGGTCTTAATTTACCAAAAATTCAAAATAATGAAATCAAGAACTATTTCCCAACCAAATCTGTAAAAACAAACAACTACTGTAATGTTTAAATACTGTTACCTTTATAATTAGAATAATCACTTTATTGACTTAACTAGTTATCTGAATGCCCTTATGAAGCAATCTGGATGGGTGAGCTCACTTTGCCTCACAACCTTAAATTATTAGATAGACATGGAATCCAGATGACTATACAAAAATCAGACAACCTCCACCCCAAGAAAGGTTGGCTGATTTATTAAATACCACCTGCCTAAAAATTTTGATTTCTGCCATTTTAGAAAGAGCTGAAGTTTTTGATGTGGATCTAATTTGTTCTGTCATATGGGGCAGTACTTTCTACGAGCTACTAGTTTATCCTCTGTACCTAAACAATATTGAAAACATAGAAAAAAATTCAATAAATGAATCAAAGAACAGAAGAAAATGATAATCTGTTTAGAATAAAACATTACCATTTTTTTATACAGAGGCAATTCCAAGATCTATTAAACAATTCATTCTAAAGTACCTATTTATCCAGGGTGAAATCTGTTGATTTTAATCTTATTAAAATAAAAGATTCTCTGCCAATTCACTCAGTTTTTAGTCCCATATTCTAGACCACTTATAATAATAAAACTCTAATAAATATAGTATCTATTTGTCCTAATATATAATTAAACAAACACAAAAATATATGATGTAGTAAAAAGAAGAAGTCATTTAAAAACATTCACAACTGTAACACCTAAAAAGAATTGCAGTCCTGAGAATCACAAAATCTAGCTTCCCTCACAGTTTTAGTTCTCAGGCATGCTTCCTTCCCCTCTACTGAATGACACACCTAGTACAGAAGAAGAGGAAATCCATGTTTGTTTGGTTGTTTTTTCTTACTGGTGGGACAAAAGGCATGGCCTCCTGCATGCTGAGCAAGTGCTCTACCCCAGAGCTACAAAACCCCAGGCCACAAGTCCATAGTTTTATAACTAACAGGGAAGTATTAACATCCTATTACTTTTTCATATGTATTTTAGAATACCAAGTTTTGTTTTTAAACAGTAAAACTCAATTATAATATTCCTATATCTCTTCCCAATAGACAGATAATTCATGGAAATTCAAATTTTGCTGTTCATCTCCTCCTTTGATTTCCCTTTCAACTTTTCATTTATTCCTATTATCATTCCTTCTTATTTCCCTTCCATCCCATTTTCCTTCAGCAAATCTCTCTTTGGCTTCTCTGTTACTTTATTTTTTTTTAATATTTATTTATTTATTAGTTATTGGCGGACACAACATCTTTTGTTTGTATGTGGTGCTGGAGGATCGAACCTGGGCCGCATGCATGCCAGGCAAGCGCGCTACCGCTTGAGCCACATCCCCAGCCCCTTCTCTGTTACTTTAATGCAAGCGAATGAGGTTCCTACAAAGAACCAAGTAAGGAAAGCATTGTGCAGAACATAAAAGTAAAATTCAGAAATTAAAAAGTACTTTCAAATCCATATATGCATAGGTTTTCCAATTCTTTCAAACACTGACAGTGTTTAAATATCAGAAGAATAATAAACAAGAGTTATGATCTTGTAAATAGCATTTGGGGCAGAAATTATCATGTCAATATATTGACTAAATAAATAATTGTGATCTCTAATGATAAATAAAACATAAACAAAGCAAATAAACAAATTCAGTTAACTATTTTCAAACTGTCAGCAGTAATGATCTGTTATTCATTTGTTCAAATGGAAATTTAATTAGGCCTCCCCAAATGATTGAAAAATATAGTTTTCTCTTTGTCAATGCCAATTTAATTATACTTTTAAAAAGATAATAATAAGATCTTCTGTTTTAAAAAGTCCCCAACACTTAAGAGATTAATCTTGATGTCAGTGATTAATGAGAAAATAAACATTTAATTATTCTAATGAGCAATTTCAAAATACAATTAAAACTCTGAGCTGTCAGAATGCCACAATTTGCCTACCCAGATTGGTCCTACTCCTACTAGTGGTTGTGTCATGGCTTCCAGAATACAGACATAAAGAAATACACACCACATAAAATCAAAATAAGTTATTTTAAATCTTATATACTTTACTTTATATTTTACTTTAAAAATATTATTTTCTACTAAGAATATATACATATTTATAATATTTCTTGCTATTTTCTTTTTTAAAAAGTTACATAACTGAATATTTATAAACATATTACATTTTACATTTCTTTTTTAAAACAGTTTGAAATTTTTCATAGTTGCATGAAAATAAACTAGGTGAATCAGAAACACACAGGCAGTATAGCATAATTTAAAACATATTAACCTACCTTGCCAATAAAAACTACCGGGACCACCAAGAAGTACTCTGTCAGCCTAGATTGAATCAAACAACAAAAGTATATATATTTAAAAACAAAGAGCATTAGAAACAGAAATCAATGTAATAAGCATAAAAAATACTTATGTGTATTTATACCTATTACATATAAAAGCCAATAATATTAAAATGTTCATATTCATCTAATTTGGTTTTAGTGATTTTTGTAACTTTTATTTAAAAAATTAAATATGAAAACATTTTTTTCTGTAGAACTCAGCTATTTTCCATGTTTTGAATACTGTACTAGCTCAAAGAATTATTGGGTTATAATAAAAAATTCACTTCTTAATACTATATATGAGATTTGTGACTTCATAAGGAAGTTTTTTTTTAATATCAATAAAGAATTTTCTGCTAAAAGAATATTATTTTTAGTGTCTCACATCAGGTGTGAAGTTAGAAGGTAAATTTCTACAAATTATACTTGACTAGCACTTCTTATATCTATAGCAAACTGTAAAGCTTTAATTGGAAGTATTCTAAATTTGAGCACAGTATTTTAGAAATTTCTTCTTGCTGGAGGCAAGAAGAATTTTTTTTTATTCACTCCAAATGCACACATATTCCTTTCAGGCTCTCAACAACTTCATGCCCCAACTATATAAAAGCGGTTCCAAATTGTTCAACTTAAAATATATGCTTTCTTCACAAATGGGTTTAAGAAAGCAAACAGTTAATTTAGCAATAACTTGTGCAGCATGAGAATACTTCTAGGGGAATAGTTGTATAGGCATAGGTATAGAAAACATGGATTTTTTAAAAAAATAACTACTGGAGAAAATATATCATGCAAGTTTAAGCCTAATGTTTATTAATATACTTTATTTCTGTTTGCCTTCCTTAAAGTTTGAATTATAACTAAAGTAGTATGAAACTAAGTGAATTCAAAAATCAAGTACATAGTAAAGAGAGTTAGCAATAATTATTAGCACCTAGTTCAGAAAAAAATTTAATGAAATAAAACAAATATAAAATATAAGAAAATGCTTTATTAGTACTCCATCATCCCACAATTTTAATTTCAGTTTGTTTCATAAATTTATGGACTTTTCTTTGTTTACATTTTCCAAGAAAGCTATAAAGTAAGCTTTCCAAGGAAGCTCTACTCTTAATTAATCGATATATTTTTACAACTCTCTAAAAGGAATTACTATTTCAATTTGATCAACAAATTGTTTACAAAACTCACAAATAAAGAATAAAAAAAAATTTATAAAGAAAAGTACTTGAGAAAAACTTTGAAAATATAAATGAAAATTTTGTTTTAGAAAAGAACATAAAAGCTAGCAACTCTGAAGGGTACATTAGAGCCTTGGATATGAGATGTGCTACAATTAAGAAATCACATCAGCTTCCCTGGGTACCTATAGGCACATAAATGACAAACATTGTGCTTCTTGGCTTTTGTATAATTGTGTAATAAAGTTTTCAATTGATAGTTTTGTGAAAAAAAATTTCAGTTGAAAACAGAAACTTTATAAGTTCATGTAAGTGGAATATTTAACATTAAGTCACAATAGTTACCTATCATTTACTGAGGAGATTCTTTACTTCCCTCCATTCTCATTGTCATGTCTATTTGATGCCTATTTCAAATAAGCAATGTTTACTAGGGAGGGAATAATATAAGGCAAGAATGTCAAAACGAATGGGTTGTTTTATTAGCTATTTCCATTAAGCAGGTAATAACTATAAAGACGCTGAAGTAATGACCAGTTTACTTTTAAGCACAGTTTATTGATAAGGTAGATCCGAATCTCATTCAGTTTTAAATAAGAACTTACTTTAGTAAAATCAATGCTGAATCCTCCTTGACAAAATCCCTGTCCATCAGCATCAATATTTTCTAAAATAAAAAGATTGGAAATATACACAAACCCAAAAACAAACAATATAAACAAAACATGAGAAAATCTGATATCACCATAACTGCAAGACAATGTGCTAGTTTCTGTGACTGGTCAATCACGCAGGCACTGAGCCATCATCCTATTCTGAAAAGGTCAGTATGCACGTTTATCAGCACCATTTCCTCAGATTTGGAAACAAAGAGACACTGAATATCTGGACCAGTTTCTGGGTAACAGAAAGATCAACTACAAGTGTGAATTTCAAATTTCTTTGTTTTAACCACAATCCACAGCAAGATTATAGTTTATATGACAACACACTATACACTGTGTATAAAATAATGTTAAATATGTAATATAAATAAAATTTCACAAAATAGGGGCTGGGATTGTGGCTCAGTGGCAGAGTGCTTGCCTCATGCATGTGAGGCACTGGGTTTGACCCTCAGCACCACGTCTACAACTAAAAAATTATTTTAAAAAATTTCACAAACTAATATTACTATTGTTACATATAATGTATTCCAATATTTTCTACTTTGTATTTTATTTTACTTTTCAAAAAATTACTAGTTATGTCCCACTATATGTAAAACACAAATGAGTTTTCACCTGCAACTTAAAACCTGCCATCTGAAAACACTCTTTGTTCCTGTCACTCTATTCTTGCTAGGTCTTTGAGAAGTTATGAATAACTTAGCAAAGGCTGGGCTCAATGGCGCATGCCTATAATCCCAGAAGCTCAGGAGGCTGAGGAAGGAGGATCCTAAGTTCAAAATCAGCCTCAGCAACTTAGCGAGGCCCTAAGCAACTTTGTGAGACTCAGTCTCTAAAACAAAATACAAAAAAGACCTGGGGATGTGGCTCAGTGGTTAAGTGCCCCTGGGCTCAATCCCCAGTACCAAAAAAAGTAAAAAATAACTCAGCAAAGAGATACATACATTCCTCGCACATACATTTCATATACATACATTTTATAACACTAAAAATAAAAGCTATATAAAGAAGATAGTTGAGAATTTCAGAAAAGGGCAAGGCCCAAACTTAAAACGTTCTATGAAGAACAAAATATGAAACTGTGCTCACAACATATTTAAAACTGGGATCTAATTAGAGTGAACATCTTTAAACATGACATCTTCAAGTATTTCCCAACCAAAGTTGTTTTGCTCTTCTGCAGTTATCTTCCCCTTTTTGTAGTTCTCAGAAAAGAAACTAACTTTGAATTATATAATTAGCCAATTAATTTAAATTAATTTTAACCACGAGTACTACTCTACCAAGAATAGAAGTCAGGATGAATCTAAAGACTTTCTCCTTGATTTATTTATTTATTTATTTTGTGGTGCTGGGGATTGAAGCCAGGGCCTTGTGCATGTGAGGCAAGTACTCTACCAACTGAGCTATATCCCAACCCTCCTTATTTTATTTTAAGGAGAGCAAGGAACAATGGAAAGCACCATCCTTCAATTATCAAAGAATTCTTGCAACCAATGTTACAAATATATAAAACTTATTACTGCATTAGCCACCCAAATATAGGAACCAAAAGTATATACATTTAGTCATAAGGACAACTCCAAAGAATTTTGTGTAAAATAATCCCATCAAAAATTTTGAATCCATTTCTAAACCTGGGAAGTGCCCCAAGATTACATACTGAATATCTAAATTTAAAATCTTTTTTTTAGAAAATAGCCACAAGAGTGTAATACTACCCTGATGTAAATTTTTCTAACCAAAAGAGAGTGGGAAAATGTGGGGCTGGGATTTCCAGTGTCTAGTGAATCATACCAAGGAATTCTGCTCTAACCTCAAGTTAGCCATTTATTTCCTTTATTCCAGCTGCATCTGGGGAACTATTTCAGGCTATTTATAAAGACATTCTTTTCTGATTATCATATGTACAACTCACTGCTTTGTTTTCCCAGAACATCCAGCTAAAACACATTACTGTTCCTTAAAATTGTCTTAACAGGTACCTATTGAATGGAGTGTTTCCAACAATCAAAAACCTTCATGTTGAACATATTTCAATGAAGGCTTTGTTTTGTTTTGTTTTACTACAGATGATTAATACTTCTCTCATTTGTTTCACCTTGCAATGATACTATAGGAATGAATATTATTGATTACAATAGTAGTATCAGCTAGTGCTTACGAAGCTCTCACTGTGAGCCAGATATGATGTTAAAGTATTTTACATAGAATTTCCTTTTAAAATGTTTACAGCAATCCTAGAAGATATTATTCACAGTTTGTACAGATCAGGAAATTAATGTTTAGGGAAATTAAGTAACTTGACATGCTGAATGGGCTAGATCAAATAAAGAGTTACAGATCTGAATCCAGGTGTGTCTACACTACTATGTTCTACTATCTCAAATCAGCAATGTACTTAATATTCTCTAAGTACTGAAAAAATGGAAGGAACTGGAAATCCAAACTGGAAAAAAATCTATGTTCAAATAATATTATTATCAAAAAGTGAGCAGAAGGAACAAAGAACTCAGCTTTTGCATGGCGTTGAAAGAGTATTTATTTACATCATGTGATTTGTGGCTCAGGCATGTCTAGAACAGATTGGACATCTGGTCTATTGAATAACGCCAAGAATGGTCATAGACACAGTTATGAAAAGCCGGAAGCAATTGTAATCAGTAACAAGGAAAATTGAGAGTAGATAGGGAAATTCCTAGTCCAGAGTGTCCACATAGGTCATGCTAAAAAAAAAATCAATCAACCAACCAAACCAAAACACAAATAGAAACCAACAAAAAACCCTATAAACTAAATACAACTAAGACAAGCAAAGTTATCAAGAAGTTGGCAATATAGCCCTACAAAACCCACATCATCATGAAAAATAGAGGATATATATATATATAAACTGTACCTCTGCCATGCTTTGTTGGAACTAGTGTTTTACCAATAAGAAAACAAGAGTCCAGATGGATTAAGTGAATAACCCATAGCTGTAGGTTAATTATTACCAGAATTTGAAATTATCACTCAGGTTTTCAAGCTTTTAACTTTTGAGATTTTTCTCTGGATAAGCTGCCCCTCTTAATTTGAGCCTAGAGGCAGCTCAGCATTACAAAGTTTGGATCAAAGAATATGTTCAACAATCAAGGGTAACTGATGCCAGGCCTGTTAGGAAAAAAAATATTCACTTTGCTGTTGTGTTTATAAGATTGTTCTCCAAGCTTTTCCTAAGATTTGAGGTTTTATTATTTAGGTAGGAGTTCAGTAAACTTTTTCTATAAAGAACCAGATAATAAATATTTTAGATTTAGGGGCCATACAGCATGGCAACTATGGAAATACTCAACTTTCCCAGATAATATGCCAACGAATGTGTGTTGCTCTATTCCAATAAAACCTTATTTACAAAAACGGCCACAAGCCATAGTTCCCCAGTCAGATTTAGATGTTAAATACCTTAAAAAACAAGGTTTTGAATTACTTTATAATTTCTATGCCTAAACCAAATAATAAAAGCATTATGTGACAGATCCACAAGGAATCATTAGGATGCACATTTTCAGGAGGTTTCTGTTTACTGTCTCATTTCGGGAATTATCCAGACCTATTCTCTTGAAAGACACAGGATGTATTCCTTGCAGAAAAGCTGTGTTTTAAACCAAAGCAACTGAAATAGAAAGCATTTTCTATTGTTAGTAATGCAGGAGAAAGGTTCCTTTGGAACAAGACAGACCTAGGAGGCTGTGGGTACAGCTCAGTGGTACAGCTTGTGAACATGAGACCCTAGGTTGAAGCCCCAGCACCAAAACGAGAGGAAAAAAAGGCAGTTCTTAATTCAAATCCTCATTTGACCACTCAGTACCCATAAGAAGTGAAAATTTTTTTTTCAAGTGTCTGAATCTGTTTCTACAT
This sequence comes from Urocitellus parryii, assembly GCF_045843805.1. Lineage (NCBI taxonomy): Eukaryota > Metazoa > Chordata > Mammalia > Rodentia > Sciuridae > Urocitellus > Urocitellus parryii. The sequence continues at coordinate 237,643,276 of NC_135531.1, read as the reverse complement.
TTCTCAAATGAGAATAATAAGAGTGTTTGTATGTGTATTGTATAATTGATAAATTATATTCTGGCATACAATAGTTTGCTTCTTCCTCATGGCTATAAAATTATCCTCTCAGAGTAAGAACATTTTTGCAATACAGAAATTACAAATTTATTCCTCAGATTTTCTCTACACTACCAAAAATAACAGTACCATGAACAAAAAAAAAAAAAAATACAAAAACCAACAGGACAGATGGCACAAAACTCTGAGGATGAAGCTTCTGAATCCCTCCATCCTGTATAGGGTGCTCTGGGACCTAATTTTTACTCACACATTAAATGGATGTGGGGGGGGGACATTCTTTTGATGTTTACTTTCCACTTACAATAGGTAGAATCAAGGTGGTGGGATAAGAAATAAGTGTTTAATGAAATAATTTGCAGTTTTCTGGAGATTCAACTACTTACAATTTTGGGGACCAAATACTTCCTTAGACCTGGTGCCATATGTTGCTTTACGTGGAGACAAGGAATCTAGCAGGAAAAGTCTTACAAGTTGAACTTTTGTTATGAATTCTCTCTATTCAACTATTCGGTGACCAAAGGGACATAAAAAGAAATAACTTAAGGGCTAAGGTTACACCTCAGTGGTAGAGCGTTTGCCTAGCACATGTGAGGTACTAGGTTCTATCCTCAGCAAATCAAAAAGTTACAACCAGGAGATGTGATTTAGCTGGCAAGAAAAAGAGATCTGACATACTATATTCAAACATTTATATCTCAGTACCCCACTATTGAGAAAATTGTGCTCAATGTGCCAGGAACTAAAAATAAATATAATAAATAAATGTATTATGAAAAAAAGAAAGAAAGAAAGAAAAGAGAAGAAAAAGAACTAACTTAAAAAGGGCTCCAGGTAAAAACACCATACAGCAGTCCACTTTTCTTGACATGGTTTTGCCTCCCACAGATTCAGTTACCCTAAGTCAATCACTATCTGAAAATATTAAGAGGAAAATTCCAGAAATAAATAATTTATAAATTTTAAATATCTTTTACCACAGGATATTATTATAACTATTCTATATTATTAGTAGTTATTATTGTTAATTTCTTAGTGTGCCTAATTTATAAGTTAAATTTTATCATAGGTATGTATGAAAAACATAGTAGCACAGAGGATTCGGTTCTGTTTTTGAACATTCATGGGAAATCCTGCAATGTATCTTCCACAGACTAGGCATTTTGATCTTTTATTTTTATGTTTCTTGAATAAACAAGATTTAGAATAGCAGTTAATTGAACAAAAGGCAGGGGTGTGAAAAGACTGGAATCTCTAAGGGGAAAAAGAGGTGCAGAGTTTGGAAAAGCATAATCAAATGTGTAAGAGTTTGAAATCATGGTCAGTCACAACATTAATTTCATTTAAAATTTCAATTAATATTGGTGAAAAGCATGAAACTTTTATATCACCTGTTTAGTAGCTAATTTACCTAGAAACTCCAAGTAAGGATTAAGAATTTAGACTTAAGACTCTTAAACTATATAATCTGGCTCTTTGAGACATATTTTTACCATCATTATTAATGTAAAGCAAAGGTTCTCACACTTTGGTATACGTCAAAATTACCTTGTAAAGCTTATTAAAAATGCATGTACCTTGGCCTAACCTAGACCTACTGAATCAAAATCTTTAGTTGTAGGGTCCTTCATCTCTGTTAAAGAAGCTCAACTGAGCACTTTTTGACATACCATGATTGAATTCAAGAGTTACAAAGTCAGATATTCATTACTAACAAAGGAAGGTGAAAGGAGTTCTTAGAAACAATAAGCTTATTTACTTCATATTTGCAGTTGCTCTCATTAATATGATGCTTTCATTTTCCTCTCATAACCTGCATGTTTTATCACACATACACACCCACACTCACACACGGATTTTTAACAAACTAGGCTCCCGCCCCTCTTGTTAAAGGCTGGTACAATTTCCCGTACATACTTGACCTGCATGGAGCATACTCAACAGTCTTTGTTCCATCTTGAAGAAAGCAAGTTCCAACAGGCTCTCTCTCCTGTTTCAGCTCAGTCCTCCAGTGGTATAAGGGAGCACAGGCCTGAAACGAAAGGTTCAGTTCATGATACAAAAAGTCTCCAAAAAATTATAGTATCACTTTTTAAACCTTAATAAAAATTAAGCCAGGCACAGTGGTGCATGCCTATAATCCCAGTGGCTTGGGAGGCTGAGGAAAGAGGATCACAAGATCAAGGCCAGCCTGGGTGACTTAGCAAGATTCTGATTGAGAATAAAATAAAAAGTGCTGGGGACATAGCTAAGTGGTTCAATCCCACTACTATTAAAAATTTTTTTAATTAAGATTAATCAATCTATCCCCTCATCGTAGTAGATAATAATTTTAAAAGTAATATTTTTCTCATTTACTTCTGAAGCCCATATTTGTGGTCCAAATATGTGTATTCAAAATAGCTAGAAAAGATATTATTTCATATTTCTTTTATTTATTTATTTATTTATTTGGTACTGGAGATTAAACCCAGAGGCACTTAACCACTGACCCACATTCCCAGTCTTTTTTTGAGACAGGGTGTCACTAAGTTTCATAGGGCCTCACTAAGTTACTGATGCTGGACTCAAATTTGTAATCTTCCTATCTCACCCTCCTAATCCATTGGGATTACAGGTGTGAATCACCAAGCCCTGCAGTAACATATTTCCTGATGCTATGTGCTAATAAGCTGAAGGTCACAGACCAAATCAACTTTTGAACTCAGTAACACTCAGTGTATTAAGGATACACCCCTAAATTGTACAGTAAATAGATTACTGAGTAATTAGAATTTGCAGTGCTTATTTATTTTCCAAGTAAATCATGAACTTTTTGTTTTCAGAATTCTAATTTCAATGTCATGTAGAAGCCATAAAATAATGCACATAATTTGGTGCACATAATAATGGCACCAAAATCTACGAAAAGCATTGACAATTCAATTTACTGAAGAAGTGTAATGGATTTCCATAGTACTCCTTGAAGCAAAGTGCTAACGTAAATACTTGACTTCAACACTAGGCTATTTTATATCCACTCTTATAAAACTGCAAGTACGAATTTTTACTTCTGCACATGTGACTGCTCTAGAGAAGCTGATTTGATGCTACTTCTTCTTTTTGCTTCCTTGCTCTTCTTTCTGCATAACATGCCCCCCTTCTCAAGCCCACCTTTCGTCTCAAATTGTTAAAGTCTTGATAAAAATCCTCCTCTTGAATAAATTTTTCCAAAAATTCATTATCACTTGAAAAACAAAAGACAGTAATAAATACTAAGCAGGTAATTAAAATAGGGGAGGAGTCTCCAAGGAAATGATATTAAAGCTGAAGTATGAATAATAAAGAGTTGATTTTGAAAATCAACAAGATGACTGTTATAAGCAGAGGACACACAAACACTAAGGTACAAACAGAAATGACTCTATATATGGAATAAATGGACAAAAGACCAGTGTGACTGAAGTATGAAAATGGATTGAGAAAATGCCAAAGAGAAAGGCCAAAACCCAATTTGGGGGGATGCTGATAAGTCAGGACAAGTTTCTGACATTCATTCAGAGAGTGAAAGAAAGTGCTGGACTGTTTTCACCAAAGGGAAAGACTCCGATTCCCTTCAGTCCTTCTATGTACAACAGACAGTAGTTGGAGCAAGAAGGTAATAGAGAGACGAGAAGAGCTAGTGATCTGGCCCAGGTGAGAGTGGTGACGGCTCACTACAGGGCAGCCATGATGAAGATGAAGATCTCCTGATGGGTGTGGGATACATTCTGAAGGCAGAATTGATAGGGTTCCCTGGTGGATGAGAGAGCCATGCTTCTCAATTGCTGGGAAGATAGATAAGTTTGTGTGCTGCTGTGTGCTTTTTGATGAAGGGTAACAGGAGTCCTAATTGCACCATTTTCATTTTCATTTTCAATAATCTAGTAGACATCCAAAGGGAAATGCCAAATAGATAGGAAATGTGTCTTTAAAAGTCTAGGAAGAAGCAGGGTGTGGTGGCACTCTCTCACCTGTAATCCCAGCAGCTGGGGAGGCTGAGAAAGGAGGATCTCCAGTTCAAAGCCAGCCTCAGCAACAACGAGATGCTAAGCAACTCAGTGAGACTCTGTCTCTAAATAAAATACAAAATAGGGCCGGGGATGAATGGCTCAGTGGCCAAGTGCCCCTCAGTTCAATCCTCAGGACAAAATAAATAAATAAATAAACTAGAGAAAACTAAGAGCCAGAGATACAGATTTGAAGGTTGTAACATATAGTTTGTATTTACAGACATGGTACAGGATAGGAGCCCCTAGGTAAAAGGTATGAGAAAAGAACAGGGTCCAGAATAGAGCTTAAGGACACCTCATCATTTAGGAACTGAGTAGAAGAGGAGCCATGAAAAGACAATGCAAAGGAGCAGCCAGTAAGAAGAAAAATCAGGAAAGTACGGTGTCACGGAAACCAAGGGAAGAAATGTATTTTTAAAAGGTGGGAAGTAGGGGCAGTGACTGTGTCAAATGGTGCTGAGGGGCAAGAAAGAAAGAAGTACAACTGGTGGGGGCAGGGGAATATATATATATATCATGAACACATATACAAAATGATGTACCAGTGGATTTCAGTGATCTGACAGTCAATGAATGGTGAGCTTAGCCTTGCCTACCCAACAGGAGTGGCTGGGAAGAGAACGAGAGGAGCAAAAGTGGAGACAGTTACTGGAGAAAGCACTTTCTATGAGAAGAGATGCAGAGAAATGGGGCAGAGGCAGAGAGGAGGATGGGGGAAGTAAAGGGAAAACTGTTTGCTGTATTTTTTTAAAAAGAAGGAGCACTAGAGCTCTCTTAATCACAGGTATGCTACTCCTAAACTTGAGTGGATAGAAATAAACTGATGGGAGCTATCAAGTGGGGCATGAAAAACGAACAACGCAGAAACAAGGGTAGAAAAATCAGGAGCGTGGTATCCTCAGAGGAGCAGTCTTTGATCACAGCTACCTTATTTCACTACATTCCGTGTGCTTGCCAATGCTGAATTTCACCATGAGCTTGAAACCATCACCCTTGCTATCCATCTCACCTAAAAAGAAATATAACAAAGACTTACCAAAATTTTATCCTGTTTTGACCTCACAGATGCTCCAAACCACTGGTGGGATTTAAATTCCAATGGATCATCCTTGGCATAATCTCTGTTGCCTAAAAAAACCAGAATATTGTGAGAGATGAAAAACTAAATATTTTGGTCTTAGTATAAGAAAGTTTATTTCTGTCCAGCTAGGTTAGGAATGGTGTACCTTTGTTTAGTCAAATACTATATTCAGCAACCCAGAAAAACAAGATCCAGGGTTGCTCTGAATCCCAGCAAATATCCTAATTCACATGTGAAAAGTAATTGAAAATGATATTTTCCAGTTACTAAATCATTACATAACTATACAACAAAATACTGTGATCACTTATTATACTGCCAAAAGTTCTTTCTATGGCTTAAAGATATTTATGGAAAATCAAAGCTTATGAAACTCTTTTGTATGACACAGTTTGTAAATGACAAGGCTAAGATGAACACCAACGACAGTATGAATCAAAAAGTTATAACCAGGAAATGCAATTTAACTGGCAGGAAACAGAGATCTGACATACTATATTCAAACGTTTATATTTCAGTACCTCACTATTGAGAAAGTTATGGCCAATGTGCCAGGAACTAATAGCATAAAGCACTGTGGAAGTATATAAATCCTTTCCTCAGAAAAACCCTAGATCTATTCAAGGAAAAAGTTACAAAAGTTTATGCACAAAGTATTCTGAGAAGAGACTATTTTTAAAGTCAGGTTTGTTCCTCTTAAATCTGTTGTCATAATTCTTTATTAAAATGTGTTTAAATAACTATATTGGACATTTCAGCAGACAAATATCTATTTTAAGAATGCCAGCCAACATGTAAATGTCATCAAGAGGTTTAGCGCAACCACCACCCACCCAAGATAGTGAAATTACTCACTAGTGGTTACGTTTGTAACTACTCTAACCACCATAGAACTAATAGTGGTTATGGTTATTCAATTCTATTCTGAAGACTTAAGACTAACTAAAGAGTTATAAATAATTATTGAAAATTTCAATAATACCAGGTATCCTATGTAAGGTGGAACCTGTAATGTTATTCACTGTATTATTCTTTTAGCTTTTTCCTCTTCTGAAAAAAAAAGGGTGTCAGTCTCCAAAGGCCTCAAACTGGAATCTAAACTACCAGGTTTTTTGGTCAGGGATTGCGAAAGCACCCTTTTTTAAGCAGAGAGAAGGAAGAGAAGAAATGGAAGTAGCTAATATGCACTATTGACCATGAAAACCGAGTATTCCCTTGGCTTGCCTCTGAAGCCTGCACTCACTGTGCATGAAATAACACCCAAGTAACCTATATACCACCCGAGAGTACATGTGCTCCCTTACATTTCCCATCTTCCCACAGTTTAATTCAGAACATTTAACTGTGTTGTCCCTAAGCTAGGAGAAGATAAAGCAGTTCCAGTCAGTAAAGAGTGGATGAGTCCTCTATGTTTTCTCTCCCATCCATGAGGCTCTTAGTCGAACTGCTAGATGGAAGCATCCTTGGTCCAAGTCTTTGGGTCACCCAGGACCCCTGTTAGATGGGGACATGAGCAAGAAATAATCTCCTTCCTTTCTTTCTTTTTAAGTACTGAGGGTAGAAACCAGTGTCTCAAGCATACCAAGCAAGTACTCCACCACTTAGTTATATCCCAGCCTTTTTTGTATTTTATTTTATTTTGAGGCAGGATCTTGCTAAGTTGCTGAGCTGGTCTTGAACATGTGATTCTCCTTCCTCAATCTCCCAAGTAACTAGGGTTACAGGTGTATGCCACTACATGTAGCTAAGAAATAAATGACTTATTTTTAAGTAACAGACTTGGTGCTATGTTTGTAATTGCAAAATGTTTTCACTGAAGTATAGCCTAGCACAAACTGTGTAGTGTGTACTAGACACATAATGCTATTTCCAACAGAGCCTGAATAATAACCACAAAGAAACATAGCCCTTAAAAGAACCAGATTCAATTGATAATGTTTTAAAATTTTTAATCAAATATTCACACTTATAGGGACTGGGGATTTAGCTCAGTTGGTAGAGCACTTGCCTCACATGCACAAGGCCCTAGGTTCAATCCACAGCACCACACACACACACACACACACACACACACAAAGAATTCTATTTAAAAAAAAATTATACTTACCAGTTACTTAATGGGAATTTTTTGTTTATTCCAACACAAGATAACTATGTTCTCTCACTTTGTTGTGGGCTTTCTATTCTTTTCTGTTTCTGTTTTATTCTATTCTATTCCAGAAATAAGAGTATTTCCCCTTCACATCAATGAAGCAGGAGAAACAGAGTATGACTGTGAAAAAACAGCTGACCTTAGAAAGAGTCCCCCCTCCCCACTAACTTGTATCTGAAGACAAAAAGCAACTCCATAAACTAAGAAAATCACAGCAAGTTTAAAAAGGGAACTGAGTTTCTAAGTTAGTGTACTTGAACCACAAGTAATATTCTTACAATTGCTACCTCCTGCTTTTGCTTTTATTTAAAACACAGACTTTTCAGCAATATGAAACTCCTAAGATGTCCAAGCAGAAGTAAGACTTTTTTAAGAGTAGAAGAAATCATAGGTTGAACAGAACTGTCACATCAAAGAGGTTCAAACTAAGGCTCCATATATTTTCTTACACTCTAAAATTTCCAAGGTTAAAAAGAAAATGTACAATGGGATAGACCCAATATCACTACAAGATAACTATGTGTGAGAGCACACATATATCTTTTTCCCCTTAATAATATGTCAGAAATGATAAACTGATGTCATCATTTTCACTGTGGTTTAGTAACCCGTTACACAGCCATACAATAGTTTAACCAATCCCCTGTACCTCCTTCTGTTTCAAATTTGGGAATACTTCTGTTTTGATTTAAGAGACCAATATTCTCTCAAGTCACATATACATCCTCCTCCATTTTACACAAGACCCTCAGCAAAGCATGTCATTCAGGGCAGGCAATAGATTCATTGCTAGATTAAAGTGATAAGCTCCCCAAGAATATGGCATGTCAAACAGAATAGTGGATACATTTCTGTTAAGTTTCCAAAGTATGTTTACTTTTATATGTAAGAGTTCCCTTCTTCTCAGTCTTCAGTCTGAAAGAAGTCATGCTCAGTCTTTTTTCAGAGGCCTTTTTCTCTTGCCTGGAAAACTTTATTCCTTCCATTCTAGATTCAAAGTGTACCTGGAAATTTAGCTGTGAGTGTCCACTTGTGACCTCAGTGCATGATGAAATGGGCGTCTACCTCTCAATGTGTCTATCACAAGACACAATCATGGAACCTGCAATTATAGTGGGCAAACTGTAGACTAGGGATGTGTCAGGAGTTATGGGGAAAGAGGACAGAGCATAAAGGAGAAAAATGCTTTGTAGGCCTGAAAACTTCATGCAAAGAAAGGAAGAGTGGTTAATACTGAAGTCTTATAGAGAAGTGTGCATTGTTCATTGTGATTAGAAAGAAACACCTAAAGAAGTCGTTGTCAAGGGTATCTGTGCTATGCTAAGAAGGAGCTTCATGGGATTTTTGATTTCTGTGCTATGCTAAACAATATTTCTTCAATTATTATATCACTAAAAAGTTGGGCAGAAGTTCCTGCTTTGCAAATAATTATTTAATTATTTCCCTATCACTTTGAAAAACTGTCTCCATAAATATTTTTCTGAACAAATATACTTTTCTCTAAATGTGTATGTAGGGGCATAAGATGCTGTTGTGCCTTGTCAAGTAGTTTGTGCTCATCAGAGGTACCATGCTCTATTTTCGGTTTTTTAAAAGACATGGTTAGAAAACATCCCTTGCTATAATGATTATTGGACACCTGTCTTTGAAGATATCAGGCTTAGCATAAGCTAGAAAGTGTCAATAAAAATAAGAATAAATTTTATTATTATATTTTTGTTTTTATATGCATTCACAAGTATTATGGAACAAAAAGAATCAATAGTTATTTCTACGTGTTAATTAATAAAAATGAAGACACACAGAGGTGGGAAAGCATCAGACAATGTAATTCTCTTTGATGAAAAAGTAAGTTTAGCCAGGCGTGGTAGCACACACCTATAATCCCAGTGGCTCGGGAAGCTAAGGCAAGAGGATTTTTGAGTTCAAAGCAAGACCCTGTGTCAAAATAAAATATTTTAAAAAGGAGTTGAGGATGTGGCTCAGTAGTTAAGTGTCCCTGGGTTCAATTCCTAGTACCAAAACAAAAACAACAAAAAAAAAAAAAAAAAAACTTAAAAAAAAAAAAGCATCAGGACTAGAGTTGTAGCTCCGTGGTAGAACATTTATCTAGCCCGTATGAGGCACTGGGTTCAATCCTCAGCACCACATAAAATAAATAAAGGTACTATGTCCCCCTACAACTAAAAAAAAAAAATTAAAAAAAGCAAAGCATCACACAATGTGACTCTTTTTAATAAAAATGTAAGTTTAAAAAGCTCATTCCAATAACAGTGTACCAAATCCTAAATTCCATCTGTAGCACCATGGTGGGCAGGGATGAATTTCAAAAGTAAACTTGAGGAGTTTGACTAAAACTTAAATCTGCTCAAAACCAACAGCCATATTTTAAAGCACCGTGTAATTAAATATGTTTTCAATTATATTACCAAATGAAAGAAGTCCAACATAACTGGATATAATGAATTAGCATGCATTAGCACCCAAATTTATTCAACAGTCTTCAAAAAAGAAAAAAAAATACACACACACACACACACACAATCACATACTGTTTTCAATGCCTCCAGATTCAACAGTCACAGCCTCAAATTAACATCTTTTCATGAAGTGCTCAAAAGGAAGGTTTTCTTTACTAACCAGAATTTTCTTTTCAGATATCTTCAAATATTTGATTCAACATCAGCAAAAGTTTCCCTCAAAGGACGTATGAACAGAATGGGTGGGAGAAAGAAAAGGAAAAACTCTCTTCCAAACAAACTGACAAGAAGTTCATTCATGACCTGCCTGAAAACTGGAAGCTATTCTGGGACACATGAGTGAAGTCAATATTTTGAGTCAGCCCTGAGGTCACCATTTTGGGTGATGTTGGAACTCCCCAGACTGCCTGGAGTGTGCCACCGCCCTGGAAAAGGAAAAGGGATACAGATAACTGCAGAAGTTCCAGGGCTAGGAAAAAAAAAAATGCTTTCTTCTGGCAATGATCAAGATTACAAAGATTGCTGTGCAGAATGACACACCATGTTGGAGGGCATTTCACACAATGACATAAAGGAGAAGACTCTGCCCGGTGGAATAAAAATTAACATGAGATTCTGTACTCTCACTTTCAAAAGTACAGAGGAAAATGTTGCTAGAGAAACTTGAAATTAATTAGCAAGTCAATCACTAGAGATTTGAAAATTTAATGTCTATATCTCAGCTTTTGATATTTTTGACTTCCCTTTTATCAGACTCCTATGGCTAAATGCTTGAGGACAGAAGCAAATGAGAAGAGCAGACTGTCATAACTTCCTTATTAGCAGCCAACTCTTCTGATTTCCTCAGGATTTCAAAAGCCATTGTCAAACATTCAGCATTCAACTTGCTGGAGAATTACACAAGGAGTATTTATTTAAAAAAAAAAAAACTGGACCAATGGTACAGAATAGAGGACACAGAGACCAATCCACAAAATTATAACTATCTTATATTTGACAAAGGGGCTAAAAGTATGCAATGGAGGAAGGATAGCATCTTCAACAAATGGTGCCGGGAAAACTGGAAATCCATATGCAACAAAATGAAACTGAATCCCTTTCTCTCGCCATGCACAAAAGTTTAACTCAAAATGGATCAAGGAGCTTGATATCAAATCAGAGACTCTGCATCTGATAGAAGAAAAAGTTGGCTCCGATCTACATATTGTGGGGTCGGGCTCCAAATTCCTTAATAGGACACCCATAATATAAGAGTTAAAAACAAGAATCAACAAATGGGACTTACTCAAACTAAAAAGTTTTCTTCTCAGCAAGAAAAACAATAAGAGAGGTAAATAGGGAGCCTACATCCTGGGAACAAATTTTTACTCCTCACACTTCAGATAGAGCCCTAATATCCAGAGTATACAAAGAACTCAAAAAATTAAACAATAAGAAAACAAATAACCCAATCAATAAATGGGCCAAGGACCTGAACAGGCACTTCTCAGAGGAGGACATACAATCAATCAACAAGTACATGAAAAAATGCTCACCATCTCTAGCAGTCAGAGAAATGCAAATCAAAACCACCCTAAGATACCATCTGACTCCAGTAAGATTGACAGCCATTATGAAATCAAACAATAACAAGTGCTGGCGAGGATGTAGGGAAAAGGATACACTTGAACATTGCTGGTGGAACTGCAAATTGGTGCAGCCAATTTGGAAAGCAGTATGGAGATTCCTGGGAAAGCTGGGAATGGAACAACCATTTGACCCAGCTATTCCCCTTCTCGTACTATTCCCTAAAGACCTAAAAAGAGCGTACTACTGCTACATCGATGTTCATAGCAGCACAATTCACAATAGCTAGACTGTGGAACCAACCTAGATGCCCTTCAATAGATGAATGGATTAAAAAATTGTGGCATTTATACACAATGGAGTATTACTCTGCACTAAAAAATGACAAAATCATGGAATTTGCAGGGAAATGGATGGCATTAGAGCAGATTATGCTAAGTGAAGCTAGCCAATCCCTAAAAAACAAATGCCAAATGTCTTCTTTGATATAAGGACAACTAAGAACAGAGCAGGGAGGAAGAGCATGAGAAGAGGATTAACATTAAACCGGAACGAGAGGGGGGGAGGGAAAGGGAGAGAGAAGGGAAATTGCATGGAAATGGAAGGAGACCCTCATTGTTATACAAAATTACATATAAGAGGAAGTGAGGGGAAAGGGAAAAAAAACAAGGGAGAGAAATGAATTACAGTAGTGGGGGTAGAGAGAGAAGAGGGGAGGGGAGGGGGGTAGTGGAGGAAGGAAAGGCAGCAGAATACAACAGACATTAGTATGGCATTATGTAAAAATGTGGATGTGTAACCGATGTGATTCTGCAATCTGTATACAGGGTAAAGATGGAAGTTCATAACCCACTTGAATCAAATATATGAAATATGATATGTCAAGAACTACGTACTGTTTTGAACAACTAATAATAATTTTAAAAAACTACCTTGTTACCTTAGAGCTAATTTTTTTCTTCTTTTTTAAAACTATTTTTAAATATTTTTTTAAATATTTATTTTATTTATTTGTATGTGGTGCTGAGAATCGAACCAGTGTGTCACGCATGCTAGGCAAGCGTGCTACCACTGAACCATAAGCCCAGCCCTTTTTACTTCTTTTTATGCCTAAATAACATCCATCCTTTGGAATAAGAATTTTTGAAAAGGCCAAAGTGAGGAAGAATGGCAAAGCATTAGAAAAACAAGAGAGTAAACTTTTATTTAGAGGCTAAATGCAGTTTTAGTCATTTGGTTTCCATTCATTTCTATGATTTCTATGATTAATAAAATTATTTAGGTCTCTAGAAAATTTGAGTTTTTTGCTTAAAAAAACTATAAAAGCAATGCCATCCATATCAGTCCTTTAATAAAATAGATAATTTGCAGACTTCCTCAAGCAGCTTTTTACCTTAGACATCACTTCTGCTCAGTTGTACTTCCTAAAACAAATTTGCTTCAAAGAAAAATTTCCCAATAGAGCTAATTTATTTGTGTAAAATTTGACAGGTCTGAGGAAAAAAATCTCTTTGATCATGCATTAAACAATAAGTCCTGGGTACCTCCTATGTCCAATGTTAAAAATACAGCAGTAAATAAGAGAGATTAGATCTTTGCTTTTCAATGAAAAGAAATAATAAATAATTATATAAGCAATAAGATATTTTCAGAAAGTCTCAAACACTATAAAATGTATTTGAGGGGAAATAATGACGAGGTAGTAAGATAGCTACTGATTCCATGAATTCACCTAATGGTGTAGTGAAAAAAAATGTCTTTCCTCAAATTGGAGCTGCTAATATTCAGATATTAACATCTCTGACATCTGAATGTGTATTTTAGTCAATGGGGAAATAACATTTGTAATTAGTATTACGTTTTAACACCCATGACACCCTTACATTTATAGTCAACAAAGGTGCCAAGAAACATCAATAAAAAAGAATCTTTTCAACAAATGGTGCTGGAATAATTGGATATTCCTATGCAAAATGATTCATTTGGAATCCTACTTCAGAACAATACAAAAAAAAACTAGATGAAATCTCAGACATTTTAAAATATTAGAGGTAAAACTATGAAACTCTTAGAAGAAAACAGAGGAATAAATCTTCATGACTTGGGTTAGACTGGTTTAGGAAATCAAAAGCTTACTGATAAAAGAAAGATTGGACATGTTGGACAATGTCAAAATTAAAATTCCTGTGCTTCAAAAACACTATTAAAAAACTGAAAAGGGGCTGGGGATGTGGCTCAAGCAGTAGCACGCTCGCCTGGCATGCGTGCGGCCCGGGTTTAATCCTCAGCACCACATACAAACAAAGATGTTGTGTCCGCCGAAAACTAAGAAATAAATATTACAAAATTCTCTCTCTCTCTCTCTCTCTCTCTCTCTCTCTCTCTCTCTCTCTCTCTCTTCTCTCTCTTTAAAAAAAAAACTGAAAAGATACAATTAAAAAACTGAAAAGATACTTGCTTATCACACACTGGATAAAAGACTTGTATCCAAAGTAATAAAAACAAATACAAAAAAAAAATACAGTTTTACTTAATAGAAAGCCTAATTAAAAATGGGCAAAAGACTAGAAGAACAGACATTTCTCTAACAGGAATATAATAATAAGCCTAAGAAAAGATACTCAGCTTAATTAGTCAACAGGTAAACACACACCAAAACCATAATGAAAAATGACTTCACACTCACCAGGATGACTATTATAAAAAAGAGAACAAGTGTCTCTAAGGAAGTAGAGAAAGTGGAACCCTAATATATTGCCATGGGAAGGCAAAACAGTCCAATGATGTTTGAAAACAGTTTGGCAGCTTTCCGAGAAGTTAAACGTAGATTACCGTATGACCCAGAAATGTTACTCCTAAGTACCTAAGAAATATGAAAATATACACCCACACAGACTTGTACACAAATGTTCACGGTAGCACTGTTCACAGTAGCCAAATAACCCATATCTGTGCATAATGCAAAATGAGGAATGAACAAAATACTTATCCATTAAACAAATACTACTCAGCAACAGAAAGAAGTAAAGGTTGATTGGGGATTTTATAGTTACACATATATATGAAATATAAAAAGAGGATATAAATACACACAAAAGATTAATGTTGCTTAGGGATAAAGTACAAATGGGGATAGACTGATACAAACATAACATTTCTTTTTAGGGAGATCAAAATACTCTGGAATTAGACTCTAGTAATGATATGAAAGTTTAAAAACATGATAAAATTCATTCAACTGTACATTTAACATAGGTGAATCTTATTGTAAATTTTAACTATTAATGCTGTTTTAAAAAGTGATGAATTTGGCCAGGTGTGCCTGTAATCCCAGCAGCTCAGGAGGCTGAAACAGGAGGATCATGAGTCCAAAGCCAGTCTCAGCAACAGTGAGGTACTAAGCAACTCAGTGAGACCCTGTCTCTAAATAAATACAAAAAAGAAATGGGGAAATGGCTCAGTGTTAAGTGCTTCTGAGTTCAATGCCTGATACCAAAAAAAAAAAAAAAAAAAGGAGAAGAAGAAAGTAATGAATCTGTCATATGGTGGAAAATCAGCTGCAACACCGAACAGAAATGCATGTTTATGATAAAGACCAATTTTCCAAATTAATAAAAAATAAACAGATTTGGAGCTAGAGATGTGTAGCTCAGTGCAGCGCACTTGCCTGTCATGCTCTAGGATCTGAGTTCTATCCCCAGCAGCAATAGCACAGTATCACCACCTCCACCACCACCACCACATGCATACAAACACACACACAGAGAGAAAAAAATAGAAATAAAAAAGATTATATTTGGGCTTGGCATATAGCTCTGTGGTAGAAAACTTGTGGATTATTCAAAATGCCCTGGATTCAATCCCCAGCACTGCAAATTAAGTAAATAAATAAACAGATGTGTTAATAATATAATAGATCAAGAATAAGAATAAATAATACAAAACAACAACAAAAAATAATAAGCACGTAAAAAATCAAATTCGCCAAAAGAATAGAAATATAAATTAAACAAAATAACTGTTTGACTTGTTAGATAAAAAAGACAGTATCAAATTTGGTTCAAAGATATAAGCTGTATCAATATCTTCCTATTTGATAAATATATAAGGAAGTCCTAAAAATATTTCTTTGACTTCTAAATTTTATATTTAGAAATTCATTAAAGAGTCATTTAAATATAAACTAAAACTAACCAGAATGTTCAGCATGTTCAAAGTTTTTAAAGTAGTAAGGCAGCAAAATGCCTAACATAATAGGAGACAGATTGAGTAAATTATGACTTTATGTATTTATACACACACACACACACACACACACACACGTTATGGTTCCTAATTTCCTGGGTAATAGGATTTAGATGATTTTTATTTTATTTTTGCCTCTTAGTTTTCTTTTCTTTTCTTTTTCATACTCTCATCAATAGACACACATGATTTACATAATGTTTAAAAGATTTTTTTTAACAAAGCAGTTTGGAAATAAACCATTAATCTTCACATGGAAAAGTTTAGTTAGGAGTGTTCACATTCTCTCTTAATTAATTTTATGTTTACATTTTCAACTCATACACACAAAGGAATTTTAGTTCATAAAATCCAAGAACATTTCAATTAGAAAAGCTCTTCCTTGCATTTTTAAGCATTAACTTCCTGGGAACCTGATGAAGGGATGATTTACTTTATAAACTTCTAAAATGTTTTTTAATGCTCTTAAAAGCATAACTGTATTGATTTGCTTTATAAACATCAAAAGTTCTTTGAACTACTCTACAAGAATTACTATATTGACAAAGGCAAGAAACAAAGGTCCCTAAATCCAATGTGTTTCAAATCACAAACTACTAAAAATTTAACCATATATAGATAAATAGATGTATTCTGAAATCATAATCCATAGACATGAGAAAGTATAATTAATTTACACAGAACTATACAAAAAAAAGTCTTGTACATAACATAAGATACAGATACCTTCTAGAAATGAATGAAAAGCATCAGAAAAGTATATCCAGAACAAAACAGGATAAGATTTGTTTCACTGGGATTGATATTTATTTATTTATTGAATTATCACCACCACAGAAACAGAGAATCAAAATCTCCCTTCTTCCTTGAGTAAGTCTACTGGTTCTGCTAGAATCCTGCACAAAGAATACAGGCCTTTTGAAAGCACCCACTGCTTTATCAATGCTGGTTTGTTTTCTCCTACTGATGAGAAGGAAATGGTCCTGAAAGCATCTAACATTTTAAAACAAAAACGCTTTACTGAAAATGTGAAAAAAAAAAAAGAAAGAAAAAGAAAAAAATCCAATCCAATGTTAAGTATTGAAGAATGGGTGAGTCAAATCAAAGACCAAAGTGCACAGCAAAGAAGTCATACTTTAAAGGATTGTGAGGGTTTAGTTTCAGCAAAACATTGAAAATAAAATACTAACTGCAGGAATGTTAGTTAATTAGTGATAAATAAATGGGGCTAAACCATTTCTGAGGTGCTTACCAGTTCTCTAACTACATAACTCAGGATCAGGAGATTACAGATTATATCAGGAGAAACACTTTCATATAAAAAATCCTTAGTATAAATTTATGTTCTATTAACAAGGAAGGGAGACTATTTTTGTTCTTAACTTTATAAATTTACAGGACTGTTGCAATAGTAGAAAACTGTAGACATAACTCTGGAAGACAAAATTCACCAAAAGGAGGGAGTTAAAGGAGGTTATTTTAGAGTCAATCTGAGTGTTTTAATTGCAATGAGATGCAAACTGTATGGCTCAGAGACTAGAAAGCCACTTACTTATTCTCTATTAAATACAAAGTCTTGTAATGTGCAGAAAACACTCTACAGCATCTTTCTTGACAGAGAACTAGCGCTGCCAGTCCACCCACAGCCTAAAGCTCAGCCATTCTGAAGAAGTAGCTAAGAGTGGCAGCAAGATATTTCAAAAAAGAATCTGACCTCTGACCTTCTCTAGGATGGTCCTGGTGGGCAAAAGGTGACATCCACACCATATCTGGCATATAGAAGTAGGACCTTCTCCTATTTTTAAAGGACATATTTCACAAGCATACCATTAACCTGTATTTCTAAGCAAAGAGTCTTTGGCAGGTCCAGGTAATATATATTTTCCTTTCCCAGGGAGACTGGCAGTCTATCTTTTTTGGAAAATACATATTGTGGAGAAAATTGGGTAATGATCAGTCTGTTAGTAACATCCGCTTCCTTTAGAAAAGGAAAATATGTTGCAAGGGCAGGATTTTCCCAAATGTCACAATAACAGAAGTTAAAATGTAAGCCAATATATAATCCATTTAATATCCAAACCCATAATTATCTTTATGTCTTTCCTCTTCCTTAATTATTCACCTTCCCTTAATTTAGCTATAAGCCTGATATAAACCATCCTTTCTTTACATGTATGGTGCTTCCTGTTTACAAAATACCTTCAAAGACATGATTTCCTTTGTCTATTCAACAATGTGAGAGGTAAATATTATGGTTCTTTGACAAATGGCAAAACTGAGGCTGGCAAACATAAGTAAGTCTCACCCAGTAAGTATGAAAGCCTGAATCTGAGCCAGCAGATTTTTTTTTTTTTTTTTTTTTTTTGGCCAGGAAGCAGCTTTCAGAATAAATTAATGTCAATTAACAAGATATTTAAAATGGCCTTGTGGTAGATAGAGTAATCCTCCACCTGCTGGCCAAGGTATCCAAATCCTAATTCGCAGAAACTTTCTCTTGATTAAGTGACATTAAATGGCAAAAAAAAAAAAAAAAAAAAAAAAAGACTTTGCAGGTTTATCAAATTAAGAAACTTAAAATGAAAGATTATTCTGGATTATCTGTGTGACCCCAAGAGGGAGATGGATGATTCCATGTTAGAGTGATACAATACAAGAAAGACTCTGGAGTCACTGCTGGCTTTGATGATGGGAGGAAGGGGACACCAGCTATGGGACACTGGTGGCCTCTAGGACATGGAAAAGGAAAGGAACGAAGTCTCCCGCTACAGCCTGCAGAAGATATGCAGCATTATGAACAACTGATTTTCACCCAGTGACACCCATCTTGGACCTCTGACTTCCAGAACTGAAGATAACAAATTTGTGTTATTTTTAGACATCTAGGGGATGGGGGTGTAGCTCAGTGGTAGAGCATATGCTTTCCATGTGCAAAGCCATAAATTCAATTCCCAGCACCAAAAAAGAAAAGACACTTGAGTTTGTGCTAATTTATGACAAAAGCAATAGGAAACGAAGACTAGCACATACACAAAACTGAGATTAGACTGCCCTAGTCTGCTACATGAATAGTGTCCATATTGTTTGTTTTATATAACAGCCCAATATAGTTTCAGAATACATTTACTTCCAAAAATATATAGATCATTAATTCCTAAACTAAATCATATGCTAATCTGTGGCTTCAGTTCTGTTTCCATGCTCAAATTCAGAAAAATTGTGATTTTTCTACAGATCAGTCATTTTAGCCTAAAACAACAACAAAACCATGCCCCAAAATGATCTTTTTGTTTTCACTAATTCTATAATGTCTCAAAATTCTAATTATTATGACTATTTGGGGGGAAAAATCAGTTTTCAGATATTATATAGACCTTGGTTAAGAGTCTACAAATTATGAGAATTTACTGGATAAAAGGGTTTAAATTCCAAGAAGGCAACTGCTGTGATATTTCAGTCATTGCATAAACATGTAAAATAGGAAACTGGGCCTTTTTCTTTTTCTTTTTTGCATCCCAGTTGTAGTTTTGTTTACATAATATGTCAAGAAAATCAGAGAGAAAAAGAAAAACCCAGAAGATAAGTAAGTGGTAAGTCAGAAGAGCTTAAAAGAAAACTAACAAAAATATTTCAAAGCCAAATTTCACAAATCCAAATGATAATAAATTTTACATTGAGGTTTCCATTTTTTTATGTTTGCTAAAATATAAACATTATTCAGGAAGCAAAGCTGAAAATAAGCTTGCCATCTTGGATTGAACTCCGGAGGTGGGGGCAGTGTCTAACAGTACATTTCTATTTACGAATTGTTTTTTTCTTAAGGATGCATACATGTATAAAAAATTCTAGAAGGATAAATTGCTGTGATAAGAGACATTACCTCTGGGTAAGCTAGTTTAAGAGTCCTGTTTTTCATCTTATCCCCCTTTGGACAGACTGAAATTTTTATTATCATGTACATATTTTATTTTTTCAATAAATACAATACGATCTGAAGCCAAATTTCAAAAAACAATAACAAATTTATCTTGAAATATACAAAACTCATGTTATTGAAAACAGAAATATATCAAAACATTTCATCTTATCAAAATTGAACTGCATTTCATTTTATTAATATTCATATTGTATTAGAAGATAAATCCTCTGACCCAGAATATTCTGAATAAGAGGTATTTTTCTATTTGTGTTAAAACTGTGCCTGTTTATAAAACTCTGGAGGTTTTCCAAGTTTTTGTCACATGAAAAAAAAATAGAGTTTAATGTTGATAATTTCAAATGGAAAAGAACCATCGTGACTTGGTTCCTCTTAACAGGATTAATGACTGATCGTCATTTGGCACTCATCCCTCACATGGAATGGAACAGTCTACATCATGATTCCTGTTTCACTGATATAATTCCCAGAAATAATATATTTTTGAACCAGGAGGAAACAACAATATGGAAAAAAATGGATTAATTTTATTCAGGCTTATCTTAAAGCATTCTAATCAAAGCAACAAATCAAAAATCATTAAAAAAAATTGTATAAAACCATTACACTAGGACTAGGGATAAGATTTAGTGGTAGATGGAATAGGGGCAACTATTAGACTAGAAGAAATGTCACATTATTTCTTTGAGGATTCACTAAATTCATACAAATGTAAATATGTCAGCATACACACATACATATACACACATACATGCACTTTCATACATCAATATAAATGTACAAAGAATTATGGATATTTAGTTTCAATGATATAAATTAAAACTTAAATTATGCAATTTTTCTCCTTACTATCACAATCCTGACTCTGAAATTTTTCCCTGAAGATAAAATTATCCTGTTACCAGAAAGACAACATACAATTTTCCCAGTGAATTCTGAATAAGAGGGATTTTTGTTTGTTTGTTTTGAGTCACCTAAATCTACTTGAATATAAAAGATTCCTCAGCTGGTTTCTGTAGCACAGCCCAAGGCTTGGAAGAAGTCATGATCAGGGAGCTTAATCTTCCATAATGATCAGTAAGTCATACTTCAATCTGGCCGACAGAGAAAAGACAAAAAGCTTTCTGGGCCTATGATCTCCTTTTTCTTAGAAGAAATGCAAAACCACATTAATAGATGTCCCTTATACAGGATGTAGCATCACACCATACATGCAGTCATACATGTACCTAGGGTAATGATGGACATCTCATTCTACCATCTTTCCTGCCCCCATGCACCCTCCCCTTTGCCCAATCATAGTTCCTCCATTTTTCACATGCCTCCCCTCCCCGCTTTATGGATCAGCATCCATTTATCAGAGAGAACATTCGGCCTTTGGTTTTGGGGGATTCGCTTATTCACTTAGCATGATATTCTCCAACTCCATCCATTTACCTGCAAATGCTATAATTTTATTCCCTTTTAATACTGAGTAATATTCCATTGTGTGTGTGTGTGTGTGTGTATGTGTGTATATATCACAGTTTCTTTATCCATTCATCTATTGAGAGGCATCTAGGTTGCTTACACAGTTTAGCTATTGTGAACTGAACTGCTATAAAGATTGATGTGGCTACGTTACTATAGTATGCTGATTTTAAGTTCTTTGGGTATAGACTGAGGAGTGGGATAGCTGAGTCAAATGGTGGTTCTATTCCAAGTTTTCTAAGTAATCTCCATACTGCTTTCCAGATTGATTGCACCAATTTGCAATCCCACCAGCAGTGTATGAATGTGCCTTTTCCTGTACATCCTCGTCAACACTTATTATTGACTGTATTCTTTTTATTTGTATGTGGTGCTGAGGATCGAAACCAGCGCTGCGCGCATGCCAGGCAAGCACACTACCGCTTGAGCCACATCCCCAGCCCCTATTGTCTGTATTCTTGATAACTGCCATTCTGACTAGCATGAGATGAAATCTTAGAGTAGTTTTAATTTACATTTCTCTCATTACTAGAGATGTTGAACATTTTTTCATATATTTCTTGATCAAATATATATCTTCTTCTGAGAAATGTCTGTCCTTAGCCCATTTATTAATTGGGTTGTTTGTTTTTGTTGTTGTTGTTAAATTTTTTGAGTTCTTTATACATCCTGGATATTAGTGCTCTATCTAATGTGTGTGTGGCAAAAATTTGTCCAAAAACGTAGGCTCTCTCCTCACCTCATTGTTTCTTTTGCTGAGAAGAAGCTTTTTAGTTTGAGTCCAGAAATGATGTAGTTTTAATGCTTTCTTATGCTACAAAATTATGGAGGAAATCATACACAAATTATTTGTTCTTATAAACTATCCCTGAGGGTCTGTGGTGATTATATTCATTACTTTATTAACACAACAAATATTACTTTAAAAAAACATTTTAAAAAAAACAAATAATGTAAATTAAGAGAACAGGCCACAGTATCAACATTTACCTGTTGCATCAAATTCAATTGGTTGGCACCGGCGGCTAGAAGACCAGTCACATTTGAGCACTTGCCCTCCTTCTACAATCCCAGGCTGGGTAGTGTTTGCTTTGGGAGCTCCCACCAGAAGAAACATCCTACTAAAATACAAAAGGGATGGACAATATTTTAATTGACACCAAGCATCAGCAATATCTTATAATTTATGAGGAGGAATCATTCTCTTGATATTATCCACAACTACTTTTAAAAACTACTCACAGAGGGCATAATTTTCCTTGTTCATTTGGTATTCTCTTACATATATGTACTATTTGGTCTACTTCATCTAAAAAATATCACATGATAACTTCAGGGCTACATTCATTTAAAAATGCACATTGGTCAAATTGTACACTTTAAATATGTACAAATTATTGTATGTCACATATCTCAATAAAGCTGTTTCAAAAACGTATGCTACCTAAAGTCAAGGAAGTTTTATGTCAATTTATGTGATCTGATATTCATTTTTTGAATTTAAATGTAATTTTAATGGTATATAAAAAATGTGTATATTTATGAGGCACGGTAATACATTTTGACACAAGTATACTTTATGTAATATTTAAATCAGAGTGAACATATTTATCTCCACAAGCATTTTATCATTTCTGTTAGGTGAAAACATGCACATTTCTTTCTTCTAGCTTTTTGAAGTATAGAGTACACTGTTATCTATAGTCAACCTACAGTGCAACAGAACACCAGAACTTCCGACACCTAATTGTAATTTAGTGCCCTGTTATGTACTTTCTATATTTTGCAGAGCAAAATAAATAAGTCTACATAGATTATTACAAAGTATGATAATTATAAATATCACCATTTTTCCATTTAAAAAAAAATTATCTTTGTTTAGAACTATTGTATCTCGATCCTTTCATTTAATGGTGACTGAAAAATTTCTCTTCACAAGAGTAATCTAGTGGCTTTCTGGTCAAAGATTATGTATGACTACTATTTCATTTTTTATTAGCATAAAATAAATTGAAGACAAAATAATTAGTAGCCAAAAAACTTAAGTATAAGAAAATGCTGTCTTTTGTTGTGTTTTATTCATTCAAAAAAGGTGTGAATTGAGCATCTCCTCTACATAAAGGCAGTGCAGAACTAGGGACACCTGCTTTCAGTGGGGTGCATATTCCCCTGGAGGCAAGAAACTAGCCAACAAAGAAACAAATTACTCATATTATAATGAAGAGAACCAACAATTGGCCAAGAAAGATTATTTGGGAATAGGGAGAGGAGATCTTCTTCGGATACAGTTCTCTCTAAGGGATGAAGGAGAGCAGAGTTCCTTAAGATAACAGGAATTTTCTCTAGGGAAGCTGTCTTTAAAGAATGGGGAAGAGAAGCCTCCTTAAGAAAAAGCAGTCAGGGAAATGATCTTCCAGAAACTCACAATAAATTGAGGTAAACAACCGGCTGGGGTTGTGACTCAGTGGCAGAGCGCTCGCCTAGCACATGCCAGGTCCTGGATTCCATCCTCAGCACCACATAAAAATAAATAAAGGTATTGTGTCCAACTACAACTAAAAAGTAAAAATTTTTTTTTTTTAAATGGGTAAACAAGATTCTAAAGTGGGCCTTCAGGAGCATCAGGGTGAGGGAAGAGCAGAGAAGAAATGTGGGATGAGGGAGTGGGAGGAAGTGGTTGACGGGGAACCCCAAGCAAGACAGAAAGATCCCAGGCAGGAAAGAATTTAGTCTGCAGGAGTTACAGGAGAAAAGGTGTGGCTGGAGTGAGAGCAAGCTGGGAGTGGCACAGAAAAACAGTTTGGGAGTCTGGCACAAGTCATTTGCAACCTTAAGAAAACTAAGTTTCATGCTCTTTGGGGAAAGCATTAGGAAGGGAATACAGCGAGGTATGGTGGTACACTCTGGTAATCCCAGCTACTCTGCAGGCTGAGGCAAGAGATCACAACTTTGAGGTCCAACCTGTGGCTATGTAGGGAGACCCTGTCTCCAAAAAAAAAAGAAAAGAAAAGAAAAAGAGAAAGAAAGAGAAGAATAATCTGGGCACAGTGGCACACGCCTATAATCCCAGAGGCTCAGGAGGATCTCAAGTTCAAAGCCAGCCTCAGCAAAAGCAAGGGCCTAAGCAACTCTGTGAGACCCTGTCTCTAAATAAAATACAAAATAGGGCTGGGGATGTGGCTCAGTGGTCCAATGCTTCCCAAGCTCAATCCCCAGTACCAAAAATAAAGAGAAAATAGAACAAGGAAAGCAAGAGATCTGCAACGGAGCCGGGAGGTGACAGTGACCTGCAGTAGGAAGGTGGGTGGAGAGAGGAAGGTGGGCAGATTGAAGAAATCTGCAGTAGAATAAACAGGGAGAGTTGGTGGCTCTGAAGATGGGAGAAAGGGATATTTCTTGCATGCATGGATTCGAGGGAAGCTTATAGAGTCTAGAAGTGGAAGGCAGATTAAGTATTTACAGGAAATCATGAATTTAGCTCAGTATGTCAACTTGAGATGTCTGAGACACCTAATTGGTAGCCTGGAGCTCTGAGGAGAGCTCTGCCTGAGAAATAGTGTGCTGAGAGTATCAGATCATAAAGCAAATGAGTTCACCCCCCCGGAGGAGCTTTAGAGAGAAGTCATCCTAGGAGAACACTCCAAAGAGGAACTACTCTCAGGAATTCAGAGGAGAAAGAGGATACAGTGGAGACTCTCAGTCTTCTAAAGAAACTGATTGAGATGCAGAGGAAGACAAAACAGGATATGGGTAGACACAGCACTAAGTAAATGCTATGTCATTATCATTCATTTCCTTAAATGCTGAGTATATTTACAACTGTTTTCCCCTTTTGTGAAATTATGAGCAAACCTATATTTTAAATGTGAAATGCACTAATTTTAATTTTCTTAAGTTCAATTTCAATTTCATTTATTCTGGGCAGGAGCCACCGAATTTCATCTAGACTAGACAAATAACTGGCTGTGTGAATTACTAGTTATAAGCATCTTCCTGTCTGACACTTATCTTGAAACCTGCAAATTGAAAATAAAAATGAAACTCACAAGCAAACCACGCCCTGTTTAATAAAGCTTTATGCAGTCATATTTGGCATCAATAATACACCAATGCTGGGTCTCTTCCATTATAACAAAATAATTCTGGTTAGGAAATCAACTTAGTTTTCATTCAGTAAGAATCTTTCATAAGTAAAAAAAAATTAGGATTGAGTAAATGAACTGCCACCTACTCCTACTCCTGACCCTTACCCCCCACACGCATACCACAACCCCCTTATTCTTTTCCTAGAGCAGAGCTGATTTACATAGCCAAATTACATAGGTATGTGAATTTACATTTATGTAAATATATAAATTACATGTATAATGTTCTTTTCTTTCAGTAGGTTAAAACTTTGACCACAGGGCTGGTGATGTAGCTCAGTAAGAGAGTACTTGCCTAGCATGAAAATCTAGTGCTAGTTATAGCTCCACCACCATTAAAGAAAAAATGATCACAAAAATCACAAAACTGTCCATCATTTGAATTAAATATTTTTTTTTCCTGTATATCTTGAGGAAAAATAACATTTCACACAAGTGTGCATTTCAAGGGCTATACCTTGAAAAGGGATTGGGTCATTTATGCAGTAGTCTAAGAAGGGTAATACACAGGTATGGACATGTTTTGAGTGTTGTGGACCATACCAGGCTCCAGGAAGTTAGGACTAGTTTACAGAATCTGCCTTGACACCTACATTCAAATTCATTTCTAGATTGGTATCAATTATCACTTTATAGAACCATTTATAATGTTTTGTCAAAACTATTGTTCCCACCTTATGATAAATTGCTTCTTCGAATATAGGGGGCTCTAATTCACCCTTATGCCTGCCACATATATAAGTTCATAATGGAGTAACAAGCAAATTTAATAATTATAGTTCTCAAACTAATCACATATTTTTAAAAAGTAATTTTCCAGTATGCTCTAATATCCCTAGGATGTAGAAACCATCCTCTACTAAATGTCCAACCATTTAATTATCCTTAAAACAATTTCCCTATTCAAAAATTTTATTCAAAGACAGATACAGTGGTGGGAGCAGTGACACATGTCTGTAATCCCAGCAGCTCGGGAGGCTGAGGCAGGAGGATCAAGAGTTCAAAGCCAGCTTCAGCAAAAGCAAGGTGCTAAGCAACTCAATGATACCCTAAATAAAATATAAAATAGGGCTGGAGATTTGGCTCAGTGGTGAAGTGCCCCTGAGTTCAATCCCTGGTACACCGCCCCCGCCCCCCCAAAAAAAGACAGGTATGGTGATGCACCCCCATAATCCCAGCAACTCAGAGGGCTCAGCCAGGAGGATGAAAGTTGGAGGCCAGTCTCGGCAACTTAGCAAGGTCCTAAGCAATTTAAGAGACCTTATCTCAAAGTAAAAAATATAAAAATCACTGGGGGATGTAGCACAGTGGTAAAGCACCCCAGGTTCAATTCCCAGTACCCAAAACCAAAAAAAAAAAACTAAACTCTATTCAATTTTGGACTCTAGATATCTTCTTTACTTGGCACCATGAGACAGAAAGAGCTGGGAAGATTTTAAGCCTTCAGCAAAGATGGAAGAAAGGACGCAGTAGGAGAGTCCTCGGAATGAAAACAGCACTGTGTTGGCAGCACATAGCTTGAGTTCCTTGAATAAGACCACAAACAAGGCTGCCGCTTTTCATCAGACCATTTGCACATTATAAGCATGAAATGACAGTAATTAGATGTACTAATATGGATGCTCACCCAGCTTTCCTAAACATATCTTCATGTGTAGTCTTGTATACTGGTGAAATACACAAAAAATAGTAGAATAATATAAAAGGAATACCTAAATGCTAGCCTACTAGAAGAAAAAAGCTAAAGATACTTTAATTACTTTTAAGATATTTAAGCATTTTTTAAAAGAGAGAAACAGAGAGATGGAGAAAGTAAGACTACCTTAGACATATGTTAAAGTCTTAAGAGATAGCTTTGTAGTGAAAAAAATAAATATTTGCATAGAATAAAACATATAGAATGGTAAAAGATGTTATCTGAGAAAATTAAGGAATAGAAAAAGCAATACATGTTGCAAAAATTAAAAGCCTGTTTATGAAATGCTTTATTTTAAAAAAAAATCAAGTAAGTTTAAAGTTGAGAGAGGTAACAAACCAGAAAAAAATGTTCATACTATAAGCATCACAGTCTGATGGAACGTTTGGCATTAAAAGCTATAAATACTGCAAATCAATTGAAGAAGTCACTTTAAATCTCTGAGTCCCTGGTTCCCTGTTCCAGTGAATGCAAATAACAATGTCCACTACAATTATTTACAAGAAAAATTTTCTAAAGGTGAATAGCAGACAAATGCAAACTTAGACAATCCAAAAACATCCTAAAAATACAAGATGTTGGCATCAGAACTATCAATGACAATTAATACAATTAATAAACTATTCCCTAACAAAGTAGAAAATATAAAACTAAAAATATGTTTCGAAAAGCCAGTTTTCTCAAAGGGCTATTGAGTCCAGTAACTCAAATGAAGGAAAAACTGATAAAGGATAGAAAATTTAGCCTACAACATTTTTCTGACAAAGCGGACAGGTTGAGTGTATGCACAGAGTTCCAGAAAGCTGACAAGAGATTTCACTGATGAACAATGAAATCATCATTCTATGGCTATATACAGTTATTCATCTATGGCTGAATAACAACTTCAATTCATGTCTTCAACTTTTTCCTGACAGACTCCATCTCTCTCCAAAAAATTTGCCCAAGAATATTATCAGGATCCCCGTCCGCACCATTCTTTTGCCATGACTGGATTCCTAAGCTTTAAGTGACTCCTTAGGACTCCAAAATTAAAGTTTATATCCCCAGGGTATGTTATTAATAACATGCCAAGAACTGCTCAAAGATAAGGGGGGAAAGTACAGCAAGGGAGAGAGTGCGGGGAAGAATGAGCAGGAGGAGGGAGACAGGAGGAAAGGAACAAAAGAGGACAAGAGAAGAGAAGGGAAAAAGGGGAGGGAAGAGGTGTAAGAAGTAGAAAAAGAAGTGAGAGACAGACAGCAGGATCCGAAAACCAACCAGGAAGATGGCCTTTGGATGCACTTCCCATCCAAGGAGCACTTGAAGGGCAGTTGCTTCAGGGAATGTGACCCTGGCTACCAAGGGAGGGCAACCTGCCAAACCAGGACAAGGACATTTTTCAAGCCCTCCAAATGAACTGAGTTATTTGGCTGCTTTCAGCACTGACCTTTTCAAGATAAAACATGTTTTAATATATTTAGCTCCATTCTGAGGTGACCCATGAGACTTCACCAAAAGGAATTTTGGGAAAAATATACCATACATGCATGTACAAAGCCATGTAGATAAAGTAGTGCTGAATGTCATCTCACAGCTCTATAATTCCAGTTTCAGATTTACCTTCATTTAAAAAATATACTAGGATCAGCAATTGTATGATGTAAAACAGAAACAGTAACTGAAAACCCCATCGATTTTTTCCTTTCTCTAATGTCCTATGAACCTGTGGCCTTAATCAGGAGTAATCTACCTAGGATTTGCTTTCTAAGTAATAAAGACTGTAGCCCCCACATAGGTGCTATTTATGATGAAAAAAAAAATCAGCCAGCAAAGCCAAAGCCACACTGAAGTTTATGAACTGAAGTCATTTTTTAAAGTGTCGTGACAATGTTCACAATGGTAAAGGGAGAAATGAAATGAGAAGTTTTAAGAAGTGCACACAGATTGAGGCAGACCACAATGGCCTTATCTGGGTTGACAAGTCTGGACTCCCCTGGCAATGCAAGCACTTTTGAAGGAACCCGAGTGGCAGAAGAACTTTAGGATCCAAATGGATGTTTCTGAAATATAAAACTAAAAGAAACACATACAATGTCTGATACATCCCCAAGAGCCACATGACGGTCAGAGAAGGGACAACCTGAGCACCAGAGGCCACACCTGTGATGACTAGGGCCGAGACAAAAAAGGCAGTAACAGAAGTGGAAAGCGGAGAGGGACACCAGGAAACCTTAACAGAGGAGGGACCTCTGAGACCTTCTGCTGGTGACTAAGCACTGACTAACGCTGGAGGAGTGCAGTAGGAGAGAAAAAGAAAAATAGAAAATGAGAGGGAGGAATATGAAATTATTTCCAGGGCAACAGTGAAAATGCTGACACCACTAATAGAAGCAGAGGTACCACGGAGATCTCTTGGTAAAAAGGAATGAATTAAGATGGGCTCATCAAGGAGAAATGAGCCACAATCCACTGGAATATCACGACTGAGCTCTGCTTTTAGATCTGAGATGCAACCAGGGCAGCAGTTTTGTTTTAAAACTTTCCAGGTATTGCCATGTCAGGACTTCCAGAGGTTTAAAAGTAAATTCTCCTTCCATAAAATACTCATCCATCCCTTGTCCTGCAATACACAGTAACAATAAAAAAGAGCCATTTGTTTCTTTTAAAAAAAAAAAAATTTTTTTTTTGTTGTAGATGGACACAATACCTTTATTTTGTTTTATTTATTTTTATGTGGTGCTGAGGATCAAACATTCAAGGCAAGCGCTCCACCACTGAGCCACAACCCCAGCCCAAATCCATTTGTTTCTAATGAGGAAAAAACCAAAAATTTGAATTTAGTGCTATATAGCACTATTTGTGTGTGTGTGTGTGTGTGTATAATGCACAACACCATTTATACATGTATGTATACATATATATATGTATACATACACACATATATTTAAAATGAGAACTTTATATACTACTTGGAGAATGAATATGTGTACATATGTAGATATGTATGTAAAATGAGACCCTTATGACATACTACTTTGAGAATACATAAGGAAATTGCTTTCTTTAGAACTTCATCATGTGGGGCTGGGCTTGTAGCTCAGTAGTGGAGTACTTGACTACCATGTGTGAGGCGCTGGGTTCTATCCTCAGCACCACATAAACAATGTCTACCTAACACTACAAAAAATAAATATTAAAAAAAAAATCATTATGTGGAGCCAGGCACAGTGGCACAAACCTGTAATCCCAACAACCTGGGAGCCTGAGGCAGGAGGATCAAAAGTTTGAGGCCAGTCTCGGCAACTTAGCACAGCCCTAAGCAACCTGAGGAAACCCTGTCTCAAAATAAAAAATTAAAAGGGTTGGAGAAAGAGCTCAGTGGCAAACCCTTCCTGGGCTCAATTGTCATTAAGGGGGGGAAAAAATCATTATTTGTGGAAAAAGTTGGGTGGTGGAGAGCAGTAAGCTGGAGATGTAGTGCAGTAGTAGAGATCTTGCCTAGCATTCATAGAACCCTGGGTTTGATCCCCAGCAGGCAGGGATTGGAGAGAGGTAGGAGGGTGTACATGACAGGATGCAGTATTTGAAGACATAAAGCAAGTGGGATTTGAATTACACAGGCTAACTTTTGCTCCTTCCTTATCCCTACCCCACACCAAGCTGCTCAAATAACTTAAGACTAAACTCTTGGCTGCTATTTCCCTGTCTATATGTACTAGTTCATGGCCTTTCCCCTACTTCCCCTGGTGGTTTGTACTGAAATAAGATATAAGTAAAAGTGCTTTGCAAATTGTAAAATAGATTTACCAATGTAAAATATCATTATAGTACTTTAAACCTAGTATTCAGCTTTTAATTTCTCCAATTATTCTGCACACACACACACAAAAAAAAAAAAAAAACAGGATTGGACTGGGGTTGTGTACCTCAGTGGTAAAGTGCTCGCCTTGCACATGAGAGGCACTGGGTTCAATCCCCAGCACCACATAAAAATAAAATAAAGGTATCGTGTCCATCTACAACTAAAAAAATATTTAAAAAAAAAGAAAAACAGGATTACAGTTCTTGGCCTTAATCTGATCTTTCAATTTTATGTAAATATAACAACATTGTATCCATAAGTCAATTCGAACAAAAAGAAAACTATGCAATGCTAATATTTTATTGACCATGATTTTTAAAAACTATTTTTAGAAATTCCAACTTCAAACCTAATACTCATCTATGGAGCAATATTTTGAGTGGCAACCTTAACATTTCTGCTTAGTACTTCATTTTCCCTTCTCTTTAATAAACATCGGCCCACAACAACAATAATATGGAGATAATTCAATAATAATTTTTCTACTACTGTGTACCTTAGTTCATCTTTATCTTAGTTTAAAAAATAAGAAGAAATAAAAATAAGGTATAAAACAGTTCTATAGCTTGCATAAGATATTTGGACACTTTAAACGATAAGGGGCAGCAGTAAACTTCATAACTGTTGCTTGCTCACTAATTCTTCTTCCTGTGCAGGAAAGAAATTCCTTAAGTAGAAAACACCTTTTATTATGTGTTTTTCCCTCTTATTAGTTTATGATAACACCAAATAACAATAATAAATCCAACTAGCAATATAGTAAATGACATCCCATGTACCTTGGATTCAATGCTTATTAAATTTAAAAGTGTGTTTCTACAAAATTAAGCATAATTTTAAAATTAATCTGTGTTTAATCTGAAAAGATGAGTAGAAACCTTTGTTTATATATTTTATTTTTTAAAAAACTTCAAAGGGTTTCCATTTGCTTCATTTTTTAATTTAATTTTAATACTAGGGTTTCCTACTCTACTAGTAACAAAGTTGCTGATGAATACTTTAAAATATTACATGAACTTAAACCCTATTTCAATTTTAGGTTACCATTAAAGGCCAACAGGTGAGATTATATAAACATATGAGGTCATATAGATGTATGAAGTCCTAGTATATTCAATGATCATAATGACTGGCCAAAGATTAGCCACGTGCCTTGCAACAGCAAATATCATCAATAGTAAATATTACTGTGTTTTCCATAATAATACTTAAAAGTGTGTCATCTTGTCAAGTATCCCTACACTGAACTCAAGGAAATTGTTGCAGAATATCTGCAAAACACTCCATCAGTTTTGAAGTATTTAAATGCTTGCTTTTCACAAAAGACACATTATACATTTAATTATCAGAAATTCTAAACAAATTAAATCTAAAGGTGCATCCTTAGAAGCAACTGAAATGTATTATACTGTCAAAGGATATGTACTTTAAAATATCTGTGAACAAAAATTTTTAAATGGTAAAACTAGCTAAAATGATGAAATCAAGAAGTAGCACACTGGTAGAGTGTATTCTTAGCATATATGAGGCCCTTTCATCTAATCTCTGGTATTCCCTCCTCCCCTAAAAAACATTACATAGAATGTGAAGTTGTAAATGCTATCTGAAGTTATTATCATTTTTACCACTTTGGAAAAATCTGTGCTCAGGTCATACAAGAACCACTGTGACTGGAAATGACAAACAAATCTAAGTCTGCTACATGAAACAATGCCTAGTTTCCACTAACTGCATCCAATCTAAGTATTGTTGCAAAAGTTGTTATCAAAATGAATGATACTCAGTAACATTCAGAAAAAAAAATGACAAGAACAAATCCTAAAGAATATCCTAACAGTCATAGAAAAATATGTAGACCACCCTCAAATTAGGCATGAATGTATTGGGAAAATGGTCTTAAGTACTGACCATCCAAATTATCCTGTACCTTCCTCCTAACCTCCCAAAAAAGGATACCTAACAGAGAAAACATAGAAACAAAAATATGTTAAAACTTCTAAAAACTTAGATCCAAATGTACAGTATCCCTCTTGAAAAGATTTAAACACCATAACTTATGCAGTGAACACTCTTAAGTTAAATCAGTATTTCTAAGGCTAAAATGGGAGTGGAGTGGGGGTGGGGTGGGGGTGAGAATGATGTCAGTGTTCAGTAGAGTCAGAGACAATCTGCAATCCAATAATGAACATATAACTGTTTCAAATCCTGAGGGTCTTTGCAAAGCGGAACGCTGCCAATTTGAAAACATAACTGAATTACAAAAATAATGCAGCATTCAAGTGACCTGCAGCAAGTGAAAACTCAGCAAACACTCTTGTTCTTTCTGAACAATGACCTAAATAGTGAATCACTATAAAAAGCGCAGATGACACATTCAATTCATCTGTTCAACTCAAATGCTCAAATGTCTGACAGTCCCAAAGATAAGACACAATGAATTTAATACAACAATATGGTCACTTTAGTCATCAGAATGTCTGGAAAAGGAGTGAGAAGAAACAGAATCAGACTAAGAGGCGGAAAGAGTGGGGGAGGGAGAAAAGAATGGGTGTTAAATCTGTGAAGCAGAAAAGGGCCAACTGGTACAGGAGAAAACGAAGTTGGGAGATGAAATTAACCAAAACAGAAGCTGGGCGAAGTCCGGCAGGACCAGTCTTTGTTGATTTCCCACTTTTCCTAAATTTTAAGAACAGATCTGCTTCAAAGCTCTCTCTCCTTCTGCCCCCAACCAATTTTAAGAGATGGAACTGGGTGTCGATCGTTCTCCCACTCCGGATATAAGCCACCCCGGAGTTGGTGTGGTTGGAACACACAGACGCCAGGGTCCTCGGGGGAGATCAGCCCGGGGGTGGGGAAACGCAGGGTGGGTGCGCGGTGGGGGAGGGGGTGGGCTCGCGTTCCAAGTGCCGCCACTTACGAAGACGCGCTGGGCACGAAGAAATCTACCGCGAAGCCGAAGTAACTTCCCTCCGGGCCAGAGTACTCGGCGGGACTGTCCACATCTAGGTTGAAGGCGCCGCAGAGAGGCAGAAGGAGTCCGGAGACGAGAAGCAGGAGGCGGCCGGAGCGAAGGTGCAGCCGCCTTCGCACGGGAGAATCCATAGCCAAAGTGCACCCGGGACGCCGAGCCCGGAGCGGCGGCCGCCCCTCCCGGGGCGCACGGTGCCAGCGGCCGGCCGCCTGCGCGCTCCCAAACTTGTCGGCCGCTCTCTTCCCAGCTAGCCTGGGACAGCTCTGGGAGAGGCGGGGGGGCTGTTTCCAAGTGGCTGCCCTGGAAGTGGGGCGCAGGGTGCGCGAGGCGGGGGCGGCAGTGCGAGTGCCCCTCGCCTCCTGTGAGCTTGGCTCAACGCAGCGTCACCGGCTGGGGACTGCCAGGGTGAGCGCCGCACCTCGGGCCTGAGAGCTGCGGCGGGCAGTGGGAGGAGGCAGGGCAGGAGGAGGAGCCGGCTGGGGAGGCCGAGCAGCCCAGCCCCGGGAGGAAGTTGGAGGGGAAGAGTCGTTCTCCGACTGGAGAGAGCCAAAAGCACTTCCGTGCGCGCTGTCGCAGCCTGTCCCAAGAGCGGGGCTCCCGTGCCGTCTTAATCCCTTGGAGCCCGGGTTAGCGGCAGTACTCCTTGACGATGGCCTCAAACCGAGAACGCAGAGTTGAGGTCAAGTGATGGTCAAGTGTCCTCCCGCTTTCACAGGAGTGGCAAGGCACCCCACGTCCCCCGGTCGTGCCAGGAACTTTTAAGAATGCTGAAAGCTTTATCCGCTTCTCGTATTTCTACTACTTAGCCTGGCAGACTCTCACCAGCGAAACTATAATTATTTGTCTTTTTCCTCCCCATTCCATCCCACACACAAACACTGAACATAATTATAAAGTTCCAGAGTGCTAGCACAGCCTCTCACAAGCGAGGTGTGTTAAAACGGAATTGCAGTGGCTGACAAAAAGATTGGTGAGGCAGAGAATCGGTAGTAATCGTTTTAAAGCAAATCAAAATAGTCGAATTCCCGGTTTGTTAGTTGAAATTGTATAATTTCAGAAAACTGATTCAATGACTTTGGATAGACATACTTTGAGAGCTGGAGGAAGGAATATGCACCACAGAAACAAAGGCCCCTGGTAGTTCCCTTGCTGTTGGCAACACTGGACTGAGAGATTTCTGCAGGACAAAAACCCTGACATTTTTCTTTATACTCCCAGTTGCTACCACCTTGCCAAGCAAATAATAAACAATAAAATGGCGCATCAGTGAATGAATGGCAGATAAAATGATGAGTAAATTTTGCTCAGAGAAGTGACTTTCCCATGTTGTGCATCACTTGTTAAAGAATTTGATGAAAAGGATAAAATATAAATAGGTTATGTGGACCTGATTTTACAAGTACTGGAACAGTAATTTCAAAGTTTTCCCTAGTGACTATTAAAACTCAATCATGGATCAGGTGCAGGGGCATGCTGCGTCCCTGCAATCTCAGCACTTGGGAGGCTGAGATTGGAAGATCCCTTAAACTCAGGAGTTCAAAATCAGGCTGAACAGCACAAGGAGACCCTATGTCCGAAACAAATAAACAAAAATCCTCAATCTCAATCACAATATGCATTAAGCTAATAACCAGTACATAATATATATGTATCTCCCAATTTGAAGTTTAAACATTACATTAAGTATCTTCATTTTTAAATTTTACGAAAAGATATGCAGCATAGTATTTGGTATCTTATACATCTTTCTCTTCAGTGTTTCCTAATACATCCAAGAGTCCATGAATATGTACACCTAAACTCTGGGATCTTTTATACCTTAAAAATCTGAGAGGCTATCCACATGGAAGTCCATCCAGCTAGGGAAGGCAGAAGAGTTTAAAGTGAAGCTAGCTGGGACCCATGTGGCAGTGTGCCTGTAATCCCAGTAACTCAGGAGGCTGAAGAGGGAGGATTATAAATTCAAGGCAGGAGATTACAAATTCTCAGCAATTTAGCAAGATCCTATTTCAAAATAAAATATAAAAAGGGTTGGAAACTGGGTGTGATGGTGCATGCCTGTAATTCCAGCAGTTTGGAAGGCTGAGGCAGAAAGATTAGGGGTTCAAAGCCCAACCACAGCAATTTAGTGAGGTCCTAAGCAACTCAGCAAGACCCTGTCTCTAAATAAAATATAAAAAGGGCTGAGGATGTGGATGTTAAGCACCCCAGGGTTCAATTCCTGGTATCAAAAGAGAAAGGGTTGGGAATGTAACTCAGTGGAAAAGTCCCCAGTAACACACATAAACACACACCTGGCAAATTAGAATGTGGGTAGACCCAGTAAGCTTCCTTTTCCTCAATCTTTTTTTTTTTTTTTTTTGTACCAGGGCCTGAACTCTGGAGCACGTTACCACTGAGCTGCATCCCCATCCCTTTTAACTTTTTATTTTGAGACAGGGTCTCACAAAAGTTGCTGAGGCTAACCTCAAACTTGTGATCCTCCTGCCTCGGCCTCCCAGTCACTGGGAGTACAGGGCACCACTGTGCCCAGCTCTCCTCTTCAACTCTTGATTCTAGGGTAGAAGTCCAACAAACTAGGAAAACATGAGGACCAGGGAAAGGGAGGAACAAGGGAATGGTGATACAATGTGCCCACCAAAACTTAAGGGAATAACACATCCTCAACTAGGCCTGCAAAATGCTACCAAAAGCAATTATTCTTTATGACTTTATTTCAAATTAAAGGCCTTGCAAGTCAAGCATTTTGTATTAGAAGAAGAAGAAGAGGAGGAGAAGGAGGAGGAGGAGGAGGAAACAACATGCATTTATATTAGGAGACAATGAAATAGACTAACCCTCATCAACGAACCTGGGGTTATAAAGGCAGGCATCTTTGTGTGACCATGCTTGAGCAGTCATCCACACAAGTGCCTTGCAAAATGTATTATAGAGCATATCAATTCAGCCAGCACTTATTCAAAGTCCACATTGTGCTGGGTACTTTGTGCATGAACAAGGAAAAAATATGTTTTGTTCTAAGGGGGGAAAAAGCAGTGCCCCACCTCCACCCATACAGCTCTACTCTAAAATACATACACTGCAACAAGTTTCCATCTTAAAAGGAGAAGTGCCTAGGATAGCTACATTAATACTGACTGCTCTTTTTACAGAGGAAATAAATATTTAGGTAATAAAAAAAATTTGGTTTTGAATGTTACCCTCTGCCTGTCTGTCCTTTAAAATTTTTGGTTTTGAATGTTACCCTCTACCTGTCCTTTAAAATCTGTTGTCCTTTAAAATCTTGTGTAAATTCAAGTGTCTAGGTTCAATGTTTGGCTTCACCAAGTTCTAGCTGTGTGACCCTAGGAAAATCAATCCAACCATTCCGTCCCTCAATTTTCTTATCTAAAATGGAAATAATAATTGTACCTATCTATTAGAATTGAGCAGTATTCATTGCCACTAATACTCAGTGCAGTAATAATAGTTAATCTGGATGATTGTTATTACACTGTATTAGTACTCCTACTATTTAGCCAATGCTTCCTTTAATGACCATAATCAAACTGAGGCTGCATTTGGCTTTCCTTTGTATACAAAGGAGCTCAGTTCAGTTATACCAAGATAATCTTAGAGAAATTTTAAACTTTTATTTCCTAAATAATAGCAAGGGAAATTGAGCTATAACGCACAGAAACATTTCTGAAATGCCTATCTACCACCCTGCATTTCAGCAGAACCTTTAATTCATGAACCCAGTCCTAGAGTTTGTATTGCTTTCTTTGTTGAACTCTCTCCTGCCTCTCCACTCCCAAATAGTTATTAGGAAATTGGAATGGCCTCTCTCTCTGCACCTCTAGCACCAGTGCTGCCTTTTCCTTACCTGGTATGTATCAGAAAACATCCCAACTAGTATCATGATCCTTAGATGAGTGGTAAACAAGAAAAGGCAAGCAGGAAACTTGTCTCCTTTCTGGACCTTTTTCCTAAACTACCCATCTGAGTACCTGTCCTTGATTCACTGCAATTCTCATGCCCTGGGTGAGCTTATTTATTACTGAGCTCTCAACTATCACTTCTTAACACTCTAGCTCACAAAAGAGCTTTAGCTGTATTAAAATACCTACCGTTTTTCCAGAGCACCATCTTTGTTCACAGAGCTCCATCTTCCTGGAAAACATTAGCCTCCCTCTTTAACCACTTCCTTCAGCCCCATCCTCCTGTCACATACAAACCTACACACTCTCCTCCACCTGGCTAGTTCCTGCTCTTCTTTCTAGACTCACATCAGACATCCTCATGT
Organism: Urocitellus parryii; assembly: GCF_045843805.1. Classification (NCBI taxonomy): domain Eukaryota; kingdom Metazoa; phylum Chordata; class Mammalia; order Rodentia; family Sciuridae; genus Urocitellus; species Urocitellus parryii. The sequence goes on along the minus strand of NC_135531.1, from coordinate 237,605,316 downwards.
CCTCCAGAAAGGTTTCTCTGTGTTATCTTTCTATCCTTTGAGCTCCACCTGGGGCCTTAGGAATTACTTCCATTGTCCAGAGACTTAATAACTAACATTTCCATTTAACTGTTCACTTTATGTTGGGCATTGTGCTAAGCAATCTTTGTATATATTAAGGTACTTTTAGTCACAAGCCTTATCAGGTAAGTTCTATTAGTATTCTCAATTTAAAGATGAAAAAATTGATTACTTAAAAGATGAAATAATTTTCCAAAATCACAAAGCTAATGTGGCATAAATCTTCATAATATCAAAATATATAATGTAACAGTACGAGAATGAACAAAGAAAAAGAAGGACAATATATTTAAAGTAATCTGAGAATTTACTTAACAAAGTCTCCTTTCCCTAAATCTAACTGATTCCCCCCCCCCACCAACAACAACAACTGAGGGTTAAACCCAGGGGTGCTTTGCCACTGTGCTATATTCCCTGCCCTTTTTATTTATTTTATTTTGAGATAGAGTCTTGTTAAGTTGCCCAGGCTGGCCTTTAACTTGCCTCAGGCTCCTGGGTCACTGGAACTACAGGAGTTTACCACCTCACCCAACTTTATTTGAAATTTTTAATTTTTTTTTTTTTTTTTTTTTTGTCTATAAGAGGTCTTAATGAACTGGGCACAGTGGCACATGCCTATAATCTCAACAGCTCAGAAGGCTGAGGAAGGAGGATTGTGAATTCAAAGCCTATCTCAAGAATTTATCAAGGTCTAAGCAACTTAGTGAGACCCTATCTTTAAATAAAATATAATGAAGGTCTTCAGGATATGGCTCATTGGTTGAGTGCTTCTGGGTTCAATCCCCAGTACAGGGGGAAAAAAGTCTTAATCAAATTTTGTCGTTGGTTGCATTCATCAAAATAAGTTCTAAGTGCCATGTTTGTCCAAGAAGTTATGAAAGTAGACCTGGATCAATGTTTTTATTTAAGACTAAAAATGATAGGTTTTTTGTTGTTGTTGTTTTGTTTTGGTTTGGTTTTGGTTTTTTGGTACTGGGGATTGAGCCCAGCGATGATTTAATCACTGATCCACATCCCCAGTCCTTTTTATCTTTTATTTTGAGATAGAGTCTTACTAAGTTACTTAGGGCTTCACTAAGTTGCTGAGTCTGGCTTTGAATTTTGATCCTCCTACCTCAGCCTCCTGAGCTGCTGGGATTACAGGCATGCATTTCTGCACCCAATTAAAAATGGTTTTAATTTATCAAAGTACTGCTATCAAGAAAGAAGATATGAGTTCAAGGCCCTGTGTTCAATCCACAGTGACACAAGAAAAAGAAGAAAATACACATTAAAACTTATTGTTTCTATTAGAATCAAACTTCTGTTCTAAATAGACAGCCATATTTCTTCCTATATAGGCACATTTATGAAGTGTTTTCCTTGGAGTTCTATTGCCCTAAGAGTTCTTTTTCAAACAATCTCTCAGGGTTTGGTTAAGTTATTGTTCCTGGAGGTTTAAAGTGGAGTATTGAAATTCTTCCTTAGGGAGCTGTGGCTGTGGCTCAGCAGTAGCATATTTGACTGGCATGTGTGAGGCACTGGGTTTGATTCTCAGCACCACATATAAATAAATAAATAAATAAATAAATAAATAAATAAATAAATAAATGTCTATCAACAACTAAAAAATACTTAAAAATTTTTTTAAAAAAGAAACTATTTTTCAGTCCTACAGTAGTACTATGTCTAATGTTAGGACAATTTTACCCCAGCATGGAAGCAGAAGTACAGCAAGTCAAAGACAGTATTTAGATGACATTTATTGTAAGCAAGGGTGTGGGGGGCCACCTCTGAGCTATTTGCATAGCCTCTACTTGGCCTTGAAGCCAAGGAGATTTCTGTCTGGTATTGCAAGTCATTTTGTGGCTTATTATGCAAAGTACATGACCTCAGTCTTTGCTGGGCTATAGAGGATGCTTTGTAGTAGCTGTGGAGTTTGGTGTTACCCATTGGGCTTGGGCAGCCCACCCCTTGCCTTATTTGGTAAAGAATATTCTATAGAAAAGACTTTTGTGTATCCCCCATATAAATATAAAAAACACGGGCTCACTCTCTCCTTCCAGTGTAGAAGCAAGACTCTTAAGGTCACAGACCCATCGTGCCCTCGCATTTCAAAATTATTTCTGTGTTGTGTGATTTTTTCGCCAGCTCATTACTCACAGGGGAACGCGATATATCTTGCCTGAGTGGGCCACAGGTGAGACAAGGGAAAAGAAAAAGAAAGTGAGATACACCCTGGAGACTGGGGTGGGCAGATTGACAAGGGATGGAAATGCACTGACAGAATTTTGCTTTGGATTTTTGTTAGGGTAGAGGTTACTAACTTGCAGTGGCATGAAACCTTGGAGTAGCAGGTAACTATGCCTCTTAGGGTTCAGTGCTCATGCGGCTGCTACTGCCCATTTGGGGGAAGTCATAAGCTTGTGCTGTGTAAAAAACTGACAGCATGTTCCTACAAAAGGGCCATTTTGCCCTTTCTAATCTAGTGCCATCCAACAGAAGGTCATGTTATGGTCAAATGACCCTTGTGGTAATTTGTGGGCATGTGTGTGACCTTGGGGACATAATATGTGCACATAAATGTGGGTGAGGAGATTGGTGGTACCATTTGGTGGCTCTGAGTAGTCTGCCCATCTTCCTATGATGAATTCCTTCCATCACCCCACTCACACAAGGGGAGCAGGAACTTATTATGTCCATATAGTATCATATGATGATGATTGAGTACTTTGGGTCAATTGCCCATCAGAGGCCCTTTTAAATCAGTCTCTCTCTCTCTCTCTCTCTTGTTTTACCATTCCTGATCATCTCTAACTTCCTCCCTATCTACGATAACACTAGAATGAAAGATATGCAGGGAAGTGAGATTCAAAGAACCAGAATAGAAATCACAAATAGGTAACTTTCTGGGGGCCTGGGGATATAGTTGTGGGAGAATTCTTGCCCAGTATTCAAGTGCCTGGGTTCAATCCTCAGTACCACACTCACACCCAAAAGATAACTCTCATACTCTCCAGGCCCTTGAAAATCTGTACCTGAAACTGAGCAGCACATCTCGGGGGCTGGAAGCTTCTGGAGGCTATGCACCTACGCAGATCTCCTTTATTACAAGTATTCCATGCTCATTGCTTCCTCAGTGCTCCTGTCCCCAAGATTCTTTCCTCCTCCCCTTGGAATGCCATTCTTGTAGCTGCTGTCCTATTCCAACTGCTCCCAAACATCAGCAGTCAGCTTAAGATTTAAAGCTCTTCAGGGAGCTTTAAATGGCTTTTCTCCTTTCTTTTAAAAATGGTTTATATTTCCAAGTCTAATCCACTCACAGTCTAGAATCCAATTAATTTCTTGTATGTACTTCCTGGTGGTTTTGACAGCATTTGAACACATTCTATTTAACAGTAATTCTTGACATCTACAGGTATATTGCCTGATAAAATTAACACTTCCTTAAATATAGGGGTAATTTTAAAAAATTTTTATATACTTCCATAATATTGAACACAATGCTGAACCGATATATTAAAAAATCAGTAAGAAATCAATGAATTGCTACAAACTCCATCAGGAAAACAAACATGTTGATGGTATCCATCATTTAATATACAGTGTCCAGCACAATTATTACCAAATAGCAAGAGACAATTATATATTTATTGAAGGGTAAATGAAGGGAAGTATGAATTAAAAATAATTGGTTGGGGGGCTGGGTTTGTGGCTCAGTGGTAGAGTGCTGGCCTAGCATGTGTGAGGCACTGCGTTCGATTCTCAGCACCACGTATAAATAAATAAAACAAAGGTCCATTAACAACTAAAAAAATATTTTTAAAAAAAAGCAATTGGTTAGATGGTTGTGTAGCTCTGTGGTGGGGTTCTTGCTTAACGAATGCTTGAGGCCCTGGATTTGATCCCCAGCACCTCAAAATCAATCAGCAATTGGCATCTTTATAAATTGAATGCATAAAGTGAAGGTAATAATAAGTTTTCTTCCATAAATGAGTACATTGTTTTGAAGAAGTAGAAAAGTTCAAGAATATCTAGTAAATTCATTTTACAATAAGCAGCTATTCACATCCTGAAAGTGTTTCTTAGTTTCTGTAGTGTTTTTTCATTCCTTGTTGCAATTAGGATTCGGGTTTGGGATTTATGAAGGAAACAAAATTAATCACATATAGCAACAAATGTCTTGTGTACTTCTCTAGTGTTTCTGTGCCTCACTGCAAGAATCTCTGTTCTCCAGACAGACTTTCTGAACGTTAAGGTCATGATTTGTGACTTTTGCAATTTCTTTTTAAATGATCAATTTGGAAGAAAGATCATGTATCTTAATGCATCAAAACAAAAACAAACAAACAAAAAAACACAGCCTCTTCTTACATCGTAACAACTGAAGGAGACTTAATTTGCTTTGAAAACTGGAATGAAGTGTTGAAACCTCTTATGGGTGCTAATAATTTCTCATTTCTCATTATATCACTTTTATATCACAGGAAAGAATCAGGTTTGGATGAGGATAAAGCTAAGTTATCATTCTATCATTCAAAAGCTAAACTAGAAAAGCAAAGCATTAATGGTATGTTTAGAATCAGATAATAGAATTTTAAAAAAATAATGTATCAAAAAAACCATAATTTTTAAAATCACTCTTTTACACATGTCATGACTCATAAAAGAAATCATGTGGGATAATCTAAAATGTTTCTGGCACTTGATAAATGATTGCTAATACTTTCCTCCAACTAATCATTTTGTACAAATATAGTCTTGCTGTTACTGGATCTTATAGATCCAAACTTCTAGCAATTATTTCCTTCAGTCTTATGATAAATGTAAATACTCATAATCAAAAGACCTTTTTTAAAACTACAATCTAGGAAGTTACACATATGTTTATTTTTTCTTTGGAAAAAAATGACAAGAATATGAGTCATTAATGGCAAATGCACATTTTATATAATAATGTATATTTCCTGAAATTATTTTTGCTACATACTTTAAGCCTACTATTATTAGTAACATGTCATCTAAATAATTATTGCAATACTTTACTAGTAAGTAAAAATAATCTTCACATTTCAAAAAGTCTAGCTAGACATGTCTACATAAATGCATTTTTTTTTCAGGAGAATATTTAAATACCAAGAGGTTCTGGGAATATAGCTCACTCAGTAGTCAATGCTTAGCATGCACAAGGCCCTGGTTCAATCCCCAGCACCAATAAAATGAATTTGTTTACATGACTCTTGCACTACTTTTTTTCCTATATAGAGAAACATTCCAGTTAACTGGTCATATTATAGGATATGTTAATCATTCATTTAATCAAATATTTATTAAGCACACACCCCCAATTATGTGCCCAAGATTTCAATTGGAGCTTGATCTGCCAAAATAAATCACATACAATCCCTCTCATGAACCTAGAGTTTGCTGGAGGTAGTAGTATATGCCTACCGTCTAAGCTGCTTGTGGGGCACAAGAAGATCACTAGTGCCCAAAAATTTGAGACCAGTCAACACATTGGGATTTTCCCATCTCAAAAAAATAAATAAATAAAAACATAAAAAAAACCTAAAGTTTGATTAGAAGAACACTTAGATAAATATTATTAGTTAACATTAGAATGCTATGTCCCAAGTTACTCTATTAAAATGCTTTATATGGGATTGAGGTTATAGCTCAGTTGTAGAGCACTTGCCTAGCACACTTGGGGCACTGGGTTTGATCCTCAGCACCACACAAATAAATAAATAAATTAGTTAAATTAAGGCATTGTGTCTATTTACAACTAAAAATATTTTTTAAATGCTTTATAGGGGTGCTGGGGTTATGGCTCAGTGGTAGAGCATTTGCCTGGCATGAGTGAGGCCCTGGGTTTAATCCTCAACACCTCACTAAAATAAATAAAATAAAGATATTGTGTCCATCTACAAAAAAATGTTCTTTATAGGAAAAAATTTAAAATGTTTTATATGAATTATGCCTTATAATAACAATATAGTTGCTGAATGAGGGTAATTTTCTATCATTATACAGATGAGAAAAATAAGGGTACTGATTTTAAAATGCCCTCTTCAAGAGGAACCTATTTTTCGACCCCTGACCCCTGGAGTGTGAGCAGGACTGACTGAATTACTTTTAATGATTAGATAAAGATAGAGTGTTGGGGAGATCTTGTTGAGTAGATTATACAAAGTACCCAGGTTGGGGTTGAAGTGGTGGCTCAGTGGTAGAGCGCTTGCCTAGCATGTGTGAGGTATTGGGTTTGATTCTCAGCACTGCATATCAATAAATTTTTTAAAGATCCATAATATATACATACATATATGTGTATGTATGTATATATGTGTGTGAATATATATATATATATATATTTATTTATTTATATATGTATGAAATTAAGTGTGTATGTATGTGTGTAATATGTATATAACTTTTTAAAAGGTACCCAGGGTTCCTTCACTTGTCTAGGTTCGGAAACCAGCCACCATGTTGTGAAAATGCACAAGCTGTCTTATGGAGAGGTCCACGTGTGAAGGTGAAGTCTCCTCTCAATTGCCAGGTAAGTAAAGCATCTTCATAGTAGATTCTCCTTCCCAAGCAGCCTCTCAGCTGACTGCAGCTCCTGCCAACATCCAACCCTTGGATACTGACCCAGAACTATGCATCTAAGCAGCTCTTTAATTTATAACCCATGGATATTGTAAGATAACATTTGTTGTTAGAATCAAAATATTTTGTGAATAATTTGTTATTAAGTAGCAGAGAGTTAATACAAAGAGTATAAAGAAGTTAGTAATTTGCTAAGATAGCAGAGTTGGTATGTATAAGTGGTATCATCCAGTTTATTATGGCTAAGGTGACCACACAACTCATAGTCCAACTGGGACACTTAAGACAGTAATAGATGGACTAGTAATAATTATTAGTTAGCAGCAATATTGTTATTAGCATATAACATTTATATTCTGGATCTCTCTAAAACAAACTGCAACATAGGATCACTAACTCTACTCTGCTCTTTACTGCTACAACAACTGTGTTTCCAATGTAAATATGTATATAAAATGTAACCAGTTCAACAATGGAAAGGATAGTACACCTGTTCTGATAAAGAGTGCTAGCTACCTATTCAATATTCATTGACCTTGTCTTGTTTTGTAATAAAATCCCTATGTCTTGTGGTATTAATAATGTGTCCAGATAATTCTGTACCTTTTAAATTATTCACTTGAGGAGTTTTCTAAAATCTCCCAGTCTTGCTTCCTCTAAAACATCAAGCCTAATTAAGGATCTTCACCTCAAACAAGATGAAAATATGGTTTTTCATTTTCATAAAATGTTAAATACTTGGATTTAACAGGAAATGATTATGTTCCTTAAGGAGTTAGGCACAGAGCTCTTATTACATAATTTGGTTTAGGTTTAGCTCATAGAAACAAAGAAGAATTAAATGTTTGTTACATGTTAAACATTTTTGTGAAGCAACATGGTATTTCTACAACTATTTTTTTTATTTTTAAAAAGTGATAGCAACTAAGGAGATGGCTATATGAATTAATTGCACTATTAGACATAATAAAAATACCTTAAGAAGTTAACTTTTAGCCATGTATAGACATGGTACATGTCTATAATCCCAGTGACTGGGGAGACCAAGGCAGGAGGATTGCAACTTAGTAAGACCCTGTCTCAAAATAAAAATAAAAAGGACTGAGGGTATACTCAATTATAAAGCACCCTTTGTTCAATTCCCAGTATCAAAAAGAAAAAAATCTAAGATAAATATATAAAATGAAAACTTCAAGGACTGCCTAACAATTATGGTGGGACCAAAATTCGATAGTGAGTGATGCTTACTAGGAAGAACATAAGTTGGCAGGGTGTGTTGGTACATGCCTGGAATCCAGTGATTTCAAAATCTGAGGCAGGAGCATCACAAGTTCCAGGTCAGCCTCAGTAATTTAATGAGAACTGATCTTAAAATAAAATTTAATAAAGACTGGAAATGTAGCTCCATGCTAAAGCACTTGTCTAGGCATGTTCAAGGCACTAGGTTCAATCCCCAGTACCACCAAAATAAATAAATAAATAAAAGATGAACATAAAGTAAGGCTCTATGGCCATTTGATAGGGATGTAATATATCAGTGCCATCCAATAGAACTTCATGCAATAATGGAAATATTCTGTATTTATACTGTCCAAATGTTTGTATTATCCACCTGTAGCTTTTGAGTTCTTGAAATATTACTAGAATGACTGAGAAATTGAAATGCAGTTCTTAAAAACTGGCACTGTCACATGTGGCTAATGTTTCCCAAATTGGACAGATGGTTACAAATGGCATTCATAGAAACGTGAAAGAATCAGATTCAATGCCAGAGCTACAAAATTTGGTGGTTAAACTTTTTTTTTTCCATTTCTGCTTCATTTTTCATCAAATTTTTCCATTTCTAATATTTGGAATTTTTCATTCACTAATTTAAGCATCACAAAATAATAGCATTTCATGTGCAGCAGAAAAAAACAGAAGCTGTTTTGGCATCCACATTTCTGACCTTCTCTCATTTCCTTTTTACTGACTTCAATAGCTCTTCCCTTCTGGGACATCTCCCATTTCAAATTTGATGACAAGGTACCAGGCTGCAGACCAAGCCCTAAATGCAGGGAATTCAGGTTTACCAGCTATTCCTGTGCTCAAAGAGCAGAGCCACAGAAACTGATGTGGTCACACAGGCACAATGATGGTTTAAGTGAGATTAAGTTGATTTTAAAGTGATATCAGTGGCACATCTAGGATTGCAAAACACAAGTAATTCCTACTATTACAAGTGTTCTTCTCATTGTTTTCAAAGATTCTCAAAAGGACTTAAGCCAAGGCTGAGTTCTCAGTCTCAGGAGCACATTACCTTCTGCATCTGATCTGTTCATTCAACCTTGCACACCCACTGTTCTCACCCAGTGATGTAGCATGGCCTCTTCTAAATTATTCCACAAAAAAAAACCCAAATACAGGACAGTTACATGTGGCAGAATTTATTAGAAAGTTTGAGCACAAAGTCAGAGACTAATGTTTGAGGCTAATGCAGTGGAGGACAGTCAACCACTTGCAGCTGAATATTAGATATCCCTGTTCCATAAAGTCCTCAGCCATTTCTACCATGGGAACTTCTCACCCAGCCTTGTGACCTCATTCTGCTGCTTGCACCCAGCTCTTCCATGCGTCTCCTCAGCCTTTGTGACCATATCCTGCTGTCTGCACCCACCTCTACCAGATCTCGTTCTCCTCTCATCCCCAGGTCCCCGTTTCTTGTCTCGGGCCAAAGCTATGTCTAAATTTCTCTCACATTTCATGCTGAGCAATTCAGACATCTGTCTGTTTTGTCCTATTTTATACAAATTATATTTAGGTTTTATATTGCCAGACACAAAATTTCAAGTAAATAATTAAATTAAAAATGTTCTTACCCTAACTTCATAGGATTCTTGTTCCATATTATTTAGGAGCGACTTAGGAGGCTGAGGCAGGAAGACTGCTTGTGCTCAAGAGTTCAAGGCCATTCTGGGCAACACAGGGAGACCCCACCTATATAAGAAAAAAGTCATGTAACTGTACAGATAAAAAAGTCATTGAAAAAAATTTGATGAGCATATCTGTATGTGTGTGTGTATGTGTGTGTGTGTGTGTGTTTGTATATATATATAAGAATTTAGCCAATACAGTGAGAATCGAATACATATAGGAAGTAGAATTTAAAAGAAAAAATATGTCTAATTCCCAAAGAATTTTTCACATAAAACTCTTGGTACTTATGTAGGGGGAAAGGAATCCCTAAATGTGCCCCAAATTTTTAAGTTCAATATAAATCAGTTATCTTGATTAGATAACTTTAAAACAATCTCCCTAGTCCTTCTTCTATTGCTTAAATCTGTTTTTAAACCAACTGCGAAAATTATATAATTATATATAAATATATATGATTAAATTAAAAATGTTCTTACCCTAACTTAACAGCATTCTTTTTCCAGATTTTCAGATAAAATTTTCTCTTTTTCATATAATTATATGTTATATAATTATGTATTGCATAAGCTACATGCAATACATATATAATAATATATATTAACATATATATTATATTATGTTACTTAAATCTGTTTTTAAACTAACTGAAAATTATCACTGGCATAATATTCTTTTAATCGTTCTAATTAGTTATACATAATAGTAGAATGTATTTTGACATATCACACATAAATGGACTACAGCTTCTCATTCTTCAGGTTGTACATGATGTAGAGTTACACCTATCATGTAATATAGGGTAATAATGTCCAATTCATTCCACCCCCATACTCCCTCTTCTCTTCACTACCCCCTGTCTGTCTAATCCAAAGTACCTCTATTTTTCCCTAGACCGCCTCCACAACACACTGTGAATTAGAATCACATTTCAGAGAAAACATTAGGCCTTTGTTTCTTTGGGATTGGCTTATTTCACCCAGCATATTTTCTAGCTCCATTCATTTTCCAGAAAATGTAATAATTTCATTATTTTTTAAGATTAATATCCCATTGTGTATATATACCACATTTTCTTTATCCATTCATCTGTTGAAGGGCACCTAGGTTGGTTCCATAGTTTAGCTACTATGAATTCAGCTGCTATGGACATTAATGTGTCTGCTTCACTGTAGTATGCTGTTTAAAGTCTTTTCGGTATAAACTGAAGAGTAGCATAACTGGGTCAAATGGTGGTTCTATTCCAAGTTTTCTGAGGAATCTCTATACTTCTTTCCAGAGTAGTTGCACCAATTTGAAGCCTTACCAGCAATGTATAAGTGTAACTTTTCCCCCACATCCTCATCAACATTTATTGTTGCTTGTATTCTTGATAATTGCCATTCTGACTAGAGTGAGGTGAAATCTCAGTGTAGTTATTTATTTATTTATTTTGTTGCTATATTTTTTATACCTTTATTTTATTTATTTATATATGGTGCTGAGGATCGAACCCAGTGCCTCACATTTGCTAGGCAAGCGCTCTACCACTGAGCTACAGCCCCCCTCAGTGTAGTTTTGATTTGCATTTCTCTAATTGGTAGAGATGTTGAACATTTTTTTTTCATATATCTGTTAACTGATCGTATTTCTTCTTCTGTGAAGTGTCTGTTCAGTTCCGTAGCCCATTTACTGATCAAGTTATTTGGATTTTTTGGTGTTAAGTTTTTTGAGTTCTTTGTATATCCTGGAGATTAATGTTCTATTTGAGGTGCAGTTGGCAAAGATTTTCTTCCATTCTATAGGCTCTCTCTTCACGATATTGATTTTTTTTTTTTTTTTTTTGGCTAAGGAAAAGCTTTTTAGTTTGATTCCATCCCGTTTATTGATTCTTGATTTTACTTCTTGTACTTTAGGGGTCTTATTAAGGAAGTCAGTTCTTAAACCAACATATAGAGATTTGGGCCTACTTTTTCTTCTAGTAGGCTCAGGATCTCTGTTCAATCTCTTAAATCACTGGGATTATAGATGTGGGCTACTGCATTCAGCTTACTTGCATTTTTATTACTTAGCCTTTTTCTTCAATACTTTAGCCCATTTCAGTTTCAATCAAATTCTCCTATCAAATCTGTTTCCCTAGGAGGTTGTGAAAAGTCTGCTTCTTCGTTTGATCCCTGCCCTCATAATCCATTGATTAATGGGTTATGGGGAAGAACAGAAATAATCTTCTTTCGTGTGTGTGTGTGTGTGTGTGTGTGTGTGTGTGTGTATCAGAGAGAGAGAGAGATAGAGAGAGAGAGAAAATGTTTTAGTGTGTTTTGCTGTGACTAAAAGAACTGACCAGAACAATTTTAGGGACAAGAGATTATTTTGAGGGCTCATGGTTTCAGAGATCTCAGTCCATAGACAGCAGGCTTCATTCCTTGGGGCTCAGAGTAAGACTATATTCTTGGCAGAAAAGTGTGGTGGAGGAGAGTGGCTCACATGATGATCAGAAAGCAGGCAGAGAAAGACTCCACTCACCAGATACAAATATATGCCCCAAAGCCATGCCCCAATGCCCACCTCCTCCAACCATACCCTACCCACTTTCAGTTACCACTCAGTTAATCTCCATCAGCTGATTAATTTACTCATTGGGTTAAGGCTCTCCTAACCTAATCATTTCTCCTGTTAACCTTCTTGCATTGTCTCACACATGAGCTTTTGGGGGACACCTCCCTCAAATCCAAATCATAACAGTGTTATATGCTCTATTTTTCAGACAAACATTTAAAAATGCATCTCTCTTTACCTGGGACAGTGCATAATGATGATGATGTCAGCTCCAGTGGCACTATACACAGGGCAATGCACAATTACATAGCCACCTGCTTCAGGTCTCTTCTGTGCTAAAGGAAATCTTAGTAGGTTGTCCTCTTAAAGGGTTGACTGAGGACATCCTTATATACGAAGTATGATGCCAGGATCTGAACCTGACTTACTGAATCCGAATTTCTGTGGTGGTAACCTGGGATCTTCCTTTTTAACAATTTCTAATGGGAAGTTTAATGTACACTAAGGTTTGAGTATTTCACCTTTTTAATTACCTATTGTGACATCACAACCTCTTTCCCCAATTCTAGGTACATTAGACAACAATTTATTATGTTTCATGATTCTATGTGGGTTGATTAGAAGTTTATCATCTGGTTTCTCCTGTTCTCACTCAAGCCACATCACTGAGGCATGTAAGACTGGGAAAGTCCAAAATGGCCTCCCTCCTGTATTTGCTGTGGTGCTTGCTGTCTGCATGGCACCCCAGTTCTCCTTCTCATGAATTCTCATCTCCAGCTGGCTGGAGCATCTTGTAAGGAAGCTTCCCAAGATGCAAAGATAGAGCTGCAAGGTCTCTTGAGTCTAGGCTTGCTTACCCAGAATTCCCACCACTTTAAAAAAAAAAAAAATATATATATATATAGTTGTAGTTGGACACAGTACCTTTATTTTATTTATTTGTTTTTATGTAGTGCTGAGTATTGAACCCAGTGCCTCGCACATGCTAGGCAAGCGCTCTACTGCTGAGCCACAACCCCAGCCCCCCACCACTTTTATTGGAAAAGCAAGTTATAAGTCTAGACCAGGTTCAAAGTATGAGAAAATAAGCTCCATTTATTTTGTGCTAAAGGAAATCTTGCTAGGATGTGCAAAGCATTTGTAGCTGTATTTATTTCTTCTCCATGCCACAGCACTTATACTTTGAGCTTTTACTATGATATCTACAAGGATTGAAATGGTTATGAAACTTCTAGAATATGGAATTTATGGTCTTTGATTTGAGATCAAAAATTCTGCTAATATTTGCTAGGAACAGTCTGGTTTGCTTTCAGGTCCTAAAATCATGATTGTCAATAGCATGGTTAATAGAATCATCAAATGTAAAGGTCCATACTCAGCAGAGAATATTCAGAAGTTAACAAAAAGAAGAACAAGAACAAGAGATAGTGATGAAGCTCAGTGGTAGAGTGTTTCCCTAGCACACACAAGGTCCTGGTTTTAATCCCCAGCACCATGAGAGAGAGAGAGAGAGAGAGAGAGAGAGAGAGAGAGAGAGAGAGAGAGAGAGAGAGCACGTGCGCGCGCTAGAGTTGGTAGCTACCTTTCCATTGTGGACCTTCTCAAAACCAGCTATGGATGTATTTAAGAAACATCGTTAATACTTCAACAGAATTGTGTAATTATTCACAACTATTTGTATTCAGTACTTACTTTCCCATTGAAAACTTCAAAATATGAAAAATAAAGTCAGAATTGGCTAATGCAAACTTAATTTTCTCTTCTGCCATAGCTTATCCTTGAGCCATTCTGATAACAGCAAAAGATTTCAATTAAACATAAAAATAGTGAACAGGGTAAAGAAGGATTGAAGCCAGTCTGAGAAGTTTGATACAGAATATGAATTAAAAGCTCATTTCAGGAGGAAGGATTGAGATATCAGACTTGCCAATGGTTGCAATGCTTGTTTTGAGTTAGTAACAAAGAAAGGGCAACTGTCCAACACACAATCTTGGCTCCAAATATTTGCCACTGTATTTGCAAACTGTATACAGCATCAAGAAAACAGATTTAAAGTGCATTCTTGGAGAGTGACCTTTGAAGGGGCTTAAATAGCAGCGATTCTCAAGAAAAATACTTGATTGAAAAAATCAAATAAACCACAAAAATATCATTTAAAAGATATATTTTAATCAATTAAAAGAAACGTGATTAATATGTATCCTGCCTCAAGTTAAAACATTTTAATATATTTTCCTGTATTTAGCACTTTGTATTTTTTTTTTCTTTTGGTTTAGATTGAAGGAAAATTTGCCAAGGTTTGTGTCTTCCTGAGTCAGCAAGTAAAGTTCCCATTACTCTCCCAACTGAATGAGTCATCAGCCTGGCTTGGGGAAGTCACAGAGTCCTGGATGTCTGGGCTGGAAGAGAAACAACATTACAGTCAATTAGTCTAGACAGTTTAGGGGACAGCTACTTGGCCATTTATGGTATTATTTTCCCCCCCTCCCCACACACATACACCTTTTTTTTTTTTTTTTTTCCAACTGGGGGAGCCTAGAGAGCAGAAAGACTCCTGGGAGTGTATGTAAGGTTGCCAGATTTAGCAGATAAAAATACAGGATGCTCAGTTAAATTTGGGTTTCAGATAAACAAATACTTTTTCACTATATCTATATTCCATGTGATATTTGGAACATATTTTCAACTTTAAAATTTTTGCTTTTCTGACATTCACTTATTTATTTTTTAGTTGCAGATGGACACAAAACCTTTGTTTTATTTATTTTTTTTGTGTGTGTGTGTCATGCTGAAAATTGAACCCATGCCAGGCAAATGCTCTATCACTGAGCCACAACCCTAGTCCTCTGACATTAATTTTTAATTGGGCATTTCATATTTTATCTGGCAACTCTACAAATATGCCTCATGCACCCACCATTTATTATACTGCAAATGTCATAGAGATGGTCTATTTTCCTGAGATTTAGACAATGAAATTTGCTATTTTTCTTTCATCTTTTTTTTGGGGGGGCGGGGGGAAGTCATGTAATTACTGTCTAACATCAGAGAAAGACGTAAATGATCACTGACAAAAATCCCTTGGAGCAATATGGCTCAGACTTTCATGTGCATGTGAGCCACATGGAGGTCTTATAAAAATCCCAATTCTCATTCAGCAGCCTTGGGTGGGACCTGACATTCTGTGTCTAACAAAACTTCCAGGGGAGAGCCAGGATTCTGGTCCAATGGGCCACTGTTGTCAGTAGCAAGGTTTTTAATGTTTCTCAAATTTCTCTGTATATAACACTTTCTGGGGGGAGTTTTTGAAATTCTTGATGATCAGGCTCTTCCCCATCCAAATACAATCTGAAGCCCTGGGGGTGGAAGTCCTATGTCAGTACTGTTTTTTTCACTCTTCAGTTGCTTCCTATGTTAAGAACCACAGTCTTTGATCAATCAGCTCACTTGTAAGCTGATTAACATTTGTTGTTTATCACTTGAGTGAAAAAAAAAAAAAACCTTAAAATACTGGCAAGCTGGTTGTTACACACTTACTGTCATCTTGAGAGACTGAAGTTTGAAAAACACCACAAGTCCTTAAAAAGTGTCCAATTCAGTTGTGCTTTCTAAGCAATTAAGAAAAGCCATAGGTTTCTATTATTTTAACTGCTATAATAAATATTTTCCATTAAATGTTTTCCAGATTTGGAAATTTTATATCTGTAACATCATGATTGTTGGAAAATACTTTTTCCATGAGTCTAAAATAATTTATTTTTCTTAATGTCTCTAATGGAAACCAAACAACCTCCACCTCAGAGTTAGTCTGGCTTGGAAAAGACCAGAATTTATTATCTGTTACTCTTTGTAAGGCTTGGTTAGAGTCAAGGAATGTGAGTTAAGGAAGAAAATCAAATCTTTAAGTTTTTGTTCTTTTTCACATAAAGATATGTCAACCACAATGAAAGTTTTCTTTCAAAGCAACTGATACAAATATAGCATGATATAACACATACTTACACAAAACAGGATTGCTGACATAAAGTTGGCTGGGGGAAACTTTTGTGTGTGTGTGTGTGTGTGTGTAGTTGTAGATGGACAGAGTTGCCTTTATTTTATTTATTTTTGTGTGGTGCTAAGGATCGAACTTAGTGCCTCACACAGACTAGGGAAGTGCTTTGCGACTGAGCTACAGCCCCACCCCTGGGGGAACCTTTTATAAAAGTTTTGTTTTTTAACCAAGTCCTTGTTTTCCCCCCTAATTTTGTCATTTCAGTGTCATCCGTTTTTAAGCCATCTTTCTTAAATCACAATCTTGTCTGCACTCTTGCTGAGATTGAGGAAAGCTTTATGTTGGAATGCTGGAGCCCAGAGAATATTTCTTTTACTTTTTACTTTTTTTCTGTTTTCTCTTTGTCTCCTTCAATCGTCAGGCATTCTCTTCTCTTCCCTCATTCATGCCTAGCCTACACATTCCATCTCTTTACTGCTCAATCCTGCACCCCAGTGCCCCACCACTCCAGAATCTGTGACCAAAGCTTTCACTTGACCTACCTCTCCCCCCACTGCCAGAAGCAGCTACCAGGAGCTGGAAAAACAACCTTAAGTCCATACATGCCACTGATGCTGGGTGGCCCCATTAGCAAGTTGAAAGGCTGCCAACTTGAAAGGTGACTCAGAAGAGATACAGAGAACAAGGCTATTTAGAGGTGGGTGACATATTGTTCTGCAAACATTTAACTGTGGGTCTTCAGGGTGCCTTTCAGAAAACTTTCTTCCTGGAGGCAGGTGAGGGGAAAGTGGAAATGACCCCAGATCTGTCCTTCATACAAAGTCAGCTACTGAAATGTTTCTTTTCTAAACAAAGGTAGTTTGCTCTTCCTGCCAGGAAAGGCTCACACACATTTTCTTAAAACACAGCCAGCACCATAAAAGGACATTATTCAATAAAACAGTAACTATATTAATAATTGTTAAGCAATTACTATGTTTTTATATGAATTTGACCTTTAAATCTTTATAATAGCTAGTACAAGTACTATCATTACCTCCATTTTAAACATGAGATAAACAAGACTTAGAGCATAATGGCTTACCCATGGTCACACTGGTAATTGGGTGATGAAGACAGGGTATGAACACAAACAAATCAACTTAAAGATCAAACTTCAAGTATAGCTCCGCAACTATATATTTAAATATATTTAGAGCCTATTCTAGACAATACTGTCTCATAGTTCTTGCAGGAAATAACAATCCTAAAGGACCTTAATTTTAAGCATTGTTGAAAAGTAGATGCATAACTGTTGTAGTTTCCTCTAAACTGATACAGTGGTTAAAGGGGTTATTTGAAGTGCTTGATATTAAATAATAATGAATCACAATAAGAATGTGATTCTGTTGTCAATTTTCTTTCAATTTTTCTGATTGCAAAAAAGTAAGAAAGTAAGACTGTGAACATTGCTAATTTGTGTTAACATCACTACTCATTTGCTAATATTTTTAACAAAGAATGTTGGGCCATTTCTAAGATTTACTTTCTATTTATGGAAAATTATTTGGGGTTATTTATTTAGTTTGGAATATACATTCTTTTAAAATAACATTTGCATGCCTTTTTATAAAAAAGTATATGGTAGAGTTGTTGGAATATGTGTCAAAAAACCATACTAGTGATAATATAATGATTAGAGTCTAAAATACTTCAAATAAAACAATGAGAACAAACCCCAAAAGGACTCTGAAGTCTTATCTTCCTTAGTACTATGAAAATATTTGAATTAAGAAAGAAATGAAAAGTCTAGCCTTCGAGATAAAAGAAGGTAAACTGTTGTTGAATTGCTCTGGACTCTAGATTCCCAGACTTCTAAAACATGGGAACATTCTCTACTCCTCCTCCTTGTTATGAGGCAATATTGTATTGTAGAAAGAACTTCTGCCTCACTTTCAGAGGCTGCAGGTTGGATCATGCTCTGCCATTAACCTTAGGCAGGTTCTAACAATTTCCTTGAATGGAATTTCTCCATCAAGAAATAAAACATTAGCTGTGTGTTGTGACACATACCTGTAATCTCTTCTGGAAGCTGTGGCAGGAGAATTTTTGACACATCTGCCAACAACTCTACTATGCATTTTTTATAAAAAAGCATGCAAATGTTATTTTAAAAGAATGTTATCCCAACCTAAATAAGTAAACCCAAGGCCAGCCTGGGCAATTTAGCAAGACCCTATCTCAATAAATAAGTAAGTAAGTAAGTAAGTAAATAAATAAATAAAATGAAAAGAGTTGAAGATGCATCCATTAGTAGAGCATCCTGGGTTCAATCCCTAGTGTTGGGGAAAAGAAAAGAAAAAATCTAATGAAATAGTTTCTTGTAGCCTTTTAGTCTATGATTCTACACTCAATATATCCTCAATTATCTTTAAGATGTTTTCTAGGCCCTACTGGGACCATAAGTAAATGTATATATGAAATCACTTTGATAATCTTCCCCCTATGTAATTAAACATATATATTTATTCATTTGCCTTTTTTTTCCATAGAACTTATCTAGAAGAAGCTTTGTGTAGGTCTGTATAAATGACTTATGTTATTTGAGAGAATATGAGCAATGCAAATTTTATGAAGCTTCTGTTTTTGTTATTAAATTTCAAGGCTTATTGGGGTGGGGGTGAAGGCTCTTTTTTTTTTTTTTTTTAAGTCAGCTGCATGTTAGGACCTGGTTTTATTCTGGGAGAAAATGAGGCTTTCACTTCCTTTACACCATTCAAAGAAGCAAGCTTAAATTCCAAGAATGCCTGTGGCAATTACCAGGCACTGCACTTCCCCCCCTGTTTGTTTATTTTTATGCTGGGAACAAAGTACAATTAATTACCACTGGTCACCGCACTAGAGTGTAATTATGTCCTGAAAGGATGACCAAGCTGCCTTCTCCTATTGAATCACTGTGTGCACAGAGATCCTTTTCCAGAGCTGCTCACAGGCATGATCAGCTCAGTACTGTTGCTGGGCACAGCCTGGACTAAAGAAAGATGGTCCAGCTGTAGTCAGTACCCTTGAAGTTTCCAGGTTCAGGTTGCCTGACAAAAACTCAAATTACAGAGAACACAAAGGGCAAAAAACACAATATCAGTTCTGCCTAGCTACATATGCAGTCGACTAGCTATATAACATCATTTAAACACACTAGTTTTATGATTCATTTTTTTGTTTCAATATTGGCTGTTCAACCCAGGGCCTCACACATGCTCCACAACTACGTGCTCCACAACTAAGTGGTAAGTGGTAAGTGCCCCACAACTAAGCTACACCCCCAGCCCTTTTAAATTTCTAAATTTAGAAACAGTCTTGTTAAATTGCCCAGGCTGGCCTAAAACTGGCAACCCTCCTGCCTCAGCTTCTGAATTAGCAGTGATTACAGACATGTGTCACTGCACCCAGCATAATCTGCTTTTTTTTCTTTTTAATTAGTTCTTTTTAGTTATATACAATATTAAGATTTATTTTATCATAATTACAAAACATGAAATATAATTTGCTCTAATTCAGTCCCTAGTGCTTTCCCTTTTCCTCTTCACTTCGCTCCCTTTGTTCCCTTTCCTCTCTATATTGATCTTTCTGCCTTTTACTAACAGTTTCTTACAGTTTTTTTTAAATTAATACTTTGTGGCTATAAAGGTGAGATTCAAAGGAAAGAACAATGGAATGAATCTGACCTATCCTCCCCAAGTACATAATGATTCACTTTTTTTTTTTTAATTTTTGGTTTTAGATGAACACAACATATTTATTGATTTATTTATTTAGTACTGAGAATCGAACCCAGTGTCTCATGTATGCTAGGCAAATGCTCTACTACCGAGCCACAACCCCAGCCCAGTGATTCACTTCTAATAAACAACTTTTCGAAGGTTCTCTTTTTTTTTGGAAGAGAGGAGACACAAACTGCCCTAATCAAGAAATTTAGAAAGGGGATCTAGCACATTCATTTGTTCATATCTTAGCACCTTGCATCAACCACGATGCCCACATTTGATTTTTTTAGGTATTCACTAACATTTTGAGCAGTTTATGTGTAGGATAGAGTTAGTGTCACTGGAGGAGGTCCAGGAAGGTCTTAAGAGGGGTATCTCAACTCAGAGCAACAGGGTCCTTAATGAATGTCACAGGAAAATATTTCAAAATGAGTCAGAGGCACAAGCAGAGATTTATTAAGGAAAGCAAGGAATGCAGATTCAAGGGAGAACAGAGCTTTTTTGAGAGTGAGACACTCTTTGGGAGTCTCAGGTTCTTTTAAAGGAAACTGAGGGAGGGAGGGCCATGGAAGGTATGTGAGGATGACATCAGTCTGGTGGTCATAAGATCATTTATGGTGGTCTGGAGTTCTCAGAATCTCTAGCATGACATTTTCTCCATTGTCTGATCAATAGATCATGTTTGGAAAGTATTCTCTATTATGGGTTATTCTTTTTCTTTTTTTAATATTACAAGTTTTAAAAAATACTATACCTCCCTTTGCACGTGTTAACACATTGCACCTGGCAGCCTTCGTAAATGAGTGAATTTCCAGTAACTGTTAAGGTTGTCAGTGAAGATTTATAGATTTCCCAGAAATTCAGGAGTGGCAGGCCTTGGAGAAAAACTGACTTGGGAAGAAAATGTGTGAGAAACTTTCACACATGTCTTCCAGATTCAGGTTAGTTTCCTTTTCTTTCCTTTTATCTCCTTACTACCTGCCTTTTATTTCTTCTGTCTCAAGGGAACATAATGAAAATGTGTAAAGAGAAGTATGAGATGTTAACTGCATTGAGAGTCTGTGAGTGTAGAAATAAGTACCTGTAACATAATACTAATCCACAGGAAGGGCAAAACAACAAGCTTGTCATTAACAATCTTTGTAGATCCTTGCCCTGGAGACTATGTTATTTGAAAACGATGTATGTATTTGTATCTTATTTTTTCAATGTTCAATAGATCAAACCTCAAAAGAAAAGTTTCAAATAATTCTGACTCAGTGACCTAGATGTGGCCCAAAATAACAGTGTTTCTGTGATTTGTTTATTGCCAGCGCTGTAGATCAATAAACCCCATCAGACTCTCTCTTGTTTAATTCAGAGCAATTATCTATTAATTGACTGTTTGCTAGGAATGGTAAAATAGTTAGGAAGAAGAGAGCTAACTAGACCAGGATTCAAGTTTTTTAAGACTGAATACCCTTCAGCTTGAAACAGATTGAATTTGCATCCCCTACCCCCAACCACCAAATTAGGAAGATACAGATGTTGAAGGAAGCCCCAATTCCTTTGGACATGTTAAGAAGACTACAGGGACTGGGAAGAAGATGACTCCTCTGAAATTCCTTTGGAAATCACTTGGAAGGAAGTGAAAACCTGTAAAATTTCTGACTTTTATCATAATGCATTCCTTCCTCCTTTTAAAAGTTTTTCTTATCTCAAAGCTTTTCAAAGAGAGAACTTTTGAAACAATTTTCTTTTGTCTGCCTTAAAATCTGGCTTCGAATAAGACATATTTTCCTACAGTTTGACTCCAGATATTTCTGAAGCATGAGTGTTATGGCCTAGCCTCTTTCCTCAAAGGCATGATAAGAGCTGTCAGTAAAAGACTCTCTTCTTAAACATCCCCTGCATAGTTAATGATCGATCCCCACACTGCAATCTCATGAAGACTTCTACCCATTCATTCAATAAGTACACAACAAGTCCCAAATAATTCAGAAGTTTAAATAAAAAGGAATGACCTGTATCATTTGTTGTCACAGCTGCTGAGAGGTCTACTTATTTAGTAATTTATAAAAAATCTTTCTGTTAACCATACCAATTTTAAAATGTTTTTCGTGGTCAGGCATGATGGCTCATGTCTGCATGTCTGTAATCCAAGCAACTCAGGAGGCAGATGGATTGCAAGTTTGAGGCCAACCTCAGCAATAGAAAAAGACCTTGTCTTAAAATAAAAAGGACTGGGTGTTTTAGCTTAATGGTAGAATGCCTCTGATTTCAATCCCCAGTACCAAAAAGTTAAACAAACAAACAAAAAACTCACTTTTTGTTGTGACTTATTAATTCCCTCTGGAAAATCAAGGATTTGATGTTTGTTTTACATAAATGTGTGATTTTCATTAATATGCTCACTCTTAAGAGACTTTACCAAGTCAAAGGAATAAGGTTTTCCTGTGGAAATCGTTAGCTTAGATTCTGACCTGCAGGGAGCTAGTGTGGCTTGATGTTTATAACACAGAACATGGGACTTGTAAAGGCAGGAGACCTCAATTTACTTCACTTGTCAATGACTCTATTTTTCTATTCCACTTATCCTATTTGATCCTTTTTCAAACCCACCTGCTCTTTTTTCATTGTGATTTCTTTTTTTTTACCTTGTGTTTCTCTGCCTTAATTCATGTGTTTTATTTTCCAAAGTACTTTGTTAGTAGCCTATTTCATATTATTCTGTTTTCTCAAATTCTTAGAGATACTAATTATAGCACTTGCCAGCTCTCACCCATGACAAATTATTTCCTTATGTGTCTTAGAATTCATTAGAGATTGCTTTTTTTTTTTTTTTTAAGAGAACTTCCATGGCCCTACTCAGAGTGTGCTTTCATTTGTTTCTACCAACTGTCTCTGGGTGTGGTCCAGAATTCAATGGCTCAGGAAGAGATATCACCTTGCCCTCTCTGGGATTGTAGATAGATTTTTTTCTGGTTCTCCATTTATCTTCTTTCTCTCCTTTGTAAATCTTAGTTCCTGTAGAGGTCCTAGTTTCAAATCTCTATTTTAACTCTTCTTTCTGTTGAGTTTTAAAGTCTAACTCCTTAGGCCTTAAGGCCTCTTTCAACTTCATACCTACCCTGGACTAAAACTTACCCACCAAGGTTTAGTTTCCTTTTAATACTTGGTGTTTTCCTAATCATTTTTCAAGCTCAACATGGCATTCACAATATAATTTATTTTATTTTGCTGACAGTTCTAGATACTGGTAGGACAGGTTCTCTATTAGTCTTCCACATTCCCAGAACCATTTTCTTTTGTCGTGAAACACGGGTACCTGTAGGTATAAAATAAAGATAATGATAGCATGTACCCTATACAGTTTGGGTAAAGATGAAATGAGGATTTTACTCCTTTCATTAGTCAGCTTTCTGCACCTATAGAAAAAAATGCCTGAAACAATCAGCTGTTAAATGGAAAGGCTTATTTTGGTTTACAGTTTTGGAGGTTCCAGTCCATGATCGTTGGTCTTGTTGCTATGGACCTGTGGTGATCAGCAAATCATGGCAGGAGCATGTGGTAGAGCAAAATCACTTCCATCACCAATCAGCAAAGAGGCAGAGGAAGAGTCTGAGGTCCCACAATCCCCGTTGAGGGCACACTCCCAACAACCTAAGGTCCTCCCAAAGGCCCCACATTTCAAATGTTCCATCGTCCACTAGTAGCATCCCACATGGGCCTTCAGGGGACATTGAAGATCCAAACTATAGCATTCTGCCCCTGGTCTCTAAAGGTTCATGACCATCTCATGATGTTAAATACATTGAATTATCCCCCCAGCTCTCTAAAGTCTTTGCTAGTATACTTTCATTTAAAAGTCCAAATCCATAGTCTCCCATGAAGCTCAAGCCAAAACTGAGCTCTGCTGGGCATACTTGAATCATGGCTGCAGTGGCCTCTGGGTGCATTGCCCTTGATTTCTGAACACACTGGAAAGAAATCCTAGGGAAAGTCCTGAGTGAGCAGGAATGTGAGGTTTTTTTCACAAAGGAAAATCTTTTTTTTTTTTAATTATTAATGGATCTTTTTATTTTCATTTATTTATATGCAGTGCTGAGGATTGAACCCAGGGCCTCACACATGCCACAACTCCAGCCCCACAAAGGAAACTCTTTGAAACAAGTTTGTGTTTTTTCACTTCCGGCCTGTGATGGGTGGGATGGCTTCACAGATCAAACAGATTCACAGATTCCTGATGGGCTGTACTGAGTGAAATATGCTGTTAACTTATCTAGACATATTTGTGTTTTTCCACAATGTCAAAACTTACTGAATAACAATAAATTCAAAAACTACATCAATTTCATCAATTTTAATTCACCAGTCATACTTCCCATGGTAGTCAGCAAAGGGGCCATCACAAGTTTTTTTTATTAATTCCATTACAATCTTAATTACTAATATCTATAGTACCAAAATTGTACATCTGTCTTTATGCAATGACGTATAGGTTACAGAATGACTAGCAAGAGGTCAACTGTGGCCTATTTAAAACCTGTAGTGTTTCGAGGCACAGGTAAGATGCATATTTAACTGTAGGTTTTAAATAGGCAGAATTGAAAGCAAAGGCAGAGAGCTGAGCTGGATGCAGTCATTGCAGTGGCCAGGTAAGAGTTAAGAAGCCAGCAGCAGAACTTGTTTAAAGCACAGAGCTGTTCAAGGCAAGAGGTGGAGCTATTGGGGGGCATGGAGCTGTTCAAGGTGAGGGTCCAGATAGCAGATAGTTTTGAAGTGGAAGGTCTCAAGCAGGAAGATGGAACTGAGCTCAAGCCCCAGGCACAGAGTCAGGAGTTTGTTCCTTGCCTGTCAGTCTTGGGACTGGTTCACTGGGTGGTCTGATAAGATTGGTAAGATGATGGGTCACTATGTGCTGCTGTACTACCATCTTAGGTGACCTACCTTTTATGTGTTTCAGGTGAGGGTCCTTCATCGTTCATTAGTCTGGTGTGTTTGATAAGATCACAAGCCTGGTCTCTTTGATTTTTTTTTTCTTTTTATGGTACTCAGGTTTGAACCCAGGACATGTGAGGCAATTGCTTTACCACTGAGCTAAACACCTACCCCTTTAACTTTTTTTTTTTTTTTTTTTTTTTTGTACCAGGGATTGAACTCAGGAGCACTAGATCACTGAGCCACATCCCCAGCCCTATTTTATATTTTGTTTAGTGATGGATCTCACTGAATTGCTTAGAGCCTCACTGTTGTTGAGGCTGGCTTTGAACTCTCAATTCTCCTGCCTCAGGCTCCCAAGCTGCTGGGATTACAGGTGTGCACCACCACACCTGGCTAAATTTTTTAAATTTTTAGATAAGATCTCACAAAGTTGCCCAGGATGGCCTTAAATTTATTGTCTTCCTGATCAGCTGCTCAAGTAGCTGGGGTCATTGATACATTTGGCTTTGATATGAGTCTGATACATTCATGCAACCGGTGTCTCTGATGTAATCTGATAAGTTCACAAGTGGCAATTCTTATTAGCACAATTAATTTCTTTATCAGCATGTACGTTAGATTATGCTGTGCAGCTGGGGATTATTCTTTTTGCTAGATTCTGTAGGTAATCTATTTATCCAGACAAATTGCTGAATCATTCTGCTTTAACACTTGCACTGAAAATGGTGTAGCTTAGGGCAAACTCCTTCTTATAAAATAGAGTAACTCAGAGCAAGGCACAGCCTGAAACTGCTGTTCTGTATAACGAGGAGTAACTCAGAGCAGGGCACAGGCTTCTATCCATGGGGCCCTACAGACTTCCTTCCTATTATCCTCCTGCAAAGCATTTGGCTTATAACCACACCCATGTTGATCAAAACCTTACATGCTCTCCTTTTCTAGTCATGCTACAATTTTTTACAAACCTCTCTGTTATGCTTCTTTTGGCTCCTGATTGTCAGGGTAATTTGGCTAAAAACATCCAGTAATACCCATGCTGCAGCCTCACCTTTTTTTGTTTTGTTTTGTTTTTGTACTGCTAGAAATCAAACCAAAGAGCTTTGTATATACTAGACAAGTGCTGTATGGGACCTACGTTCCCAGCCCATAGGCTAGCACCTTTAAGCCTGACCTCCACAGTGTTTCGGGGCACAGGTAAGATGCATCAGAATTCTTTGATATGGTATAAGCAGATGGCATCTAGTGTAATTTACAATGGAAAACACATTTCCATCTGAAACATTAGCATAGCGTTTACTATCCAAAGTGCTATCAGCATTCTGGTATTCTGAGCTCTTATAACAGAATCACCTGTTAAGCTCTATTTACCGAATTTAGGTTTTCTCTAACCAAACTTCCAAAGTCCTCCTCCTAAAAAGAAAAATTCTTTACATTGATAGGTAAATAGCATTGGCAAAGACTGCTCACATTACCATTTTTTAGTAGTCCATTTTTCTTTGCTATACCAAAATACCTGAGATAATCAACTGATAAAAATTGATTTGGGCTCAAAATTTGGAGGTCACAGTCCATGATTGATTAGTCCTACTGCTTTTGAACCTGTAGTGAGGCAGCAAATCATGGCAGGAGTGTGTAGTGGAGCAAAACCACTTACATCACCACTCAGTGAGCAAAGAGGCAGGAGAGGAGCCTGAGCTCCAACAATCCCCTTTGAGGGTACACCCCCAATGACCTAAAGGCCTCCCAAAAGGCCCCACCTCTCAAATACTCCACCACCTTTCAATAGCATCACCTGGGACCAAGCTTTTAACATGAGGGCCTTTCTGGGACATTCAAGTTCTAAAATTATGGCTGCCACTGAGGATAGTAAATTGAGAGTAGAAAAGATTATAAGAAATCAAGGGGGCTGGGGATGTGGCTCAAGCGGTAGCGCGCTCGCCTGGCATGCGTGCGGCCCAGGTTCGATCCTCAGCACCACATACCAACAAAGATGTGGTGTCCACCGAGAACTAAAAAATAAATATTAAAAACTAAAAAAAAAAAAGAGGCCCAGCCTTCTTTCATTAAAAAAAAAAAAAGAAAGAAATCAAGGGAGTTATTGAAAAGCTAGAAAGACTAGTGATAAACAAGAATTGTTTTGCAGTTTCTAGGATAAAGCACCAAATAGTAGAAGCTAAATTTGGATATTGCAAATTCAGTCTCGTGAAGTCCAATTATCCAAAGCTTCCAAGATGGCACCTTGAACACTGCACCCTGTAGGGTGGTTTAGTGTGTTCTTGCATAGTGGAAAGTGAGAGGGAAAAGCCAGAGGGCAAACAAAGGAGCTAGTACTGCATGAGCCTCTTTTATAAGGGCCTCATCCCTGCCCTGGGGTAGGCCAAGGTAAGATACAAGTTGATGTTTCAACACAATAGAGTTGTTGGCTTCATGTGCAGCTGGTAATTAATTTCCCTATTTCTCCACTTGCACTGAATGTCCTTGTAATTAAATTTAGAATATCTCAGAATGTTTCTTTTATCAAAGTTAAAACTTATTTGTTATAATATAGATCGATTGGAAGCTACTTAATGCAGGCACACTGACTTTTCCTCCATTTTCTTCTTTTTGGGCAATAATTGTATTACCATGTCTGGCATAGTACCTGATGCATGATAAATAAACAATAACATTTACTGAATTAATGAACATGTAGAGGGCATCCTTGTAGGAAATTATGGTAATAGAACACATTACAAGACAAGGTTTTTAGAATGAGCTGGAAAGGATAAAAGACACATGGATTTGTGGGACCTCACATCTTTTCTGAATTGTCTTTGCTATGAGTAATTGCAAATTGGAATACACCAATTTTCTTGTAATTATATACTATTTGTCAATTTTTTCCAAGTCTATTACACTTATTATTTTTAAAATATTTTTTAGTTATACATGGACACAATATCTTTATTTTGTTTATTTATCTTTTTTATGGTGCTGAGGATCGAAACCCAATGCCTCACATGTGTGAGGCAAGCACTCTGCCACTGAGCCACAACCTCAGCCTATACTTATTATTTTATCTTGTCACAGGTTGTAGGCACAGTTGAAATGCTCATATTTTACAAAGTAGGAATCTTGAGAAAAAAATACTCTTGTTTTGGTATTAGGTATGAAATTCCCTTAAGGATAAAAGCGTACGAGTATTGTTCCACACTCCAGATTAGGTGGTCTTAGTATGGGACTGAACTGCTCATTAGGCATAGAGTTCAGACTGGTTTTCAGTGGTCAACTCTAACACACCTGTCCTGTCTCCCAATTGTACTGCAAGCTACTCCATAGCAGGGGTCCAGCTGGGTTCCCTGCATAATATCAGTACTAGTAAATTATGTTGTTTAATGATTCACTCACTTAAGGGCTCTGTTCCAGTAATATCTGACATAGTCAGAAGCATTTGAGCTTCCACTGGTTTCAAAACAGGAATTATAATTCATTTTGGCCAAGTGTGAAATCATCATAACTCATGTTCTTTTGAAACACATTTTGAACAACATCCTGCTGACTGGAAAGATGCATATAATCCCTCAACAGAGCGATTGCTTATTCAACACTTAAGTTTTAAAAGGAAACAAAATTTCAAGTATTTAATTTTGATCATTTACCAGTCTATTTTTAGCAGATAGGCCTGTACTATGATTCTTTTGAACACAGACAAGTTTTCTGACCAGAACACTGAGTTTTTTTCCCCCTTAAAGATCATTACTTAGGTGTAAATTTCTCATTTTAGATGTTGAGAAGTATTCGTTTAAATATGAGGCACTAAACCTGAATTCTGATCCTGAGAGCAGGGTGTGTGTATGTGTGTGTGTGTGTGTGTGTGTGTGTGTGTGTGTGAGAGAGAGAGAGAGAGAGAGAGAGAGAGAGAGAGAGAGAGAGAGAGAGAATCTTTCAGGGATACAGAGATTAACAGAGACAAGAACAACAAAAACTGACCAGTTGTCTAGGGAATATGGAGTTCGGGTGAAACAGGAAAGTGCCAAAGAATAGAATCAGAGGCAATACCAAGTAAAATAATAGGAACTATTATGACTAGTACTAACATCTGTATAGTACTTACTATGCACGAAACTCTGTTACATGGGAAAAGTATTTTCCTGCTTTCTTAGGTTATAGGTTTAATGTAAACTAAATTAAATTTAGTTTGTTTTATGAAGGGCCCTTGCTCAATAAATATTGTCCAATAATAATGACATTAGATTTCCCAAAACAAAGCAAATGGGATAAGGAATGAAGGATTGAGGGCAGTTATGGAGATGTTTCACTGGGTAAGGATGGAGAGGAGCTGTTAAAATAAATTAGAGCATATCAGACTCTTCCCAGATTTTGTCCAAATTTCAAAGATAATTTCTTCTTTTCATTAAAAATAGCCATCAAAATACAGCTGAATGATGGTGGCACTATAAAAATCTATCTGTGGGGGTGTTGCTTTCTTTACCCTATGCTTCCCTAGCTTGGCCCAACCTACAGAATGTTCTGGGACTGCTGATATGGAAGCAATCACATCTCTGCTGGCAGTAATGCTGGTGGATTTTGTTTTCTAGCATTGGACTTTGTATGAGGGAGTCTTTCTGGAATTTTGTGCTGGTAGCAGCACAGAAGGCAAATGTCCTCAATAACTGAGTGCTGTATGTACTTACTTCTTTTCATAAAAATTGATCTTGATTAGGGCTAACTCAGCATGTCTCCAAAAACAATCATTTAATTGTTTCTGGCATGAATTTAACCAAAAGGAGATTTCATATTCATGCTAATACCTTCATGCCACACAGTCTATACTATGCTTTCCTAGCTTAAAAAAGAGTCTTAGTATAAACTGGACTTTAAAACAAACAAACAAAACCCCTCAATGCCTGCGTGGGTTGGTGAATGGGAGTAGGGAAGAAGGAGAGCCATGTACATGCGAGACTTCCATCACTTTTCTTTTTGGTACTGGGATTCAATGACTGAGTCACATGCCCAGGCCTTTTTATTTATTTATTTTGAAACAAGGTCTTGGTAAATTACTTAGGCTTGGTACGTTGCTGAGGCTTGCCTCAAACTTGCAATCCTCCTGCCTCAGCCCCCTGAGTCCCTGGGATTATAGGGATGTGCCATGCCCAGATTATTATCTTTTTTTACTGATGGAAAAGCAATCAGTAAAAACTAGAATTAGAGGATGATATTTGCTACTGTGACTCTGGAAGGCCAAGGTTTCATTAACAAAGTAAATATCTGTTGGTTGTGTGGGATCTAATGTCACAAAGACATTTTTCATTTGCAAGTTATCAAACCAAGAATTGCCTATTTACACCAAAAAGAAACTTCTAGTTATTGGAATTGCTATAGCAAGGAAGTAGAGTATTGGTTATGGAGGTTTATATAGCACAACAA
This sequence comes from Urocitellus parryii, assembly GCF_045843805.1. Taxonomy (NCBI): domain Eukaryota; kingdom Metazoa; phylum Chordata; class Mammalia; order Rodentia; family Sciuridae; genus Urocitellus; species Urocitellus parryii. The sequence goes on along the minus strand of NC_135531.1, from coordinate 237,575,154 downwards.
TATGAAAAGGACCAGGAACATTTTTCATTACAAATATATGTGTTACAGAGGGAGACCATCTTTACTACTTATTGTGTCAACTTGGACAAGTTTTTTTTTTTTTAATTAAATTTTTTCTTATCTCTTTTTATCCAAGTTTCTTTTTCTGTAAAGTGGAGATAATATCAGTTCATTCTTCATAGACTTGTTGGGATGTTTGATTGGAAAACATAACCAAATGATTTTGATGTTGTAACCCTAAAATAATAGGCTAATCATTTACCCTGTCATAGAATAAGACAAGTGAAAGTCCTCCCCAAGGGACAGGTCTGACTGTGGTAAGCAAAACCAGAACATACCTGGTCACCACAGTGATCCACTGATCATATAGCCCACTTCCTTTTCCAAAACCCAGAAATAAAATAAGTCACTCATCTTCCAGGGAGAGAAGTGAGTGACAGAGCAGAGAGACCTGAGTTATTAATCCTGCTAAAGTCCCTCCACAGGAGACATCAGGGTTGGTCTTCATCAGGATTTCACCTTCAGGGTGAAAGCTGAAAGGACAGTCTATATTCAGCTAATGCCGAATCATATTTATGGAACAAGGAATAGGAAATTGATTTAACACAGAGGAATTTAGAAGTGTACACAAATGTAATAATGATGACAGTGATAGCAACATACACTGAATTTTACAGTGAGTTAGAGCACTGTTCCAAGATTTTTTATTGTATTTTTCAGTTGTTTTTTTTTTTTTTTGTAAAAAATAAAGCTGGTATTTCTCCACAAATCTGACTCCCTAATCTTTTCTCTGAGTTGGTTTTGAGTTAGAAGTAGAAACATATTATATTTATTGGGTTCCCAAATTCTAAAAACTGATTATGTTGAAAGTTCTGGGAGATTACTGCAGGTGACACACTAATGACTAATCCTGTTTTCCTTAGGGATGTTGAAATTTAGTAAAAAGAGTGAAACAAATAACTGTAAAAACAAGATGAATATTTAAAATAATGGAAGCAAAACAAAGTGTTCTGGTAAATTCAAAGGAAGAGAAATTACTATTATCTGGAGATATCAAGAAAAAAGGGATCTGGGTGTGCCCATGCCTATAATCCCAGTAACTTGGGAGGCTGAGGCAGGAAGATTGAAAATTCAAGGCCAGACTCTGCAACTCAATGAGACACAGCAAAATAAAACCAATAAACAAGCAAAAAACCCAATAACCTCAAACTCATGGAAGAGATGGTATTTAATATGGTTATTATTTTAACAGATTGACCTGGGTAAGGGAACATGTTTATCAAAAAACAAAGTCACGAAAGTAGACAAGCATGACTTTGATGTCAGAGGAACAAAGACAGTCATATTTGTGGAAAAATAGCAAATTCTGTGGATGCCCCCTTATCCATGGTTTTGCTTTCCATGGTTTCAGCCACCCCCCAATCAACCATTGTTATGATTTGGATATGAGATGCTCCCCAAAGCTCCTGTGTTAATGCAGGACTATTCAGAGGTGAAATGATTAGAATAGAGTAGCTGTAACCTAATCAGTCCATCCTAGTTTGGGTGGCAACTGTGAGCAGATGGAGCATGGCTAGAGGAGGTATGTTACTGGGGGTGTCCCCTAAAAGGGTTCTTCTTCCCTTTGGCTTCTTTTTTTTTTTTTGTCTCTTTACTTCCCAGCCACACAGTATCTTGAGCAACTTCCTTCAGCCATGTCCTTTCACTAAGATATGTTGCTTCACCTTGGGCCCAGAGCAATGGACTCAGCTGACCATGAACTAAATCTCTGAAACTGAGCCAAAATAAATTTGCCTTCTCTAAGTTGTTCTTGTCAGTTGGTATTTTGATCATAGTGATGCCAACCTGTTGAACACAACCATGGCCCAAAGTAATGCATAGTAAGATATTTTGAGGCATATTAGGAGAGAAATCAATTTACTGTGGCTCAAATGATTATGGTGGCTGAGAAACTGGACATGCTGATGACTCAGAAAAGTTGGTGGTGTAATTTAGTCCAAGTCTGAAGGCTTGAGGAAAGCTAATGATGTAAATCCCAGCACCACGCTGGGGAAGAAAAAAATCAGATAAGCTGTCCCTGCTCAAAGCAGGTAGACAGGAAGCAAAAAGAGAAATTTCAACTTCCGGTACCCTTTGTTCTTCTCAGGCACTCAACAGATTGGATAATATACAACTTCATTGGGGACAGGAACAGCAGTCTACTGAGTTCACAGATTTAAATCTTACCCTCATTTGGAAACATCCCACAGACACACCCAGAAATAATGTTTCACCTGGGTACTCTATTGTCCATCAAGTTCACACATCAAACTAACCAATGCAAGTGATAGAACATTTAGCTCAGACTTGAAATAATGAGTTTGAGGTACCAATGGAAAATTTAAGAAAATAACTCTGTCACTTGTGGCTCCATTCTGTGCTTTAAGTGGTGTAGAAATATTTTAATATTCCCATTTTAAGTTATCATAGCAATTCTGTGCTTTATTAACTTTATTATCTTATTTTTCTTAACCTTTCTCAGCCTGACTTTCCTAATGTGTTGGAAGGAAAACCTCATAGACTTGTGAAAGGTAGATAACATGTATACTGACCTTACACAGTTCCTGGCACGTGGCAGGTACTAAGAAGGGATAGTTAACACCACCATCATTATCCAGATATGAGTCCAAATACAGACTCTGTCATTTACTAGCTATGTGATGATTTAAAACTTTGATTATCTCATCTACAAAATGGGAATAACAAAAAACTATTGCATATGGTTGTTATAAAGACATATAAAATGATCTGTGTATAGACCCCTTAAGAGGCCAGTACTAATAATTCCCACATAAATTTGTTGTGAAGGAAGTTTTTAAATGTAAGACATTCATCATGGTGGCTGGTATACATTCAAGACTCAATGAATTTTAGCTATCATTACTATAATTACTACTACTGCAATTGCATTAGGTAGACATTTTCTGTCACCCCTTCATCATGAGATCTTTGAAAATCTTCTCATTACCTATCTCACTTAGAAAATTAGATAGATGGATAGATATAGATACATAGATGTGTTAAAATACAAACCGAAGATCTCTGAAGGGAAGTTTGCTGTGTGTATAAGAAACTTAAGGCTGTTTGGACTTAAAGTTAATATTGAATAATATGTACAGAGATAATTCTTGAGAACCCTGAGAGACTAAGGAAGAAAGAAGTTCTGATGAGTTCAGCAGGTATTTCCTCATAACAGATGGGAGAACCGAGGAAAGGACACAAAAGGAGAGATCAGTGATCCAGAATGATACTTGTTGCAGTACCAAGGATGGACAAAGTTACAGGAAAGAGGGACTTGTTAAATAGTGCTAAATGGTACATAAAGGCCAGAGAAAGAGGTAATCTTTGCTAAGTATGGGGTAATTGGTGACCTTTGAGAGAATGGTTTCAGAAAAAGAATCATGGGTGGAATCCAAATTCCAAGGAACTGAGGAATGAGTGGGTGGTAGGAAAATGGAAGCTATGATGGCAGCCTACTTTCTAAAGACATTTTCCAAAGAAAAGAAGGAAAAACAAAGGGCAGTAACTGAGAAGGTGGCATCCAAGGGGAGGATGTTTAAATGAAAACACCATCCAGAGAGGTTCTCAGTAGAATAAGATCCTAGCAAAAGCCAGCAAGAATGGGCACAGAGCCCAGGCTCAGCCTCGTAATGGCAGAAACTCACATCATCTTCTTTGGAGTTGTGAATAAGGAGTTCTAAGAGATATTGAGACAGAGAAAGTGAAATTGCACAGGTCTTCATCAGATAACTTGGTTCTTACTTGTAAATGATAAAGTCACTTTTAAATTCTGAGAGATTTCCCAAAATGGTATGGTAACTGAAGGATAGGGGAGCCATTATAGCAGGTTGAGAGCTGGTTAGAGATGCATAAAATAATTCCTGGGAAGTAATGTGAGCTTAGTTGAAAATAGACACATTTAATTGCTATGGAAACAATGACTTTCCCTAAAAATGTTCAGAGCAAAATAGCATATTTTTCATTATTTTGACCTTGAAAATACTAAGACAGGAATGACAGAAGATAAAAATGGCAAGGGATACCGTGTGGTGGTGGTTTAAGAGTATGTTGCTTAAAAACAAACAAAAAAGGAGTATATTGCTGACATGACTTGGTACATTATGACATGACAAATGAAGCTAGAGGATAAACTGAAAGAGAGTTCAAGACATAGATGCACACCATTGAATTAATAACAAGTTCAATGATCATAAAGAAATGGGGGACTTGAAGCCAAGATCAGAATACAGATTTTTCTGGAAGTGAGGCAACATCAATGAGATGAGGTCTAGGGAGTCCTTGCCAGGTGGTGGATGTGAGAGTGGAGCTTCTGTTTTGAGGACGTCTAGAACACAGCAAGGAAAGACTGTAAGAATATGGCCCAGGGGGTATACACAGGAGCTTTGCAGTCAGAGAGGCCTGGCTCCAAGTCCCAGCTCTGCCATTCTCTAGTGGGGTGACCTGTGAAGGTTATTAAACCTTTCCACATCTGTTTGTTTTCTAATCCATAAAAAGGGAGTCATGAGTTCCTATTTTTTAGAACTGTTGTGAGGATCAAATGAGATAATACATAGTGTTTTGCATTTGACACCTAATAAGCATAGTTTTTAAAAATATAAATATAATATAGTTTTTATTACTATGTTACTTTCTATCATCTTTGTTTATCATTGATGTGGATTAAGATGGAGAGGATGATAGTAGATGGGGTACAAAAGTCTATGGGGAAGCCACCAAAATTTTGAGGTTAGTGGATGACTGAGTAAGAAAGATTAGAAAAGCTAATAAAAATATGTACTATAATAAACACTGAAGATCAAGAAAGAAAGAAAGAAAGAAAGAAAGAAAGAAAGAAAGAAAGAAAGAAAGAAAGAAAGAAAGAAAGAAAGAAAGAAAGAAAAGAGCAGCTGCAATCCCTGGGTAGAATTGCTCCAAAGTTTAAGCCATTGACTTAATGATACCTTAAAAAAAAAAAAAAACCAACCAACCAACCACAAACAAACATATTCTTTCTTGTTTGTTGGCGTGTACGTGTACTCTTAGGCTGGTTACTATCATACTCCCAATATTGTACCATCAGTTTCAGATATTCTTAGGGAACAAATTTAGGACAATATTGGTGGATCTCTCTGGAATGTGAAGGGGCTGGCACCTACTCATTTCTATTGGGGATTAAGACAGCAGGGAAGTACTACTCTATATTTTGTTATACAAATGATGTTGCAGGGGGTGCTCTCAGAAGATTCCTTATTATGCATGTGTGAAGTGTTTTCTAGGGAGATGTATAATAGCTTCCAAAGAGCACACATTTTAAACATTTAGGTAAAAATGACATTAACAGTTTATATTATTAGTAGCATATAAAAATATTTCCTTCCTTTTACCCAGATTTTGATGGGTAAAAGGAAGGAAATATTTTGATGATATCAAACTTTAAATATTTGCTAACCTGTTAGATGAAAAATGTATCTTATTGTTCTTTCAGTTATTCATTTTCCTGATTACCAATGAGTCTGAGTATCTTTTCAATGGTTTGTGGGTCATTTCCTTTTTATGAGTTTCTTGTTCATAACTTTTGATTATTATTCCATTTGACTGTTCATGCTTTCCTAATTTGTAAAAATTCTTAATGGAATCTGGATTCTAATCCTTTGATTGCTATTCATGTCTAGCTTTTAAATAGATGTCTATTGTAGGAAATGTCTGTTAATTTGCACAGAACTTTTTGCTCCTTTGGATTCATAGGCTGGTTTACTGATAGTAACTGATTGATCCATTTCCAAAGGCTACCTTGCCCAAAAGTCAATTATAGGAAGCCCTCTACAACGGTGTTTTTTAAAGCATGAGGAAAGAAAGCCTTAATGCTCAAATGCTTTCCACCTCATGAGACTGATGACATAGCTGAAATCCCCATTAGTCATTCCTTAGGGACTTTCTGAGAACTTGGATTTTAACTGGGTGACCGGTGTTATTATCTTGTTGAGACAGGATATTAGCTTATTAACACATTAACAGTGATTATGTTCTTTTATTAAATGTTTTGCTACTCTTTTCTATAGGGTAGAAAAAGAATGTGGAGGGAATAAGATGTACAGATCAAGTAAGGAATGTTTGAAACACAGTGCAAGGTCCATGCTATTAAAGAACTTTTATGGAGGGCTCTAAGCAATGAGGAAGAAGTTTCAAGGCAAATTTCTCTTTCTCAGGAAGAGAAGGAGGAGAAAATCAAATTAAAGTTTGATTTTTTTTTTCCTAGAATCTTCAGCCCTCTAGTATTTGGGCTATTTGATATTGATATTAAACTGTGATAGTTTCCCATTGAAATTAGTTGCTATTTTGGTTACTCCCTTTTAAAAAATAAATAATCAGTTCTACAGTTATGATTCAACAAATCCTTTTGAACTTCCCTCACAAAAGAGTCCTGTGATAGAAAGAATCTTTTGAGATTTAAAATGAAGGAATTACAAAGAAGGAGCATAAAATGCTTGTCCTCCAACTGGGGGTGCAACTCAGTGTAGAGTGGTTGCCTAGCATGTGGGAGGCCTTGAATTAGGTCCCCAGCACCACCAACAAAACAAAACAAAACAAAACCTGTAAACCAATGGTGTGTTAGGATTTACCCTATTTTTTAAAAGTGATTTTAGTCAAGAAAATAGATGCTGATGAGTTATATGTAAGCTCTTATGTTTAGAAACACATTTAAAAAATTTGTATGTGAAGCTGTTGCTTGGATGGTGGCTGACTAAAGTTCTCAATCAAAATGCTAAATCATGAATTTGGTCATATTGTTAATAACAAAGGCTGGTGCCTTGGTGCACACCTGTAATCTCAGGAGGCGGAGGGAGGAGGACCACAAGTTCAAGGCCAGCCTGGGTGACTTAGACCCTGTCTCAAAATTAAAAAAGAGCTGGAATGTGGCTCAGAGATAAAATACTACTGGGTTCAATCCCCAGTATCAAAATAAATAAAAACAAAAAGGTCCTAGGGTATAGCTTAGTGGTAAAGCATCCCTGGGTTGTTCCCAGTACTCCCTCACCAGTCAATCCCAAATAAGCTGGTCTAAATATCTCCAAATATAGTTCCAAATCTTCTTAAAAAGGAGCTTTATTCCTTTTTTTTTTTTTTTTTTTTTTGCCTTTATCCCAGTTCTGTGATCATGAATGATGTAGTCTCTAGCACATTTCTTCTCTGGCTACTTCTTTAAAAGTCACTAACCAACCATTCACTATGAAGAAGTTAGGAACAGAGAAAAATTTCCAAGGGTGAGAATGGGAGCAATATTCATTCATTATTTAATAAATATGTACAGACTGCTTATATCAGTCTAACCACAAGTAGCTAGACCAACCAAATAATCATAAATATGACCACAGATGAAGTTAAGTGCTATGAGGTTCTCTATAATGAAAGACTGAAAGAAGACCTGAATTAGGGGAAACCTTTCAGGAAGAACCAAAACACAATCTGGGAACTGAAAGAGGAAGAGGGGTTAAGAGGTGAAAGAGTGGGTAGTTTGCCATGGATAGAACATCATAGCTATGGCAGAACACACTTTTATAGCTTCTGTTGCAGGGGGAAGCACAGTGTTCAGGAAACTGGGAGGGAAGGGGATGCATCCACAAGTTAGGGGGATTTGGTAATGATTTTGTTAAGTGCAGATAGTTCACCTTCAGCAACCCAAGACATATTGGTTGTTTTTGAACTCATCATCCCATCTGAGACTTGTCTGCTCTGCCTTTTTCCTCCCTTCATAGGCTGCCTTATTATTAAGACAGCAGAGTACTTCTGAAGGACAGGCCCAGGGTTACGTGAGAAAAGACTAAAAACAAATAACAATGAAAGATGGAGATATGCAAATGTTTGGTCATGCTGTGTCCCAAAGCATGATACTCAGGAAAAAAAAAAAAAAGATTATTACAGTCCATTCCTGTGCTATTTAATTGTGATGTATAATATTAGAGAGTACACACTGTATCAAATACTAATGTGTACAATGATATTTAATCCTCACAAACAGCCTTATTATGATTCCCATTTTGAAAATGAGAAAACTGAGACACAAACTCAAGGAAGGATGGCTAGTTCACAGCTTTTTTCTCTTCAAACCTTTGCTGTCACTTTCCTGCCCTCACTCTGCTGATGACTGTGTGTGTGTGAAAGGTGGCTGTCTTTCCTCTCTACTATTCTCTTCCTCCTTCTCAACAAAGTCCCCTATGACACATCAGGAAAGTAAAGTCTTCATGACAACATGATTTACAATCACTGAATTAGCATAATAGGGGAACTCTTGATGGAACTGTATAAGGGCAACAAACACTAAAACTGCCTTTTCTTTGACCAAAAAAAAAAAAAAATGCAAATGAAAACATGACAGTAATTTTGTGGCTAATGAACATAGAATACTGAAGATATGCAGCAAGCTGCCACGTAACTCTACACTCCTGAAACGGGTAGTATAAAAACACCTCTAAGGCAGCTTTGAGAAGGGATTATTCTCAATCCTATTGAAATTACCACTAAAGTAATTACAATAGAAAAAAGAGGGACCATTTTCAACACAGTTGCAGAATTTTTATTTACATTAAGTATTTGTCATTTTCTTGGCATACTTTTTTCCTTTCTTGGTTGAACTTTATGAGAGATTATGTTTCAAGTCAGCCTCACTCTCATTTGAGTTCAAGTCAAATTCCACAGTGTTTTTTTTTGGATAAATGATTTTCCCTGAAGTTAAAAGGAGTTTCCTCTGCATGTATTGAGATCTAAAGAAGCAGGATTACCTTTTATCACTCATATCACTCCTTTGTTCCTACCCCTTGTTTTCCAGATATTTTCTTTCTCTATCTCCCTTAGCAGATAACAAAGCACTTTTTTAGAACTTTCCACGTGCCAACCACTGTTCTAAGCACTTCACACCTTTTCACACCTATGAATATATGGTAAAGTACAGGTGTCCAGATTCAAGAAGTTTGGGAGACTGATGCTGAAGTGTGTAGATTTCTTCTAAATGCTTCTAGTCTCTCTGCAAATGGGAAACAAGGCTGTACACATTTTTACAGTAAAGGAAATTGAAGCACAAAGATGATAATCAGTTTGCTCAGGATCACAGAGCTGCTTGCCAGGATTTTAACCTGAGCATTCTGACTTTACAGTCTGTTCTCTGGTCTTCATGTACTGATGCAAAACTCCTCCCTGGTTAAATTAAACTCTACACCTCCCCCTGCCTGTACTTAGGCAGCTGTACACAACTGAAGAAAAACAACCATGTTCACTGTTTTCACTTCAGACTTACACTTTGCAAGAACCTGCTCTATTTTCCAAGTTCCATTCATTGATTCCTTCACACCTTTTTTCTCTTCAAACCTTTGTTGTCACTTTCCTGCCCTCACTCTGCTGATGACTTGTATGTGTGGGAAAGGTGGCTATCTTTCCTCTCCAGCCTAAGGGTCAGGGTGACACTTTGATAATAAAAGACAGGCTAAAAGAATAAAGCACAATAGACTTATTTAATCAAAGTTTCACATGACATAGGAGCCTTCAGAAAGGAATATCCAAAGACCCAGAGAAAATGGTACATTTTTCTGTTTACACTGAATGAAGGATCAATCAGATAAAAAGGATATGATGTAGTGGTAATTAACTGAGAGGAAACCCAGCAAGACCTGTCTGTTCAGATTCTTCTTGGCATTCCTTCCTCTTGGTACAGGGCAGGGCCCCTTCTGGGATGAGGGTCTTAAATCTACTATTAAACAAGATAGTTCAGAGAATTTATGGCTAGCTCTCATACAAAGGTAGTGAAAGTTAATATTTCTAGGATTTATGGTTGCCTTTGGGGAAAAGGGGTTTCTAATTTCTATGACCCAACATAGGGAAGAGGAATTCTGGTTCCTACAAAGCAGAAGAAGGGTAGGAAAAAGTTAACAAGTGACTCTGAGGACATTCCAATGTTCTTTAGTTCAAAGTACTCCACATGTCAAAGTGCCATACTTTGGGGAATCATTTTCTAGATCCCAATACTTGTTTTCCATTTTGTTGAGGAAATGAAACAATTAGAAGAAACCTTCCATGTGTGTCCACCACTACATCTACTCACCTACTGGCATTGGATCCCATATCTTCTGCCTACCCTTTTATCAAGGATCAATGTCTCCTGTCTAAATCCAATAGTCTCTTATGCACTGGATTCCATGATCTTGTCCCCTTACCTTCTCTAACATCTATCATTTATCTTCTCTCCTGTATCAATGTTCCTATACTTGATAAATCACTCCAAATTAAATACAGATATTCTGTAATATGTATTATCTTAAAATCAAAAGAACTTTCGGTTTCCAGTCCAGCACGGAAAGAGTTGGAAGTTGACACCCAAACAAGTAAAAACCTGAACTTAAAATTCATCAATTTTTAGATCCATTAGAGAAGCACAATCCAAAATTGGGGAGACAAGTAAATTCAGAGAATCAAACATACCAGAAGGAGAAATCCCAGAGAAGAACTTCCAAGGGAACCAGTACTGGCAGGAAAATCGAAATTACCCAATTGATGCAAGCTCTGAGTAGACTTCAAATCTGAGAGTTAAAAATGACCAGGGAACTCAGTTATGGAAGAACTCCCACACTTGTACCTCCAGGGTCTCAACTGGTTCTCACAGTAAATATTAAAGAAAAGTCTCATGCTTCCAGCAGGGGGAAAAGAAAAGGATTTTGAAGTATTCCAAAGTAATGTGTTCTTAACATTCTGACCTTAATGGAAATCTGTTTACCTGAGCTTAACTTGCTGAGGTTTGATCAGAGCAACACCGACCTATAGGAAGGAAAATACCCAACTCCAGCTCACTCTACACATCCTGTTCTACCTATGGGGAAGAAAATTGAGAAGCACTTGTGAAATTCACATTTCAGAGACACAGGCTCTCCCAAACACTGAGACCTATTCATAGGACTGTAGAACCTTCCCTCTCTCCACACACCTCACCATCACACAACTCAAGGCCTCTTTACTGCAGTTCTTTTTACTCCCTATGTTCTGTCTTGCTATCGAGAAAAAATTATAAAACACATTAAAAGTAAAAAAATTTTTAAAAGCAAGATCAGTTTAAAGAGACAAAAAAGCATCAGAACCAGATTCAGATATAGCAGGGATGTTGGAATTACCAGATCAGGAATTTAAAGTAACTATAATTAATACGCCAAGGACTCTTATTGATAGACAGTATGCAAGAACAGATGAATAATAAAAGTGGAGAGATAAAATTTTATAAATTAAAAAATGCCAGATTAAAAACACTGTCATAGGAAGGTTAAATAAAAACTCATTTTTCTTGTTCAAAATTGATCTAATAATAACTTGTGCAAAATAAGAGCATTGATGTACTAAGTTATATATGCATAATATGTGCACATATACACACAAACATATGCATGCTTATGCACGAGTAAAATTAATAACAGAATTGATATAAGGGGATAGGAGGAAACAATTATGATTTGTTTGCTTTAAAAGGTACATCAACTATCTGTGAAGTGGTATGCTGTTATTTTAAAATGGATTTGGTTAGTTGTAAATGTACACTGCAAACTCTAGTGACCACAGAAAAAAGTCAAACAAAATTAAGAAAAGAGATAAAATGGAAGAATAGAATGTTCAAATAAAACTACAGAAGAATCAGTGTCTGGCAAGGGCCTAATGGTGGATGGCATCATAGCAGGAACACATGTGGTAGCCAGAGATTTCATCACCAAAACAGGAAATCAGCACAAGGGGCTAGGTTCAGCCCTTTTAATGAGAATCCTGTCTTGAGAACTAACCCAGGGTTCCATGAGAACTACCTTGATCCCTCTGGAGGACAGTAAGAATGATCTTACACTAGGCTCCACCTCTTGAAGTTTCTCTAGACTGTAACACTGAGGCCCAAGTCTCTTAACAAATGAACTCTTTGGGGTACAAATCCCATCCAAACCATAGCACCAAATATACTCCTTCCTCCACGACCTTTGAATTTGGGTTCCCTTTGCCTGGAATGTCCAGAAGCCTGAACTGTAGGATGATCCCAGATTATCTGTAAAAATTTCTCCTTATCCCCTCCCTCTTGCCTTCTCTAGCACCTCTTTCAAAGAATTTTTTTTTTTTTCTTTTGCAAGCCAGGGTTGCTAAAAGAGGAACCAGCTTGTGGATCAAGACAACACTACAAACTAGTTTCTTGATGAGATCCTTTGATAGTCTAGATTAAGCCTTGCCTAATGATAATTCCACCCTTGGGCCCAGTAGAGCATACTGTAATATCTGGGAAATTATTCAAACAACTTGTAAAGTTACGTTAATGGAAAATCTCTCTACTGGCATATTTTAATCATAATTATTACTGAAATTTCACGTGGTCTAAAGGTATAATGATTAGTATTAGAGAAGTGTAATTAAAGGATGGATATGGCTTAATCTTTTCTTCAGGAAACATTACTGTGTCACATAATATGAATGAAAAGAAAACAGGGAAAAGGAGACAAAAGAAAGGGAGCACACAATTATAAATGGTCTGCCCTTGAGCTAAGTGATTCACATACATTTTCTTCTTCAAAACCGGGCATCCCCAGGGTGAATCTTTTTTTTTTCACACTTTACAGATGAAGAAGGTCTGAGGTTAAGGTCATCCAACTATTAAGGAGAGTCAGAATTTTTAAGTTGGCTTGTGTTACTCCACAACCTATTCTCTTGCCATTTTCACCATGCTGGGTTTGGTCTTTAAATCTTTCTACAACAAATAAGTCTTGTCAATTGAGTCAGTAAGTGGAGCCAGAAACCAAGTGGAAAAAAAAAAAAAAAAAGAATTCTTTTCAGTCTGCAAATGTCAAGGGTGATAATATGTAGTTGCATTCTTACCATCCAGCTTTAAAATCCTGCAGTTCAGGCTTCTGAAAAAATATGAAGGGAAGAAAATTGCCATCAGCACTTCTACCAAATTAAAGAATGATGAAATGTTTACTGCACATAGTCACAGTATCTCACTGGATTTCCTGGAATCCGATCTATGAGGTGAAGGATATGCATCAATTATGAATAGGAAGTATTAGCTCACCTGTTCTCTGTTCTTGCCAGATGCAGTGAAATTTAGTATCTAACATAAGGGATTTAGAGTCCCCCTGATCCTGCTTTTTAATGGACAAATAATTTTGAAATAGCATATGTCTAAGGAAATTATGATTATTCACTTTTACATTTAAAGCATACACATTAAAAAGATTTTTAAAAATATATAATTTCATATTTGTCCCAGGAGAGCTTAAACTATAGAAAAAATCTAGTTAATTTATTCAAGTCAACATAATTTATTAAGTGCCTTTGAACTCTGTTGGATACTATGTACAAAGAAAGCATGGTGTACTCAAACTAGTCCATAGTCTTTAAAAATCCTTTAGGGACCCCTCTTCTTTTGTGAGCTCCCAGGCAATGTAAAAGCTATTTGGGATGAGCTATATTCTGGGCACAAAGAAGCCATTTAAGTTGGCCAGCTCAACCCCTTCATTGAGCAAGGAGAACTGAAATAAGGGCACAGTATTCTTTCTCAATTCTTTGTACAGCCAACCTACATTTAATCCTTTAAATATCTTCCAAATTATCTTGCACATTATTTTTAATCTATGCCATAATAGTTTTACACATTCCCAGTTATTTAAAGATACTTGGATATAAATTTTTTTAATAATTCTTCTGAATACATGTATAAAAATTTAACATTCTAGCATTTTGTTGGGACACCTGTGCTACAAGGTTTATTGCTATTCTTGCTCCTTCACTTTGATATCTGCCATTTTCCTTTTACATTCAATGTTGACTTCGTTTGTTGCTGAAAATGTCTTCAGTCTCATTCAGCATTTTGTGCTATGCCAAGAACATGTTTTAGTCGATATGTATCTTTTTGTTTGTTTTTTGTTTCTATTTTCTCAAGAATTTGCAATAGTAGTCATTCTCCATTTGGGGCCACCAGAGTGTTATGCTTCCTTTCCTATAACAAGGCTGTTATTCATGGTGTTATATCACACAGTTGGAAGATTCCAAGAAAAAGTTTATTCAAGTCCAAGTCAACCACACCTTCCCATACACATATACACCAGTGTCTGTACATGGTGAGAAAAACACTTGGCAAACCCAGCTACAATGCAGCTGGAGAAGGAAGAGGAATGACACATTGGATATGAATTTTTACTTGTGAGGCCAAAGGGCCCTTCTGCCTGCACTTCTATACTCTCTAATCCACTCTGGGCTTCTGAATGTCCAGATTCAACAAACCCTTATCAGTACTGGCAGCCATACCTTGCCTGCATGGTTTCTGGCATTTGGGTGGGGTATCTATCCATGTTATGACTACCAAGACACGAGCAATTTCCAGGGACCCTTCTTAGCAAGGGATCAGGACTACTAGGTAAATTTGTTCTTCTTTTATATCCATATATCCAGTCATAGGACGTACCACTTTTATCAGTTTGTGGTTGTGCATAATTTTGGTGGTACAGATTGAAGAAGCATAAATACTTCCTCTTCCTGTGTTCAAATGTCAGACCACAAAACATATTTACGGTACCATCTTCTACTTTAATGAGAAATATTCTCGAAGAAAATCCTAAAGTAATGGTTCAAAGACATAAACAATTGATAGAAATTAACTTAAAATTTGCATGTTGCATGTGTAAAAAGTTCAAGTATATATTTTGCATATTAATATTACACATGCATAGTTTATTTCAAAAATTTCCTTTATTGTTAATCAGTATTGTTTATTCTTTTTGGATTATCTAAATCAATAAATATAAAAGCATTTCTCTTATATATGGGCTCAAATTATACAAGTTTGAATTAGACATTTTTAATAACAATTCTGTTTGTAAGTTATTGCTGACTCTAGCTCATGCCATCAAATACAGAAGAAAAAACCAAATTCTCAGTTTTGTTAAGCATTTCAACTTATTTTCATTTATTCAACACGTGCAGCTACTTTGTGCCAAGCACCACTAGTATTAGGGATAACAGAAGTTTAAAAACAAAAAATCCTGCCAGATGCAGTGGTGCATACCTATTATCCCAGTGAACCAGGAGGCTAAGGCAGTATATATGAGTATGCCACAATGAAACACATCATTCTGTATAAGTAATATGCACCAATAGACAATACTAAAAAGATTTACAAAATAAAACAATAGGATTAAAAAAAATCTTAGCAGAATCTAAAAATCTGGTCATTTTGGAAAGAATTCCAAGCCATGAGATTACTTTAATCTTAGCAATGTTGACTATGAAAGTTTGGTTTTGAAGTTTAAAATCCTAAATCTCGATTATGGTTTCCTTATGCCTAGAATATTTTCAACCATTAAATCAGAAACTTCTCACCACTCTTCCTATCTTCGTGTTTCAATTATACTGAACTAGTTTAATGGTCTTCAAATGAGCCATGCTCACACTTCTGTACTTCTGCTAATTCTGTTAGAACACCATTCTCACTCATTTGGCCCATTTCAACTTGCATTTCAAGTTTTAGTTAAAGGATTATTATTTGTGTGATCCTGTCTTGAATCTCCTTGTTACTTTTTGCATATGCTCTTCCAGCATATTGTGTATATCATTGTCACACTGAAAATCATCCATTTATTTTTTTTTTATCTTCCCCATTAAGCTGGGGTCTTATGGAGACAGGATCTATCTATTTATCTATCTACCCATCCATCCATTGTACTAGAATTGGACTAGGGGTGCTTTACCACTGGGTCACATTCACAATTCCTTTTTTAAAATTTTGAGATAGGATCTTACTAAGTTGCTGATTCAAGTGGTTTATTCTTTGTACTAACCAATTCTCCATGTGAAGCAAGGAGGTTGGTTTCATGCAATTAATGGTATGTACAATGACAGTACATTATTAATGGGGACACTTTGATCATTTTAATAAAAATGTTCTAGTTATAAGAACTCCTGTGACTAGTTTCCTAAGAAGGAAAGCATGAGTAGATCTAGCAATACAATGAGTATATTTGTTAAATGGCTAATCTGCTTGCTTTAGGAGGTCAGTGGTATCCTTTTGGTCATGGAGTTCAGTATTCATATTGAATGGATCTGTTTTAACTTGCAGATCCATTGCCCAGAAGTGAGTAGACCCAGATACTCTTCTAATTAAATCATAGTAAAACTGCTTGTTATACTGGTAATCACAATAGCCCCACAGTATATTAGCTAAGGTTAGGAATCATAAAGAGCTATTCATATAGAGCTCTTAGCAAAGCTCTTTAAACTGACTGGGATTCAATTCTGTTTCTGATGCTTACTGAGTATGTGATCTTGGGTCATTTTCTTAACCCTTCTGAGCCTCATTTACCTTTATTGTAAAATTGGGATCTGTTAGCTTTCTGTCACTTTGACAAAATACCTGTGATGAACAACTTAAAAGAAGAAAGATGTGTCTCTGGTTCCAGAATCTTTGGTCACTTGGCCTTGTCACTTTGGGCTTGTGGTAAGGCAGAACATCATGGTGGGAGTACACAGTGGAACAAAGTTGCTGACCTCATGGGAGCTGAGAGGCAGGAAAGAAAGATGGACCAAAGTCCCAATATTCCTTTCAAGGGCATGACTCTAGCTACAAAAAACTCCCTCCACTAGGCCCCACCTCCTGAAAGTTCTACCAGCTCCCTGAAGCATTATTAGGTGGGGACCAAGTCTTCAACACACGATACTTAAGATCCTAACCCTAAGAAGGACTAACAGGACTTAGATCAAAGGGTGGTCTATGAAGAATACATAGACGATTATGGAAAGAATTTAATTTAGCACAATGACTGGGACACAGTGCTCAGTAGATGTAAAAGTGCTATCATCATCACCATTATCAACTGTCATTATCATCACTATTAATACTTCTACATGAGATCATTACTCTTGTTCAACTCTGGTTTGGACCCAGTAAAGAAAAATAAAATCTAAACTTAACGATTTTGATTATTGATTAACAAAATTCAAATAGATTAAAAGAAACTTCAAAGCACTTCAAGTGTCCACAATTATTCTAATATCTTCAGTTTTCACAATTGCATTTACAATAAAATGTGAATATAAATACACACACACAATATAAATATAATAAATTTAGAAATTTAGGACATTGAACCATAAGAGAAATTGTTTAATATGTTAAAAGAGTGTGAATATTGCTATATAGTTGGATTTTTTTTTGGGGGGGTGGTTCTGGGGATTGAACCTGGGGCCTTCCACATGGTAGGCAAGTATACATACCCATCCAGCCTTTTTAAAAAATTTGAGACAGGGTCTGTCTCATTGTGTTGCCCAGGATGGACTAAAACTTGAGATCCTCCTGCCTCAGCCTGCCAAATTGTGGGAATTACAGGTGCACCTATTTTTGGACTTTTTTAAAATCCAAAATTAAAATGTAAGTATTTTCCTATCTTTAAAACTATATTCAGCTGAGCATGGTGGTGCATGCCTGTAATCCCAGCAACTTGGGAAAAAGGGCTGGAGATGTAGCTCAGAGGTAGAGTACCCTTGGGTTTAAGCCCAGTACTGGGGAAAAAAATATCTCAACCATAATGGGGAACAATATTGAGTTGTAGAATTGAGTGATTTTAATTTTCTTTCTATATTTTCCAAAGTTTATACAATAAGCACATTTTAAACTTTTAAAGTATTTTTAGGTAAAGATTTTATCTTGTCTTTCATACATATGAACATATAAATATACATAATTTTTTCTTTAGGATATATCCTATTGCAAAATAATATAAATAACATAAACAAAGCAGAAGTGATATACACAAAGCAGAAAGCCAACTCAATATATGAATCAACTTAATACTCCATATTAGAATAAATGACAAAAACTATATTATGCCTCAATGCAGAAAAAACTTTGGCCAGAACTCAATACCCTTAAAAAATTTCAACAAACAAGAAATGTGAGGAAACTATCTCAAGATAATAAGCTGGACTGGAAATGCAGTGCAGCTGTAGAGTAAATGTGCTTATTAGGATGTGCAAGGTTATGGGTTCAATCTCCATTGCAAAACAAAACAAGAAAAAAGAAGGAAAGCCATATATGAAAAGCCCACAGTTAATGTACCGAACAGCGAAGAACTAAAAGCTTTTCTGCTAAGATTAAGAACAAAAGCAAAAAAATGGCCACTCTTACTGCTGTTATTCAACATAGTACTACCCATTCTAGGCAAAGCAGTTAGACAAGAAATAAATGGCCTCAAAATTGGAAAGGAAGAAGTAAAATTATGTTTATTAACAGAAAACATGTCTTTAAAAAATTTTTTTTAGTTGTCGATGTACACAATACTTTTATTTTATTTATTTTTGTATGTTGCTGAGGATGGAACCCAGTGCTTCACATATGTGAAGCAGGTGCTCTACCACTGAGCTACAACCCCAGCCCACATAACAGGATCTTATATGCAGAAAACCATAAAAGATCCCAAACCACGCCCCACTGATTTCAGCAAGTTGAATGAAACAAAATTAACACACAAAAATCTCTTATTTTTATATTCTAACAATGACCAACCAAAAGGAAATTAAGAAAACAATCCCATGTGCTACAGCATTAAAAACGTGAAATACTTATAAAAAAACTTATTTACCAAGGAGGTGAAAGACTGGTACACTGAAATTCTGCATATAAAAATTCAAAAGGAATTAAAGATCCCAATGTAAGAACTAAAAATTCTGAATTCCTAGAAGAAAAGAGAAAATCTTTGAAACACTGGACATTAATATGACACCCAAAGCATAGGCAACAAAAGCAAACATTGACAAATGTGACTATCAAATTTCTGGGCATCAAAACAAACTGTGGTATGAAAAGGTAATCTGTGGAATGGAGAAAATATTTGCAAGTCATATATCAGAAAAGAGGCTGATGTCCACAATATAAAACGAACCACTATAACTTCAATAGATAGTTCTCCAAAGAAGACATGCAAGCCTGGTGTGGTGGTGCAAACCTGTTATTTCTGTGGCTGAGGAGACTGAGACAGGAAGATCACAAGTTCAAAGCCAGCCTCTGCAACTTAGCAAGGCCCTGTCTCAAACTAATTAAAAAGGGCTGAGGGATATGGTTCAATGGTTAAGCACCCTTGTGTTTAATCCCTGGTACCAAAAAAAAAAAAAAAAAAAAAAGAAAAGAAAAGAAAAAAATTAATAAAAGACATACAAATGATCAATAAGCATATGAAAGGAGGGAAATGCAAATAAAAACCACACTGAGATATATCACCTTATACCCATTAGTATGGCCACTATCAAAAGAACAGAAATTAACATGTATTAACGGGGATAAAAAAATTAGAACCATTACACACTGGTATTTGGAATGTAAAGTGGTGGAGCCATCATGGAAAATAGTATGAATTGCCATGACCTGTTACCAGAACTAGTCGCTGAGGGGGATGGAGAAAAGACAAACAAAAAATAGTATGAATTGCCATGACCTGTTACCAGAACTAGTCGTTGAGGGGGATGGAGAAAAGACAAACAAAAAACAAAGACAGAAAAAACTGGGGCTAGATGGTTCAGCCAACTTGATGGAGGAAGACTGACCATGAGGAAGCTCAGCATACATATTATATAAGTTTTATCATTAAAAGGATTATTGTGGGAAAGTTTCTTCAAAGCAAGTAGAGCCAAGGTCATAAGTAAGAACAGATCAATTATCAGCATGTGACCATAACTTTTTACCCCAGATCATCTGGTGCCTGAAACTCAAGGTTAAGAACTGAATACCTCTGTGGCTGGCATAGAATCTCCCACTGAACAGGGCGTTACCATAACAACTGGACTATCTCCATTGGCAACTTCGCACTGAGAGTTCTCCAGAGGGGCATCACCTCTGTCATAGGATAATTTGAAACCCATAATTCAGTCACTACTTTGACAATGGATGTTCCTCAAAAAGTTGAAATGTATATTAAGAAACCTTCAGGGTCAGGGTTTTTATATCCCTTCCCTTCTACCAAAGACAACTACTGTTAATAGATCTGTGACTTCTTTTTATAAAAGAAATAGATGCATGTACTGTACACACCACTATACTTTTACAATTCTCTACTTGACTTTTATTTATTTTTTTGTGGTACTGGGGGATTGATTCTGGGGCCTCACACAGCTAAGTAAGTACTCCACCACTAAACAATACCCCAAGCTCACCCTACTTAAAAATTACTCAATAAAGTATCAAGGTCATCTTCTCATGTCAATACATAAAATATTTCCAAAGGAAAGAACACTTTAATTTCAATAATCTCATTAACAAATAGTCATTGCCTAAATATATAACATTAAGGGGGAGGGTATTTAGTGAGTGAGTTCTTGGCCACAAGAAAACAACACTTTATAATAAATGTTAAGATGTTAAAGAAGGTAGAACAAGCATGTGGTAATGGCCATGTAAACTTTTGGTTCCCAGTTTTTTAGCAATCAAAGAAGCCTTCATGGGAGTTCATCTTCAGAATTCAAGGATAGAAAGGATTTTGGAATGTGGAGACTGGAAGACTAGGGAAGAGGAAGACAATATTTTCAAATTGAAGCTGGTAGATAAGACATACAATATTGTAGTATGTGATAATAGCTATATATATATATAAGAGAGAGAGCTCTTATATATATATAAGAGAGAGAGATAGAGAGATTTTTGCCTCACAATTGAGTAATAAACATTTTAATTACTACTTTCTATGGAGGTCACTCAAGATCAAAAAAGTTAAATATTATATTGTGAATTATCTGACTAAAGAAATGATGAGGTAGGAAAGAGAGGCTGGGACCAACCATTAAAGATGACTTTAAAGAATATTTAGATTCTCTTTAGTAGGCAATTTAGAGCCACTGAAAAATTATAAAAAGGGAACACTCATGGCTTTAAGAAGATAAATCTGGAAATGCTTTAGATGGATTAGTTCTAGAAAAGAAAGGAACGGGCTAGATTAATTATGAGTATGGTGACCATATGTCATATTTGCAAGGGCAGTCCTAGAATAAATATGAAAAAAGCCTTCTTCCTATCCATAGTGCCATTTTCACACTCAAAAATGTCCTTGATTTGGGAGATAATTATGTGACTAATTTTTGAAGGGAGATGGCAGGCTGGATAATATAGAATAGTGGACATGTGAATTAATGGAAATGAGGATGAATAATGAAATCTAAGTAACAGAAAAAAGAAAGGAAAAAAAAGTTTTAAAAAAGAAAATGGTGATTTGAGTTTGGAATCTGAGATACTAGCAAGATATCCATGTTGCTGTCTAGTAAATAGCTTAGTGGAAATGTGAGGCTGGAGAGATACAGCTACCCATAAGGAAATTATTACTGAAATCATGTAAGTGAGAATGCCAAGGGACAAGAGAATAATCAAAGATAGCAAAAAGCCTGCAGGACAAGGAAGCTCTCTTTAGAAAAACCTTCAAATTATAAGTACCAAATGAGGTTAAAGAGAGTTTGTAATTACTTGACCATCTTTAGCAAGGTCAATATTATCAAATGCCCAGGTGGAATGCTGCATTTGAGTGTAGCTGGTCAGAAAAAGGGCAACTTCACAACCCGTATCCTGCTAATTACTCTTTCATGCCATTTTTTATCAACTTTATTCTTGTGAATGTGAACTTATGAGTGGTATGTTATAAATGAATATTTAGCCCAGGACTAGAAGGATTGATACAAGAAGGAAACACAATAGTAAGCAATAAGGGTCACTCAACTGAATTTTCTGTCACATATGTAAGAATGTTACTATTTCCCACATAATTTTCCATAGATCATCAATCTCTTAATATTCTCTCACAATATCAATAATGACAGGAAGACTAAAATACAGAATTTATCTTTATGTTATCACTGTATGCAGAACAGAATGGTATAACTGCCAAGTGGCTTCGTGTCAGCATGTGAAAACCTCTGAATTACTGTTTCATTTACATAAGGATGTACATCCCACCCAGGAAAGGCAGGTACCCCAAAATAGTAATATACAGAATTGGAACATATATATGACCAGTTTAAGACTGCTGTGATGAATAAAGGAAAAAAGTGCATTTAAAAGGTTTATATTTTGTATGGCAAATTCATATTCTTTTGCCCTAAAAATAAAGTTATATGGAAGCATAACAAATGCAAAAGTGACTGAATGAAATTTAAATTAGCAGGAGTACCAGCATATTTACCATGCTTGTCTTTTTAAAGTTTTGATGCTTTAGTAATTACCAGTAACATCCGTAATCTACTAGAATTTAATTAGAAACAGTGACTTCAAAGTTTTTATGCATCTTTTCCCTTATTTAACAAAATTCACTTTTCAGAGGAAAAATTGTATATTAAAGTAGACCATGTATTTCTTCACATATCTTAAAACAAATGGTTCAGTCCACTGAGACTGTATTAAATTGATGAAAGAAAAATACAGCAAGACAATAAATCTTCTCAAGCAATTTAAATACATCACAAACCTTAAGCCTACTGTCAAAGAGACAAAGTACAGTGACTCAGCTACAAATCTGAAAAGTAGACAATGTGTTTTTAATACCTGCTTGGAAAAGAACTATGTACGTATCCAGTTAAGAATCCAGAATCTTTGCCAATATTGAGAAACAAATTCAGGCAGTTGTTGGAATTTGCAAGATGCAGAATTTATTATTCATGAAGACAACCAATTTTTCCAGGTTGGCACTGAGCCTTTCAAATATAAACAGATAATTTTAATATAGTCACCATGGGAGCTTGCTCTTTGATGGTAAAGCACATTCAGTTATAAGTTGTGGAGAGTTAATAAATGACTGGCTTGAATCTTGCCAGACACTATTTGATATTATTAATGGTCTCATTTGCCTTTTTGAAAAAGCATTGCAATATTCATGGTAAAAAATTTCTAGATCAGGTGTAGCCTGTAGTCCTAGCTACTTGATAGGCTAAGACAAGAGGGCTGCTTGAACCCAGGATTCAAGACTGGTGTGGGCAACATAGAGATTAAAAAATAATAATCCATAAAACCTTACTGGCAATAGGTTTCCAGCATATCAGTCTACTTAGATGCTGAGTAGTTTTTTCTTTCCCAGGATCATTATACAGCTAAATGATTATATCAATGATGTATTCTGAGGTTGAGACAAAATAGAATGTCATATTGTTTGTTCCTTTAATTTCTGAATCCTAGTTTTCAAGTCTAAACAAACTAACGGTTGTTATCACTTTGAAGTGTTTCCCCTATATATAATGATGCTCCTATGAGACTGTTGAGCTAAAAAATTCCTATCATCTAGTGGTGTCATAGCTGTTGTAATGTTAACACAAGGCATCACACATATGTTTACGGTGATGCTGTTATAAACAAACTTACTGCAATGGCTGCTGCATAAAAATATAGCATATACAATTATGCAAAGTATGTAATATTTATAAATTTACTACACTGTACTTTAGAGTACATTCCTTTTTATAAAAAAAAGTTCATAGTAAAACAGTACACTGGCAGCATTCTTATGTATCTTGTTCACATCTAGGTGGCACTTTGATCAACCTATACCATCTAGATTTCTATAAGTACACTCTTGTGATGGTTGCATGATGATGAAATTGCCTAATACATATCTCAGAATGTACACCTGTCATTAAGCAATGCATGATTATATTTTTATATTTTCTTTAGTTATCCTTAATATTTTAGTTCCTATAAAGTTTAGTAGGATTTTAAATATTTTTTAGTAATTACGGTGACATTTATATTAAAAAGACCTCAGAAAAGACCACATTTATTTGGGAGAATTTCTCTTTTTTTCATAGAATTAATTTAAATACTAGTAACATACTTTGAACAATGGATTCCAACAAACATATATAAAAATAAGAGTCTTTCAGCAAGTCAATAATAGACTTTTTTGCTAATTTCCCCTCAAGTATCTTGCTATACCCCCAGACTTCCCCTGGCTTGAGTTGTTTTCATGAGATTTAAACATTTCATACTATCTCCCTATATAAAGAATCTCTACTCAAATATTTAAAGTATTATTCATATTGACCATTAAAAAATAATCCTAAAAGAAAAATCAGATGATTCTTTTCAGGCTGTCTTAAATTTCTTAATAAGAATATAAACATTCTCAATATTACCAAAGTTCCTTCTATCAAGCATTTTTTTTTAAAATGAAAGTAGAATAGTACTGATTAAAAAACAGGTTACTTGGGTAAACATGCTGATCTCTGGCAAACAATTAGCTATGAGTTTTACTGCACTCAATGCATACAAGAGAAAAGTATCAAATCAATAACCTCAATGGCCATGTTAAGAAATGAAAAGTAACTTAAACTTTAAGTAGAAGATTAGCATGAAAATCGATAAACAGAAAACAGTAAAATAGAGAAAAAAAAATCAATGAAATCAAAAGCTAGTTCCTTGGGCTAATGAAAAGCTGACAAACCTCAAGCTAACCACTATCTAATCTATAGATACTCAAAGGTAAGGGAAATTATGAACCACTTTATGCTTACATTTAAACAACTTAAGACAACAATGGATAAGTTCCTTAAAAAAACAACCTAAAAGAGCTAATTTGAGAAGAAATCATCTGAACAGTCCTATATCCATGCAATATATTGAAATTGTAATTTAAAGTCTTTCCATAAAGGCAACTATAGGTCCAAATAGTTTCACTTGTTGAGTTCTACCAAATATTAAAGAAATGATAATGTATAAATACCTTCAAGAAAAACAAAAAAGAAATTCTTTTATAGACCAATTCAGCAATTATAAACATAGATATAAGTATGCTAAATTTTATCAAATCAAATCCAACAATATATATTAAAAAATACATCAGATTCAAGTGAAATTTATCCCAGGAATTCAAGGCTGATTTCCCCATATTAACACATAAAAAAATTTACAAATGAAAACATTTGACAAAATCCAACATTCATAGAACACAAAGCAAAAAAAACCCCAAAAACTCATCTTAATAAACAGAAGGAAACTTCCTCAATCTAAGGCAACAATGAAAAATGTACAACATCATTATTTAAGGTACAACACTGAATGCTTTCCACTTATGATCATAAACAAAGCAAGAAGGTCTGCTCTTATTACCTTCAATTCAACATCTTACTAAAGATTGCAGCCAGTGCAGTAAGACAGTTTGACTACCTGTTTTTCTGTGAAGGGACAAATAAATACTAAGTTGGACTGTGTAAATTCTTTCAGTTTCTGTAGCAGCTATTGCCACTGTAGCAAGAAAGCAGGCATGGAAAAGAAAGTTCATAAATAAATGTGTATGGATATATTTAAAATTTTATTCCCAATAACAGGTTGCTGACTTATGAAAAGAAATAAAATGTATCCAGATTGGAAAGAAAATCATTTTTATTTACAAATTACATGATTGACTATGGAGATGTGAAATCTATTAAAAATAGCTACAAGAACTAATAAAGTGGGCTTAGCAAAGTAGCAGGATATAATCAAAATGCAAAAATCAATTGTTTCTAGAGCTGGGGTTGTGGTTCTGTGGCAGAATGCTTGCCTAGTACATGTGAGGCAATGGTTCAATCCTCAGCACCACATAAAAATAAATAAATAAAATAAAGATATTGCATCCATCTACAATTAAAAATACATTAAAAATCAATGAGTAACTATAAATTGAAATGAAAATATTTATAATACCATCAAAAAATAAAAGTTAAGAATAAATCAGGTACATGACGTCCAAGTTGTACTGAAAACTACCAAACATTGTTGATAAACATTTAAAAATACCTACACGTGTGTGTGTGTGTGTGTGTATAAACATATTTATTTATTGGTCAAAAGACAATGTTGAGATGTTAATTCTCTGTAAATCTAATTTGCAGATTTAATACAAGTCTAATCAAACTTCCTGTTTTTGTAGAAACCAACAAGTTGATTCTAAAATACAATGGAAATGCAAGGAATCTAAAATAGCCAAGGCAACCCTGAAAAAGATTAATACAGTTAGGAGTATTCTAACCTAATTACAATAGTTCATTTACATAAAATTATAGTCATCAAGATAGTATGGTATTTAATATAAAGACAAATATATGAGTTAAATTTTAAAAACTGAACTGTTGATTGATGATCAGATGACTCTTTGCAAAGGTGCAAAAAGAATTCAGTGGAGGACAGTCCTTTTAACAAATGGTGCTAAATCACTAAGATTGTTTACCACATTTAAAAAAGTGAACTTTGATTCATATACTGGACTACATACAAACTCTAACACCAAATATATTACACACCTAATTAAAATTGACCACATCAAGTGTTAGAAAGGACGTGGAGCAAATGGAATTTTTATTAACTGATGCAGGGAATATAATACGGCATAACTACTTTGGAAAACATTGTGGAATCTCTTAAAAATTTAAAACATATGAACCAGACACTCCATTCTTACTATTTACCCAAAAGAAATGAAACCATATGTTCATACAAAGACTTGTATGTGAATGTTCATGTAACTTTATTTGTAAGAGCCAAAAGTTGGAAATAACCCCACTTCATCAACAGATGAATGGATAAACTAATTATTATAGCCAGGCAAAAATAGTACTAATTTACAGGAATGTACTACTAATATTTGCAATAACATAAATAAATCTTCAAATAGTTATGCTGATGGAAAAAAAAATAAAAACATTATTATTTCATTTATATAAAATTGTAAAAAATATAAACTAATCTAGGATAATCAGTACTTGCCTAGGGATGGGGCATTATTATTTGCCTCTGGACAAGTTCTGACAGTCAATTTTGCAGGAAGGAAAGGATTAAAAATGGGAATGAGGAATCTTTTGTGGAGCATGAATATGTAATTATATTGATTGTGATTATAGTTTCACAGGTAAATACCTTTGTCAAACATAAAATATGCTTCTTGCATCAATTATATCTTAATAAAAATGTTCAAAGTTTAGTAAAGATCTATAAAAACCTACTTACTTTTATCAGAGGAATCAATCAGATATCCAATTTACCCCAATGAAACATAGATTATTTTACATTTCAGATGTTAAGAACTCACCTTTCTAGCTCACAATTTGAAAAATTTGTTTCATTTAAAACTGTGACCCAATTCTCCATGTCAAAGCTACTACATGACAAATTGCAAAATATTATTCGAATTTTCATAGAAAGGCTCATTCTCATTTCTACAAGCAGTATGTAGACTTTAATTTACGAATCCAACTAAATCAGATGTAACAATGTAAGTTCAAGAATAAACCTGTTAACAGCAATGTACAAGAATAAACCTGTTATCAGTCTAAGTTTACTGTCAACACCTGAAATACTACTGGCTCACTTTAGTTTTTTTTCCTGTGCTTTTATTATTTGCCTCTGGACAAGTTCTGACAGTCAATTTTGCATTTGGTCTTCTAAATCTTCAACTATCAAAGCCAAGAAAGATGAAAAATATGAAAAGTCTTTTGAACACCATGAAATTCTATTCAGGAAGAATGAACAGTGATACATTATGAATTTAATAATCTTATTAAAACCTAAAAATAATAATAATAAAAATCCCTGTACTTCTTTTTATTTGACTTCCAAGTAATTTGGTTGAGGTCTAAACAACATATAATGTTCCTGTTAAATTTAAAAACATGTTATTTCTAATAAAAGTATGTAAAGGCAGGTAAGACTTAATAAAGCTGTCTGGCTACAAAATATTATTCATTTTCAAATTCTAACAGGCTAGTAGGGGCTGGAGTTGTGGCTCAGGGATAGAACACTCGCCTAGCACATGTGAAGCCCTGGGTTAGATCCTCAGCATCACATAAAAGTAAATAAATAAAATAAAGGTTAGAAAAAAATTCTAACAGGCTAAATCTGTTCAAAAAAATCCAAATTTCCATTTTGTTTTTTCCTGTTTGCAAAGGTACTTTATTTTGGTGAAGAATGTGGTGGTGGTAAAATGTTCAACATTATCTATATCCCATTAAAATAACTGGATTCTTTTAATTGAAATGTCAAGGAATACTCTAAAAACTATCCTTTGAACACTTAAATATTCAGTAAACATTTAAAAACAATGATTAAAAAAGATAGATATGCTTCTCTGAACATAGTAGAAAAACATATTCAAAATATCATTTTTGGGCTGGGGATATAGATCAGTGGTAGAGCAATGCCTACTTGGCATGCATAAATTCTCGGGTTTAATACCTAAGCACCACCAAAACAAAATTTCACTTTTTTATAGCACTTCCAATTTTCCATGAAAAACTTAGGTGCTTATTAAAATTATAAAGTACTTTGGTATGACTGTCTTATTACCCTGAAATTCATTCCTTTGCAAACTCAAACTCAATAATCTAAAAACAACAACAACAATAACAAAAAACAGCAATAGATGTGTACTATCTGGTATCTTCTCTTCCACAGAAGTTCACCTTATTTCATTTTAGTTTTCTTTGAAAAATTGTTTATATAACCAAACTGGAGGACGAGACAGCAAAGACATCTCAATAGGACTCACTGGTTCTTTTGAGAATTTTATTGTAGGGACTATGATTGAAATTAATTGTCCAATTCTCAATGTCTTCTAGTGAGTGACATTCTCCAAATTTGAAGGAGCTATGTGTTTTACGTGAAAGAGAACTGTATTTTCTTTCTAAAAATGTTATATTTTACATTAATGTATTTAAACATAATTATTATATGGGTTCAGCACGTTTATTTAATATTAATCAAGTTAAGATTTTATGATATCCAGTTTTAGTACTCATTTAAAAAAATTTCTGGGGTCAAAAGTGTAGCTCAATGGTAGAGTACTTGCTTAACAGGTATGAGGCCCAAGGTTTGATCCTCAGTGCTAGGGGAAAAAAAATTCTTCCTCTCTTCCTTTTATATGTTCATAAACTCACAGGTAAAAGTGAAAAGTACATTTATGTTCTTGCCCAGATAAATTTTTGATTTTGTGTAAATGATTATTAAGAAAATTAATCTAAATCCATTTTTACTTGTCCTTATATTCCCATATTTTTATACAGCATTATTTTTATACAGCAGTATACTGTATACACAGAGGTATATTATTATTAGCATGTTACAGAACTACCTACCACCCCTGTGAGTGCTTTTCTGGTCTTTTAAACATGAGGTGTTAGCTCACTTTTTTTTGTCTTACGGATTACTCAGCTGTGCTAATATTTCTGGCACTGCTAATAATGATTTTGCTATCTGTTTTTAATAAAGGGAATCAACTTTTTGCCTTTCATCCAGTTTTGGCTTTTTATGCATGCCAATCATCAGAAACCTTTATGATAAGCCCATTAGCTAGCAAACTTCCTTAGTTGTTACGCCAGTGTTGAATTAATTAAATATAAAAATAAAGTGAAAAAATTAAAAAGAAGTCTTTGCTGCCAAAAGTTTCCCAGGAGAGAAAAAGGGTAGGTAGAGGTCAGAATTTCTGGTGTCTAACATCTCAGGATTTCTAAAGGGAACATTTTAGATAACTGAGGTTTCACCCCTCCAATCAGAAAACTGCTTTGGGAAAAATACCCAGGGCCTAGCTCTACCACTCTACCGCTGAGACACAACCCAGCCCCTAGTTCTTTTTAAGTTCTACATTTCTGTCAAGAAAAACAGGCTGAAGCTATCAGTGAAAACTTCCCTGCAGATGTCAGAAAATACATCCGGAGTGCAAAAACCAGTTAACTACTACTACTATATATCCATTAAAATTTTTTTTAAAAAAGAAATTAATTTTTATTTTCCGTCTACAGGGGGTAATCAGTGCAAGAGATGTAGGAATATAATCTAATCACTCTTAGTATATCATAGTATATTAAATATACTTTATAGAGTGAACCACTAATGAGGCTAATTAAGCTTGCATACAACTGATACACAATGTATCTCCAAAAATTAACTATCAAAAAGTGATTTAGTTACTAAGGTTTTTACTTTCACTACCTATTCAGCACTGTGTAAAAATTCAAGGATAAACATTCCTGATATAATGGATTATACTTCTCACACACTAAACTTTCCTACTTCAAACAAAATAGATATAATATATACAACAACATAATTATGAAACAAGTCACATAATTACTAATTATTATACATACTTGTAACTTGAGTTTTCAGTTATTTAGCTAGTTTCAATTTATACATTTTTTTGATACATTTCTATACATGCTATAAAGTTATAAGATACTCAAAATAACCGCCAATTAAATATGGTAATGCATAAAATTATTTAAATATACAATAATAAAAGTTATACTGAATTACCTGTCACTAAAATAGTTTCCTAAAACAAATATTAAATATCGTTTAAGGAATTCACAGGTGAAATAGAACACTGCTGCATATTTGGAAGGAAAATTATGTATGGTCCCTTGAAAAATATTAGTATACCCTAGAGGTTACTAGAAAAATGCCAGTTGTTTTTTCAATTATAGCAAATAGCAACTAAGATGGGGCTAAGGAAACTAAGTCCTAGTCTTTAAGTCCCATAGGACTGGTTAAATTTTACATATATCTGTTTAAAAACCAGATTAGCTGCTGCAAAAATATGTCTCCAGGGACCAAGCACAAAATAAAATTCTTTGTTTGAAAACTATCACAGTATTTTCACAAAGGGCATCTTAAAAAAACATAATCAATAAAATGTGAAT
This sequence comes from Urocitellus parryii, assembly GCF_045843805.1. Taxonomy (NCBI): domain Eukaryota; kingdom Metazoa; phylum Chordata; class Mammalia; order Rodentia; family Sciuridae; genus Urocitellus; species Urocitellus parryii. The sequence goes on along the minus strand of NC_135531.1, from coordinate 237,544,440 downwards.
GCAAAAAGCATGAAAAGTTTGCTTGTAATCTGACAGAAAAGGGACTCATTCCAACTAGTGGCTAAGCACTACTTCTGCTTTGCATAGTTGTGATTTCCTCTTCTAAATCATATACTTAAATCAGGAAGAGACTATGTATTAAAATTATGCACGATAGTTCACGCTATCTATAGTGCTCCCAAACATCTTTTCTGTGTAAAAAAGGAGACACCTATCAACTGAACTAATAAAAAGGCATTACTTTTTCTTTTCCAATTAACAAAAAGCAATTAACAATAAAAGGACAACATCATTCTAAAAAAGAATATAAAAATGCATTTTGTGCTAATATTTCACTCAGATTTGTTTCTAAAACTTTGTAGGATGAACCAGTGTGGCCAAACTCTATTTATAAAGTTTGGTGTCTCATAATTTTTGGAAACTGAGAAACAAGTTGTTGCCTTTATTCAGAAAACACAGCTATCCATCAGTGAAATATATGCTTAAGAAAGGATAAAAATCTCAAAGGATTCTGGTAGTCCCTCCTCTTATTTTGTATTGATCTTCACTGAAACATGTTTTTGAGTATATGAACAGGGTGCTAAGTATCTGGAAGCAGTAACATAACAGTATTTATATCAGAATCAGTTCTATACTTAATAGAGTGAAGATTTGTAGTCTCTGATCCTGAATGTTCTTTACCCTGAACAGGAACAGAACTTATCACATAATACTATTAGTTATCTGTATGAACTTCTGGTATAAACTCCTTTTGTGTTAAAATTTGGGGTTGGATGCAAAGCTTTCTTAATCATCTGCTACATCTAAACCTCGATCCTACAGTTTTTCTTTTACTATCACATTCTAAATCACTTAGCTGTTAAAGCTTGATTGATTCAACTATTAAAAATACATTGTACGATTGCAAAATATGTACTTGTCCATGTATGGTGGGGCTTACAGTATCCAACTAGCCATCTGTGCAGACAAGGTAAAATTTACAACATACCTACTTTGAATTAGATTCTGGCAAACATAGGATCATTATAGGCTGTAATATTTGTTGAGTGTAAGATATAAAGAGTGGAGGCTCATGGAATCTTCTAGAGGTTAAGGATAAAATGAAAAGCTCTTTATGTCTAGGAAAATGATCTCATTTCACAGAATATAAGGAAATAATGTAAAGTCATATTTTTTCTCCCCTGTGGAAAGCTTTATCATTAAGTTTCTGATTTTCTAAACCACAGTCCTTTTAAAATGAAGCTAAAGTTCCATTAACTGATAATTATATTACAGAAATATGTTAACAGTGGGAATTAAATATAAAGAGAAATTTGGAAGAAAAACTATTTAAAAATTAAGATTATGTAGAAATTGGGTTTGAAAAAGGACAAGCTCAGATTATCTGTATAAATAGAGTAACTATACTGTGAACTATACAAATTTCTATTGACCTCTGAAATGTACTAGAACTTTAGAAGCAGATTTAATTTTGCATTTTGCTCTTCTAAGATTATGTGCTTTTACATTTTCTTTTCTATATGTCTTTATAATGGAAGAAAACTTGGGGTAATATAGATGAAGTTCATCCAAGAATTACAAACTTGTAGGAATCAATAATGACTTTCATACTGAAACAATTTATCCTTTAACTCACTTCAAAAATGACTTATTTGCTGTAATGTTTTAGTGATGCTTTAAATCAAACATTCAAACCCCCCAGTCTTTTGTTTGTTTAAATGGGTCTATCTTACATGTAAAAGAAAAATAAAAAATTAGGGTTGAAAGTAACTGAATTTTAACTCTCAGTTGTTAGATAAATTCTTAGAAAAAAATTTAAAATTGTTTCAAAAATTGAAAATAAGAATTGATAGCGTGGGGGTAGAGTTTTAAAAAGACAGACAGGAAATAAACTTGGCTCATGATTTCCTATTTGAAAAATGTGAATTATAGTGCTAATATTCAACAGCTACAAAGTAAATTTCTTTATCAACTTTGATATTATCATTTGACAAATTTTATAATCATGTTTTCTTAGGTTTTACAATTCACAAGCGCTTTAGACCTCATTCAGTCTTAGCTTTCCAATGCAAATGAAAAAAACTAATCCAGAGATTTAAAAATGAGAATAAGGCCCAGGTCATCTGATACTTCAGTAAGATTATCTTAGTTGCTTCAAAATCCATTTATATTTGTAAATAACAAAAGTAGCACTGTAGTATGGGAAAATATATAATATAATAATGGTAAGTTATCTAGTATTAAATATGTCATTAACAAATGATGTCCATTTTAAATGTGTTATCACCCTAATTTTTCAGGGAATCTCAATGACAAAGAAACTCAACCCAAAGATTTCTGGTGAATTTCTTTAGATTCTTGCAAATGGACTAATCAAACTTAAGTATACACCATGGACCTCAACAATTCTGATGTAGTCTTTGAAAGTGATATTTACTTAGGCTAATGAGCTATCAATTCAGAAGTTATTTTTTATATAATATCACCTACAGGCTCTTCTGGAAGCTAAGAATTAGTTGCTAAACTCATTGTTAATACCATCAATACTATACATGCTTCTACTGAAGTTTAAAAAGAAAAAAAAAATTAAGTGTCTGTGCCTTATGTGATACTATAACAGATATTCAGTTAAATTCTTAAATTAGAAATGTTAAAATTTTCAAATAAAAACTTAAAAAAAGGACCAATTCAGTTAAATTCTTAAGCTAGAAATGTTAAGAAAATTTTCAAATAAAAACTTAAAAAAAAAAAAGGACCATATTTGGATTTTAATGTATGATGGTCTTTATTTACAACTTTATTGGCAAAAAAGAAGAGGGAAAACTTAAACAGTTTAACACAGGGCATTGTAGCTGATCCTGTCAGGTTAAAGAAGTTCCATTTTAAATGTCCATCCAGTTGTTCAAAGATACAATACTGAATCTGCATATGCAGTATCCTTTATGAAGTACAGTGCTCATGTTTTAGGCAGTCTTTAAAACATAAATTCAAAGGAAAGGAAACCACTCATTAAAAACTGCATCAAATAAAGGGTATTTTAAATTTATGTTGTTCCTGGTAATAATACATGCCCAATGAAAACCAAAAGCTGGAAAAGCAGTTACATTTCCTACTTGAGTGGACAGTTACGACAATCAATCATTTTCTGTAATGACCATTATATTTTCAATTTATCATGAACTACTCTGAACTTACTATGAGATGTAGTCAAAGTCAGAAGAGAAGACGTAGGGAGATTATTCCTTTTTTGGAGGAGAGTAAGCCCTCCAGAATCAGCATGGGAAATAAACATCCTGTTGATTCTAGTTGGAAAAAATTAATGTAGTCAATTTCAACTCATGCTGAGCTGACTTAAATATTTTCATTGACTTGTTTGGTGTCATTCTTCTAAATCAAGTGTGTTTAATTCTTCTTCTAGTTCATCCAAATCTTCGCCAGTAAAAAGATTTTCATCAACAGGAACAGCATCGATGGCTCCATTTTCCTGTCCCTCCCCTTCGTTGTCTTCTTCCAAATCACTTCTTTCACCATTTTCAGCTCTACCTCCAGAAGCTTCACTTAATTTGTTTTCTAAAAATAAAAAATTGAAATCAATGTGGCATAGAAATAGAAAACACTATGCTCCACTAGCAGTTGACAGCTTAGACTAATACTTCTCCTTCCTTTATCTGTACCACCCCACTCTGCCCCATGAAAGCTGTTCCTGGGGATCACTGCAGCTAGAACTGATTTTTCTTTTCTAAGCTTACTTGTAATGATTCTTTATGTCTACTGTAAAACACTGTGTTTACTGAAGGAACCTGAAACCTTAATGATTTACATACTTAAAGGCAAGATGAATCTTCTACAACTCTGTATTCCTTACATGACCAGGTAATTAGGTTTTAAAACAGTCAACTTATACATAATGTGTTTGAATAAATTGCATGGAATAAAAAAATGCACATAAACAGCTATCTAGCTTTTGGTTTTGTAAATAGTAGTTAAATCACACTAGTTGTAATGCTGAAACTAGAAAAATTTCATCATGTAACAAACTGTTATAAAACAGCCTAGTATGGATAGGGATGCAGCACAGTGGTAGAACACTTGTCTTGCATATATAGGGTCCTGGGTTCAATCCCTAGCACCATAAAAAAGATCTTAGTACTATGTAACTATTTTTCCTTATAGTAAACGAGAAAACAAAAATGCTGTCTCTCTTGTTCAAAGACATTTACACAAAGAGAATTTTTAACAGCCTAATTTAGATTTTAGCTATTTCAAACACTTTTGATGTAGTCTTGGGGATTATAAACTCTGAAATATTACTCTTGCTTTTACCTAATATTACCCAAGTTCCACTTTTAAAAGGAGCAAATCAGTCTTTATATTGGGAAGACAATAGTGACAGCATTCTTAGATCTCCAGAGGGCAGACTAGTGTTTCAAGTATAAACTATGAGCTTTTATTATTATTTTTTTTTTTTAAAAAAAGGTTTAGCCTTTCTATCTTGGCTTCTGCTTCATTAATATGAAACATGTCAAACTTTACTCCTCTCTACAAACCCCTTTCTCAAGGCACAATTAGACAAAAATTATAACAATCTTTCTTTCCAAATACACTGCAGACAGCTTTTCCTCCATTCTTAATCATTATTTATCTTTATAGCTCTTTAACTAAGCTCCTTTAATTTAACAATTTCTCCTCCCCTATCAGATCTCTTTTCTCATTTAGGCTTCCTATACCCTAAAAAGCCCTTCCTAGGACCTCCTTCTTAAAGTTAAAAGTGAGTGGTACATAATGTTAAAAATTGGCACCTTATTCCTATAACTCCTTTACTAACCATAACTAATAACTTATTTATAAATATAATCCTCTTTGATTTTTCTGAAACTCTTATTTTGTAATTTTTCTCTGAGCTCCTCAATATCTTTTTAAAGTATTTCCTCTTTTGTCTATCCTAAAATAACGCTGTTTGAAGTGTGTTCTGGAACGTTATCATTCTATGTGCTATGCCTAGATGAGCTCATTCACTCAGACACCCATACAGATGGCTTTCAAACTGTTTTCTTCTGCAAATGGTCACAGAATACAGACAATGTCATTTGTGTTAACAAAAAGTTAAATTCATGAGGTTCCACACTAAACCTATTACCTGTATCTCCAGCTTTGCTTCTGGTCCCCTTCTAGTTTCAGTTAATTGAATCAATATCCCCCCAACCACTAATTTCTACAGATTCTCCTATTCACTGATAGTTTTATATATGGCCAAACCCATGTTTAAGTTACCAGTCTGATACCTACACATATCTAATTTTTCCAAGCCTGGTCTAATTCTCTTTAGGTAGCTTTCTAGTTCTTAGTATTCTGTAAAAGGTAGCATACTTACCATCTTTGTCTGAAGCATATGTGCTGAATCTTTCAAGACTGGCTACAGTAATACCTGTCTCATCTACATCTCTTGGGACGTACAGGCTTAAATCTATGTCATTTACGCTCACAGAATCATCAACCTTTAACAACACATAGAAAAGAAAGTTGGTACAAATAAGAATAATTTTCACACAGAAGGGGTCCTACTAGGGAAGGGGAAGGTACATGGGGGGGAAGGGAGAGTGGAGAAAATCAAAGCATGTTATATACATGTATGAAAATGTCACAATTATACCCGTTAACTTATACAATTATGATGTACCAATAATTATAATAAATAGTTTCCACAAATTATTATTACTTCTAAGATTTATCTTAATGAAATAAAATTATCACTAATGTCAAATGAAAACAAATGATCAACTGTTATTTAAATTCATTTCTTTTTCCAAACTTCTCTGGGAAAAGAGTAGCACTGTCAAATTTGAAGTCTCCTTTGGCATTACATTTTTAGAGTATACTGTTCTTCCAATAATCTCCCTACGTCTTCTCTACTGTTTTATAAAAATTACACAAAAAATAAACAGTAAGTTGTTTGCTATCACTGAAATTCTCTACAACCCAATAGCTGCCTTTGTCACAGGCTCTCTACTCTACATTTTAGGTAGTAACACTGTCCCATGATTTTAAGCATAAAATATTAAACACAAAGGCCTTATTTTTTATTTTAAAGGAAGACTGAAACATATCTTATAGCTAATACTACAGCACATAACTATATACAAAATACTGTCCTAAATTCATAAAATAACTACAAAATAATACAAATTTATTAGTTTATTAATGGAATAAACATTTAAACCAAGGCATGCTGGCTTCATTGTTGGTGCTCTTAACCATTCTGCTTTATTCTTTCTATTGTTTCTTTCAATTAACATGAGCAGATGAAGGCAAAACATCCTCTTACCTCATCACCACCTGATCCCTGAGTATAACGGGTATCATCTGCTTCCTCATCGTCATCATTGACCAATTCAGGACGAAATTCAAACACTTCCCGGCCACTGATCTATTGAGACACACAAATGTTATCAACTGAGAAGAAAATTCAAACATTTCTTGGTCACTGATTTTAGACACATCCATTATTACATAAAGACAAAATCTTGCATGACAGGAATTATAAAATGGAAGAAACAGTAAAGGATCAACGTGTGTGAGTTTGGGACATACCACGAGAGCTTTCCCTGCTTTGAAGTCAGCTTTCCTTCTTTCCATATCTTGTTCAAGTTTGTCAATCTTTTCTTGTCTTTTTCTTTTCTTCCATGCAAGAAAAGACTCTAGAGTGATTTTGGTAACATTTGGACCTAGGGCAGAACGCTGCAAAGACAGAGCAGTTTTCTTTTAATGAATTAATTCCTTGCTTATGAATATCCTAAACATACTGAATATGGAATAAACTAATGCCCTTTTATATTACATGGCAATGAGCAAAATCAGTGTCCAGATATATAAATACTTAAAACATACTACTCTGAGCTAGATTTCTTCTCAACACTGGATATCAAAAATAAAACTTGTCAAGAAAAATTGTTTTAACATGAACTAATTATGAAAACCAAAAAGCACCATAGCAATATCCAAATTTCACTTGTTGAGAAACAAAACTAAACCAAAAAATACCACTTGCTTCTCAGGGGCAATAATCAGGTAATAAATAAATATACAGAGAAATAATACTTGCTAAACATCTGCCTGGTATTCAATGTTAAAAGCTTTACACACATATGCTAACACATTGATTAACACCTATAAGCAGCGTTTAAAAGAAAATTTATCAAAGATGAACAGCTAACAAGTAGTGGAACTAGGATATAAACAATCCCAAATACACTTGATTCTAAAGTCTACATTATAATATGTTGAATCCTATAATATATCAAATATGTTTACTTAAGAACAAGGTATATAATCTCAACATTAAGCATTTATATGACTTAAGATTATCCATGATGAGACAAAATATATATATTTAAAAATATATAATGCTAAATCTAAGACTTTCAATAATTTCATGTAATTCCTGATAGGCATATCTGTTAACTCACAGACTAAAATTCTATTTTTTGCTGAGCCAGGAGTATTAGTAGGTCCCCCCACCCCCGCTTTTTTTTTTTTTGTGGAGCTGGGGATTGAACTCAGGACCCTATGCATGCGAGACAAGCACTCTACCAAGTGAGCTATATCCCCAGCCCTGCTGTAGAACCTTTTTAATCATACTTGTTCCCCCCAATAAGATAGTATTTTAAGTCCAGCAATGGTATACAAAATATAACCGAAAAGCTGGAGGTGAAATGTATCCTTCCATATATATATTAATAATTAGTATAATGGTAGGAAAAAAAAGATACAGACAAAAGCATTTAAGACTAACAAAGTTTAATCAATCTGAGATCTGGTTAATCATTTTATATAACTCCATCTTTGGTTCTCAAAAAACTGTTACACATGATTGGCTAATGTTTATGGCTAGATTTACATTTTAGACAAAGAATAATTAAAGTAGGGCAACTTAGGAGAAAGGCCACAATATTTTTTCCCTTTCATAACAACATGCTATTGCCCCCAAGTGGTAAACATTAGAATGAACAATACATACTGCTCTCAAGTTTTTTTGTTTGTTTGTTTTAAACAGTTGGAAAAAGACACTAGTTACCTCTCTTTCAATTAGATCTTCTAATGATATTTCATCTTCTTTCTCTTCTTTCTTTTTATCCTTTTTCAACACAAATCCAGGAGGTAGTGCATGACGATACATGCAATTATCACCCCCTCCAGGGCACACCCAAAACCAGCCATACTTGTTATTTTCAATAGCTTCAAGGAAATGCTTGCACACCTATAGAGACAATATTGTTTAGAAGTAGTGGCTTGATGTAGTCCATTTCCATGGTAAATGCTTAAGTATATCTAACAAGCACATTCCATTGACATTTTAGGACTAACTACGTACATGCAGAAGTATGCCTAAAAATTTATCTTAAAAATATTTGATACAATGACAAATTCCCTACAGAGAAAGTTCATATAAAGCTCATATTTTAGGCAATGTTCTTTCTAATTATACAAAAGAACTTCTTGTTGTTGGGTATGGTGGCATACACCTGTAATTTCAGTGGCTTGGAAGGGTGAGGCAGGAGGACTGAGAATTCAAAGCCAGACTCAGCAACTTATCGAGGACCTAAGCAACTTAGTGAGAAAAATCTGGGAATTTGGCTTAGTAGTTAAATGACCCTGGGTTCAATACCCAGTACCAAAAAAGACTTTTGTTTCAAATTAGCATATATAAGTGGTCATGAAAATATCATAATTATGTTTTGATGTTATCTTTCCTAAACACTAGAGTTATACAGTAATGACAGAAACATTATATGAATTACATAACTATTTCATATTGTGAATCACAAGAGAACAAGGCTCAATAAGAACACAAAGGATAGCCACCCTTCAAAATGTGAATGGATACAAGATGCAATTATATTGAAGCCTCAGGTAACAACAACCTTTGCAAATAATGAAAAATTAACAAGTGATGTTCTTTCCAAAGAAACAGTTGTAAGTGAAGGTAGTATTTAAAAATTTTTTTAGCGTAGCAAGATTTTTCACTTTAGTAGTACTAAATATGTGGACATGAATGCAGTCTGTGAAATAATTTCACCAATTTTTAAAGGTACAATTCTTAGTATCATAGATCTACTACTCATATTTAACCTGGCAATTAAAAAAATTTTTCTCCTCATTATTAAAACCAAACAAATTATTATTAAAGTGGGTTAGTTTAACAGGTTTCCCACCATTCAGTATACACAAATATAAGACAATAATTGGGGAGGGGGATGGGGCTTGAACTCAGCTGTGCTTTATCACTGAGCTAAGCTACAACCCTAGTCCTTTTTATTTTGAGACAGGGTTTCCCTAAATAGCTGAGCTTCTTGCTAAGTTGTTGAGGTTTGCCTTGAATATGAAATCCTCCTGCCTCAGCCTCCCAAATTGCTGGGATTATAGGCATGCACCACTGTGCCAGACTTCAAAAAAAAAAACAATTCTTATCTGAATATATGATTATATTCATCAATATTTGAGAAAGTAAGATCACCCTAGAAAATAGCATTTAGAGGACTTTAGTGGCATGGTTTTTTACTTTCCAAATAAGAATCGAATTTTGTAAAACATAACTTGTAAATTCTAAAAATAAAATTTGATGTAACTTATATTGACAAAATAAAATTTTCTAATAATCCAACAAAAAATTGTAATGATACCTTGACACATAATTCTCCCTAATAATAATTACCACAGCAACTCAATTCAAGAAAAGGACATACTATTTGAGTTTTTGGTTTTTTCTTTTCCGCCTCACCGTGCTTCTTGTTCACTACTTCTTCCAGCTTTTTTTCATCCCAATTATCCATAGTATCTAAAAGAAATATGAAGATTAAATATTTGTATCTACTATTCCTACTAACATATACCTCCTCAAATAGAGAGGGAATATATTGCATTGTAAGACTCATATCCTAACATATTTTTCTTTAAAACATCAAGGGTAGGCATAAAACAACATTATTAGAAATTCACCAATGCTTCCTAAGTAGCTGAGGCAAATGAGAAGGTAGTACTGTAGAAGAGTGACAAATTCAAAATAAAATTACTGGCTTTTAAACATCTCCATTTATTTATTTATTTTTAGTTGTAGATGGACACCCCCCACCCACACACATATATATATTGCTGAGAATCAAACCCAGTGCTTCACACATTCTAGGTGAGTCCTCTACCACTGAGCCACAACACAACCCCAGCCCACACCTTCATTTATTTTATCAAAGGAATAAGGAAGTAAAATCAGATTTTGCCAAAAAAGCAAACATAATTAATTATTCTTTACAAACAATATGATGAAGATTGTTACATTTAAGTTACTAAATATCTTAACAACAAACCAAAAGGAATAGGTATTTATTTTTAAGAGAATATTAAAAAAAAATACCTTTTTCAAGTTCTTCATCTCTTGCATCAATGTAAACACTTCGTTTCTCACATTTTCTCTCCAAAGTCAAGTCATGAGAGAACTTACATTTATCTCCTTTAGTACATTGTCCTTGCTTGAAGAATGCACACACCACAGATTTGGGATCTGCACCTATATCAAATGGCATGTGAAATTTGCATTACAATCTGCTGGATAATAAAGTACAGATTGTATTTGATTAGGAAAATATTTCCTTACAGTTCTTTCTGTAGCATTTTGTATCTATTTCTCTGTTTTATTCTTACTAAAAGAGGTGCAGGGGTGGGAACTAAACATATATGTTATTACATAAATGTCACTTGCCTATCTGGAGTCAATGAGGCACGACTTGAGAAACAAACATGAGTGCTGCCAAAAATGTATGACTTATGCTTTATACTTTGCCTTGACTACTACCAAAGATTAAATGTTATAAATCAACAAAGGGTCTGTTTAAATTCTTAATTTTTCTGATGTGTGGGACTAACAAACGGAGTTATAGTTGTATAATGACATAGCTAATGAACAGCAAAACAAATCCAGAGTTGTAAACATCAATTACACTTCATAAAAATAACACCTCCAATATATAAGTTTTACCTTTGCTTATTTTTTGAGCAGCAACTACAGGTTTGAAAAGTTCATTCAGCTCCTGCAATTCTTTCTTTTTGTCATCTTTCTTCAATTTCTTTTCAGCTTCACTTTGTGCTACCTAAAATATTCCCAGGTTTAAAAATGTAAATTTGATTATTTACAAAACTGTTTTCACCACACAGTAGTCAATAACATAACAAAGACATTTGCATACATCTGTATCTATAGAATGGTCTTGCGGTATATATTAAATATTGTGGTTAAACTATTAAAAAGAATTACTAAACCTTGTAATGAATTTTTTGGTCTAAAAATGGTACCATGTCGAATTAAAAGCATATTCAAAAGCTTAGGGCAACAAACATTAAGCATTTACAACAATGCCTAACATTTTTAGTAAATGGTTTCCACTGAGATATTCTTTTTCTATGAAAACAACCCAAAGAAGTATGAGTACATTTTGAAGATGAGCAATGCAAACCTTCTGAAATGTACAGTCCCACGCACAATTGTTCCACCCAAAACATTACAGTGTCGCTGTGAAAAAAAAAAACTAGACTAGGTCATGGCAGGAAATTAAAACAACAACAACAACAAAACATAGTTCTAGGCACATGATTTACCTACCTAATTGATTATAGAGGATTCATCCAAACATTTATATATCAGGTCCTATATTAGATGACAAGGAATATAAAGTTGAAAAGACAAAAGATGCTTATTTAAAGAAGCTCAGAATCTAAGGGAAAGACAGACATGCCAACAACTATAATATAATACACATGGTGCTCTGGGAACAAAAAATATCTATATACCTACAAAAATTACAGTCGATAACCTTATAGATGAGCTCTTCTGATGAGCAAGAAAGGAATGCAGAAAGTGCCAGCCAATGAAGATACAGGGACTAGAGGAACAAGGTATGAGAAACAACAGTGAGAAATTTGGACTTTACCAGCAGGTGACAGGGTACAACTTAGTTGGTTTAAAATAAGTAAGTGACAAGAGCATGTTGTTGTTGATTTTATATAAATATATATTTATTTTTAGTTGTCAGCAGACCTTTATTTTGTTTATATATGGTGCTGAGGATCGAACCCAGTGCCTCATGCTAGGCAAGCGCTCTATCACTGAACCACAACACCAGCCCCAAGAGCATGTTTTATTTTTAAAAGGTGAGCTTGGTGGAAGACAGACTAGAAATTCAAGGTTGAAGAAGGCAAAGAGCCTACTGCAATTGCTGTAGGTAAGAAAACACAAGAGTTAAAATAGTCATTAGCAGTTAGGATGGAAAAAAGAAACAAAGAGCTACTTAGGAAGCAGAACTGATAGGACTAAGTGACTGAATATGAAGTGTAAAGTAGAAGGAGTCTAGGATTATCATGTTTAATTAGTGGTGTTAAGACAGGGAATACAGGAGAAACAGGTTTTAGGATAGGAGGTGGAGATGAGCTCAGTTTGGGGCATACTCACTAGGAAATGCTTACAGAGCATCTGGGTGGAGTTATTTAGAAGGGAGCTTCACCAGACATTGATAATGATTCTACTGAAACTAAACAGGGTTTGATTTGAGATAAAGAATTTTAAAATAACAGGTTATAGATCATAGTTGATTAAAATTTTAATGTATGAGATTACTCAGGACAGCATAAAAAAGTGAGCAGAGGATGCTTTCTCGAGGAATACCTGTACTTAATCAGTCAACAGACCCTATGTAGCCCATGATAGAGAACAAGAAACACCAAACAAATTAGTAAAAACCAAAACAAAAGGGGTCAAAAAGAAGAATTTTAGGAAAGTAATGGCAAATGCTATAATTAGGTCAAAGACTTCCTAAATTCTGACTTTGACCAATTAAAAAGAAAAAATTTAAGTCATTTTGTACTTCATTTTTTGGTACTGTGGATTGAAGCCAGAGGGGCTTTACCACTGAGCTACATTCTGTCCTTTTTATTTGAAACAGGGTCTTGCTAAGTGGCTTAAAGCCTTACAAAGGTTGTTAACACTGGCCTTGACCATGTGATCCTCCTGCCTCAGTTTTCTGAGTTGCTGGGATTATAGATATGTGACCCTGTGCCTGGCCACTTCACTTACTTCTTCTTTTTAAATTTTTTAATTTGTTCTTTTTAAATATTCATGTCAGTAGAGTGTTTTTGAGATATTATAGATACATGGAGTATAACTTTCTATTCTTGTGGCTATACATGATGTGGAGTTACACTGGTCATGTATTTGTATGAAAGAATAGAAAAGTTATGTCTGATTCATTCTACTGTTTTTCCTAATCCCATCCCCTCTCCCTTCCCTTTAATGAAAAGTATTCTTTGCTCAATAGGCTCACCTCAAACATTTGTGAGGACCAGAATAAGAATACAATGGAGACTCATAAACCACTTAAAATACTTAAAGTTAGAAATCAAGTCAATATTATAAAATATGGTTTATACTCCTACTTGTCTTATGACTGCAAGAAGAGGCTCAAATTAAAATGCTCAGGCTCTATGTGGGAGAGTTTCACCACACAGCAGTATTGTAGAGTTAGCCCCTGACTCCTCCTCCTTTTCCCATCCAGTTTCATCCTTCCTTGGGAGTGAAGAGAGGTGAAAAGTGCTGGAGAGACGTAGAGGATTCAGAGATGTGAGCCTAGGGCACATCCTCCTTTTGGCTACCCCAGGCATACTGCCAGCACAGCAAACTCTGAATGGACATGTTTATGGGGAAGGAGCCTTTAAAGGTCCTGGAAGTAGGCTCACTTTTGTGGGGAAGCTGTGCTTCAAAATCTGGGTAGACACATTATCTCAGACTCCTTATCCATAGGAAGAGAAATGTCTGGGGCAGACACTGAGTAGGGTCATCCTCTGTGGTACAGGGCTTACAGCAGTGCACCTAATGTCCAGGACTACTGCTCATTTTCTAAGTTATTAATGATGGTCAGATACTCCATCTTCCCAGATGGTCTGTTACCTAAGACTATATCAAAGTTATAATACTAAATGTATAATCACACCTAAATACTACCATACATTTTGTGACTTTGCACAGGTCTACGAAATCTGAAATTACCATTCAAAACACCATAAGGAAAGAAAAGTCAAGGGAGAAAGAACAGAACTGAAAAATGAAATTTCTTCTCATTTAACCATGAATGGAATTCTAGAAGGAATAACTTACCTTCCACTGAAAGAATAACGACCAATGTCACTAAATAATTTAAGATCATTTAACAAGATAGGATTCAACAAAAACTGCATAGTGCTAGCATAAAAGCAGATATAGACCAAAGGTACAGAACAGAAGACAGATACAAAACCATACATCCATCTACTGTCATCTGACTCTTGACAAAAGTGCCAAAAGCATAAATGAAGAAAAGACAGCCTTTTTAACAAGTGGTGCTGGGGAAACTATTCATATGTAGAAGAATGAAATTAGACTCTTAACTCTTACCCTGCACAAAAATCATGGATCAAAGACCTAGAAGTTTGATCAGAAACTGTACAACTCCCAGAAGATAACGTAGTGTCAATACCCCAGCATATAGGCGCAGACAATGAATTTTTCAATAGGACCCCCGAAACTCAGGAAATAATGTCAAGAGTTGACAAATGGTATGAAACCAAGTTAAAATGTTTCTGCAGGACAAAGAAAAAAAGAATGTAAAGATAGAAACTATAGAAGAAAATCTTTGCTAGCTACTCTTCTGATAGAAAGTTAATATCTACACTGTATAAAGAATTCAATAAACTATACCCCAAAGTCAACAAACAATCCAATTAGTAAATGGGTAAATTAATATTAATAAAATATTAACTTAATATTATGGATTAAACAGACATTTCTCAATAGAAAACTATGAAAAAGATATTCAACATCACTAGCAACTAGTGAAATACCAATCAAAACTACACAGATTTCATCTCACAACAGTTAGAATGGCAGTCATCAAGAATATGAATAATAAATGCTGGAGAGGATTTGGTGAAAAAGAAACACTACTATGCAGGAAGCCATCTGTGAATTACATGAAGGTCTTCTCCTGGTATGGTAGCCAGGGAGATTTAGGTTTGGCATTGTGAACTCTCATGGCAATAGATTGCCCAACGCATGTGACCTTTATCTCTGCTCTGCTAGGAAGATACTCATAATAGCTCTGGAGTTGGGCATACCTGTTGGGAACTGAACAGCCCACATTTAACCTTTTTCGGAAGGCCTTTGATATTTCCAGATATAAATAAAGCAGGCACAGGCTCCAATTTACCAGAGTATAGAAGCTCGATCTGCTGATTGGCTTTCCCATCTTGCCCCTGCTTTTGAAACTACTTTCTGTGTTCTGTGGTTATTTTTCGCCCTTCTATTTTTTCTCAGCTTTTATTTCTCAGCCAATCCATTCCACTGAGGGGAACCCCATTTCCACAGCCTACGTGGGACATGGGCGAGACTACTACACTGTTGGTAGGATTGTAAATTAGTACAAGCACTATGGAAATCAGTATAGAGGTTACTCAAAAAACTAGGCATGAAACCATCATATGACCTAGTGATACTACTACTCAGTATTTATCCTAAAGAATTAAGTCATCATCTGGGCTGGGTATATAGCTCAGTTGGTACAATGCTTGCCTCAAATGCACAAAGCCCTGGATTTGATCCCCAGCACCACAGGAAAAAAAAAGAATTAAAGTCATTATACTATAGTGATACATGCATAGCCATGTTTACAGCAACACAATTCATAATAGCCACACTATGGAACCAGCTTAGATGTCTATCAATGAGTAAGTGGACAGAGACAATCTGGTATATCTACACAATGGAGTTTTATTTAGCCATAAAGAATATATAAATAAATTATGTTATTTGCAGGAAAATGGATAGAACTAGAGGCCATTATGTTAAGCAAAATAAAGTAAGATGAAATCAGAAGGTCAAGGGTTTTATGGTTTCTCTCATATGTGGAAACTAGAGTGAAAAAGGAAAAGAAAGGTGGGAGTCTCATAAAAATCAAAGGGAGATCAGTATAGGAAAGAGATTACGGGATAGGAGGAGGGAAGTGCTGAGGAGTGATACTGGCCAAATTATATTGTTATAGTATATGTATATATAAATATGTAACAAATCCTATCATGTGCAACTATAAGGCACCAATAAAAAAAGGGTAAAGAAAAAAACAAGAAAGGATTCAAACCTATGTTCTGTTATTGTATATATGTATGAATATGTACTCAACTCCAAGATTTACCATAAGGTTGTCCCTTAGTATCTGTGGGTATTGATTCCAGGTCCCCTGCCCAGGATACCAAATCTGTGTTGTGTATTCTAGTTCCTTGAGCAAAAAGTCTGTCTTGTTCAATACAGAGCCTCTTAGTCTTAATTAGGCACTACATGACAGCAACAATATAACAATTGTTTTAAACATTTATGACCTGTAGTTGGTTGAATCTGACAATATAAACCTCTGTATATGGAGGGCTGACTGTACATTTTTATTAAATCAGGTTAAGTTAGCTGCTGAGAAGAGCAATAGATTTTGACTCTAGAATCAAGCTGAAAGACAGGTGAAAGGAAAGGGTTGAGGCATTGATTTGCAGACAGCATGACTGAGAGAAACTGGTTTCAGACAGAGGTTAACATCTCACAAATATTTATTCTGATACTCTCTCATATGAAAAAAATCTGTAAACATGAGAAATCTCTTCTTTCCCACATTTAAAAAGAAAGTACTTCCAGAAGTTAAGGAAAAGGAGATAGGAGAGATTAAATAAAAACAAAATCAACAAAGGCACCAAAAACATACACTGGAGAAAAGATAGCTTATTCAACAAATGGTGTTCGGAAAAACTGAAATCCATATGTAGCAAAATGAAATTAAACTTCTATCTCACACCCTGCACAAAACTCAACTCAAAGTGGATCAAGGATTCAGGCACTAGAACAGAGACCCTGAGCCTAATAGAAGAAAAAAATAGGCCCAAATCTTCATCATATTGGTTGGCTTAGGACCTGACTTCCTTAACAAGACTCCTAAAGTGCAAGAAGTAAAATCAAGAATCAATGGGATGGAATGAAACTAAAAACCTTTTCAGCAAAGGAAAACAATAATGTGAGAGAGAGTCTATAGAATGGGAGAAAATCTTTACCACACACACCTCAAAAACAGCACTAGTCTTCAGGATATATGAAGAACTCAAAAAACTTAACACCAAAAAACCAAATAACACAATCAATAAATGGGCTAAGGAACTGAACAGAAGAAGAAATATAATTGATCAGCAAACATGAAAAAGTGTTCAACATCTCTAGCAATTAGAGAAATGAAAATCAAAACTACTCTAAGATTTCATTTTACTCCAATCAGAATGGCAATTATCAAGATTACAAGCAATAAGTGTTAGTGAGGATGTGGGAAAAAAGGTACACTTTAACTTTGCTGGTGGGACTCCACTATGAAAAAGTGTGGAGATTCCTCAGAAAACTTGGAATGGAACCACCATTTGACCCAGTTATCCCACTCCTTGGCTTATACCCAAAGGACTTAACACTACAGTGACGAAGCCACATCAATATTTACGACAGCTTAACACACAATAGCTAAACTATGAAACCAACCTAGGCAACCTTCAACAGATGAATGGATAAAGAAAATGTAGTATATATATGCACAATGGAATATTATTCAGCCTTAAAGAATGAAATGATGGCATTTGCCAGTAAATGAATGGAGCTGGAGAATATATCATGCTAAGCAAAATAAGCCAAACCCAAAAAACCAAAGTCCAAATGTTTTCTCTGTTAAGTGGATGCACATCCATAATAGGACAGGGGGTACCGAAGAATGAAGGAACTCTGGATTGTGCATCAGTGAGTGAGGGGAGGGGAGGAGAGGGTGTGCAGATGGAAAGGACAGAGGAATGAGACAGACATTATTACCCTAAATACATGTATGATTACACTACTGGTGTGACTCTGCACATGTACAGCCAGAGGAAGAAGTTGTGCTTCATTTGTGTACAATGTGTCAAAATGCATTCTACTGTAATGTATAACTAATTAGAACAAATAAAAAGAAAAATCTTTAAGGAATAAAGACTCCTATTTATAAATCTCAAGGAATGAAAGATCTAAGAACCTGAAGCAAAAGGGCTAAATCTGCTGGGCACAGTGGCAAATGCCTGTAATCCCAGTGGCTCAGGAAGCTGAGGCAGCCCTAAGCAACTCAGAGAAAGGCTCAATGTTTTTAATGAGTTTTCAATGAATAATGTAATTTTGAAATTTATAGAGAGGAATAAATAAACAAGAACAATGACAATGACAATAACAAAAGACAAAAAGAAAAAGCAGCATTCTGGCGAATGAACTGCCTTACAAGTTAACTGTATATTATAAGTACACTAATAAAAAAAAAAATCAGCATGATACTGATTTAGGTGCAGACAATTAGAGCACAAAAGAGAATACAGAAACACATCCTAATGTATCTAAAACTTTACTATGAATATATGTCAATAATGGTATTTTAATTCAGTAGGATGAATTATGCTGGCTATTAAAGAAAACAAATTCAAGAATATATAAAATATATTTCTTTGACAAATTGTTGACTGAAAATAATATAGGAAAAAAATTAGAAAAAGCATGTATAATCCAGAAGAAAGTGATAAATTTCAATCATTTTAAAAAAAACAGACATATACAATATAAAAATAAAACTGTTGTGCAACAAAATAGAACTGAAACATCACAAATTATCTGCAATATTGACAAAGGATATCCCTCACAAATTAACATAAAACAACCAAAAAAGAAAAACAACAAAATAAAGAATTTCAATAGGAAAGTAAAAAATGTGCATACCCTAATAACTAATAAGCTTATGAAGATAATTTCCAGTAGTGAGGTAAATGATGTGAGATTATCACTTCTTACATTTTATATTGGAAAACATTAAAAAGAACTTTAGTACCCATTATTTATACACTGCAAATGAAAATGTATTATATAGTCTCTATGAAATGTGATTAGGCAAATTTATTAAAATTTGAAATCTATTCTCTTGATCTAGAAACATAAAGTCTTTTAGTAGATAACTATGCCACAGAAACAAAAAAACACAAACTCATGTAAGGACATGTGTTCAGATAAGGACATGTAAAAGTATCCTTCTTGTAGAAGTGTTCTTAGTGTCAGAAAGCTAGAAACAAAATGATCACTTAAAAATAGTGAAACAGATATAATATACCCATACTGTAGAATAGTATGGGTATATTACAGCCATTATTAGAATAAGTTAGAGCTATATTAAAATGGCTTGGAGGTTATTTACATCCAAATTGATCAATGGTTCTGCAGATGTAAATAATCCTGACTTTAAGGCTGGTGTGATGGCTTTGGCTAACATTCTACAGATTCAACATCAGATGATTACCAGGTAATGCTTAAGGCAATTCACATTTTGATTCAAAAGTGCCTAAGACAAGATGCAGTTGCTAAAGCAAATCAAACAAAAGAGGGCTTGCCTGTTGTTTTAGATAAAAATATTCTTGGCTTTGACACAGGAGATACAGTTTTTAATGAAGCTGCCTAGATTCTGCAATTGCTGCATATAGAAGAACTAAGAGAGCTACAGACAAAAATTAATAAAGTCATAGTAGCTGTTTTGGCAATTATTGCTGATCCAAAGCAGACCACAGACTAGTTAGAAGATGAACATTTTAGGATTTTAGCTTCTTACTTACTTAGTACAATTGGGATACATGTAAACTTCCAGCATGTATTTGGAAATCAAATGTCACCTTTTCAAGGGCGGAATCCTAAAATATTGACTATGTTCTAAAGGTTTAACACCATTGCTTTTTTCTTCAATAAAGTTTGGAAAAATGGAAAAAAAATGGCTTATAGGAACATCCAAGAGGTATGACCGAGGAAGAAAGGAAAGATGAAAAAAGAATTTAGGATTCCATTTTGAAATACAATTATAACATCAAATACCTTTATTAGGGTCAGATGCTAAATAACGTTACATCTGTTAAGAAAATAAAGAAATTCAAATTATTTACCTGACGTGGATTTTGCTGACCAAATTTAACTTGGTGAGTGACAGCCTTGATAAACTTCTGTTGCTTTGCGCCTTTCTTATTCTTCAGACCAAAAGTTTTATCCTAAGTGAGAAAAAACACAGAATTATCTCAGGAATTCCTATTATTATTTCTCCACTGCTATTAAAAATCATTCATTTACTTATTGATAAAAATACTGTGAATTGTGACATACCAACAAGCGAAACACTAAAATATCAAGCCAAGGCAAAATATGACTTCAAAACATCACACTCAGATTCTTTATAATTCAATACATACAACAATCATTAAATTTCCTACTGTGATGTTTTATTCCACAGTGTATTTCAGAATTTAAGTTTTACGGGATGTGTAGAGTTGTTATACTGGGGTAAGTTCTACAGTCAAGTTTAGGAACATGTTTAGGATAATGAATAGGATTCTTCTTTTTTTTTAATATTTACTTTGTATATATTTTTTTAATATTTTTAAATTTTATTATTTTTATTTTAATTTTTTTAATATTTTGTAATTGGACACAATATCTTTATTTATTTATTTTTATATGGTGCCGAGGATTGAACCCAGGGCCTTGCACGTGCTAGGCGAGTGCTCTACCGCTGAGCCAAAACCCCAGCCCCAGGATTTTTAATTCTTTTTGTATTTCTTATTGCAGTGCTGGGGGTTGAATCAAGGACCTGAAACGTACTAGGAAAGGGCTCTACTACTGAGCTACAGCCCCAGCCCCAGATTCTTTTTCCCTCCTGTTTTTTTTTTTTTTAAGAGAGAGAGAGAGAGAATTTTTTAATATTTATTTTTTAGTTTTCGGTAGACACAACTCCTTTATTTTATCTTTATGTGGTGCTGAGGATCGAACCCAGTGCCCCGCACATGCCAGGACAGCGCACTACCGCTTGAGCCACATCCCCAGCCCAACTCCCCCTATTTTTTTAATTGGTGCATTATAGTTGTACGACTGATGGGACTTGTTTACATATCTGTACATGCACACGATACACAAAACATAATTTGGCCAATATCACTCCCAACATTTTCTCCTCTCCCCATATCCCATACTTTGGGCCCTTTTTTCTATTGATTTCCCTCTGATTTTCAAGAGATCTACCCCCATCTATTCTTTTTTCTCTCTAGCTTCCACATAAGGGAAAAACACACGACCCCAACCTTCTGAGTTTGACTTATTTCAGTTAACATAATGGTCTCTAGTTCCATCCATTTTTCCTGAAAATGACATAATTCTTTTTTCTTTATCAGCCCCAGAGTCGTAATTATTAAGCACATGATATCTCAAGAGGCGTTAGCAGAGGGAATATAGCATGCAGCACTTTAAAATCTTAGTTTACCTCACAGTACTCTTTTATCAGAGTGTGCTAAAAGAAAATTCACTGCTGATCATATTTTGGGGAATACTGTCAAAGAAAGAAGACACATTAAGTTCTGAACTAGTTGTTGGGGTGATAAAGTTCCTCTCAAAAGAAATTACATTTAATCAAGAAATCAAGGGCTAGGGATGTGGCTCAAGTGGTAGTGCCCTCGTCTGGCATGCGTGCGGCCCGGGTTCAATCCTCAGCACCACATACAAACAAAGATGTTGTGTCCACCGAAAACTAAAAAATAAATATTAAAATTCTCAAAAAAAAAAAAAAAAGAAATCAAACTACTTAAACGTGTATATTCCTAGCTGTTGCTAAAATGAAAATTGCCTAACTATAAAGTGACACTTTATCTGAATCTGGAATATTACTGATAAGAGTAGCTATCAATTATGGAATGCTTATTATGCGGTAGGTACTAATGGTAAACCTTAGCTACTTGTAGTATGCAGTACAAAAACATCCAGAAGCCATTGCATAAGTATGTGCATATGTGTATACATCTTTGGGGGTTGCGGTGGGCTAAATAATGTTCCTCCAAAATTCATGTCCACCTGACCCTTAAATATGACTTAATCTGGAAACAAGTTTTTGCAGATGTAATAAGTCAAAATAAGGCCATACTAGATTAGGGTGAAAACTAATCAGATAACTTGTATCTTTATAAGATATAGGGAGGGGGGGGAAAGGAAATGTGAACACAACAGAGATTAGAGTGACAATTAAAAGCTAAGGAAATGACAGATAGCTGGATGCCACCAGAAACTAGGAAGAGACAAGAAAGGATTCTTCCTTACAGAATGTTCTCTGTGAGAAAATAAGCCACCCAGATTTTGGTAATTAATTACAGCACCCCCAAGAAACTAGCACAGTTTGACCCCAACATTAATGGCCAATATTGCAGGAAACCATCAAACATTGGTATCTGAAATCTTTTTTGTGTGTGTGTGTGTTTTTTTTTTTTTTTTTTTTTGTATTCTCTGTTTTGGAAGGAGCTTCTGGCCTGGAGGTAAATTAATGTGGCTACAAGACTGGAGAAGAGAACTGGTAGAGGAAAATGTTTCTTTGAGTTTCCACAATTCCCTTAGTGACCATTTTCCAGGCCCACATTTTTACTCCTCCTTTCAACTAGTCTATGCCTACAGTTCCAGAGCACAGAGGCCCCTAGACCTCTATTACCCCATAGTATATATCTGTTTGTCGTACGGAGTCACCTTGCTGAGGCATAGTAGATAAGAACTATTAGTATGTCTAATACTCTTAATATAATTTTCAGCCTCTTGCCTTTTGCAGTACCTAATGTCACCCACTATAGAGTTTTTCTACAATTGCTTCTCATTGGTACACTCTAGTTGAGTACTCAGTCTTGACTGCTCTGCTCTACTAAATGAGTTACCTAGTCACACATCCACTGCCATTTTTCACATGTTGAGAATCAAGATTGTAGATGTTTCTTAATTTTAAAATGGAATTTGTAGTTTTCTTTCTCATTTTCTATCTTTTTATTCATACTATATACCCAAACTTTGCTTTCCCTACCTAAATGCCTGCTTCATATTTTAATATCCCAACATGCTATTACAAAATCCTACCTAAAATTTTTTTTTTTGGTACTGGGGAGTGAATTCAGGGGGTGCTTAACCACTGAGCCACATACCCAGCCCTTTTTTGTATTTCATTTAGAGACAGGGTCTCACTAAGTTACTTAGGGCCTCGATAAGTTCCTGAAGCTAGCCTTGAACTTGCAATCCTCCCTCCTCAGCCTCACAAGCCACTGGGTTTACAGGCGTGTGCCACCATGCTCAGCCCTATATGAAGTTTTGATAGCCTACGTGTAAGAAAAAAAGGAAGCAGATACAAGCTAAAATTCTCTGCATCAAGTGTTTTACAAATGACGTCCCTTGTTTTTTATACTGAAAGTTTAACACTGCATCCAATTTGAAGATGGTCAAGGGTTATAGTGATATATGGAGAAAGACAATCACAGTTCAGCAACCAAGTATGAAATGTCATGCCATTTTCTTTTTCTTTAAATAAAGGTAAGTTATTAGGACAGGAAAAGGAAACTCTAGGGAAAAATATTATCAGGCCAGGTACAGTGGCACATGCCTATAATCCCTGAAACTGAGGAGACTTGAGGCAGGAGGACCACTAGTTCAAGGCCAGTCTCAGCAACACAGCAAGGCCTTTTGCAAGACCCTGTTTCGGCGGGGGGGGGGGGGGGGGGGGGTGCCACTGAGCTCAATCCCCAGTACTGCCCTCCCCTACAAATGATCAGTATCAAAGTACAATATCTATAGATGCTTTGAAAGGGAACAGTAAAGGTGGGCTTCAACCCATGCAAGCAGCAAGGTAGATACTGATATATGAAAAATGGAAAAGAAAAGAGTCCCTAAGGGGACCTGGCCTGCTACAAAGAAATGTACACATGGAAAAGTTTCTGGTAGAGGTGCATAAGTTCCAGAACTCTATGCCCCCCAAAAAAGAAGTTTTCAGGTTTAATTACATTGCTTTAGCACATAATTAACCAGTCTAAAGAGCTAATGAATGACTTGCATTTTGAAAGTCTCTAATTAGAGTTCAGAAATTATTTTTGAAAGGGAAAGCATTCATCTAACATACACTAAACATACACTATATTCCTGAATATATACCTTATTGGATTTTCTTAACTCAATGATATACTGTTATTTCTTTTTGTAAATACACAAACTCAGAACTATTCAACAATTCTTTTGAAGTTACACTGCTAACAATGGCCAGGCAATACAGTGTAAAGATTTAAGAGAAAAAGCTCTGGAATCAGACTGCCTGAATCCCAATCCCAAATAGAGATGGGCCAACAATTACCGTCTTTGCCATAGTTTTCTTAATAGAAAAGTGGATCTTTTTTTAACCTTTTAAAAGTTAAGGTTCACAAAGGAGAAGATGTATAGCATAGTGACTGTCAATAAGGACTTAAGTCAAATTTCCTGGTTTAAATCCTAATTCTGCTTCTTGCCATTTTAGTTACTTCGAGCAGGTTACTTAACCTTTGTGCTTGTTTCCTTTACTATAAAAATGGTAGTAGTATTTATTTCACTGAGAGAATTAAAGGAGTTATATACAAGCTACATGTGGCTTATATGTTTCCTTTCTCCTTTCCCCAAAACACTGAGAACTGTGTCTAGACCTGTAAGTGTTAACTATGAGGTGACCTTTGATGTTAGTACCAAGTTATATTTGACTTTAAGCAAAGTCCTTCCTCTTTCCACCATAAAACAATTATGCACTTCCAAGAGAAATGTGGTTAAGTTGTAGGGCAGGTTGATATGCAACAAGTTTTCCATATAGCACTCTGTAGGTCTGGAATACCAACAGAACTCCTTGAAAATAGGATATTTATAATTTGGACTACTTCAATAAAGCTTTTTTCTTGAACATAGAACAGAATCTTATCCAAAGACTAGCCTGTATTTTGGAGTGGGGGAACACTAGGTAGGAAAAGAAGGTTATGGTGAATCCCAAATCAGGTTAAAATGAAACTTGAGAAACGGTGGCCCTCATTGGATTAGTAAGGTTTCAAAAGTGAGGCTTTAGAGAAGAAACAGTACATGTTTGTTTCAGTAGATGACTTGGAAACCAAGTATGAACAAGTTTAGAAAACAACCTGTAAGAGGGCTAGCATTCCCTCTGTTCCTTAAAAAAAAAAAAAAAAAAAAAAAAGTAGTGGAATTTGAAAAAAAGGAAGCAAGGAAAGAGTAGGTCAACAGTGAATACTGTTCAAGATAACCAGGTTCTATTGCTTGGAATACTAAGGTAAGCAGAGACTGGCATAGTTTTAAATCATTCCTTCAACCCTACCCAGGCACTATCTAATGAATTTTGTTGTTCATATATGCAAAGGATATTCTGTAATTTATTAATTTAGCTTCAAGTAATCACTAGTTAATCTCAGCTAAAGTTCTTCATTAACAACCAATAATTTCTTTTTCTTCATTCTTCATACACATAGATCCCATTTCCATAGGTCTCTATCACTATTTCTTTGCTGCTATAGTCCTTAAGTAAACATTCTCTTCCTCTTTTTCCTTTGGTGCTGGGGAACTGAACTTAGAGAGGCTTTACTGCTGAGCTATATCCTCAGCCCTTTTAATTTTTCAAATTTTATTTTACGGTACTGGGGATTGAACTCAAGGCACTAAAACCACTAAGCCACATCCCCAGCCCTTTTTATATTTTATTTAGAGACAGGATCTTGCTAAGTTGTTTATGCCTTGCTAAGTTGCTGAGGCTGGTTTTAAACTTGTGATCCTCCTGCTTCAACCTCCAAGCTGCTGGGATTACAGTTGTGTACCACTGTACCTGGTCTAATCTTTTAAATTCTGAGACACGGTCTTGCTAAATTGCCAGCCTTAAACCTGCGATTCACTGGGACTACAGGTATGCACAGGCTGTTACATGAACATTCTTTATTCACTTGCCTTAAACACTCTTTCCAGAATCAATCTTGCTATTGTTCAAAGCTGAATTTAATTTATTATTACATTTTAGCTGAAAGAAAACACATGGTATATACCATTTGGGACCAATGTGTGAATGGCTAATAGAACTATAAGCCTCTTTGGTATACTGATTTCAGAAAGAAAATAACTATTCACATAACGAATTCATAAATTTTGAGTAGTTTACAAGAGAGAAAGAAAAAAAAATTAGTCAATATAAAAAAAAATATTTCCAGTGGGCAAGAAATAAGCATCCTATAGACAGTGCAAGTCAGTCTGCAATAATTTCCCTAACTAGCTCTTATTTGTAATATAGTATTAATAAGACCTGTCATCTATAGAATATACATGCTATAAGGTGGATACTTTTCATGTAGTGCGCTCTGAGCGCAGCCCCCCCCTTTCCCACAAAATTGTTGAAAAAAATCACATGGTCAACTAACTATTTGTTTATCATCTAATTTAGCTTGGAGAATAGTAGTTTGGATAGGTCATGTATGTAACTTGTCCAAAATTACAGAGCTAGGAATTTGAAATACAAGACACAAAACCCAGGTCTATAGGACTCCAAAGTTAGTGCTCCTTTCACTAAATTATGCTACTTCTCAGGCTATAATATGGCTTAGTGATAAAGCACGTGCCTAGTATGCACAAATTCTTAGGTTCAATCCCCAGTACCATAAAACACACAAAAAATAGGAAAAAAAAAAAACTCTCTACTTTTCATGCATCTTTTTACTTCCTTTACTTAGTTCTCGAAAGTTGCATGTTGTTGCTTTTCTCCAGTAAGCAGCTACACTGTTGGCAGTTGTACAGATATTAATACAGAAGAGGGGATAGGTAGGTAAAACAACCATTTAAAGTCTATTCAATAGCACCTCTAAAGGAGCAGCGGGTGTCGTTAGCTCAGTTGTAGACTGCAAGCTTAGCATGGGTAAGACTGGGTTCAAATCTCAGAACCCCTCCCCCCAAAAAAACTGCTGAAAATCACGTTCTACTTAATTATTCATTTGACTGATTTAGAATTTCAGGTCATAGTAGTATAAACCGGACATAACTTTCCTATGTTCATATATAAATATACCACCATTCCACGTCATGTGCAAGAATGGGATCCTAATTAGAATTTTATAGCTGTGTGTGTGTATGTTTATGAAATATTTCAAGTTTTAGATGTTAGCAACTATTTAAAAATTAAACAGTATGTGCAGAAAACAAACAAGTGTATCTTACCTTAATTTATATGGTTTGGTAATAAAAACACTTTCCAGCTGAAATTTTACAAATCCATACAAAAACTAATAATGTAGCATTCTAGATGAAACTGATGGGGAACTGAGAGCTAGCTTGCTCTATCTCTCCATATGCACTTACAGTCATGGAGACATGCTAGGGCTTTAGGAGAGTTACACATAAAACCAAACCAAACTATTAGGATTTTTTTGGTCAGTAAATATAGTTGCCTTTTTGCATTTTTCTTTGGTGATATCTTCACTAATGAAACCTTAAAAATAAACATTTTGGCTGGAGTTAGAGATCTGTGACAGGCTCAAGTTCCTGGGTTCAATTCTCAGCACCAAAACAAATCAAAATCAAGCCACCTTGGTACAAGATGAATGGAGCCATAACATACTGTTTATCAATCTTAGAGTTGATGGTATCCCCTCAATAACTTCCATGTACAATTCCTTAAAAATATTTTACCAATTAAAAATAAAACATTTATGTATGTAATGTTAAAAATATAAACAGTAAATATGTATGTACTTACAACTCTATAATGTATGAAGTGTATCTTAAATTTTCACATAACATTTATTATCATATGGGAGTTTTACTTTGTATCATGGTTTACTAGTTAACTCATTAACTTCATCTCAGCAAAGAAAACCTACTGAGTATTATTAAATTATGGTCCCCAGAGATTTACCTAAGTGCTATATCACTTCCCGACAATTTTAAAGAGTACAGGTTCTATTCCATGGGAGAAACTTAGCCAAGGTTATTGTAATTCTTCACAAGCATTTCACTTAAATCAGCAGACTAAAAATTACATGAAAATTGACCAAGTTCTGATTATATTTGTACAACAAAACCATAAGGAGTCTGACTGCTTTCAAGGCCAAGATAACCGAATATTAAGAAAGAAATACCTCATTGGGGTTATATAATATGTTTATGGAATGCTAACTACTGATCATTATCTTAAGGAAACTGGTACTGTCGTTGGAAAACAGGTGTACAACACTTAAGAACGTCAATACCGTTTTTCGGCCACTAAAGGGCTACAGGCTCAATGCACTAAACATATATACATCGTATACACGCATACATATACATATAAGTTGGGGCATGGTGTTTAATACGCCTAATGACATAAGCCTAACCTCTCTTAATGAGTTTTTTTCTATTTAATTCAAATTGTATATATCAAGTGCGATGTGTGAGATGCTGGGCTGTGATCTAAAAGAAACCTGCATTCTTCTGGGAAAGTTCACAGATGGATCAAAACAGACACCAAGTTGTAATTTGCTGGCTCGAAAATAATCAAACGCACAACCCCTCGGTGGTGGGTAAAGAAATAAGAACACAAAGGCCTGTCATGAGTTGGCCTTCCAGAAAGACTGACCGGAGTCTGTTCGGCGTACGACTTTAAACTCAACTCTAGAAACGTCTCCGATTCTGAGACTAGCAAAGGACAAAACCCACGGGTCACTTCACACCCGGTGGATGAAGGAGGGAGGACGTGTGTGCGGAGAAGCAAAGCCCAGGTGTGGGGGCGCCAGAAGCGTCACTATAGCAATGAGAGGCAGTGAGCGTCACGAGCGGCTTGAGAAGGGGCAGTGAGCCCTGGAGCAGAAGGCAGGGACACGTGGCCCCACAAGACGCGAGCAGGAGCCCCGGGAAGCGGTGAGCCTGCTTCCCGAAGGGCTCGCGGCATGAGTGGGGGGAGGGGGTGGCTACTCACCTCGATAATTTTCTCCTTCTTTTTCTGCTCCGCCTTTTTGCTGCCCCCGGCCTGAGCCTGTTTCTTGGGGGGCATTGCGGAGACAGGTGTAACTGGCCAGACTTAAGTGGGGATGGATACCCTCAGGAGATCTGGCACCACGGCAGATGGAGGAAGACGCGGCCGCCTTCGGTGCCGCAGCGCACGGAAAGCGAGTAGCTCATACGCCGCCGAAACGCGGCCTTTGCGACAGGTCGGTGTCGCAGAGCATTGTGGGTAGCGAGGAGCTGCGCCCGGAAGCGAAGCGGCGCGTGCGCTTTTGCCGCATGTGGCCTGGAGCGGGCAAGGCGGGACGTGGGAAAATGTTTATGCGTCACACGTGACACTGGCCCTTTTCTAGGTTGTGGCTGCGGGAGGATGAAGATGAGCTAGAGGGCAGGGTTCCCGCGTATCAGTGCTCCCTCCGTGCCGACTTTCTCTGACGTTGACGATTCTTATTCATCCTCGCTTTGGGTGTGCACTGTCCCCATCCTGAGCCATCACCGAGTGCCCGCAGCAATTCGGGGCTGCTGGGTGCGCAAGTTTACCCAGTTACCTTCTTGTACTTTGGCGGGGATAGGGCTGGACAGCTTCAGGATAGCAGCGCCTTCAGATTCCAGACAAGAATTATGAAGAAATGGAAAAACTCTCCGGTCATTTGAAGAGTGCCAGGGATGGTGCCCCAGTGAATGGGGCACTTGGACTCCTTTGAAGTACCGTAATTTAGTTATTTTCAGACTCTAGGAAAATGCCTAAGCGATTCCTAAAACTCCTTTATAATGTGAAAGTTAAAAAAAAAATCCTAGTGAGAGCCAAATTTACTGGGTAAATTCAGAAATTACTTGGTACATTGCACACATTATTTCATCTTATTATTACAACTACACTGAGGTAGGAATTGTTACTGTTCCTATTTTATAGATAAAGCACAAAAAGGAAAAGAATACCCAAAGTTATGTTAACATCTAAGCCAGGGATTAACCGGCTGAAAAAGCTTACGTGTCCGTCAACTAACAATGCAAAAGTAGATCTTTTTGAAAAGGTGCTTGATGAATGGGGTTCTTTAAGATTTGTACAAATCAAGACTTTTTTCTTTGAGATAGGGTCTCACTAAATTGCTGAGACTGGTCTTGAACTTGAGATTCTTTTGTCTCAGCCTGTGAATCTCTGGAATTAAAGGTGTGCATCACCAACCAACTTAAAATATTATCTTTTTAAATAACATTTTTTAGTTATTGATGGACCTTTATTTATTAATTTGTATGTGGTGCTAAGAGTCAAACCCAGTGCCTCACACATGCTAGGCCAGCGCTGTACCATTGAGCTATAACTTCAGCCCAAAATATTATCTTTTAAAAGTGTACAATGTCTGACTTTTTTTCTGGCCTATGACTGTTTTTTAAACTGCATTGTGTAGCCAAGAAGCACTTTCTATATGAGTTTTTAATCTTGAATTTCCCCGGGGAAGAAACTCTAAGCTCCATTAATGCAATTTATTATTTGCTGAGTAAGTTTCTACATAAGATAATGTTAAAGACTCCCATGATTTATTATATGTATGGTGTGTGTGTGTGTGTGTGTCTGTGTCTGTGTGTGTGTGTGTAAAATTGTCTTCATTTGAGCTTCTATTTCTGGCTGATGTATTCATTTTCTTCCAGATTGTTATTGTTCTTGTTATAGTTCTTCTTGTTAGAGGACAGAGGAATGCAGCCCGCTTTCCTCTTTACATAGTTTGTTAGCTTTCCATCACTGAAAATTATTGAAATTATTAATTTATTAAAATTATTAAAATTTCTGAGATAAACTAGTGGACAGGTTTGGGGGTGAGGTTGTGGCTCAGTGGTAGAGTGCTTGCCTAGCAGGTATGAGGCACTGGGTTTGGTCCTCAGCATCACATAAAAACAAATAAATAAAACAAAAGTGTCCATCTACAACTAAAAAATATATTTTAATAAAGGGACAAGTTTATTTTGGCTTATGTTTCAGAGGTTTCAGTCTGGGGTCACTCAGTCCTGTTGTTTTTGTGCCTGAGGTGGCACTGGTATATCATGGTGGTAGTGCACCAAGGAGGAGGCTTATTAAACTCTTGGCTGTAAGGAAGCAAAAAGACAAGAAGGAACTGAGGTCCCAATATTCTCTTCAAGAGCTCACAGTCAGCAGCTACCTCTTAGATGTTCCCTACCTCCAAATAGTGGATCCAACCAAGTCTTTAACTCATGGGCCTTTGGTGAACATTTTATATCCAAACTATAGCACACAGTATTATTACCTATTTCTTTTTCGAAAATCCTGTCCTTTGAAACCTCCTATGTGGGTGAAATGTAGTTGCCTTAATTTCCTCTTTTTAAAAAAGTGCTTCCAAAGATATACTTTAGGACTTTAGTTTTTGGAGAATTTAATTAGTAATCATTATTATAAAATGGATGATTTTTAAAAATTGATTTTATTTTTTAAATACATGACAGTAGAATGCATTACAATTCTTTTTTTCTTATCTTTTTTTAAAATTTTTTTTTATTAGTTGCTCTAAACATTACAATGATCTTGACATATCATACATTTGATTCAAATGGGGTATGTAATCTTATTTTTCCACGTGTACAGATTGCAGGATCACATTGGTTATATAGCCACGTTTATACATAGGGCCATACTAGTGTCTATTGTATTCTGCTACCCTTCCTATCCCCCCTCTCCTCCCCTCCCCTCCCATCACCTCTTTCTACCCAATCTACTGTGACACGTTTCTCTCTCTCTCTTTTCTTCCCCCTCACACCATCTTATATGTAATTTTACATAACAATGAGGGTCTCCTACCATCTTCCATGCAATTCCCCGTCTCTCTCCCATTCCCACGAACCTCTCATCCCTATTTCATGGTAATTTTCTTCTCATGCTCTTCCTCCCAGCTCTGTTTTGAGACACCCCCTTATATCAAAGAAGACTTTCTGCATTTGTTTTTTAGGGATTGGCTAGCTTTACTTAGTATAATCTGCTCTAATGCCATCCATTTCCCTGCAAATGCCATGATTTTGTTATTTTTTAGTGTTGAGTAATATTCCATTGTGTATAAATGCCACATTTTTTTTTATCCATTCATCTATTGAAGGGCATCTGGGTTGGTTCCATAGTCTAGCTATTGTGAATTGTGCTGCTATGAACATTGATGTAGCTGTGTCCCTGTTGTATGCTCTTTTTAGGTCTTTTGGGTATAGTCCGAGAAGGGGAATAGCTGGGTCAAATGGTGGTTCCATTCCCAGCTTTCCAAGGAATCTCCATACTGCTTTCCAAATTGTCTGAACCAATTTGCAGTCCCACCAGCAATGCACAAGTGTACCCTTTTCCCCACATCCTCGCCAGCACTTGTTATTGTTTGACTTCATAATGGCTGCCACTCTTACTGGAGTGAGATGGTATCTTAGAGTAGTTTTAATTTGCATTTCTCTGATTTCTAGAGATGGTGAGCATTTTTTCGTGTATTTGTTGATTGATTGTATATCCTCCTCTGAGAAGTGTCTGTTCAAATCCTTGGCCCATTTGTTGATTGGGTTATTTGTTTTCTTGTTGTTTAATTTTTTGAGTTCTTTGTATACTTTGGAGATTAGAGCTCTATCTGAAGTGTGAGGGGTAAAAATTTGTTCCCAGGATGTAGGCTCCCTATTTACCTCTCTTATTGTTTCTCTTGCTGAGAAAAAAACTTTTTAGTTTGAGTAAGTCCCATTTGTTGATTCTTGATTTTAACTCTTGTGTTATAGGTGTCCTATTAAGGAATTTGGAGCCCAACCCCACGAGATGGAGATTAGGGCCTACAATTCTTATTACAGAGCACAATTTTTCATATCTCTGTATATAAAGTATATTCACACCAATTTATGTGTTCATAAATGTACTTTGGATAATGATGTCCATCACATTCCACCATCATTGCTAACCCCCTTCCCCCTCCCTTTCCCTTCCACCCCTTTTCCCTATCTAGAGTTTGTCTATTTTTTCCACGCTTCTCCTCCCTACCAAACTATGTATCAGCATCCTTATTTCAGAGAAAACATTCTGCATTTGTCTTTTGGGGATTGGCTAACTTCACTTAGCATTATCTTCTCCAACTCCATCCATTTACCTGAAAATGCCATGATTTTATTCTCTTTTATTGCTGAGTAATATTCTATTGTGTATATATGCCACATTTTTAAAATCCATTCCTCTACTGAAGGGCATCTAGTTGGTTCCACAGTTTAGCTATTGTGAATTGTGCTACTATAAACATTGATGTGGCTGTCTCCCTGTAGTATGCTGTTTTTAAGTCCTTTGAGTATAGACCGAGGAGAGGGATAGCTAGGTCAAATGGTGGTTCCATTCCCAATTTTCCAAGAAATCTCCATACTGCTTTCCATATTGGCTGTACCAATTTGCAGTCCCCCCAGCAATGTATGGAGTGTACATTTTTCCCCACATCCTCGCCAACACTTATTGTTGTTTGTCTTCATAATAGCTGCCAATTCTGACTGGAGTGAGGATATCTTAGAGTAGTTTTGATTTGCAATTCTCTAATTGCTAGGAATGATGAACATTTTTTATATATATTTTGATTGATTGTATATCCTCTTCTGAGAAGTGTCTGTTCAGTTCCTTAGCCCATTTATTGATTGGGTTATTTGTTTTTTTGCTGCTTAGCTTTTTGAGTTCTTTATATACCCTAGAGATTAGTGCTCTATCTGATGTGTGAGGGGTAAAAATTTGCTCCCAAGATGTGGGCTCTCTATTCACCTCACAGACTGTTTTTTTTTTTTCTGAGAAGAAACTTTGTAATTTGAATCCCTCCCATTTATTGATTTTGGTTTTAATTCTTGTGCTATAGGAGTCTAAAACTGATGATTTTTAAATAACAAATATTGGGAAGTTACAAGGAATGTAGAATCTCATATTACGGTAGTGGCTTAAGGATCATAGTTCTTAACTCCCTTCTGCCTCTCTCTGACTTTTGCTTTTGTTTCTTCCCTGAAGTTGTAATCCAGATAAAGAAAAAAAAATTTCCTTGTTTCAAGTGGAAAATTCACACTTCTAAATGTTGTACCTGATCTGATAGTGCTCTCCCTTTGTACACATACTTCTTCACAGACTAGAAATAAAGAAGTCCCACTCATTAACTTCACTTTTCTTTTTTCTTTTTTTGAAATGAGGTAGACGATTTTTTTCATGTGTCTTCAGTATATATGGAAGCAGGATTGGGACTTTAATACCTACTTTTATTGGCTTTATAATTCAAACTAAACTTATACAAAATAAAACTGAGTGCTTAGTCAAATGATAAAAAAAGCAGAGCCATAAACTTTAGTGGCAGGATAAATGAAACTCATGAGTCAATGGTGAGAACCTAGTCAAATCTGAAGTAAATATCCATCATTAAAGAATTCAAAGAAAAATAATGTATCGCCTGCAGCCAGCACAGACGATTAACAGTTCACTCACTCAGGGAATTCTCAGGGAGTTAGAAATAAAATACAGACACATAATTTACCTTTAAACCAAGCTCTGGGATGGCTCCTCTGCCCTCTACCTCAAGATGCTAAGCTGGGGAGTGAGGATCTACCCGAGGATCTACACGAGAGGCTAGAGATAGAGAGGCTAGCGAGAGAGCAAGCACGCTTTGGAGTGGGCTTTTATTGAGAAACTCTAAATTCTGGGGAAAATCCCATTCAATGAAGGTCAAGTGGGGCAGGGTTGCAAGGACAGGTGAGGTGATTTGGTCCCTGGGGTTGTGGAGAGACTTGCCTCTACACCCTTACTCAACCCAAGAAGGACAGGGCAATCTAGCCTGATGCCTCATCACCCAGCAGGGGAGTTAACTCAGTCATCTGCGAGGTTGGTCTCCCACAATAGTGTCAAACCTGACTCATGTAATTTGGTAGACAGGCTGTGAATTTACTGCTTTGGAAGTATCTACTTTGAAAACTTTATATTTATTTAGGTATATCAGGATGTATTTTTTGAACCTGATACACTGGGCAGTAGATTTAGTACTGATATAGAAATGATTTTTTTTCTTTTGCTATCCAGCAACCTGAGGTCGTGTGTGTGTGTGTGTGTGTGTGTGTGTGTGTTTACCCATTATATTAAACTTTCTACTTCATAAACAAAGTTGTAGTTTTCTCTCCTTCTCCAATAGAGCCAGATGCTAGGTATATAATTTAGGATTGAGCAGGTAGATTATCCTTGCAGTCTCTCTGCTATCCCTAGTGTTTTTAATCTCAAAAGAATTAGGCTCAAGCATACTTCAGATGTTCTTCAAAGAGTACATTCATTGCAAGTCCACTGGTGGCAGGCTAATGGCAGGATCCACGTGAGTCTTTAGTTTTATTCTTTGCTATTAATCTCTTGTATCTGTTGTTTTCTAAGCCTGATTTTCCAGGCTTTCTATAGATTCTATGAGCAATATTCCCAGTAGATCCATTTTCTATTTAAATTAGAGTTGGTTTTAGTTGTTGGCAATCAATTCTGTTTTGGGTTGAATTGTATCCCTCAAGTTCATAAATTGAAGCTACAACCCATTACCCCCTCAGAATCTGACTATATTTGGAGATAGGGCTTTTAAAGAGGATATATGTTATCATATGACTACTGTCTTTACAAGAAGAGGAAATTTGAACACACAAAGACAGTAGGGATGCATGTGTACAGAGGAAAGACAGACCACATGAAGATATAGGCAGATGCTGACTATCTCTAAGTCAAGGAGCTAGGCCTCAGAAGAAACTAAAGCTGCTGACACCTTGACCTTGGATGTCTAGCTTCTAAAACTGAGAAAATTCATTTCTGTTATTTAAGCCACCCCGTCTGTAGTGCTTTGTTATTGCAGCCCTACCAAAGTAATAAAGATTCTGATAAGGACCAAACTATTCTGTGGGTGTTGCTATTATGGTGGGCACAAGCCAGAATACTAGTTTATACAAATGAATTCTTGTCATAAAGATAACACTAATTTAACTGGCCATATAATTTGCTGGTCTATTTAACGATTTGTGGTAGTAGATATTAGAAAATATTTTGATTAAACACTGAAAGTTCAAAATGCTTCTGACATGCAGTCTCCTTTAAAACACTTTCACCTCCAAAATAAACTATTGCAAAAGAATCACCAGTGTTTCAGTAGAACAAGTAAAATCTCTTTTAACTTGTCAGTTTGAGTTTCAGTACTGTAAACCTTCACTTCAACCTACACTGACATAAAATTTTCTTAAGTGGTTGCCTTATCTTTCTATTGAAATATTTCTTGGTACTATTATGATAATAGTTATTATGACATTTGTCAAGAAATCAAGATGTACAATTTCCAAATATTTTTTTCTTCACTGAAGCTAAAACCATTTCCAATGATTCCCATCAATCATATTATTTTCCTAGTAATAGCTTTCTAATCATTTCCCGTGTCCCTTTGAATTCAATACAAAGATTCTACACTTTCCTTGGCCCAGCGATGTCAGATTTTTTTCTTCTGTTATTTCTGTTTATACTCCTCACTTAAGCCAACTTTCCCTATTCCCTTCTCCACCTACCACCACCACCTCTCTCATGCCTTATAATGTTTCATAGTTTTATTTATATAACCCTAAACAAAAACTAGTATCTATTTTCCATCTAGCGACTTTAATTAGAACCTTTGGCGATCTATTCACTTCCTTCTTCAACCTCCAAGTCCAAGTCAAGTCATAGTGATCCTACCTTAAGGATTTTTTTCTTTCTTTTTTTGCAATGCTAGGGATAAAACTAGGTGCCTTGAATGTGCCAGGCAAGCACTTTGCCTTTGAGCCACATCCCCAGTCCTCATAAGTATATTTCAGATAATCTCTTTGCAGCTTCACTACTTCAGGACCACATTTTTTTTGTTTGAACTAATATTACAGGTATCTCTTAAATTGTTTTTCTTATCCCAAATTCTACACAATGATTTCCTCTGAAAGTTCTCTGATATGCATATCATCCCATTTCATAAGCTTTGAGAGCTTCCTGCATACATATATACAGGTTTTTATTTCATACCAATGAATAAACATTTTATGTTACATTGATGATTATTCTATAGTTATAATAGTGCCATTCCCCCCCCCCGTAATAAGCATCAACATTTTTCATACATTTATAATTTTAAGAAACAAAATCTAAAACCTGTAGGGAATTTCCCACTTCTCTGTAATTTTATAAATTGTCTGAGATTAGGGATTATATATTATTCTTGTTTTCCCATAAACCTTGTACATTTACTTAACTAAAACAGGGACTTCATAAACATATATTGCACTTATTCTTATATGGAAGAATTAAGTAAGTTGGACTAGGATGATCTACTAAATGGAATGATAATATCTTTATAATTCACATGAAAATCGTGTAATTTTTTTCCATTTTAAGCTTTTCTCCTCATATTTGTTCTTTAAAATGTTATAGGTTGCCAGTATTCTTTCAGTTAGCAGATCACCACAATAAAGAGGAACCTATAGTGGATTTTAATCATGTGATTAAAAATCTTTTATATATATTATGTGCATGTAGAATA
Source organism: Urocitellus parryii (assembly GCF_045843805.1). Lineage (NCBI taxonomy): Eukaryota > Metazoa > Chordata > Mammalia > Rodentia > Sciuridae > Urocitellus > Urocitellus parryii. Next base: position 237,506,955 of record NC_135531.1, on the reverse strand, counting down.
ATGTGGGAATATTTATGTAAAATATAGCCTTATTAGAACCATACATAGGTTTTATGGAATTGTATCTTTTTTATAAGATTTAAAAAATTCTACAAGAGACAGATTGATAAATTATATATTTATTCCCCAAATCAGTTATTTACCATCTGAACACCTTTTAAGGCTATTATTTTAATGCTTTGAACATCATGCGACCTATGTAGCTGCATTTAGTGCTGGTCATTCCCATGTATCCTTAAACTTTTGAAGTGGCAAGTTTTGTTCCTAGAAAGTACCATTAAGTTAAAATTCTTAACTTTCTCTTTCTGCTTCTTTTCTATGACACAGTGGTAAAAGATTATTCAGAAATATGTTGGTTAAATGTTTCCCTTTTTACATATGTAGGGGACTTTAGGCAAATTGCTGAACATCCCTAAGCTTTAATCTGTTTACATATAAAAGAGAACTAAGTATACTGTTCCTAGCTCATAGGAGTATTGGAAAGATGAAATGATACAAGGCATGTGAATCTCTCCTTAGAGGGCCTGGCACATGTAAGTAAGTAATTAGAGTAAACTGATAATACTATATAATCCTGGTCCTAATATAAAGAAGGAAAGATTTAAGTTCTGAATTATTAATTTATAAACATTTAATAAATATTTTTTTAAATATTTAAAAGAGATTGGATGAATGGATTTGGGAGCTCATAGGGAAGAAGTTAAAAAGTAGCAGTGGATTTCCAGGTCTCCAGTATGGCCATATGATCAATGATGTGGCTAGTTTGGCTACACAGACAATATATGGAGTATATGGGCAAGGTAATGTATTTAGTCATGTGAATTTAGGGTGCCACGGGACATCTGTGTGGAGAAATTCAGTGTCATATGCATGTTTGACTTGGAAACTCAAGGGCAAGCTTGGGACATATTGTTGTCAGTGGGAGTAGATTATTGTGAGAGAGATTATATAGAGGGGGAAAAAAGAACAGTGGGGAACAATGTTTAAAAGATAAATAAGGAAAAACCAGACTAGGGATAAAACTAGAAGAGGCAACTATGACAGGATAGCTTGGGAAGAACCTTTAGGAGAGGAGGATAGCAACAAGATAGAGAATTTTGACTTTTGGATTGGCTTATATATATGTCTGCTCAGCTGGGTGGTGGTGCATATCTGTAATCCCAGAAATTCAGGAGGCTGCTGCAAGAAACTTGCAAGTTTGAGTTTGAGCCCAGCCTCAGCAATTTAGTGGGACCTTGTTCAAGATAAAAAATTTTTAAAAGGCTGAGGTTGTAGCTCAGTGTTAAAGCATACCTGGGTTCAGTCTCCAATCTGACAAAAAAAAAAAAAAGTGACTACTGATCTAGAAATAGGACGAATTATACTGGGCATCCAGTTTCAGATTTTGAGAAGAGTAGATATTCCAAACTCTGTTGGCCTATATTTCTTTTATTATATCTATGGATACTACCGTTTACTTATAAACCTGCATTTTTTAAAATTTATTTTTTAGTTGTAGTTGGACACAATACTTTCATTTTAATTATTTATATTTTGTGGTGCTGAGGGCCTCACACATGCTAGACAAGCACTCTACTGTTGAGCCACAATCCCAGCCCTCAACCTGCATTTTTGAGTACTATTTTTTTGTGATTAAAATATTGTATTTAAAGTTGAAATTTGTATTTAAAGTTGCTCTTATTCCCCTTTTGGGGTATATCCTTTCTCCAGATCTCCACAGGGCTTGCTCATTTTCAACCTGTTCGTCCCAGTATTTCTTAACTGGCTCTCCCTGTTTCCCTACATCTGAAGAACATCACTCTCTACATCAGTTAATCTATATCACCATTTAATTTTTTTAAAATTACAGATTCATCACAATCTATGCTTTTATTTCTTTTCTTCTTTATACAATGTACTTTGGCCCAGAATATAAACTTTATGGAAGCAGGGACCTGGGATATTTGTTTACTACTGCATTAATAGTGCTCAGTGCAATCTGTCTCTTAGAAGGAGGTAAAAAATGTATTTTAAAAAATGACTGAAGAGGGCTGGGGTTGTGGCTCAGTGGTCTGAGGTGCGGGGTTCGATCTTTACTACCACATACAAACAAATAAATAAAATAAAAGTATTTTGTCCAACTACAACTAAAAATTTTTAAAAAATGAATGAAGGATCAAAACTAAGGTGAGAGCTGAGAATTCATTCCCCATTTGCTCTGTAGGAGTATATTTAGTTTTAATATTTATCTTACCTATTGAAGATTAATTTAATAAAAAGCTTAATGCCACGATATTGTGAGCAACCAGATCCTTCTGGGAATTTTCCAATAATAATGGAGATATGTAATTTTCACTCAGTGCCAAGATTTCCCCATGAAAGGACACAATTAATAGAAGACATTTTTGAGTATCAAGATCTCTAAATAGGTATACAGAAAAACTTGTAGGTTTCTTCCAGTTTTCCTGATGATACCTCAGCTACATATTATGGATATAGATTTGGAATAGTGTATTGGATATTGTGGGCAATAGGGAATAGGCAATATGGAAAAGGTATAAACATTGGTAAAATATTTACTCATGCTTTTGGTTTGAAATGGCACTTTGCTCCTTTTTATCATGCTGGTGGACAACTCAAAATTAGAAAATATTTTTAAATTTTGCAAGAGACAGATAGTTCTCTTCCTGAGTTTATTCTGAGATTTTTGGATGGACCAGTAGTGTCAGCAGCAATCATGCTTTCTGAATTAAAAAGTGGGGAAACATGATCTGATAAATTTATTTATGTTATTCTGAGAACATAAAGACAGAACATTTTTGAAATGAAACAGTCCTAAACTGTCATGACAATAAGGTGACAATGAAATACCATCAATATATGCAAGATGTTGTAAAACCATAGTAAGTAAGATGAATTCTTATTTAGGGACTTTCAGACGTTAGAGTTTTCCAGAAGAGGTGCCACTTGAACTCTGGAAAATAGAAGTTTGCCAAGAAGAGTTGGATATTCTAGGCAGAGGAAATCTCATGAGCAAATACATGAATGTGTAAAAGTATATGACATTTTCAGAGAATGAATGATTTGCTGAAGATGTGTTGAGGCAGTGACAAGAGATAAAGCAAACAACATATAAAGATCAGATTTTAAAAGGACTTATATATAATTTAAAGAGCTTGGGCTTTAAACTGAAGATGTCTGTCAGCCATTCAAGGCTTTTATAGTGAGATATGATCTTGGATCTATCTTTTAGCCAAGATACGTCTGACAAAAGGTAATTTAGAATGGGATCTAGACATACTAAGGTGAATTATAATTCACTTGCAATAGGCTTGGAAAGTTTAATGATGATAGCCTGTATACAAGCAGTAATGATGGAGAGAAGGAAACACATGAAAGTTATTTAGGAGGGATAAATAACAGGGATAAATATATATGTAAGAATAGGGGGCTGAAGATGTAGCTCAATGGCAGAGCGTTTGCCCAGCGTGTGTGAGGCACTGGGTTTGATCCTTAGCACCACATAAACATAAACAAATAAAATAAAGGCATGCTGTCCATCTACAACTACAAAAAATTATTTAAAAAAAGGAATAGGAAGGGTGAGAAGGAGAGGTAGGCAATGAGAATGAGTCCATGTGTAGAATAAAGAGCAAAACTGGCAGCAAGAGAGAGATAAAACAAAATTTAGTTTGGAAAGGCTGAATTGGCTTTCTAGGTGGAGATGTAAAATAGGCAGTTGGAAATACAAATATGGGTTTGTGGAGAGAGGTTGGGACTAGAAATAGTGATCTTAGACTCATCTACAATGTAGGAGGTGTTATGGTATAGATATGAGGTGTTCCTCAAAAGCTCCTGTTTTAGTATAAGAATGATCAGAGATGAAATTATTGAATTGTTAGAGCTATAACCTAACAGTCTATTCTAGTTTGAATGGACAGACTGGGTGGTAACTGTGGGCAGGTGGGGATGGTGATTGTAGGAGGTGGGTCACTAGGGGCATGGCATATAAGGGAACATCTTTCCTGGGACCTCTTCCCTTCTCTGCTTCTTGATTCCATCATGAGCTGAATAGGTTTCCTCCCATTGGTCTCTTCCCTGAAATGTGCTGCTTCATCTTGGGTCCAGAGATGGTCCATCTTGGCCATCTATGGACCAAGATTTCTGAAATCATGAACTCTATACAAACTTTTCCTCCTCAAAGTTGTTCTTGTTGCGTATTTCGGGCACAGGGAGGCATAAGCTGACTAAAACAGGTGCAATAAAAATCATGGCAGTAGTTGGGATCACCTTGGGAAAATGAATAAAGAGAGTAAAGAGTAAAGAGAAAAGAGTACCAAGATAAGACCCCTAAGTAGTAGACACGTTTAGGAAATGTAGAAGTCTGTGATATTGTAAAATATGTCCATAAATTAATTGATTTTCTTCAAGAGGTGGAGACTAATTTCCCTTTACTGAGTGTTGGCTGGACCCAGTTAAGCTTATTTCTTTTTTTATATATTTATTTTTTTACTTTTAGGTGGATACACAATATCTTTATTTTATTTTTACGTGGTGCTGAGGATCCAACCCAGTGCCTTACACGTGCTAGGCGAGCGCTCTACTGCTGAGCCACAACCCCAGCCCAAGTCAAGCTTATTTCTAATAAATGAACTTAAAGCAGAATTGACAATGTAGGATTTGAGAGAGTAGGTAATAAAATATACTAAAGCTACCCCTCTCATCTACTGCTTTATCTGGCAGAAGCTATCTGCCATGTTGTGAAGACACTTTGGTAGCCTTTAAAGAGTTTCATGTGGTGAAGAACTTAGGCTTCTTCCTAATAGCCAAGGAGAAACTGAGACATCTTTAAAAAGCTAGAGAGGAACTGTAACTTTTGGGCATTATCCATGTGGGTGAACCACTGTGGCAGTGGATCCTCTAGTCCCTTTCAAGCCTTTGGATGATGGAACCCCAACCAACATCTTGTCTGCAGCCTCGTTTGAGAACCTGAGCCAGAATGCACTTGGGTTTCTGACCAACAGAATCTTTGAAATCATTAATGTTTGCTGTTTTCAGCCACTACATTTTAGGGTAATTTCTTACATAGTAAAAGACAACTAATATAAAGAAGAAGGAGGAGGAGGAGGAGGAGGAGGAGGAGGAGGAGGGGGAGGAGGAGGAGGAGGAGGAGGAGGAGGAGAAGGAGAAAGACTTATCAGAGAGGTAGATGAGGAAACAAGGAAAGTTGTGTTAAGAAAAAACAAGCGGGCTGGGGATGTGGCTCAAGCAGTAGCGCGCTCACCTGGCATGCGTGGGATGCTGGGTTCGATCCTCAGCACCACATAAAAATAAAATAAAGATGTGTCCACCGAAAACTAAAAATAAATATTAAAAAAATTCTCTCTCTCTCTCTAAAAAAAAAAAGCAAGAAAGAAGAGTTTTTAGGAAGAGGGATGATGTCACATGCTTTAGGCAAAAGATAGTACAACTGAAAAAGCCCATTGGGTCCGTTTAGAAAGAAACAGATGATCCAAATAAGATCAGTTTGATTAAAGTTGACAGTGATGGAAACCATATGATAATGAGTAGAAAAATCAAGCAGTAAGTGTATACTGTAAATATAAATGACTTATGGATCTTGATGGGAAATGCAAGTAGATTGAGGGAATGTCAAAAGTAGGGAAAGATATGTTCAAGATGATGGAGAAACATGAAATGTGTTTAGAAATCAAGAGATCAAAGACAGCCTGGATGCAGAAATAGTAAATGAATTACTGATAAAGCACAATCAAGGTAAAGCGGAAGATTAGATAGAAAACAGGTGGAAAAGTACAGGAAGTATGAGTCTAGTTGTTTTAGTCAGCTGTTTTGCTGCTGGGTTTAAAAGACCTGACCAGAACAATTTTAAAGGAGGAAAAGTTTAATTTGGGGCTTGTGGTTTAAGAGGTCCAATCCATAGATAGCAGACTCCATTCCTCGGGCTCCCAGGTGAGGCTGATCATCATGGCAGAAGAGTATGGCAGAGGGAAGCAGCTCACATGGTGATCAGAAAAGAAAGACTCCATTTGCCAAATACAAAATGTATATACCATAAAGCCATACCTCCTATGCATCACTTCCTCCAGCCACACCCTACCAGCCTCAGGTTGCCACTCAGTTAATCCCATCAGGAATGAGTTCACTGACTAGGTTAAAGCTATAACCCAATCATTTCTCCTTCAAACCTTCTTGCATTATCTCACATGTGAGATTTTGGGGGACACCCATCTACATCATAACTCTAGGAGATAACGGGAAATGGAATATGAACAGACAAAAGTATTTGGAGGTAGACGTGACACAGGTGACTTTCTTTCAAGTGGTCATTTGCTAAAGGTGAGGGAACAGGCTGGATAAGCAGATAACTTAGAAACTCACTGAAAAGCATTCTGTGTCCCCTTTAGATCAATCTTTTCATCTTTGATTTATCTTTACATCATTCATTTTTTTCTCTCCTCTGGTTCATCTACTGTGCTAGAGAAAATCATGTTGATTAGTGTTTTTAATGCATTATATTCTTTCCTACATATTCTTGGAGAACATTTTTTCATTTTTTAAAGAAATATCCTAACTTATTAGTGGAAGAAAATTTCCATCGCTTCACTGGGGTTTATAGAGTAGGGTAAAGGAAGAGGCATGTTGATTCACTGTTGAGTGCCTTATGAATGCTCTAGCCCAATCATCTGTGCAACTCTGACTCCTATTTATTACAGAAGATTAATGGCCTACTAAGTCACAGTTTATTATTCGATGTTCCTGAAAGTGTTTTTATAACCACCTATAATAAATTTGCAAGTAAATTGGAGGGAGAGTTGGGATATATTAATCAAATGTCGAGTGTAAACAAGAACCAAAAATACACAAAGCAAATGCTATCCTTCAGTACATGGTGTTCTTTTCACACTGTGAGGCAAAAGTAGCATCTATATATGTGAAAAGCCATTGTGTAAAGGTAAAATAAGTGGGGCAAATCTTATTTAATGGGCTTGATCAAATTATCAATTTTCTGTGGAAATGCAACAGATCCTTCAAATGAAATTTTAGATTTAAAAAACCAGAGAAGTTTTTCTCCTACTTATATGCAAATGCAATGTGTAATTCATGTTTTACTGCCATATTCAAGGCTGAAAATTAACACACACTGTTTTTTAGCCAGCTGATTAGAAAGTGAGTTTTTAAATTGCTGTAATCTGAAAAGTAGTTTTAGTGACCATGTTGTGATAGAATTTCTTGGATAGCTACAAGAGTTGTATAGTGGCTTAAATGTTTCCAGGTATTTTCACATGTCTTATCTAATGTAAACTCACAAAATAGCTGGCTTTGAAGATACAGTTAGGGTAATCTCTATTTTTCAAAAAAGAATACTGATGTTTATATTAGTTAATCAGAAACACTTATTAAAGTAGAAGAGCCAGGACCCTCTTCTTTCTTCAAAGTCCAGGTTTTTAAGATATTTAGCAGCACAGATTTTACTATTGTTTGGTTTTGAGTTTGACCCATATTTGTGGAGCTTCTTATTGAAACTGTACTTTTATTTGCCTTAGTGAAATTGTTCTTTCAAATGTAATAAAATTATAATTGTCAAATTTTTTATTTTGTATTTTCAAGTTAATTTAGAAAGTTATGCACCTCTGTTTGTAATGTTTTTCTTTAAAAACCTACTTCTCATATACCGTATTATCTTGATAGCCAATTTTTCTTATCAGATTTTAATATTTAAAAACACTTCTACTATGTAGAAACTATGATTCACTATTTTACCAACAAAATTAGGGAGTATTTTTCCTTCTTAGTTGTATGACCAAACATCTTCATTACATGATTTAAGCAAGTCCTAAAATAATTATCTCCTTCCACAAGTTTTTTTCAATAATCTGTTTTTTTTGGTCCAAAATTATCTTTGACAAACACTTAATGACCCTATACTTATTTATCAATCAAATACTTCCTTCCTTTATTTTACTTACATATGTTTGAGTCTTTGATTTTCCTCATACATTTTTTTCTCAAAAGAGGTCTTGTGCTTAATCACATCTTAATCTAATAACTATATGTACGTGGTTACATGATTATATACAGATTCCTTTGTCTAATTATAGTGGCTCCAACTGAATCAGTGCCACCTGCCAGATTTTTAACATGCTCAAACTTTATGATCTAGCTCAAATGGCAGTTGTTCAGTGAATCCTTCACAAATGAAGTCAGTTTTTTTTAATGGTCTCTCATAATTTTTCTTATATCTCCATTATAGATATTCTATTCTATTTATTTATTTCCCTTACTGATATACTCAATGGTTTGGGGGCCATGTGTAATCACATCTGCTCCTTCTCTCCTTGTTATAGTGACTGTCAATAAGATAGTTGATGTACATTTATTGAATCAATGAATGTTGAGCAACTACTTCTTCTGTGTTAGTTCCCAGTGACAATGTAATGATACTTATTGAATCACTAATTAAAAACCCCTATCTCTTAATGTTACTCCAGAAGTCAAGTGGTGGTAAAAAGCTGCCTGTTCTTTCTTTCTGTCAGAAAGCTGGTCTTGGCTTACTGGACCTTTGGTTGCATTCAAGGAGTTGCCAAGGCTGTAATCTTCTCTAAAGGCTCAACAAAATGAGGATCTGTTCTCAAACTCATGTAAGTAGTTGTTGAAAGGATTCAGTTCTCATGGGCTATTGCACTGAGTGCCTGAGTTTTTCAAAGGTTATGGGATAGAGACCTGATTTACGTCACTGTGGAATTGGTCCCAGGTCAATGGGGCATACTACTGGGACAGGGGATCTTGAATTTTTGAAAGTATAAAGTGATCGTGTGACTAAGTTTGAGAGCTGCTGTAACTGATAAGGCAAGATCCGGTGGGGAAGTTGATCCCTCAGCTGAGCAGGCCAGGTGTCTGTCTTCATGAGGAAAAACAAACAAGCAAACAAACAAAACCAGCAAAACTTCCCAAACAACAACAACAAAACCAAAAAGTATTTGGGGCTGTTTGCCTTTTTCTTAGAGGCAGAATCAGTTTTCATTACACAGGGGTCTTAGTACATACCACAGTCTGGGAAATTTATAAATAATAGAAATTTATTTTGTAGAGTTCTGGAGGGTGGGAAGTTTTAGGATCAAGGTATCAGCACAGAAATTTAAGAAACAAGGTGTTTGGCAAGGGCTCACTCTGTCCAAGATGGAGCCTCATTGCTATGTCCTTGCATAAAGAAGGGGGAAAGAGGGTAACTACTGTGTCCTCACATCATGCAGAAGATGAAAGAAGTAGTTCTTTGAAGCCTCTTTTATAAGGGCAGTATCCCATTCATGAGGGTGGATCACAAATTTCTGAATCACTTATTAAAGACCCCCATCTCTTAACACATACTTACAACATATGTAACAACATACTTATATGCTATTGTCATTCTTTTTCCAACTGTATGTTCAGTGAATCTTGATGAGCTTGAAATCACTACAATGGGACTATTAAAAGTTTAAGTCCTATAACCTAGGGTTCTTTCTCCCTCTCTTGCCCACTAGAGAGTTAGTTGGTTCATATTACTAACACATCACTGATATATTTTTTAAGCCTTAGAGATTTACTTTTGTTACGTTTTTATCTCCCCTTTAATACTAGCAGGACATTTGTTCTTTCTTATCATAAGTGGAGTGTGTATAAAAGTAGATGTTGCTTAAAAATAGCTTTCTTTTTGGCTCTTATTTTCTGGAGATACCTGAGATTTGGGAGAATATTCAGAAGAGGGGAGAGATCATTTCTTTGATGAGTGAATGATAGAAGAGAAATTCCCCAAGACTCAAGACTTGAGGTTCACAAACCATAAGAAAGGTGGTGATCCTATCTTGTTCTCTGGCAGTACCTTCAGGAACCACATATTTAAGTGAATTTGCTATGTGTTTTGCTTAAAGAGATTGGTCCCAAGCCAATAGGACTCCTAACTTTGAGAGATGTTCTTGTACTTAGGTTTGACATGGGATGAACCGAGTTGTCTCCTTTAGAGGCCAAGTGTCTTTAGATATCAAAGCAGAATATGTTCAAGAAAGATGAGGAGGATGCTTGGTAAAGATCCAAAGTTGAATTTCCTACTGTTCCTGTGATGGGAGCTTAGAGGTAAAATTAATTTGGTTTAAACAAAATAAAGAAATTTGACATTTCTTGTACATCTGTTCATAGTAAAAACTCCAGTATAATTATTCTTCTGTATCCAAGGTGTAATTGATTTTAGACTCCCATCAAAATGCAGGTGTTGAAATCCCTTATATAAAATTGAAGAGTTTTGGCATATCACCCATGTACATCTTGTTTAAGGAATAATGACAAGAAAAAAAGTCTGTGTATGTTTAGTGCAGACACATTTATTTTAAAAAAAAGTTTATATTATTGGCCGATTGAATCCATGATGCAAAACCTGGATACAGAGGTCAACTGTATATTTCTACTATATTTGCGATATACTTCAGAGATCATTAATTAGAATCAGCCTTATGCAATTTTTAGGACTGGTAAGTCTGAAATTTGCAGATAGGCTGGCAGGCTAGGAGCTCAGGCAAGAGTTGATATTGCAATATTGAGGCAGAATTCCTTCTTCTTTGGGAAACTTTAGTTTTGCTTTGTAATCTTTTATTCTTAAAATTATTTGCATATTTTGTTTTGTCCTCATAGACAAAATAAAAAGGGTACCAAAATTTTCATTGGGATAAAAAGGGAGAATAAAAATATCAGGTACTTTTTTAGTACCAATTTCTATATATTAAAATTCCTTAAAAACAGATTACTTCTTAGATATAAGCATTCATGTTTTTTCTTCTTTGATATTATAGAATCTGTTGTCAGTTTTCATTTGCAATGTATCTGATTTATTCCCATTTTTAGAAAACACTAAAAATTGTTGATATTGAAAAGATTCCTATCAATCAGAAAAAAAATTCTTGTATGTAAGCAGATATTTAATTATATTTGGAATGAAACTGTAAGTAAAATTATAGAATTAATTGATACTACAAAGGGGATATAAATAGATTACTTATGATGACTTTATTTCTATAGCACTCCCAAGGTCCTTTTGTTCTTCATAATAAGGCAAAAATAAAAGTTTAATCAATAGGAATAAGCTTGGTTCCAAGATAAGAGTTAACCTTGGATTTGAATGATTCTATTGATTTGGCTTTATGAACCTGAGACAGGATTGCATCTAAGGATTGGGTGTACTTTAGTTTAAAATGAGTGCTTCTTAAGTTGTTGGCAAATAGACTGGAATTGCCAATAAATTTGGCTGAGACAAATTCAGACAATAGCTAAACCCCTACAGAGATAATAACTCAGATAAATATAGGAGTCACAAAATGTTCACTTAAAAATATTTCTACAACATCAAATTCACCTACAGGAAATCACAGTTTCGGCAATGTCTTCTTAAATATTTGCCAAAGTTCTGGCTCTGAAACCTTAATTTTTAACTTGAGGAACTGTGGGTCAGGATTGATGATACATTTTGGGAATTCAGAAGATCAGAGCCTTTGATACTGAGTGAATTTCTAGATTTTCAGCAATTCTTGTTATAGGTCTCAGAGTAGGTATATGAGGTCATGGGGATTCTTATCATCCTTCCATTTGCCCTGGTTTTCTTTTATTGGAAACTACTTGTCTCTTTACCATTAGAAATTAGTTGATTTTAGGACTGGGTTGTAGCTCAATGGCAAAGCATGTGTTTAGGATCTGCAAGGCCTTGGGCTCAATTTCCATCACATACACACAAAAAAATACACACACACACACACGTGTGTGTGAACATATATGTGTGTGTGTATATATATATATATATATATATATATATATATATATATATATATGAAGTTTATTGACCTTAAGTGCCAAAACATTCCTGAATAAGAAGAAAAAAACAAGCTATATCCCTGCTTTAAGAGATCTCTGGGTTGAGGCTATTATAAAATTCACATTCCACAGCTGTAGTGAGAAGTTTATTTTAGACTTTGTATAATTTTCTTGTATTTAGTTGTTTCCATTATATATGTTATGATAAAGTGCATGCTACAATAAAGTTATAAGAACATAAGCCAGGCAAAATGATACACACCACTAATCCAAGAGACTTGGGAAGCTGATGCAGAAGGACTGCAAATTTGAGGCCAGCCTCAGCAACTTAGTGAGTCCCTGTCTTAAAAAGTGAAAAAGGCCGGGATGTAGTTTAGTTATAGAGCATCCCTGGGTTCAATCCAGAAACACCACAACAAAAGTTATAAGAAAGCATATGTTATCATGTTTTTTATTTTCATTGCCGATTTTTCTCTTCTGTTTGTTTTTATTTGTTCTAATTAGTTACACATGACAGTAGAATTCATTTTGACACATCATATATAACTGGAGTATAACTTCTCATTTGTCTGGTTGTACATGATGTAGAGTTACACAGATCATGTAACCATATGCACATAGGGTAATAATGTCCAATTCATTCTGTCATTATTCCTATACCCATGCCCCTACCCCTCTTTTCACTTTCCTCTGTCTAGTCTGAATTACCTCTATTCTCCCTCACCCCTTATTGTGAATTATCATCTGCATATCAGAGAAAACATTTGGCTTTTGGTTCTTGGTGATTAACTTATTTTGTTTAGCAAAATATTCTCCAGTTCCATCAATTTTCTAGCAAATGCCATAATCTCATTCTTCTTTAAGGCTAAGAAATATTCTATTGTGTATATATACCACAGTTTCTTTATCCATTTATCTGTTGAAGGGCACGTACGTTGGTTCCATAGTTTAGCTATTCTCACTGCTGATTTTGAATTCTCAGGATGAATATTTCTTAGGAAAACAAAGAAAAAACCCTCAGTGAATATTGGTAATATCATAATGCAAAAATGTAAAGTTAAAAATAACCCACTGAAAGCAACAGTGTATTATTTTTCTATTGTTATGTAACAAATTATCACAGATATAACAGTTTAAAACAGCACACATTACTTCTCTGTTTCTGTGGATCAGTAATCCAGGCACAGTTTAGCTGGATCCCCTGCTCAGGGTGTTACAAGACTGCAGTGAAACTGTTGGACAGATCTGCAGCCTCACATGAGGCTTGACTCTTTTCAAACTTCTTGGTTATTGTTTTAACCAAATTTTAAAGAATCTTGTTGCTTTAACCGAAGTACTATGGTCTTCTGATTCTGCCTGCCAGTCCTTGCCATAAGGCTCTCTCTACAACAAAGTAGTTTGCTTCTTGTAGGCCAACAGAAGAGTGTCTGTTGCTACTTTGGATCTCTTTTAAGGGCTTATCTGATCACGTCAGGCCTTACACAGCAGTCTTCAACTTTGATAAACTCAAAGTCAACTAATTAGAAATCTCAATTTGTTCAGTAAAATTCCTTCTCCTTTGCCATATAATACAACCTAACCAAGGGGAATGAATGATAGCCCATCATACTCCCAGGTCCTGCTATACTCACAAGGAGGGGAGTCATTCAAGGGCATGGATCATTGGGAGTCATTTAAAAATTCTGTCTACCATATGCTAATCTTAAATTAAATATATTTTTCCTATTTTCAAAAATGAGCTAAGAAATTTTGTAATAATTTTATAATATTTAAGCCCCATGTGCTAGCACAGAACTATGCTACTGAAATATAATGCAAGCCATGATTATGAACCAGAGATATAACTAAAAATTTTTGAAGCCACATAGGAAAAAGTTAAATAGAAACAGGTGAAATTAATATATTTTATGTAACCAGTACATCTGGTATGTTATCATTTCAACATGTAATCAATAGAAAATATTATCAATGAGATAGTAATGCTATTATTTTTTTTCATGCTAAGTCTTTGAATACCATGACTGCCTTTGGGCTGCTAAATTAGAGCACTTCCTAACCACAGGCTGTTGCTTTTGGACAGCATACTGCCATCATGTGTCTTTTCTGAAGTGTCCACCAGGTGTCACAATGACATTAAAGCTCTAAGCCAGCAGCACTAACAAATTTCTTCCTCTTGGTGACAAGAGTTCAGATTTGTCTTTGTAGTCACGTATTTTTTCATTTTCTGTGTATTTGGAAATTTCACTTACAGTTTTTGCTTAGATAATTGAGAAATCAAGCAATGTGTAATTTACTACTTAAATTTGAATTGAAAATGATTTTGTACTTCAGACTCAGTATTCCTTCTTTTCTGTAATCCTAGATTTTCTGCCTGGTCAGAGAGCAAATAATTAGAAATTACATGCACACTTAATAGTTAACAACATAGCAACAATTATTTTAAAGTCAGATCATTTCAAATTCCCAAGGAATTTTCACAACCTCAGAAGCAATTAAATGTCGTTCTTTTTACTTTCTCAAATGGTTTAATAGAACACATTAAAAATAGAAATCCAAAGTTTTTAAAAGTGACAAAATGTTCTTTTAAAAAATTGCACAACATTACTGAAGTCTACTAATTGCCAGGAGAGGTTTGTACTTCTCACACATACAGTGAGACCCAAAGGGATTATGATGTTTGAGCTTATTCACACGTATTATTACTTTGAAAAGCCAACTTATGTAAGAATTTTAATTTGGTTATGTGCAGGTTGTTATAAGATTTCCTTCTTAACTGAGAGAAAAAAATGCTTTTGTTTTAACACTGTAGATTTAATTTTTGTAGTCGTTTCCTTTAAATATCTCCTGGTAAAACTGCATATATTTAGAGACTTGAGTTTTCTCAAATACTTCCTCCTTTACTTTTAAAAAAATTGTTAATTTCCAAAATATTATAAAGTATGTACAGATGCCATATGGAAGCAAAAATGAATGAAGGGAAATTGAAATGTGAATTTTTATCATTAACTTCCATAAAATATGTGTAGCTTACCTGTTTTTTTAGTTTTACACCAATGACTGAGCCTTTTCTTTCTCTTGTTAGTTTTCAATTATAAGATATCCATAAAATAAAAAGACACTTAATTTTAATGAGAAGTTATAATTATTTTTGAAGCATTCTTATCATCAATTAGCTTCAGAAGAACAATGTTGGCTTTGGCATATTAGCTCCTATGTTAGAGAAAGAAGTGACCAGGGTTGTAGTCCTAACTATACCAAAGGCCATTTTGCAGAGGTATGAATGTATCTTAAATTAAAAACATAAAGAATAAAATTAGGGTAATGTCTACAGTTTTTTTATTTTTGGCTTCCAATTTCCCTAAACGTTTTTAAAAAAACACATCCAAGAAGGGCTGGGGCTGTTGCTCAGTGCCAGAGTGCTTGCCTAGCATGCATGAGGCACTGGGTTTGATCCTCAGCACCACATAAAAATAAGAAACAAATAAGATAAAGGCATTCTGCCCATCTAAAAAAGGAAAAAAAAACATATTCAAGAAATAACACCCACATAAATTTTTTATAAACTATATTTCTAGTGAAATAATCAAGTACATGCAAGTATGTTTTTACTGCTCAATTATTAACTGCTTTTCTAATTTCTTTTGTGAAGAAATTTTAGAATGGATAGTTGAAGTCTTAATTTGTTTGTTCTTTTTGGGAGCACAATGCTCAGACAGTCCAAGAGATGGCAGTCAACACCTTTTGTAAAATAAATGATGTATGTTGACACTTCATCAAGTAATTCTAATGTGGTTTCTTTATTTTAATAACATCAGCACTGAAGCGAGCATTAAAAGAATGAAAATTGTTGAAATTCTAAATGTGAATATCTTTGTTTAAGTGTGCTTTAAAGAGAATACTCAGAGTATTTTACAAGGTAAACTGAACAGGTTTTCTCTCCCTGAAGCTTTCAGTGCAACACATTCTGCCAGAATATTAACCTAGAATTACCTATAAAGCAGGAAGAATAAAGGACAAATTGTAAGATTAATGACAATTTCATAGATATTAAAAATAAAACATATAAAATACAAATAATATCTTTTAGAAAGCATGCCAGAACTGATTGTCGAGGGTTTCGAATATCATACTTCCTTGTTTGTTACAGTCATAATTAAAGTTAGCTCATTTTTTGTGATAGGTAGAAGACATTCTTCGTGATATAAGAAAAAAGTACTAAATACAGTGAAATTTTTATTTATCCATTTGTTTTAAGTGGATATTTTAAATTCTGAATGTATTACTTTGCATAATATTAAGCTGTTTAATTATGGGATTTTATAGGGCAAAGGAAGCTATTGACTTGTTTTAAATCACTATTATGGTTTGAATCTTAAATGTCACCCAAAGCCTTGTATATGGAAAGCTTGGTTGCTAGCTTAAAGTGCTATTGGGAGGTGGTGCAACTGTTGGGGATGGGGCCTAGTGAGGAAAGCCAGGTCATTGAGGGTATGCCCTTCAAAAGGATATAGAGAACCAAATCCCTCTCTCTCTCTCTCTCTCTCTCTCTCTCTCTCTCTCTCTCTCTCTCTTTCTCCCTGTTCTAGCCATCGTGAGGTAAGCAACTTTGCTAACCCTCCTGTTCTCCACCATGATGCTCTGCCTTGCCATGAGCCTGGAGCAGTGGTGCCAAGTGACCTCTGAAATTGTGAGCCAGAATGAACCTTTCTTCCTCTGAGTTGTTTATCTTAAATATTTTGTCACAGGAACAGAAATCTGACTAACATAGTCCTGTAATCAATTATAGTAATGGAGATTGGAAATTCAGCTTCCTTAAATTCCAAACTTCAGACATCATCAGTGTGTTAGTTTTGCAATGCTGTACAACAGATTATAGTAAACTTTATTGTTTAAAAATAAAAATTACCCATTTATTCACAGTTCTGTAGGTCTAAAGTCAGGCCAAGGCCCATCCAGGTTTTCAGCTCCTGGTCTCGCAAGGTTAAGATGAAAGCATTGTCTTGGCTATGTTCTCATCTGAAGCTCTGGTTGTTGTGGTATGATTGTATTCTTTGTGGACATAGGACTGAAGTCCCTATTTCCTTGCTTACAGTCATGCAGTCTGTTCTACACTTCTAGAGGCCACACACATCCCTTACCATGTGTTTCCTTGTGTACTAAAAGCCAACCATAGAAAATTTCCCTCCTATTTAATCTCTCTTGCACTTTGAATTTCTTTTGCCAGAAAAGGTTTAGTTTCCTTAATGGGATTACCTGATTTGGCCAGATTTGCTGAGGATACCCTCCTGATTTTAAGATCAACTGATTTGGGACCTTAATTACATTTGAAAAATGCTTTTACATTAGTACCTTGTTATGGTTTGGATATGAGGTATCAACCTAAAACTTTTGTGCTAATGCTGGAATGTTCAGAAGTAAAAGATTGGATTTTGAGAGCTGTAACATAATCAATTCTTTTTAGCTGACTGGGTGGTAACTGTAGGCTGGTGGGGTGTGGCTGGAAGAGGTGGGTCACTGGGGGCATGTCCTGGAAGGCTTCATCTTCCCTGAAGCCCCTTCTCCCTTCCTCTTTCTCTGCTTCCTGGCTGCCATCAATGGAGCAGTGCTCTTCTGTCACGTCCTTCTTCCATGATGTACTGACTCACCTTTGGACTAGGGCAGTGGAACTGGCCCACCATGGACTAGATTTCTGAATTGTAAAGCAAAACAAATTTTCCTTTTCTAAGTTGTTCTTGTTGGGTATTTTGGTCACAGCAATGCCAAGCCAACTAAGACACACCTAGATTAGTGTTTGACTCAATAACTGAAAGAAGCCTGTATGTATAATCAGGGACTGAAAATCTTAGAATTCTGCCTACCACAACCAGATTGTATTTATTATGCTTATAAATATTATCTTACCAGAAAATACATACAGCTTTTTATATTAGAGTGATTAATTCACTGCTAGAGAAGCCTTTAATTTTTAGGTGCTAGTGTAGCACTTATTTCCTAAGTAAATTTGTTCGTACGGATAATTAACTGAAGAAAAGACTGGTAACAAATAAGGTTATCTGTAATGACCCAATGAAATAACATAAATCAGAGAACTGGGGCTTTGAGGTCCCACATTTTGCAGATAGCCAACTTGTAAAACCTTTTTTTGGTACCACCTCTGCTCTACTGAGAATCTATATTAAAAAGAGCAGCAGCAACAGAAATTTCCCGAGCACCTTTATTCTGTTGCCCGATTTGGGAAAAATAGCTCAGAGAAATAACTGGTCTAAGACCCTTGTTTCCAGAGGCATAGCCTCAGCTAAGACTTTGTTTTCTAGACATTAGTGTCTCATTCCCTTTATACTGCCTCCCATGTCTGGCATCCCATCAGTGGGACAAGATAAGAGAAACTCCAACCTACACATTTCCAAAGATCACTGTAAATTGATATAGAGGGCTGGCAAACTGTCACAATCACCTATCATGGGTATAGTGTAACTGGAGACTTTCTGAACTAGGTTTCTATATTAGCTATCTGTCTACACACAAATGCTATGAAAAAACATTAAATAGGGACGAGAGGTGCGTGGGAATGGGAGAGAGAAGGGGAATTGCAGGGAAGATGGTAGGAGGCCCTCATTGTTACGCAAAATTACATATAAGATGGTGAGAGGGGGAAGAAAAAAGAGAGAGAGAAACCTGTCACAGTAGATTGGGTAGAAAGAGGGGAGGGGAGGGGAGGGGAGGGGGGGATAGGAAGGGCAGCACAATACAATAGACACTAGTATGGCCCTATGTATAAACGTGGCTATATAACCAATGTGATCCTGCAATCTGTACATGTGGAAAAATAAGGGTAAGATTACTTACCCCATTTGAATCAAGTGTATGATATGTCAAGATCATTGTAATGTTTAGAGCAACTAATAAAAAAATTTAAAAAAGATAATATTAAACAAAATAGAAAAACTCATAATTTGCTTTATATACTGAGCAATTACTTTATAATAATAATAAATGCACAAATAAAATTTAAATAAAACCCACAAAAGTCCAATGACATAAAAATCACACATAGTTTTTGCTCATGAATGTGTGGGTAGGCTGGTCTGTTCTGTTTAATGCCAGCTGGGCTCATTCACGGATCTGTGATTAGTAGGTAGATCTGCTGTGGACTGGTCGATCTATACTGGATTTGTTTGAGGTGACTCAGCTCTATTTCTTACTTTCTTAATCTCCAGCAGTCTATTCCAGGCTTTTCTCATGATATTTACAGTGTTCCAAAAGAGTTCACAGGAACTCTTGAAGTTTAGGCTTAGAACTTGTATATTACAGTTATCAGTAAAATATATTGCATATTCTACCACATGCTAATTGGCCAAAGCTTCAAGGAAGGGGCAAACAGACTCTGTTGCTTCGTGAGAACTGCTGTCGTGCTGTTTTACAAAGGTTATAGATAGAGGATTCAGAGAGAATTGGACAATTAAGGTGGTGGTGTTCTTTTCAGTCAATCTACTACAAATATCCTGTATTATATATCCTAATGTATAAATATCATGTATTTGCCTGCCTTTTTGGCTTTTTCAAAGACTAACTTTCAACATGGCCAAATAGTCAGGCTTTTCATACTGTTAGGATTCAGCTATCTTGAATCTCAGTCTTTTTCTTTTGAAGTGTTTGGAAACCAGAGATATTTATTATAATGTTGGAAAAATGTAGAAAACCTCAAATTTACTTTTTAAAACTTAGAATGAAACATATACATAATTAAAACATGACTAAGCTAAAACATAGTCTTTCTCACTGTCAGTCTTGTTTATCAGAGGGAACCAATTTTTAGTAATTTATGTTTTCATTTTTTTGAGAGTTTTCTCTTTATTGTTATGTTTATTCTATTTCCCCATTTATCAACCCTAGATTCTATGATTTTTGCTGTGAGGAATCAATATTAAATTCATGGCATTCCTCCTTTCCCCTTTATTCCCTCTTATTTGAATTGTTTTGTCTTTGTAGCTATTTTATACCTTTAACATATCATACTTGATTAATATTATTAAAAGGGGAATACTGAACATAACCTCACCAAAGTATTTTATAGTTTGCATTATTAATATTTTGCTGTTTTCTATGTTAATTAAATTATTGTAATAATTTAATTTGATCCTTATAAAAATTCTAGGAGATCTGTTTGACTTAGTTTTATAGATAAGAAAAACAGGATCAGAGATGTCAAATAACTTTCTTATGGTCATCCTAGGAGTAAGTGGTAGAATACTAGCTAAAGTCTCTGAATGTAATATCAAGATGTAATATTATTCTGAATATACCACTCTTCATTACCACCATCTCTGCATCTTTAAAAAACCAAAGCTTGTAAAAGCAGATTTTCTGATAAATTCTTACCACATTTTGCTCACAATCTCATCTCTCAAAAGGTCAAGAAAGACTAAGGGGAATTGCTATTCTGTGGTTAATTCTAAATAAGAAAGAAAGAATTGATTGATGATGTGGAACTGATGTGCAGCTTGAGAGAAATGTCTATGGGCTGCTGAGCATAGTCAAATATATATAGTAGATTTTCGGAAAATAAAAAAATAACTTGAAAAAAGGATAGGAATGAAACCACGGTTGAAGTCATAAATGGAAATGTGACTCAGGATGGCTAGGAAGTTTGGAAGTAAAGGTGGAATGCACAATGCATTCTACTGATAATGAATAGGGAGCTCTAATGGAAGAAACCAATGTGAATAAATTCTGAAGGGAGACTTTAAAGTTGACATATAAAAGATAGGAAGAAAATAAATACAAAAAGAGGCATGGGCCTATAAATGTGATGGATAACTAAAGTTTACAATGCATTAACCTTTGCAAATGTGCTATAAATAATTAAAAATGGTATTAAAACTTATTTTGAAGCAAGAAAAAAATATGAATGATAAAAGAGTGGGTTTGCTGTTTGGAGCAGTTGGTCTCCTGTTAGCAGATGTTTGGAAAAAGCCTAAGTACTCAATGGATATTCTGTTCCTACTTTAGCAAATAAAAGGGATTGGCATTCAAATTATGAAGTAAACAGGAGAGGGAATTGAATTCCAACATTAGTAAGAAGAAATAATTGTCATTTCAATGAATTCATCTCCTTGGGCTGGCTGAATCATATTTTAAAATGTAAATAGTACCTTGAATATGTGATTATTGAACTGTAGGAGACTTTTGTGGAATACTGAAGAATAAGAAGCAACAAAAGATTACAGATGAACAATTTTTATTTTAAGATAAGCACCTAAAGATAAACAATTTTAATTTTCAGGAGGGGAAAAATGAATTTGTGACGTGACGTCCTGCGCCATTTTCCTCCAGATTTTACAGTATGATAAATGGATTTTAAGGCAAGGGTCCTGTCAATCAAGTCATGTGCCAAGATCAATTTGTGCCAGAATATCCTCTCTTTTGTACTCCTCTCCACCCTTTACTATCCATATTGAAAAAGAATGTTCCATGATCCAAAAGTGCATCGTGAGGTGTACAAAAGGATCCTGATGATGTTGAACTGGTCTCTCCAATTCTGAAAAAGCAGCAGTCGGATAATAACTGTAAGGTTTTGATTATGTACAAACACATGATAACAATAATCATCTACAAGTTTAATTTGGATGTACCCTAATGATCACACATTCTAATTATGGAGTCTTTTCAGAGGAAAGTATTTAAAATAACAATCACTTAATGATATTTCTGTTTTTGTCTCATGTTGATTTATTTATTCAGCAGAACTTTATTAAATTCCCTTACTAAGTGCCAGGCTATGCTAGATGCCGGGCACACAGAGATGAAGAGAGGCTCAAACTTTGAAGGTTCAATGTCTAATGATAATTGTAATATAGTAGTATAAACAATTGTTATGGTTTAGATATGAGGTGTGCCCCTAAAGCCTCATGTGTTAGGCAATGCAAGATATTTTAGGTGAGATGATTGGATTATGATATTTTAACCTAATCAGTATATTAATTCTCTGATAAGGATTAACGAGGTGGTAAATACAGGCAGGTGGAATGTGATTGGAGGAGATAGGTCATTGAGTATGTGACTTTGAGGTTTATGTTTTGTCTCTGATGAGAAGAGGCCCTCCCTCTCTCTGCTTCCTGG
Source organism: Urocitellus parryii (assembly GCF_045843805.1). Taxonomy (NCBI): domain Eukaryota; kingdom Metazoa; phylum Chordata; class Mammalia; order Rodentia; family Sciuridae; genus Urocitellus; species Urocitellus parryii. The sequence goes on along the minus strand of NC_135531.1, from coordinate 237,485,004 downwards.
TGTGATGTCCTTCGAATTTTCCTCCACCACACCCTTCTGCCATGATGTTCTGCCTCACCTTGAACCTCAAAGAATGGAGCCAGCCTTCTGTGGACCAAGACCTCTAAAACCATGAGTGCCAAATAAACTTTTCCTCTAAAATTGTTATACTCAGATCTTTTGATTACAATAGCAAAAAAGCTGACTATATGACTAATATGTGTTGATAAAAATACTTATTTTAACAAGTATTATGTTTACACAGTGAAATGTAAATATAGAAGAAATAGTTAATTTTGCCTTGATAATTTAGGGATTTTAGAAAATAAAATTTCAAAAGTTCGGCAAAAAAGATAGGCATGTCACCATATGGGAATGTTTCATTGTCTTAAAGCAAAATGATAACTGCAGAGAATCAGCCTGTGAAAAGTCAAGCTTGAGATAAAATTGTGTTCTTCAATATTAACAAATGGTTTGTATTGCTAAAAAATGGCAAGCATGTGAAGGATGATGGGGAACGGGAGTGGTGGCCAGAAAGCAGGTACCAGCCAAGAAGAACACCTGACAGTAAGCATGTTAAAGAATTGTTGGGTTGGAGAAATAGTGATGTTAAATTAAGGTAGGTCTATAGGTTTTGAGGACAAATCAGCAGAATATTCTTTATATTGAGGAAATGAAGAGACATGGAAAAATTTTAAGTAGAGGAAAATGTTTTTTGATTTCTTTTACAGAAACAGCAGAAAAGAGGTTGGATTAGAGGGGGCCAAGATGGGAGGTAAGGAGACTACTAAACTTTTATAAGAGAAGATTTGAACTAAAGCAATGAATGGAGAATAAAGAAGAGGGAGAGATCAATTGAGTTTGGAAAATCCAGTGGTATTATTAACTAATTGGAAGTGATATATAATGGGGAAGGAGGAATCCAACATAAATACTTTTCTTGCTCAGGTCAGAAGATGGTTATACTAAACACCTACCTGGTTATGTGTCTTGCTGTAAAGAAAATGAGAATCTTATTTTTGGTATAAATTTATCTTTAAAATATTGAATGTGAGGTATTTGTGTGGAATCCAAAGAGGAGTGTTCAATACTGGAAAATACAAGTCTGGAACTGAATATGCACTTGGGAATCAGCATCACATAAGTAAGTGATTACTGAAACTTGAGACATTCCATTCCCTAAATCCTGTGGAAGGCTATAAAAATCAAAGTTAGGATCAAGGTGAGTGTGTTCATGTGTTTGATGATGATATTCTAAAGCCCAGTGTAATGGTTTTAAATATGTGTATTGCAATTTGAATCTGTGCCTCTTCTTTTTTGATGTAAAGGTATTACTTCAAATAGTAAAAAAAAAAAAGTCAATTTGAAAAAAAATCTAAAAGTGAATGGTGTATTATTCCTTTTAAAATATATTTTATAATTAGAAAAGTAAACTCTAAAACAAAATTTCTGGGTAAATGTTATATACTCTTTTTTTCCTTAATGAGATATATTTATATGCTATTGTAGCCTATAAATTCTTAATATGTGAGCAGACTTTATAGAATTTTATAAGGCATAAAATAGCAAGAGCACTATTTCAAATTATTTTTTCATAATACGTTAAGAATTTTATGTATTGAATAACCTGATGTTAAATACTATAACTAGCAGACACCTGAATTTCATTTTTAAAGATTCCTGTGTCCTACAGACTGGGTTAAATGCATTTTTTCCAGCTTCCATATAATCTAGAATATCATTTATCATAGTATTTGTATTATTAGTTTGAAAACCTCTCTTTACATGTCTATCACCAAATACCTCCCTAACTGACCTCACCAAACACCACTCTGGACTATGAAACATTCTGGAAGGGTAGCTTTCAAACCTTTTGACCTCAAATATAGTAAGAAATGCATATTGTATCATTTCATGTGAGGTATGCATACAATGGAGTTAAATTTCAAGAAATAATGTTTATAATTATTGTATATAGGGTACTCTAGTATTTTCCATTTAATTCCATGCCATTGCATCCTTTTCATTTCATTCCTTTAGAAATGGTGCAATCCAAGATATTGATCTATCAAATCTCTAATTGTCACACACACACACACACACACACACACACACACACACACTGTACTAAGGCATGTCTCCCTGATGCTTAGTTTAGAATCCAGTATGATTTGTTGAAAATATATCTATGGAATATTTTTGGGTAGTATTGCAGAGGTAAATGCTAATAGAGTAAAAAATGCTGCTTCCACTGTGTTCATAGGATTTTCTAAATTCCCATTTTAAGAAGGAGCATACGCCATGAGCCATGAATTGGGTTAAAAATAAAAGGCTGAAAACCTCATTGCATTGCATTACTGTAATCCGACTAATACCAGTGTGACTTATCCACGTGCAGCCAGGGGTAACATACTGACAAATTCTCAATTAACACAAACATTTCGGAGCTTCTAGTAGGCAGCCCTAGTGTATTAAAAGCTTTATCACCATCAACATGGAAGGAGCATAGAAGCTAAATTGTGAGCTCATAAAAGGAAGCACAAGCCTTTATTTGATATTACTTACATGTGAGAAAAATTCATGCTTAAATGATTGTACAGATATAAATTGATTAATTGAGAGAAAATAGTTCTTTTTAAAATGAATAACGAAGACTTTTAAAAACTGAGGCAATATTAATAAACATAAATAGGTAGTAATTGTATAAGAAAGTTAGTACTTTATAGTGTTTTTATGCACTTGAGTGTACAGATAGGTAAACAAGTAAAACAAAAATTTGTTGTCGATTTCATAATACTGATGCTTATATTTATATAAATATATTTTTTTTCTGGCCATTTCCCTTGCTTTCTTCTCAATTTCACAGCTACAATTCTAAATTTTAACTTGTTTCAGTCAAGCTTTGTCTAAACTACAGGACGGAGAATGATTTGCTTCAGTTACTAATCATTACGTTATTGTCCATTTCAAAGGATACTTTAGTATTTCATATTTCTTGCCAAATTTATTTCATCTGATATTGTGATCAATTTTGAATTTTTTTTGTTCCTTGACTTCTTTGAGACATTTTCTAGTTTTCTTTCCATGTTTTACTGGCATTTCCTCATTTTTTTCTCTATTTTCATCTTCAATTTTTATGTCAACTCTTATTTTAAATAGTCTTCCTGCAAAATATCAACCACTTCAATTATACTCAGATGACTTTGAAATCTGTATCAGCAGCCCAAATATCTCTTCAGAAATATAGATTCATATATTTATTAAAGTAAACTACTTTCTAAGTATGCTTCCTAACTAGGTGCCCTGGGGTACCATAGAATTCTAGAAAAAAAGAATTCTGAAAAAAAAACAAACAAACATTATTTGTTTCTCCTTATCCCTTTCTCCAATGTAACGAAATCTCCTTTTTTTTCCATATTTACATTAGTTATTTTTATAGATTTTTTTTCCCTTTCACCTACCCTATCTAAGTATTTAAGACAAATTTGCTAAATATTAAATATTTCTTGAGTGTCCCTACATCTTTATCTCCATACTGTCTTTATCAGCTACTGTGGCCAGGAATTCAGAAACTGTTACCTAGGTGGAATATATATAATACAGGGAATCATACACAACACTCTTGTAAGTCTGAGAAAGGAAAAGATTAGAAGAAAGTATTTCTGGTATTCAGGAAATCTAGAAATGCAGGAATTACAGGGAAATGGACACCAATCATCTCGACTTGCTGCAGTCCCAAAGTGAGTCATAAAAGCTCTGTCCTCATTGCAGTACTTGCTCCATTTTGAACACTCCCTGAAACTTTGTGGATCAATTCCAAAACATTCAGAGGCTGTACCTCTGTCTGAGGCTGTTAACTGACTACAGGGGCACACTGCATGTGGGGAAAGACAGAAATGTCTGGAAAATGCCCAGGAGCAACACTAAACCACTGAGGGTCTAAACCACAGCAGACTCCTTACCCTCAGAGGGACAGTTCTGAAAGGTGTTCTGTATTGTCCTGGAGATATGTATCCACGTCATTGTCTTTCTTCCCTTAGTTACTTCTCCAATCTTTTCTCTTGCCTCTAGAAAAACTCTAAAATATGTTACTTGCATTCAAATTCTTGCTCATTGTCTAAACACACGTTTTATGTGTTGTTTCTGGAGATAATGATATTTTTCTTTCTCTTCAACCTTCTACATTTTATGTGAGTGCTTCTCTTTGGCAGAATTTAAGCTAGAAAATTGCTCGCAGAGGTCTCTGAAAATGTAGTGTTCAGGCTCTTAAACCTTGTTGCAGGGGGATATATTTGTTTAGAAAGGCAAAGATATTTTGAATATCTTTGATCACATATTCAGCATACTATTAACGTATTTTAAAATCTACTAGGTATTATATTCTCATGGTCTTTGAGACTACATATTATTCTACTGAGTGTAAGCACATACTACCTAGCACGGTTCACATCTTCCAAGTTTAAATTATACACACTTAGACAATAATAACTATATCATGCAGCAAAATGTACCTATCTCTTATACATAATAGGCACTCACATCTACTCAAAAAGGGAAACACAATGCATTTTTTGGTTGTTAATTTATCTTCCAATTTTACAATCTCATCAAGATGTTCTGCAAACTAAAAACTAATTTGAAACACTCCATTTTGCTAGGCGTTAATCCTTAAAAAGGCTAATAAAATCTTGCACATTGTCTCCTTAATCCAGTCTTCCATTCTCTTCACACTACTCTCTTTCTCACTGTTGACTCGGGCCACATAGGCAATAGTTGACTCTGTTGTTTTCCCCAAATGTACTCCACCACAGGCATTATATATGCTCTTGCAAATGTTGCAAATGAATGTAAGAATGTATTTTCTAATTAACTATATTTATCTTTCATGTATTAGTTCAAGGCCATTTCTTTAGGAGGCCTCCTCTGACCTTGAGCTTATGCCCAAGTATATTACAGTTTATGTGTATAACACTCATGGGTATAAATATATTCATAAAATCTACATACATGGATATATAAGCGTATATACTTTTGTTTCCTATTTCTTTGTGATTAATTGCTTCACTAAGTTTCTCTTGTTAGAGTGTATGTAGCTTGAGGACATGATTCATTTATATTTGTAATTTTTGCCCACTATTATGTCGCCCAACTCCTAATATAGTGCTTAACACATGTAAGACTCTCAAAACGAATTTGTTTAAGGAATTTAGGCAAAGAATTATTTATGAAACATTCTGTAAGGATTATTGAAATTTGCACAAACTTTAAATATATCTCTCACAATAATTATTATTTAATTATTATTAAATCTTATATTCTTTGAAATCTCCCTCTGCCCCCTCCAAGCAATGCTTGTTGTAATTCTCAATAATTCTAGGAAGGACACTTTTACCATTCATCATCTCTTAGTTGTGATTTATAAATTACTACTATTGATTTTAAATTATAAATCACTATTTTAATGTCCAATGATAGACCAATTTTGGGTTGTTCATTTAATCCAATAATACACAGCGATGCCTACTTGTATCAGCAAGAATTTTTACCTATCATTTTACAATAAGTAGATTTTAACATACAAATTAATTGTAGTTTAAAATGAGTCATTAATAGTTTTCTTGTTAATAGATTAAACTCCCTACTTTTGCTTGTGTCAGGTAGATTGGCTGTGGATCATTACCCCGTGGAACTGATCTCACTCAGACTGTTTGAGAGCTATTTCACTTTGAGGGTTTAAGTTGCGTTTTACTCATCTTCATGTTTCCAAAACATGGAACAAAGCTGGGCTTTACTAGCAAGATTGTTTCTCAAAGGTTTGTCTAAGTTTATGGATCAGTGCACAGAATGATTTGGTTCAAGTAGCTTTCATATTTTCTGCTGAAAGAGCAATTGAGAATGCAAAGGCCATGCACCACCAGGTGGATGTACTTGAGTGGATAAACTCTAGATTTCCATACTTTCTTAGTACTTGAGTGGATAAACTCCAAATTTCCAAACTTTCTTATGGAAAGGACCTTTAGTTTGGTGATCAATGTAGTATCAGTATGGTAATAATGGAGGCAAAAGACTGTGGGTGGGAGCTGTGCCATATTACCTAGGGGAATGGCCAGGCCAATACTCAAAAGTGTACCTACTCCCTTATAGGGCAATGCTTAGCATCCAAGTTCTATTATTTGGATCTGCAGGACAGGCCATAACATATCATAAGAAGAAAGGGACAAGTAAGTAAATGGTAATGAATTCAAGCATGTTTTGTTCTTTATTCTATAATCTAGAATTTATTTTCCATACTTTTACTGGTAAACATACAAAATGCAGCCATGCATTGGTTGATGACAGGGATGCATTCTGAGAAAAGCATCATTAGTCAAATTTGCTATAATTCTAACATCACAGAGTATGCTTACACAAACGTAATGGAATAGCCTACTACCTACCTAGACTATATGGTATTTTCCATATTATTATGCAGTCCATTGATGACCAAGACATTATCATATAGTACATGACTGTGTAAAGTATACATGTAATAGTGTATGTCAGATGAATGCATATGTAATAGTTTTGTGTTTATGCTTTTTAGAAAGGCATGTCTTGTATGTATTAGTAGCTAATACATACCTTCTCACTGGGGAGATACATAATTGAATGGCTTTGAGTACATGTCATTCTGATTAATTAGAATTATACCTTTGACTACATCTCAGTTGATTGAAATTTGATGTAATTGTAAAGTTACACATGTTTATGCTTTCCTTAAAACCCATAGAAGATATAGTTCATGTATTTGAAAAGATTCAGGCAATTTTTCATATAATTTAAATGATTAGATAAAGGACACTTCAGAAACCCCTAATGAAGACCTGCTATAATTTCAGCCTGATGCTAAATTGAAAATATAATCCTGTATTGGTAGGAAAATTGTACTGAATCTTTTTTTTTAAAGATTTATTTTAATTTATTTTTTTTTAGTTGCAGTTGGACACAATGCCTTTATTTCACTTATTTATTTTTTATGTGGTGCAGAGAATGGGGCAAATGCTCTACCGCTGAGCCACAATCCCAGCCTCTGTACTGAATCTTAATGCAAATTTTCTTTGCTAATAAAATGTCATGTAGGTCAAATTTTTTTTTGGTTTTTGATTTTTAAAACTGTTATTTTGTATTTTGAATGCAGTCCTCTTTATCTATGGGGAGATACATTGTAAGACTCCTAGTGGGTGCCTTAAACCAAGGATTATATTGAATTCTCTGTATGCTTTTTTTTCCTAGACATACATACCTATGATAAAATTTAAGTTTTAAGTTAGGCATGATAAGAGATTACCAACAATATCCATTATTAAAAATAGAACAATCACAACAATATACTGTACTAAAAGTTATGTGAATGTGGTCCCTCACTTTCTTGAAATATTTTATTGTACTGTGGATCTTAGCCACGTTAGCATACATTTTCTTTTTCTTTTCATATTGTCAAGAACTTTCACTTTTTAACTTAAAGGAAGCACTTTATAGGTTCTGGTTGGCATATCTGAATTACCAGCATCACTATTCCTGCACTTTGGGGCCATCATTAAATAAAACAAGATTAACATGCATACAAGCACTGTGATACCATAGCAGTCAATCTGATAACTGAGACAACTGCTCGGTGACTAATTGGTGAGTGGTGTGTATGGCTGCAGAAAGGGATGATTTATGTTCCAGGCCGGACAAAGCAGGACAGCCTGAATCACCACCTTAATTCAGAATGGCGCACAATTTAAAATTTATGAATTATTTCTGGAATTTTTCATTTAGTCTTTTTGGGCAACCATTGACCATGCATAACTAAAACCATAAAAAATGGAACTTCAAATGGTGGGGAGGGCTGCTGTATTCAATGTTTTTCTCATGGAATATAAGAACGCTGAGCAAGATGTAAGGTTGATTTTTCTCTCTAGATCAAACTTTAAGGCTTAGTGCATAAAATGATGAAAACTGACATTTATTGCTACCCTCTGTTGCCTTACATATATGGTCTAGTCTACAAGTGGAAATAAATATTCTCAGTAGCCTTTTATTAACTCTTTCTTTTAAAAAATGCCTACTGAAAAAGATACCTGAGTAGTCATTGCAAACAGACTTTTATATTTGAGCCTCCATAAGGTATAGAAAACATGGGAGAATATCTTTGCAATTTTGGAGTCAAAGAATTCTTGGGCAAGACACAAAGCACAAACTATAGAAGGATAACATCATAAATTAGACTTCTGGAAAATTAAAAACTGCTCATCAAAAAGACACCATTAAGAGAATGAATAGGAACTCAGGGATTTGAGAAAACATTAAGTAACACAGACATCTAAAAAAATGATTTTGTTTTTTACCAAAGTGTTTAAAAAATTCTTAAAATGTAATAGTTTTTATATAAAGGTCTATGATCCTTCTCAAATTAATTTTTGGGTATTGTGAGAGATACATTTAAAGTTTGGGTTTTTTTCCCCACATGAATGTTCAGATGTTCCAATACCTTTGTCAAAATGACTTTCCTTCCCAATTGAACTACTTTGCTATCTTTGTAAAAATTGACCATATAACAGTATCTATTTCTGGACTCTCAATTCTATTCCACTGATCTATTTGACTATCCTTAAGCCCACACTACAAGTGTCTTGATTCCTATTACTTTTATAGTTAGTTTTGAAACCAGGTAATGATAATACTTCAGCTTTGTTCTTATTTTTCAAGATGATTTTGGCTATTCTGGGTCCTTTGCATTCTCATGTATATTTTACAAAGCACAGCTTCAGTTTATCAGTGAAAAGGAGACTGCTGTGCTCTGCTTGGGCTCTAGGACTTTGTGCAGTGGTTTGGAAGGTGCCTCAGATTAGATCCCAGGTAATTATTGGACTTGCCTCATGGGTTCCCTTTCTTCCATAGATTACAGTTCTGTGCTACCTGTTTTCAAATGCCTAACATCTGATGATTCCTACATTTTGTCTCATTTTAAAATTGCTTAAAGTAGGATAGTTAATCCAGCATCCTTTTTACAATCATGGTTATAAACAGAAATCTTACATAGAAATTTAAACTAGAATTGTATACAGAAGGTAGTACACTATTATATAGATAATGTGATTGTTTTTATATTTAAATTAGGATGTGCAGAACTGTTGACTAGAATTATCAGAATATATTATGTCAACATGAAATGCTATTCAAGACAGAAATTCAAAAAAGTCAGAAGTTTTGGTTGAATAATGAATATTGTTTTGCATGATCAGAATTTTCCCTTTGCTGGCCATTTGGATAGGTCAATTTGAATGATTTCTTTTGAATTTGTTTCACTAATTAGTTAGAGATCATCTATTTCTTCTTTTGGAAAACTTTGGAAATGAGTGTGGTATTTTGTTGAAAATTCTATTTTGAATCTGCTTTACATGGATGCTCCAATTTTTGTGTGTGTGTGTTTACCACCAACAACAGGAGGCCACTACTTAATGATTTTGTCACTTTGAGTATTTAGTGGGTGGGCCAGCTGGATTACAGTTTGTATTTTACTTTTGCAAATAAGGGGGGAAAATCTACTTGGAACAGAAATTTAATTACATCATTTGGAGCTATGAAATTAGACATTCCCTACACATCATTTAAAAATTTTTAATTTAAAACAGAAGTATGTAGAATATTCTGTGACTTGCCCCTATTGAAGTATTTATGACTTCATTTTTATCAATACATAGAATATTTAATGGTTTTAGACATACACACAAGTTTACAAATACACAAACACAGGAAATTATGATGAACTATTCAATATTAAGTTGGTTAAAACAGTGAATTACTTGATTTGGGTATGGTTTAAAAATGTATTGTTTGAAATATCTGGGAATGGTAGTGTATGCCTGTAATACAGGGACTCAGGAGTCAGAGGCAGGAGGATGGCAAGTTTGAGGCCAGCCTCAGCAATTTAGGGAGGCCCAAGTAACTTATCAGAGATCCTGTCTCAAAATAAAAAAATAAAAAGGGGTGGGGATGTAGCTCAGTGGCTCAGTGGTAAACTGCCCCTGGGCTTAATTTCAAGTACAAAAAAAAAAAAAAAAAAAAAAAAAAGAAAGTATTGTTTGGTGCTCCTAAAGACACTACAGTATAGTCTATAGAGGAAAAGAGGGAAATGAGAAAACTTTAATATGTAAGAATAACTAAACATAAAGCTGTATATCTAATTAAAAAATCCAGAGCTTTGTATGGGCCACAGATTATTATCTTGATTTATATGTAGAATATTAAGCAGTTGATTTTACAGAAGTACAGAGTGGAACAGTGGTCATTAGAGGTTAGGAATAGTGGGAATGTGGGTAGAGTGAGGATGGGTAAGGGATAACCAATACATTACATAGGATGAATGAGTTCTAATATTCTACAGCATAACTGAATGTAGTTCACAAAATTTCGTGTGTATTTTATAAAGAACTAAAAGGGAGTAGTTCAAAGTTTCCCAACACAAAGAAACAGTAATAGTTAAAGGACTTGGGTATACTAATTACCCTTTATTTGATCATTACATGTGTATTAAATTATCACTCTACACCATAAATGCATAGTTATTAAATGAAAAATACATCATCATGGGATTCTGGTGATTATTTTATTCTTCCAATGATTTTTTTTTGTGGTAAATATGGAATCTATGTAAGGGGATTAAGACATTAACCCTTTCTCTCCCTGCCCCAACTTCCATCTACTGTTAAACACTATTGAAAGCTGTTTTTATATTGTACGCATACATAATTTTGTATTCCTTGTGTCCAAGGGTAGCAGAAAGGGAATGTAAAGTAGGGGAGAGAGAAACAATGTGTTTAGAAGACAATTTAAAAATCTTAACAAATAAGTCCTTGAAACAAAAAAATAGGACCTTATGACTTGTAAATTCTCTCAATGTAATGGTCAAGGAAGAAATGAAAAAGAGTAGGGATTATACACTCAAGCTTTAATTAGTTGATTAAAAATACATTGATTGATTTTCTATTATGTCTCATTTAGTGTGCCAGTGGTCTGGGAATAAAAGATGACTAAGATGGGATTCTTTCCTAAGGAAGGTCATATTCTGACACAGGAGGTAAAAACACATCCAGTCAAGTATAACACAATATAGTTCATTATGCTCTAAATCTCTGCCATTAATATATTTAACATATTGAGGGAATATAGATGAGTGAACAACTAATTATTCCAAGGAAAGCATCTGTGAAGACTCTAGAGAAGATGTAGTATTTGTCCTTAACATTGTAAAACAGTCTTTCCAGGAAGAGAGATGCTGAAAATTCAGCTCAAGTGCAGGACTGAAGAGAACATAGGCAGAAGGTGTACATTCAGTCATTTGAAGGCTTGCTTGGGGCTGGAGGACCCTCTATCTAGATGACTCAATCTTGTGGCTGACAAGTTGATTCTGCAAATGGCAGGAGGACTCAGTTCTTCACCCCCAGGACCTGTCTCTAGGGCTATTTGTGTCCCCAACTCATGGCGAAACTTGCTTCCCCCACAGTGATGTGCTGTAAGAGAAAGTCTTTTGTTTCCTGGCCTCAGAAGTCACATCTGTGATTTCTACAATATTCTATTCATTTCCCATTTCAGTTCTATCTTTTGTGATAGTGAAATATATAGGGGTTTGAATTTCAGGGCTGAGTTTCACTGGGGGTGGTCCTGGAGCCTGTCTCCCACATCTTTATCATGGATGTGCCAATCTGTTTCTTTGTATGAGTGTTTTATAGTACTTTGGTAAAGGCAGGGATTGCTGCTCACAATAGCAACTACTCTTACCACACTGGCTATTCACACATGCATAATAGATGCTTTTATAACTTGCAGCAAATGAGAAAGGTGCAGTGAATTCAGCTATTGTTCAAACTTCAGGTAATGGAGAGAATGGGATTGGCTATATTATTGCTGCAAAACTTGTTAACCTGTGCAGCAATGGAAATGGGCAGTGGGAGAGAGGTTAAGTATCATCCAAATAAAGCATGTTATTCTGCTCTTCCTTGAGGGACCTCTTGGTTATATCTCTGGGTTAAGAATTTGAATTGGTACAAAGGGCAACTTCTCATGGCAAAGGGCATGATAAAAGTTTGAGTCAAGGCCTTTAGAAAGAGTATGTGTCTATGCTTGTGTCTGAAGTATTTAAAATACTCTTCTCAAGCGTTTTAATAATTTAAAATTCAGATAACAAGTACAATAGTGTTCTCTCTTCTTTTGCTCTCCTAACATGTACATATTGTCTATTTTAAGATTATTTGGAGATAATTTATGCTCCTACATTCTCATTTAAAAATATCTCATGGACACTGAATCATTTTGACAGTGAAGTGACAAAATCAATTTTAAAAATATGTATTTTTTTCAAGTGTGAAATAGAACCCTTGTTCTAGTGATATTTCACAATAGTTACATGCAAACCTAACTGAATGATCAAGGTCATGCCATCCCACAATAAAAATATTAATAGGCTTTTTGCCACGTTGAAATGTGAGTTGTCCAGATGCTTTCAGGCATAATTGTGATGATGTTGGGATCTTATTCTAAATTGGCAAAGTACTGCAATTATTTCTTAAGCCAGCAATATTTAATTGATTTGAGGATTGTTCCTATGTTTGATATTTGGATGAGATTGACAAATACCACTTGTCCAGAATAACATTTTAATGCAAATTTCCTATGACAGAATGTTCTGCAATGCCAAATGTTGCTTTTAATTATTTTCCACAAGAGAGCATAATTATGATATTTTCATCAGTAAAATTGTTTTACATTTTTTATTAAAGTTGGTTTGCTTTCATCAATGTAGTTAAAAATGGACTTTATTGACATATTGTAAAATTATTTCACTGTTTGGTTTTTCTACAGAGAAATTACCAAATAAACATTCAGAATATGCATATACAACTTTTTCAAAAAATACAGATGCCATCATGAGAATCACAACTTTTCGTTAAGAATAGATCTGTTTCTGAGGTCTTGAAAAGAGTTGGGGTGAAGATATGGAAACATGAGTTCTAGTCCTAAATCAATTGTCTGTTAATGCTATCTTGAGTAAATCACTTAATATCTTTTTTTAGTTACATACTATATAACTTGGGGTTAATAAAATCTACTTGATAAGCTTATTGTGAAGATTATATGAGTTAATGTTTGAAATAATTCTAGTATAGAGCCTAGAAATATTAGTACTCAATAAATATTTATTTTTATTTCTAAATTATCTTTATTCTTGCCTCCCAGTAGAAAAGTGTCTTAGACAATGGGTAATTCACAATAATATGTTACAACAAGAAAAATATTCTGTATGATTGTGTGCCAAGTTTTTTTAGTTACCCAGCTAATTTTGCCAACAAATATAGTTCAGTTTGAATAAAAGTTGATCCTTTGTGACATATTGAACAATTTTATTACAAGAATTTCTTAAAGGTGATGTTCTAAGAGCCACAGCCAAGTAATATGATACATGGCATTTTTGGTTGAACGGTGACGCCAGCTAGCCATTGAGATGATATGATTATGTTAAGATTTACATTCATATGGATATTGGACTCCTCTTGTCCACCTCGGCCTACTACGGGACTCCTGGAGAGTTCCCATTGGTTGGGGAAGTGCGGTAGGAGGGATTTCCGGAGGAGGAACTTCCTCTTAGGATCGATCGGGATTCTTGGGGCGGGGGCGGGGTACTACGGGGCATTGGCGGCAGTTTCCAAAAATAAAGTTTGTTCCTGCTTGAGTGGCTCGTGATTTTGTGCCTAGCCAGACTGCGGCAATGGATATGCTAATTAAACTGGTCTGATCATTACCCAATGTACTCATGTATTGAAATGGCACACTGTACCCCATAAGTATGAAGAACTATTGTGTATCAATTAAAAATAAAAAGCATATTTTAAAATTTTGTAGAAGCTGGGCACAGTGGGGCGCATGCTTGTAATCCCAGTGGCTCTGGAGGCTAAGGTAGAAGAATTGTGAATTCAAAGCCAGCCTCAGCAAAAGCAAGGTGTTAAGCATCTAAGTGATACCCTGTTTCTAAATAAAATATAAAATAGGGCTGGAGATGTGGCCCAGTGTTTGAATGCCCCTGAATTCAATTCCTGGTAACGCCGAAATAAAAATTTTTGTAGAAGAAAATTTAATGGCATGAAAGGATGTTAATGATATGTTTTTAAATGGAAAAAGTAGATTACAACATAGTATATGAGAAATAATCTACTTTTAGAAATATTTTAGAACAGATGGAGCAAGACAGCATGGTGGAAGGGTGTGGCAGAGTGAAGCTCTTAGGACATCACACTTGGAATCAGAGAGGGAGAGGGAGAGAAAGAGGAAGAGGGAAAGGAGAGGAGAGAGGGGGAGGGAGAGAGAGAGAGAGAGAGAGAGAGAGAGAGAGAGAGAGAGAGAGAGAGAGCCAGCCAGTGCTCTGCTCAATCAGAACAAAATATATACCCCAAAGGCAGGCCCCCAGGGATCCATCTCCTCCAGCCACACCCTACCTGCTAAGGTTACCAATCAGGTAATCCCTATCAGGGATAAAGCACATGTTTAATTTAAGGTTCTCATAACCCAATCATTTCACCTCTGAACTTTCTTGCATTGTCTCACCATGAATTTTGGGGGACATCTAATATCTAAATCATAACATTCTTCATTCCAGCTTCCTTATGCTGAGAATGGAAACTGAGAACTTCTGGTACCTGGCCAAATCCAATGAAACTGGAATTGTAAAATAGCCTAGTCTTGTGCAGCTTGGCTATGCTGTATAAATATATCTCCTGGTTTTAGTTCCTATAAATTGTAAAGTTGCTGTAGTACAAATGGAGGAAGATTAACTGTCTTCCCAGTTTTGGACAAACTGTAATTAAATACATTTTTCCTTTTTATATTCTTTTGTTTCTTTTCTCTTTTTTTTTTTGGGGGGGGGATACCAGGGATTGAAATCAGGGGTACTCAACCACTGAGCCACATCCCCAGAACTTCTTTGTATTTTATTTAGAGAGAGGGTCTCACTGAGCTGCTTAGTGCCTCACTTTTGCTGGAGCTGGCTTTGAACTCAAGATCCTCCTGCCTCAGCTCAGGAGCTCTGGTTATATTCTTTTATTTCTGATGTGGGCAGAGGACTGGATACAGTCTCTTGGAATCCCAGCTAGGCCTATACTAGCATGGCATGGTACAGAACAGAGATTGGAAAGATATCCAATAAAATATTAATAGTTATGAAAGGGAATACTTATTTTAAAGAAAACTCTTATAAAACACCAAACTTAAAAATTGAAAGGGTCCAAATAGTGGGCAGCATTACAGTGATAATAGTAAGTCTGACTGCCTTTATATGGGACGTGAAATTTATAATTCTCTTCAGTTCTCAACAGTCCTCATTGTCCTAGTGCCCTGCTTCCCTCCTTTACATTACTTGAGTGGCTGCCGTAAATTATTTTTTTGTTGTCTGTGATTTCAAGCATCAGAACAAGCCTCCATTGTGTGGATTTACTATTTGGCAAGATAATTTTCCTCTCCTAAGTTATGAATGGAATGCAGATATTGCCTACTAGAGAGATACAAGAAAAACTCAAATACTTATTTATCCACTATTTGCAAAAGCTCAAAGAAACAGCAGCAGCAACAAAAATAATACCTGCTTATGCCCAAGCAGAAAAGAGCAGAACAAATCAACTTTGACCTAAATAGAGGAAATAATCTTCTCTCTTTTTAACTTCAGAATGATAGCATACTTCCTAAAGCCTTTCCATAAATAGCATTATTTTCAACATGACCAATTTCCAAAAAACCTGTGCTTTTATAAATCAGGAATCTTGAAAAGTCTTAGAAATCAGCAGTTTCAATTTCAGGTTCTCTGAAAACTCATAGAATTCTGTTGAATTCCTGCTGTCAGCTGCAGGGATTGTACCCTCAACGGCAAGCCAGTTTTTTCTTTACATGTTCTCCTTTCCTTCAACCTGAAAAAACATTTGTGCATCAAATGCTTTGATTTCTTATTACAATTGCCATTATACATTTAAAGAAACTGTTATAATATCTGACTAAATTTGAACCTAAAATTCAGTTTTATTTTTTGTTTTGCAAAAATCCGACTACAGAAATACAGTCCATATTTACCCAAGTTTAGATATTCCATAATTATAGGGTATCCCAATAAGATGATTTTAGGCATTCTATTCCATCTTCCAGCATGCACCAGGGTCTATTTTTATGCTTATTTGATTGTGCTTGCTTTTGTCCTTTGGTTCTTTTTATGTTGTTTTTTTCTTTGTTTTTGTTCAAATGAGTAAGAAGATGGAATCTGAATAATAAAACGAGGGGAATCCCAGTGCTTCAGTAAAATAAAGGACATTCCACTCACTCAAAAACAAATCTTCATGATTTGGGATCAAACAGGGAGGACAAGGTTGAAACATGCTGACAAGTTATCTAATCACCAGAGTTATGAAACAGCAGGTCCCAGAACAGATCTAGAGATTCATTTATGTTGACACTCTTAGCTCACTGGGGAGAAAGTGACTGTCGGTTATTTCACTTCGTTACTTTTGTAAAAGAACTGATTTTTCATATGTAGAACTCAGGAATCATTCCAAGGTTTTCCTGGCTGCAAAGCATTATATCATCACCCTGGTATCATGTGACCCACCTTCAACCAAACTATTTCTGTTTTTCATTTGTGTGATGTTTAACTCAAGATATTTCAGGTTTTCTTTATCCCACTAAGAAACAATATTCATATATAAGCAGGAAAAAAAATTCTAGTCCTTCATTTACTCAAAAGCCACATATTGAACATTGAACATTAAAGAAGGCGCTGGAATCCAAAGACTAATAAAATATGGTCCTTACACAACTAAATGTGCAAGGTGAGAAGTTTTGAGGATGATGAATAAATTAATATGAGCTAAAGAAGAGCCCTCATATCATTGGGGGTAGTGCTTCTCAACCTTGGTTATACACTAGAATCACTTAGGGATGGACTGAAATTCCCTAATTCAAGCTGTATGCAACACCAGTTGAGTCTGAATTTCTTAGGGTGAGCTGAGGCTTTGTTTTTAAAGTTTTATTTTTGACATATTTATACATTTTTTATATTTTTATTTTTTAAAGCTTTCCAAGTGGTTACAATGTATGCCCAAATTTGAGAACCGCAGGTCTTTATATTTGAATAGGTATGCAGAAGAGTTAAGACTTGAGTTTTTATCTTGAAGTGTGAAGAAGCAGAAGGGATTGTTATATTAGGAAGAAAAGACATGTTTTGAACTGGTAAGGGATCATGAAACTAGATGATAGATTAAGGCAACTCACAAGATATTCAGTATGGCAGAAGGAAAGGTAGAGAACAGAATGTTACAAGACTCTAGGAAAGATAAGTTAGAAAACTAAATATCGAGGACTTTGATTTGTTTTCTATTGAAAGGATTGTCAACTGAGCACAGGAAAGAGGAAGTGTGTTTTAAATAGCATAGAAGAATGGAGATACAAGACTAGGAATGGGTAGCTAAGAAGAAAGGAATAAATCAGGATGGATAGGTTAGTACCCTGTGGAAGGAGCCAGTACTCAAATTATTAAAAGCAGATGAATTGATTGGAGAAAGGGGTGAACATATTTTGACTAATCTGTCAGGCTTGATATTCAGTATTGAAACCAGACTTAGAATCATTGTTTGTAGGGAATCATTACCTTTGGGAACCTTCTTGTCATGTATCAGAAGGGATAGTTCCTAGGAAGTTGGTGGAAGGATCTAAATAAGGAGGTACATGTCCTCTGTTAACTGGCTTGAGGGATCAGGGGTCAAATATTTTAAGCATGGAGAATTCTGGCGTTGAAGGGTAGATAGTAAGTTTCTTACTTCATGCTTACTTTAATATCCAGGGGTCAAACTGCCCCATTCCCACAGCTCTCCACTCTTTCCTAGTCTACTTCTCCTCTCTTCTCCTACATACCAGTCTGAGTATGGGAGGGAAACTACACCTGTTTCTAAACCCCATTTGGAGAGGAAACTTATGACATAGTGTTGATTGAACAAGTCTTTTCTGACTCAGGGAGTGCGTATAGCTGAGACTAAAGGAAACAAGCTATCATTACCCAAGACTGCAAGCATGCAGAGAACTGACAGTGACAAATTCTCACCAACTCACCTATTTCTCCTACAGGAGTCCAAAATGAGACCCCTGGCTTGCAAAGAGCATTGCTCTTACATGGGGTATACTTTGTGGGCCTGGAACAGAGATAATCAGCCTCAGAGAGCTATAGTCTACATCCTCAGTTTCATTTGCATGGAACTCAATGGGCTGACTTAACTGATTAACCTTAGACAAGTATTGATAAACACACCAACTCTGAGAAAATGAGCACTTTCTTTTCTGGGTACTAGCAAATCCCAAACCTTCCTATATCTGTAATCTTGTACCCTGCCTTGCCATTTATTAAAAGAGTCAACTCTTTTTAAAAGAGTAACAGCTCTATCTGCATATTGGATCCCACCCTGTTCAAAGATTTTGAATGTACCATTCTCTGATTTATCAGCAATTGCCCCATCCCTAATGGACCACTGCCAACAATATATCAACATATTTTCCATCTTTAAAACTCTCTCTGACTTCACATCCTCCTCCAGGTGCTGCTCTCGTTTTTCTTATCCTCTTTATCTTAGTTCATTTTTTACCTCTATGTCTTTCTAACCTCCTTCAGGAAGGATTGTCTCTATTTGCTTTTTCCACTTCATACCTCAACTTTGTCTTAAACACACTTCAACCGAACTTTCAGTTTCTCTGTCTCCCTAGAATCATTCTTATTAAGGTTATTAAAAGCTTTTGAATTTCCAAACTCCATGGACAATTGCCCATTCTCATCTTACCTGACTTTATCAGCATCATTGGACAACAATTAGTCCCCTATCTTCCACACTATCTTCCTTTACCCCAGGATGTTCTTCCCTTCTCTTAGTTTCACCTCATTAGTCATAGCCTCCTTGCTTTCATTTTCTCTTCTTTGCCTCTTTATTACCCCTTATTGCTTCTCTAGGTATATTCATTCACCAGGTTGCCTCATCCAGTTCCAAGAGTTTGATTTTTTTATGATTGCATTGATGTATTTATATCTCCAGTCTTTCTGAAAGGCTCTTGTCTCATTTATCAAATTGTCTTATTCAAAATTTACACTTGGCATTCAATTAGATAAGACTTGGGGTTCAATTGGATATTATACCTCATACAGAAATGCTTCACCCAAACATATTGAGTTGCCAATGTTCTCCTATCTCAGAGGTTCCATCACAATTCTTTTAATTGATAGGATTTATGAGATTTTATTTTTGGCCAGATCATTGGCCTGAGCTTTTTGTTACTCTTTGTCTTGATGACCTGCTGTTTGAGCCAAACACTCTCCTGCTGCTTGTTAACTTGACAGACGCACTCCTGCCTCAGGACCTTTGCCTTGCTCCTCCCATTCCCTGGAATGTATTTTCTTGGATATTCATGTGACTCCCTCTTTTATTACATCCAGGTTCTGCTCAAGTGTCATATCTCCTAGCTCACCTTAAAAGAAAAAGCTCTTCTATATAATTCTCAATTCTATTCATTTCATTTTTCTTTAAAAAACCTATCATTGCCTAACACTATGTTATTTGTCTACCATTATTATAATTTTTTAAAAGTAGAAATACATCTCTAAATGGGCAGGGGCTGTTATCTGTATTGTTCCCAGATCTAGTATCAGCATTTAGAACAGTGCTTAGCTTACAGAAAGAACTCGATCACTATTTGCTAACTGACTGATCAAAAGAATAAATCATTTCTGAAATCACATTTTCTTATCTAAGAATAAATCGTTTTGTGTGAGAATTATGTGATATTTCTTGATCATTAGATAGCTTTTTAACTGTAATATGAGAAAGATACTATTTTTAGGCTTATACCTAAAGTTATATTTGATATACCCCCTTAGGAAAACTTCCAAGCAATGTGGCAAATTATTTTTTTTTAATCTTATTCTAATAATTAATCTGGTATTTGAAATCAACTAGGAACATTCATTTCTCTTTGTTTTCCCAGAGTTTGACTTTGTAATATACCCAACAGTTCTTCTCCTTCCTCTTCTATTTTCTACAACCTTTCATCATAATAATGATACATAAAATATGAAGGAGGGAGTGGGAACAATTAGTTACACTCTGGTGACACATTCCATGTTCTACATCAATGAATAGATTTTAAATGGAACATAAGATGAGCTGTATTTCTGCAAACTGACTAATATGTTGAGCTAACCTAGGGAAAATGATTCAGTACACAATTCTAAAGGTTAACTGACAAAACAAATGGTTGAAATGTTTTTTTTTTTTAAATTTTTCACATTAAGTTGTCATTTTTAGAACCAATGCTATACATAATAAAATTCTGAATTTGCAGGCTTATCTTTTTTCATGAAAATCTAAAAACAGAGCCATTTATTCCTACAATTGTAAGCATAAATTGCCTTGACATAAAATATGTCAGTGATCAAAAATCACTAATTTTTTTTTCTTTGAGTAAGTTCTCTTGCATCAACAGCCTTTGAGAAATGTATCAATTTCCCCACCATGACAACTAGGAAACGATACAAAAAGAACTAAAAGCACAAAAGTGAATAAAACTTAGAATATGGTAAACATATTTAAAACCAAATATCAGGGCAGGGGTTGTGGCTATATATGCAACCCCCGAAAACCAACAACTTGTTATTTTGTGTTTACATTTCTATATTTTATATTTTCAGATAAAGCATGTTTTTATTTCTAAATTAAACATTAGACACTGTATAAGGTAATATCAGATTGATTTCATCTATCAGCTTAACTGGGAGGTATTAGGGAATGCCAGACTGATATATAACATCTAATCAAAGGAAAAGCACCCAATTGCCTATTTCAATGGCTCGTGTGATAATAAATCCTCAGCCCATGCTAAATTTCTTCGATGTTCCTAAGCAACAGTAGTTCTCCAGTGACTTCATTATGATCTTGTTAATGTGTGTTTTTCCTCAAGGGTAGTTTGAGAAGCAAATTATAAGTATTATGAACACTGGAATTACAGGGGAAAATCCCAAATATCATATTATTTTGATATTATAAATAGTTCTATGCATAACAACAAAGTAGATGAGGTTTACAATAATATCTATGGCTTGGGGGCTTTTTTGGTCTAGTGATTCATGAGTCTTCTAACCTTAAGTGGGGGACATATTTGTAATTTACTTCATTTCTTATAATTCATTTTAAGCTGGAAAGACTCTCTGGCTATGTTTTCAAGATGTAATAGCTTGTGTTTGTGATTCTAACGATGACTCTAAATATTAAATTTACAACTCTCATGGTATTTACACTGGACCTAGTTCTGTTAACTAAATAGAGAATGGTGGCTGCCTGCTTTCAAAAACACTTCCTAAGGTTTAATAGTTTGTTGGAAGCCATGTATAAATTATGGGTTTGTTTGAGCCAACATAAGGCAAGGAAGCTGCTTTTCTGGGAGCCCCTAGGTGAAATTCCGCAGTTTGAGAAAGCCCAGATCACACTGATGCCCTTCCTTAGCGCACAGCCCTAGGATCAAACACAGCTGCCTGGAGATGGGCATAACCTGCCAAGCACCAAACAAACTGTTTACCTCAAGATCCCTGCCACACTGAAACCTTTGATGTACTTCCCCTTAAATAAAGGATTGGGGCCTTTTTCAGTTGTTCAGTTCCAGTTCCTATCAGGGCTGGAAGACCCACCAGGCACCCCCCACCTCCACCCCGCGCTTAAGTCTAATTTCTGGCTTTGTCTTTTGCTCCTTACTGATTATTTCAGACTTTTAATTTTCCCAGGCGGCTCACACCCAAGCAGGAATCTGCTCTATCAGGGTGCTGGTAACCCTGTCAGTAATTGATATTCATTTTCAAAATCCAGTCTTAAAACATTTTAATGTCTATGCAAAGCTTCTTACTTTCTAGTGAGAAAACCCACAAATAGACAATATCATTTAGTTTAAATGCTAACAAAGTAAAAATAGAATGTAGAAACATCAGAACTTCTATATTCAAGCAAATATCATCTTCACAGGTGTTATTTTAGGAGATTGCATATTTATTTAAGTGTCTCTGACATTGTTCAGAAGATATTGGCCTCATTTATGGAAATACGTTTGATCTCTTTTTCTGTTGTAATAAAAAACATAAAACATGAGATCTATCCTCTTAGCAAAAATTTCAGTGTACCATGTGCTATTGTTCACTACAAGCACAATAGCATACAGTGGCGGTTGGGAATGATTTCATCTTGCATGACTAAAACTTTTTACTCATTGATCAGTGTATTACTTTGGGTTCTCCACAGAAACTGAACCAATAAAAAGTGTCTATGTCTACATCTATGTAAGTTTTATAGAGAATTGGCTTACATAATTTTGTTTTTTTCTTCCTTTTTAATTTTTTTCTATTTAGTTATACATGACAGTAGAATGCATTTTGATACATCATATATAAATAAAGTATACCTTCTCATTCTTCTGGTTGTACATGATGTAGAATTATACTGGTTGTGTAAACATATATGCACATAGGATACTAATGTCCTATACATTTTACTATCCTTCCTACCCCTTCTCCTCCCTTTACTCCCCTCTGCCTAATCCAAAGTGCCTCTATTCTTCCCTAGCTGGGGCACCAATATCCCCTTCAAGGGTATGTTCTGATGACCTCTCCCTGCCTCTTAAAGGTTACACCACCTTCTTCTCTTGCCACAGGCTGGGAACCAAGCCTTCAACAATGGGCCTTTGGGGGACACTTTCAAAATAGAGCAGTGAATTGAAGTATGTTAAGGTTGTGGCATGAAATAACACAAAAATGATTTAAATTCTTAATTTTACAAATAGGATATTATTCATTTGAAAACTTTGTTTAAAGTTTCTTTCAAAAGTAGTTCTTATTCATTTGGGTCTTGAATTATTGACATTTGTTTCTTGTAAAATCCTTTGGATTTTTGACATATTGAATTTTTTTCATGCTTTCAATCTAACATTCTTTAGATCAATTTTCTTAAACGTATTAAGAAACTAAATATACAGGATAAGTTATTTACTGTGAAGGATATTATAAAGGATGAATATTTATGTATCTAAGAATGAAATGCAAATTTCTCACTAAAAGACAAATATTTCATTAAGAAATAAATAGGGTATAAGAAATATACACAGGTAGTTGGCTAATGTTGGGTCAAATAATTCCAATGCAAAAATATTTTCTGAATTAATTGTCAATGTTTCTCAATACTAATGTTGGGGCTTACTATTACCTTCTTTAAATATTATATTGCCTATTTCTCAAACTCATTAGTATATTCCAGCAAGCACTTGGGCTGGGATTTCTCAGAGGTTCAAAATTTGAAATTTGTTGGCTATACATTTTACAACTCATAATTATTCACAAAAGGTATTAGTAATATTAAGCAGGGTTCAAAAGTCTTAGCATCAACCAATTCAATTTTTCTCTGCTGTTCTCAGATAAACTCATGCTGACTAGTTTTGTTGTTCAGAGTGCAGGGAAAGGGCCTGATTATTTCTTTGAGCACAGGATATTTGTCATACATTATGCTAGAAGCTTTATGTATAGATCATCCAGTTCTCCTAACAAATATGCCAGGTGGTGTTAAACTCAGGTTTGCTTAACTTCAAGCCCATGCACTTTCGACTAAATGCATCATCTTTCCTTGTTAAATACCACAAATCTCAACACAGTTGATATTTAGCAATATTTTGCAGAAAATCCTTTGCTCTTACAAATCTTTCTTGTGGTTGCAAACGTAGTATTAAATCTCTGTTATTACTTCATATCTTCTTTAAAATGCCCAAGTCCTTCATTTCATTTATAGTGTAAAGTCAGGAGCTTGACTGTCAGACTTGTGCCCACATTTGCAGATTCTTCTTCCATATGCCCATACCAACTTTGGGCCCTGTCAAAACAAATCTACTCTGCATTTGCCTAAATTCTTCCTTGTCCCTGTTTCTCTGCGTATGTTTTTGCTCTGCCTGAAATACTTTCATGACTTTTTTTTTTTTTTTTTTAGAAAAAGGAAAAAAAAAGTTTTATTGCTTTGCTAGTGAAGAGAAAACACAGGGGACTCCTGTTCCGTAAGCTGTGATTCTGCCCATCAGCAGGAATAGGGAGCTTTTAAAGAGGTGATTCAAAGGCTATATTCCAAATGTTCTCTGTCTGGAGTTATAATTCAATTGTTAATTTGGGAGCTAGTCATTTCTTCTCCTGAAATACACAAAGTCTGGATTTTACTTCATTCCTATGATGGGTGTGTACTCCAGGATAGATAAATCTGCCTAAAATGGGGAAGAAAGATAATCCTGTTTTCCCTGAGATTAGGGAGGTGGAGAGATTAGGAAGGATCAGGGAGAGAGGACAGGAAGGAAACAAGTCTATTTTAAAAATAAGTTGCAGTGGCAGAACAGCAAGGGCTGTATTCAAAGCATAAAGTGGACCACTGTTACATTTCCCCACTGTCAATTTCTACATTCCATTTCTATGGAAAATGGGAAATGACATCTCCAAACTGTTTCCTGCTGAAAGTGGAGTTGGGGGAAGTAACCTAAAGGCCTTGTTCTCTATCAGGTAGGGCATGGACAATTAAGAGTATTTAGCATCAGAGCAGTCCAGGAGTCCACAGTAGTGGGTGGCAAGTGACTGGACAAGGCACACATAGGGCATGGATTATGTTAACTGAAAGGACACTCTCAGAGTCGATGTAAAGTCCAAAGACCATGCCACACACTGGAATCCCACACAAGAGATTTATTGTTGGTAATATGAGGTATACAAATAAGGCTGTCCCTAGGAGGAGAGCAGCAGCCTAGTGACACTCACAGTACAGGTTTATAGCCCACAAGAGGAATCTCATAAGCTGCTTAGGAGTTTAAACTGGGGTGGGGTTAATCTTTTTTTTTTTTTTTTAAGCAGGCACGTGTTCTTATGGGAAGTTAAGCAGCATTTCCTCAAAATCAAAACTTTGGAACCTCTAGATTAAAAGGCTCCCAACCTAAAATGGTGAATCTGATGCCAAGACTAATACAAAATAAATAAAACAACAAACCATTACTTTTTTTTATAAATAATCAGCACAAAATCAATTAGTATTTCAGCCAGTCTCTGAAAACCATGAAGACAGTAACTCATAATCATATCAGTGGAAAAACAGATCAAGTTTTTCAATGTAGGAGGTTAGGAAAAATTTTAGGTCTGGAGATCAGGCTCAAATTAACTGAGGACAACCTTTTGACTCTAGAGTCCTTCATGATCATTATTATTAGGCACTCCCATACAAGAACCCTTCCTCTTTAGCTTCCAGCTTAATTTACTTTTGGTAGGGCTGACATCTTAAGTTGAGAAACCAGCCTCTACCTCACAGCAAAGCCTGTCCAAGGAAGGGGGCATGACCCTTGTCCTTGGAAAGACCCACAGAGCACTCCTAGGCACATACCCACTGTGCTGAATTGTTTATCTACAAATAACAGGAGAGATCTGCTGTGCCAAGTGTCCCTGACTCAGGCTAGGTGAGACCCATAGCAACCCCCTAGCAACCACCTATCAGCATGAGACAGGGAAAATACCTGAGATGCCAGATGACCCTCCCAGTAGTTTATGGTGGTTGATAACATGTTGGGGAACCATGTAGTTCAGCATGTACACCCCTCGTGGTTTAAACCAATCAGTTCAAACAAATCCCCCTCTTGTACTAACCAATCACCCTTATCCAACTTGTTCCTGCCAGTGAATGTGCTAATCATGTTTTAGAGTTGTTTTATGATTTTCCTGCGGTGTGTGATGATTTGCTAAGAGATGCTATGGTGTATGTGGGGGTCCCTGCCTTCCCCAAAGAGTGTATAAAACTGCTGCAAACCCTGGGCTCGGGGCCTCTCAGAGTCACCAGTTACTTTGTGCACAGAGGACTGAGCTAGCTTGCAATAAACACCTCTTTGCTGCTTACTTCGATCTTGGTCTCTGGTGGTCTTTTGGGGGTCCCGAATTCAAGCATAGCAAAGTTACGTTAAAAAAAATATTGATGTTCTTTTTAAATGTCCATAAAGTACTGGGCTATATTCACCTGCCAGTTGTTTAGGACCAAGTTGGTTGAAAATGACTTTGTTCCTATCTACTCTCAAGAGTCAGCTGAGATTTCTCAGAGATCACTCTTGGGGATGTTGTGAAGTCTTTTGGCTCTTTTAGCTTTCCTCTACCAGAGGTGCCATACATCAGGATGAGTCAGGGGCTGGCTGACCATCCATAGCTTTTCTTGGAAGTATCAGGGACATTGTCCTCTCCAGTGACCCTCCTCTTTACAGAATGTGCACTGGTTGGCTTCCTGTTCTCCAGGGTCCTATTGATGTCCCTGATCGGCAGATCAGGAGACTCATGGGAGTTTCAGGGCCCAAGAGAGATCCTGTAATTCTCTGGGTCCTGGCTGACCTCAGAGGGCAAAGGCCAAAATGTTGACTGCTCTTTTTTTGACTTTGGTCTCCAAGTTTTTGGGTTTAAGTTCTTAGCAGCCCAGTTTCACCAGTATTAAAGGGGAAGTAACAAGTTATAACTTCAATATCTATAATTCTATTGTTGCCTCTTTCATTTAATTGGGATCAGTATTAATACTGGAAGTTAGTATTATATACTATCTGTATTGGCATCAGATTCACCATTTTAGCTTGGGAGCTATTTAATCTAGAGGTTCCAAAGTTTTGATTCTGAGACAATGCTGCTTAACTTCCCATAAGAACATGTGCCTGCTTAAAAAAAAAAAAAAAAAAAAAATCAACCCCACCCCAGCTTAAACTCCTAAACAGCTTATGAGATTCCTCTTGTGGGCTATAAACCTGTACTGTGAGTGTCACCAGGCTGCTGCTCTCCTCCTAGGGACAGACTTGTTTGTATACCTTATATTACCAACAATAAATCTCTTGTGTGGGATTCCAGTGTGTGGCATGGTCTTTGGACTTTGAGTGGACTCTGTGTCTCTCTCTCTCTCTCTCTCTTTTTTTTTTTTGTGTGTGAGTGTCCTTTTAATCTGTCTTATATCTCAAATTAACTCAAGTTGTTTAATTAGAAGCGGTACCACTGCAAAACACTAATAAGCAATAGTTATAACATTTACAAGGAAAATACAAAATGAAATTAATAGAGAATAATATGTAATAGCTAAGAGCCAAGAAAAATGATTCTTATAATCCTAAATCTTTACTTAGTTATGTTTTTACCCTGTTTATTTTGAGATCACAGTAATAATTACACCCAAATTCCATCTTATGAACTCAAGTCTAGCCTACTTTGGAATCATGTTAACATGGAGTAGGGTGGGAGGCAGAGTCTTATCTCCGGTAAGGAGAGGCTCTTGACAAACAACACATTACAATATTACATCTAAAACATGAATCAGAGCTAAGGGAACTTTTAACTTTCTTTTTGTGGAAAAAGGGGCAAAATGCTTCCATATTGTAGAATGTCACCTTTAAACAGATAAGACTCTTCTTATTACCTCCCAAAAATACATTTAAATTCCAAGTCCAGTGTGAAGAGGCCAACAAAATTTTATATTTAACTTATTGACAACAGGCTACTTTTTTCAGCTATAAAAAAACAACCAAATATAAATATATAAGCTATAAAACACCAATCAGCTATAAAAACCAACCAAATTTATTATTTCTATACAAATCTGAGAATATTGTTATAGCTAATTTTAATTTGGAGAACAACAATTTGGCAAAGTTCTCCCCTAATCTTAACTTTAATTTTGAAGTACAATTTAGAATCCATAGTGTATGGTAACAATAATCACAGGTCAACATGGATTAGCAAATATCAAAGGATAGGCTTAAATTTCTTATACATTTAAACAGTGTTAATGATCAGAAATTGATTTAGTCAAAACAAACAGATATAAGACAGGTCTTTAAATGACAATGTTGCACTTCTGTGTCAGAGAGAGCACTTATTGGTTATTTTGCCAGGAAACTTACATAAACTTTATAAATTTTTGTGTAACACTTTGTCAAGGCTTAGAAAGATACAGTGGTCAGGTGCATACATAGACTTTATCACATATTTAGGGTATCAACTATATTGTTATAACCTAAAAACAGTTGTTTAACCAGTTACAAAGTAATCATTCACGACTTTAAAACAGGTACAAACCCTAATATCTTTAAGACTTAGTTTTCACAAGTAATAAAACCCAACAAATACAAGAAAATTATCTTGATAGATCAGAGCAGATCAATGTTTCTGACTTTGCTTCGTATCAGTACATTAAAGTTCAAATAACTTTAACTGACTATGCTAATTATGGCCAATTTAATTACAATTACAAACAAAAACTTTTTTTTTTGATATTGGGGATTGAATTTAGGGGCACTTGACTAATGAGCTGCATCCTCAGCCCTATTTTGTATTTTATACAGGGTCTCACTGATTTGCTTAGTGCCTCCCAGTTGCTGAGGCTGGTTTTGAACTTGAAATCCTCCTGCCTCAGCCTCCTGAGCTTCTAGGATGACAGGCATGCATCACCTCACCCAGCATAAAACAAGCTTTTAGAGATTTACCTTCTGCAAATATTCTGTTACTCACTTAAATGTTCACAACTTCTTTACACGCCTAGGTTTGTCCTCTTTTATCTTGGACTTTAGCACAAGAATATTACTTTACCAGACAATATACTTTCTCATCCAGAAACATTTCTTTTACATTGAGTTTTCCATACTAAATTATATTCCCATATCTATAACTTTCTTTTATCTTTTTTTTAGATTCAGACCCTTTCTTAAATTCATATTCTGAAACAATTCTTATGAATGTTATCTGTGCATGTAATTCACTCAACAAATTTCACTACAAGGAAGAGATCAGACAAAACAGCCTGTACAAAAAACTGTGTCTGGGTCTTTTTTTCTCCCAGGTGGCATTCAAGGGGTTGGAGCATAGGATATTTTGAGCCTGACCTGTCTGCCTCATCATTGACATGATGCCATCAACTTTAAGTGAGTTCCCGCAGGCAATTGTACCCAGAGGCTTCTTTGGGGCCTTTTTCTTATATTGGGCACATTGATATGCAGTGGAGGAGGCCCTCTGCACCCTTTTCTTCAGGCTTCCTTGAAGATCCCTTTGTAGAGGCTGCCAACAAAACACGGGTTGCTTTAATTTCTGTTTTTTTTTTTTTTCTTTTCTGGGTTCAGTTGTTTATTCTGCCAGTCTCCCCAGGCATTTAGTTTGAAGGGACACTGGTATAGCAAGA
Organism: Urocitellus parryii; assembly: GCF_045843805.1. Taxonomy (NCBI): domain Eukaryota; kingdom Metazoa; phylum Chordata; class Mammalia; order Rodentia; family Sciuridae; genus Urocitellus; species Urocitellus parryii. The sequence goes on along the minus strand of NC_135531.1, from coordinate 237,455,707 downwards.
ACTACTTGCCCCATTGATGGATATCCCTTGGCCAAATGGGGTGTCCTGTCAGTTCTTTTTTTTTTTAATATTTTTAGTTGTAGATGAACACAATATCTTAATTTGTTTATTTTTATATGGTGCTGAGGATCAAACCCAGTGCCTCACATGTGTAGGGCAAGTGCTCTGCCACTGAGCCCCAGGCCCAGGCCCCCTGTCAGGTCTTAAAAGGGGAGACTCTTTCTGTCCCCAGGTCATAAACTGAAAGTACTGAAACTTAGTGACATATTATGTATGGCCAGCAGCCTCCACACTCCAGGGGCACAAAGGCAGAGGCCAGATTCTCTTTGGCTATTTTTCTACAGCTCACGCAGATTATCTGGGTTTTTTTCCCCCCTAGTTTAGGGATGGTGTCAACCCACAGTGAGATGATCTGCAGTTTTCTGGGGCCAGGCTGAGAACAGTGCTGGGAGTGCCAGCACTGGGTTTAAAATATTTTAACCTTTTCAATCCTTTCGTCTGGTGTCCTACTATCCTTACACACCAGAGGCAGTGTCTTTTGGCACCTTCAACTCAGTTCCTGATGGTTCAGACCCCTTATCATGCAACTGCATAAATGCCTGTACCTACAAGAATCTCTTTCATATACTTTACCCCTGACACACCAACTTCAACATCAAGATTGTATAATAATCCAGAAAAAAAACATTTAAAGGCTAGATTGTGTTACAGTAAACCATCTTTCTCTTAGATAGGCCAAGATATCTCTGCTAAAGAGACCACTTAGTAAGATGAACACAGCACGGTCCATGTGTTAAAGGGCCAGCAACAAGAAAAAAAAAAAAAAAAAACCCAACACCAAACAAGAGAGGATCTCCAAAAACAGGGCTGACAGACAGGAACCTTTAAAACAGATGGACATGGATGTACAAATTTCTTCCACTTACTTTAACTTTGATAGGCCAACTCCAAATTCAAGATGGTATAATAATTCAGAAAGCTATTCAAAATCCAGATCTTTACAGTGAAATATTATCTTAGACAGGCTTTCACCTAGAGGTGGCTCTTCAACTTACTCTACCTCTGACAGATAAACTCCAATTGCAAAAAAGAAACACAGAGAGAACCAGAAAGGAGCTCCAAAACCATGGCCAATAGATGGGAATTTTTAAATTTACCTGCCAAGATCAGATACAAAACAAACAAACAAACAACAACAAAAAAAACCCCCAAAAACAAACAAACAAAAAAACAAAACAAAACCCAAACAGACAGAAACCCAGAGGGAATTTCCAAACCCAAGGCCAACAAACAGATAAGAACCTAGAACAGATCATAAGGGAGTGAATATCTCTAGGTTCTTGAGTCCTGCTTAATCATGATTTCTACACCAGTGGTTTTACAGATGTCCCCACAAAAAGGGACCAGGTGTGTGGAACTCAAGGGTCTCAGTGTGCACACTGGGAGAATTACTAAATGGCCAACGGTGTTGCGACTTTCCTGAGTTCAGTTTCATTCATCTCAAAGTCCACCATGATGGAGAAATCTGTACTCTTCAAGAGAAAAGGTGAAAGTTTCCTGAAGCAAAATGAGCTCCTGCACCTGCTATGATGGGCCCTCTGTCCCTCCCTTTACTCATAGGAATAGCTACTCTGGGACCACCCAAGGGAAACTTGCCCATCTCCTAATTCTGCTGCAGTTGGCTCACCAGCACCATGAATCCTCAGCATGGAAGTGGGGTTCCTTGGAGAGTCAGTCCTCCCAAGAAAGCTGGAGCTGGGGCTGCTCTTGGGTCCCACCCAGAGTACCAAATTTGCTTCATCCATGTCCCCAATGACGATCTAATAATGAGGACATGGTTTTGAGAAAAAGAATAAAAGAAGACTTATTGCTTTGCTAGCAAAGGATAAACACAGGGGACTCCTGTCCCAGAGGCTGTGATTCTCCATGACAAATTTTTAACCTTTGATATTAGTTTGGATTCTCCAAAGAAACAAAATTATTATGATTGCATCTATTGATGGATATACTTATCATAGGAATTGAATAACGTAGTTATGGAGGATGATAAGTTCTGGGCTCTGTACTCAGCAAGTTGCAAAGGATACAGTTGCAATCTGAATCTGAGGATATAAGACCAAGGAGAATTGATGGTGTTAGTTTCAGTCTCAGTTTAAAGGCAGCAGACTGACATCTCAAACTTGAAAACAGGTAGAGAGAGCGAGCCAATTATCTGTATTCTGAATGAGGCGTGGCCATATTGGGGAGGAAAATCTTCTTTACTCATTTACCAATCCAGTTATGAATCTTACCCAGAAACACTCTCACAGACACAATTGAGTAATAGTATTAACCAAATACCTGCACACCTCCTGACCCAGTAAAGTCGACATAAAATTAACCATCACATATCCTTCAAAATTTAACCTAAGTCACCTATTCCTCAAAGTCTTTCCTCTTCATTCTAGGTTAAGTTAGTTGCTTTCCATACCCTATGGCAGAGGTTTCTACCTGTTAATCTTATCCATTTTCTTTTTCAAATGGTACCCAACTGAACTATATTACCTAAACTCTCTTGGACTTTGGTGTGACCTTGCAGCCTACACTTATATATATTTATAATTCTTTTTAATGATTTTTTTATTAGTTGTTCAAAACATTACAAAGCTCTTCACATATCATATTTCATACATTTGATTCACACGGATTTTGAACTCCCATTTTTACCCTGTATACATATTGCAGATTCACATCGGTTACACATCCACTTTTTTACATACTGCCATACTAGTGTATGTTGTATTCTGCTGCCTTTCCTATCTTCTACTGTCCCCCCTCCCCTCCCCTCCCCTCCACTCCCATCTTCTCTCTCTAACCCATCTACTGTAATTCATTTCTCTCTCTCTTGTTTTTTTCCCCCTTTCCCCTCACTTCCTCTTATATGTAATTTTTGTATAACAATGAGGGTCTCCTTCCTTTACCATGCAATTTCCCTTCTCTCTCTCTTTCCCTCCTCCCTCTCATTCCTGTTTAATAGTGATCTTCTTCTCATGCTTTTCCTCCCTGTTCTGTTCTTAGTTGCTCTCCTTATATCAAAGATGACATTTGGCATTTGTTTTTTAGGGATTGGCTAGCTTCACTTAGCATGATCTGCTCTAGTGCCATCCATTTCCCTGCAAATTCCATGATTTTTGTCATTTTTTATTGCAGAGTAATACTCCATTGTGTATAAATGCCACATTTTTTTAATCCATTCATCTATTGAAGGGCATCTGGGTTGGTTCCATAGTCTAGCTATTGTGAATTGTGCTGCTATGAACATCGTTGTAGCAATATCCCTATAATACCCTTTTTTAAGGTCTTTAGGGAATAGCTGGGTCAAATGGTGGTTCCATTCCCAGCTTTCCCAGGAATCTCCATACTGCTTTCCAAATTGGCCGCACCAATTTGCAGCCCCACCAGCAATGTACAAGTGTACCCTTTTCCCCACATCCTCACCAGCACTTGTTGTTGTTTGACTTCATAATGGCTGCCAATCTTACTGGAGTGAGATGGTATCTTAGGGTGGTTTTGATTTGCATTTCTCTGATTGCTAGAGATGGTGAGCATTTTTTCATGTACTTGTTGATTGATTGTATGTCCTCCTCTGAGAAGTGTCTGTTCAGGTCCTTGGCCCATTTGTTGATTGGGTTATTTGTTTTCTTAATTTTTTGAGTTCTTTGTATACTCTGGATATTAGGGCTCTATCTGAAGTGTGAGGAGTGAAAATTTGTTCCCAGGATGTAGGCTCCCTATTTACCTCTCTTATTGTTTCTCTTGCTGAGAAAAAAACTTCTTAGTTTAAGACAATTAGAAATTATTCACATATATTTTTCCATACATACTTTCCCCCTATGTTTGTTGTTTGCTTCTACAGACAAGGTATTATTAGAAGCCATATGTTGAAGATACTACAGCTTCTGTCAACTGAATTCTGAAATGTCCAAAAGGTCCATATCCGTCATCTTTTCACTTCACTTCAGCCTCACTGTCTTACTGATTAATTTTATGAGAAATAAAATTTAACTTTGTTAAGCCACTGAAATTTTGGAGTTTATCTGTTAAAGCAGTGAATCTCACTTTACCTGCACATTGTGGCAGATATTCTTAATGCCCCACCCCACATTGTTGCATGTCTAGCTTTGAGCTATCGTCAGCTGAGGTAGAAAGTTTCTGGCACACTGACTACATCCTATCTGAAGAATCTGCATGTCTCAGCTTCACTTTCTGAGGGATTTGTCTGGCACCTTAAACTCTTGCCATGTACAGTGGCAAGCTAGAGGAGTGGGGAAGGACTTAACTCTCTGAAAGGAGACAGCAGTCAGTGTATCAAATGCTTCAGTTTTCCCACCCACCTGTGTAATAAGTATGAGGCATGTTCTCTATGGGTCTGAGAGGTCCACAGTGAGACCCAGTGTGCCCAGTGAATGTACCTGCCCATGAATGTACCATCTATACTGAACTTTTCCATTTCTTGTTTCACATATGCTTCCTGGAATCATCCCAAACCAACTGTACCCAAGGTCTCTGTCTGAGTTAACTTTTGGTACCCAAACAGTTCATCTCACATTGTTTAAAATATTTGTTTTAGATTATGGAAACCTGAAGACACTGTGTCGGAATTCTAACATGGTTCCCAAGACACCTGCCTCTTGGTGTCTATGCTCTGAATAACCCTCTCCCCTTGAATAAATAAAGGACTTGTGGATATGACAAGATTTTTACTACTTTGGATAAGACACATCTTATGACTAAGATGATGATGTTATATAATAAATAAACTTAGCTGACTGAAGTTAGGGATTCCCCTTGAAGAAGCAAGCCACCACGTGTTCAACAGATGCAAATAAATGAATTCTGTCTATAAACAAGTGACTTTGGAAAAGGACTGTAAACCTCATATGAGACCCTAGACTTGTTCAACACCTGATTGCAGCCTTATTAGAATCTAATCAACTAGCGAAGGTGTGCTCCAACTCATGATCCATGGAAACTTTAAGCCATTGTTTGGAATAATTTGTTGCATATCATATACAGCTATTGTAGCCATGTATAGACCTTTAAAACTTATGAACTATTTCAAGAGTGTAGAAAATAATGAACAATAATGTTAACTACTGTGAAGTTGTCTGTTGGTATTTAGTATAAGGCTTAAACATAGAATAATATTTTGCTCTACTTCAGTTTTTTTTTTCTTTTGGGAATGAAATATTACAAGTAATGTTGAATTCTCCTGCATAGGTTTTTCTAATTCTGGATCCCTTATTTCCTTTCAGAAGCACCCCACTGTTCTGGAAATTGCTAATTAGCATTTTTGTGCATTTTAAGAAACATTATTTTGGGCTGGAGCTATAGCGCAGTGGTAAAAGTGCTTGCCCCACATGGGTGAGACAATGGATTCAATCATCAGCACCGTATAAAAATAAATAAAGATACTATGTGTTCATCTACAACAAAAATATTTAAAAAACCATTATTTCACTATGTATGTTCAAGTCTAAAAACAACATATAGTTCTGTTTCTTTGTTTTATCTCTCCCCTAATAGAAGTAGATTAAAACTGTTGTGTTATGACTTTTTTGTTGATTTGTCTTTGTATTACTGCCCAATTTTACATTGTGACTTTCAACAAGATTTTGTTAAGTGCTGTGACACAGATATTTAATGCTTATTGAACAATCATGTGCTCCACTTCACTTGCCAACTCCCAAAAAAAGGGATCATGCTATGTGACATATTCTGACCAGGTGCCTCTTGGGGGAAGTTGTGTGTGTCACTGCTGGGCTGAAGTGCTTAAGAAACCCTGCAGAACATTTGACCCTTCTTTTCCCCTGCCTTGGCAACCAAGGAAACTGCATGTGGATATGATCGAGCCAAAAATTTGAAACAGCCAGAATTTGCATGTCACCATGTGGAGGACTGCTGGTCTACAGAGCTATGAAATTTGCTTAAGACTTTGTGCAAGTGAAAAATAGACCGTTTCTGTGTGAATTCAGTGTGACTTGTTATTGTGGCATAGCCTAAGTTACTGTCTTATGCAGAAATAGGTAAATTCTTGTTATTTTACAAACATCATTGTATTCCTTTTATAATTTGTTCTGATTAAAACCTTCGCCTCAGGTCCTACTTAACCTGAAGTTGATATTGTTAAACTAGCTTGCTTTTGACTAGTGTGTTTGTTTCTATTTTTGATTATTCCATTATTTTAAACCCTTAGTTTTATTTAAGGAGTCTCTTGTAAGCAAGCTATAGTTAAGTAGACAAACCTAACACTTTTTTCTCTTATTTTGGGTATTTTAATTCATTTACATTATTAGGATTCCCTCTTTCCTAATCCTTGGCAATCATCAATCTATGGCCTATCTCTGTGGATACAGCCATTCCTGAATTTCATGAAAATGGAATAAGTATAATATTTAATATAATGCTTTATATCTGACTTCTTTCAACTTAGCATTGTGTTGGCCCATAGCGCAGTATGTACCATGAGTATTATTATGTTGTATGTAGAAATCACAGTTTGTATATTCATTCATTTTCTGATGGACACTTGGACTGTTTCCACTTTTTGGTGATTGTCAATAGTGCTTCAGTAAATAAGTGCATGTTTGCATCTGATAGAGTACTTGCTTTCAATTGCCTTGGGGAAACAGTCATGTGCTACATGATACTGTTTGGTTAATAATGGACCACACATAAAATAGTGTTCAGGTAAGGTTATCATGGAACTGACAAAGTCCTATTGTCTAGTGATGTCACAACTCTCTCAATGTTATAGTACAATGCATTAGCCACGTGTTTGTGGTGATGCTGCTCTAAACAAAACTATTGCTTTCCTAGTCATATGGAAATATAGCACATACAATTATGTATAGTACATAATATGTGTTAATGATAAGGGTGTCCACGTTACTGTTTTTTCCCCCTTTCTCCCTCCCTTTTCCTCCCACACCTATTCCCTATCTAGAGGTAGTCTTCCTTCCTTGCTCTCCCTCCCACCCCCATTTTGAGTCACTCCCTTATATCAGAGAAGACATTCGACATTTGTTTTTTTGGGATTGGCTAACTTCACTTAGCATAATCTTCTCTAATGCCATCGATTTCCCTACGAATGCCATAACCTTATTCTTTTTTATTGCTGAGTAATATTCCATTGTGTATAAATGCCACATTTTTTAATCCATTCATCCACTGAAGGACATCTAGGTTGGCTCCACAATTTAGCTATTGTAAATTGTGCTGTATAAACATTGATGTGGCTGTGTCCCTGTAATATGCTGTTTATAGGTCCTTTGGATATAGTTCAAGAAGGTGAATAGCTGGGTCAAATGGTGGTTCCATTCCCAGTTTTCCAAGGAATCTCCATACTGCTTTCCAAATTGGCTGCACCAATTTGCAGTCCCACCAGCAGTGTATGAGTGTACCTTTTCCCCCCGGATCCTCTCCAGCACTTGTTGTTGTTTGTCTTCATAATGGCTGCCACTCTTACTGGAGTGAGATGGTATCTTAGAGTAGTTTTAATTTGCATTTCTCTGATTGCTAGAGATGGTGAGCATTTTTTTGTATAGTTGTTGATGTGCTTTTTTTTAAAAAGTGTACTTCTACTTATTAAAAAAATTTACTATAGGGCTGGGGATATTCCTCAGTGGTAAATTGCTTGCCTACCATGTTTGAGACCCTAGGATTGATCCCCAGTACTACCGCCACACACAAAAGTTTACTGTAAAATAATATGCCATGTCATACTAGTATCAGTCTCGTGTACTCATGTTTTCTGCATTTCTTGATTCAATCAATAAGCCTCATTAAGTGACTGACCTATAGTGTGTAGATTTTTGTATGCATACTCTATGATGTTCACACAATGATGAAATAGTCCAGTGACACATTTCTCAGAATGCGTCACCACTGTTTACTGGCACATTACTGCATCTTATTTATTCCTAGGAGTGGAATTGCAGGGTAGGGTAGGATTTTTAAAAAATTCTCCTATATATAATTTTTTTTTTTGTAGAACTGTTTCTGATTTGCAGGCAACATGTAAAGATTGACTTGGAGTCCCTTACATACCATTTCTACAGTTTCCAGTTACTAGAATCTTATTAGTCTGGTACATTTGCTGCAATTAATGATCCAATATTGATACATTAACTGAAGTCCATGCCTTACTCAGAATTCCTTAGCTTTTGCCTAACGCCCTTATTTTGTTCTAGAATCACATCTGCAACACAACATTGCATTTAGTCATCCTCTTTCTTTAGGCTCCTCTTGGCTCTGGCAGTTTTTCAAGCTCCTTTATTTGATGTTCATGGCAGCTTCAACAAGCACTCCTCAGATATTTTGTAGAATGTCCCTCAATTGCGATTTATTGTAAGCTTTTCTGATGATTTGACTGGGATTATGTATTTGGGGAGGCAGAGCACATAGGTAAAGTTCCATTTTCATTACTTTCATACCAAGGGTTCATACTATCAATATGATTGACCACCGCTGATGTTGACCTTCATCACCTGGCTGAGGTGGTGTTGGTCAGGTTTCTGAAATTGCTTTTCCTTGTTCCATATTGTATTCTTGAGAGGAAGTCTCATTATGTACAGCCACTCGTAAGGCATGAGAACTTGAAGACTTAAATTTTCGATGGAGAAATATCTACATAAATTATTCAGGACTCTTCTCTATGGGAGATTTGCCTCTTATCATTTCTTTATTTATTCAATAATTAATATGATTTGTGTCAGCATTTATGTGAGCATGATATTTATTTTAGAGTTTGGCTTATAATCCAATGTTACTTAATTTTGTTTCTGATATTGTTCCCATGTACTGCACCTGTTTTTATTCGAGAAACATTAAATTCTGTCTGAATCAGGTATCTTTCCTTTCTTTAGTTTCTAGAGAACTTATAGCCATATCTGAAGCCTTGAAAAAATTGCTTAGAATCGATGATTTTTTTTTTTTTTTGGTACTGGGGTTTAAACCCAGGGCACTTTCCCACTGAGCCACATCCCTATCTTTTTTTATATTTTATTTTGTGTCAGGGTATAACTGAATTGTAGACAGTGCCATCAAACTTACCACCTTCCTGCTTCAGTCTCCTGAGTTTTGGGATTCCAGGTGTTTATCACTGTACCTACCAATGGATGCATTTTTACATTAATCTGATTTCTGCCTCTGTTATAGGTATGTTGATTTGTTTTTGTCTTCTCACTTTTTTTCTACATCATGTTGTCTTGCTGTGTTTTATGAAAGTGTTTCTGTACATCAGTTTAAATTCATTATGAAAGAAGGTCCAGTGGGAACTTCCTGACCTTACGTACCTTTCTTCTTTTCAACAATCATTATCTTCCTCCTTTCCCCCTTCCTACATGTTAACTGACCACTAATAATGCTCCATCTGGCATGCTGATGCCAGGGTCCTACCTGAGAGGGCTGCTGGGCCTTAGCTTGCTAGGAGCTAGCCACACAGCTGTGTCAAGTGACTGAAAGCTGCCTGGCCAATCTTCACATTCATTTGCTCTTTTGCTGGCAGACATCGGGAAATTAAAGTGAGATTTCATGCTCAGTAGGTCTCTTGGATTTCATTGATTTTCTTCTTTCTGCTCTTTCCAGATTGGCCACTTTCATTGGCAGAAAGGAAGGGCCCTTGTGAAGTCTGCAACAATATTTAACGTCATGAAAAAGATTTTTGTAGAACAGGGCAGTGGTCTTGGATTACTTGCTTGCTTTGGTGCCGTTTGAATCATTAGTTTTGATTCAACAGGAAATTGTATTCTTATTTCATTTCACAGAGTCCCAGTTTTCTTTTGGATGTGGAGAGTGGAGTGGTATCTACCTCCACAGGTTGCCACTGGAATAGAATGAGACAAATCTAGCAAAGTTTTGAACACGTGACCTGGTAGACAGTTCTTAAAAAAAAATAATCCTTGTTATGGTCATCATACAAACCAGATTCCATAGCTAGTCAAAACCTAAAGTTGTTGTTTCTGCTTCATGCCTTGTTTCATTATTGGAAGTGCAGAAGAGAGCAAGTGGGCTAAAGTTATGGCTGGAAAGATCTTGGCTATGAAGTTCATAGGAAAAAGAAAGAAGCTGGGGACAGAGTGATGAATTCAAATACCACCTTGCTTATGCTGTAGTTGTATAATCTGTTCAGTTCCTTAACCTCTCTGAGGCTCAACTACTTTACCTTTAAAATGTGGACAATCAGATTATCTCAGTCATAAGGAGATGAATGAGCATCCTGTGGCACGTTGCTCTCAGTAAGTCATAGCATCCAAGGAAGATGTATTTGAATTTTAGTGACTATCAAGAAGATGGGAGATAAATAATTCTTTAGCTTTTTTAAGAGAGTTTTTATTTCAGATAGAACTTTAAAACTCAGAGAGACAGAGTAACTTTCTCAGGCTTTTTTTCTCACAAAGCTTGCAACTGTGACATGGATGTAAAGAGTAGAAAGAGGTGTTTCTGAATTGAAAGCCCATAAGGGAAGCAGGGAGAGAGAGACACTGGATTGATGTACATGGCCACTTCTCTAAAGGTGGCGGTGACTATAATTATCAACCGTGGGTGTGTGGGTGGGGGGGAGGAAGAAGGGAAGAAAGAGAGAGAGAGACAGAGAGACCTGGAGTCTTTTGTGCCAGGCTAAAAAATGCTTAGATGGAGTGAGTATGAGGGAAAGAGCGTGATGTCAGGTGAGGTTAAAAGTGGACACTCAGGGGGATCCCTCATGATCCTGATGGTCAAGCTCATTTATCTGGGCTATTGAAGGTTCTTGAGCATTTTGTAGAAAAATATGTAGTTATAATTCAGCCAGCCTTGTGTCCATGAGATTAATCTGAGCATGGAAGTGGAAATTATGCTGGTATCCTCTCTCCCAGAGTCCAGACATATTTTACCCAGGAGCTCATTCTCCCACCTGTGTGCTGTCAATTTCTTCCTGTGACCTTTGCACTAAGTGACAAACACATTTCACTCTTAAGTTTTAACAGCTCTGGACAAAATTGCCTTTTATCAGAATCAGATGTCTTGTCCCAGCTGGAAACATTGTTTGCTGGAGTTCTGTTCACAGTTTCAAGGGTCAGGAAACTGGGAGCACGTTGGCTGGATAGTCCTTGCTCAGAAATTTTAATGGGGCTGCATTCAAGATGGCAGCCGGGGCCTTGTCTCTGAAGGCGTGGCTGAGGTTGTTCAGTCTGATTCTAAAGTGACTTTTGTTAGGAGGCCATAGTCTCTCACCACACCAGCATTTCCACAGAGCTTTGCAGAACAGGGCAGCAGCCCTCCTCCCATGTAAGCAAAGAACACAGAGAGAGAGGTGATAGGAAGTTTTGAAAGGTATTCTCTGTCCTTTATCCTGTGTGTTTACCTCTTTTCTGAAGGGTAATTTGCATATTTGTCTCCCTGGATCCTTGATTCCAAAGGAAGGACCTTATTTATATCAGTAGCCTAGTCATCCTTTTCTGTCATTGTATGGGAGATATGACCAATCGGTTAGTTACCCAACAAGTGTGTAGCCTGGCTCCCCAGTGATCACTAGGCTGTCCTCCTCAAGCCCACGGGTTCACATAAGACATAGTTCTACCACAATCAGTGGTTGAAGGCAGCTCCACCCCACCCCACCCCCTGCTTTATTTTATAAATAAGGGAATCTTATTAAGTCTTAGTCTAAGTCTGGAATTTTGGCTAATTCACTCCACCTAGAATTAATTCTTATTCTCCCATGTGCTCTTCAGGCCTGTGCATTAAACATTATCTTTGTTTGGAAAGCTATTTTTCAGAATTTCACGTATCTTTTTGCTTTGTCTCTTTAGAAGCCTTTCCTAACCAACCTACTTAAGGTAAAACACAATTCCTATTTTGTGCCTCCCACTAAAATATAAATTCCACGATAACAAGGACTTTATTAAATTTGTTTACAGCTGTAGGCCCAAGGCCTTGCAGAAAAACTGGTTTGCAGTATGAACTCAACTTTTTTTTTCTATTTCTATATTTTTATTGCTGCATTATACTTGTACATAATGATAGCATTTCATGTTACATATGCATACACGTGCACAATACAACAATATAACCTGTCAAATATCACTCCCCAACACTTTCTCCCTCCCTCTTACCCCTTGGTTTCTTTCCTCTTTGATTTTTATGAGATCCCCACCCCATCCCACCTTTCTTTTTCTTTTTCTTTGTTAGCTTCTGCATATGTAACTCAACGTGTTTTTTAAAATAGATCAGTGAATATAATTATGATGTCATATTTACCAAGGTTATGCAAACTTGAAAAGGAGGACAGGGGGAAGAAAGGAAATTAACATGAAAGCTTGAATAAGCTTTGTGTTGCTCTTTCTAAGACCTAATTATGTTTCAGATTAAAATTTTTACCATATTCTCAATTTATTTAACTATTATGGGCTATGCACTGTACTGGGTACTTTGAATACATTATCCTATTTAACCTGCATATATCTATGAGGCCATGCTCAAATTTATTTTGCCCATTAGTGACAAAGAGATTTCAATGCTTGAATATATTTAATTATATACCTAACAATGTTAAGTACATAATAATCACTCACTAAAATAGGGAAGCAATAAATTCTACTGTGTTGTAACTAAATACCCATCATATACCTGTGTTTGAGTCTGTATCTTATAGACTATAATTATGAGCTGTGAACATAATCTACTTTTTAATTTTCAATATTTAACTACAAACAAATATAATAGTTGACAATATAGATGCTGCATGGAGTCCACGCTGAGAGAACTCTTTGCCCTAAGTTTATTGTTTTCTTGATTTTTCCATAGGACAAGTCATGGAAACCACAAGTAGCCATTTAGGGCTCAGAAGCTTTTTCTTTAATCAAGTGAATTACTGTTACCTTGAAACTTACCTTTGTAATAAATGAAGAAAAAGATAAGTATAAGGTAGCACATCTTCTAAATAGCTATCAAAAATCCTAGTAGAATTCCCACTTTTCTCTGAGTGTTAAACCTTTAAAAGTGCAAATACTTAAGCATTTAGGTTACTTAGTAATATATGCCATGGAAAATATATCCAAATGAAGTTGTCAAAGAGCTCTAAAGTTCACTGGTGAGCAAATAATCCTCCCAGGCTGTCAGGGTCTAAGGGGACTTTTATTCAGCCAGGGAGTTGCGTTGTTGACAAGGAGCTTACTAAACACTGAATAGAAGAAAACCCATTTGCTAGAAATGGGCCATTTGGTGCATCAAATCAATGGTTAATCTAAACCTGGCAGAGAAACACAGGCATTGTGTTAGCTTACTAGAATGCACATGGGTCATGCATTTTCTTTCTCATTTGTTCCAATCACAAACCAATTCAGCTTTCTGGGTTGTGTTCCGAAGACTATGCCATGGGTGCGTGCAGAAAATTTAGATTATATAATCTATTTAGGGAAATACTTAAATTTAGCAAATTGTAATCAAGCCTTCTGCACTGCTTTAGCAATGTGAATGTAGATTAGTTTTCTTCATGCAAAATTATGAAAACTTTAATTCTATGTGTATTATTTTCAGCAATCTAGAGAATATTATTGAATTTGAAATTTAAAACATTTTGCAAGAACTTTGAGCAATATGGTAATTATTTCAATCTGAAGTAAAATTGGATCTTTTGGAAAGGCAAGACAAAGCTTATTCAAGCATTATGCCATTAATCAACAGCTCTACAGGGAGAAGCCTTGGCCTTAAAAGTATCTGTCTGATATTAAGGAGGTATTCAGGAGTGGAAGAATCAAGAAATGATATTCACATAAGACTTGAAGGTCAGTGTAAGGGCTGTAGATTTTACTCCAAATGAGTCTGGAAGTCTTTGAGAAGAGAAGTAATATTATGTAACTTACATTATAAAATGAATTTCCCTGGCTAATGTGTTCAGAATAACTTTTCGGAGGGGAAGCATGGAAGGAAAGAAATCAGTTCAAAGGTTGATGCAGCAACTTTGTAGAAATGTGTATGGCTTGAACTGAGCAAGTAGTAGGTGAAGTGTGGAGAAATTGTTAGCTTCTGGACATATTTTTTAAGATACAGCCAATAGGAGTCATTAGTGAATTGGATTTGTAGTGTGTGATAAAGAGAGGAATAAAGGATGTTCCAAGTCTTTCAGATGAGCAATTGGAATGATTGAGTTGACATTCAGTGAGATGGAAAATCCTTCCAGAAGAGATTTGGGTGAGATAATATGGAGATGTTTTGTACATATACTTATTGATATACTAGTAGATATATCCAGTAGTTAGTTGTCTATGAGTCTGCAGTCCAGGTAAGAGCTCTGGGATATTGTTTAGTTAGGATCAATCAGTACATACATTGTATTTAAAGTTATCATACAGGTTATGAAGGTAGCTTATGGGGAGAAGAGGTCAAATATTGACTATTCCATACTTTGTATATAATCAGAGATATGAAAAATTATGCTCTACAAGTGTAATAATAATTGTAATGCATTCCAATGTCATATATAAATAAAAAAAGAAAAAAATTGAATATTTCAATGTTTAAAAAGTGGGAAAATACAGAAAAAAATGAAGGAGACTAGAAATAATGTATTTTGATATAAATGAGAGAGGATGGAAGCCAACTGAAAGATTTTGACAGGGAGTAAGATCAGCTGGATCAAATACTGGGTCTGTTAGGTAGGATGAAGCCTGAGAAAGAAGAGGAGATCATTGGCAGCCTTGAAGCAGCAGTGTTTAAGGCCCTGTTGGATTGCATCCAACGAAACAAAATTTAGAGATACAGCAAGCATTTTGGGGAGTTTTTTTATAAAGGTGAGCAGAGCAAAGATGGTGGATGTGACATGAGTTATATGCAGTATAGAGTATATTACTGCATGTACACATGCTAATGGGGGATGATTCAGTAGAGACGGGAACATTTGATGATGCCTTAAGAAGAGTAGAGTTCTTTGAATAGTACTCTGGAGAAGGTGGAGCATGATGGTATCCTGGGCACAGATGGAGAGGACATCCTAAGATAAAAGACGAGAGGATGGACTATTTTGGCATGGGATGCACATCACTGTATAGGTATGGAAATGGGAGTTTATGATAAATCTCTTCTAATTGCTTCAGTAGCCCCATGTAGTGGAAGCTAGATCATTATGATAGTGATGTGTTAAAGGTCTGAGGGAAGTGGAGAAGCTGTGAAATACTCACAAGAAAGTTAAAAAAAAAGTTAGCAAAATATACTTCAGTTGTTTGGTTAGCTTCCTTGAGGTTAATGATCTTGACATTAAAGTGAGACCTGCCAGCATCATGATGTATTTTTCTCCACTCACTTGTTCCAGCATGATTGCAGGTTCAGAGCAAGTATGCGGTTTGGATTTAATTAAGGGTGGGCAAGGTGACTGAGGTTGCAGGATGTGAGCTCGGCAAGGAAAGGGGTTAGAACATAATGGTGATAGCACATTGAGAAAAGAAGAAAAAAATCAAAAGTTTGTAGGTCTTAGTGAGTAGAAGAAATATTGAAAAACTCGTTCCAAAAGAAATAAGGAAACAGGAGTGAGAGGGAACAATGTTTAGAACTGAGGTCTTGAAGGAAGGGCAGTTTTGGGCATGCTCATGGGAATGTGTGGTATTAGATGGTCTAGACAAAATTATTCAAAGAGTATAGGTCAAGAAACTACATAGATATTAAAATCACCAAGATTAGGACAGCAGTAGTATTGGGGAAAAGGGCAGTGATAAGATCTCAACTATATTGTGAACATCATGTTGTATTTTAATTGAACAAAGTACATAGGAATTAGAACACACCAATGTCTTTATTTTATGGGACAGTTTTCACAGGCTACTATATTTAACAGTTCACAGTAGCTATTACGTTTTTCACTGGATGGATAAATTGAAAATCATTATTCACAGGCTATTGGTTCCTTGGGTGTAGGTACAAGACAAACGTTTGGCATGCACATCCATTCATGGCTCCCACCACATCTTTGTGCTTGGCTGTCACCTTTCAACCACAATCATTAACAGAATCTTCTTGTGCAAAGAAGTAGGAGATGTCTAATACACACTAGAGAAGCAAGTCCTGCTAGCAGACCATTTATTTTGTCATTCTGGCTAGAAATATTTCAAGTTCACCTGATCTTTTCTTACAAACTAAGTAAATCATATATGAGAAAGCATAAAAATTTATTATTAGAGTTAGACATAATCTAACAATAGTATATGTAATTAATTATATATTTCTTATTTACTTTTCCATAGTTATAATTGGACCCTAAAATTAGAGGAAAAAGGTCTATGGTGGTGTGAATTTGGCTTAGCCCTTATAATAACAGCTACATTTGAAGGGAAAAGAAGAGAAAAATCTCAGATTTTAGCATGCTGAAAAATTCAAAGATATTTAAACTCACTTTCAAGAAATTACCCATATGTAACTGAGACGAATTGTTATGTGGTGTCTCTTTTTGACAATAAATATAATGTACTATTTTTTTTTAATGAATATCCACAAGTAGGATTGCTGGATCATGTGATAGGTTCAGTTTTAATTTTTTTGAGGAACCTCCATAAAGTTTTCCACAGTGACTGTTTAGCTTTGCTCTCCTCCCAACAGTATGCAAGGGTTTCAGTTTCTCTACATCCTCACCAGCTCTTGTCTTCTCTTTCCCTTCCTCCCTCTCTTCCTTCTTTTTTCTTTTTATCTCTTTCTCTCTCTATTTCTTTACTCCCCTCCTCCTTCTCCATTCCTCCTCCTTCTTTGATAATAGCTATCCCCACATGTGTGAGGCGAAATCTCAGTGTGATGAGATTTCACTATTAGTGATGCTGAGCACATTTTCATATACCTGTTGATAATTTGTATGTCTTCTTTGGAGAAATATCTATTTGAATCTTTAGCCTATTTCAAAATTTAGTTATTAGAGTTGAGTTGCTGCTGTTATTGAATTATAGGGGTTCCATGTGTATTTTGGAGTTAATCCCTTTTCAGTGTGCAAATATTTTCTCCCATTATTTTAGGTTATAAAAATTTTACTCTTTTGATTGTTTCCCTTGCCCTGCAGAAACTTTTTAGTTTGACGTAGTCTCACTTGTCTATTTTTGGTTTTGTTGCTGATGCTTTTGATGATGTATCCATGAAACCATCACCTAGACCAGTATCATGAGGCTTTTACCTACATTTTCTTAGTTTTTGTTGTTTGTATTTTTAATTTGTCTTTTTCAGCTCTACATGACAGTAGAGTGTATTTTGACATATTATATGTCCCTTTCTTGTGGTTGTACATAATGTGGAGTTACACTGGTCATGTATTCACATATGAACAAAGGAAAGGTATGTCTGATTTATTCTACTGTTTTTCCTATTGCTATCCCTCACTTAATTCCCCTTTGTCTAACCCATCGAATTTTTATTTCTGCTTCCCTTTTGTGTGTTAGCTTTTGCATATCAGAGAGAATATTCAGCCTTTGGATTTTGGGGATTGACTTATTTCACTTAGCATGATATTTTTCAGTTTCATCCATTTACTGGCAAATGCCATAATTTCATTCATCTTTATGGCTCAGTAATATTCCATTGTGTATATGTACCACATTTTCTTTATCCATTCATCTGTTGAAGGGCATGGTCAACAAATATATGAAAAAATGTTCAACATCTCTAGCAATTAGAGAAACGCAAATTAAAACTACACAGAGATTCCATCTCACTTCAGTCAGAATGGCAATTATCAAGAATACAAGTAGCAACCAATGTTGGTGTGGATGTGGGGAAAAAGTACACTTATACATTGCTGGTGGGACTGAAAATTGGTGCAACCGATCTGGAAAGCAGTATTGAAGTTCCTCAGTAAACTTGGAATGGATCCACCATTTGACCCAGTTATCCCATTCCACAGCATATACCCAAAGAACTTAAAATCAGCATATTACAATGATGCAGAAACCTCTTGTATAAAGAAGTAGGAGACAGAATTCTGTCAATGCTTATAGCATCTCAGTTCACAATAGCTAAGCACTTTCTTTTAGAAGCTTTATATTTTCTGGTCTTAACAATATATAAATAAGTTTCTCAAGAGATATTTGCACTCCTTTATTCCTTGTAGCACCTGTGATGATAGTCAAGATGTAGAAATGATCTAAATATCTGTCAACAGATAAGTGGGTTCAGAAAATATGGTAAAGTAGACATTCAGTGGAATACTATTTAAATAGACCTAAAAAAGAAGGATGTCCTGCCATGTGCGATGATATTCATAAACTGTATACATTATGCAAAGTGAAATAAAGCAGGCACAAAAGGCATATACTGCATGATTTTGATGATATGAAGAGTCTAAGGTAATTAAACTCATAGCATCAGAGAGTAGAATGGTGGTTACCAGGGGACTGAGGTAGGGGGAGGGACTATTGGGAAATTGCCAATCAATGGGCATAAAGTTTCAATTATAGATGGTCAATAAGTTCTAGAAATCTGTTTCTATAGTTAACATTGTACATATACTAAATCATGCTTATGCTAAACACTCAAATATTTGCTAAGTGGGTAGATTTTATGTTATGTGTTCTTACCACAACAAAACAAAATTTGAAAAAATGATAATGATGAAGCACAAATGCTATTATTATCTGTGAGACATCAAAGCTATCTGTCATTCTACATTTTGAAATAAATTATTTTAAACTGTAAAATAAAATTATATGTAAAACTGTTTCAAATAAAAGCAAATCGCTTATTACATCTTATAGTTTTATTTATTTCTTCTATAATTAGTATTAGTTTGACTTTTAAGTTGTCTCAAGTAGTGTCTTTGTCTACCTTTAACTGGAGAAGAATGTTCTAATGATTAACTTTATAATTGCATTGCATTTTTTATTTGGAAGTGATCCTAAAATTCAATTCATGTCAATTTTTTTTTAACCAATAAGAGAACTGAAGAACAGGGGATGATGTGTTCAAGGTCACATTATTGAAGAAAAATTTGCAGTTAGAAAGTAAATTTATCACCCATATCTACTATATATTACTGCCATTCAAATATTAATTGTAAATAATTTTGGCAAGTTAACAACTTGACACTTGGAAATGTTAATGATTCTTCACCTTTAAAGAGCTTGCTCAATTAAGAAAGATATTCTGCTGTTACAACAGCACTGTAGACATATAATTGGAGTCTGGGGGAATCTAAGCATTGACATCTATGATGGTGGCATTTCTAAGTAAAACCTGATCATAAACTTTGAAGTGTGTTAATGATTACTAGTAGTATTATTCTAGAAATATATAAGCAAGGTTCTGTTGAGGGCCACAGCTGACAACAAGGTTCTTTTTTCCAAAATATTTATTTCTGGTCTAGATTGTAAAAGCATGAGAAGATGCATAACTACTTCTAAAAATTCACATATTCAGCTGTTAGTAGTAATTATACTATATTCAAAGGCAAAGAAGTATATTTCCTCATATATAAGAAAGAAGAAAATTTACTGTGAATTTCTTGATCAACCTTTAGCCTACTTTCTACATTACAACTCTAATATTATAACATCCTTATTTCAAAGAAATACTTCTTTAAATCCTTAGGAATATAACAAATTTTTGTTATTTGTTGAAAAAGGAACAAACAAATGGAACTAAACAGATTATTTACAGGACTTATGAATGCATTTACAAGTAGTATTATGTCTATGATTATTAGCTTCTAATCTCTTCACTTTCCTTCAGGACATAAGGGTTTCTGAATTCTTCTAGATCATCATACCATAGAGAATATATTTTGTTTATCAGATATTTCATTCATCAGGTTGTAGTTGCTGCAGTGAGTCATAGAAAACTATCTGCCGGGATTGTGAGAAAATCTTATTCTATTCAAATTCTTAGAGACATCTTGTGATTAAAGATATTTCATGGATATTGAAACTTAAAAAATTAAAAATTAAGCTTAGACAATATTCACTACTTTAAGCAACTATATACCGAGTATTGCTAATGAAGAGTAAAACAATCATCATTAATTATATTCTTAGTTGATAACATTCTGTTATCAAAAATAAAGTATTGCATCCCAAGATACAAGTCCTCTGGAAAGTTACTTATCAAGCTGAATTTCTTCAGAGTCTAAACTTGAAATGCTTTAGGACTTTGTGAACTACATTTTATTGGGGGCAGGGTGGGAATCAGGAGTAGTAAGAGAGGAAAGTGTATTTCACGTTCACCTGCAATCCCCATAAAGTCCAGAATAGTAGTGGCCAACATAGATATAATTTATTTATCTTCCTGACATTTATGTCTAGAAGTAGGTGATTCAGGACTGGTGTGGTCCTCTTACAGCATCAGGGAGGGAGTTTCTTTCTCTATTGTGTCTATTCTACCCTTGTCACGTCAGGACTAAGTATGACCACTCCACTTCTAGGCATCTTAAGTGAATTCTGGACAACAGGAAGTAAAGTAAAAAAAAAGAAGGAATAAAAAATACAGCTGGCTTCCTATGATGAATGATTCCTTATTTTTGCTAAGAATGATTTGACGAGCACATCTTACATTTTTTGGTCACTTTGAACTCACATGGTTACAAACAACTGCAAGGGAGGTGGCAAAAGTCCTCTTTCTTCTGGGTGTTCATTGGTTCAGCTAAAAATCAGACTTTATTACTAGAATTGATAGTACTTACTTGCTACTGTAAGTAGTAAGCATTCTTTTTTTTTTTTTTGCATCAGCAAAGAGAAAACAGCTTTGTAATGCAGTTTTTGAAACAATTCTTTTAATGGGAATTGTTTAAATCTTGTCTTGAAACTAAGCATATAACTTAAAATAACAGAAGCTATGTTTTTTTTGCAAAATATGATTTTAATTGAATGGGATTTCTCAAATAATTGAAATGTTTTCATTATACAAGTGATTATTAATTCAAATAAAGAAATAAAGCACAGTAACAGTCATGTCAATTTATATTATCTGATATTTAAAGAGTGTTTCTATACTTGCTTGCATTTTTGCTTTAATGTCTTCTACAGAACTAGGTCCTTTTGGTGTTTTAGGGAGATTTTTTTCTGTTTTTTTGAAGGAGGCTTGACCTTTTGATCTTGGTGTTGATAGTTTTAAGTCTTTTCCACTCTGGTTTGATTGTTGTGCATTTTTGGCTGGAGTGTCTTGTATAGATTTCTTCACTGGAAATTTTTCTTCAGTTTCCTCATCATCAAAATCATCATCATCATCTTATTCTTCTGCATCATCATTATCATCTTCATCAGCAGCGAGTACTACTTTTTGTTGGGGAAACTTGCTAACCGTTTCCAGGGGCAGATTGTTTTCCAGATATACTTAAGAGTTTTACATCCTCCTCCTCCTCTTCATCTTCTGATTCTGCATCTTCCTCCACAGCTACTAAGTGCTGCTGACTAATATGCACAGACCCTGAACTCCACTTCAACCTTAAGACCACAGGTGATATAATTTCAAAGCCCCCAAAGGAAACCATTGGCTGTACAATGTTGCCAGTGTTACTTTAACTGGACTGCCTTCATACCTCTCATTGCCTCTGCTCCAACAACGTACAATTCACCCTTTACACCAGCCCCCAAACAGACCATTCTTAATGATAACTGGTGCTTGTTTTCATCATTATACGCCTTAAAGTGATAATCTTTGTCAGTCTTTAGCTCACAACTGAAAAGACAGTTCTGGGGCCTCAGGAGATTCAAATTCATATATCCATGAAATCTTCTACAGGTTGGTAGCACACACTTAGGCGGGAGAGAAGGTGGATGAAAACTAGACTGCTGCCCTCGAGAAGAGATGTGCAGGATGAAATCATGCCTGCTGTAATCACATTTAAACACAACTCAAAAGAGAATTTTTTTTTCAGTTTTGGGCCTTGTTATGGATAGTTTCAATTAGTTTTGGTCACTTAAGTAATTTTGTTTACTTTCTGTAGAGCAAAATTGTTATTTTTAAAAAATTTTCTAAATAGTATAGTAGTTGAAAATAGACAAATTGAACTTCATCAAAATTAAGACGTTTTTGCATCATAGGATGTTGTCAAGAAAGTATAAAAACACAGCTGAGTGTCATGGTGCATACCTGTGATCCTAGTAACTCAGGAGGCCAAGGCAGCAGGATTGCAAGTTTGCGGCCAGCCTCAGTAACTTAGTGAGAGCTTGTCTCAAAATAAAATATAAAAAGAGCTGGCTTCGGGTGTAGCTGAGTGGTAAAACATCCCTGGGTTCAATTCCCTGTACTTACTAAATAAATAAATAAATAAATAAATAAATAAAAATTAAAAATCACTTACAGAATGAGAGAAATGTTTTCCAAATTTCCTTTTGTAGCATCCGTGAAGGATGATTAGAACGTCCCTTCAATTGCTGTTGAGGGGTTGTTCCAAGGATTCACCTGTATCATCCAAAGGTTGCAAGATCACTTGAAATATTTTCTTTCTTGTGACCATGTGCTATTGGCAATACATTAAAATTACACAAAGTAACTATGGAAAGATCAGTAACCTGGGACATTTAAGAAGTAAGTAAATATCTGGGTTAAATATTAAATTTTTATTTTTAACAACTGTGAAACAAATCACTTATATGATTTATGTGTTCATAACTATGTAAGGCAGGTAGTTTGAAATATAGTAATAATAACAGCAATAATATCACTTTTGAGTGCTCTAGTGCTAGATAGTGTGCTATGTATTTAATATACATTATCTCTTTTGAGCTTCTGGGCAACTCATAATATAATTTTGTTTTTCCTTGTATTTAAAGCTAAAAAAAATTCACTCCTAGACTTAGAACAAAGATATACATTGATGTAGTAAAAAAATGCTTTTAAAACATTCCCATTAATGTCAGACTATGCTAAGGATTGCTCCATTGCCTTGTATCTAGACCCTAGAAAAAAAGAGAATAACTTAAATTTTATTTACTCTATTCTTCAGAATTTCATGGTTCTTAAGCACTGAGATTATTTTGGGATAATCCTCAGGGTTTTAACCCTATGCAATTAACATCCCTTCTCCTAATCCAAAAGGATTAGCAAGGAAGAATCCTAAACACTGTGAGAAGATAATCTACTTTGTAGTAAGTGTTGCTATATTTGTAATGAAAGGAAAAATCCTGGAAAAGGTGCATTTATTCTTTTTGTTTGGTGTAAGGTGTCAGACCATGTCTACATGTCTATATCTCTTGAAGTACACTGCCTATAATCGCTGTGTAGCATCTGGTCATGAAAAAGGGTATTTCTGTATGTATTTCTAATCAGTTACAATTAATCAACCTTGAACATTAAACAGAGTATTCAGTTCAACACACACACACACACCACCACCACCACCACCACCACCACCATCACAATGTGGGAAAATATTACAGTAAATTAAATAATTCAGAGTATAAGAAATGATTAGTAGTATGCCTTTGAGAATCTCTCATCTTATTGGGAATGCTTAATACACAAATATTTTGGGTTGCATGTTTTGAATTATACTCAGACATCAGGTTCTTTTCTTTCTCTGTGTAAGGTGGTTTGGTAAAAAATCTTACTGTCTTTCTTGGTAGAAACTCAGTTGAGTTTATTTTATTGTTGATATATATCAAATAATTTGTTTAAAAATACTTATCAGATTCAATGTCTGGTGCATCATTTTTATGGAAAATCCAACTCCCTTTAGACATCCAAAATGTATGTAGCAACCAATTTTTTCTTTAAAAATAAATTCCTGAGTGTAAAATAACCCAAGGTGTACATTTGAGTAAATATTTGCTCTGAAGCTTTACAGCTTTGTATTTTGTTGTGTGTGTGCACATATATGAAGGTGTATGTTTAAGGGTCATTGAGAGATCCCATCCTTGGGGGATGAGGTTTGGAACAAAGGAAAATTGCTTTGTGGAGGAAACAGAAAACAATCAATCACAGTCTACCAGCTAGAATATTTGATTCTCTGAAATTTTCTAAAGTAAAAGAGCGTAGCACAGTAATGTGACTTGCTTTTATTTGACTATTATATGTTGGTTTTACATACAAGATAGTCTGGATATTAATATTTTAACCATGTTATGCTTGGATAGAAGTTAACCTTAGCAATTTTATATAATCATAACAAATTCATTGCCATCTATCTAGCAAATTACTCTCAGTAACTATTAACTTAAATTACATCTTGTCTTCATGTTAATTTTTCGTATGACTCAAATAGAATTGTTTTCTAGATATTTTCAGCCGAGTGGAAGAGATTGTTTTATAAGACAGCTGTGGAATAGAAAATTTGTCTGCAGGATTCTGTTCTTTCATTGTCTTTTTATTTTAAATTATTGTTTAAACATTTCCCTTACCTTTAGTAGTCTTTTTATTGAAAGTAAGAAAAATTAGAGGTGGGAATGAATGTTATTTTCTAGATTTACTGAATGGACTCAGATGGACTTGTTTCTGAGGAATGTGCAAGTGATTGCACAAGGATTACCAATTGTTTGTTTGTTTCTTTTCTTTTTTTTTAAACCATCCTCACAGGCTTTTTTCTCCATGTAATATTTCTATCTTTCTTTAGATTGAAAAGATTCCGGAAGAAAGATTGCACTTGGATTTGCTAGAGAATATAGAGTAGGCAGAAACCTGTGTGTGTGTGTGTGTGTGTGTGTGTATGTGTGTGTGTGTGTGTGTGTGTGCGCACACACACACATATACACATGGAAAAGGGCAATCATTTAAAAATTATTTTATATAGAAATGTCTGTAACATTCTGAAGTTGCTATACAAGATGTATTGGTTTTCTTCTTTTAATCTTTGAGAAAGATTACTTTTTCTGTATTCCATAACTTGTAATATGTTAGAATTGTGGCCCTTTGCCATTTCTAAAAATCTGGGATTCAGAATAGATTCAGAAATGATTCATAGGCTACTATATGCTGACCAGTAAGTCAATCTTCAGTGATTGCTAGATGTTAATCAGTGTGATGTTGGACACCTTGGCAAGAAAGCAATCCATAAAGAAGAAACTCAGGAAAGAAAAAAAAATGCAGTGCTTAGTATTACGAAGTTCTGTGATTTTAGAGTGCCTTGTGCCATAGCTGAAACATACCTGGATTTACATATTTTTACAAATATAAATCAATTCTCCTTTCTTTGTTTCCTCTTTGAACTCAGCAACCGCCCCCTCCCGCCCCCTGACATTCAGTCCAGGAACACTTGCCATTTCCTGGATAGTATTCAAAGTGCTGCTTATTTTGTGCCATTATAAGGCTTAGTCATTTAGTTTTTGTACTATCTTGTCATTAGAGTGTGGGAAGAGATTTGTGGTCCTAGGCTCTCTTGTTTGGTAACTAGGCAGTCCTTTCCCAATGATAATTTTAATTCTGATTGGTTTCCTTCCAAATGTGTGGAAGTACTAATTTGCTTCTGTAATGTTAATTGTGCAAAATAAATTAGTTAACAACAACAAAAATCCCCAAGCTATTTATTTTGAGTTTATTTTGCAGACATCAATTAGCATTAAATTGGCTTATCTTCTAATTTCTTAGTTCTTTGGTTCTATTTTTGATACAAGACTGCTTTTCCTCAGATGATTAAAGCTTCTTATCTCTAAATTATTATTTGAACTTAAAACTATCTATGTGCTCTATTTACCTTTCATTATACTGCTTCCTAAATTTTCAAAGTTGCCTTTTTCTTATAATTTACATTTCTGAATTTTTCTAGAATTAAAGATCATTTCAGTTATTTATGCCTTTTTTGATAGGTTAGATATCATTGAGACAGATCTACATTTTATACTGCTCTGGAAACCAAGTCACAGGAAATATTGATGGCTGTTATATTTTACATTAAAAATCTGTTTCAGCTTCTCCAAAAGGCTAGGTTTAGGGTGAAATTTTTCTATTATATTGTAACTTCTTGAAGATTAAGATTAATTCAATTTGGTTACATAGCTGAATGGTCTGAGTTGTGAATAGTACACTTGGTCAATGATCAATTTGGACCTCAGAAAAGATAATTTATGTTAGAATTATTAGCATTTTATTTAATTAAAGGTAGAAATCTATTTATTTTATGGGGATAACAAATTTTCAAGTCTAACAAAAGGGCATGGGCCTACTTAAGCATTGCATTGACCATGTGTTATAAGGACTCAGAATGGGAAAATAAATTGCAAAAGGAAGATCGCAACACAATAATGGGAAACATTTGAGCAAAAACAGTAGAAGTAAAGGTAAAGTAGGTTTATTTATATAGGTGACGTGAGACAATAAACAAAAATGGTTTAGGGACAATAGGGAAGTTATTGATGCTAAAATTAACTTGCACCTAAGATGAGAGAAAGTTCATGCTCCAATACCATGACCTAGTAACAAGTAGAATGTTTGAGTTATACAGGCTTTGTCAAACTCAAAATTTAAATGCCATTGCTTTCTTTGAACTTGCCTATTATTTTTGCCAAGTCATGAAGTTTACAGTATTATTTTCATAAGCAACATATGAACTGTGGGAAGCCTCCTGTTCTCTAGTTATTTGGAAAGTTGAACAACTCTGTATATTCTAAAACAAATGATGCTTTTAATTCTAATATTTTTAAAAAAATTTGTAGATGGACATGATATCTTTATTTTATTTGTTCTTATTTTTATGTGGTGCTTGGGATTGAACCCAGTGCCTCACATATGCTAGGCAAATGCTCTACCACTGTGGAATTATAATCATCAGATATAGATGATATATTTATTTAATTAAGAAATTCTGATATTTGTGGGGGAATTAAGAAGATATGTAACAGTAGCATACAAAAGTCAAAACCAAGGGCTAAGTTTTCGTGACTGAGTTATCTTTGCATGTGCAATTAAGTATAACTCATCCATCACTTCTTATTTAAGGGAAATAATTTTAAACACTAGAGTTTAATAATTTTGAACTTAGAGTTTATATGGTATTCATATAAATACCTAATATACTTGACTTTGAAGTAACATTTAGTTGTATAGTTTGTCAACAGGTCAATTTTTGTTTTTTCAACTTTGAATTCATTTTAGTATTTAGTGTGTTCTGAATGTTTATATACTCCTGAAATTTAAGTGTTGAAATCCTTACCCTCACAATAATAGTATTAGGAAGTGGAGGCTCTTAGGTGGTAATGAGGTCAATGGGTCAGAACCTTTTGTCTTTGTGAAAAATGCTTCAGAGAGATTCCCCATCCTTACTGCCATCTGAAGTTAGTGAGAAGACAGCTGTTAATGAGGAAGGTGGCCATTAACAGACACCAAACCTGACAGAATTTCAATAGTAGATTTCCAAGGTTTTAGAACTACGAGGAGTAAATTTCTACTGCTTATAAACTACCCAGTATATAATATTTTGTTGTAAGAACTTGAACAGACTAAGACATTATTTGAATTTAAAATGAATTCAATTAAAGGACAAAAAAGCAGGAAGGAAAGTAGAATTGGAGTGACAGCAAATAGTCATCATCGTTTGATAGAAAGTCAAGAAAACTGAAATAAGGATCAGATCATGTAAATTCTGGTCTCATGCTGATTCTCATTCACTATGTGATCTATTATTCTTTCCCCATTATTATTCTATGTAAATTAAAATATACAGTTTCTTTGAGGGGTATAAACTGGGTAGTGTTTTAACAAATAGATTACTTTTTTTTCTACTTGGCATGCAGCCTTGCTTGCATTTAATTGTTCATGCAAATGAGATATGGCCAATAGAATCTTGCATAAATGATGTACATACTTTCCAGAGATGGCCTATCAAAATTCTCACAGGCAAATCTTTTTTTCTTTGTTTATTTGCTAAAGGGGAAGACATAAAGCCATGGACAAGGGTAGGGTTATAGGATGGGATAATTCTGGGGAATGAACAATTGCATGAGCAGAGCTCCTTTTGTCTGTGTTAGCTATCATCTGAGTAAGAAACAGATTTTATTATATTAGGCCACTGAAAATTTGAAATTAGAGTAATTAGCCTATCTCACTAAAGCAAAAGAGAAGTATTCTTCTAGTTCTAAATTTTATAATTTTCCCAAAATATTTAAGAGTAAGGCGAGAAACAAAGAAAAATTCAGGACCAGATGACCAAACTGATTCTAAGCTGAGTTCTATTAGAAATTTAAAGAAGAACTAATACCAATCCTTTTCAAATTATTCCATGAAATAGTAAAGGAGGGAACTCCTTCAAACTCATTTTATGAAATCATTATCACCCTGATACCAAAACCAGAAAAAGACACATCAAGGAAACAAAACTTCAGACCAATATCCCACATGAACATAGATGAAAAAATTCTTAATAAAATCCTGACAAATCACATACAAAAACATATTAAAATATAGTGAACAATGATCAAGTGAGATTCATCCGAGGGATGCAGGGTTGGTTCAAGATAAGGAAATCAATAAATGTAATTCATCACATCAATTGATTTAAAGACAAGAAACACATGATTATGTCAATAGATGCAGAAAAAGAATTTGAATAACTAAAGCATCTATTCCTGTTCAAAACACTAGAAAAGCTGAGGATAGAAGGAACATACCTTAACATCATAAAAGCTATATATGACGGTAGCAAGACAAACACCATTATGAATGGAGAAAAACTGAAATCATTCCCTCTAAAAGCTAGAACAAGACAGGGATGCCCTCTTTCACACTTCTATTCAAGATGCTCCTTTACACTCTAGCCAGAGCAATTGAACAGAAGAAAGAAAGTAAAGTGATGCGAATAGGAAAAGAAGAGCTCAAACTACCTCTGTTTGCTGATGACATGCTTCTATGTTTAGAAGACCCCAAAACCTCCACCAGAAAATTTCTAGAACTCATAAATGAATTAGGCAAAGTAGCAGGATCATGTTCCTGTACTTCAATGATAATCCACAGAGAGAGAAATTAGAAAAACGATCCCACTCACAATAGACTCATTAAAAAAAAAAACAAAAAACAAAAAAAAAACCAAAACTTGGAAATCAAACTAACAAAAGAGGTAAAAATTACAGAACATTAAAGAAAGAATTGAGGAAGATCTCAGAAGATGGAAAGACCTCCCATGATCCTGTATGGGAAGAATTAATATTGTCAAAATGGGCATTCTACCAAAAGTGCTCTACAGAATCAATACAATTCCCATCAAAATTCCAATGATGTTCTTCATAGAAGAAGAAGTCACAAAATTCATTTGGAAAAATAAAAGGCCTAGAATAGCCAAAGTAATCCTTAGTGAGGAGAGTGAAGCAGGAGGTATCGCAAATATATTGCAGTACTATAGTAGCAAAACAGGATGATCTTGGCACTAAAACAGGCATGAAGACCAATGATATAGAATAAAAGACACAGAGACAAATCCACAAAAATACAGTTATCTAATACTAGACAAAGGTGCTCAAAACATATTGGAGAAAAGAAAGCCTCTTCAACAAATGGTCCTGGGCAAACTGGAAATCCACATGTAGTAGAGTCCTTGCACTAAACTCAACTCAAAGTGGATCAAAGACCTAGAAATTAGACCAGAAACCTGACACCTGTTAGAAGAAAATACAGGCCTAACACTTCATCATATAAGCTCAGGAACTGACTTCCTTAACAAGCCTCCTGATGCACAAAAAGTAAAATAAAAATTAATAAATGGAATGGCATAAAATTAAAAAGCTTCTTCATAGCAAAGAAAACAATAGTGTGAAGAGAGTTCCTAGAGTGGAAGAAACTTTTGGCCACTTGCACTTCAAATAGGGCATTAATATCCAGGATATGCAAATAACTCAAAAACCTTAACACCAAAACACCAAATAACCCAATCAATACATGGGCAAAGGGACTAAGCAGACACTTCTCAGAAGAAGAAATACGCATGGTCAACAAATATATGAAAAAATGTTCAACATCTCTAGCAATTAGAGATGGTTAACAGATGGATCTGGAGACTCTCATGCTAAGTGAAATAATCCAGTTCCCCAAAATTAAAGCTCAAATGTTTTCTCTGATACATGGAAGCTAACTCACAATAGCAGGTGGGTGAGAATAGAAGTTCAGTTTATTAGACAAAAGGGAATGAAGGAAAGGCAGCGGGGATCAGAAAAGGAAAGACAGTAGAATGACTATGACATAACCCTCCTTTGTTGAAATCTGAACATACCGCAGTAAATTTCACTATCATGTACATCCACAAGGAATTAATTGAAAAATAACTCTGGGAAAATGGCAGAAAGATCTACAGAGGGGGTGGGGAGAGGAAAGAGGAAGGAGTGGTACTAGGGTCTGAATTAGAACAAGATATATTCCATGCTTGAAAATGATGTCAACATGGGTTGTATTGTCATGTATAACTAAAAAGATTAATATTTTTTTTAAAAAAGAGTGAGGTAAGAAAAAACAAAGAAACAAGAGTCAAAGTTTCTTTGACTTAGTCTTCTTCCCCTCCTGTTTACTCTCTTGATAGTAATTGGAGCAATCTGAGGGAAAGTGAAAAATAGAATACCAGCAAAGTGATATGACATGACTTCCATGGTCAGGTCATAAAAGGCAATGAAGCTTCTGCCTTGATCTCTTTGATCACTTCCTCTGAGGAAAATAGCCACATGTCAGAGGTTGCTCAAGTAGCCCATGTAGTGGCCCAAGTGGCGAGAGCCAATTTGCCAGAACCAATGGTTGGTTACATAGCAGCAAATTCTACCACCCTTTCCACCCCACAGTTACTGTAAACCCGTCGATATGTGATGACAGCCTCATGAGAAACCTCACACTGCTCCAGAATTCATGACCCACGAAATCTTTGAGATGAGACAAAACACATACTTATTATTTTTTAAGCTACAAAGTTTTGCCTTGATTAATAACACAGCAATAGCAACTCATGTACAAGTCATCACAGATGATATTTTTACTAAATATTTGCCCAGCATAGCCTGGGCTTTTTTTCTTACAGCCTTTTATTTTTATTTCTTTACCACTTTTTATTTGACTATTGAACAAAAATATATTTTGCTTTTGTTCTAGAAACACCTAACTTCAATGTACCAATTTCTATAAATAGATAATAGTAGGTCCTAAAATAGAAGACATCTTAAAATAGTAGACTTTAGTGCATTAATACAATAAAAGTTTATTTCTGTTCTTTTTTGTAAACTTCTTCTTTTTTAAAAAAATTTTTAGTTGTAGATGGACACAATACCTTTATTATTATTATTTTATTTATGTGGTGCTGAGGATTGAACCCAGTCCCTCACGCATGCAGGGCAAGTGCTCTACCACTGAGTCACAACTCCAGTCCCAAGGTTTTTTTTTATGTAAAAAAAAATGGGGGTGAGTTAGAAATGCAAATCTGTAAAGGAACACCTGTGGAGAAAACATGTGGAGAAGGCCTACAAAAGAACAGACACAGACAAAAAGTACAAGCAAACAGACAGGAGGAGTGGAGAGGAGTGAAGTGAAGTGGTGAAGAAGTGCAGAAGTGAAGTGTCAGCTCCTCCCTGCCTGGGAGTTTGTCAGTTCAAAGAACAGATGCCTCCCGTTACCATGACTACATTCTAATTAGTATTTCTTTAACCCAAGTGCTAGCTAACTGAGATAGGGTTCAGGTTAGAATAAACATGGGGCCCCTATTCTCTGGGGCATCACCATGGAGACCAGATAGTGCCTGCATAGTTGTCTTATTAGCTCAGAGGGAGATGGCTGGGCATCCTGGGTCTGGGAAACAGGGTAAACCTGTGAAGGACAATGAGCGCTATGGCAGCCAGGCATCCCATGCTTTTGCACAGGAGTTTCCCTGTCACCAGTATTACCTAGCAGCCAGGCATTCTGTGTCTTTGCACAGAAACTTCCTAGTTATCAAGCATGTCATAATCAAGAATTTTGTAGACCCGAATCCCAATCACAGAATTCCTACAGAAATCCTTGGCGCTGAAAAAAAAAATTAAATAAAAACTCTTATAAAAATGTACTAAAACTTTTCTAATAGTTAATATAAAAATGTAGCTAACCATAGGTATTCAAAGTAATTAAAAATAATGATTTTGGCGGGGGGGGGACAATTCCAATATATATGCTCTTTTGTTGCTATGGTTTAGTTAAATAACAACAATTCCCCAACAAAGCAGTTCAAATTCCAGTTCCCACAGAACACTAGCTGTGCATTAATTACCAACTTTACTATTAGCTCTTCAGTCCACAAATCAATACCTAATAACAGATTCATTTTATGATCAGGGACCAATTATACCACCTTTTTCAAAGTCTCTTGATGGTTGGTTATTGTGCAATTTATTCAAGCCATGCAAATTGTGGAGCTGCATAGTCTTTCTTTCACCATTGATTAACTTGTGGTGAGATTTTTTTATACAAATTGATACTTGAAAGGGGGAATTGGCTAGTCAAAAAGAAAGTGCAACAAGAAGCAAAAGATGATAGTGTTGAAAGAGAAATTTCAATGGAACATAAATGTAGATACAGAGAGAATGGCTGACATTGGGGATATTGACTCTAGATATGCAGTGGAGGGACTTGGTATAAACTTACTAACAATCATGGGGAAACGAGTCATGATAAAAAGGGGGAGATGGTCCAGAGGAAGTGACTGCCATAAAACTTGATATTAAGAGAACAGCTAGGAATATTTCATGACATTGGAAATACAAGGATGGAATGGTGGAAGCTAATCCAATCATAGGCAAGAATATGACCATTTTTCAAGGCACAGAGAAGATATATATGCTGTATAGTATTACATGGCAAGAAATAGAAGACAAGCACTACTCCTGCTACTTTTGATAAGATTTTATTGCAAAGTCTTAGAACATTTAATTCCCAATATTTCTTTTTTAATTTTTTAAAATTTTTATTTGCTTTTTTTAGTTATCCATGATAGTAGAATGAATTTTGACATATTATACATACATGGACTATAACTTCTCATTCCTGTGGTTGTACATGATGTGAAGTTACACTGTTCATGTATTCGTATAGGAACATAGGAAAATTATGCCTAATTTTACTATCTTTTCCATTCCCATTCCTCTCCCTTCCTTTCACTTCCCCACCCCCACCCACTCTGTTGAACCTGTACTCTCCCCCAACGAGCCCCTGCCTATTGTGAATCAACATTCCCATATCAGAGAACATTTGGCCTTTGGCTTTTGGGGATTGGCTTATTTCACTTAGCATGATAGTCTCCGGTTCCATATACTTACTAGCAAAAGTCATAAAGTTAATTCATATATATATATATATATATTTTTTTTTTCTTTATCCATTCATTGATTAAAGGGTACCTAGGTTGGTTCCATAGGTTAGCTATTGTGAATTGACTGCTACATGTTGATGTGCTGATTTTAAGTCCTTTGGGTATATACCGAGGGATGGGATAACTGGGTCTAATGATGGTTCCATTCTAAGTTTTCTGAGGAATCTCTGTACTGCTTTCCAAAGTGGTTGCACCAATTTGCAGTCCCACCAGCAATGTATGAGGGTACCTTTTCCTTCACCTCCTCACCAACATTTATTGTTATTTGTATTTTTGATAATTGCATTTCTGTAATTACTAAAGATGTTGAACATTTTTTTTTATGTATTTGT
Organism: Urocitellus parryii; assembly: GCF_045843805.1. Classification (NCBI taxonomy): domain Eukaryota; kingdom Metazoa; phylum Chordata; class Mammalia; order Rodentia; family Sciuridae; genus Urocitellus; species Urocitellus parryii. The sequence goes on along the minus strand of NC_135531.1, from coordinate 237,422,173 downwards.
TGACTGAACAAATTTCTTCTTCTGTGAAGTGCTTGTTCAGTTCCTTTGCCCATTTATTGATTGGGTTATTATTATTATTTTTGGTGTTAAGTTTTTTGAGTTCTTCACATATGCTGGAGATTAATGCTGTATCTGAGGAGCAGGTGGCAAAGATTTTCTCTCATTCTGTAGGCTCTCTGTTCACATTTTTTAAATTGTTTCTTTTGCTGTGAAAAGCTCTTCAGTTTGATGCTATGCCATTTTTTGATTCTTGATTTTACTTCTTGTGTTTAGAAGTCTTATTGAGAAAATTGGTTCCTAAGCCAATGTGACGGTGTGTTGAGGCCTGCTAATCTTTATGCATTTCTTTATACAAAGCTTTTAAGCCATGTGACCTTATTCTTTACCCAACCTATCTTCCTGGAAGTGAATCAGATAGAAACAGCTTTCAGGGTAATATGACACTATTATGTGCAAAGTATGCCACTAACATGGACCATACATACCTGTACCTTTCCACAGTATCAGATTTTAATGGATAAAAATAAATCAACAATTTATAAATTTTGTTGACTTTAATTCCCTGGATACTATGAATCTCGATTTTCCTTCTTGTGCTTTAGGATTCTTGTTGAGGAATTCGGTTCCTCAGCTGACATGTGGAGATTTGAGCCTACTTTTTCTTTGAGTAGGTGCAGGTCTAATACCTAGGTCCTTGATCCACAGGTTTTTCTGCAGGGTGAGAGAGGTCTAATTTTATTTTGTTACATATTAATTCCCAAACTTTCTAATGTTTCAAGTTATAATGTGTCATGTAAATATTATATTATTTTAACTTCTTTATATATATATTACTTATATAAGGGTTTTTAATATCTTTTCCTTTATAAAGCTGATGTGATATGCTGGGCCATAGGAATTAAGGTACATATGCCTTTACTGTGAGGTTTTATATTCTTTATACAAATCTTAACATATTAACTTTGTACTCTGTGGCTTGCATTTTTATTTCTGAACAGGTTCTTTTGAACCAGAAAGTTTTAATTTTGATGAAGTCCAATTTACCTATATTTATGGTTTATTCATTTAGTACTACATACAAAAATATTTGCCTAACAAAAAAATCTCAAAAAAACTTTCTTTTGTGTTTTATAAGCTTTATGGTTTTCACTCTTATCTCTGTGTCTATTGTTCATTTTGGAAAATATTTGTGGAGGATATGAAGATTCAATTATTTTTCGTATAGACCTAATTTTATCTTTCTACTGGTTGAAAACAATATCCTGGTTGCTCTAGAATTCCAATATGCATTTTGAACTTTTTAAAGGCTATCTTCAGATATGTTATACTACCATAAATATAAGAATTTTGCAACCCAGTGACATATACTATGTACCTGTGTGTGTGTGTGTGCATGTGTGTGTATGTGTGTGTGTGTGTTGTAGTTTTAATATATGGTCAGATAAACATTTACAAATACTTATACTCAAACAATTTTTTTTCTTGATGGCAGCTAAACACAAGCAGAGTATATGTTAGTATAAAATCCACATCAGATAGTTAATAAGCATCTTGTGGTTCACACATTACTTCCTAGTACTCATTGTAATTCCCTTTCATCAGCAGTGCTTATAGATGGACTTTAATTTCCTTGACACATTAGAAAAGAGTATTGACTAATGAGACTTGAGCATTGGAATTAAATATAAAACATATATATGTATATACACATAGATAAATATATATTCTGTTATTTCAAAGGAATTTGAAAGGGATAACAGGTGAATTTGTTCAGACTCTTTCTTGATTTAATCTTTGCTTCTGCAATAAACCACCTCTTAAACCATTGTATAAACCCAATGAATCTTTCTGTGGTTCCTCATAAGCCACCTGAAAACCTAGTACTGCAAACTTGCCTCTCTTTTGGAATAACCCTACAGGTTTCCCTAGACCTTTCTCCCTAGGATTCTGAATGAGAAGAACTGGAAAATTAGGTGATGTCCAGAGAGGAAAAAAGTAAAGTCCACAGCACCCGACATCACATTCTTGCCACTTTGAGTTCCATCTACAGAAAGAAATCAAAGCAATGCTCTACATTAAAGGGTAAAGGTCTAAGAAGATTTAATGTAGTGCTTTCAACAATTTAAATGTTTTTATCCAAAAGAAAAACTTTGACCATGAAATTTTAGACATTAGGTAAGATGTCAGTTAGGAATGATGATGAAACATTTGAAATATCAAGTAAATGTATTCCTTAGCTGGGCTTAAGGGCATTCTTGATGTGACATTATTAGATTGGGTGAAATACATTTATAAGATAAATACGTTTTACTTAAGAGTGTGACTTGGGTGAATGTATGTTATCATACCTGATATTGTGTATTTCTTGCCTGCTCTTCTATTTTTCATTTTCTGTTGTGTTAAAACCTCAATATACTATTTATTGTGCTTACAGAATATATCTAATCCTAGGTCCCAGGGAATGTATTTTGACCTGTACAAAGAATCATATGGTGGCATGTTTATGGATTAATATCAGGAAATAATAAATATTTACCAGATGAAATATACAAAAGAGCTGAATAGATTTTTCTCAGTCTTTCTTACCATATCACCAAGAGACCAGTTGAAAAATATCAGCACTAAAGTATTTTTTTTATGTGTGAAAATTTATAACAATTGCGAGCAGAACTTTAAGATGAAGTTGCCAGCAGAGTCTTATGGCATCATCTCTAGGCACTGTCAGTAAGATTGAATTTTTTGATCTTTATCATTAGTTTTTACATAATACATTTACAGGCAGAGCACAGGTAAATAATGGTCTGCGATGAATTCAGTTCACAGTGCCTGTATCTTGAAAGGCACTTTGAATCAGGGCTTCCTATCATATATCAACAGGGAATTACTACTCTCCGCTCTTCTGATTGTGTTCTGGAAACTCTGGTGTTTATTTTAATCCTTTCTTTTTCCTTACTGAGATATCTTTTTTCAGAGCATTCAGGCAATTTTGCCTAGGCATTTTCTTTGGGGATTAAAATTTCTTTTGTATGTCCTGGAATCTCTTCTAATAACTAGTGGAAAGGAATTAGGGACTTCAACTTTGTAGATTTGTGTCTGTGACAACCCCATCTTGCAGCAGTTTTTTCATATTGCTGAGAAACACACCCACAGGTTTAGCTTTCCCAAATGAATGATCACCTTCCAGGTTATTGACCTCTGACAATTAACAGCTATTAAACAATATACTGCAAAAGAAAAAAAATCATGCTTGTTTTCTTTTAATTTTATAAAAAATCAACTCAACCATTTGAAATTTATCTAATGAAAAATATGAGGAAAACTACTAACTGTTGAAAGGAGAAAAGTGGAATTTAAATATGTGTGATTAAAAACACAACTGTTTTTCATAGCATGAGTATCATGGTAAATTTGTTTGTTTTTACGCTCAAATGAATAAAGAATAATTGTAAAATAAAATAAATACTTATCTCTGTAAGATGATCCAATAGTTTTAAACCAATCATTTTATTGGAACAATTAAATGAGAAATTATTGTATTTGTTTTACTGTGGAAACAGAATACAACTTCCCCCTTTACTCCATTCAGTCTACCTTATGCAAAACTGTAGCTAGTCTTCACAATATCATGTTCTCTTGTCTCCTCTTGTTATTATTTTGTGGCTTAGATCTCAAGAACTTAAATTTCTATGTTCTCTCTCTCTGTGCCTTTTAAAAAAAATTTAATCTCAAGAAAACACATTTTATTAAACTTTTAAATGTATACCATAACAGAGGCCAAAGAAATTCAAATTGTGTGAATTAGAGCAGGGCCACACTTTGAAGGAAATTTAATCTGACTACTATGATTGGAAAATATGCAATAAATGAATGCTTATTACAACTTGTGCTAGATTGTCTGTTGTCTACTCAGGACTATCATTCGTTCTTTCTGAGGCTGAAAACTACATTTTCAAGAATGTTCTTCCATGAATGGTTCTAGGTTGTAGTCTTCCAAATCCCACTGGGATTCCCTTGCCAATAAAAGTCTCCCTTGCTTGAAGAACCTATTATGAACTTATCTGAGATGAACTTTTCTAGCAGAGAATTATGATCAGCCTTAACATTGTATCATCTCTTATTACTTCTAGACTTATAATTATACCCAAAGACCTGAAGGTCATAGGGTGTGAATTATGAGGAGATACTAAATTTGCTAAAAATGATTAGGTTTTGCTAATTTACATTAAAAGAAACTTGAGAATGAAATGGCATTTCTTTTTTTCCTTTTCCATTCATCCATTCATCAATCCATCCATCCATCCATCCGTCTATCATCTATCACACTATCCAGAGATTCTGGATTCAACATACTGTCTTGTGCATTTGGGAGAGACTCTAAGAATTTGCTCACATGTTTGAATAAACCATGAACCCAACAGTGGATACTGTTAGGTTCTGGGATTTCATTTTATTCTCCTTAAAAGCCACTAAGTTATATGCATACTTGTCTCAGTTTCATGGAAGGTATGAAGACATGAAATGTCTGGGTCAGAGATAAAGGACTTTATTTCTCATGATATAGCAAGCAACATGGCCATCATTTTTGCATCATTTCCCTTTGTTCCCAAATCTCAAGAGGATAATTTAGAGGCCTTAAGCGGATGCTCTTTATGCAGTGGGTTTGTGCTGTAGCTCAGGAACAAAGGACTTGGTGAAGCCACCTATTTTATATTAAGCTTACTCAGTGAATTACAGGTATATTACCTCATACTTGAGGGTTGATTATTGAAAACAACACCTTGAGAAATGCCATGGAAATGAAGACCTTGTCTTCAAGAGAAATGAAGACCTTGTCTTCAGGGAATCCTTGGAAAGAACATGCAGTTTTTAATCAGAGTCCATGGAAAATTATCTTTCCCATAAATCTCCTCTATCCTAAATATTCTTGGCCAAGTTAAATTTACCCGTGCATGTGTACTCAATTGACCACTCTTATTAATATGACAGTCAAAGGCTGAGACCAAATGTATTCAATTCGTTTCAGATAGCATTCAGTTATAGATATTTTTGACAGGACCCCATGTAGCAAGGTTAGGTCACCTTGCAGAATTGACTTCAACTATGCTTCCCACAGTCCTGGACTCAGTTTATTGTGTATAAATCCTAGGGGTAAAAGTAGGTCACATTTTAGTCTGGCAGGTATAATCTAAGTTCAGTCTATTATTCATGATAACCTTTGCAAGGGAGTTTAGAGTAACCACTTTATTTATGATCTTCTTTTTTTTTATTTTTTAAATATTTTTTATTGGTTGTTCAAAACATTACAAAGCTCATGATATATCATCTTTCATACATTTGACTCAATTGGGTTATGAACTCCCATTTTTACCCCAAATACAAATTGCAGAATCACATCGGTTACACACTCACATTTTTACATAATGGCATATTGGTGACTGTTGTATTTATGATCTTCTTACCAATAGTTATAGAGGAAATCATGGGATAAAATACCCATCCTCATTTCCAGTGGAGAGACATTCTCTGCCTACTCTTTCACAAACAAACAAAACTTGAAGGGCATCATTAACTCCAGTTTGGGATTTTTTGATAAACTTAATTTGGATGATCATTACATTGGTTTGGTTTAGCCACATAGGTAGTATAATTAATTAGTTGCAGTCTTAATCACTACACATAGCATAACCCAAGGCTGTTTGAATGTCAGGAGGGGCATGTGAATATTTTTCATTAAAATCAAAATATGGTCGTGTCAATAATTGTATTTGTATACATACAAGTGGGGAATCCATATTCTGAAGTTGATGTTAATGGCATTATACACAATAATTCAAGATCAGTCATGTCTAAATGAGTTTTCCCGTTTTCATAGCACATGGATGAGAGTGGAAAATAGAGCAAGTTGGATTGACAACTGTAGCTGGTACTGCTTGATTTAGAAAGGCCAGAGCAATGGCTAAAAGGGGCATACTCAGCAATTAGCAGGTACATTCATATTGGTTACCTGACCTATTAAGTGACAGATGCGATTTCACTGAAGGCCCTGAAGCTGTGTCTTCTGGCCATAGTAGTACACAAAGAAATACAACTTTACCAGAAAGATTTCAGACATTTGTGGCACCATCAAACACTAGAAAGAAGCAGGGATAGGACCTTATATTACATGATCATTAAATTTTTCTACTTTTTGTTTGTCTGCAGAAGACAAACAGAACTTGTAGAAGAACAGAACATCATAAATTTAATCAGATACTGGCTTCATTTGCAGATAATGTTATGAATGTGATTTCTTTATTTGAGTAACTTTGTCCATGGTACCAAGTATACAGTTTCTGAAAGATTATTTTTATAAGATATTTAGTAAAGACAGACAAAGTTAAATAACAAGAAAAAGTCTACAAATTGAATTTTAGAGGACAGCTCATTCCAAAGGAGAAGTTAGTATTGTGGTTGTAGACTGTGGTTGAAGCCAGAATATATTAGGCAAGGTAAAGAGTGGCATGGGATGAAGTCTCAAAGTAGATAGGAGATCCTTTCAGTGGTGTAGGGATTTAAGAAAAGAATTTAAATACAATGTTTTAAATTTCATTTAAGCACAATGGGCAGGGCATGGGGAGAATTTATATATTCAACGATTCTTTTGACTCATTTAGAGGATGGATTGAAGTGGGGTGTGGGTGTTAGCCAGGAAGCGATTAAAAGGACATTTTGTCATCCAAGTAGAGTTTCGATTGGCTTGGACTGGAGTAGTTAGTAGTGGAGGCAGACCAATATAGATGAAATAGGAGAATGTTTTTGAAAGCAGGGTTAATAGAGTTTGATTAAGGATTGAAGATGAGAAATCAAGGATGGCTGTATGTTTCTGTCTTGAGCAAGTGAATGGTTAATCGTGCAGTTATTGAAACAGAGGAGACACGAAGGTTGGGGTAAGAAGCTGAAGAGCAAAGGGAGAATATATGGCAGGGGACATGGAAGATTTGGAATTCTTTGAGCATACAACATTTGGGATGCCTACTGGATAGCCGATGGTGACATCAAGTAGACAGTTGTATGTATTGATTAAACATTCAAGGGAGCAGTCCAGCACAGATATAGATTTGAGAATTATTGACTGGGAGGTAGTATTTAAAGCCATAGGATTTCATAGAGTTAAGGAGAACACAGAGATAAGCTAGAGGTACATAGAGTACTGGAGTACTCTCAACATTTGGAGGTTAAGAGAATGGTAAGCTCATTCAGGAGAATGAGACAACAAAGGAATCCATCAAGTGAGGTAGAAGAAAACAGGAAAAAGTCATGGAAGCTAGATCAGAAAGCATTTTAAGAAGGAGAGAATGATTTACTATTTTAAAATGGCTCAAATTTCAAATTTCTAAGGGCAGAGAAGTAATTTCTGATATAAGATGACATGGAGATTATAGTGACCTTCACAAGAGTAGTCTCAGAGGTACTGTAGGAATGAAAGTATTGGGGACTGATGAAGAAGAAAATTGGAAGATCATATATATATATATATATATATATATATATATATATATATATATAGAGAGAGAGAGAGAGAGAGAGAGAGAACATAATCAGAATAAAAATGAAATTGAGAACAGCCTAACAATAACAAAACAAAAGCTGAGAATTTAGCAAAGATAAAACCCCAAATCTTCCTTTACATAACATATGCCTTTGAATTATGCTCCTTTTAATTTTTCTTTGGCCACTTATCTTCTCCAAATAGTAGCCCATATTTTAGACCCTCAGCTTTGGCCCCACAATTTCACTTTTATCCAGATTTCACTTTAACCACTCCAAGAAACACTGTCTATATTGTCACCAATGTTTGCCCAATTAGATTTTATCCTCCCCAACATCTCTGAAGTATTTGAAATAGTTAATTATTGTCTGTCAAAATTTTCTCTTCCCTTGTAAGCCATTAGCAGAATTCTATTGTTTCTCCTCTCTAATGTATATATTTTTTTGGGTTATCTTTCTTCTTCCCTTCCTCAAACTGTAACATACAGATATTTTTTCCTTCACTCTTCATATTTCTTTTCACAGTAATTGCTCCACTGACTTCTGTGTTCAGTAATTTCAGTACCATTTCAGTATGAGTGATTCATCTGTTTTCAATCTTGAACCACGCTCACTTCCAAGCACCACAACCACACTCACACTCACACCCACACCTTTCTCTTTCACCTTCACTTGAACAGCTTATAAGCACTGAACCACAAACCTGCTCTTCTTTCAAACTTTCTCCAAGGTAAAGAAAGTAAGCTATCATAAAGATAGTATTGTCCATTGAGTTGAAAATTATTCCAGAGCCTAAGTAAATGTTAAAGAAATAAAAAAAAACCCTTTGGAAATTTATCCATTTGATATTTAATGTTTAAATATAAAAAGGTGTTCACAGAATAAGTATTTTATACCTGTGAAATGCTGAGAGCTATGTAGAAAGCATGCTTCTATAGAATAATTAATCAAATGTTTAATAATATATTAAATGGCCCAAGGGGAGGTTATCAGTATGAATTTTAACTACATTTAAGGCCACAGCGAAATGTAGTTTGGAACGTGAATACTGGGCATTTAGGTTACAATATTTTCATTGTACTTCACTGTGAGGCCCTCTAATACATGTATAGAGCCATTAAAGAAATCATTATGTTTTTAATGAATTAATTATGTTTTCAACAAGCATTTAATTATGTTACGTGAATAGTGATTATCCAAAGGACTTTTGCTAGTAGGTAGTAGTGTGAATTAACTAAAATATTTCTAAGGAGGAAATGGTATTGAAGAAGGCTTTGAAGTATTAGCAGGGGATACATAAGAAGCCATGGAAAACTGGAATTTCAGGTTAAGGAAATGGAATGAGGATTGAGTGCAAACACAGATGTCTGCACGGATCTGAGGTGAACTCAGTTTGATGGACTATCTCGGGGTATGATAAAGATGAAGATGAAATTGAGAAGTGAATAGATTTGAATACAGGTTGAAGATCCCTTATCTGAAATACTTGGGCCTAGAAATAGATTTGGATTTTGGATATTTTTTTTTTCGGATTTTAGGATATTTGCATATGTCTAATGAGTTATCTTGAGAATGGGATTCAAGTCTAAACATAAAATTCATTTATATTTCAGAAGAAATGTAGGTAATGATGTTCAATATTTTCAGAGCACCTATATTTTGCTCATGACCTGTTACATGAGGTCAGGTGCAGAATTTCCCACTTATTTCCCTAATTGGCACTCAAAAAGTTTTGAGTTTTGGATTCTTGAATTAGGAATGCTCACCCTGTACCTGTTTTTAAATTTTAAATTTACCCTTCTGTAGATAATGGATAACTACAAAATTTAAGTTGGAAGAAAAATGAAGGGACACAAACCTGAGAAAAATATAATCTGACAGTGGAGCATTGGTGGCTGGAGAGTGTGGATGTGGGCAATTGGTTTTTTAAATGGTACTTGTTAGTATATGAAGAAAGTAGCATGGCATGGTTGCATACACTTGGTGGAATGATTGTACTTTGCCCAGATATGAGCGTCCCATTTCCTCTGTGAATGCTACAAGTGTGGGTCCCTTCAGAGACAAATTGGTACTCTTGATACATATAGGATTTCTTACCTTTGGCAAATGAACACTGCTTGTATTGGTTTCTAGTCCTGTACTTGGTAAGTTAGAGAGCTTACCATCCTCATCTTTGCATTCTAGAGTAGTGTATGAAAACGTTAATTTTCTAGGAATCTTAGTGGGTTTTTTGTCCTCTTTTTGTTTGTTTTTGGTTTCTATTTGTGTTGGTTAAAAAAAGAGGGTTTGAGAACTAAGTTAAGATGTGTTTGACTTCCATTTTTCCCCATTTCTTGCCTTATTAGGGAAGTCACGATTCTCTGATCCCCCATTCTCTGACTATAAGATGGTCGAACTAATACATAACCCAAGATTTTTTAAATTGTCAGTGAGATAAATTATGTAAATAATTTAGCTTATGAATTTACAGGCACAATCAATTAATGTTGATGGCTTTTCTCCTCATCTTAATTAACCTTTTGTAGAACTCTGCATTATTGACGATTTCTTTTTTTAGGCATGCCTTTCTCTTTCAAAACACCTAATTTTCTCATTCTTCTTAGATTCCTCTTTGACCTCTTCATATTCTGCTGTTTTATTAGCTTTTTCCTGTCTTACATTTTGACATTCCCTGGAGTCCTATTCTCTGCCCTCTTTCTTCCATAATCTTCTAAGGTCATCTCTAATGACCACAATTTCAAGCACTATGCAAAAAATGCCACTGTTTTCCAAGTTTTTTTGTGTTTAGTAGAGTTTTTCCTCCTTACTTCCATATCTAGTTTTTGTATAGTCATTTCAGAGTATACTCCAAGACACTACACAAAACTCAGTATGTTATTTTCATACATGTCTCTTTTTATCGTAATCTTTTTGGGTTGCTATAGTGAAATACCACAAATGGGTGGCTTATAAACAACACATATTTACTTATCACAGGTCTGATGCTGTGAAGTCCAAGATCAAGGTGCTGGCAGGTTTGGTATCTGGAGATGTCCTGCTTTTTGATTGATAGATCGAAGGCTGTCTTCTTGTTGTAACTTCCTAAATTAGAACTGGCCAGAAAATTCTTGAGGAGCCCTTTCTTTTTTTATTATTTTTAAAAGTTTCTTTAGTTGTTTATAGACCTTTATTTTATTTATTATATGTATATATTTACATGTGGTACTGAGAATTGAACCCAGTACCTCACACATGCCAGGCAAGTGTGCTACCGCTGAGCCACAGCCACAGCTTACTCAGGGAACCCTTTCGTAAGGGCACTAACTCCCAAAGAATCTCACATCCAAATGGACATTATCACCTTCTAAAGAGCCTTACCTCTAAATACTATTACATTGGGGATTAGATTCTGTGGGAGAGATGAATTAGTCTATAGCACCTTCCTTGTGCAAATTTTACCTCTTAAATTCTCCATTAGTTGACTTTTCCCAACTAGTGCCCCAAGAATATTTCTAGATATTTCCCTTAGTCTTATTTTCTATTATAAATGATCAACTCCTAAACTGTTTCTTCTTTCTGAAAGGGCTGTAGTTCAGGCTTCTTTGCGTGGATAATTTTACATCAATCTTAAATGCTCACGTGCATAACATCTACTTCCTCCACAAATTCTTTTAGAGTTGATTTTCTAAATTCTGTTACTGTTTGGCTATGAGGTGACCCCCCCCACCCCAAAGCTCATGTGTGGTTCAGGGATGGAATAATCAAATCATTCAAAACTGTGATCTCATTAGTGGATTGATCCACTTGAATGAATTAAGTGGGTGGTAGCTATAGGCAGGTGGGTTGTGAATGAAGGAAGAAAGTCACTGGGGTTATGCCTTTGGGATTCATATTTTGTCAGTGGTGAGTACAGTTCTTTCTCTCTTTCCTGTTTGCTAGTCTTGAACTGCTTTCATCTGCCACGCCCTTCTGCCATGCCCTTCTGCCTCACTTTGGGCCTAGAGCAGTGGAGTCAACTGACCATGGGTTGAACCCCTCAAACAGGGAGTTAAAATAAACTTTTCCTTTTCTAAGTTGTCCTTTTATGTTCTTTTGATCACAGCAATGAAAAGCTGTCTAGACAATCTCTATATCCATTCTCTTAAAACTAAAATCTTGGCTTGACACATATGGCCACTAGGAGCCAAAGTTTCCATCTTGTTTGGTCTTATCTACTATATACTTCAGTGTAATATTAAAATCAATTTTGCAGAAATTAGTTTTCCTATTTAGTAGGCTCTTCCCTATTTTGTTTTTAGGTCTCTGCACATCTTTTAAACTGTCAGTTCAAAATTAACTCATTTAACATTCAGCAAATCATTAATCCTCAACTATGTACTAGGCACATTGACTATGTGCTAGGGATTTTTTTTGTGAATAAGTCTCTGACACCCAGGTACTTCTCAATCTGTTCAGTGCACCTCACTATTAACTAATTGAATTGTCAAGATTTGCATATTTATCTGCTTCTTTTATTGAACCATGTGCTTCCAGAAGACAGGGAGTTTATCTTATTCATTGAAGTGTTGTTAGCTCTTTATACAACCATAGATAACCATTAAATGTTGAACAAATGAATAAATGGTTACTTAAACAAAATGTTATAAGAGTTCCTAGAGATATTTGAAAAGTATAATTTTACTAGAGCTTAGCAGAACATAGACACTGTTTCCTGAAATTATAAACCTACTGGGCTAGAAAATGAGTGTTTTAAAATAAATAGAACACCTCAGCCTTCTAGTTAATTGGTGTGAATAATTTCTGACAGAAGGTTGAATATCAAATAGCTATCTACTTTCCCTCTCTTTTGTATCTGTCATATATATTTTGATAGACATTAGCAATAAACCAAAGAGATGTTTACACACAGGTATTGTTGCTTTTCATTTGGGTGTGGATAATGAGCACTAAGAAGGCAGGTAGAGTTACCAGGGAGTAATTGATGTTGATGTTTTGTGCTATAATGTGGGTATTATCTAAAAAAGAGACACTAAACCAACATTACATGCCTGATATTTACAAGGAAGGGCCATGAGGATCAATGATTTTTTAAATGAAATGCTGTGTATCACACTCTGTCATTATCTTATTCTTAGAAATATGAAGAAAGAATGAATAATTCCATTGAAAATATGGGCAGGATAATACTCAATTGTGTATAAATGCCACATTTTTTTTTATCAATGCATCTATTGAAGGGCATCTAGGTTGGTTCCACAGTCTAACTACTGTGAATTGTGCTGTTATGAACATCGAAATAGCTCTTTAGGAGTCCCTAAAAGGGGACTAGAAGGGGAATAGCTGGGTCAAATGGTGGTTCCATTCCCAGCTTTCCCAGGAATCTCCATACTGCTTTCCAAATTGGCCGCACCAATTTGCAGTCCCCCAGCAATGTACAAGTGTACCCTTTTCCCCACATCCTCACCAGCACTTGTTGTTGTTTGACTTCATAATGGCTACCAATCTTTCTGGAGTGAGATGGTATCTTAGGGTAGTTTTGATTTGCATTTCTCTGACTGCTAGAGATGGTGAGCATTTTTTCATGTACTTGTTGATTGATTGTATGTCCTCCTCTGAGAAGTGTCTGTTCAGGTCCTTGGCCCATTTGTTGATTAGGTTATTTGTTTTCTTATTGTTTAATTTTTTGAGTTCTTTGTATACTCTGGATATTAGGGCTCTATCTGAAGTGTGAAGAGTAAAAATTTGTTCCCTGGATGTAGGCTCCCTATTTACCTCTCTTATTGTTTCTCTTGCTGAGAAAAAACTTTTTAGTTTGAGTAAGTCCCATTTGTTGATTCTTGTTTTTATCTCTTGTGCTATGGGTGTCCTATTAAGGAATTTGGAGCCTGACCCCACAATCATGGCATTTGCAGGGAAATGGATGGCATTAGAGCAGATTATGCTAAGTGAAGCTAGACAATCCCTAAAAAACAAATGCCAAATGTCTTCTTTGATATAAGGAGAGCAACTAAGAACAGAGCAGGGAGGAAGAGCATGAGAAGAAGATTAACACTAATCAGGGTCGAGAGGTGGGAGGGAAAGGGAGAGAGAAGGGAAATTGCATGGAAATGGAAGGAGACCCTCAATATTATACAAAATTACACATAAGAGGAAGTGAGGGGAAAGGTAAAAAAAAGGGAGAGAAATGAATTACAGTAGATGGGGTAGAGAGAGAAGATGGGAGGGGAGGGGAGGGGGGATAGAGGAGGATAGGAAAGGCAACAGAATACAACAGACACTAGTATGGCAATAGGTAAAAACGTGGATGTGTAACCGATGCGATTCTGTAATCTGTATACGGGGTAAAAATGGGAGTTCATAACCCACTTGAATCAAATGTATGAAATATGATATGTCAAGAACTATGTAATGTTTTGAACAACTAATAATAATATAAAAAAGAAAATATGGGCAGGAAGGGCTATTTGGACTGTATATCCCAAACCCTTTTTATAAATGAATCAAGATCCAAAGATGTTGAAGTACAGCAGTCTCCCTTTATCTGTAAGGATGCATTCTAATACATTTTGCAGATTTCTGAAACCATGAAAAATACCAAACCCCATATGTACCCTGTTTTTCCCCATACATACATATTCATGATTGAATATAATTTTAAATTAGGCAAGTAAGATGAATAATAATAGTAAAATATAATAATTATAAAATATATTGTTCTAAGATATTATTAAAAGTTATGAATTATTTTTGAAAATGTTTGAACCATAATTTTTTAACCATATGATAGGTATCTGAAAGTGCAGAAAGGGGAAAACCACAAATAAGGCGAACTACTGTACTAACTATGTGACAAAGACAGTTGTGTTAGAGCTAGGATGAAAATTAATCTTCATAATTTAAATTTCTTTTCAAGTATTTTTAAGTTCTAGCAGTGCTAATCTGTAAACCATGTGGGATTAAGATTAGCAGTATGTTAATTTTAAACAGATACATTCACCAGCCATTAATTGTAAGCATTTATTTAGTTTTCATATTGCTAATATTTATATGTTGAGTAACTCATAGTTGACATTGATTTTATACCATAAGCCAAAATTTCAAAATACCAAATACCAAAAAATACCAAAATAATGGCATCTTTTCGTTCAGTTCTGAGACCAAACAGAGAGCCCCCGTGTGTGTGTGTGTGTGTGTGTGTGTGTGTGTGTGTGTGGTAATGGTGGTAGTAGTCCAAACCTGGACTGGCATTTGGAACCCCATTTGTTTTTCTATTTTTTATTTGTTTTTAATTGATACACAAAACCATAAAATTTTATGTATTAATGGGGATACTGCATGATATTTCTTACATGTACACATAATGTACCATTTAAATCAGGCTAAACATATCTATCTCTTTGAATATTTATCATTTGTTTATGGTGACAACTTTCAAAATCCTTTTTTCTAGTTGTTTTGAAAGATATTAGGGCTGGGGATGTGGCTCAAGCGGTAGCGCGTTCGCCTGGCATGCGTGCGGCCCGGGTTCGATCCTCAGCACCACATACCAACAAAGATGTTGTGTCCGCCAAGAACTAAAAAAAAAAAATAAAATATTCAAAAAAAGAAAGATATTATAGGCACCTTACTGTTCATTAGCACAGCAGAACTTTCTACTCTAACTGTGACAGTACACAGTGATCAATCTCTTCCCATTTCTCCTTCCCTCCTACACTCCCTTCCCTTTGATAAAAATCATCCTGATCTTGACTCCTATAAGAGCAACTTCTTTAGATTCCACATGAGTGAGATTACTTGGTACTTGTCTTTTCTGTACCTGTCTTATTTCCCTTAACATTGTGATTTCCAGTCTTATCCATGTTGTTGCAAGTGATAGTATTTCATTCTTTTTCATGGCCACATAGCAGTTCATTGCATAATGTACTTAATTTTCTTTATCAGTAATTTTCTATTCCCCAGTTGATGGATACTTAGGTTATTTGCATTTCTTGGCTCTTGTGAATAATGCTATAATAAACATGGGAGTACAGCTGTCTCAAAGTACTGACTTCATTTCCATTGTGTCATATTGGTTTGTAACTGGGTTAGGGCCAGAATATTTTTTTATTAATTAATTAATTTATTTTAATTAGGTATATATGAAAGCAGACTGCATTTTGATTTATTGTACACAATTGCAGCACAATTTTTCATTTCTCTGGTTGTACATGATGTACCATTGCACCACTTGTGTAATTGTACTTGTATCTAGGGTAATGATGTTCATCTCATTCCACTATCTTTCCTGCCCCCATACCCCCTCAGTTTTGCCCAAATTTTCTCCATTTTTCCTATGGCCCCCCATTATGGAGCAGGATCTACTTATCAAAGAGAACACTCAGCCTTTGGTTTTTTGGGATTGACTTACTTTACTTAGCATGATATTCTCCAGCTCCATCCACTTACCTGCAAATCCCATAATTTTATTCTCTTTTAATGCTGAGTAATAGTCCATTGTATATATATATCACAGTTTATTTATCCATTCATTTATTGAAGAGCATCTAGGTTGCTTCCACAGTTTAGCTACTGTGAATTGAGCTGCTATAAATATTGATGTGGCTGTGTTACTACAGTATGCTGATTTTAAGTCCTTTGGGTATAGACTGAGGAGTGGGATAGCTGGGTCAAATGGTAGTTTCATTCCGAGCTTCCCAAGGAATCTCCATTCTGCTTTTCATATTGGCTGCACCAATTACAGTCCCACCAGCAATGTATGAGTGTGCCTTTCCCCCATATCCTTGCCAACATTTATTGTTGCCTGTATTTCTGATAACTGCCATTCTGACCAGCATGAGATGAAGTCTTAGAGTAGTTTTGATTTGCATTTCTCTGATCACTAGAGATGTTGAACATTTTTTTTTCATATATTTGTTGATTAATTGTATATCTTCTTCTGAGAAGTGTCTGTTCAGCTCCTTATCCCATTTATTGATTGGGTTGTTTGTTTTTGTTGTTAAGTTTTTTGTATATCCTGGAGATTAGTGCTCTATCCTTTTTTTGTGTGTGTGGCAAAAATTTGCTCCCAAAATGTAGGCTTTCTGTTCATCTCATTAATTATTTTATTTGCCGAGAAGAAGGTTTTTAGTTTGTGTCCATCCCACTTATTCATTCTTGATTTTATTTTTTGTGCTTTAGGAGTCCTGTTAAGGGTGTCTGGGCCTTTACAATGTGATAAAGATTTGGGCCTACTTTCCCCTCTATTAGGTGCAGGGTCTTTGACCTAATTCCTAGGTCCTTGATCTACTTTGAGTTGAGTTTTGTGCAAGGTGAGAGAAAGGTTTTTTTGTTTTTGTTTTTGTTTTTTTCATTTTGTTACATATGGATTTCCAGTTCTCCCAGCATCCTTTGTTGAAGAGGTTGTCTTTTCTCTAATGTATGTTTTTGGTGCCTTTGTCTAGTATGAGATAACTGTATTTATGTGGGTTTATCCTCTGTGTCTTCTATTCTGTAGCATTGGTCTACTTGTCTATTTTGGTACCAATACGCTGCTGTTTTTGTTACTATAGCTTTGCAGTACTGTTTAAGGTCTGGTATTGTGATGAAGGGCCATAATCTTTAGAGACACAATCTTGAATGTCATAATCCCAAATGTTGAAATTCTATAATATCAAAATCCTTAAATTCCAAAATTGTTAAAATCTAAAATCCCACAAAATAAAAATTCTGTAAATGTGATTCTGGAAAAAATATTAAAACACTCTTTTAAATCAATTTATTTACATTTTAAAAATGGGATTTATTTGAGAAATACTTAAAATACAAAAGAACATTTAATAGTGACTTTATTCCATGAGAAGATACAGCATATTCATAAAGCAATTGTTCAAAAAATGAAATGCTTAAATGCATATCACTGTGGTTGGTAACTCTGTGCACTCAGTTTATAATTGCAGTTATATGATATACTATGACAAACTAAATTTTTTGACAAGATTGATCAAAATCTGTGACTGAGTCACCACCAAAAGTATAATTACCCAAAGAGCTGAGATCTTGAAAAATGTTATCTTTCACTAATGCTGATGTACAAAAAGCATATCTGTTTTTGAGGAATTTTAATGTTTTTACACATATGCACAATGTTTTTATGCAAAGTCAAGGTTGTGATATAGCACACTTGTGATGTTAAATTTGTAAAAATTGCCTAATATGAATTAGAATTCTCTAAAAGTCTTGCAAAATTTATACCTCCAGTATTTAAATAGGTTCTCCTTGGAGAATATATTCACATTCATTTTCTTCCAATGCTGCCCTTTTTGAAGTTCTATGTGATTTGATATACACTGACATAAGCATTCTCTATTAAATTTTCTGATCTTCCATGCTATGCTTCTATGTTGTTTTGAGTACCTGGAAATCCACTCAGCTGCACTCATACACAGACCACAAATTTGGCAGAAACAATATGAATAGCAACACAGTATGTGTCTTATCTTAACCATGCACATAATTACTTTCAAACCAGTCAGTAATTTTGCTGCTTTCTTCAGGCAAATGCAGCTTTAATTCATGAAAAGCTCCTGAAATTTCATCAGTTGGAAGGAATGCCAATGCAGACAAAAGATGCATTTTAAAAATGAAGTTTTCATTGTTGTGCCGTTGTGTGGCTAATCCACTCATCTGAATTTTCTGCCAAATGCATTGTGCTGTATGGGAAAAAGAAACACACTTTATATAACAGTGATACCTTGAAATTCTCTTTTAGAAGCCTTGATTGCACCTAATTCTAAATCTTTTATGATGACTTGGGAGTTCAATTGAAATCCATTTTTTTCCCCTGAAAAGTCCACCAAATCTTCAAGAAAGTGTTTATGAAGTGTTTTGCTTTTTTTTTTTTTATAGTCATCAATACATCAATGAGCAGGCACACTCTAGAGTTTTCAGATCCAGCAGTAGCAAGGATTGCATATATTTGATAAAGAGTATTGGAGACAGTTTTAAAAGTGCCATCCATTAGCTGAAGTTAAGCATGCATTTATTTTTCTTTTGGTACTGGGAATTGAAGCCAGGGACAGACACTCTACCACTGAACAACATCCCCAGCCCTTTTAATTTTTTATTTTGATATAGGTTCTAAGTTGCACAGGACCTGGCTGAATTGCAGATGCTGGCCTCAAACTTGCAATCCTTTCGTTTCAGTTTCACACATTGCAGGTATTACAGGTGTGAGCCACCACGCCCAGCATGCATTTATTTTTTTAATGTTAGATAAATAAATATCAGAAAGTCTATCTTCAGTGGTGAAATCCCTAACCAACAAGAGTTAACCATTCAATGTGCTTTTGTAACTCTAGAGGAAGGTCACTGAGCTCTTATCATTTTATTTGCATTCATTAGAGAAGGGTAGTTTTTGAAGGCAAATGTGGCACTACAGGTGAAGGGGCAGAAGTAGTATTTGTTTCAATAATTCACAACTACCGTGCCTCCAACCAAAAATGCACTAATCTCTTCCCTATATTTTGACTTTCTTCACATGGTATATAGTTTTCTTTTCTCCACAGTGGGAAGTGGGATTTTGGGGGATTTTTAGCTTTCAGATTCTCAATATTCAGGGTAAGATATTTTGATCTCTAGGAAGTTTTAGAATTTTTAAATATTTTCCTTTTTTGGAATTTCAACATTTGGATTTGTGACATTTGGGATTGTGTCTTTCAGTTTATGATTTGCACCGTTGGTAATTATACTTTATCTTTTGATTCTTGATTATGCCAAAATATGGTATAACTCAGAAACAAGGTGACTAAAGGATTAAAATGTACTACGCACAATTAAACTCATTCAAATAACCCAACACCTGAATTAAAATACATGTTCAATTTTTAAATTAAAATCTAGTATTTCACATGCTTTATTAAAACACTTGAGACTGAAGTAATTATTAAATGTCAGACCATTTGCTTTTTAATCAAAAAGCAATTTAAATCATTGGAATATTTCTCTAAAATTAAAAATTCTCAAAATTTTAAGAGATTGGGTCCATTGCATTTTTAACTAAATTTTTTTAATAGTATGAGTAGCCATAGATTTTTATCATCTATGAATAAATACATAGGTATATTTTAGGCTTTTCCTTTTTCTACCTTCTAAGCTTATACTTCATACTTTATACTTCCTTGAACTGATTTTACTTTTGCCTTATTTTTCTTAAATCTTTAAATTTCCACTATTTTGTTATATTTTTATGTATTTTTGAAGTCATATTTAGTTTAAAACGGGAACAAAGCTGAATAAAAAATAAAGCATAGATAAACAACATATTAGAAAAAACCAACATATTAGAAGTTATTATAATTCAAAATGTTGAATTTGAAATCATGTTTTTTAGTAATTTTTCTATATACCATAGAATATGTGAAGGTTAAACTTCTAAATTATACATTCATTATTGAAAGCAGAATTTATAGCAACACAGAAATCTTTCTTTTTAAATCAGTATTTACCTATTTGTTAATAAATATCTTTACAATTTTTCTGTTTTCCAATTACCATTTATAGGCTGTAGAAAGTGGTTTTGTTTAGCTTTGGTTCTGAAATTTTGGGTTCTAAAACAGTGAGGCCATAAGGTGAATGACTCCTGGTTTTCTATTTTTAAAATTAGAGGTTGTTAAGAAAAATATGACAGAATTATGTCCTAAAAATGAGTTATTTTTCACGTATTAAAATCTCAGTTGCAGTGCTGGATTGCTTTGTAAAGACTAATTAACTAGAGGTAATGCTTGCACTTTGGCTCACTAACAGAAAAAAAAATGCTCCACTATTATCAATCATAGAATTTTAGTAGAAAAGTTAATGATGAATGTAAAGTAAACTTAATACAAATACAACCTTCTTACCATTTAGGAAAATGGAAAACATGATTATTTTTTTCCCTCCAAAGTATAGATAATTAGCCAGTGGGCAATCTCATGGAACTTTTCCTTTCTTGGCAGGACCTCTCTTTTAACTGGTATTAGATGTCATAAACAATCATTTCTGAGCTTGTGTAGTTGAGCAGCACTGGGTGTTTAAACAGTAGTGGAGTCAGACACACAGTGGCTCTAATATGAGCAGATTAGAACTTGGACGAGTTCCTTTAGCCTGATGAGTCTCAGTTTCATTTCAAAAATGATGGGGTTGAAGTAGGAAGTTTCTAAGTGCCTTTAATTTGTATAATTTTGCTGCTGAGCTATGTTGAAAATATGAGTGCCCTATTGGGTGTTCCTATGTTGCATTGCAACAATTTCAGAACATTCTTGAAATAAAAATACATTAATTTCCTTTAACTTAAGCTCTAAATGGTTTTGCCAAATAAAATAACTATAAGTGAGTGTCCAACCTCCACATAGAGGGTCGTCACTGATGCTGTTCCTGTGGTAGCACCACAGTGCATCTCTGAAGCTGTAAAGTGCTTCCCTTGGTTTGTCCCTCAGGCCAAGACTCTTTGCTGTTTCAGATACAGAGTAGAAATGTTCAGAAGTTCAAATGTAAGTGATGGGCCAGGGAAGATGGAGCTAGTGCTAAATTCAGATAACTAGTTTGTCTTGATCTATCACTTTCTTTAAGCATATGTTCTAAACCACAGTGGCTTTTTGTCTCATTAAATATTTGCTCACAATTAAAGTGTATTTTATGTTGAAAAATAATTTTTTGAAAATCAAAGATTTCAGAACAATTTGTATACAGTAATGAGTAATTTTATCCTCTGTGAGTTAATTACTATGAATAGATGTATTTAAGTTAACTAATTTCAAAACAGACACAAGCTGAGGACTCTTAAAATATAGATTATAAAAATGATTTGTGCTCATCATAGAAACTTCATAATTTACAGAAAAGTATAAAGAAAAGTAAATTTATCATAGTTTTGGAAATTAGTACTGTATATATATATATACATATTTGTATATATGTGTGTATGTATACATATATATATATATATGTATATATATATTATTTGTATATATGTGTGTATGTATATATATATAAATTTTAGGAAAGTTTTAATTTTTTTCCCCTCTGAAGTTTCAATAATTTCAGTCTATGAAATGTACCAACACATATTAACAGGAAAAAGAACATACAGATTTGTTCTGTGTTTTTACATGGGAGACACACACATTCAGTATGACTTAAAGAGGGGCAAGATGGCTGAACCTTATACAGAGCTTAGCAGATGGATACTAACTTGGGTTTCTGGGGATAACCCAAGAGGGGCACAGGTCATGGAAGATTGCAGAGAAGAGTTTCATGGTGATCAAGGATTGACTTGTAATGCTGAAGTTTTCCTGATGAAAGTTACCTGTGGTAATCTGTCAGGGGGAGTTACCAGTTTTTTTTTTTCCCTGTGGGAAGATCTTTCCTAGTTAGAAAGAAATATCTGAGAGAAAAGTCTCTACCTGCATCCTTGTTTACTAGGTGTAAATTTGTTTTTATAAAAGGACAGGTTTTCGAAGCTTTTCTTGTGTCTATAACATCTTTGAACAGCCATCTGGAAACATGAGTAAGAGGGAAGATAAGCAAATATGTATTGAGGGAAATCTAACCTCAGGGGCATCAGCAACACTGTACTGCACAGTCTGTATGGCCTTGAGGCAGAGGGGTGCAACTTTAGAACTGTGACATGTTAGTGCTGGGCTGTGGGAATTGCTGGGTTGGAAGCTGTACATTCTAGATACTCCTGATCAGGTGGTCCCAATAATTCCATGGCACTTTTAATAGCATCTCAATAAACATAATCAAGGTTTCATATATATTGGGGCTATTGTCTGGGATTCTACTCTGCACCTTTGATAGATTTCTAATTTTTTTGCATATAGCACACTTTTCTAATTACTTTAATTTTGTAGTAACTTTTGATATCTGGTGGGGCAATAAATGCTCATTTCCATTTATTATTATTATTCTTTAATTGTATATTGTTTGTTCTTTCTTTCCATCATCACATATATTTTAAAATCAATTTATCAAGGTGTCTTTTGGAGTGTTTGTGTATACATTCAATATATGAATAAATTTAGGGGAAATCACAAAATTTTGTCTCTAATTCATGAACATGGTATATCTTTCCTTGTCCCCAATTTTTCTCAATGCCATTAATTCAGTTCATTCCATCTCAAGTCTATAATCAACTTGCTTATTTTTTTCTTCATATTTTTTATTGGTGCATTATATGGTGAGATTTGTCAATACATATTTTTACATGCACACAATATAACCATATAATTTGGCCAATATTACTCTCCAATGCTTATCCACTCTCCCTGCTCCCCGCCTTTCCCCACCAGGTCCATTTCTTCTACTAACCTCCCTTGGATTTCTTTGAGATCTGCCCCCACCTTTCTTTTCCTAGTTTCAGCATTTTAGAGAAAATATATGTCCTTTGAATATATTTTATTTATTTTTATTTCACTTAACATAATGGCCTCAAGTTCCATCCATTTCCTGAAAATATCACAATTCATAATTCATTTATGGTTCAATAAAACTCAATTGTGTCTATACACCACACTTTCTTTATCCACCACACTTTCTTTATCCACACATCCACTGATGGACACCTAGGCTGGTTTATAGTTTGGCTGTTGTAAACTGTGTTACTGTAAACATGAGTATGCATGTAGTGCTATAGTACGATGACTTTAATGTTTTAGGATAAATACAGAGTGGTATAACTGGGTCATATGGTGGTTCCATGCCTAATCTCCATACTAATTTCTATAGTGGTTGTGCTAATTTGTACTCTTGATGACTGCCATTCCGACTGGTGTGAGATGAAATCTCAGTCTAGTTTTGATTTGCATTTTCCCAATTGCCAATGATGTTGAATATTTTTTCATATATTTTCTTCTTTTGAGAAGTGTCTATTTAGTTTATTTGGCCATTTACTAATGTGGTTACTTGATTTTTTGGTGTAGTTTTTTGAGTTCTTCCCCACATAGTCAATTAATCCTTTGTTAGAAGAATAGGAAGCATAGATTTCTTTCTCCATTCTGTAGGTTCTCTTTTCACCTTCTCAGTTGTTTCCTTTGATGTGTAGAAGCTTTTTAATTTGATGCCATTCCATTTGTTAACTCTTTTCATTATTTCCCAGAGCTTAAGGTGCACTATTGAGAAAGCTGTTGCCTGTGCCTATATTCTGGAATATAAACCCTACATTATTTTCGAGGAGTTTCATAGGTTCTGTTGTATTTCCTAGGTCTTTGATTCATATTGTTAACTGACTTATGTCAATATACTTTTTATTTTTTTCACAATCTTCAGTTTGCCTGACTCTTTTCACTTCAGAAACAACTCTAAAATACTATAACTAATTTTTCAGGGAATAAAATGTGAGTAAAATAAACAAATAAGAAGTGTTGTATTTTTGCCAAGTACAATTATGCTACAATTTCTTTTTTTTTTAAAAGAGAGAGAGAGAGAGAGAGAGAGAGAGAGAATTTTAATATTTATTTTTTAGTTATCGGTGGACACAACATCTTTGTTTGTATGTGGTGCTGAGGATCGAGCCTGGGCCGCACACATGCCAGGCGAGTGTGCAACCACTTGAGCCACATCCCCAGCCCTACAATTTCTTGATTTTAACTTTGACATTATCTTAACTTTCCACCATTAAAAAATGATAATTTAACTTTCCTACATCACTTTCCTATGTTCACATATTTCTTCTTGGCTGATCTTATCAGTATTTATGTACTTTTCTTAGTAAATTAATTTATTGTATCTATATCTATATCTATACCCTCTTTACATATTTTTTTTCATAAGTGAGTTACATATATACTACGATTCTATTCTATTGCAAATTTTTGTTTTCCTGGATTTAATAATAATTATTTTCTTCTTCTTTCTCCCCTCCTCCTCCTCCTTCTCCTCCTCCTCTGCCTCCTTAACTGTCTTCTTTCTCTTCCTGTCTTTATTTTAGTATTTATGACCATCTATCAGTTTTGTTTTTTTCTTGGTGTATCCATGCCAGGTTCTTTCCCTAATCCAGTGTATGTGTGTTTCTTTCTTAGGTTGTTAAAGTGCTATTGGGGATTTTATTCATCTTGATGACTTTCTTACCTTTTCTCTAATTTCTTGACCCCATTCATTTTGCTGAGTTTATTTTTTATTCTAGTAAATACAGCCTTTAGGAGATTGCTGAAAGCAAGTTGATTGGAGATAATATTTTGAGAGATGTCTAAATATGTTTTTATTCTACCACTGAATTTGATTTTAGATACAGAATTAAAGTTTTAGACAATTTTTTTTTCTCTCTGGAATTTTTTAATTTTTAGTTTCAAATTTTACTTTTGAGGAGTCTGATAGTGTATGATTCATGTAGACACTTTCTTCTCTTAGGCATTTAAGTTTTTAGTTTTCATTACTGTAAAAAGTTGAATTATCACTCATCTATTAATTTTTCATTTCTTCCAATTTTATCATTATTTCTTATATTTTATTATCCCCTCAATATTTCACTTTGTCCTTTTATACTTATACTTCAAAAATTCTTTATTGTATTTCATCAATGGTTCAAGAGTGAGAGATGTGTTTTCAATCCACAATATTTAATCAGAAGTCTCCATTTTTCCTCAATGTAGTTAATTACATGTAGCTCAGTTGTTTTCTAAAAAAAAAAAACATGATGAAATTGATGTACTATGCTAATTACCAATGTGCTTATCTTCTTGGTTTCAAGAAGAGGAGAGTCCATTTCCCTCAGTTTACTGTATTTTTTGGTCCTGAGCAACCTTGAAAAATTATTTATGTTTAGAGTCACCATTTGGTGACAGGGTGACTGTGGTTTATTTTTGGCTGTGATCACATTCTTTTTGGATATATGTAGTATCTTAAGTGTACAGACACAGGATGATAAGTTCTTTGATCAATTTTTAGTGTTCAATGGGAGTTTATTTAGGGTGACTTTTTTGGAGATGGCTACTCTTTTTCAATTTTACTATTGGTGTCCATTTCTGAATACTTGGAGAAGGGGAAATACTAATTGCAGTGAAGGAGGCAATCTTGTACCTCATAAAATAAATAACTAATTTCCTACTGATTTTGTGGTCTGTACCAATCCTAGGACTTTCATCCAGAAGAATAACTTGGAGAACCAAGTGATACACACACACACACACACACACACACACACATTTAGCATATTGTATAGTTAAATGTTTTATGTGGAGAAAACTATTAGAGTTTTAGATGCTGTCTTACCTAGAAAAATCAAATCCATGAGTCACATTTCTTCTAGTAGGTAGGAAATAGACTAGATAATCTTTAATATATTTTAGTGTATATATATTAAATATAATGTATTTATTTAATACATAGTAAGAGCAAATGCACAGTCTATTTTTTTCAGGGATACTGTTCTACTCATTCCAGGTTTATCTAAACTGTGGGATTCATGTGCTCTGTGCTAGTAACGAAGATTTGGTTATAGAATTCAGCAATCTGATTCATTTAGACATAAACCACTTAAAATAATTGAAAAGTACATATAGTTAAGTCATTCTTAGAAAAATACACTTTAAAGTTCCAGTAATCTTCTGAGTTTGGCAGACACAGTTATTATGTCTTAGATATCTTTGGAGTTGGAATCCTTTAATTCATTGCTTATCATGGGACTGAATATTATGCCCAACAGGAGTCATGTGTTTGTTTCTTTACTGCAAAGCTGTGACAGCTTCTTCTGGCAATCTTAATAGAAAGTGATTTCAAAATAATGTTTGTTCTGGAAATCTGCGTTCTTCCCTGCCTGGTGAGTGATGAAACTTAAGCATGTTGCTTCTTGCTGTCGCATTGCTTCCAAGGAGCATTGTAATCGTAAATAAAAAAGGGATTAGTGGAAATGGTGAAATTTGCATCTCATTTTAGGGATTACTCTTTCAAAGCCGATCTTTGTTCCAGAGGCTTAATGTTGTTGTATGTTTTTTTAAAAATTTTGTTTGTTGACAGAACAGTAGTTCATGGCATAGTCAAAGAACATAAGCAGCTTTGAGTCTGCCATAAATCCCCAACTACCTATTAGTTTTTGGAAAATTAAAAAATTCTAGAACTCATTTTCCCATTTGTAAAAATACGTAATTTATGTAATACTTTTGAAAGGCGGGTAGCACTTACAAGGAAAGTCTCTTAAATTATGTAGGTTAGTTTTGAATTTGGACTTCAACATTTAAGAGCTATGTAATTTTGCTTGGTAGATTTAATTAAGACTCATTTATGTCATTGGTAAGAATGGGGCTAAGAGAACTTTGTGGGCCGATTCTGGGCATTAAATCAGATAATCCACGTAAAATGTTAGCACAATGCCTGGCACTGATAAACCCTCATTAACTGTCAGTTATTATTAGTAACTCTTACTAAATGCAGTGCAGACTGATGTGAAAAGCACACAAACTATTATTACTGAACATGAAAGAGACTCAGTTGCTGCACTCTTAAGCAATAATTATTGTTTTTTTTCTCTGTGTATCTATTATCTAACATGTTATGAGAAGATATTGTTGATAGAACATCTATTCCTACATTCAATTATGGTGCAGATGACTCATGTTTGGTCTGTTCTACTTTTCTTCATTCAGCATGAATTTTTTCAAATTGAATTGTTCTTTTTGTTTCCAAGATCTTGTCTAGTGCTAGGTTCTTATCTAGTGCCAGTATCTCTTAACCAAAAAAATTAAATAAAAAATAAAAATAAAAATATTCTTTGTTCTGATGAAAAAGAGTTCTTAAAATTTTGTAGCAATTCTTTCATCTGAGATGTTTAATAAGTTCTGTGACTTTTTTTAATTGCAAAGGATATATGATACTATATATAATATTTTTAGTATAGATCTGAGGGCAGCTATAATGTCAAAAATAGAACATTGCTGTGGATTTTTTAGAAGACAAATGCAGGTTAATGGAAAACATTTGCCTGACTGATTGATAGGTGATTTCATAGTATTTAAAACAAATATTTTTCCTTGGAATATACATAGCAGTAACCAGTAATACACATTAATAATACACAATTTTGCTTGTATATTTCTTAGACTAACAATGTGTTTTTTTAAAAAGAAAATTGTAATCTAATATGGTTTGGTTGAGACGTTTATTGAAAAATTTCTCTCATTGTCATGTTAGTAGTGTAATCAAAATGAAGGTTTTACTAATAAAAGATTAATTTTTGTATATTGTAAATGTATCTATTTATAGCATATTATAAGATATAAGAGGATTTTGATTTTTAAAATGGGAGACTATGGATCTTCTCTAATATTATTACTTACAGAATGTTGTATCTACTGTCATTGTAATATAGTATAGCATGGAGATTGATAGAATTTTGAATTCTATCAATTAGAATTGGTAGAATTAATTGGATTAGAGAGACACATAATGAAGCTTCTTGACCTATGTGTGTTCATGTGTGTGAGGGTGCCTTTGTGTGCTTGTACACACACACACACACACACACACAGACACACACACAAAAATCTTTGTTCTTTATCTCAAATTTTTAGCAAATCTAGTTAAAAAAGGGTAAAATCTTGAGTGTTAACTTGAACTCAGGACTTCAAATTCTTCAGTTTTGTACTGATAGTATAACTTCTCTCTCATTTTGCCCTTGGTAAGATACTTAGGTTTAGGAGATAAGGGTAGAAAGAAGAGCACTTTGATATTATTATAGGATTTCCTCTCAAACCCCAATTCAGTCACTTGGTGAGTGAGGCAGGACTGTATAGAGGAGTTTTCATGGTCTAGAGGATTCTTTAGGTCTAAAGTAGATAAAACTAACTCTAGAATCAAAGTGGTCTTCTCCATTTTTCTTAAAGTTGAATCATTCGTGATCTCTCCAATTTACTCTTATATGGCAAGAAAAGCCCATACTTGGGCAAGTATGTGATGACTGGGTAGAAGAAGCAGTACTGCAGAGTTGCCTCTATGGTTTGGAGCAGAATTGGTCGTGGTTCTTCACCAGCGACCTTCTCAGGGTGGCACAGCTCCTGAGTGCTGGTTGAGTCTTCTGTGACCATACAGGAATAGATACTCAGAGATTCTACAAACAGAGCAGGGAAGAAGGCATTCTGTCACAGCTTTCTGTCACTGTGACCAAGATACCCAACAAGAACAACTTAGAGGAGGAAAAATTTATTTTGGCTCATGTTCTCAGTCCATGGTTGGCTGACTCTACCACTATAGGTCTGAAGTGAGACAGAAGAACATGATGGAAGGGCATGGTGCAGGAAAGTCACTCAGCTTGTGGTAGCCAAAATGTGAGAAAGAGTCAGGAAGTGGCATCGACAGATAGAGTCCAGGCCACACCCTCAGTGACCTACATTCTCCAACGACATGCCACCAGTATTCCCTTCAGATTTTCATCTATCAAATGGATTAACTCACTGATGGAGGAGTGTGCATAATATAATCATTTACCTTTAGACATTCCTGGATTGCCTAGTGCATGAGGTTTTTTCAGGACTTTAAGATACGTATACTACAACACAGCCCCTAAGTTCTGTGCTGACCACGTGAGTATCACAGCCAGTGGCGCTGGACCCATCAAATGAGCTTGTTCTCTACTCTGACCTATTCTGGAGAGAGGTCCTAAGAGAGGAATGATGAAAGAGAATCTTCCTGTGACCAATTAATCTCTGGCACCTCTTTACATATTCTTTTGTATCTCCATGAACTAATATTTCATGAAGAAATTTCCCCTACAAATGCCCTTATAAAAAATTTAATGGTATATTCGATATCATACACTCATTGCTATGGCTTTGATGTATCAAAGTGAGATTTTAGATACTTCATTATTAAGGATAACTCATTTAATGAGAGAAAAAAGTGAAATGAGTTGTTTATCCCTTTGAAGTTTACAGCTTTTATTTACTTATTCCCTTACTTCTTGGTATTATAAAATGAGAAGATTCTGCATTGCCCATGTTAATCTCTAATGGTTTCTCTTGTGCCCTAGATTCCAGAATAAAATTTATCATCTATTTCAGATACACACAGAGATATCTCTCTAGTCTTGGAATGCATTATTATTTCCCAAAGCAATAAATCAAGGAGGTTGACTGAAAGCTCTAAAATCACTAAATAAGTTGTTGTGCTACTAACATACATGTGTAATTCATCACTTAAATGACACAGGCCACAGCAGGTAAAAGTTTGTGAATGATGGACTGTTGTCCTTTTTTTTATTTATTTACTTTTTTAAAAGTTGGGGTAATTCTCTAGTGCAGAGAATATTGAGGGAGACATATATAGAAGAACAAAATAAGAAAAGAAAGCTTTATATTTTTTTGACTTCAGAGGACCCAGTTTGTCTTTTCAGAATTAGATGGGGTATTCAAGCATTGGCTGTTGACAGTTCAGCACCAGGACTGTGCCAAGGATCTCATGGTCAAGAAGAAAACATTTGAATGCAATGTTTTATTAACATTGTGCAATGCCTGGTCTTAGTACATCTTAAAAATAAGCTAATTGTTCTCAAACGAATTTGCAAATCAATCAATGTGAAGCTGTTTAAAAGTCAGATTCTCTGGCTCCTGCAGATTCTGTTTGTCCTCTGGGATGTGTTATAGAAGCTGCATTTACAACTAGTTTTACATAAACCTCAGATGTGGGTGGTTGGTTAGAGGGTTATTTAGGTAGGTACATCCCTTTTCTGAGTCCTACCAGAACTTTGAACCATCTGAAAAATGGGATAGTTCTTGTAACAAATTATGTTATTATTGAACATAATATCAGCTTGTAGCTTGATAGCACCTCCTCTATTGCTGTTAAATGTCTGATGTTTTGATTGCTTGGCTTAACTTTGATTGCATTGTGTTTTAGACATCTTGTCATTCCAATTGTTTGAGTCAGGGAAGGTCTGTCTTTGTTTCTTAGAAACAAAAATCAATTGTGATTAACTTAAGCAAAAAAGGCAATCTGTATGATCCCTGTCCCTCCCTGTCCCCCCAGGATCACAGAATTATTGTGAGTCTGAAGTATCTGTTTTGAAAATGGAGCAGGGCTTCAAGGTAATTGTGGGTGGGGCTGGGGTGACCTGGAAGAAAGAATTGCATCTGAGTTAGTCTTACCATTGTCTGTACCATTGAGAGGATAGTGACATACCTGTCTGGCTTACCCAAGTGTTCAAGTCTTAGGGAGGGCGGTTACTCTTTGTTCTATTTCCTACTTCTGGTTGGTGACAAAGACAGGGAGAGAGATTCTATAAACAAGTTTCATAGACTGTTTTGATCTTTATAGAGGTCACCGCAGAGCTTTGATCTCTGCAGCTTTATTTCATACGGTGATGGTGATGAGACAGCAAAAATATAAACTATACAATTCATTAACACTGACTTGCAAAAGTCAATAGAAAAAGCAAAAAATCATTTGAACCAAGAAGCACAACTTTTAATGTTCTTTGTACATCATTGGAAATGTAGTATTTCTTCTGTTTTTAAGATGTGAATTAATGCAAGTGTTTTTTCATCCCATTTCATATTATTCCCAGATTGTTTTGATATTTATGTAATGTGTAAAATGACTTATTCTTAAAGAAAATGAGTACTTCACTAGATGTAGCATGTTTATTCTGTTATTTCATATGTTCCTTTGGTTAGTACTGAATATAGCCATGCTAGTTTAAGAAGCATGATTTTATGGCACTCAAAATTTATGGCCACTTTAGCATTCTCTCTCTCTCTCTTTTTCTTCTTTTCTTTCTCTCTTTTGTTTGTTCATTATATAAGAATTAACCAAGAAATTTATGGAACAGGGAATTCAGGTAACATAAAGTTTGTTAACCATTTCTTAAATAGAAAATTCTTTTTTTTAAAGCTTGTTAAAATTTATTTTGAAATATTTTCTTGACTCAGATAACATTGGACTGTAAAATAGATGATTTTTTTCCCATATTGAAAATTGGAAGTTCTTAAGATCACAGTTTGATTTTATTTAAGAAAGTAAGCACTCCCTAAGGACTT
Source organism: Urocitellus parryii (assembly GCF_045843805.1). Lineage (NCBI taxonomy): Eukaryota > Metazoa > Chordata > Mammalia > Rodentia > Sciuridae > Urocitellus > Urocitellus parryii. The sequence goes on along the minus strand of NC_135531.1, from coordinate 237,390,692 downwards.
CTGCTCATACTTCAATGTCCTGAGCTATTTCATGTGGTGGCACTCAGGTACAAGTGGGTTGAAAATTTTCTTACTTTGAATAGATGCTGAGGGAACCAACACAGAGAATCTACCATCCTAATAATGGTGGATAACATATGTACAAGAGATACTGAATATGAGAGAAAATATAGAGTGAGAAGATACAACAGTCAGATAAAGGCACACATGGGGAGTGATAATAAGTGTATCCATCAGCATTTTGAAGAACTTTATTAGGAAAGAAGTTTTCAGTGGGAATCAGATAATACTGTGCTGAAGGAGATTTTAAAATATTACATAAGAAAACAACAGCCATTGAATTCTGACACAAGAAAATTCTTAATTTATTTTTATTATAAAGTTTAAAAAAATACATAAATCAGATTGATTTTTATGTGTTACATTAGAATTTTGATAATACAGCTATAATTACACTTATGACCTAATCTTTTTATACCAAGCCTATTTGCTATGATATGTAGCAAATAAAACAATTTAGTAAATAACTCCTAAAGTGGAATAGGAAAAGTGCATTTTTTAATGAATGCTTTGAAAAAAATTCATAAATGTACATAAATAGTACAAAAGTGTAAAAATTATGCATTTAGTTTCTTGGCAGGGTTGTTCTCCCTCTGGTTTGAAGAAACCATAAAAGAAAATAATGTTTGATGCATTATGAGAATGGTTAGTGAAAAAAAAGTGACACGGAATTGTGTTCATTAGAACAATAGCAAAAATTGAATGTATAAAAAATTAAAAGATATTTCATGTATTTATGTGTTTAGAGTTCAAATGGCAAGACATGCGTCAATATTTATTTCCCATTTTAACTAGCATTTTGCTTAACTAATCAGCTACTAGCATTGATCATGTTGGGCAAGAAGGTACTAAATTCTTAATAAGCAATTTAAGTTAAATGTTGAAATAAACAAGAATGTCACTCTAAAATATGCCTCTCTCAGATCAGAATTAGTTTACAGCTGGAGGCAAGCAAGAAGCAGCAGAGGAAAAGCTCTTTTCTTTTTATCTTCTTCTTAAAGAAAAGATTCAAAATTACAAATTTACCTAAAATAAATTGTAATTATATAGCAATTGATTAAAAATAGTTTTTTATATATTTATTAATCATGTAACAAATTATATGATAAGAAATATAATTAGTTATATAAATACATAAGTATTTTATTTATATTATATACATTATGCATTTATTTGTATTACATGAATTATTATATATTGATGTATATTTACATCATATCAATTTAAACCCTGTCTTTAGATAGAAAGACAATTCTAGAACTCTTAAGTTCAGAGATAGCACCAGAAGAATCTGCAAACATAGTTTACTACATTAGTTCCTTCTCAAATATTTACCTTTCCATGATTTCTGCTCTTTGAAGCCAAAAATATTTTTTTATCCACAAATTCATTGTCCTTTGCTGAAGATTATATAAGCATGGTTCTAAGCCACCATTTTGAGTTATTTTTGGTTGTGCTTTCTCCTTTGTGGGTACAGTGCTTGTGCTAATAAACTTGTTTCTTTCTTTCTCTCCTGCTAATCTGGCTTAGTTACAGAGCCCATTCCAAACTAAGAACTCTATGTGTAGCAGCAAAATTTGTGTATTCCTATAAAGTATCAAAACTCTTTTGGAAAGACAAGAATGTGGTTTACCTTGACACACATCACAAACACACACATTTTCAATACTTTAATAAGTAAAATTTCAAACATATAGAAATTAAAAATTTTTAAATATAATGCTAGTGTACACAGGAAATAGATTTCATGAAAAGCCTTCAGTATACTGTTTGATTATGTATTACATTATTTCTATATAATCAATAAATCTTTTTTGATGCATTTTAAAAGTAAATTGCAGACCACTCAGGATGGTCCCCCTAATATTTAGGACTCTTATGGTTAAATAAAATTCAACATTTTTTATATGATAGTCTGACTATCATTCATGAAGCTGTAATTTCTCTAGAGGTAAAATGTAGCTGGGCACAGTGGTGGGTACCTGTAATCCCAGCTACTTGGGAGGCTAAAGCAGGAGGATAACAATTTCTAGGCCAACCTGGGTAAACCTAGTGAGAGATCTTGTCTCAAAAATAAAAAGAGCTGGGGATGTAGCTTAGTGGTGGAGCTCTTAATATCTAAGGCCCTGGGTCCAATCCCTAGTACCATAAAGAGAATGAGAGGGAAGGGGTAACGTACAATAAAATTAATCAAACGTGTTTTCTAGGTTTGAAAAATGCATGTACCTATGTAAACCAAGTCTCTGTGAAGATATAAACTTGTGATCTCCCTCCAGAGAACTTTCCTGTGTCTATTCCCTGCCTCCCACTCTAGATGCAATCATTATTATTTTTTCCTTATAAACTTTGCTTTTTCTTTTTTAAAAAAAATATTTATTTTTTTGTAGTTGGACACAATATCTTTATTTTATTTATTTGTATGTGGTGCTGAGGATAGAACCTAGGGCCTTGCATATGCTAGGTGAGTGCTCTACCACTGAGCCACAACCCCAGCCCAAACTTTGCTTTTTCTAAAGCCTCATGGAAATGAAAGCATATATTATGTACTCATTTGGATAAGACTTCTTCTGTTCAGTATGTTTTTGAAATTCATTTATGTTTTTCTGGGTATCAGTAATCTGTTCCTGTTTATTTCTGACTATTCTCTATTCTGGGTGTACACTACAGTTTGCTTACACATTCTTGTTTATATGAACACTTGAGCAAATTCCAGTCTATCATTCATGAAACTGTAATGATTATTCTTATATCAGTCTTTGTGTGGAAAGATGTTTTCATTTCTCCTCAGTAAATTCCAATGAGTAGAACTGCTAGATCAGAGCATAGATAATATTTTTTCTTTAAGAAATTGCCAGGAATCTTTCTTTTATAAAATTTATTTATTTATCTTTTATTTTTTATTAGTGCATTATAACTGTACATAATAGTGGGATCTGTTGTTGCATATTCTTCTGTGTACACAATATACCAATATAATTTGGTCGATTTCATTTCCCAGTACCTACGCTTTCTATCCTCTCTTCCCTTCACCTGGTCCCTTTCCTCTACATGGCTGTTTTTCCTTCTACTTTCATGAGGTTCCCACTACCATCCCTGAACCCCACCCCCCGCCAACTTTTAGCTCTTCAGCTTCCACATATGAAAGAAAACATATGACTCATAACTATTTTGAGTCTGGCTTATTGTACTTAAAATAATGCTCTCAAGATCTATCCATTTTTTGTGTGTGTGCAAATGACACAATTTTGTTTTCTATGGCTGGATAAAACTTCATTTTGTGTGTATATACCACATTTTCTTTATCCAATCATCCACTGATGGACACCTAAGCTGGTTCCATAATTTGCTATTGTGAATCATGCTGCTATAAGCATATGTATGTGTGTATCACTATAATATGATGACTTTAATTCATTGAAATATATACTGAGGAATGGTATAGCTGGGTCATATGGTCATTCCATTCCTAGTCTTTTAATTTTTTTATTTTTGAGGGTGTGGGTGCTGGAGGTTGTATGCAGGGGCACTAGACCACTGAGCCACATCCTTAGCCCTATTTTGTACTTTATTAGAGACAGGGTCTCACTGAGTTGCTCAGCGCCTTGCTAACTTGCTGAGGCTGACAGCTGACTTTGAACTCACTATCCTCCTGTCTCCACCTCCTGAGCTCCTGGGATTATAGGTGTGTGCCACCACACCCAGACCATTCCTACTCTTTTGAGGAACCTCTATCTTGATTCCCCGTAGTGGTTGTATTGATTTAAAATCTCAACAATATAGTCATCCCACATCATATGCAGCATTTAAAAAAAATCATCTGTATTTTTTGGTGGGGGATAGTAATGGGGACTGAACTCAGGGGCAGTTGACTACTAAGCCACATCTCCACACCTATTTTATTTAGAGACAGGGTCTCACTGAGTTGATTAGCACCTTGCTGTTGCTGAGGCTGGCTTTGAACTGCTTGCCTCAACCTCCTGAGCCTCTGGAATTACAGGCATGCACCACCATGCCCAGCTTATCATTTTTATTTTTTTAGTTTTTTAGAGATAGAGAGAGGAGAGAGAGAGAGAGAGAGAGAGAGAGAGAGAGAGAGAGAGAGAGAGAGGATTTTTTAATATTTATTTTTCAGTTTTTCGTGGACACAGCATCTTTATTTTATTTTTATGTGGTGCTGAGGATCGAATGCCAGGCAAGCGCATTACCACTTGAACCACGTCCCTAGCCCTTATCATTCGTATTCTTGATGGCTGTCATTGTAACTGGAGTGAGATGAAATCTCATTGTGGTTTTTATTTGCATTTTCCTAATTGCTGAAGATGTTACATTTTTTGTTCATATATTTGTTGGCTATTTGTGTTTCTTCTTTTGAAATATGTCTAAGAAATTTCCAGGTATTTCTCAAGAAAGAATTGTATCATTTTATACTCCCAATATTCTCCTGTGAAATTTTTGTGTTGCCAGTCTAAATTTTGCCATTATGATGTATCTATAGAATATAACTTTTCATAAGATTTTTACTCCCAGGTATCCCAGCTCCTACTTGCATGGACTCAATATGCCTAGATTGATAGTCTCTTGAATGTCTTGCTCTTTGCTTCACAAGTCAAGAATATAACCTATCTGGCACCACCAAATGTGATTCCTGCTTGTCTTCTCTCTAAGACAACCTGAGTCAACATGAAAGTGTGAAAATTCTTTGGCTAAATTCTGTTGCACTTGCTGAAACAGGCAGATAAAAGGCCATTCTTCTAATCAGACAAAGAAAGCCTTGGTATTTTGAGGACTTCTAGACTGTCAGAAGGATGTACCTTTATTATTCTCTGTTGACATATTGATATCTTTTTAAAATTTTTATTTATTTATTTATTTATTTATATGTGGGACTGAGAATCAAACCTAGCACCTTGCATGTGCTACGTGAGTGCTCTACTGCTGAACCACAACATCAGCTCCTTTGTTGACATATTTGATAAGCAGAATTAGACACTGAGGAATGGGAGCCTTTGTCTTTTCTCTTTGGCAAGGACTTTATCCTATAGGATATCAAGAGGATGGGAGGCAAAATTAAGGCTAAGCATGTTTTATGGCCATATTTTGAAAGTATCTATATTTATGCATAAACTACTTCATTGTGAAGAGAAGGAATCTTTGGCCTGATCTAATGAATTGGAAAATAAATCCTAAATCTTACTAATATATTAAGGTCTAACTTAGAGAATATGTCTTTTACTGATTATTATGTTCCTACATCTGACTATTATAAAACATCTCAGATCATGTCAATCCTCCTAAAAGCATTCCATAGATAGTCTTTATAGACTATCTTTCTATCATTTATTATTATATTTACTATGTGGTCTTGTTGTAAACATTTTACAAAGAGACTGGGCCGTGTGACTTCTTTCTTTCCCACAGAATCAGTCACCTCCTTCTTCTCCCACCAAAAGGGAAGGAAATGAATCTTAGCACAGTTGCTTTAACTCTTTTCTCCTTAGTAGATTAAGTCTAATGCCTAATATATAGCTCATATTATTATCTTAAACATCCAAAAGATAGAAGTTCATGGGACAAAGTAATTAAATGGTTGTCCGGGGCTGAGGGTGGAAATATAGGAATAGACTCTCTGTGAGCCTAAGAGATTTTACTGAGGGAATGAAACTGTTTCAAAACTGATTTATGATCATTGTGCAACCACATGGTAAAATGCTAAAAATTATTTAATTGCATACTTGAAAAGGGTGAATTTTACTCTATGTAAACTTATGCCTCTTTAGAGTTGTTGAAACAATGAATGCAGAAAGACCCTTGTTACAAAGTCAGATAAAAATCTGCCAGATTTGGGAAAGAAAATATCTGAAAAACATTTCTAGTTATTGCAAATCATTGTATCAATTTTTTAAATTATGAATTAACTTAATAAATCATTTTATCTTACAATAATTTAGTCTAATGGAATTATTATGTACCCATAAGATTTTATAATAAGAATAATTTTCTTAACTGCCAAAAGTTATTCAAATTTGTAACTACATTAAATGAAGAATCCCCAAATAAACAATGTTAATGATATAGTGATCTTCAGATCCTGCAAGCTGGTAATTTTGAGAAAAACTATAAGTATAAAAATATTTTTTTAAAAAACCCATCAAAATAAAATGCATAGCAATGGAAGATATTTCCCATGTCTTCATATACAATAGATTAAAAAACAGTCTGGAAAATTTCTGAAAGCAATGCATATGACCTATATTTGAATCCTACACCAAAAGGTTTTCTGTTGATCATAAATTGGATTGGTTAAGTAATTAAAGTGTTTTTGAAGGTCAAAGACATTGTTTCCCTGGCATGTTTTACTTCTGCTGTTCTGTATATATTTAATAATAGTAGAGTACTGGGCCAAATTCTCAATGTAATTCAATTATAGTAAATGATAATACTCAACTAAAAGAGTCATTAATCACTTGTAATCTATGTTTTGCAGACATGGGATTCTTTTTAGAGCATAGACTTTGTAATGATTTAGTTTTAGGCAATAATGCACAAATATACTTAGTCTTAATAATTCATAAAATACTAAAATATTGAACAAGTTTAATCAGATTCACTATAAATTTATTGACTAAAAATGCAGCATAGATTCACATATTTTAATTTGAGGATGTAAAGTTTATGATATTAAACATTTGGATTGAATAATTTTTCATTCACTATCAGAATTTATAGGTCTCTGGAGAAGCCTATTAGAGATACCCTGTCCTCTATTTCTGCTCAGTCATCTCAGACATTTTTGTAGCAGTGGGAGTTTCTTTCTTGATTCACTTGCTTGTAATATCATCTTATTAATTATTATTATGATTATTTGTTTATGCCTGTGCAGAAAGTTGGCTTCATTTTCCCCCTTTTTTTCAATATTGTTCAGCAAGTTTCTAAGTGGCATCAAGTACCTCATTTCCAGGCCTTCTGAGGTCCTTCCTCACTGTCTTTGGAGTCAAGGAGGATGCAGTGGCAGGGCCACATCAAACCACTGTCCTTAGTTTGTGCACTATACCTGGCTTGATTTGTTCTATCTTTCAGTATTGAATGCCAAAGATAATTGGAGTTTGGGGATATTACAAATTGCATGAATATATATGTGTACATGAAAAGATATTAATCCATGATTACTTGTATGGTTTGATTGCTGGGTGTCTAAGGGCTTTTCTATTCTTGAATCCTTTGCTGAGGTTTCTTTAGACCTCTAGTGGATTTACAATAACTTTCATCATGGGAGTTAATATCTCCAACTAAGTGTATGAAAGGGAAAAATACCTCAAATAAAAAACAAAATCCTTAGCCAGTGCAGGGTATGTTCCTGCAATCTCAATCACTTGGCATGCTGAGGTGGGAATCACAAGTTCGAAACCAACCTGGGCAAATCAGTGAGACTCTGTCTAAGAAAACAAGGAGGATAGGGGTAGGGTGTGCTAGGATGTAGCTCAGTGATAAAGCACTTGCCTAACATGAGCAAAGCCCTGAGTTCAGTCTCCAGTACTGGAAAAAAAAAATCTTCATTATGTGGATCAGTAGAATATGAAACTAATCTAGCTCAAGGTACAGGAAAATTTACTGGTAAGAAAGGACTATTTAAAAACCTTTGCACGGACCATTTTGGATCTGAAAGCCATATTTGCTCATAGGTAAAAGGAAAACATCAGTTACATAGAAGTCTTCAGAATATAGTACATTTAAATAAAATTCTTGAAAGGAAAAAGTTACAAATCAGGGCCAATTTCTGAACCTCCTTAGATTTTTTTAAAACAAACCAGTTTTTTAAAAATATTGTCTTTAAAAATAAACTGTGAAAAATAGAAATAAACAGAGACTGTGGAAAATAGAAGTAGTGGTAACAGCAGATTTGAGGATGTTTTGATAATTTAAAAGCCCAGCTGAACTTTTATAAAGGGTAGATAGGATGGCAAAATAGAAGATCTTGGTCATACATGTTGGTCATAGAAGACATTTGGGGAATCATCAGAGTAGACAGGATAAGGGAAGGGACAAGCAAGAGCAGAAAAGAGTCTCATGAAAATGGAAAGGGAGGCACAGACTTTCCAGGTAGACTTCAGGAAGCCTTTTAGGAATAGGTCTAGTTCAGCAGTCCAGGAGCAAATGTGAAGTACAAATATGAGAATGAGGAAGGAGTCTCTGTGGGAATCTGGTGCTAAAGGGCGAAGGGATTTCACTGCAGAGAATCACAACAGCAATCAGGGCGACAGAAATCAGAACTAAGCAATAAAAATGTGACAAATACAAAAGAAGAAGAAGAAGAAGAAGAAGAAGAAGAAGAAGAAGAAGAAGAAGAAGAGGAGGAGGAGGAGGAGGAGGAGGAGGAGGAGGAGGAGGAGGAGGAGGAGGAGGAGGAGGAGGAGGAGGAGGAAAAGGAGGAGGAGGAGGAGGAGGAGGAGGAGGAGGAGGAGGAGGAGGAGGAGGAGGATGCAATGAGGGGTGTGAATGGGCAGATCTTTTGAATGATTTTTGGACATTGCCTGTTCTGGCACAGGGATATCAAAGTGTTTTTCCTTCTCCAACTCTCCATATGGACCATCTCACCTCTTCACCAAGATGTGTGGGTATTTTTTCCTATCAGCCAATGAGCAACCAGTTTTGCAGCATATACCAACGAGGTGTCTTTTAATTCAGTTCAGTTTTCACACTATCTATATTAAGATGTTATTAGATACCAGAGCTCATGGATTAGGTCCACAAGACTGTCCCCAATTTAAGATGTCAATCTCAGATAGCAGGTTGTCAAATACAATCTCGATTGGCTTTATATCAGGAGTTCCCACAACTCTTTCCTCAACTTCTATTAATTTGCTGTGGGGAACCAGAACACTCAGGAATATACTTTTTAATGTTTACTAGTTAATTGTAAATTACACAAATGAATAGCCTGACGAAGAGATGGACAGAGTGAGGGATGGGGATAGGGGCATGGAACTTCCATGCCCTCTTCCCTGCCACTTTCCAGGAATCATCACATAATCTGGTTTCTGGAAGTGCATCCAAATACAGTCTTATTGGGTTTTTAATGGAGGTTTTATTACATAATCTTGATTGGTTAAATCAATGGCCATTGGTGATCAACTTTAACCTTCAGTCTCTCTTCTGTAACTTGAGGTTGGGAAATAGGGCTGAAAGTCACAACCAATTTTGGTTTGTTTTTTTTTTTAGTGACCAGCCCCTACACTGAAGCTCCCTAGGGGCCCCCTGTCTTTAGGGACTCGTCACTCAGGAGATTTTATGAATGTATGTTGCAAAGTCCAAACATATTTTTCATAATATCATACCTGACATTGTTGTGAAGTACTTTTCTCAGAGAAAAAGCAGAAACTGTCTCTTGACTGAGTGCACATAATTCAGAGTGGAGGTTCCAGAATGTTGGAGTAAAGGATTTTACTGGAGCATGAAGTCAGGGGCTCCTGCACTCAGAGTAGAAGGTCTGGGAAATGTAGGAACCATCTCACGGAATGTCAATGTTTCTGATGTACATAACTGTTTTTAGTGGTGGGCTCCCAATCAAATTTTAAGCTGTGAGTCCCAAACGATGGAAAAGAATTGTTTCAAGACCCAGAAAAACCTGGAACAATGATGCCTTTCTCTTTTCCTTATTGTGGCCAATTAAACCAAGTCTGTGAACAGTTAATGAAACAAGTCAGTCATCACTTGAAAGAGTTAATGTGTGACTTATAAAATACAAAAATGCCCACTTGACTCTTGGATTTGGTTCTATTCTTACTTTTATTCATAAACTAAATAATTATGAATTTAGTATTGTTATTTTTTGCTTTGATATTGAACATTTCATCTAGTCCAGGAATTTGAAAATTGGACTTCCATTATTCTGTATTAATCTATGGGAGCAAGTAATTTAAAATATTGTTTCATTCATGAAGGTGAAAACCTTTTAGTGCTCAAATATTAAAGGAAGGATCAAACCAAACCAAAACAAAACAAAATGGCAGCATTTTGGCAAGTTTTTCCTCTTTTCTCTTGAATCCCCTGAGGAGGAATGAGAATATAATAAAAGACTTAGGATTTTCTTTTCTTAAAGTTTAGCAGTATTAAATATTATTTAATCATGTATCCCAGGATTTCTCATTTTTTTTCCTTATTGAATAAAACAAACTCAGTGTCTAACACAAAAAATGAGCAAACAAACAAGTGTACGTGTCAAAAACCTTTAGAAAATAGGAAACACTGTAATGCTACCTCTTCATGACATGGGTTAAGTGATTTTAAAATCAATTTGTTGGTTTGTTTTCTATCAGAAGAACATTCAGAGGTAAGTAAAATGTCCATTAATAGCATAGTTGGTTTTATCTGCTTACAGCGAGAGGAGAGAACTGATTTGAAGATACAAATGATGCTCTTCTTTTTATATTAACTTGAAAATGCAGGGAATTTTCCTAGTTATATTTATAACAGATTGAAATTTTTACCTTAAGATATGTTTCATTCTTACATTTCTTCTTCCATCCTTCCCTCTTTCTTCTTTCCTCTTTTTCTCTCTCTTTCTTTCTTTCTTTGGTACTGAGAATAGAACTACTCAGCTACATCCCCAGCCAGCCCTTTTTATTTTTTATTTAGAGACAGTGTCTTGCTAAATTGCTTAGGTCCTCCTTAATTGGCTGAGCCTGGCTTTGAACTTGTGATCTTCCCATGTCAGCCTAGGATTATAGGCTATGCCCAGCTCTCCTTTTACTTTTCAGTCATGCAAGTCTATTTTTAATTTTCTTTAACTTGCTATTGTTTGCTTTGAATGACAGAAGAGTTAAAATGCTTCAAGTATTTAATAAAACTTTATCCAAAAGAAAAAAAATGAATAAAATATTTTCCAAAAGAAGGAAATGATGTGTTA